>NC_057866.1:195585559-196948059 GCF_019393635.1 Dromiciops gliroides | reverse complement strand
AGGTGGCAGCTTGTGTCAAGCAAGTCAAACCAACACCACCACCTGTACCACCCCCTCCCCCCACCCCAAGACCCTGATGAAGATGAACCAGAATCCAGAGCCCAAGAACCTTGGTAAGAACAAGGATTTAAGCCTAATACTCATCATGCTGGGAAGCAACCCTATGAAGATGCAGCTTGGAAACTGTTACCCCAGGGGCTAAAGCCACAGTTTCTGAAGATCCAATAAAGAAAGTTCTCATCACAAATTACACTGTCAAATGGAACATTTGATTTGTCACTGAAACTTTCCATATGTGTTGTCTCCCTCATTAGAGTATGAGTTTCTTAAAAGCAGGGATTGTCTTACTATTCTGTCTCACATAGTCAGTGCTTTACACATTGGTAAGTGCTTTTTTCATTCATATGTTCATATCTATTTATCATCTATTTCTGGCTAACATCTTTATGAGAAACTTGAGAATAACTTTCTAGATGACACACCATCGTTCTTTGTAAACTCATCTGGATTTTGCTTTGGCTGCATTACCTAACCACATATACACTTCTCCCCACAGAATTGATCCAGTGAATGGTAATGAGCAAGTTACTTACTCCCTCTTGATATCAGAGTAGTCAGATGTATAATATGAAAGAATAATTCATCTATAAGCTAAATTGGGAAAACATTTAGAGTTACTTCAAGAGAGGCTTTGGAAACAAAATACAAAAAAGCATTTTAGTTCATTTGTATGTGAAGTGAACATCAGTAGAATAGTTATCCTTTCCTACTTTTACCTTTAAAAACCTCCCAAAAAGATTAAGAAAAATAGAATGTCTCAGAGTATCATATAAATGTAAATTTATAGTACTATACTATGGTTCAGCTAATCCACTAGCTTATTTTACTGAATAGTCTTGCATGAATTTATTAAAGTACAAATAAAATCATATTGGTATTGAACCTAAAATAGGATCCTTGAAATATTTATATTGTTATACACTTGCTATGCAACATTTCAGACAGTGGTTAACCAAAGCATAGACTCTGGACTCATTGATATTCCATAGTGCTTCTGGTACATGGAAAGCTATGGTTATATTTCAATAAGCCAATGTCTAAAGATTATGGTGGAACAATAGGACTATATCATCATGTTTTAGGCAGCTTCTTCCTACTCATTAAAGTTTATTACCACCAAGCCATTTTTGACTTCTTTCCATATTCCATCATTTGCCCAGTTCAGTCAATTCTGCCTTGACCTTCTCTTTTGCATCCATCTCCTATTTTCCCTTTACAATAGACCACACTATAATTGATGTACTCTCCATTCTCCTAAGTAATCCCCCTCTCCCTTTTCCAATACATCCTTCACAAAACTAACAAAATCATTTTTACAATTATTACCGTGTTACTCTTCTGCTCCTATTTTTGGCCCTCAATGATTTTACTCCAAGCTATTTTTTGAATATTATTTCCTATTACACCCCTCCATGCACTTTATATTCCAACCAAATAATTAGTACTACTAACAACAATTCACATTATTACAGCACTCCAGGGTTTACAACATGCTCTCCTCATAACAACTCTTTGAGGAAATTAGCGCAAGTATTATTATGCCCACTTTGCAGATGAGGAAATTGAACTTTTGATAAGCTATGGGATTTGCCCAACATTATGAAGCTAATAAGTGCCTAAGGTGAGATAAGCATTTATATCTTCTGACTCCAGGTCCAATTCTCTTTCTGCTCTAAGCTATAGGCTCAATGGTCAATGAACTCATCTGGAAATTTTCCACTTTCATACATTCATGAAGGACATCTGCATTGAATAGAATCTTCTTCCTCATATCTATTTGTTGAAACAAATTATTGTCTTTAAAAGCTCAGTTCAGGAGCCACCTATTTTGGGAAAGTGTAATACTTTTAAATGAAAGTGATCTCTCCCTTTTTAATCCTTTTTGCCATATCGCATTCTAATTTGTAACATGCTTATTTATATAATATTATTATACTGCCAGCTTCTTAAGGGAAAGGGATGGGACATTTATCATTTTATGTGTATCTACATCTACATACATACATACATACATACATACATACATGCACACACACACACACACACACACACACACACACACACACATATATATATATATATATATAAATTCCAGCACTCTTTATACTCACAATGCCTCTCCTCCCCACAACCCCTCCCACCCCAAGCCTGGCTGACCTTTTTTAAATTCAGCCCAGCATCAGTCAGGAAGTTGCCTCACAAAGCCTTCTTCCTGCCAGAGGATCTGAACTTTGACTTCAGCAGTTCTATTCATGGACCACCTTTGAGTCATGTCAATCAATGGACTTGAATGCTACCAGCCAATTAGCTTGGAACAGTGTGTAGGGACCACTTCTCTTCCAGACCCACAGGGAGCTTCCACTCACACAGACACAGGAACTTCCTCTTTTTGGCCTGAGACTCATAGGTGAAGGTGGCTTTTTCTCCTCTCTCTCCCATAGATCCTAGCTAGGCTTTCCTATATTTCAGAGGCATGTGTTCTTTCTTTACTAATATCCAATATACTTTAATAAATGCTTAATGCCCCAAACTAGTGCAGTAGCCTCTAATTTCTAAGTAACAAATATATTAGAAACCCCAGCTAATTTTCCCTATACTTGGGACAGAAATAGGCAACCACAACATTTAGTTTTACTCATCACACATTCCAAACTCCACTAAAATCCTACTCTTTTTAAAAAATAAAAGTACTTTATTATTTTCCAGTTACGTGTAAAGATAGCTTTCAGCATTTGTTTACATAAGTTTCAAATTTCAAATTTTTCTCCCTCTGTCCCCTCCCTCCCCCCCCTCCCCCAGACAGCAGGTAATCTGATATAGGTTTTATTGTTGGTGGAGCTGTGAACTGATCCAACCATTCTGGAGAGCAATTTGGAATTATGCCCAAAGGGCCATAAAGCTGTGCATAAACTTTGACCCAGCAATACCACTTTTGGGTCTTTTCCCCAAGGAGACCATAATATCCTACTCTTATGCCCCACTGTGACAAGGAAATGATGTGGGGTTTTCAAAGCCTATGTCTCAAAAGAGGTGAGACTGAGAGGTTCTTCTTTACTGTTTTAGTTTTAAGTATGAATTTGTAGATTTAAAAACAAAAAGGGTTAGGTTAGTTGCAAATGTAATCAAAATGTGCAAAGACCACTGAAGTAGAGCAAATACATGATTTTCTAAAGTTTAGATTTACATTTTTGAATTATATTTGGAGAATCAATCATCATTTTTTGGAGAATTTATAGAACACAGTGGGCAAGTAGGTGGTAGAATGGATAGAATTCCAAAATCTGGCCTCAAATATTTGTTAGCTGTGCAATTCTGGGCAAGTCATTTAACCCTGTTTTCTTCTGTTTCCTTATTTATGAAATGAACTGGAGTGGGAAGTGGCAATCCATCCCAGTATCTTTGTCAAAAACAACAATAAAAATAAATGAGGTTAGAGCAGCTAGGTGGTGCAGTGAATAAGGCACCAGCCCTGGATTCAGGAGGTCCTGAGTTCAAATCCAGCCTCAGACACTTGACACTTACTAGTGTGGGAATTTATTTTGATTTGGGGACCCTGCCTTTGGCTGAGATTGAAGAGCCTTGGTCCCTCAGTTGTTTTTTGTTTTTTGTTGTTTTTCCTGTGTGGGAGGGGCTGGTGCCCTCCCTCCCCCTTCCCCCACCTCCACTTCAGCTGAACCAAAAAGCCCCTTGGGCCTTACAGGACACCAAGTCAGATGGCTGAGGGAAAAGGGCCCAGCTCCCTATACCCTGAGGGGAGCTTCCCTGGAGATCACAGGTTTGTCCTTCCAGGCCCTAGCATAGCCCGTGTGGAGGTCCCAGGCATGCAGCAGGGGGCACGGGCCCCTCGAGCCCCTCTGGGCACAGCCCTAATATGGCCGTTGGATTAGCTTTGTGTGGGTGGGGGTGCGGAGAGCCCGAGCTTTGAGGGAAGACATACGGAGGTTGGGGGAGGCCAGAAGATTGAGAGTACAAAAGGACACCGGAGGATAGAGAAAGCGAGAGGAGACCAGAGATGCTGAGAGGTCAGTGAGAAAGGGTTGCTAGAGACACTGAGGGGGAGATAGAGGCAAAGCTAAGAGTAAGGAAGGAGAACGAAACACTAAGAGGCTTTTCAGGTGGGCTGACAAAGTGAAAGGGGCTTGGAGTTAGAAGAAAGCAGCTGAGCAGTGAAAGCAGAATTGGAGTGAAGGAGTGAAAGCTGGAGAAAGCTGGAGGCCTCCTAAGGCAAGAGGTGACAAGGGCCCTTATATTAAAAGCAGACAGGTTGTACAATTTGCATTTCTTAACCTTTATCGTTTACATAAATAAATTCTGCTTTGATTATTTAATGAAGAGGCTTCTTAATCTTTGGCTTATCAGTTTTTGAGCAGTGTGGAGACATTTTTAAACAGCCCATGTTAAATTAATAACAGATAGCCAGCCAGTCAAACATCCACAAATTAGTCAGAAGTCCCCAGATTAGTCCTCCAATAAAATTAGTCCCCCCAAGTCACTTAAAATATTCTTACATTTGAATGGCGACTGCTGCAGGACTTATGGCCCAATTATAATTTTTCTAAAGTTATAATTTTTCATATAATTATAATTTTTCATATAAGTACAATTTTATATTTTTTTCAGATTAGTTAATTTTTTTTACACTAGCTGTGTGACCCTGGTCAAGTCACTTAACCCTCATTGCCCCACACCAAAAAAAAAAAATGGGGTCAGGAAGAGTTGGACACAACTGAACAACAACAAAGACAGAGGGCAGAAAATAAATACAAAGCATTAAATGATATTAATGGAATAAATACATGGGAATAAGTAAGCAAGTATTATTAATTCCATGTTACTTTAATGGACGCTCATTGATGATAGGTCAAGAAACCAAGTATATTCCATTCATGAAATTTATCTAGCTTATTGGTGTAGCTCTCAGAGGTTCAGTGAAATGAAAGGCAGTGAGGTATAGTTGGGAAGGACACTGGATTTGGAGTTACACAAGGACTGTGTTACTTACTGGGGATATAAATATAAAAATGAGATAGTCCCTGTCCTCAAGCAGCTAGCATTTTTTTGGGGGGGGAGGCCATGGGGTTAAGGGACTTGCCCAGGGTTACACAGCTAGTAAGTGTCAAGTGTCTGAGTCCGGATTTGAACTCAGATCCTCCTGAATCCAGGGCTGGTGCTTTATCCATTGCACCACCTAGCTGCCCCTAGCAGCTTGCATTTTAATGGAGGAATACCACATCCACAAAGCAGTGTTAGCCAAGGAAGAACATTTTGATTTGGTTTTGGAAGGGAATAAATGTTTATCAAGCACCCACTTTGTGTCAGGTCCTGAACACTTTATAAATACAATTTCATAGTGACTATGAGTGGAACCATAAGGAGGTAGATTGATGTGTCCTAACCAGTAGCGATGCCTCAGACACTTTCTAGTTTTCTTGCCCTATGAAAGTCACTTGACTCTGTTTGCTTCATTTTCCTCATCTGCAAAGTGATCTGGAGAAGAAAATAACAAGCCATCCAGTGATTTTGCTGAGAAGACCTCAAATGGCATCCCTGTACTCTGATCAGTAAGCTTTCATCTAATCTTTCCCAGAACAATACCTCCATGTCAATTCTCCAGATATTTCTGGATTACACTTCCTCTACATCAGTCATATTGTTCAATTCCCTCTCACTAGAAGCATTTGGATTGCTCTACTGGCCTCTGAGCTCTAATAGGTAGACTTTTGGTTGATCTTGCTTAGAACCATGCATATATGTCACTTCTAGGTAATTTCCACACCATGCCACCATCATATTTACCCCACTGCTCTTTATAGTTCCTTGCAGGCATTGTTTTCCTCCATTGGAATGGAAGTTCTTTGAGATCAATGCTATAACCTGCACCTATGGAAACAGTATCTATACCTATGTAATCATGAATCTTTTGAATCATGAATATTGAAGGCCTTGGGATAGAATCCTCAAGATGTTTGATATTGATCAAGTTCTACTATAAAATGGAGAGATAGTAAACTCTACAAATTAAGAGAGTAAGTTTTCCTGAAAGACATAATAGTGTAGTGGAATTGAATGTGGGATCTAAGTCCCAGAGTGACACCTAGCATTTGAATACTACCTCAGGCACTTATTATAGTAGTTTTGTAACCTTCAATAATGTAAGTATATATTAATTAGTATAGGAAGCCTGTCTTATTGATACATGTGGTCTCCCACAGCACTTAGGCCAGTGATTCACTCGTATATTAAGATCATAGAAGCATAGATAAATTGTGGGAAGGGACTAGAAAACATTCAGTTCGGTTCCATTATTTTATGATGAGGAAATTGTGGTCTAGAGAGATTAAAGTACTTGTTGAAGTAATATAGCTGGTAAGGCACCATTTAAATCTAATTCTTCTCTCATTTTATCCACTATTTCATGATTACACTTAGTAGACAGATACATATTAATGAATGGTTGTGGAATGAATGAAAGAATTATTTGCCCAATTTGAAGTTTAGGTATTTTGATCCCTTCTTTTCCCCTAAAATTTCCTCCATTTTGCTTTCTTCTTTTAATTATTGGATTGTGTATGTATTTGTATACATATATACATATATGTATATATTCACATATTTATGTATATAAACATATTCACATACATTTATATATGTGTAGATAATAATTTACACACATAACCCACTATATTTATCACACATTATGTGTATATATAGATCATGCATGCACATTGCATATCTATATGCACACATATACATACATACCTATATATACACATATATATGCCAGTTTACCTTCTAGTTATTGTTCAAATGACAGTCAATTCTTTTTTTTGCCAAAGATTAATAAATAGTAGTATTTTGAGTCTATTTTTGAAAATGAAACAGTTGTTGGCTAGTTGAAGTGACCATCATGACCCAGGGAAGTTTATCTAAGAACATACTGACTTTATGAAACATTCATAAATGAGTCTAATTTTGTTAAATGATAATTCTGTGGGAAATGCTTTTCAGATACAGAGAACCCATCATTTTGCTTTGTTGGTTGACTTTACACTTAATGTGTTTTGACACAAGACCTTTACACCTCAGCATTTCAAACAGGTTGAATGCAAGTTCTTTCTGGCCTTTTTTGCTAAGTGAAAAATGATTTTTTTTCTAGGTGAAATGACCAGGTTGGTGATGGCCTTTCTTGGGTTTTTCTCTTGCTAGGATTCATTCATTCAGTTGCATGTTGGCATATTAACTCTACATGTCTACAAGTCCTAGACACTGTGACTTTCCAAGGTGGTATGATTTAAGGAGAGGTATATTACTATTCTCCTGGTCAGTGCTTTGGTCTGCAAGTGACCACAGGCCTGCTTTTCTGCCCTGGAACTATGAACAGTCCTGCTCCACTGTAGCTCTAAGATTTTGTGTGTTTGTGCTCCTCCCACCCTGGGATGCCAACCAAGACTATGACCTGGATCCAAGTATGGACAAAACAACAGAGTCCTGCCTCAGTCCTAGCAAAGAGACTCATGTAATCTCCTTCTGGCCAACTGTTCAACCTCTTACCATCTGTGGGCTGAGTTCCAGAAGCAGTTGCTACTGCCGCTGCTGATTCAAAGGCTCCTTAGGCCTCATTTGTGGGGGCTGGGTCTAGGTCTGTGCTGGCACTCCATTCCACTTTCACCCTGGTACAACAGGCCTTTCCTGCTGACCTTCTAAATTGTCTTTGGCTGTAAAATTATTTCACCCTGTCTTTTTGTGGGTTCTGCTGCTCCAAGATTTATCTTATGGCATTATGGAGGAGTATTATGGTATATGGAGGAGTCTTGGGGAGAGCTCAGGCAAGTAACTGCCTTTCCTCCACCATATTGCACCCCCCCCAGCCTATGCTGTAATTCTCTAAATGAAATATAAACTTGCATTACCTTTTTTTTGACTGCCATATCACATTATTTATACTTTAAATTTGCAGACCATAGTAGATCAGCTTTCAAGCTATACTTTTCCCAACTGCTACTCATAAAGTTGATATTTTGAGCCCAAATATAGGAATTTACATTTTCCCACATTCAATTCTATCATATAAGATATTTAAATTTTCTAACCTGTCCAGATGTTTTATATAAAAACAATTTTATTTGATGTTTTAATCATTCCCCTAAGTTTTGTGTTACCTGTAAATTTGATAAGCATGCCATTTATGGCTTTTTCTAAGACACCAATAACAATAATACATAGCACAGGACCAAGGGCATTACAGTGGAGACCTCTTTCCAAACTGACTTGCAACTAATAATCTCAACTAGTAGAACCCTTTCTAGCCAGGAAACAAGTTTCAAATTCACTTAAATATATTATTGTTTAAATTACACTATGATTAACATAGCATTATTTAATTATGCTATTTTTTATTATATTCTATGTGTTGTTGTTGTTGTTGAGTAATGTCTGTTTATTGGTGACCCCAATGAGCATTTCCTTGGTAGAAATACTGAAGTGGTTTGCCATTTCCTTCTCCAACTCATTTTACAAAATAGGAAACTGAGGCTGAGAGAAGTCAAGAGACTAATTTAAGAGGCAACTGATAAATATCACAGATGTTATTTGAATCCATGTCCTTTGACTCCAGAACTAATTCTTTTATTTTTCTTCAGTCAAAAAAACATCTACTTCAATTAACCAACTGTGGGAGTCTGTCTCTGTTTTCAAACTTCTAAAAGGAACTGGTAGACTGGTCCTTACATTTTTGGTTAACTGAATGTTTGAGTTTACATGATATATAAACACAAAACAAGAATTTTCATTTGAACTTTATGTATTTAAACACACAATATAGGCATTTCCCCTTTATAAAAAACAGATTGCCAGAACCTATCCTAAATAATCACTGTTCAATTTAATTCAAATAGATAGAGAACCATTTATTAAACACCTGCAGAGTTCAGAGTTGTATTCAAGGTATTCTATAGGGGAAGAAGTAAATATAAAATTTATAAAATATAGTCTTTTCCCTCATGGGGCTTTTGTAAATCCTTCCATTCTTACCTTGGCATTATTCTTGTCTCATGTTTGTTGTGGGAAAAGGGACCCCAGGAAATCCAAAGACCCCAATTGCCAAGAAATCCTTAAATTTTTTCCAAGGACAAAACAGCTCTACTTCCCACCTCAGTAATGCAGTGTCGCCAAGCACAACAACCTTGGTCTGCAAGGAACAAAGATGATGTATTGATATGGATGACTGCTATTCATACCCTAGGCACTCCTTCCTAGTTTTTTTTTTCCTTTCCCAGTTGTTTTCCCCCTCCCCACAGCTTTTGTTTGCAAACATACAAAAAGATCACGTCTTCTCTTACTCAGGGAGACAGTCTCCATAGTGATTCTGTCTCCCAGCCATATATTCCTGTCTTCTAATAAATCTTTTTTTTTTTTACAAGATTTGTGATAAGCCTCCAATTCTGCTTGTCTTCCATGCTTGGAATGGACTCCTGGCTCATCTTCACTCTTGTTTCCTAAAATCTCTGCTGAATTGACACTTTCTATATGAAGTATATTCTTATTTTCCAGGTATTAGTGCTTTCCCTCTCCAAAAAAAAATTATCTCGTATTGAGTTTGTTTATAATTTTTGTATGCCCAGTATCTTTCACAATAGGAAGTAAATTTCTTGAAGTCAGGGACTGTTTCATTTTTGTTTTCTTTGTATTTCTATTGTCTAGCTCTTAATATTTGCTTATGGATTGATTATAAAATTAGTGAGTCAGTAAGTATTTATTAGGCAACTGTTAGATGCTGGTATGGTGCTAAATGCTGAAGGTAATAAGAATGGCAAAAGACAAGCCCTGCTTTCAAGGAACTCTAATGGGGGAGACAACACAAAAATAATGCTGTAAACATAAATTACACAGCATAAATTGGGTATAACCCATAGACGGAAGGCACTAGCATTACAGGCAATTAGGAGAGACATCTAATTTAAAGATGGGATTTTTTCTGGGATTGGAAGGAAGCCAGAGAATTCAATAGATGGAGATGAAGAGGAAGAGTATACAATTTGTCAGTGAGGAGGTTATGATAGATCATATATGTAGGGAAGGATAAGATGGATGCCAGCAAGAGTTAACACACATATTTCACAGGACTACCTCTTCTTCATCAGAGAAATAAGTACACAACAGTTTGAAATCTTAGAGGTGAAATTTCCCTTGTGAGAGGTCCCATAGGCTGATGTGATCTGAGAGGTTCTTGTCTTTCCCAATCTAGCATAGTCACAACAAAGCTGGATGTGAAATTGGAAGACGTGTGTTCAAATCCTACTTCTGCAGTTTACGTAACTTTGGCCAACTCACTTAGCTTCTCTTGGCTTCTGTTTTCTCATCTGTAACACCAAGAAGATGGGTAAACAACCTTGGAGGTGCCTTCCAACTCCAAGTTTATGTTCCCTTGATCTTGGGGTAAATACTCCCATCATAGAATTGCAGAACAGAAAGAAACAAGGTCAATTAACGCAACTCATTTCTAATAACAACCAAACTGTTAAAATTAGATACAGAGTTTCAGGAATTTTATCTTAAAGTTGAGAGTAAAGGAATCGGTGCTATAAAACCCTTATCTTTTACCTTTTATTATTTACAAGCTATAAAATAGCCTGAATTTCAATCCAAAGGCAGTATTCATTTTCTCATTTTCTATTTTTTTACAGGTGTTTGTTGTAGGAGACATGATGTCTCTCTCATGGGGATCTGTTTCTCCGGAAGCAAGCTGTTTCCTTTTTAGTAAGTGAAATTATTCCCTTAGGGAGATGGAAACTTGCCTGACTAATCACATCTGGATTAGAATTAATGCCAGTGCAAAACACCAATTAAAATGGTCAAATGAATCTTTTCATTTTATTGTGTGTGTTATAAATGAAAAAAACTGAAAAAATATAACTTGTCTCAGAATGTACTCACTCTATTATGCTCTAAATTATCTGGCTTAGATGGTCTAAATTTATTACGTTTATAGAATAACCTCAAAATCTATAATACACTTTCATCAAGCAGGAACCATCTGGATTAATTCCAGACCCTGGAATTCAAAGCCATACTGAAAATTCAACAGTCCTTAAACCCAATAAGCAATTATGAAGCACCCACTATGGATAAGGCATAGTGCTAGGTGTTAAGGGTACAAAGTCAAAAAGAGAAATTACCCTTACCTTTCGTGAACTTGTATTCTACTAGAAGATAGAATTGGCACCTATACAAGCATCTTCAATTGATTTAAGCCCTGAATGAAGGTTAGGGTTTGAAGAACAGAATGTTTCCCAGGCAATCTGATTTTCCAGCTTTATTTCAGACTATTCTTTGCTCATTTCTAATTTTAGCAAAACCTAGCTATCAGAAATATCCTTGATTTCATCCTGCCCTTGCTTCCCTGTGTGAGTTTGTGGAAGTTTTTGCCTATTGCTGGTAAGTAAGTTAACAGCCAATAAGCATTTATTAAGTGATTAATATGTGTCAGGAACTTTTCATCGTGTGACTGATGAATAAACCAATAAAAAGCACTTATTAAATATTCACTATTTTTATGTACTATGCAAATGTATTGGAGATATAAAGATAAAAATAAACCAGTCCTGGGGCAGCTAGGTGGCACAGTGGATAGAGCACCAGCCCTGAAGTCAGGAGGACCTGAGTTCAAATCTGGCCCCAGACACTTGACACTTACTAGCCGTGTGACCCTGGGCAAGTCATTTAAACCCAATTGCCACACACACACACACACACACACACACACAGAGTTTAGTCTGGTCCCTGCCCCTATTCAGAAGTAATCCCTTCTTCCTTAAATCTCTCACTCCTTTCATTTAACTCATTGAACTTCCCACATTCTATAAAACATTTATATAAAATAATAATTTACATATTATAAATATAATATAATTGTGCACTATAAATATACTAATTTATATATTTCAAATATATAATTTATATGTGATGATATGGTAAGGGGCTAAAATTCTAGCTATACTACCTAAAATCTAATGAGTGGTCGCCAATAAATGATAAGGTTTAGCAAGAGATTAGGCTTTTAAACATTTATTAAGGAGAATAAGAGAGAGAGAAAGACCTAGATTAATCTATCTATCTCGGGGAGCTCTAGTTCTGTTCCACTCTCCGCTAGAGTGCTGGCTAAAGAGAGAGAGCGTCCACCTCACCCCCTCTTCCTCCCACAAGCAAACGTCACTTCCTGATGCCAAAGAAGATCCAAATGGCTTGCCCTCAGGCCCTTCTCCTCATGGTGGAGCTTTCCTTCAGTAAGTCTCCAACAGGTGGCGTCATTCCAATCGTTACAATATGAATATACATATACGTATATCTTATGTATATATGTGTGTATGTGTGTGTGTATAATGTTTATGAAAGCACATTATTTCTTTCAGTCTTTACAATAACCCTGTGAAATAGGTGCTATTACTATCCCCATTGTACAAATGAGATTAATGAGGCACAGAGAAGCTAAATAACTTGCCTGGGGTCATATGTAATAAATATCTGGAGCAAGATTTGATCTCAGGTTTTCCTGACTCCAAATCTAGCACTCTATGTATTATGCTCCCTGCCCTTCTTATATTCTAACTTCTTTTTCTATTTATGTACAGATAAACTAATAGACTATCTCATTTTTCATCTTCATTAGAATATAAATTCTTTGAGAGTTGGGATTATTTCATTCTTTGTTTTTGTATCCCCAGGGCCTACCACAGTTAAGTCAAAGCAAAATAAAACAAATCAAAACAAGAAATTCCCAAAACAAACAAAAAACCCTAATCATTAAGCATTTATTAAGTGCTGATTATATGCCAAGCCACTGTGCTAGTAGGCTAAGGATACAAATAAAGGCAAAACCAATCCTTGGTCTCAAAGAGCTCACATTTTAATGTGGAAGACAACATGCAAATAGCTATGCACATACATGATACATACAGCCAAACTGAAGGAAAAGTTTCTTACACAAAGTGGGATTTTAGGCAAGAATTGAAAGAGAGGGTTTGGGAGCTTTTTTCTATATTTAGGGATTTTAATAAATGCTCCCTGAGTGTGAGGTGGGTCAACTGTCACTGAGTTCATTTTCATATTCTCATGGCACAATATCGACAGTATAACTTATTGGATCAAATCAAATTACTACATTTTTAAAATCTACCTCCATTAATCACATTCATTATATATTTCACAGATATCTTTAGAATGAAGGAATAAAACATTTGATATATTTTTAAAGAAAATCATCAACATCTAACAGTGATTAGAGTTCTTTTTCTTTAAATACCTATTTTACATTGATAGTTTATTTAAATATTATATGTCACAAAGGATTTGTTGTAGTGGTCCTTAGGTATCCCTCAGTAAAGAATTACAATTTTGCACACAGTCCAATTAGAATTAAAGTGGCCTTTATTTGGTGCTAGGAAAGTGATCAAGTGGAAAGTCAAACGTCATCCCTGGAGGGGAGGGCTTAGAAACATTCTCCTCCTCCAACAGAGAGAAGGCAAAAGTTTTTACAGAGGATAGATGGGGGTGTTCACTTGAAAACTGGAAAGTTCCCTTTTGAGATGGGGTGGGGAAAGCTTGGATGCTTGTCATATTCCTGAGAGTTGAGGGGGATTTTGTTTTTTAATGATAGTCCTGACCTTTGTCATTATCTGTTTCCTAGTTCCAGTCAGGTAGTAACCACACCTAATTGAATTTCCTCCTATAGAATTTTATCTCCACTTACTTCTTAGGTAAGTCTGTCCTGATATCTAGTTGGTCAATCTAAGCTTTAATAGTCCTTTGGTTCCTCTACATGTCTGTCCTGTTATCTGGTCACCTTTGTATATAATTCTAAAAGGGGTTCCATAGGCTTCACCAGACTGCCAGAGGGGTCTGTGAAACATCCACAAAAGAAAATGTAATTTAAGCATATATATGTAATTTAGGCACATACAAACACATGTATATGTATATGCATGTATATGTACACACACATAAACACATATATGCAAGCATGTTTACGTATATATACATAATACATACACCTACACAAATATAAATATATTAACATGTGTACACATACACATGTACATCTATATATGTATAATGTATCTATATGTATATGCATACTTTTACACTACATATTTGGAGAGAGAGAGAGAGAGAGAGAGAGAGTAAAATTATGCTTCCGATGTCCATGAAGGAACACAGATTGTAAGGTTTATCTATATAAGATGCAAATACAATCATCCTGAGCCAACTTCTCTGAATGAGAGATACAAGAACCCAACATCAGAATGCACTTGTGTGACAGTTATCCCATTTTGCTAGCATTATACTTCATACTGTTATTTGTATAAATGTTGTATTAGTTATATATAATTCAATTAAACTGAGTCAAACAGAATGGAAATGTTTTCACATGGTTATTTTTCTCTTTGAAATTATATTTAGTAAAATATTAACAAAGCATTGCTATTAATAAATTATTTATAATTATATCATTGTGTTTTAAAATTATTGGTGCTAAAGTATGTTTTAAAAATTATTGTGACATACATTAATGGCTATTTATATGATAATGGCTATTGCACCCATTTTGTCAGGAAGCACTTGTTAACTATTGTTGAATATCAGTAAAGAATTGACCGAGTGCAGTTAACACAATCAGGAAAGCCCCAGCATCATGTTGTCTCTTAGAGAGAGTATACTACATTGTCCAAAGTGGAGAGTGTTCACCAACTGCTATCAATCCAAGTCAAGAATGCTGGCCAAGATGGCACCAATGTTGAGCCTGGCATGGTTGAGGCTTTTATCCTCTTTTTTTTTTTTTTTTTTTTTTTTTTAGTGAGGCAATTGGGGTTAAGTGACTTGCCCAGGGTCATACAGCTAGTAAGTGTTATTTGTCTGAGGCCACATTTGAACTCAGGCCCTCCTGACTCCAGGGCCGGTGCTCTATCCACTGCGCCATCTAGCTGCCCCTTTTATCCTCTTTTGATAGAGGTGGGTCAATATACATTGATCAAAGTTAATTGGCTAGAATCATTTAATTATATTGTTTGACATGACTTGAGGGTGGTCCAAATTAAAATGAGCTCTACCAATGACATAAAGGCCTAATGGGGCACTCTCCAGCACATTCAGAAGAGTTCCCATCTTCCCGAAAATGAATAAATAAGCTTTCACCCACCCTCTGCTGCCTGCTTGGATTCTTTGAGTTGTGAGCTACTAGCAACACTTCAGCTGCTAACACTTAAGCTGTGCAACACTATTTGAGCTATGCAATGCTATTTGAGCTGTTAGCTGATTTTCTAACACTGAGGCTCCCTTTTTTCTTGTAAAAGGCTAAGAGCAGGGGGTGGAGCCAAGATGACAGAGGAATCTGTGTCTCTCAGAGCTCCCAACAAATGCATACACATACCTCCAAAAAATGCCATAAAACAACTCCTGGAGCAGCAGACCCCACAAAAGAACAGAGTGAGATAATTTCCCAATCAAAGATGGCTTGGAAATTTGGCAGGAGGGGTCTGTTATACCAGGGTGAGAGAGGAACTCTGTGTGCAGTGTATATACAGCCCCTGGAAAGCCATGCCTCCATAACCTTGGAATCTTCAGCCTCTGCAGCTCTTTCTGAACCTCAGCTCATGGACTGGTGACGGGGTCCAGAGGTTGTCCGGGGAGAAAGTAGTGGGGGGTCAACGTGTGGGCAGAAGAAGAATACGTTTCCCAGGAAGCAGGACACAGGAATGCTAAGCTTGCAGGCCACAGAGATTCAGATTTCAATCGGATTTCTGCTTCTGGTTTAAAGAGCAAGCAGGCCCATGGTTACTTACAGGCCAAGCGGGCTGAGAATGAGCCTCTCCTTGAATTGTACCACCCGGGACCCCCTGAAGCTTGAGACAGTGCATCCTGGAAGTAGTGCTCCACTTTTAGAAGGAGTTAAAAGCTAAGAAATAGGTGGGCAAGATGAGCAGGCAGAGAAAGCAGCAGACCATTGAACGGCCTAATGGGAGAGACCCCCTGAGGGCCAAAGGAAGTCCACATAGACATGGTATAATCCCATCAGTTCACTAAAGAAAAGAGTCTATCTCCATTCCTTTTGGTTGCCCCCCAGAAACTCATTATTAATAATTATTTTCTCACGTCATTTAGACTAACAATTTTTAATCTGAGGTCTGTGAACTTGTTTATTTTAAAGCTTTGATGATTATATTTTAATATTAGTTTCCTTTGTAATCCTTTTTATTTTAGTTTATACATTTAAAATATAATTCTAAAAGGTGTTTGATGGGCTTCACCAGACTGCCAGGGAGACCATGACACACACACACACACACACACACAAATGGTTAAGAACCTATAATTTAGACAAAGAGTTAAAAAATACAAATACTTATTTGGAGTATAGAGAGTTTTGTTTTTCACTGAGCTTCAATTGTTATCGGCTGTTACTTAATTTAAACTCCTTTAGCCTCCTAGACATGGAAAAAATGGCCAATAGGAATATCTGGAGGCAGAAGTATGGAAGACAAGATTGAAAAACAACAAATAACAATATCTAACATGTATTAACCCAGATATATGCGTCTACACACATGTATGTGTAAACATCTATACTGCTTTAAGGTTTTCTAAGTGTTTTAAATATATTATCTTATTTGATCCTCATAGATTACACACACACACACACACACACACACACACACACACATAATTATGTGATGAGGAATTAGTCAGTTAGCAAGCATTTCTTAAGAGCCTACTATGTTCCCTGAACTGTGCTAAGTTCAGATAATACAAAAAAGGCAAAAGTCAGTCCCTGCCCTGGCTGAACTCATGGTCATATCAGTGCAGGGGCTGGGAAGGGGGGGATGGGGGAAAGGATGCAAAACAGCACACATAATTACGTTGTTTATAGTCAGCGATAAGCAAGGGTTTTTTCTTCCTCAGATTTAAGGATGAGGACTCAAAGCTCAGTCTCATGATATTCTGGCTGTAAAAGTATCTAGGTATGTATGTAATATAGACCTCCATTGTTCAAAGTTAAGACACCCCCTCAATATTTCTTTCCTTTTGGTTCTAAATAGACCTTAAAAAGAAGCTTACATATAACTATTTTCTGACAACCTCAGGAAGGCTCTGGGCTTACATTTTGCTGTATTCTAATTAATTTTCCATTTTTCTTCCCTTATACAAGCAGAACCAGAAAGAAAAAAAAAAGATCATAGCTACTTGCTCGCTATTTTCCTGGGTATTACCCATGGACATCCTTTTCCAATCAGAATCTTATTTTTCACCTAATCTATTTAAAAAGAGAAAAACAAAAACCAACAACAAACCCATAATCCCAGGTCCCTTTTAACTCAGCATAGGACAAAAGCCTAAGATGTTTGCACCTACCAGCTCCTTTCAAATGAGATTTTAAAATTTTAAGCAAAAGTTTCCAACCTTTCTTTCTTTACCCACCCACTTCCACCATTGAATCTGCCTTTTAAAAACACATTAAGCAGAACACAACAAGGATTTCAAATGAATAGTGAGTGCTATAGGAATTCAAAAGGGAAGGACCCCTGAGGTTTTGATCAGAGAAAACTTGATAGTGGAAGGAGGTAGAATTCAAATTAAGTTTTTTGGGGAAAATGATTGAATTAAAATGGAGGAGAATAGGAAGGTATTTCAAGCTCATGAAACTATATAAAACAGAGAATGGAGAGGGGAGAGTGGAATGAATAAGTACTGTATTTGCAGGCTAAAACCATTCCAGCCAGGCAAAGGTGAAGAGTTCTTTTGGGGGGCTAAAATGTGAGGTAACTTTAGAGAAACAGTTTCAGGTTAGATTGTGTAAGTCATTGAAAAGCATAAAAAAGTACCAGTGTTCATCCTTCAGGTAACAAGGAATAACTATAAATATGTATGTGATTACAGCTTGGAGCAAATAATGGGACTGGACATAGAGACTTGAGAACAGTTGACATAGATCTTGTATTAGGCCCCATGTGCAGCTGTAAATTCATCATTCAAAATTCATTATTCATCATTTGGAAATGAGGAAGGAATGAGTTCCAGTCATGGATGGTGGCTTGTATGCAAATGTATGGAATTGGGAAAAGGACATTTTGATTATGGGACATGGTTTAATTAGTCTGGAGTGAAAAGTATGAGCAGAGGAGAAATGTGAAATGATTCAGGAAAGATGCGTTGAAACTAGATCATGGAGGCCTTGATTGCATGTCAAGTGGGGTCTATTTTCTTCAAAAGATAAAATAATTTAAAAAATGGTTTCCTGCTCACAATAATCTGAAAAAATAATTAAATACTAAGATTTCACATGTGAATTTTCGAGTGATAAATACATTTGAAATGACTTTTTTTGCAATTTATTCCAAAAGGCTTTTATATGAAAATATTCACTGGTTAGATTTCTAATCTTAAAACTTTTCCTTTCACATATCTAAAACCTTTAATGCCATTGTGCTACCTTTCCACAAAGAGTCCACATAGATGACACACACTAGTACAATTGATCTCAAACCAATTTTATACCTTTGGGCAAAACCTCATCTTGTCTTTTTTTTCAGGTGGATTATCATGCCCTTTTTCATTTTTTTTAGGCAGAAACAAATCTGAATGATTCACTCCTATTTTTACAAAAAAAAAATCAAGCCCTATTTTTTGCATATTTTGTTTCTCATTTACAGTTTTAAAATATTTATTATTTTAATATTTAGTTTAATCAAAATAAAATATGAAATGTCTTCTTATATAACACTACAAAAATTAAAATAACTAAAAAAATTAATACCTCTAACTGCCTAGTAGTTGGTGACTGATCTTTCATGTATAAAGAAGTCACATTGACCTTACCCAAACATCATTTATATTGACCCCTTATATAATAAATTAGTTGAAAGCATGATCTTGCTTCCATTAATCATATAAAGGGTCATTAACCCTGAGCAGCAAGAAACAACTTTTGAAAATTTTAGAGATTATTTTCCTGGTGATGATTTTATAATTACAAACCGTTATTTCAGAAAAATCAAAACAATAGATAACCCAAAGTATAATGAAAATCAAGTCAACAAAAAGCATTTATTAAGTGCCTATTGTGTATTAAGCATGGAATATAAAGACAAAAATGAATAACATTCCATTGGATCATGGACTATCATTCTATCAGGGAGATGACATTTAGAAATATAATTATATATGAAATAAATACAAGGTCATTTTAGATGGGAATGAGACATTGGGGGCTGGGAAGATATAGAAAGGCATCATCTAGGAGAACACTTTTGAGCTTAACCTTTAAGGAAATTAGGGATTCTAAGAGTTCAAGGTGAGTCTGTCCTCTATGCTGATCAATGGTCAAGGGATGATTTAGCAGCTTCCACATTGAAGAATTAGAAGGCTTGGAATATGAATATTCTGGAGGCCAAAGGAACTAGGATTACATCCCAAGGATCATTTACCCACAAAATCTGAGTATAATTGTTCAAGGAAAAAAATGGTTTGGATAGTCAATGAAATAGAGGACTTTCAAGTGTTCTTGATGAGAAGACCAGAGCTGAATGCAAAATTTGAGTTTTAAATACAAGACTTAAGAGAAGCACAGAAAAGGAAAGAGCATAAATAAATCATGAGGGAATCAATAAGGTTAAACTATTTTCATTCCTACACAAAAAGATGATACTTATTACTCCTAAGAACATTCTCATTATTAGGACAGTTAAAAAGATTATATATAACTAGAGGTCACAGGTGTGAGTTGAATATGATAGGATGATAGCTAAAAAAATAAAATTAAATGGTTAGAAAGATGAAAGAGCTAGGAAAAGGCAACAAGGAGAGGTAGAATGGGATAAATGATCTCACATAAAAGAGGCACAAAAGAACTTTAACAGTGGAGGGGTATATGCTGGAGGTAGGCAGGAGCACTTGAACCTTACTCTCACCAGAATTGACTCAAAGAGGCTATAACTTACACACTCAGTTGAAGAGGTGTATCTTACCCTACAGGAAAGTAGAAGGGGAAGGGGATAACAGAAGGGAGGTCCTGATGTAACAACTGGAATGATGCTACCTGCTGGAGATTTACTATAGGAAAGCTCCACCATGAAGAGAAGGCCTCTGAGGGCAAGCCATGCAGCTTTTCTTTGGTGTCAGGAAGTGATGTGTGCTGGGGGGGGGGGGAGGAAAAGGGGGCGAGGCTGGCTCTCTCGCTCTCTTTTGTCTGGACTCCTGTGGAGAGCGGGGCAGGAGAACTGTAGCTCCCCAAGAGAGATAACTGAAGCTAGGCCTCTTTCTCTCTCTCTTCACCAATTTCTTATTCTCCTTAATAAATGCTTAAAAGTCTAACTCCTGCTAAAGCTTATAATTTATTGGCAACCACTCATTAGATATTTTAGACAGACTAGCTAGAATTTTAGCCCCTTATACTGATAAAAGGTAAAGCAGAAGTCAGAAACAAAAGACTTTTGAGGATAGATAGTTTGAAAGGAAAGAAAGGAGAAATAGGGATAAGATAGGATGGAGGAAAACACAGTTACTAACCATAATTGTGAAAAAAAATTATGTTTTCACTGATAAATGCCTAATTTCTCAAATATATAGAGAACTGAGTCAAATTTATAGAATATAAGTCATTCCCCAATTGATAAATGGTAAAACATTATAAACAGGATGTTTTTAGTTGAAGCAATTAAAGCTATCTATAGTCATATAAAATTTTTCTAAATCATAGATTAGAGAAATGCAAATTAAAACAACTCTGAGAGACCACCTTATACCTATCAGATTGACTAATATGATAGAAAAGGGAAAAAAAGTGACAAATGTTGAAGGGGATGTGAGAAAATTGAGAGAATAATGTACTTTGTTGGAGTTGTGAACTGATTCAACCATTTTGGAGAGCAATTTGGAACTATGAATCCCTTCTGACCCAGAAATATCAGTACTAGGTCTGTATTGCAAAGAAGATTTAAAAAAAATGAATGGCACCTATATGTACAAAATATTTATAGTAGTTTCTTAGTGGTAGCAAAGAATTGGAAATTAAGGGGATTCCCATCA
This sequence comes from Dromiciops gliroides, assembly GCF_019393635.1. NCBI lineage: Eukaryota > Metazoa > Chordata > Mammalia > Microbiotheria > Microbiotheriidae > Dromiciops > Dromiciops gliroides. The sequence goes on along the minus strand of NC_057866.1, from coordinate 196,926,927 downwards.
TTTGGGGAATGGCTAGATAATTTGTATTTTATGATTATGACAGAATTCTATGGTGCTCCAAGAAATAATAAAGAGAATGGTTTCAGAAAAAAACCTGAGAATACTTTTATGAACTCATGCAAAGTGACAAGAGTAGAATGAGGAGATAATACTCAGTAACAGCAATATTTTAGCAATGATTAAGTATGAAAAAACTTAGCTACTGTTATCAATACCATGATCCCTGAAAATTCCAAAGGACTCATAATGAAAAATGCTATAAACTTTCAGAGAGAGAACTAATGTACTCTGAGTGCAGATTGAAGCATACTTTTTCATTGTATGTTTCTTGCTTTTTTTGTAACATTACTAATGGGAAAATTGGTTTTGCATGATTTCACATGTATAATGGGTATCATACTGCTTGTCTTATTTTTTTAATTTCATTTTTCTGGGTTACATTTTAAATTCTGAAATCTTATTCTCCCTCCCTTACCACCCCACATAAGAATAGGCCACCATTTGATACCGCTATGTAAATAGATATAAAACCATTCTATTTCTATTTCTATTTATCAATTCTCTTTCTGAAGGTAAATAGTATCTGCCTTTATAGGTCCTTTGAAGTTGATTTCAGTATTTATAATATTCAGAATAACTTGCTCGTTCACAATTGTCCTTCAAAAATATTGGCTCTGGTCATTTCACTCTTCATTATTATCATTGTTAATGTATTAATAAACATTTTTATTTATACTTTTGGGTACCAATTTTTTCCCCTCCTTCCCACCCTCCCCTACACACCCCTTGATGTAGAAAGTGTAAAGAATTAATTGTTATTTGAGGTTTTTATGCCTCCGCGCACACTGGCCTGGGGCTCCGCAAACCGCATGGTGCTCCATCCACTGGTTATAGCCGTTGCCATGGTGCTGGCACCTCACATCATCACCACTCACGGAACCCTACATGGGCCTGGCAAAATTATAATGATTGGGAGCCTAGTGAGGGCAGTCATGTGACTCAGAGCAGCCATCCCATTGGCTGAGGCTGTGTGGGGTTTTTCTGGGATTGGGGGAGGAGAATTGGGCATTCTAATTGGACACTAGAACGACAAGAGGTCTGCTGTGTATTCTCAGCTGATTCCTGGGCGGTGGTATCTTTTGAGGTTGTATAATTTCCCTTTTCCCATTTATTTCCTTTCCCTTGATCCTACTAATCCTGTTTGTGGGTGGGTTTTTTTTTAAGTTCGTTCTTGTTAAAATAAATCCTGTTCTGTTTTGAGGGAGACTGCCAGTCTCCTTCCTTTCCCCAATATTGAGGCAAGCCGCTTAGCTAACACTCCCCAATTAAAAATTGATCCCCACAAAAGCAATCATATATGGGTTATACATGTACAATTATGTAAAATATTAACATATTAGTCCTTTTGTATAAGAAAAATTGAGTAAAAGGGAAAAAATGAAAGAAAGTAAAAAATAGCATGCTTCAGTATGTTCCGTCAATATCAGTTCTTTCTTTGGCGATGGATAGCATGTTTCATCAACACTCCTTTGGGATTTTCTTGGATCATTATATTGCTGATAATAGCTAAGTCATTCACAGTTCTTCATCAAACTATATTGCTGTCTCTATTAACAATGTTCTCTTGGTTCTGCTCACTTCACTATCCATGAGTTCATGGAAGTCTTTCCAGGACTTTCATTTCTTATAGCACAATAATATTCCAACACCATCATATACCACAGCTTGTTTAGCCATTCCCCAATTGATAGGCATTACTTTACTTTTTAGTTCTTAGCCACTACAAAAAAGAGCTGCTAGAAATATTTTTGTGCACGAAGGTATTTTTCTCTTTTGGCTAGATCAAAGGGTATGTACAGTTCTATAGCCCTTTGGGCATAGTTCCAAATTGCTCTCCAGAATGATTGGATCTTTTCACAACTCCACCAACAGTAAATTAGCACCCCAGATTTCCCATATCCTCTCCAACATCCAATATTTTCCTTTTTTGTCATATTTGCAACACTGATATGTGATACCTCAGAGTGGTTTTAATTTTCATTTCTCTAATCAATATTGATCTAGAGCATTTTTTCATATGATTATAGATAGCTCTGATTTCTTCGAAAACTGCCCGTTCATATCCTTTGACCATCTCAATTGGTAAAAGTCTTATATTTTTATAAATTTGCCTCAGTTTTCTATGTAATTGAGAAATGAGACTCTTTATCAGAGATATTTGCTTCAAAAATTCTTTCCCAGTTTTTTTATTCCCTTGTAATCTTGGTTAAATTAGTTTTCTCTGTGCATACACATTTTAATTTTATATAATTAAAATTATCTATTTTACATTTTGTTTTGCTCTCCATATCTTCTTTGGTCCTAAATTCTTCCTCTGCTCATAAATCTGACAGATAAACAATTCTATGCTCTCTTAATTTGCTTATGATAAATTAAGGTTATGGTTAATTTGCTTTATGTGTAAATTATGTACCCATTTTGACCTTATTTTAATATACTGTGTAAGATGTTGGTCTATACCTAATTCCTGCCATATTGTTTTCCAGTTTTCCTAGCAGTTTTCATCAAATATTGAGTTTTTGTTTCAAAAGCTTTGATCTTCAGGTTTATCATATACTAGATTATTTTCCACTGATCCACCTCTCTATTCCTTAGCCAGTACAAGATTTTTTTGATAATCACTGCTTCATAATACAGTTTGATATCTAGTACTGCTAGGCTACCTTCTTTTGTAATGTTTTTAATTGATTGCCATGATATCTTTGAGCTTTTGTTTTTCCAGATGAATTTTGTTATTTTTTCTAAATCTATAAAATATTGTTGAAAGTTTGATTGGTATAGCATTAAATAAATTAATTAATTTAGGTAGGATTGTAAAATTTTTATTATATTGGCTTGGCCAATCCAGGAGCTATTAATATTTTTCTAATTGTTTATATATAAATTTGTTTGTATGGAAAGTGTTTTGTAGTACTGGTTATATAGTTCCTGGGTTTGTCTTGGCAGATAGACTGCCAAGTATTTTATATTGGCCACAGTTATTTTAAATGGAATTTCTCTTTATACCTGTTGTTGTTGGACTTTGTTGGTAATATATAGAAATGCTCATGATTTATGTGCATTTATTTTGTATCTTGCAACTTGGTTAAAGTTGTTAATTTCAAGTAGCTTTTTAGTTGATTCTCTAGCTTTTTCTATGTATAACATCATATCATCTACAGAGAGTGATAGTTTTTTTCCTTATTATCTATTCTAATTACTTTAATTCCTTTTTTCTTATTGCTATAGCTAACATTTCCAGTACAATATTAAATAAGAGAGGTGATAATGGGTATCATTGCTTCACCATTCATAGTATTGGGAAGGCTTCTAGCTCATCCATATTACAGATAACACTTTACATAAATTTTTAGATAAATATTACTTTATTTTATATAAATATTACTTATCATTTTAAGGTAAGCTCCTTTTATTCCTATGCTCTGTAGTGTTTTTAGTAGAAATAGCTGCTGTATTTTGTCAAAGGCCTTTTCTTCCTCTATTGAGATAATCATATGGTTTCTGTTGATTTTATTATCGATATGGTCAATTATTCTCATAGTTCTCCTAATATTGAACCAGTCCTAGATTCTTGGTATAAATCACACCTGGTCATACTGTACAATCCTTGTGATGTACTGCTGTAATTTTTTTGCTAATATTTTATTTAAATTTTTTGCATTGATATTCATTATGGAGATTGGTCTATAATTTTCTTTCTCTGTTTTTGCTCTTCCTGGCTTGAGTATCAGCACCATATTTGTCTCATAAAACGAATTTGGTAGGACTCCTTTTTTAGTTATTTTCTTGAATAATTTACATAGTATTGGGATTAATTGTTCTTTAAATGTTTGGTAGAATTCACATGTGAATCCATCTCCTCTTGGGGATTTTTTCTTAGGAAGTCCATTGATGGCTTGTTGAATTTCTTTTTCTTTAAAATTGGGTTATTTTAGTATTTTATTTCTTCTTTTATTGATCTGGGTAATGTATAGTTTTGTAGATATTCATCCATTTCATTTAGATTGTCAAATTTATTGGCATATAATGGGGCAAAATAGTTTCTAATAATTGTCTTAATTTCCTCTTCCTTGGTGGTGAGTTTACCTCTTTAATTTTTGATACTAATAATTTTGTTTTCTTCTTTCCTTTTTTTTTTGATCAAATTAACCAGTGGTTTATCTATTTTATTGTTTTCTTTTTCATAAAGCCAGCTGCTAGTTTTTTTTTAATAATTCAATGGTTTTCTTACTTTCAGTTTTATTAATCTCTTGATTTTCAGGATTTCCAATTTGCTTTTTAGTTGGGGATTTTTAATTTGTTCATTTTCTAGTTTTTAGTTGCATGCCCTCTGCTTTTTCTCTATTTTATTGATGTAAGCAGTTAGGGACATAAATTGTCCCCTAAAGGGGCAGATGGGTGGATAAAGCACTGGCCCTGGATTCAGGAGGACGTGAGTGCAAATCTGGCCTCAGACACTTGACACTAGCTGTTTGGCCTTGGGCAAGTCACTTAACCCTCGTTGTCCCACCAAAAAAAAAAAAATCCCCAAATTAACACTTTGACTGCCTCCCATAAATTTTAATATGTTGTTTCATCATTATCATTTTATTTAATGAAACCATCAATTGTTTCTATGATTTATTCTTTGACCCATTTGTTTTTTAAGATCATAATATTTAATTCCCAATTGATTTTTTGTGTTTGTTTGTTTTTTTGGTGAGGCAATTGCGGTTACCTGACTTGCCCAGGGTCACACAGCTAGTAAGTGTCAAGTGCCTGAGTCCGGCTTTGAACTCAGTTCCTCCTGACTCCAGGGCGGGTGCTCTATACACTGTGCCACCTAGCTGCCCCCAATTGATTTTTAATCTCTTTTTCAGTTGTCCATTATTGAATGTAATTTTTATTGCTTTATTATCTGATAAGGATGTGTTTACTATTTCTGCTTTTCTGCATCTGATTGTAAGGTTTTTATGCCCTAATACATAGTCAATTTTTGTGTAGGTTCCATGTACTACTGAGAAAAAGGTATATTCCTTTCTATTCCAATTCAATTTTCTCAAGAGATCTATCATATCTAACTTTTCAAGAATTTTATTCATTTCCTTAATTTATTTCTTGTTTATTTTTTGGTTAGATTTACCAGGAACATTTTGTCATTTATTCCATTCCTGTAAATCATTCAACTTCTCCTCCAAAAATTGATGCAGGGCTTGAAGTATCATATGTCAGAAGCGACACTGAATATACTCTTTCAGGGAGGAAAATAAAGGGATATTCAATGAAATAGAGGACTTTCAGGCATTTTTCATTAAAAGGCCAGAATAAAAAAATTGACCTACAAATACAAAAATCAAAAGAAACATAAAAAGATATTAAAAAGAAAGAAAGAAAGAATACTTTCTCCTTGATCTGTGAGTTTTGAAATTTGGCTATGATGTCCTGGGGGATTTTTCATTTTGGGATCTATTTAGGATGCTAATAGACGGAATCTTTCAATTTCTATTTTGCATTCTGGTTCTAATATATCAGGGTAGTTTTCTTTACTAATTTCTTGACACCTTCTCTAGAGCTGTTATTCTGGATTTGGCATGCAAAAGTTAACAAAGTATTTCTGTTAGCAGGTGACAGAGGAGTCATTTTGTTGCCAACTGCCCAAGAGTGGGGCGCTGCTTTGGGTTGCTATGGTAACTGAGTCACTCTGTTAGTAGGTCCTGAAGGAGTAATTTTGTTGCCAATCTGCCGGAGAGTGGCCCTGTTGCTAGGTTTCTATGGTAACCAGTCCCTCTGCTAGCACGCCCTCGAAGGATAATTTTGTTGCCGATCTGCTGAGGCTTAGAGTCTCCTGCTGCTGGATTGCCCTGGAAACAGTCTCTCTGCTGGGAAGTCCCGGGGCAAGAACTTCTTGTTGCTCAGCCTTGGGCTGGGTTTTACTATTGGTCAGAAGTGGGGTCAGGGCCTTCCTCGTTGTCTGTGCTATCTATGGGGTACCAGACCTTTCCAGGGGGCTGAGGGTTTGCAGGAGGGTGGAGCCTCTCTGGTGATTTGCCTCAGGCTTAGAAGCCTGCTCCAGGACCCCTGCTGTAAGCCCAGAAGCTGATCCTGGACTTCACTTTCCTGGCTCCTAGGTAACACTGACCTTTTCTGCCAGGGCTGGGAGATGGCTTCCCTGCTCCTAGAATTATTCAGAGGCAGTTTTCTGTTGGTTTGGAGGGGAAATTTGAGAGCTCTCCAGAGGGTCTCTTCCATTTCTCTGCCATCTTGGCACCTGAAGTTGTGATAAGATTCTTAAGAGTTTCAGATAACATTTTCTCATAAAAGAACTAATCCTTTAGACTTTGTTAAATTCCATATAATTGGACATACTTTTTACCTCATATTTCTACTGGTTCCTGTAGGTCAAATTTTCTATTCATTTCTTATATTTTCTTCACAAATACCTGAAAGTCCTTTAATTCATTAAATTATATATATCTATAGATATATAGATATAGATATATGTGTGTATACATATATATATATATATATATATATATATATATATATATATATATATATATAGTTTTTCTCCTCCTGCAGGATAAACCTCAGCTTTGCTGGATAAATTATTAGTTGCAAATCCACCTTCTTTGCTCTTTTGAATACAATGTTGCACACCCTTTGGTATTTTAATGTAGAGTCTGCTAAATCATGAATTATCCTTGCTGTGACTCAACAGGATTTAAGATTTTTTTGTTTGCTTATACTATTTTCTCCTTGATGTGGGAGCTTCAAAACAGCTATAATGTTCCTGTGAGTCTTCATCTTGGGATTTGTTTCAGGTGGTGATTGGTTTGTCAATTTCTGTTTTACCCTCTAGTTCTCAAATTTCAGGGAAATTTTCTTAAGAATTTCTTGAAGTGTAGTTTCTAGACTCTTTTTCTAAAAAAAACCCATAACTTTCAGATAGTAAAACAATGCTTAAATTTTCTCTCCTTGATCAGTTCTTGAAGTCAGTTATTTTTCTATTGAGAGGTTTCACATTTCTTTCTGATTTTTCATTCTTTTGATTTGATTTTATTATTTCTTGATGTGTTATCAAGTCATTAGCTTCTCCTTGCCCAATTATGTCATAATTTTCTTGCCTTAGTCTTTTCACCCTAATTTTGCTTCAACCTTTCAGGTCTTTGATTTTTAAAGCCCTTTTTAAGTTTGGCCAAAAATTCTTTTTTTTTTTTTCAGGTTCTGGCCACTTCACTTTTTTCTTAGTAGTAGAAGTACCTGTTTTAACTTCTCTCTTGTCTTTTCTATCACCATAGTAGCTATGTATGGTTGGTTTATTTCTCTTGCTTCCTTTGTTCCCCCCAAATGGCTTATTTCTTGTCTGCTAAAGTTGTGTTAGAGTCAGGCTCTGGTGTGAGTTGTGCAGGATAAAGTCTCAGTCTTCAAGTTTTTAATGTTCTTATTTTTTAAGCATTATCTGGGTACTTGACTTCAGGTACTCTTCGACATTCCTGAGACATAACCAGGGCCCCCAGCTATGGTGTCACCACAAAGGTTTTTCCTCCCTATAGTTCCCTTTGTGGCTCCAAGTTTTAGCTTACCCCTCTGCCCTAGAAACAAAAGCAGGGACTCTTCTCCTGTGTTTACACAGGCCCCTGCCTTCTGTGATTGTACTCACTAAAATGTACTCATTGCTTCTCACCCAGAGCCACAGCCTGAGAAAGATTGCAGGACTTTCTGCTGGTGCTGGATACATGACCCTGCAATCTTTCTCTGATCAGCCCTAGGTCTCCCACCCACTTCTTGGGGTAAAAATTCCTGAAGCTGAGGCTGACTCAGACAAGGCAGCTGCTCCTAGGGCTTGTTTGTTGATTCAGCAATATCTGTCTGGAGGTATCTGTACCATCACTGGAGATCAGGTTTTTCCAAATGTCCTCCCAAGTTGTCTTAGGTGGATCAGTGTTTTGCATCACCTTTTAAAATTTATTTCTCCTTCTCAAAGTTTACTATGAAGTATTATTAAAATTGTTTGTGAGGAAATTGGGAGAGTGGGGTAATTTTTTGTCTTATTCTTCCATCTTCCCAGAATTATCTCTTGTCTGCCTTCTCAAGATGTGAAGAAGGAGTGGGAAGGAAAGAGAGATTTTGGATCTCAAAATAAACTAAATAAATATTCAAAAAAAAGTAGGGAGGAAAAGACAAATATGGCATACGTCACAGTTTTGCTTAGAATTATCTATAATATTTTGAGCAAGTCACTAGGTCCTCCCTCTGATAATAGAGGTAAGAGGAAGCCAATGTAACTTATTAATTAGGAGAATGATATGATCACATCCATGTTTTAGAAATAGCATTTAAGGGGGCAGCTGGGTGGCGTAGTGGATAAAGCGCTGGCCCTGGATTCAGGAGGACCTGAGTTCAAATCTGGCCTCAGACACTTGACACTTACTAGTCGTGTAACCCTGGGCAAGTCACTTAACCCTCACGTCCCCCCCCCCAAAAAAAAAGAAAAAGAAAGAAAGAAAGAGAAAGAAAGAAAGAAAGAAAGAAAGAAAGAAAGAAAGAAAGAAAGAAAGAAAGAAAGAAAGAAAGAAAGAAAGAAAGAAAGAAAGAAAGGAAGAAAGGAAGGAAAAGAAAGAAATAGCATTTGGATAGCAGTGTGTAGGGAGGATTAGAGAGTAGAAAGATTTGAGGCAGAGAGACCCATTAGTAGGCTATGGCAATAATCCAGGCCATAGGTGATGGTGCCATGGGAGCCAGGTAATTGGAGGGGCAGATATGAGTGGTGTGATAAGATAGAACTGACAAGACTTGACAACTGATTGGATATGTGGTGTGAAAAGCAGTGAGGAGTCAAAATTAACTCCCAAGATTGTAAATTTGAATAACTAAAAGGATGCAAGTGCCCATGACAGAAATAAGAAAGTTTAAAAGTGGACTGGTAAGGTTATATGTTCTGTTTTGGATATGGTGAACTTCTGATGCCTTCAGCCATCCAACTGGATATGTCCCATAGGCAGTTGAGGTCAGGAGAGAGAACTAGAATGGATATTTAGATCTTGGGAGTCAATGGGAGTGAATTGGTTATAAAAGAAGAGAGAAGAGGGCTTAGGAGAAGCTTGAGATCTGCTTCCCAACTCTCTGGAACTGAAGAGCAAATGGAGTCAATTCTTTCTTAAACAAGACATAGGCTTAGAGCCTATTTACAGTTATTGGGTGGTATATAAGTGATGACTCAGCAAAAGGTCATACAGCTAGGTGAAGAACTGAGAGAGAGTGGTAGGAGAGGGAGAGAGAGAGAGAGAGAGAGAGAGAGAGAGAGAGAGAGAGAGAGAGAGAGAGAGAGAGAGAGAGAGAGAGATTGATTTAGTAAAAGAAAGAGGGTACATATAAATTTCCATCAATACAACTGAAATAAGATCATAAATACAGCAAAGTAAGAGTATAAAAGGGTACCTTAGGTAGGTAGTAAAGACTTTTGAAGATTATCAAAATCATGTTTCAGACTTATTACCCTAATTAAGAAAATGGAATTAATTGTGTAATATCAAGTAATTATTTGTTTTTAATCCATTATTATGTTTTCATATAAACTCAAGGGATAGCCTGTTCCTTATCCTATTGTCTTTACAGCCTGGAATATTATCTCACAGTTAATGGACAATTAACTGTTTTTGGAAAAAAATATTGATATGGATTTATTTCACTCTCATGTTCCTCCCCATCCCAGACAGATATATCTATGTAAACACTGTATTCAGTATTCCATACTTATAGCCTCCACATTTGAAAATAAGGGAGTGTTTTCACCTTTTCTAAAGGTAGAAACTTGGTATTTAAATTAACTTAGAATCCAATTTATTTTTTTAGATAACTATATTGTAATAAATTTGGACTCCTTTGTCATCATTGTATTTTTAGAATGCTTTGAAAAAACATTATTCTAAGAAAGGGTTCATAGACTTCCCCAGAATGCCAAAGGGGCACATGACATACACAAAAAAGAAAAGAATTACACAGTGTAAGAAAAATGACATAGAATGCATTCTTCTTTTTATTAAGATCGTTGTCACATATGTCACTTTCTTCACTTTTCTGACTTCATTTTAAATAAGTTCATATAAATCTTTTCATGCTTTTTCTATATTCATTGTATTTATTTTCCCTATAGTAGAGTAATATTCATATTCCATTATCTTAGCAAACAAATCTAACTATCTTAACAGGATAACAAAGGAACTACAAACCCCCTGCTCTCTAGAAGTTCACAATCTAATGGGAGAGATAAAAGGCAAAAGATTATGTTAAAAAAGATATATACAGGATAAAATTGGAGATAATCTCAGAAGTTATAAGGGAAAGACCCTTAGGTGCTGCAGCAGGTAAGATCTCAATTCGGATTCAAGTAGCACAATAGTAACATGTCCACTTTAGTAACTTTAGATATTTTATTATTATAAAATAGGAAAGAAGCAATTATATTTAGATCACATAAACCATAAACAGAGAGCACTAACTAATAAACCAACAACAATTAAAGAAGTAGAAAACAAAGACAACATCACTGAACTGGAAGAGCACCAATCCTTGATCGCAAAGCTGGGGAATCCCAGATATAGGTTATCAGGGTCCTATTCCGGAAGGTCCCAGGCACATTGTCCTGCCCATGGGTGAGATTCCCAAGAAAGATAAAATAAAGACAACATCACCAAGTCAGAGAAGCACCAACATCTGGATTTCTAGCTGGGGAATCCCAGTTCACAGCTTCCAGAATCCTGATTGGGAAAGGTCCTGGGCAGAGCGTCCTCTCCAGGGGTGATTCCAAAGATCTGTCTTCACTAAGGGGAAATTATAGGTCTCAGAACAAAGAAGGCAAATTGCCATGTCCTACACAAGCTCAGCAGACGTGGGAACAAACCAGAGAGTCTGATCAGGGCCTTGTCTCCTTGTCCTTATTTGGGCATAACTTCCGGGAACTCAACTGAGAGACATGAGTTTTAAGCATTTTGTCAATATTTGATGAGATTCGGGTCTGGCCAGCACCCATATCTCATTGAGGTTGAATTCCCTCTCCTTCACCTTTCCATTCTCACACACTGAGTGAGCTTGTACAGACTATCTTAATATTCATGGGCCCTGGGGGCAGCTAGGTGGCTCAGTGGATAAAGCACTGGCCCTCCATTCAGGAGGACCTGAGTTCAAATCTGCCCTCAGACACTTGACACTTACTAGTTGTATGACCCTGGGCAAGTCACTTAACCTTCATTGCCCTATTTAAAAAAAATCATGGGCCTTTTAGGAGATTTAAGGTGAAATTTATGGAGGAACCATATCCAGCACCTTATTTATTCAGAAGGAAGGATCAAGCATTAAAGTGGATCAGGAAAGGCTTCTCACAGAGAGTGAGACTTTATTTGAGACATGAAGGAAGCCAGTGCATCCAGGAGACAGAGATGATGAAGTAGAGAATTTCATGGGGGACAGTCAGTAAAAGTGCCCAGAGATCAAAAATGGGGTGTAGTGTTAAGTTGACAATAAGCATGTTAGAGTCACTAAATGCTAAGGTATGTGCAAGGGAGTTGTTTAAGAAGATTGCAAAAGTACGAAGAGGCCAGATCATAGAGGGCTTTAAAAGGCAAACCAAGGTTTTACATTTGATCTTAGAGGTTATAAGAGAGCCACTGGACTTTATTGAATGGAGGATGGGGTAATATAATCAGACCTCTGTTTTATGAAGGTCAGTTTGACATCTGAGTCAAGAATGGATTAGGGTGGGGAGAGGTTTGAAAAAGAAAGGCCAAATAATAGATTATTGAAGTAATCTCAGCATAAGGTGATGAGGACCTACACTAAAGTGGTGGCAGTATCAGGACAAAGAAAGGACTATAAATATATCTCTGCATCTATCTATCTATCTATCTATCTATCTATCTATCTATCTATCTATCTATCTATCTATCCACACACACACACACACACACACACACACACACACACACACATATCTCCAGTTATCTAAGAATGCATAAACTTGGCAACAGAATGAAAATGGAAGGTGAAAGAGAATGAAGTATGCAAGATGACAACTTGGTGGTGAGCCTGGGTGACTTGGAAGATGCTGATTGGTTCGCTCTTATCTTTTGTTCTAAAAGAGGACCAAAATGAAATCACTATGTTGGGATCAAGGTACACTGTTTCTGACTGTGGTTGATCAAAACAATATGAGCTCAGAAAGCTCTAAACAGGTTGGGTACAAATAGTCCATATGAACATTTGGAGTAGTGATGTCTCTAAATTTGCACATCTCAAATTTATTTTTGGAGCTACTGCAGTTCTGCTTTGCTCCTACAACATAGCACCTTGGTAGGGACCAAATTTAATATGTGGAAAATTTGGCCCCTACACCTTCTTTGATGTTGGCACACCATGCTGGGTGGTCCTACATTAGCGTCTCCCATGTATCACAATCAATTTCAAAGTTCTTCAAAGATGTCTTGATATTTCTTTGTATCAGTTCTGTTGACCTCCATGTGAGTGTTTGCTTTGCATGACTTCTCTATAAAAGAGACTTTAGGCTATTTAATTTGAAAAGACTATTTGCCAATTCTAAAGTGGAGGGAGATTTGGTGTAGAGAATATGTAATTATTTCTACAACTATTACCAAGTTCATGCTGAACTTTTTCTTTCAGCATAGCAATTAATTGATTTCATTCTGTTTCTTTGCAACATTTACCACAAGTCATTACACAGGATCATCAAAATCCTACTCAATGAATAATTCCCACCTAATTATATTGATCTATAAGAAATGTCCCTTCAATAACAGAATGTCACTTCCACATCAATTATCCATGTTTTTAGTACAAGATAAATACTGACTATCTTTTCTTCATGAATAACTTGTGTTTTTAAAATATTTTTAACAAAAAATTCATTATCTATAATTATTTCAGCCAGCATGCTAGAAATTCCATTTGGCATTTTTCTCACTCTCTCCCCCTGTCCTATTAAACATATTTGACAAAAAAGCAATTATCAACATGATAAAAAAGATTTCACTTGCCATCAGTGTTCCAGATTTCTTCAGAAAGTAAATAAAAATAAGGGACTAGAACATAATGAGAAGCTATCCCGTTAGAAGGAGGCACAAGATGTAGAAGATTAAAAATATTTTATATCATGAAAGTGGCAAGAACAATTGTGACCTCAGGCATACACTTTGTTGTCTCATGCACTGTTAAGCAAAGGCTTTGCCTCCTTCCCCCCACCCCCCATTTTACTGGATATAGAAATTGTCCTAAAGCAACTTTCCTTTTAGGGATCTTTTTGCTGTAGTGTTTGGGCTCTAGGTTTGACATTTGAGGCTATTTCTGATTTGTTGCTATTTCATGAATCACATGTCTTACAGAGTTGTTTGAGGCTGAAAGAAGTTAAGAGTTGCCTCTACTCATACTGATTGTGATCAGATTAGCACTCTAGTTATTCTGCCTACAAATGAATGACTTTATCCACTTGGTGCTCTGATTTGTCCATATATAACTTTAATATATAAAAAAGTTGTGCTTTTACATTAAACACATTTCTTTTCTCTAAAAGGGAAGTTCTAAAAGGTCATTAGTCTCTGTAATCTGCACAGTGTTGCTTTTCACAATATAGTATTGTTTTCCCCACTGCCATAGATAAATAATAATCTCTTTCAAAAAACTAAGTCTAGTATATTTTCAAAACCATAGGATCCTCTCTCTATGAGTCCCTGTCTTCCCAGAGTTCCTTGAATAGTTACAGACTTTGGGCACAACCTTTTGTACTTCCCTTTCCCACAATTTCCTGTCCTCTTTTTTATTGTCTCATGAAACAAATAATTTTGAATAGACCTATGTAATACGTTTTATAAAATGCTCCCAACAAACACGTGAAACCAATTCATAGCTTGCAGGGAGTTGTGACTGTAATCAGCTGTCTGATTACTCATAAAACTTAAATAGGGTAGAATTAAGTGTCTTCTAGTCTCTGCTTCATGTATGGGAAATGGCTATGCACATACAATTTTAGGGGAAATAGAAAGAAGTATATTTGCTTACGTTCACTGCAGTAAATAATAATGGATTCACAGTCATTTTCCCCTAACGTTATTATAAATGACATCATTTTATGTTGATTACTCTTCCCAACCATACTTTGAATACACTTGAATAAAAGGAAAATATTAACTAATTTGAGATGCTATTTCTGAACAGATAAAGGAAACTAAAAATGTGTCAGTCACATCTAAAGGCATGATGGAGATATAGAAATCAGAACAATGCAGTTTGGTGCAAGGTTTCAAATACATAGCTTTTGGATCTGCACAGCACAGTAGCATTTTTACAGTATTTATAAAGCTTAATATTTTGAATCTAATTTTTAATGTGGGTCATTCTACAGGAAACCTTCTATAGGTTTTTACTTTTTACAGGAAAGTAGAAAAAATCTTAGACACTTTACATGACACTTTGTGTAGATATGATCTCACAGGTTGACAAATTTCAAAGATGGGTTGTCCAGAAAATATAGTTTGCTGAGAAATCCAACCTTCCCTATTCTTGGAAAACTACAATTTTGTATTTTCTCAATGATAAAGTGTATTTAAATTTCTGTATTCCTGCTGAGAAAACATTTTAACATCTATTGATGCTAAGAGGACTTGAGTATAGGAATAAGATGAATGTGAAAATTCTTAAGAATGGTAAGAAGAAAAAAGTACTTTATTTACAAATTAAAAGGTTTTTGTTATTTAGAGATCTCTTCATTAAGAAATTTTGAACTTCTTTTTAAGATCATCTTTTAGTAATAAACACATTGCAAGTATAACTATTGATAGAGATCACAATCATGACTCTGTAGCATAGCATGGTACAATGAAAAGAACATTGGATTTAGGGTCTGAAAACAGAGTCTCTGCATGTAAAATTAGATGTGTGGCCACTGAAAAAAATCATTAAATCTCTCTTATACTCTGGTTTCCTCATATCTACAATGAAGGTGTAAGGGGGTAAAATTCTAGCTATACTATCTAAAATCTAATGAGTAGTTGTCAATAAATGATAAGCTTTAGGAAGATTATTCAAATGTTTAACTATTTATTAAAGAGCATTAGGATCAGAGAGAAAGGTAAAAATCTAACTATTTCTAAGAGACCCTATCATCCAACCTACCATCGTGAGGTCAGGAACCAAAAAGAGAGAGAACCCCTCCACCAGTGTCCACTTCCTACTTCGTGTCCTCCTCCCAGAAAAATGGGAGGCTCGTCAACTTGATTGGCTGGTAGCCTTGATAGACAGTATCCACGAGCAAACATCACTTCCTGATGCCAAGGACCTTGACCACGTGGCTTGCCCTCAGAGGCCTTCTCCTCATGGAGAGCTTTTCTACAGTAAGTCTCCAGCAGGTGGCATCATTCCAATCATTACAAGGGTGATATTATCTACTGTCATGGGAATTGTTATGAGGACTAAATTCAGTAATGGCTTATAGAAAATTTTATAAATTGTGAAGAACTACATAATTATAATCTGACTATTATGATGATTTTTCACTTTTTCTGCTCATAAGAAGGTGTTCTATAAAAGTTAGAGGAATGCAACAAAAGAATCACTTCTTAAAAACTGACTTTCAATCACCCAGCAAAATATCCCTTCCCCATTTATCTCAGGCTTAATCTAGCAACTCAGTTGTTCTAGCCCTTAAACACCTACACTCCTTACCTTTGCATATCAAGAATGTTATTTCAGTCACTCTAATATCAAGGCTATAGGAAAACAGTTAAATTACAGTAGTAATTTTTTTAAAGTAGACATATGTACAATAGAAGGCACATTCCCCTCGCTTCTTTCCTGTTTAAATTTGCTTCCTACCTTTTTCAGTTTCATGAAAATGAATGACAGAGACAAGCAGGAAATTCATTTTCTCCAGAAAAAATTCACCTATATTACAACGGAGATTTTTATAACAATCATTCTTGCCAGTTAATTCACAAATTGGCTGCAACTTGAAATTCCTTTTCACTCCTTGGAAAGATAGCATGGATAGGTTAACATCAATTAAGCGTGTCAAGCCAATCCTTACTCTACTGACTCAAGCCACTAGGTCATGGTGTGTATAGTTCATTTGCTTTTCTGGCCCACAGTAGGAAATATGTTTTTATAAGCTATGCTGTGTGGGTCAGCTAGGTGGCACAGTGGATAAAGCACTGGTCCTGGATTCAGGAGAACCTGAGTGCAAATCTGGCCTCAGACACTTGACACTTACTAGCTGTGTGACACTGGGCAAGTCACTTAACCTTCATTGCCCTACAAAAACCAAAACAAAAGAAAACAAAAGACAAATAAGCTATCCCGTGTGCTTTTCTAGGCTGGTGGAAGGTGTATAAACCGTATAAACTTACCAATGGAGGATACCTCTTCCCATTCCCACCATGTTTCTGCCTCTTATTTAACCTCTTTGCTATTTCTATGATTTGTGTCATAACTATAATCAGAAGAATCCCTGTGTAGGTGAGGAAAGGGGTTAGAATTGAGATGAAATTAGCCAAATTCAAACCCAAGGCAGATGAGTTCTGAAGAAGATCGCCTGGAGGCAGAAGGTGGTATCAGCAGCAAAAGAAATATGAAAACCAGGAGACACAAAGGAAGGTGTAGAAGTCAGGTGTAAAGAGCTGATACTTGCAAGTAACAAGGTGTCAGGCTAGAAGGACAAAAATAAAACAAAACAATATCTTACTTTGCTTCCCCTAGTGGCTAGGTTCTCATGAATTCATAGTAGTTGGCGTTTTTCACCCGGCTCTATGTGTCTGACTGCTTTCTCCAGTTTCTTTTGACCTACATTCAGTTCCTATAAGACACTGCTATCAGGGTTCTCCATGGCTGAATCCACAGGGCATAAAACATGATTTTCTTTAATACTTCAAATGATTGATGATTGCACTGGTCTAGGGTATTCCTGTCACTGATATAGTTTTAAATGCCTCCTAGCTATGGTTTATGGTTTTTAAGTTTCTATAATCAAAAATATTTATCATCTGGTGGCTAAGAATAGTCAAGAAGAATATTTTAACCTGGTGGAGGTCAGGCAGCATTTGATAGTGTGTGTGTGTGTGTGTGTGTGTGTGTGTGTGTGTGCACGTGTTGTTTCTGAATCATATAATCTCACAGTTGAAAGGGAAGTTAGAAGTGTCATATTCTAAACCATACATGAATAAGAATCTTCCCTACAACTTAGAATTACCAACTTTTTGGAGGTAATTAGGTAGCACAGTGAATGAAGCACTGGGGCTGCAATTAGGAAGTGCTGAGGTAAAATCTGGCTTCAAATATGCATTTACAGACCCTGGATAAGGCACTTACCTTCTGTCTACCTCAGTTTCCTCAACTTTATGGTTTTGTTTTGTTTTGTGAGGCAATTGGGGTTAAGTGACTTGCCCAGGGTCACACAGCTAGTAAGTGTGTAAAGTGTCTGAGCCAGATTTGAACATAGGTCTTCCTGACTCCAGGGCCGGTGCTCTATCCACTGTGCCACCTAGCCGCCCCCATTTCCTCAACTTTAAAATGGGGCTAATCATACCATCTAGCTCACGGCATTGTCATGAGCATCAAATGAGATAATATTTATAAAGTGTTTAGCACAGTGTCTGACACACAGTAGGTATTATATAACCACTTATCCTCTTCAATACCATTTTGTTTGAAAATGGCCATGGGGAAGGGAGAGCTGCAATCTCAGAGCACATTCCATTTCTGGAAAGATAAGAACTCAGACCAAAGGGAAGCTGCAGTTTTATCACTAAACCTGCAGAGTTTTACTGTCAGATAACAAGGGGTGGTGTTAGCAGCAATCTATAGAGTTCTACTCAAAAGCTAGACCTTGTGTACTAATGGCACCATGGGGCTGCTCAGACTCAAATATTGATCAAGAGCTTGCACAGCTCAGACCAGGAGAGTGATCAGATGATCAGTTGTCACCCTGGACCAGGCAGCACTGAGCCCACCGAAAGCTAAAAGCTTTAAAAGCTAAGCCACTCCTCAAATACTAGAAGAAAAGTCACTCAATATGAGAGAAAGAGACTGTAAAACAGAACCAAGGAAAGGCATATTGATTCCTTCCAGAAGTACACAAATCCAGGTCTTAACACAAAAACCTGTTCAGGAAGTAAGGCTGGGAGAATGAGTGAACAAATAAATAAATCCCACCATAAAAAGCAATAATGAAATTGATTCCTAAGACACAAACCTGGAAGAAGGTAATTACTTCAAAATGTCAACAAGCAAAGTCTAAAAGAAAAACATGGCTTTTACACATTTGATTAGTTCAAACTAGAATTCCTAGAAAATAAATGAAGCAGAAGGTTTTTTTTTAGAGTTAAAATGATTTTATGAATGAAATGAGTGCTGGAGGAAAGAACAAGAAAAGAAATAAGAATTACAGAAGAAAGACTTGGAAGAAGAACTCACAGCTTAAACCAAGAGAAACAAAACCTTGGTTAAGAAAACAGACTCCTTGAAAATTAGAATGGATCAAACAGAAGTTAATGATTCAATAATAGGATAACAAATATTACAACAAAATAAAAAGGCTGAATGTGTACATATATATGTATATATATATATATATGTATAAATAGATGTACCTAGTACTTAGATATATCTAGTGATCTATGGATATAGATGAAAGGACAATGGGAAGATTCAGAGTGAGTATATGAGCATATGGTGGAAAATTTACAAACAATGATTTGCATTGAAGAACTTTTAAAGAAGGCATCATCAAGGATGTGTAGTATCAGAAAATAAGGTAGGCTGGCCATTTAGTAATAGGGAAAGATAACAGAATGACATGCCTATCTTGGTACTGGATCCCAAGAAATATTAAAGGAAACAGAATATTTTCATGTATACTAGGCAGATTTTCTATGAAATATTTGCAGAAAAAATATAGGCAAGAATCATGTGGGATGAGAATTGTTTAAGCAGTGTTCTTAAACTTTTTTGTGTCATGGAACTTTGTCAGTTTGGTAAAATCAAGAGGCCCCTTCTCAAAACAATGTTTTCTATAATGCATAAAATAAAATACATAGAACTTCAAGAGAAATCAATTTTATGTAGTTATCAAACTATTAAAAACCAAACAAGATTATAGACACGGGTTAAGACTCCCTGGTAAGAGGGATCATAGGAACTTATGCTCATAGGAACATAGATGTAAAATTAGAAGAGATCTTAGTCTAATTATTTTATTTTATAGATAGGGAAAGTAAGGCCCAGAGAGGTTAAGTGAATTTGCCCCAAATCATGCAGTTTAAAAGAGGCAAAGGAATTTACAATGTTTACTTGTGTCTTCCTTGGTGATATGAATCCATGACAGTGTCAAAGAAATATAATTTATCTCTTTATAAACTGGCACAGAATCCTAAGACCATAGGATCATAGATTTCGAGCTGTAAGGAGCTCAGAGCCCATCTAGTATAACCCTTCATTTAAGAGATGAGGAATTGAGGATGTTTTAGACCCAAATCTTTTAAATCTTTTGCATCCAATAGGTATCTAATATTTTTCAAGAAAAAAAAAGTATCTCCTAAAGTCAAATTCTTCTATTTTGTACTGTAATGTACTTTTGCTATCTCGGCAAGCAGCACTGTAATTTTTCAAGCCTTACTTACAAAAAGCAAGATTTCCTCCTGACAGATGGCTATAGGTTCTCTGCTACAAAGGCCTATCTCTGGAGTCCTTGCTTCTAATCCCTCCCCAGTTAATCAGGAGCCTCAGATGGGTCTTGTGAGCCACCTGTGTCTTCCTTGACTCAACAAATGGCTCTGTCAGTTATGAACTTCTAAAAATATGCCTGCCTGATACAATCTACTGAATCTCAAAGGATAAAAGGATTACTAGGAATGTTTTTATATAATATGGAGTTGTTTCTTCAAGGTGTCATTGTAGATATGGGGCCTTCATACTGTAATGTTCTCTATTTTTCAATATGAATTGTGCTCTAGTTCTTTCCCAGTGAAATCTGATGAAAATACTCAGAGAGGCCCTGAATAAACTCTCAGTTCTTTGTTTTTCTTTCTGGTCACTTTGGCTGCCATTATCTATGGTATTAAACAGTATTCTTTTTACATTAAAACATGAGGATCATCACAGTTTCCATTCTCATATTCCTCCATGGTAGGTCCAATTTGCAAACACTTAGAACGTAAAGTCTACTTCTATAAAAGGAAGACCTAGGCAAAGAGATATACATTAAGCATAGTTAGTTTTTTGTTGTACTGTAGGATGTGTGATTTCATCAGTCATGGGAACTCTCAGTGAGGAAATTCTCTAGCAAAGCAGATCAAGCACCTGCTCTGACTTCACTGAGAGTTGAATTGACTTGCCTCAGGTAACACAGACAGCACATGTCAGAGAAACAACTTGAATTCAAATCATCCTGACTTCAGGGGTGGTTGTTTATCCAGCATGCTATTGTGGCACATCAATATGGATTTGTAGGTAAGCCAGTTTATCCCTAGGCCAATACTTTTAGGCCCACTCCTGTGAAGTCACGTCTATCCATCCAGGGCTGCAGATGCAATTCCAATTTCTAGGCCAAAATTATATTCTTCATAACCACTTGGACTCAAGAACTACATCAATCCTCAAATTCTGTCCCATTAAGCTGATAGCAAATCTCATCACTTAGACTCTTCCAATCTTGGTTCTCTCAAACAAATTCTTCATCACTCATTATTCCTGGAATTTGTTTATATTCATGTTCTTTATCTCATATACATGAGATGTGTTCTCTGACTCAGAAGTCCTGGTCCTAATATCTTCTCACATTAATCTATTTTCTTATTTTCTTACCAAATCAGAAATCTCTACAGAATGCAAGACTTCCATGACTCCGCATCTTGTACAATTATTTTCTCTGTGTTCCATTAAATCTCCTATAGAGGACCTGCTGAACAGGAATAGAGGCTTTCTTCATGTCCTTTTAGTAGCTCGAGGCTTTCAGTGTACTTGCATTAGTCAGTAGTCCATCTTCTTTTCTATTCAAGCATGTGCTTAATAATATAGCTTATTGCATTTCTCACAAACAGGTTGTTGTCAATAGCAACAAGCATTAACATTCATACTATGGTTTTCATACTTTCAGTTCAAACCAGTGAAAGATGGCAAGGATCAGTGAGGACATTGAAAGATTCAAAGGTGGCAAGTTCCTTCACTGAAATATAAGGGAGATATTTCTTTAGGGCATGTAAGCTCAGTCTGGTTTTATTTATTTATTTTATTTTTATTTTTTTGCGGTGCAACAGGGGTTAAGTGACTTGCCCAGGGTCACACAGCTAGTGTCAAGTGTCTAAGGCTGGATTTGAACTCAGGTACTCCTGAATCCAGGGCCAGTGCTTTATCCACTGCGCCACCTAGCTGCCCCTCAGTCTGGTTTGTCATCTGTAAAGATGACAGTCCTCATGAGTTTGGGTACATAAAGCAACATTTTTCTTCTCTGTGACTTAGACTAATGGTCTTCACATTTATTTTTTGATCATATACACCATCATTAAAAATATTGACCATGCTTATGTATGTAGTTAATCATAAAATTATGTATAATAAATACTATACTAATATTTACATGTATTTTAAAAGTTGTAGAAAAGTAGATTTTTTTAAAAAGATGATATAAAAATGAATCAAAACTTGACCCTAGAGAGATGTGAGGCAAGGGAACCACTTCCTCATTAATCCTTGTACATAGTTAGGACAGCTGGGTGACACGGTGAATAGAATGCTTGGTCTGGAGATGGGAAGACCTGAGTTCAAATTTGACCTCTTCCACTTACTAGCTGTATAAACCAGGGTAAGTCACTTATTCTCTTTTTGTCTTAGTTTCCACAAATATAAATTGGAAATAATCTCCCAGGGTTGTTGTGATGATCAAATGAGATAATATTTGTAAAGCACTTAGCACAGGACCTGGTACATCATAGGCACTATATAAATGTTTGCTCCCTTTCCCTCTTCCCCTTCCTTGTTATGGTAAAGGAGTTTGGGCCGGTTATTTCCATATTGCTTTTGTTAAACTCAAAATTATTTAGCCATTATTTTTAGAAAGCCAATGTAATAGAGTAGGCCATAAGTGATGAGAGCTTTAGCCTAATTGATAGCTATTTAAGTTGCAAGGAATCAGATGTGAAAGATGTTGTGGAGGTAGAGTGACAATGCTTAGCAATTGATTAGATATGTGGGGTGAAGGAGAGTGTGGCATTGAGTATAATGCCAGTTTACAAATCAGAAAGTCAGAAAGAATGGTATCAACTATGAGAGAAACAAGGAAATGAGCTGGATGAGAGGGTTTAAGAGGACAGATAATGCATTCTGTTTCAAACATGCTGAGTTTGAGATGTCTCTGATTCATTCAATTTGAAATGTCCAATAGGCAATAATTTGGTGTTGGATCACTGAAGGATGGAATCACTTAAAGTATAATAAGGGAACTAACTATAAAAGTTTGTCAGCTGGGGCAGCTAGGCGGCGCCGTGGATAGAACACTGGCCCTGGAATCAGGAGTACCTGAGTTCAAATCCTGCCTCAGACGCTTGACACTTACTAGCTGTGTGACCCTGGGCAAGTCACTTAACCCCAACTGCCTCTCTCACACACACACACACACACACACACACACACACAAGTTTGTCAGCTATCATTCTTAAGTATGAAATGTATATTTATAATTTCATTTTAAAATTTAAAATTTCCTTTCTGAAAAAAAAGAAACCTTATATACTAGACTAGACTTTCCTGAATCAGAAGATCTTAGGTTTAGAGAGAGGAGAAAACTTAAGAGGCCATATAGTCTGACCCCAGCTTTTTTTTTTTTTTTTTTTTTTAGTGAGGCAATTGGGGTTAAGTGACTTTCCCAGGGTCACACAGCTAGTAAGTGTTAAGTGTCTGACCCCGGATTTGAACTCAGCTACTCCCGACTCCAGGACTGGTGCTCTATCCACTGCGCCACCTAGCTGCCCCTGACCCCAGAATTTTAAAGCTAAAGAAATTGAGTAGCAAAGAAATCCAATGACTTGCATAAGTTCACATAGAAAGTGGAAAGAATACTGAAATTAGAGCTAAGAGATTTTTTGGTTCAAAAGCTACCTCTGTCATTTGCTACAAGGTGTGAAACTGTGGCCAAATCTCTCAGCCTCTCTGAGGCATTTTTTCTTACCTGTAAAATGTACAGCACACTAATGTTACTCACCTTACAGAGTGTTTAAGCAAGCTTCAAACCTCAAAAACTATATAAATATGTAAGCTTTATTATTTTACTACTGAAATGGTGTTCCTTGATTTTTTGAAAGACGTTGGAGAGAGTTGAAAGGAAGACAACCTACAGCTGTGTGAGAAAGACATCTTGTGGTATCTAATTGAAGACGTTAGCTAAATAAAGACAGATGGCAGAGGATTAATTCTAATACCTCGTTATTGCAAAGGAGCCTTGGTTGATTATTTCCATTTTACTTTCTTAACTCAAAATTATTTAGCCAGTATTTTTCCCTAATAAATCAGCAACTTTCTGTCCAGTGATATTTGAAAGGATTAAATGTAATAATCCATCAACAACATTTGACATTTCTTACAAGCTCAAGGTGGGAGAAATGGCAATCAAACATGAGTCATCAAGGAAAGAGGGCAGCTTAATGTAGTCAAACAAGGGAATCAACTGCAAAAACTGCAATAATGTCTGAAAAGGAAGTTGCTTATTTTTCGGATTCTATGATAATTAGCAAATTTCCTTTTATTGAAAAACAAAGAAACAAAATGCAATGAGTGAATTGGGCTGTAGGCTTTAAACTATTTATATGACCTAGGTTCAAATCCCAGCTTGATTGTTTGAACTTCAACAAGGCAGTTAAAACATTGGGCCTTAACCAGAAAATCAAAGCTTTGGGATAGATGACATGTGAGATCCCTTCCAGCACTAAATCTATGACCTAAAGAAACCATGAATAATCCTTAAGCATTGTTCTTTCCAGTCAGTGATGCCCAAACAGTGAGCTGGATACTAAAAACAAAACAAAACAGACCAAAAAACAAACAAAAAAACAAAACATGAAACTTCAAGGTCTGAAAAACCAAATGTGATAGCTAAAAGGGCTTACCTTCCCAGGGAATAGTACTTGGAGAGTTAGCTCTGTGTGGATGTTTCATTCTGATAAAGGTCTTGCACTGTACATCATTTCTAGTTTATTATTTAGAAGAGATGACTTGCCTATGTAGCAGAGCTATTAAACTGTGGCTACATGCCAAGTACATCAGCATGATCCAGACCTATTTTTCAAAGATAGTATGGACCAATAAAGTAGTAGCAAATTGAACATCTCTAGAATATGTGTGCTTTTAAATAAAAGTGGTTTGAATAAAGTATCATTACTCTGGACCACATAGTAGTGAAGGTTATTAGGAGAGAACAAAATCCTTTGGGCACAGAGGGCTTTAGTGTAAGAATGGTGTTCAGAGCTAAAGCTTGGATGGGTGGTGACTGCATAAGGAGGGGCGCAAACCCACTCAGAGAGGGAAAATCTAGCAGGTTAATCTTCTCTACTATCAGTATTGGGAGTCTTCAGTGAGTGGCCATTGCACTTCCAGGCCTGGATGAGATGTGGAAAGAAGGAGTGAAGGAAGGAAGGAAGGAAGGAAGGAAGGAAGGAAGGAAGGAAGGGAGGGAGGGAGGGAGGGAGGGTCACAAATTGAAAGAGTGTAAGTATTTATTAAGCTTTTACTATGTGCCAAATAGAGGCAAGTATTCTAATTCCCCAACTGTAATTCGAGGAGACAGCACTTATGGGAGGCATCAGTTGCAGGACAGATGAAAAGTTAGTTCTCTGCCTACTGCTTTAGGTTATCTCTGAATATGTAAACAACTAATTGACTATCAAAAATGTTAAAAGGTTATAACTAGACCCTGGATATACTATATCATGAAGGGGAGAAAAGATGGGGTAAAGAGGTCCTTGTTAGGGTGAATAGAATGAGATTGTGCTGGGGGATTCACAGGCCCTCTCCTGGAGTGGTAATTAATCCTATACTGAATGTTTATACAAAAAAAAAATCATTTTCTGTGTTGTTCATCACAACTATAAAGGATACGGATCTTTTCACAAAACACTTTGACCAGATGGGGGGTTTCATTGGTGTGAGGAACGCTTTGCACACAGGCAGAAAGCCAACTTTATTATGATTTATAATCTTAGAGAGTGCTTTGAGAAAACAAGTGACTTGCTCAAGGTCACAAAGATTAATAGGTCAAAGGCAGCACTTGAACCCAGGTCGGACTCCAAAAGTGACATATCTACTACACCATATTCCATAGCAGGGTGGGTGATCATGCTAATTTTCAAAGCAACCTCATTGTTTTATTAGGCATCCATTTCTCTAACTCTCCTACTTTATTTTCTCATACTGGTCGGGAGTTTACTTTCATTCTATGATACAGTACTGGTAGAGACCATAATCCTTACTAGGTGAGGAGAGATGCTCATTTCTAGAAGGCTAGCCAACAGCTGTTGAAACTTAGAGGCAATTAGGTGATATAAATTGTTATTGAGGTGAGATTTGAATTCAGGTCCTCCTGACATCAAGACCAGTACTCTATCTACTGTGCCACCTAGCTTCCTTATCCAACAATATTTGGATACCCAAAAGCAATATTTGAGCATATTTCTTCCAGTCTCCAGTACTAGCACTATTTATAGCACCTCAGACACTTATTAGCTGTGTGACCCTGGGCAAGTCATTTAACCCCAATTGCCTTAAAGAAAATCTCTGGCCATCTCCAGTCATCTAGATGCATATATTGCACTGGACCCAGATGACTTTGGAAGAGAGAGTGAGATTTGTGACCTTCCATAGTCCTCCCTCACTTAAATCCAATTCAATGCAATTCATGTCACCACCCTGATTGTCAAGGTCATCTTCCAGAACTAAGGAAAAACAGCAATAGCCGTTGAATGCTGGGTACATTATTTAACTCCTCTCAGTCTTAGTTCTCCCCTCTGTGAAATGGGAATAATAATTGCACCTACCCAACAGGGTTGTTGATAGGATAAAATATCATATATAAAGTGCTCTGCAAGTCTTAAAGTGACATATAAATTCTAGCTGCCATTTTATGAGGCGGAGGAGGAGGAGGAGGAGGAGGAAGAGGAATAGTATTTACTTGGCTACAACAAGTAGAAGGCAGTGTGCTGCAGTGTAAAGTATGTTGGCTTTGCAGTCAGGTGAACTTGCCTCACATTCCAGCTCTGGTTTATATCTCACTGCTGCCTACTTTCTGATTGTATGACCTGCATATATGACTATATGAGCATGTCCCTTAATTGTATGGAACTCAATTTCTACATGTATGGAATGAAGGATTGTATTAGATGGCTTTTAATGGCTCTATGACTTCTAAACCCAAGATTTTAACTTATCAGTCAATCTGTGAGTTAATCAACAAGTATTTATTAAGTATCTACAGTATTCCAATCTTTGTGGTAGCTTCTAAGGGAGACGAGTGCAAAGGATAAAAGATCTCTACTCACAATGTGCTTATGTTCCCATGGGACAGAAAAGTACCTATAGAGATAAAGATAGCTTTCTAATGTTTAGTATTATACAATATTAGCTCATTTGATCCTCTCAACAGCCCTGTGAGGTAGCTACTAATAGTATCATCATTTGATAGATGAGGAAACTGAGCAAGAGATATTTTAAGTGACTTGGCCTTGGTTACACAGCTAGTTAGTTTTTGTTTGTTTGTTTTTGGTGAGGCAATTGGGGTTAAGTGACTTGTCCAGGGCCACAGCTAATAAGTGTCAAGTGTCTGAGGCCAGATTTGAACTCAGGTCCTCCTGACTCCAGGGCCAGTGCTCTATCCACTGCGCCACCTAGCTTCCCTTGCTAGTTAGTTTTTGAAACAATATTTGATTTCAGGTCTTCTTGATTCCATTTCCGTTGCTCTTACCCACTTTGCCACTACATTGCCACATACATACATACATACATATATATACACACACACATGAATGCATGCATGCATGCATAAATATGTGTGTATATATAATCTATACACATAAAACAGTAGAAATGTTAAGTTAATGAATACCAAGATATGCAATAGAATGTTGTTTAGGAGTGAGAACATTAACAATCAAAGTGATCAGGAAAGATTTAAAAGTAGACAGGTTTGGGGATAGAGTTTTCACAATCATGAAATCCTAGCTATTGTAGGGAATTGTAGTACTTTTGTACTTTGTGAAATACTGTGTATTATAGTAAAAAAAAATTTCAGAGCTTTGGGGCTTAAGTTTGTTCTCTGAAAAAGGAAGAAATAAGATGAGGAATGGTCCTTATCTTCTTCCACATTTCTCCTAACTGGATAAATCAATATCTATAGTGTATGGTCTGTAGCTTAAGAAATAGGTTATAAATTTCTTCTCTTTTTAGAAGTCAATGGGACCTGTAGGGAACAACCAGCACAGGTCACCTACATCTTTATAGTGTATCTTTTAATATTTATCAGGGAGAAGTCAAGTCAACAAGAATTAAGTATTTATTATGTACTAGGAACTATATTAAGTGTTGGGGAGAAAAACAAAAATAAAGACAGTCCTTGCCTACAAGGATCACACATTTTAATGGGGAAACACAGCACATAAATGCAAGATGAGAAGTGAAGAGAAGGTAAAGAGGCAAAGGTATGAGGTTTAGGAGGTGTCTCTTCTTGTTTACTTTTATTCCTTCCATGAGGGATCAATGTTAATATAAACAAATGCACTCTAGAGACAGTACAGGTAACAAAAGGATACCCAGATTGTCTTCTTCTCTTCAAGTTTGAATTTCGAGGGAAGAGACACTGTCAGAATTATTCCCTTATAATGAGGCCTAGATAAATTACCTGTTTAAATGGGAATGCCAGTTTTTTTTTTTAATTTTCAACAGGTAATCAATTTTTATACAGCAAAATCTTACACAGTACAAGCAGGTTTTCCCATCAGAAAGTACAAATACTAGTTTTATTTACTTAGGCGAAATAAGAAAATATCAAAAGATCAAATGAATTAAGTGTGCTAGTGAAATAGACAATTTTGATGGAAAAATCATTTATCTGATTAATATAGGGCATATTCTAGCACATTTGATTAAATTAAGTGTAGAAAAATACTATCTGATTTTTTTTTCATTGAATCAAAAATAATTATTGAGTGCCCAGAGTGTGTAGAATGCTATGCCTTAGGTGTCCTGGTGAAATTCATGAGAAACAGAACACCATCCTGTGTATAATAGAATTGTGGTAGAGAATTATATTCTCCTTCTAGAGATAAAAACTGGCTTGAAAAGGCATTTAAAAAGAAAATCAGCCAACAAAATTGAATATTTGGTAGAGTAACATACAATCAGAGGAAAATGAATATAGTTCCAGAGATGTACTCATGGGCCAAGTGACTACAAAGAACTAATTACAGTCAAGCAAGCTTCCTTTTTGGTTCAAATTATACAAAAATGCCTTCATTTAGCTGATATGTGTATCTACTTTCATCCTTTAATGAGTCACTACTGATGTGCTTACAGAGAACTCTTCATTAACTAGGAGCTATTTTGCTATTAATTCAATAAGTGTCATAGCTAATATAATGTGGAAGGAAAAAGACATATATAACAATAAATTGCAAGTGTGAATTAAAGGTACTATCTGTATGTTTACATTGAAAATAAAGCAACTAGATGGCTCAGTGAATAGAGTGCTGAGACTGAAGTTAGGAAGACCTGAGTTCAAATATTACCTCAGATGCTCACTAGCTGTATGATCCTGGGCAAGCCACTTAACCTCTCTTTGCCTTAATCTACTAGAGAAGAAAAACCCAAACCACTCAAGCATCTTTGCAAAGAAACCCCTACAGCGGGTCACAAAGAGTCAGGCATGTAAAGTACAACAGATTTAAAATTTTGAGACTTGAGTATGGTGATGTCTAGCTAAGTCAAGTGCCGTAGATCTCTCAGGAGGGGCTGTCTTCCCTGTCCATTTCTTTTCTTTTTTTCTTTTTTTCAAAATTTATCTATTTATTTATTTATTTATTTATTTATTTATTTATTTATTTATTTATTTTGGTGAGGCAATTGGGGTTAAGTGACTTGCCCAGGGTCACACAGCTAGTAGGTGTTAAGTGTCTGAGGCTGGATTTGTACTCAGGTCCTCCTGAATCCAGGGCCAGTACTCTATCCACTGCGACACTTAGCTGCCCCACCCCTTGTCCATTTCTTAGATCTCCTTTATCAGTGAGACTGAATTCCTCTTGATTATTGAGTACGAACATATTTTAGATATATCTATCTTATACTGTATAATCCTTCAGAGAGTCAGGGAGGCATAGTGGAAGAATCAAAATTAAAAGATCCCTTAAAGAGAGATAACAACAATAAAACCAGCATTAGATAGGAGACTTAAAGAAGAAAGATAGGAAATTGCACTGCCCTCTTGGAAATTACATGTAGTTAAATAGAAGAATAAGATACTAATCTACATAGCTGTTATATCCAGGAGTTACAAAATTAAAAGGCTATGTAGGGGGCAGCTAGGTGGTGCACTGGATAGAGCACCGGCCCTGGATTGAGGAG
This sequence comes from Dromiciops gliroides, assembly GCF_019393635.1. NCBI lineage: Eukaryota > Metazoa > Chordata > Mammalia > Microbiotheria > Microbiotheriidae > Dromiciops > Dromiciops gliroides. The sequence continues at coordinate 196,897,242 of NC_057866.1, read as the reverse complement.
GACATGAGTTCAAATCCGGCCTCAGACACTTGACACTTACTAGCTGTGTGACCCTGGGCAAGTCACTTAATCCTCGTTGCTTTGCAAAAAAATAAATTAAAAAAGGCTATATATAGGAGGTTCAGTAGGGAAAAGCAGTCTTAACTGGGAAAAGTGAAAGCTTCATAGAGTGGGTAGCATTTGCTTTGGGCTTTAAATGATGGATAATAATTCAACAAGTATAGGGGTGGAGAAAGGAGGGCATTTCATTGTTGAGAACAGCAGGGATCAATACAGTATGAATTTAAATCTACTTTTAAAACTTTTATTAAGGGTCTACTCTGCACAAAATATGGTACTATGTATTGAGGATTCAAAGACATTAAAAACAGTGATGTCCTTAGTTTTATAGGGGGTAGCAGTAAGGAAGAGGACAGCATGCAAATAGAAAATTAAATTCAAAATATAGACAAAGTAATTTCTAGGAGAAGGGACCTTCAACTGAAGGATCAGAAAAGGATGTGGCAATAGGCACCTGTGCAGGCCTTTAAATGAAGTGAGGGATTGGATTAGGTAGACAAGGAGAAGGAATGTGTTCCAGGCATTGGGGACCACCTGAAAATAAAAGGATGGAGATGAGAGAAGATTTTTTTGTTTATTTTAATTTTTATGTGGAACAACCAATTGGAATGAAACTATAGTTCATAAAAGAGCACAATATGTAGTTATACATGGAGAAATAGGCAAGAGACAGTTTGTCAAGGTCCTCTAGGACCTCTAGGGGAAAGGGAAGATTGGCTCTGGGAGACCATTAGAAGGCTATTGTCATGTCTAGGTGAGAGGTGATGAGGGCACAAATTAGTGTGGTGGCCATTTGAATGGAGAGAAACAGATTCATGGAAGATAATCTGCAAAGGCAAAATCAGTAAGGCCTGGCAACTGTTTGAATAAGGAGAGGATGAGGAAGAGGAAAGAGTCAAGGATAACTCTGAAGTTATGACCTAGGTGATTAGAAGGATGATAACATGGTCAATTTGGAAGAAATAGGGAAATTATAAAGAGAGGATTGCATTTGATGAGATTATGAATTCTATTTGGGACATTTGAGTTTGATATGCTTATGGGGCATCCAATGAGAGACACCCAACAGAAAGCTGGTGATAGAAGTCAGAAGATAAATAGAGACTGGATATGTGTCTATAAATAACATATGTGCCAGTGATAGTTGAATAATCTTAGGTAGTTGAGATTACACAGAAATAGAGAAGAAAAAAAGCACCTACGATTGAAACCTGAGATAGAGGTATGAAAAAGGGGTAAAAAAAAAAAATGATCATCTACAAAAGAGGCTGTTTGTATGTTGTTTGTCCTTCATTCTTGAAGAAGAGAGGTGAAGTCATGACTTGCAGTGAATTGGAGTTCAGTGAGGGAGGGCTATGCAAGGTCACCAACCTTTACTCTCTCCTCCAGAGCTATCTGGGTCCAGTGGCAATGTATGCATGCATGAATTTGCATGTGTGTATGCATACATGTATCTAGGTATGTGTGTGAGAATGTATATATGCACATGTACACACATGCACATATGTATGCATATCAGGATGACTAGAGAAGGCCCTAGATGTTTAAGACAATTGAAGTTAAGTTACTTGCCCAGGGTCACACAGCTAGTAAGTGTCTGAGGTGAGATTTGAACTCACATCCTCTTACTTCCAGGGCCACTGTTCTATTCACTGGACCACCTAGCTGCCCCACAAAGGGGATTGAGGAGGAGCAGGCAGACAGGGAATAGAAGAATGAGGCAATTTCAGTGTCAAAAATACAGGAAGAAGAGTTCCTTGGAAGTCACTGTATCACATGCCACAGAGAGGTCAAGAGATGTGAGTACTGAGAAAGAGCCACACTGTTCAACATTTTGTCATTGGTAACCTTGGAGAGAACAATTTCATTTTAGTGACAGAGTTAGAAGTCAGATTGCAAAAAGTTGAAAGGTGACTATGAGGTGAGAAAATTAAGGCAAAAATGTGTAGATACCTTTTTTTCTATTACTTTGATTATAAAAGGGATCTAAGTTTGAAAGGTCTAATTAGGGTTTTTAAGAGATGGAGAACTGGTTAATATTTCAAGCTGTAGCAAAGGAGTAAGTGGATAACAAGAGACTAAAAATAGGTGAGAGAGAATAGTCATAGGTGCAAGTTCCTGGGGGAAGAGAGTAGAAAATTGGATCAAAGACACATATAGGGGGATTGGTGTTCTGAAGGAAGATTACCTTATCCTCCGAGACTAAAACCAAAGAGGAGAAAGTGGAGGGAAATGTTCGGTATGTTTGGAGAGTAGAGAAAGGTTCAAGAGCCATCTAGGTGGAAATATATTAGTGGTATTCAGGGGGTAGTTGACAAAACATTGAAAAAAGTTCAAAAAAAATATTTAACTTTACTGGATTGTAGCAAGTAGTATTCTGGCAAATGTTTCATTACCAGCTCTCCAGGAAAAGTAAATAATAGGAAGTACAACATAAATTTAAGCTTAACCTGCATTAATAACATATTCTCCATGTAGCCCATAATACTTCTAAGTATAATCCAATTCATTTTAAAATGTTTTGGGGGGATATTTGAAATGATAAAAATAAAATAAAACATAGATAATATTAATATGTAGTTTTCTATATTGATACGTGGTCTGTAAGTATCATTATGTTTGCTTTAGTGGCCCCATTCCTATTTGAGATTGACTCTGCTGATCTAATCCATTAACTAAACAGGAAGTCAATGTCTTATTGGTAGTATTTGCTGAATTCTGAGGTCTAAATGTTCCCATGAAAAATTAAAGAATTGGCTGAAAGTCAGAAACAGCTGGCTCCAGCACACTCCTCACTGTAATACTCAATGTGCTGAGTAATACAGGAAAATCAAGGTGGTTCCTTTTATGCTGGATAAAGCAGTCTGGAATTTACTCAGCTTTCAACAAAGAACTAAAAATGTTTTCAAGTAGAGGTAATCATCAGATCTAGAAAAATCTTAGTTCTAGAGGATAAACTAGGAATAATGGTATGGAAGTTACAAAGAAGAATATTGGAAAACTGTTCATAGTCTTGTATACAGTAACAGACATATTGTTTCAAGAATGACTTTGGGGGCAGCTAGGTGGTGCAGTGGATAAAACAGTGGTCCTGGATTCAGGAGGAACTGAGTTCAAATCCAGACCCAGATACTTGACACTTGCTAGCTGTGTGATCCTGGGAAAGTCACTTAACCCTCATTGCACAACAAAAAACAAAACAAAACAAAACAAAAAATTCCAAAACAAATAAAAAAAGAATGATTTTGAATAAGTTATTTTGAATATTATAATTACTGAAGTTAACTGCAAAGGACATATGCAGAAAGACACTATCTGTATCCAGGGAAAGAACTGATAAATATATGTAGAGAGAATAATTTTGATATGAGTATGCATATATATGTATACATTTATGTGCAAATATACATATATGTATACATATACACCTATTTACATCTAATGGTAGCCATCTCTAGGGTGCGGGGGAGTGAAGAAAAAGGGAAAATATACATGATAACTTCATTATGTATTTAAAAGGAATATATATATATATATATATATATATATATATATATAGAGAGAGAGAGAGAGAGAGAGAGGGGGGGGGGGGCAATGAGGATTAAATGACTTGCCCAGGGTCACACAGCAAACAGCTAGTAAGTGTCAAGTGTCTAAGGCTGGATTACAACTCAGGTCCTCCTGAATTGAGGCCAGTGTTTTATCCACTGCTTTACCTAGCTGCCCCAATAAAATAAATATTTTTTTGAATATCTTTTTGATAAGCACACCCTTGGAGACAGTGACGATGAGAGCTAAGCCACACACCTGGCTTCCCCCACACCTGTAAACTGTGGGCGCCACTCCTCCTGTCTTTCAGTGCATGCTTATTTTGATTATCTGACCTTTACATAATCTGTATAAAAAAAAAAAAACTACCACCATTTACATCCCAATAAAGTGACTTGGTACTGATGAAAAAAAAAGTACTATGGAATGTCAAAAACCCCACAAAAACAAAGAAGCATATTTCAATTCTGTATAGGAAAACATAATTAGAGCTGACCAAATGTAGAATGGGGCTGCCTAGAATGATCACAGGTATCCTTTCACTAGAGTACTTCAAGTAGAGAATAAATGTTCAATAATTGCAGAGACTGGGGCAGCTAGGTGGCACAGTGGATAAAGCACTGGCCCTGGATTCAGGAGTACCTGAGTTCAAATGTGGCCTCAGACACTTGACACTTACTAGCTGTGTGACCCTGGGTAAGTCTCTTAACCCCCATTGCCCCGCAAAAAAAACAGACAAAATCATTGCAGAGATTGTAGGAGGAATTTCATTTTAGGTATGGGTTGAAGTCTGAATTCCCTTCCAACTTTCAATTTCTTGGTTCTATGCACAAGAAAGATTATTCTGGAGATAACATGTAGGGTCACTGGAAGAAGAAAATAATAGCAGGAAACCTGTTAGGAGGCCATGGCAATTTTCTGTTTAGCTGGTACTATTCATGTTATACTAGGATAATCCCAGTAAGGGTAAAAAAGAAGTGATGAGAGAGTTGGGGGATATACATTTAAGAGAACTTGCTAATTAATTGCCTTTGTGAAGAAAGGATAAGAGATTAGGATGAAGAAAAAGATTTCTTAGTATTGCGGAATCTGAGTATGTTTACAGAAGATGGCAAGGAGCCAATAGACAGAGAAGGAATAATGATTCATGAAATAGAGGAATTGTCTATTGATCATGATCCTGGAGGAGTTAAGAGGGAATGGAATAAAAGGTATGAGGAATTGGAAGGAAAAGTGGGTAATTAGGCGGAGAAATTTTAAGAAATAGAGGAAGGTAGCTGAGAGATTATCATGTAAGATACACTGGACCATTTGTTTTAAGTATGCCAATGTATTTGGGGATAAGAGCCGAGTAATTGGGAATAGCTGCTGAAGAGAATGAGACCTGGTATACATTAAATGGTTAAAAACCTGAGTTTAAGTTCCATCTCTGACATTTACTAGATGATTGATTGTGGGCAAGTCATTTACCCCTCTAAGCTTCAGTGTTCTTATTTGTAAAATTAGGCAAGTAACAGACTATCAATGTCACAATGTCATTGAGAGGAAAGTACTCTGCAAACTAGAGGTCTGTAGCTCCTTTAAAATGTCAGTTGGCTCTGTTACCTCATCACTATGAAACTTTCTCCATTTATCCAGACTGAAACAAATCTATCCAGCCTCTTTCATCCTGTTAGACTCTTGCCCATGTCCTCTTACAAATCTTTCAGAGAAAGACTCCCCAAAATATAGGAGTCCTCTCAGTAATTGCCTCAATATCTATGGAATATGTAGACTGTCTGTTAGAAACCAGTCTAACAGCTCAGTAAGTCTTGCAGCTCAAATAATCCAAGTGTACAGCAGAGTGTGGTTGAAGGCATTTTTAATACATCTTTGTGAAGGTGGATGCTCTTCTGAATTTGGCAGAGTTCACTCAAGTGGAGTCTGACTCCTCCATTTGTATTAACTCCTAGAACCTCATTGGTTGAGTACTCAGAGTTTACAATCCTCCCAACCTGGTCTTAACAAATCACATTTCAGTATTACAGCCCCTATTTACATTCAGTTTGACCCAATCAGTTTACACCAAAAGGACCAACCAGTTTGCACCAAAGTTGATCAATTTTATTTCAGCATTACAAGGCTCTGTACCAACCAGCAGTGAATAAAACTCAGGTCAGAGATTTGACACTAAACTCACTCCCTGTCCTTTCTCTCACTGTCCATTACTCTTCTCTCATTTTACATAACTAGCCTACTTTCTTTTCTTATTTCCTATTCCTTATGGAACCATTCCTGTATAATCCTTTGTTGTCAATGTGTTGTGAATTAGTCAAGCTTACTGTATACATATCCACTGCCTTTTGGGTCACATTCAACTTTTTATTCCAGAGACTAGGGTATCCTGTAACTTATAGACACACAGGATCCCTACATAATATCAATTTTTAGATCATGCAGAAACTAGATATTATTTCCCTAAAACAATACAGCCCACTCTCCCATTCAGTCCTAGAATGAGTTCATTGCCCATCCCCAGTTCTTTTCTAAGATCTCTCTCTCTCTCTCTCTCTCTCTCTCTCTCTCTCTCTCTCTCTCTCTCTCTCTCTCTCTCTCTCTCTCCCTCTCCCTCTCCCTCTCCCTCTCCCTCTCCCTCTCCCTCTCCCTCTCCCCCTATATGTACATATAGAGAGGCCAACTCCATATGTTAAAATCCAAACTGCTTAGTATAGTCTAGAAAATAAATAGGCAGTATTCATGTATTTGACTTTTTTCAGTTTGCATATTTAGCACAAACTCTTTTGTTTGTTTGTTTTTTGGATGAGGAAATTGGGGTTAAGTGATTTGTCCAGGGTCACACAGCTAGTAATTGTCAAGTGTCTGAGGTCAGATTTGAACTCAGGTCCTTCTGACTCCAGGGCCAGTGCTCTATCCACTGCACCACCTAGCTTCCCCACACAAACTCTTTTTAAGAGATTATCATTCTCTTTTAGGAAATTATACAATGCTTTGGTGCTCAGTGCAACCAACAAAATCTCAACCCCAAACATCTATAGGACTTCTCTCATCTATAGGGAATCTCTCCTCTGTTTGGATTATGAGCTGGATATTATTAAAAATTCTGGCAAATAATTTTAGAGAACACACATTTTCCTGTTTATTTTCAATTCACATAAATAATCAGAGAGGGATCATCAAAGTTATATCTGTTGTTACATTGTTCAAAAAATTCTTATATAGTTCTGATGTACAGTATGCCTGACTGAACCATTAGTACTCTTCATCATCACATTAACATACATTTATATTATGTATGGGTTTTTTTTCTGTCCCCAGATGTCCATTTTTTCCTCCATTAAAAAAAAAACACAACAACGTAACTGGAAATGGTCAAATGGGGAAAAATAGCTAACATTTATATAATGTAAAGTTTGCAAGGCTTTTTATACACATTATCTCAATTGTTCCTCACAACAATCCTGGAAGGCAGGTTATATTATTACCCCTATGTTACAAATAAGGTAAGTGAAGCAGGCAGGGATTAAGTGACTTGCTCAGGATCACAGTTAGTTGGTACCTGAGGCTGGATTTGGACTTAGCTCTTCCTCACTAGATCCACTGCTCTCTCTCCACTGAGCCACCTAAAATGAGGGCATAAACACTATTTGGACAATTGTCCATGTGTCTAACTATGGACTTCCTTATACATTTAAAAATCACTACCCAAATGTTGGCTTTATGCACATCTCCTATATGAAGCTATTATTTCACTTGTTTTTCCCCCATAGAGACATGATCACGTCTACCATACACACACACACACACACACACACACACATGCACGCACACATATAAAATATATGTGTATATGTATATCTATATGTATGTGTATGTGTATGTATATGTGTACATGCGTATGTATAATAGAAGTACTTGGTCTCTAGAAAATCCCAAAACTGTCTTCTTTCTATGTAACAAAACTGGAATTTTCTCTTTAGTAATGGAAGTAGAGCCCTTACTTTGTGAGTGGCTATCCTTTAAATAACCAATGTAGATCTTTCTGTTACAGGAAAGTCTGGGCTTATATGGGAAACCACTTTTGCTTTTGGATCAACTGGAATTAGGGAATATTTTTTTCTGAATAAGTCCAGTTGCTCAGACTGACTGTAGCAAAGAAGAACATCTTAAAGGAAGTTTCTAAGAAAATAGATGATACTATCAGGGCAGCTAGGTAGTACTATGGTTATAGATCCAGGCTTGAAGTAGTCAGTCCTCTTCCTGAGTTCATATCTGGCCTTAGACACTTACTATCTATATGACCCTGGGTAAGCTACCTATGCTTGTATGTTTCAGTTTTCTCATCTGCAAAATGATCTTGAGAAGGAAATGGCAAACCACTTCAGTATTCTTGCCAAGAAAGCCCCAAATGAAAGAGTCAGACACAGGAAACAGGTGATAATTGTATCATCTCCCACTGCTTGAATTTTTCCCTGTTGTGTTGGCAGTATAAAAAAAGTCCTTTATGAGTTTGAGCTAATTTCACAAATGTTTTCTCAGGGTAGTGTCGCTTAGTAGATAAGTGGCCCTTTGTGATGGTTAGGAAGACTTGAGTTTGAGTCTTGTCTCTGACACATATTAGCTGTGTTATTAGGCAGATCACTTGATCTATCAGTGTCCTAGTCAATTCTCTAAGACTATGAATGGCTGAGAAGTTGCTAATCTGCATTGGCAGAGTGAGTTTGCAAAGTAAGATGAATTCATAAAGTCCAGACCAAGAAAACCAATCTCATACCATCTGATTATCTTCTATGAACATTTTAGTCTATAGGAATAGTTTTCCCCTTTCTTTTTCTTTTTCTTTTTTTTTCTTTCTTTTTTTTGTGGCTCAATGAGGGTTAAGTGACTTGCCCAGTGTCACATAGCTACTAAGTGTTAAGTATCTGAGCCCGGATTTGAAATCAGGTCCTCCTGAATCCAGTGCCACTATCCACTGTACCACCTAGCTGCCCCTTTCCCTTTCTTTCAATGTGAGCAACGTCTTACACCTGGATGATATCCTGAATTTGCTGTTTTGTTGTCTTTTCCTATCTGTTCTTTCTGGCACCTGTAATTTATGTGCTTTCTGAATTATTTATGATGGCAGTATCTAGTGGGTTGGCACAATTGAACATATTCCAGAGCTTGACACAGTCTACAAGAGATGATAGATTTATAATGATTTTTTAAAGTATTTTTTACACAGCAGTTATTTCCATGATGTCCAGATGTTTAATCCAAGCCCTTCTCATCCTAGATGGCCATATAATCATCAACAGTATTTCATTGTGATTTACTCACATAGAACAATAGGATTTAAATTTTCCTTTTAAGAATAACTCAGTATCAGCACATCTCATTTTTATCAAAGATTCATGTGTCCTGTAGTTATCTCGATTCAAAAATGAGTCATATTTCTGGTGCCTGCCAGTGTGATTTCCCTGTTTTGTTTCACCTATCAGTAATACATTAATGGGATCCATTATTATATTGTATTAATTGCAAATAAGTAATCAATTAAATACTCACTTGGTCAAGGTTTTCTCTTTAATGACATGTTGGGAAGCATTTTATTATTTTATCAGTTGACAGGTTTAAAATGTTTCAGAATGTAGTGTGAATGGAAATGTTATGAAATGTCATGCTTTGCACACTGAGCATTTGACCTCATTTAAATTCCTCTTCCATCTAATATAGATAAAGCACATCTGGCATTTGGTATTTTGAATGAGGAAATTTTGCAGGGTTTTGTTTCAACCAAGTGTACCCATGTATTTATTTAACTAAAGAACTGGAAGCCTTTCCTCCTGGGTAAACATTAATATTTTTAGATTGCTATCTTCAGCCTTTTTTGACCTACTTTATCCTTAAACTTAAAATCATTCAACTTATCAGGTGAAGAACAGTAAAAGGTTTAATCTTTCCTATTCTCTCTTCAAAATGATCATGTAAAGCATTCCATTTTTAGAAACATTTTGTGAAATTATCCCATCACACCTGTGTCCTCAGATGTAAAGCGGAGCTTGGTTATTCCTTTCAAAGGACAAAACACATTTTTTACAGTTAAATATGAAGCTAATGCTCATTTTCATAAAGCCCCTTGAAAATTCAACCTTGATTTTTCCTACCATGTTAATAAGGTAATGTTTTTTTATTTCAATATATTTCATTTTTACAAAACCAACATTCTCAAACTGGATTGCAAAATATTTCTATAACTATGCTATTACATGAAAAAAATCCCCTCACTTAACCAGTTGTTATTGAACGGGATAGGCACTTGATCTGTTAATACACTGGCAGAAAGAATTCCCAGAGAAGGAAATTCTTTCTGCCCAAGCTGGTTGGTACCTTTGTTATGAGTTGCCTAGGACACTGAAAAGTGAAATGATTTTCCCAAAATGAAATAACCAGTATATGTCAGATGTGAGGATGGAACCTAGGCCTTCCTGACTTCAAGACTTTTTCTCTATTGATTACATAGTCCTTCATCTATTGTAGACTGTTAATCTGATGCATTTTAATTGCCTTCTTTATGAAAGGAAAAGAGAATAAAATGTTATTTGAAACACAGGGCCATTCTGAATATTTATAATGTAAATGAGAGTGAGGTTCTGGTAATTAACCAGTGCTTTTTTCAATTGTGGTGGAGGGAGTAAATTAATAATTTTATCACTGAACAATACAAAATCTTCTTATATGAAGATGCTGTACAGAAAAGTAATTGGGAGTAGAGATGAGTTCAGCTAGAATCTCATTAACTTCTACTCTTACTACACAAGACATCATTCTCATGTTGATAAATGGATTTTTTTTTGTTTCATCCCAGATATAAACTCTGAATTAGTGTGAATCACTAGTAAACACACGTAAAAATTGGAATGCCAAGGCAATTATTTTGTCCAGTGATGGAAATAGCTTCGAGGCCTACTCAGTTTATTTCTTTCTCGACTGATAGAACTCAATGTTACTGCCAAGAACATTCTAAACTGAAACAAAGTAGAGGGGGAAATGGTTTGGTGACCACACTTCACTATACCAGAGTACATATGACCTGTTTGATCATCCCAGAAAAGAAGTTAAATGAGCCTCTGTGCATGGTCCATTACAAGAGTTAATCTGGAAATCTATACTATTTTTGCAACTTTATTGGAACCAAAAATGAGCAATATTTTCAATCATCCATTCTGAGAAAGTGATATATGAAAATGTAGTGTACTATTTAAGGAAACTGTTGGGATATTCAATAGCTATCACTGTATCTTAAGAAATACATCACCACTCGACTCTTCCAGGAAGCCTTTTTTTTTTTTTTAATTTTTGCAGGACAATGAGGGTTATGTGACTTTCCCAGTTTCACACAGCTAGTACGTGTCAAGTGTCTGAGACTGGGTTTGAACTCAGGTCCTCCTAAATCCAGGGCCAGTGCTTTATCCACTGTGCTACCTAACTGTCCCCAGGAAACCATTTGTTTTAGAAATTACAATAAAATATAGCAACTATGAAAAATAAAATAATAGCATAGAGTAGTAATGTTACTCCTTTTTTTCAGTAACCTCAAAGCAGTGTTTTACTTTATGCCATGAAAAAGTAAAATCAAACCATCTGCAACACTATTACTTCTTTTTATATTTCCATTACAATTAGAATTCCTTTTCAAGTAAAGCCAGCTCTCTAACTACTACATAATGCTGCTTTTCAAGTATTGAGATTTTCCATTTCTCTCTCTCTCTCTCTGTCCCTCCCCCCTTCTTCCCTCAGCATGTATATATATATATATATATATATATATATACACACACACACACACACGCACATATTATATATATATATATGCATGCGTATGTATGTATATATACAGATACACACATATATACATATATATGTCAAAATCAATCAATATAGGTGTATATATATATTATATATACATTTTTTCCTTCTCTTCACCCCAGCATCTCATCATCATCGTTAAAAATGACAAATATTATTGACTGACTGCTATGTGTTAGGCATGGTGATGACAACTGAGTGCAGAGGCCTAAGCACAAGAAGAGTAGGATATGCTCTTTGTCATTAAACTCCTAGCAGAGTCAGAAATAGGAACAAGGAAGATAGGCAAATAACATTACTGTAGCCCAAAGTGGTCCTGTTTTAATATTAGGTTGCGGAGAGATATTTTTACATCAGAAAAATTTTCCTTTAGATGGCATTTTGTATGCTAAATCGCATTTGCTTTCATAAAAGCTCAAAAATGTCATTGGCTAGGAACAGTAGGCATAATTTTTATACCTTGCTGAGGATGCCAATGACAGAGAGTCCACCTGTATTCTGCCCTATAGAGTTGCCCTAGGTGGCTAAATGGGACAGTTGATAGATTGTTGGCCCTGGAGAGAAGAAGATGCAAATTGAAATCATTTCCTTGGACACTTACCAGCTGTGTGATCCTGGACAAGTCACTTGCCTCAGCCTCAGATTCCTTAATTGTAAAATGAAGATAATAATAGCTCATATCTTCCAGGATTGTTGTGAGAATAGAATGAGATGGTGTTTATAGAGCACTTAGCACAGCGTTTTGCAAATAGAAGTCACTAACAAATGCTTTCCCTGTCCTTGAGTTTATTATTAAATGAGCCTTAGAGAAGTTATGTAAGTAAAGGGATTTATACATGTTGATTCTTTAGAGAAATAGCATTCCAGTGTGAAGGAGCATATGAAAGAATGGGGAGATATGATAGCTGTCAGTTACCTTCAGAAGATTATAGAGAACCTGAAATTAGCCAGATAACTGGAGACTGCCAAGTACTTCTACCATTTATCACACACACACAGAGACAAACAAATACTCACCACACACAAAGAAACATGATAATTTATTACATATTTAAAAGGAATAGCAAGTCTTATAGTTTTATGTGCAATCATATTTTTTTAAATTCTACTATATTATGGATATGTTTGTTTTGTTTCTTAAGTCCAGAACAAAACAAATAAGGGGGGGGAGGTGTTTTCTTCAAACTATAGGTAAGGGAGCCTGTCAAAAATAATTTAACAGATACCTTAGATTGCATTGTAGATGGACAATAAGTTAAGCCCCAAATAAGTAGTCAGAGGCTTTTAGGTTGGATTGCATTTGGGAAAATGAGCAGAACTTTCAATGACTCCCAACTGCTACTGCTGCTGCTGTCCAATTTTCCAAGTTCACTTGTAGCCTTTCTTTCCCATGTTCTTCAAACCCTAAAATGGCAAATATCTTTAATGTATTTCTAGCATCATAGTTCTAAATATGGTCATCTAAGTTCCAGAGAAGGAACTAACAAGTGAGAAATGCCTCCCATGAGGTGAGGCTTCTCATTAGCTACATGTTCTTTCAGTAAATTCTATTTTTTTTTCTTTCTCATATATGAAACATATTGAATGTGTGACTTTGGGCAAGCCTTTTATTAGGCTTCTGTTTCTTCATCTATAAAACCAGAAGGTTGCATTCTGTAGTACCATTATAGTAATAAATCCATGATCCTACTTCAGTGAAAAGAGTATCCATATCAGTGAAAAACAGCAGACTATTTTTTAAAAAATGCTTTAATTTTGAATACCCTATTTGTATTGAACACTTTTATCCCTTTAATTGACAGGGGAAAAAAAAAGATGATTTCAAAGTCATGCTTTGTAAAGATCCATTAACTGTCATATCACTGAAATAAACACTGACCTAGAATATGAAAAGCCTAAAGTTATTTGGAAAATTAATGAAAATTCCTTAACTCCTAGTGCCTTAGTTAGTAGGACTCGAAAATGTCTTCATTTTTTGCAATTGACTATGATTGGCAGTGAAAATATATTACAAGATGATGGAGAGCATGATTTAGTTGACCTTGTGAAATGTACACAACATGACCTCAAATATTTATTAAGCCCTTTGGGGCAGCTAGTTGGCACAGTGGATAGAGCACTGGCCCTGGAGTCAGGAGTACCTGGGTTCAAATCTAGCCTCAGACACTAAACACTTAGTAGCTGTGTGACCCTGGGTAAGTCACTTAACCCCAATTACCTCACTAAAAAAAGTATTTATTAAACCCTTCTTTGAGGATAGGGACTGTTTCCATTCTGTCTTGTTGTCTTCAATGCCCATCCAGTACTTGGTGCATAGTAGATGCTTAATCTATTTTAGTTTATTTGTAGAGCCCATGGCTGAGCATTTTAAGACTATCTATTTGTTTATCTGTCTATGTGTGAGTATATGTGTATTTATAGGTATAAACATGTATATTTATATACTTTTGTGTGTATACAGACATAAACATATATACATGCATGCACACATACATACATGCATATATAAATATGACAGCCACTTTTAAGAAGTTCATGGTCTAGAACTGAGATAAGAAATTATCCCAGACAGTTAAAATACATACTATTAGGTAACAATGACATCAGAGAGCTAGACAATAAAGTGCTTTGTACAAATGAATCAAATTCCATTTTAGAAGAGAAATAAGTAGTAATCTTTGAGTGTAATATAGCTCCCAAAAAGTGGATAACATGATTTTATCAATTATTCTAATAACAAATCACATTTATATAGTTTCATTTAGCCACACACTTTGATTTCATTGCTATAGGGAACTCCCAATATGGAAATTCCCTCTACCAACACAGACCACGAATTGTCTATAATATATAGTCTTAGTTGCCTGGGGCAGTGAGAAATTAATTTGAACTGGGACAGAGTTAATGTGTGTCAGAGGCAGGCATTGGACTCAGTTCTACCTCATTCTAACAAATTTGGCTCCTTCAGGCCATGGCCTCTCTTCCATTTTGTTTCAGTATCCCTGATAAATAGCACAGTGCCTTTCACATAGTAACCATTCAATCAGTGTTGTTTTTTGTTGTTGTTATTGTTGTTATTTTGTTTAGTTTGTGTTGGAGAATAGATCACAATATTCATCTAGGTCATTGTCTTCAAGTAGCTATGGGTAGCTAGTTAGCATAAGCATAGAGCTACTGGGGGTTAGGGAGACATGAGTTTAAATAGCAATTGAGATGGTTACTAGCTGTGTGACTTTGGGCAAGTTACTTGACCCTGAGTCTTAATGTCTTCATGAGAAAAAAGAGATAATTTTCTCTAACCTCAAAGGATTGTTGTTGACATCCAATAAAATAATGTGAATTCTTTGCAAACTTTAAAACACCATATGAATTTCAGCTATTATTCAACAACAGGATTTTAAATTATTTAAAATGTGAGAAAGTAAGATTTATTTTTTTAAAACTGAAAATGTTTTAGGAGCAGGACTAGAAAAAGAAGAATAAATTGGAGACTTGGTGACTGACTTTAGAAATAGCATCTATTGGGGGCAGCTAGATGGCGCAGTGGTTAAAGCACCGGCCCTGGATTCAGGAGTACCTGAGTTCAAATCCGGCCTCAGACACTTGACACTTACTAGCTGTGTGACCCTGGGCAAGTCACTTAACCCCCATTGCCTAAAAAAAAAAAAAAAAAAAAAAAAAAATTAAAAAAAAAAAAAGAAATAGCATCTATTTGGGGAAATATCTCTCTAGAGAAGAAAATCCTAGTAATGAAATAAGCTTTGTCTCATATCCAGATGTGTTTGAATTTGTTCAGAGAAACCTAAAAGATTTTTGCTTCCTGTATTTTAACCACTGAGCACAGCTGGTGGTATCAAGATGTATGAAATCAATGAGAATCTGTCCTTTCATCTTTGCACTTTCATTCAAATTTTCCATGGGAAAAAATGCCACTATGGCAAGGGAAATTTTGTTGTGGTTTTTCTATTGGTGTGTATACACAAATGTATGTGTGTATGTATGTGTGTGCATGTGTTTATATACAAATTCTATATATGTATGTATACACACATACATATATGTTGAATAATTTGTGTGCATACATATTTTTTCATTTGAGCTACACAGCAGTCCTGTGACATAGGCAGAGAAGGGAGTATGTTTATTTTGAAGATTGAGGAAACTGCTTCTCGAAGAGCTGAAATGATTTGTCATGAAGAAGCCAAGTAGCAGAGCTGGCCTTCCAAGACAGGTCTTTGACATTCATGCCTGGTGTTCTCTAGGCTTCACCAGGCTGCTTCTGGTTATAATCGTCCTCATTACAGAGAGTACCTGTGATATTTATGTTTCTCCTACTTCTTTAAGTAGATCGCTTTTAGTCAAATCAAGAAGCATCATTAAGCAATTACTATGTGCTAGGCACTGTGCTAAGTAGTGAGGATAAAAAAAAAAAAAAGCTAAGAAAATGCCCCTGCCCTCAATGAATTTACAGCCTAATGGGTGAAGACAGTGTGAAAACAACTATGGACAAATAAGTTATATACAGATTAAGTTGGAGATCATCACAGAGGCAAGGAACTTGTCTAAAGAAGTTCTGAAAGGGCAGCTAGGTGGTGTAGTGGATAGAACACTGGCCCTGGAGTCAGGAGTACCTGAGTTCAAATCCGGCCTCAGACACTTAACACTTACTAGCTGTGTGACCTTAGGCAAGTCACTTAACCCCAATTGCCTCACTAAAAAAAAATTTAAATTTAAAAAATTTTTTAAAAATTAAAAAAAAAAGAAGTTCTGAGAGAGATTCCTTGGGATTTTCACTGACAAAGCAAACCGGGGAAGATGGGTGGTGCAGACAACATGAATACACACAGACAACATTCCAAACAAGAAATACAGCCTTTGAAAATGCCCACAGTGGGAAGATGACGTGTATTGTGTGAGCAACAGCAAGAAGGCCAGTGTTACCAGATCTCAGAACATGTGGAAAGAAGGAAGGTACACAGAGATTAAAAAGGTATGAAGGTACCAGGTAATAAAGGATTTAAAAAAAAACAGAGAATTTTATACTGGATCCTGCAGATAAGAAGAAATCAAGAAAGTTTATTGAATAAGGGAAGAAATAAAATGAGGAGAGATTTAAGACAGGCAGACCAACTAGAAGTCTATTGCAATAATACAGGTGTAAGTTGATAAAGATACAAACAAAGGAGACTCAAGATTTGAATGGAAAGCTGAGTTGCTTTGAAATATGGTTTCCTACCAAAACACATTCATATGAAATAAAGAAACATTTTCTATATTTCAAACAGCTGGCACACACATATGTATGTATGTATATATGTATGTATGTGCATGTAGATATGTATATTTTCCCCCACAAGACTTTCTATTAGTTATCTTATTTAAGTCTTATTACAATAATTTCCATTTTCCTTGTGGGGAATTTGAGGTTAATAGAGGTTAAATGATTCGGTTACTCATTGTCTAACAGCCTCTAAATGTCAAAAGTAGGATTAAAAGATGTGTCCAGATTTCAAATTAACATATGAGATATTGAGTCATACTTGTTATAGAAAATGTACACTATACTATCCTAAAAATCATCTGGTAAAAATTGTGCTGACTTCTATAGTCCTGTTGAGTATTTTGTTTTAAAATTACTATGTATTACCAACAAAACCCCATGGGAAGAGATAGAAAATTTCCATTTAAAATAATTAGACAGCAGAAAATGCCTGGGAGTCTACGTGCCAAGGGACATACAGGGAATATATGAACACAATTACAAAACAATTCACATAGATAAAGACAGATTTAAACAATTAGAGAAATATTCATTGTTTATGCATAGGTTGAGCTAATATAATAAAGTGTCAATTTTGCCTAAATTAGTTTACTTATTCACTGTCATACCAATCAAACTATCAATAAATTATTTTATGAAGTTAGAGAAAATAATAAAAAAGTCATATGGAAGAACAAAAGGTCAAGAATATCAAGAGAATCAGTGTTTAAAAAGTAAAGGAAAATTGCTTAACAATACCAGATTTTAATCTATATTATAAAGCTTTAATATTAAAATAACTGTGTATTGGATAAGAAATAGAGTGGCAGATGAATGTAATAAATTAGTTATGCAATAGTATATGACTATGATAATCTAGTGTTTGATAAGCTTAATGATCCATGATTTGGGGTCAAGAACTCACCATTTGACAAAAATTGCTATATAAATTAGAGATCAGTTTGGCAGAATCTAGGCATAGATCAACTTCTTATTCCATAGACCAAGATAAGTTTAAAATGTGTACATGATTTATGCATAAAGGATGATGTCACAGGCAAATTAGGGGAACATGAAACATTTCAATTGTAAGATCTATAGATAAAGGACCAAACAAGAGGTAGGATCATAGAAAGTAAAATGGATAATTTTGATGAAATGAAATTTATGTTTTTCCACAAATGAGACCAATGTTGCCAAGTTTAGAAGGAAATTGGGAACTGGGAGAAATTAAAGTAAGTTTCTCTTACAAAGGCCTTATTTCGCAAACATATTAAACTGAACCAGATTGATAAAAAATGAGTCATTCCCCAATTGAAAAATGGTCTAAGGATATGAACAGGCAGTTTTCAGAAGAAGTCAAAGCTATCAATATTAACATGAAAATTACTCTAAATCACTATTCATTAGATAAATGTAAATTAAAATAACTCACTGACCAGTTCACCTAACATGACAGAACAAGAAAGTGATACATGCTGGAGAAGATGTAGGAAAATTGATACATGAATGAATTGTTGGAGGAATTGTGAACTGGTCTAACCTTTCTGGAGAAATGGGACTATAACCCAAGGCCTCTACTTCCAATAATACAGCTACTAGGTCTATATCCCACATAAATAAAAAATGGGGGAAAGGACCTATCTGTATGAAGATATTATAGGAGGTCTTTTGGTGGTCACAAAGAATTGTAAATGGAGGGTATACCCCTCAATGTCATTGAAAGAATCCACCGATCACCTCCTGAAAGAGACCCCAAAAGGAAAACTCCAAGGAATATTATAGCCAAATTCCAGAATTATGAGGTGAAGGAGAAAATACTCCAAGCAGGCAAAAAGAAGCAATTTAAATATCATGGAGCCAATGTCAGGATTGCTCAGGACCTAGCAGCTTCACCATTAAAGGAGTGCAAGGCTTGGAATAAGACATTCCAGAAGGCAAAGGAGTTTGGACTGCAGCCAAGAATCTATTACCCAGCAAAACTGAGAATTCTCTTTCAGGGGAAAAGATGGACATTCAATGACACTAGGGACTTTCAAGGTTTCCTGAGGAAAAGATCAGAACTGAATAGAAAATTCAATCTTAACATATAAGACTCAAGAGAAGATTTAAAAGGTAAACAGGGAAAAAATGTTACTCAATTAGGTTAAATCTAAATAATTGGAAAGATATCAATTGTTCATGGATAGGCAGAGCTAATATAGTAAAAATGACAATTCTACCTAAATTAATTTACCTATTCAGCACCATATCAATCAAACTACCTAAAAATTATTTTATAGAGCTAGAAAAAATAATAACAAAATTCATCTGGAAAAACAAAAAGTGAAGAATATCAAGAAAAATAATGAAAAAAATGCACAGGAAGGTGGGTTAGCTGTACCAAACCTGGAGCTTTATTATCAAGCGGCAGTCATAAAAACTATCTGGTACTGGCTAAGAAACAGAGTGGAGGATCAATGAAATAGGCTAGGAACAGGAGACACAGTAGTAAATGACATTAGTAATGCAGTGTTTGATAAATCCAAAGACTCCAGCTTCTGGGATAGGAATTCAGTATTTGACAAAAACTGCTGGGAAAACTGTAAGATAGTATGGCAGAAATTAGGCTTGATCAACATCTTACACCTTATACTAAAATAAGGTCAAAATGGGTACATGATTTAGACATAAGAGGTGATATCATAGGTAAATTAGGAGAGGAAGGAATAATCTACCTTTCAGATCTTTGGAAAGGAGAATAGTTTATGATCAAACAAGAGATAGAGAATATTGTGAAATGCAAAATGGATGATTTTGATTACATTAAATTTAAAGGTTTTTGTGCAAACAGAAGCAATGTATCCAAAATTAGAAGGGACGCAGAAATCTGGGAAACAATTTTTATGGCAAGTACTTATGATAAAGGTCTCATTTCTAAAATATATAGGGAACTAAATCAAATTTATATGAATCCAAGTCATTTCCCAATTGAGAAATGGTCAAAGGATATGAACAGGCAGTTTTCTGATGAAGAAATCAAAGCTATTTATTCCCATACGAAAAAATGCTCTAAATCACTATTGATTAGAGAGATCCAAATTAAAACAACTTTGAGGTACCACCTGACACCTATCAGATTGGCTAATATAACAAAAAAGGAAAATAATAAATGTTGGAGAAGCTGTGGAAAAATTGGAACACTAATGCATTGTTGGTGGAGCTGTAAACTGATCCAACCATTCTGAAGAGCAATTTGGAATTATACCCAAAGGGCGATAAAGCTGTGCATACCCTTTGACCCAGACATACCATTTTTGGGTCTTTTGCCCAAAGAGATCATAAAAAAGGGAAAGGGATCCACATGTACAAAAATATTTATAGCTGCTCTTTTTGCGGTGGCAAGGAATTGGAAATTGAGGCGATGCCCATCAATTGGGGAATGGCTGGACAAGTTGTGGTATATGAATGTAATGGAATTCTATTGTTCTCTGAGAAACAATGGGCAGGAGGAGTTCAGAGAAACCTGGAGTGTCTTACATGGACTGATGCTGAGTGAGATGAGCAGAACCAGAAGAACATTGTATACAGTATCATCAACATTGTGTGTTGACCTACTGTGATGGACTATATTCTTCTCACCAATACAATGGTACAGAAGGGTTCCAGGGAACTCATGATGGAGGAGGATCTCCAAATCCAGGAAAAAAGAACTGTGGAGTATAGATGCTGAATAAACAATACTATTTCTTTTGCTTTTGGTGCTGTTTTATTTCAATTTTGAGGTTTTTCCTCATTGCTTTGATTCTTCTCTTATAACATGACTAATGCAGAAATATATTTAATGTTATATATGTATATATATATATATATATGTGTGTGTGTGTGTATATATACACACACATACATACACACACACACACACATATATATATAAATATATATATATATATATATATATATATATATATAACATATCAGATTACCTGCTGTCTAGGGGAGGGGAGGGAGGGAGAAAAATCTGAAATTGGAAAGCTTGTATAAACACATGTTGAGAACTATCTTTACACGTAACTAGAAAAAAATAAAATCCTTTTATCAGAAAAAAAAGTAAATTATCATTATATTTCTTAAATAAGAAAATTAATTTTTATGACTACTTCTATATGCTGCCACACTATGGCACAACTTCAAATTTGTCATAATTCTCAGTCATGACAAGGATATCAAAAAGAAAACTGAAAAAGAGCCTTTGTCATGGGGCAGGAATACCTTGGAATCTGGATAAGGACTAGAACTGTGATTTCATTGGCACAGGGAAATTGTGTTTGAGGAAACTATCTACCAATGCAGTTAGGCATCTTTGCTTCTGGAGCTTATACTCTTAGAGTGAAAATTAATTGACTTGCCCTAGGTACCACAAGCAGTATGTGTCAAAGGCTGAACTTGAACCAAGGTCTACCTTACTTCCAGGCCATTTCTCTAATCATTCTCTCTACTGCCTCTCAGATACTCAGAAGTTCTGAGAGAAAAGACCATATTTGGATTCTTTTCAGAGTCCTAAAGATAGTGAGTTTAGTTTCAAGTCCCACAACTGTGCTGCCCAGACTTCCCAGTAAGGGGCTGCTTGACACACAAGGCTCTGAGAAGCCAAGGTCCCTGGGAATTTGTGCTTTGTGGTAACTGAGCTAAGCTGGGAATTCATCATGAGGCACAGGAGGTGATTCCCATGTGACCCCAACTTAAGTTTTGTTTCTTGACAAGTTGTGTATGTTGATACAGCACTGTTCTAGTGAGGAATGCACATTCTTGCCCAGAATAAGCTTAAAGCCTAGTATTGCAATCTGATTGGTTGGCTAGTACAATCTGATTGGTGGTTAACGGGGCCATCTGATTGGTCATTACAGTTACCACATATGGGAGGTTGGCAAAATATGCTGTGATTGGTTGTTTCTGTAATGCTGTATGGAATTGTCATACTGTAATGTGATTGGTTGAGAGAGCCCCTTGGTGGTTATAACTAACAGTATGGAACCTCACTACAGTACACTCTCTAGCACATTCAGAACAGTGTTCATCTTTGTAAAGATGAATAAAGCCTTCAACCACACCTGCCTGATTGGATTATTTGAGCTTTGAGGTGTGAGCTGCAAGCAACACTTTAGCCTCACAACACTATTCAAGCTGTTAGCTGCGTTTCTAACAATTCCATTAAAGTTTTTTGTGGATGTCTTCATGATAACGGTCTCAAAACTCATGCCCATAAAATGCAATTCTGAGAAAATTCTATGAAGTTGGAAACATCTTGAGTATGATATTAACAAGGGTCTGTTCCCCAAGTATTAGACTAACTAGCTTCAGAGTTCAATTTTTAGGAGGCAGCAAAGCAATTCAAAAAGGTATTCTACTGACAGTATGACGAATTGGATAGAACAGGGGCTTGTAATCAGGAAGCACAAGGTTGAAATTCCCTAAGACTTATTAGCTCTGTGACTGAGCCATTTAACCTCTCTGGGCCTCAGTTTCTTCATATGTACCATGAAGGGATTGGACTTGATGTCTTCTAAAGTGCCTTCTAGGCCTAAATCCTATGAAAGAGGTAGAAAACGGCAAAGTGGGAGGAAAAATCAAAGCCCAGTCGCAGACTCCTGACGTCTACCAAGCCACTGGCTGAGGATGGGTCTGAGGGCCAGGGTGTGTCCATGTCTCAGCACTTCAGTCCTCCTGCAGCAGGGCCAGAGGTCTTCCACAGGGACCCAGACACTCTACTTTTTCTCCTTCAGAAGAGGAAAGAGCCGACAGAACCATGTCCTGGCAGCAAAGTCCCAAAGGATGACAAAAACACAGTAGAAGAGCAGGCAACCAAGATTGCTCATCTGAAGTGACACATAGACTTTCCTGTGGCCGACAAGGAAAGGAGAGAAAGCAAGCAGCTCTGTGCGGAGAAGGACAGGCTCAAGTAGGCATCAGATGTAGATGGCCCATTCTGTAGAAAAATCTGAACTGTGGAGCCTGCCTCCCCTTCAGAGATAGCCTCCTCTACCTGGCAGGAGTTTGCACTAAACACTGGGAAAGCCAAGGACATTCCTATCTCCAACTTGCTTCCCTTGGACTTTCTCTTCCCTGAGCTCCCACTTCTGAAGTTCCCCAAAGATATTCTGAAAGGACTCATGAATAATGAAATGGAAGGTCACAGGGACTAACATGGTAGTGGTAAGGGAGAAGAAATCATACAATGAAAACAACAGAAAAGGGGAAATCACAAAGCGAGGGGTGGTCCAGTCCAGGCAGAGGATCACTGGACGGATCACTTTAGGGGAAGAGACCTGGCCGTGACTTATAGAACTGTCATTGTGAAGAAGAAAGCTCAGCCAAGGAATTGAACATAGCTGAGCAGGCTGGAGTCGGCCAATGCTCACCTTGAGGGCCTGAGATTCAAAACCAAAGAGCAACCCGGAATAACTTTTCAAGCAGCAGTTACTTTCCTTCTCTTAACTTTAGGGATATGCTATATGTAATATTTAATGTACAATGCCATAAAGGATAATGCACAATCAAATTAATACAAGAGGGAGAGGGCTTGTATTGGAAAGATGCTTTATCATGCATTGACTGCATGCATTTTGTTATGCATAATTTATTAATTCTAATAATGTGTCAGTTAACACACCTTCCTAGATGATCCTACATGTGCCAAATTTTGCACTACTCCTAACATGATGACAACCTCAAACGTATAAATTTCCACTTTATGAAGAAAGCAACCATATCATTTGTTCTGCTTTTTAACAAATTATCAGTTTACATAATTTTTTTGTGTGGGGGGGGCAATGGGGGTTAAGTGACTTGCCCAGGGTCACACAGCTAGTAAGTGTAAAGTGTCTGAGGCCGGATTTGATCTCAGGTACTCCTGAATCCAGGGCCGGTGCTTTATCCACTGCGCCACCTAGCTGCCCCCAGTTTACATAATTAATCAGGGTACATCATAAGTTTTAACTTTCTGTTTGCTGTATTAAAATGTTATGCATTTTTTAAGAAATACCCAAGGAATTATCACTTTGTTTTGAATGGTACAGGAGTGGAAATAATATTAGTTGTCAGTATTTGAGGGCAATGAATCCATAAAATAATTGTGTTTTATTAAAAGTCATTGGGAAAAATATGATTATTACAACCATAAAATTTAAAAATTGTCTTTGGGACCATCTAGTTCAACCCTCTCATTTTATAGGTGAGGAAACTAAGATAGAGAGAGGCTAAAGTATTTGCCCCAGTTCACAAAGTGAGCTAGCCTCAGAACTTCTCTAGAACCCAGTCCTGCTTCCTGCCTCCCCATCTACTGGCTTTCATTTGGACATTTATATTGCTTCAGAGATTTAAGCAATATTTCCTAACACCCAGTTCCTAAAAGAATGATATTTCCTTGAACTAGGGAAATACCCACTTTCAATTCTTCTTAATATAGCTTGCCAAATAACAGTATGGATAAGACTTCAATTTGCTGAGAGGCACTGGGCTCAGTGAGTCAAACAATTTATGATTTTCCTTGGACCTTGTAACCTCCTTGCATTCCTTACTCCCTCATAGAAAGATATTCCAATTCTTTTATAGCTCAGAGTCCTGGGGTGAATTGAACTGAGGATAATGGCAGGGAGAACTCATACTTATGTTTCTACAAAGTATGTAGACAGTGATAAAGGTTGTGGAGAAAGGCAAAAATTCAGGAGTAGCTAATAAAAGGATAAAAAAAAAAACTGGAATGGACATAAATAGACCTTTTGATCTATTCCCCTGCCTTTGATCAGTGAAATACCTAAACCAGCCAATGCCAATCATTAACAGTGTCTTTGTTTCTTTTGTGAAAAGAAAGATATATGTCCACCTTTCACAAAGTCAGATGTGATGTTTTTTTATAAGGATAAATAAATATCAAGAGTGGAATAACTCATCATTTGCATGTTTCTCATTATTTCTACAAACTTTGTGTTCATCTCTGATTAATGCCATATCTATTCTACATTTTATTTATTTATTCATTAAACTTCACTGACTACTAGGAGAGAAAATCATCCTACTGAATTGTCAAGTATAGTGTCAGCCCCTTCCTTCTCTCATTGACTCTTAGAAAAACTAAGTGAGGTTCAATGCTCCTACCCATGTGTTTTCTTTTGCCAATCAAGCAGAAGTCACAAAAGACATTTTTAATCAAATAGCATACAAATAGAGTGACAAAAGAAAATCCTCCCATGAGACACCCATGCTTTATACTCCTGGGAAGGGAACAAACAGAGAACATGAGTGATGATGGAATATACATGGAGGAGTCACATATGGACAAAGATCATATCTGAAAGGGTGTTTACCAGAAAGCCTTGTAACCAAGGCACATGCATACATGTGGTTGGGGCCACCAATACCTCTGATGCTGTGCAATTCCATATGTCCTCTGAAGAGGTCATTGTATTATTATCCAATACTATCTGATGAGTGTTGTTTCTCCAGTGAGGACAACATCTTTGCTGGGCATCACATCTCTACTTTGTGTTGTATTAATAACAATAATGGTTAGTATATACTTATATGTATATACCTCTAAGTATGTTAGTCTCCAATGAGATAACATATGTAAAGTGCTTGACAAACCTTAAAGATATATATACACATGTATAGATATGAGTATATACATACATGTGTTTACATACACAGACACATATGAATATATGCTTGCATGCATGCAAACACATACACATATGTATACATATTCATATACATATTGAATATGTCTTTAAGTTTTGTCAGGCAAAACAACCCTAGGGGGTCGATTACTATCATTAACCCTGTTTTATAATTGAGGAAACTGAGGCAAGCAAAGGTGGAGTGACTTGCCCAAAGTCACACAACTAGTCAGTTCTTGAGGTGGAATTTGAACTCAGGTCTTCCTGACTCCAGGCCCTGCACTCTAGCCATTGCACTATCAATTGCCTTTGTATAGGCCTCCACTGAGCATAATAGCCCTTCAGTACCTACTTCTGGCCCTTCTAATGTTTTGTTGCACATGTAATAATGACCGGCATCTGGATCATAGAGGACAGGAGGAGAATTTGCAAAGCAACAGACTTCAGCTCCATCTAATGAAAATGTTCCTAACAATTAGTGCTATCTAAAAGCAAAACAGACTTCCTCAGGAGGGAGATTTAATTGCAGTAGACATACCAAATCTGAGAAACATCAAAAGTTATATTTTAATAATCTGTTCCTTTGAATTAGAAGCCCATACTGCCCACCACTGAGCTTTGTCACCAAATGTCTTTTGCTCTATTTTAACCATTCTCTCTCACCTATGCTATACTTTCTTAGCACTAACTCCACAGAAGAGAGATTTCCAGGCTTTTAATTGAACTACTTTACAAGCATTGAGGAATAGCAGTGAATTCTGAGTTTCTTGGCTAATAATTTGTGACATCAAGACAACTATTCAATTCAGTGTGGACAGGGATGACATTGGAGGTGGAAGTAGATAAAAATGAGTGGAGATAAAATGACTGGGTGAATTTTTCACCCTTCAGCTATTTGTATTGATATTTCATGGACATGATCTGCAGTGACAGTGTAGGAAGATACAGAAAAATTGATGCTGAGCACTACTTCCAGCCACTGGGTGACGTTGAATGAATCATTTAGCATCTCTGAGTTTTATCCTTAAAATATTTTCTTCATCATAGTGTCATTACTGAATGTGATTATTATGAAGAAAGAACCCTACAAATGTCAATCCATAAAACACACCAAAGGGCACTGGACTAGATAGTCAAGAGCGACTTTAATCCAAATCCTGGTTTTGACATTGACCAGCTGTGTAGCCACAGATATGTCAGTTTCCTTATTTTAAAAAATGGGGATAATAATGTCTTTCCAGGCTTGTTGTGAAGATCAAATGAAGTAGTCACAGCCACAGAATCTCACATTTGGAAGATACTTCTGATGCCATTTAGTACAACCTATACATGATTAAGAATTTTTTTAACCACACTCTGTCAGAAAGCTTTGTAAAAATCCCTCTCAGCATCATGTCATAGGCAGATTTGACCAATGTGGCTTTTATTCAAGTTGTCAATAAAGATGTGGGAAAGCCTCAGATAGGGACCACTCTTCAATTTGCCCTCGAAACATTAATGATTACTCTTTGAGTTTGATCATTCAGCCATTTATAAATTCAACGAATTGTACAATTGCCTTGTATAGATCTGAAGTGGAAAAGAGGAGATGTTGCCTTTGTAAGAAGGCAGGGTAATAGGGGATTGTTGGAAGAGAAGGAAAATGTACTTAGAACTAAACTTAGAACTAAGTACTTAGAACTCTACTTAGAACTATGTACTTAGAACTAAACAAAAGAAAACCAAAGGGCAGCTGAGATTGTTTCCTAAGAGCAAGGAGCAGGATGCCCTAAGGAGTAAGAAGCTACTTTTCTTCCAAACACCTATAAAGGAGAACTATAGAAACTGTCAGGTGAGAAAGCATTAAGAAAGGGTCAGAGGAAGAAGGGAAGAGTCACCGAGGTTGGTGATTTGTTCACTTGATAACAACAATAAAGAGGTATCTTGTCTTCCCTGGGCATGTATGAAAGGCGTAACAGAAAACATGAGATAGATGAGAACTATGCACCTCTATTGATTCACATGGACTCAAAGGATATTGCCAGAAGGAAGTTAAAATGTATTGACAAAGTGACCATAGGAACACAGGCTTTAATAGATGTAAAAGATAAAATGTGATTTGAGAGGGTATGCAATTTGTGCTTTGAAATTATCTACTAAAAACATAGGGATTGTAAATTCTTATTGAATGTAAACCTGTTAAGTGTTGTCACCCACCTGGGCCATCTTATTATCTGCCCTGATATTATCTCTCTTTTCCCAACTGGACAAGAACCCCCCCCCCCCCCCCCCCCCCCGTCCGATACTAAGGTGCCAGTCTCCCAGAGGATTTAATCCACTCACTTTTAGAATTCTCCTTTTAGGGATGAACAATATGGATTAGGGAGTCAGGGCAAACTCACCTTTCCCAATACTCACTATATGTAGCTGACCCCAAACTAGGACAATCTTCACATTCTATCAAGTTGTGCACCTGGAATGCTTTACTATGTTCCCTGACACCCATATGCCCTTTACCATTATCTTCCCTCACATACATGTTTCATAAATGTTTTTGGCATAATATAATCAAACCAATGTTACTATATTCCTAGAAAGTAAATGTCTACTAATGCACTGTTTGTGGAATTGTAAACTGATTCATCCATTCTATAAAGCAATTTAGAACTATGCCCAAAGGGCAATAAAACCATGCATACTCTTTTTACCTAGCAATACTACTGTTAAGTCAGCTAAAAAACAAAAACAGAAAATGATTTATTGGTACAAAACTATTTATAGCAGCTCTTTTCTGGTGGCAAAGAAATGGAAATTGAGGGGATTCCCATCAATTGCAGAATGGTTGGACAAATTGGGGTATGTGATTATGAATGATGAGCAAGATCCTCTCAGAAAAACCTGACAAGACTTATATGAGCTGATGCAAAGTGATACGTATTATGTACAAAGTTACAATATTGTAAGATGATCAGCTGTAGATGACTTAGCTAGCCTCAGCAATACAGTGATACAAGACAGCTCTGAAGGACTTATGATGAAAAATGCTATCCATCCCCCGATAAAGAATTGATAGTGTCTGAATAGACTGAAGCATAATTTTTTTTTTACTTTATTTTTCCTGAGGTTTTTCCATCTGCTTTCTTTCACAACATAACTGATATGGAAGTGTTTTGCATGACTACACATATATAACCTATAATGAATTGCATGCCTTCTGAAGGGGGGGTGGGGGAAGAAGGAAGGGAGAGAATTTTGAACTAAATAATTTAAAAATAGATGTTAAAATGTTTTTACATGTTATTGGGAAAAAATAAAACACTAAATAAAATTTAAAAAGAAAGTAAATGTCAAGCAATGGCCTTACAAATTAATTATCTCTTTTATTCCTCAAACCTGATATCTCTTCCTAGGATCCCAGTCTCCAATATATGTTTTATCTCCCCCTATTAGAATTTAAGCTCCATAAGGGTGAAAACAGTCTCACTTTTATATTTGCATTTTGAGAGTTTTTCACAGTCTGAGGTATGTTGAAAACATAACAAATATTTATATATACACATATGCATGCATACATACATGTAGAAGCATACCTATACACATGAACACATATATGTATGCACATATACATATATGTTCATTCATTCAGTTCCACCTACAACATACTGAACATATGGCCACCCAATTAGCCTTTGCTAGAAGACATATGATAAGGGGATCCTATTACAGAGTCCATATCAAGTCAGGAAATGTGTTATGTAGAAGAGTCACTCCATGAAGTATAGCTAAGAAGTAAGTACATTCAAGGTGCAGGAAGTGAGGCTGGAAAGATAAGTTGGGGCCAGGCTGTGAAGGGAATTAAAAGACAAACAAATGAGCATATCTGACCCTAGAGGCAATAGGGAGCCTTTGGAACTAATTGAATAGGGAAGAGACAGTGTTGTGTCATTCCTAGGACAAACACATTAGTAGCATTAAGGAGGATGTAGCACAATAAGGAAACACAAGGCAGGTAGATCATAGTCATGGTGTGATTATGAAAATGTGTTTAATTCTCACTTCCCTGGACAAATATCCAAGGCTAAATGTTGCAAAAAACTTGCAGATCTGCATTTCCTTGGTGCAGGAAAATTCCTGTCCTGATAATCACAAGGAAAGAGTTGTTGAGAGTAAGCAGTAGTTGAGAGTAAGATGTTTTGAGCTCCTGAGGAGAACTAACTACTACCTCTTTTTTGTTTGTTTTTTGTTTTTTGCAGGGCAATGGGGGTTAAGTGACTTTCCCAGGGTCACACAGCTAATAAGTGTTAAGTGTCTGAGGCCGGATTTGAACTCAGGTACTCCTGAATCCAGGGCAGGTGCTTTATCCACTGCGCCACCTAGCTGCTCCTACTGTCTCTTTTTTGTCCCCCATTTTTGTATGACTGACTCTGTCCTCTTTTGGCTCCTCCCTTCAAATCCCCACAAAGGCAAAGCATTTACCTTAGTTACCTATTTTCTGCCTCTATCTCTGACCGAAAAAGTATTCTTTCAAACTTACTAAGGAGAGACAAAAGGTAGCTAGGTGGCACAGAGGATAGAGTGCTTGGCCTGGAGTGAGGTAGATAGATCTGAGTTCAAATCTAGCCCTAAACACTTAGTAACTATATGACTCTGTGCAAGTCTATCTGCCTCAGTTTCTTCATCTGTAAAACGAACTGGAGAAGGAAATGGCAAATCACTCCAGGATTTTTGCCAAGAAAACCCCAAATGTTGTCATGGAGAGTTGGACACAACTGAGAAAACAACTGAAAAGGAAAGACAATCAAAGTTGCCTGAGGCCATGATTTCACAGTTGATGTCCACTCATTAAGCCTACTTCTCCCAAAAAACTGCCTGTTCATCCTACATCCAAGATGGTTTGCATTCATTTACTCTTCTCTGCTTTAGGGAAACTGTACTTTTACTTATGTGTCTCTGGCTATCTACATATATCTATATCCACCTATGAAATCTCTTTTCTTCAGCTCAAGCCCCAAGCTGGTAGTCCTAATAATTAGGAAGAGAATCTTTTTTTTTTCTCTTTCCCTCCATCTTCCTGAATGAACATAGCCTCTCTCTCTCTCATATGCATATAATCCCTGAGTCATATATAAACATAACATTTTCAAATCCTTGAGTAAAGGTGTGCTATAAAAAAGCAAAATTGCCTCACGTGACTGTAGAATCTGAATTAATGAGAATCCCCCCAATATATATGAGTTATGAAGATCACAACCTTAAAGTTGGAAGGGACCTAAAGGTTATTTCATCCACCTTATTTTACAAATAAGAAAGCTTAAGTCCAAGGGAAGTGAATAGTTTTGCCCAGGTCACACAGATAAGAAGGGGCATAAAGGCAGAATTTGAACCCAGGTCATTTGACTCAAAATTCAGCACTCTTTCTAAACCACACTTCATTGTGTCCTAATACTATACAAATATTAGATGCCACAAATTTCAAAGAATTATTTAAAAACCAATCACTTTTAGGAATATAAAATAAAACCAAATGAAGTATTTGCAGCTAATTCATAAGAACACTTTAGCATCCAAAGAACATCAAAATTGTATATATTCTCAATAGGATAGGTAAAATAATGCTGTATATTATTAGAAGAATGAGAATAAAGTAGAAGGATTTTGTTGTGGATGTAAAGGAAATGGAACAATATAGATGGGCCATGAGGAAGAATTAGAGTTTAAAACAAATTGTATAGTTTTCAGTGAGATGCAACCATTGGCACGGGGATCCTATTTAGAATTTCTGAGATCCCTGCTCTAAACTACACTCTCACAAGAATAAAAATTAACAAAAATAATGAAAGAGATTAAATGACCTTTCCGGAACTCCTGTCTAGCTTCAACTTTTGGTTGTTGAGATCTAATTGGCCATAGACTCTCTTGGGAATGTTTAAATATAGACTTGTTCAACTATATCTGCCCTTTAGTTTATATGTAATCACCTACTGTTTCTTAACTCCTTCTTCCCCAATCTTTGTTGAAACCCTTTTTACATTTGAGTTATTCTCATATGGAAGGAAAAACAAGTCACTATTCACTTTCCCCTTCAGAAGACACTGGCACCATATCCTTCTGAATGTAGCTGGTTGAATAGTGGAATTCCAGGCATATGTAAGAGCCTTCTCCAACCAACTAGAGAGTCAGTTGGTAAATTCATTTGTGTTAGTTTTATGCCTTAGAAATTTGCAAGTGCTACAAATCAGAGCTTTATTTATTGTTTTGTTGATTATCTAGACTTGGAAAAGTGATGGAGAAAACGTGAATATTGCAGATTAAATTTTAAATTATGTCCTGTTTATATTTTTTCCCAGAGGGCTGTTAGACGTTTAACATGATACTCTTTGTGAAATCTCACTTAGACCCTGTCTTTGGCTCAGTATTTAGAAGAGATTGAAGAATCAGACTAAGTAATGCTGAGTAACTGGTTTAAACATATTCACCAAAAAAATTAAATTGTGGAATTTGAAAAGGAATGAAATGAAGATAATAAAGAAGGCAAGATGATCAAGAGAACTGAGGAAAGGACCAGATATTTAGAACTTTAAGAGAACTCAAAGATCATTTTATCAGCCCCTCCCTACCCTGCCATTTTCCAGATAGCAAATAAGGTTCAGAGAGATTAGATGACTTTCCCCAAAGCATAGAGGCTAAGTAAATGGCAAAGGGATTTGAAGCCAGGTTTCTTAACTCTGAAACAGGTATATTTTCTCACTATTCTTTACTTTAAAGGAGTATGATTATCTATCTACCTATCCATCTATCTATCTTTCACATATATAAATAATTGGTTTTTCTTTGATTTGAAATTGAAATAAATCTTTGATTTTATTAGTTCAGAACTCTTGATGCAACATTTTATGTATCAGTAAAACTTGTTCTTGCAATACATGCTCTTAGAGCATGTGAGATTTAAAATTGGATATTAGATCATAAATCTCCCCTCTTTAACCTTTCCCTTAATTTATCTCCCAGACTAGTAAATGGAAGAAGCTTCTGGTTTTCTAGTTAGAACTTTTATTGTATGGTAGTTACCAGGTGATGTTGATTAGAGGGATAGGAAAGTAGGAATACAATACGAATCATCTTAAATCTAAGCTTAGTCTATATTCCGTATAAAACTCACCAAAAGCCCAAGGCCACCTTTGGGGAGAGAGAGAGACTGTGTCAAGCACGTGCTGCTGCTAACCACTAGCCGGCCGAGTTGAACTCCAGTCAGCATCTGTCTGTGCTGTGCAGTCAGGAGACCAGCAGAGCAGGAAACAAAGCTCCCACTTCCATTCTCTCCTTGCCTTTTAAGCTCGCACCCCAGAAGTCGAGTGCGTAGCAGGCAGTCTGACGTGCACAGCAGGAGGACTGGCGTGTGTAGCTCATGTCGTTGGTCTCCTCCCTGAAAGGGTGGTCCTTAAAAAATTGGCCTCTTTCAGTTATCCTGACTGTTAAAAAACTTTCATTTTTTTTTTTTTTTTACCACAAGCATTTTCATAGAGGTTAGCTGATTTGCCCAGGGTCATACAACCAGGGTCTTCCAGATGAAGGATTTGCCTCCAGGTCTAGATTTTCCTAAATTTTGAGACTAACCCTATCCTTACTCTTCTTTGCTTCCTCTCAAACATATATGCACATACAAAGAGAGAATTAGACATTTATATTATTTTTGCTTTTATGATTTCAGGCATTAAATTGATAGTCAAAACTTTTCTAATTTTTTGGTATGCTTTACATAAAGAAAAAAAAAATGCTTCCAATCTCCTTGAGTTGAGCATCCAGAGGTGAAAATGCCAGATCCAAGTTAAAAAAATAACTTTTAAGGGGATTACTCTCATCATCATCTTAAATACTGATGAGGTAAAACAATTAATTAAATATGTGTAGCTCACAGGATCATAGAATTGATAATTAACTTTGAGAACACTTAGACATTCTGAGTCATCTTTCAAATTGGTGCTCTTCAACATGATCACACTGGATCTAATTCTGAATGTAAATTTTAGCAAAGCTTTCCCTAAGCAACCATTCCTTGAAAAAATATTTGTCAGGCCAAACTTCTTCAAGGAAGATGTTCCGCTTAGGCTGAAATTACATTGTTCCAGGAATTTAAATTATTCTAGTAGATGTCAAGAATGGCTGGACTCACAATAAAAAGTCTTGCCATTCAGGGAGAAATTCTACTTTGACCTGGTATGTACAGTCTTTGTGGGAATTCTCCATGCATCTAGCTGCTATAATATTTCTTTGAGCTCTAGGTAGAAACTATCCATCTGCAGATGCAGTATGTAATCCCCTTGCTAGGTTTGTTGCTTGGTTGAAGTCTATGAAATACACAGTGAATATTTCTATCATTATTTCTTTATGCATGAAGTTATACATTTTACTAAACAACTACATTTGTACCATTACTATTCTGCTTTCCAAGCATTAACTCGTTCTACTCTAGATGATAGAATTTAGAGAGCAAGAATGTAAATCATTATGTGCATCGCACCTCACATTTAGGATGCAATTACATGCACACATACATATATGTATATTGACATATGCATATGAAAACATGTACATAGACATGTATGTATGCATATACTCATACACACATGTGTATGAACTTATTTAAAGTATGTGTGTGTATAGGTTGTTGGTTGTCAAGCATAGGGAAGGCTTCTCATGAGCAAACTATAAAATGAAGATCTCTTATGTCACTCGGTAAATGTATTTTAGTACGTTTTGTCTTAGGAAAATGTAAGTTGTTAGCATAACTCCTTTAAAGGATCACATGGTAATGTATGTAAGATGCTGTGGCCATACAGCCTGATGATTTGAGGAATTAATCCCAATTCAAATTTCAGCACACTGAGTCTTTATTTGTGAAATAATATTAATTTTAAAAAATATAGGGGCAGCTAGATGCCACAGTGGATAAAGCACCAGCCCTGGATTCAGGAGGACTTGAGTTCAAATCCATCCTCAGACACTCGACACTTACTAGCTTTGTGACCCTGGGCAAGTCTCTTAACCCTCATTGCCCTGCAATGTGTGAGTGTGTGTGTGTGTGTATGCACAAACACACTTATGTATTATATATGTGTATATATTTTATTTTTAACGTTCATTTTCAAAAAATTCAGTTCTGAATTCTCTACTTCCCCTTCTCTGCCCACTGAGAAGGTAAGCAATACAATATAATATCAATTATATGGGTGAATTCATGAAACATTTATTTCTACATAAGCTATATTGTAAATAGCAATAACAACAAAAATCAAGAAACATAAAGTGAAAAAATAGGCTTCAATCTGTTCTCAGAATTCAGTTCTCCATCGGTCAATAGCACTTTTCATCGTAGACACTTGGGATTATCTCTAGTTATTGAACTGAGCAGAGCAGCTAAGTCTTTCCTCTTCAATCATCATTACAATATTGCTTTTACTGTGTACAATGCTCTTCTAGTCCAGCTCACTTCACTTTAAAAAAGTTCATAAAGTCTTCCTAGTTTTTTTCTGAAACCATCCTGCTTATCATTTTGTATAGCACAATCATATCTGTGGAAGTTTATTTTGATTTGGGGACCCTACCTTTAGGCTGAGATTAGAAAGTCTTTAGCCTTCAGGGTCTCTCCCCCTCATCCTCAGCTTCAGCTGAGTAAAAAAGCCCCGTGGGCTATACAAGAAGCCAGGTCAGACAGCTGGGGAAAAAAAAAAAAAAGAAGCCCCAGCTCCCTCTGACCTGAGTGGAGCTATCTGAAAGATCCTGGATAGCCTGTGCTGAGGCATGAGGCTCGAGAGCACACACCTCCCCCCCCCACCAGCTGCAGCTCTGGCTGGCGGATTAGCTTGGTCTGTGGGGGTGAAGGAAGCCCCGAGATTTGAGTGGAGAGAAGAAAAGGTATATATAGACCTGAGAGTTAGAGGAGAAAGGGGGGCTGACTAGAGGAGGAGGGACTAGATAGACAGGACTAGAGGGGAGCGCGGATGGAGGAGAGTTGGGTTTGGACAAGGAGACAGGGGGCTGAGAAGAAGTCAAGAGGGTGGCTGACAAGATTAGAAAGGAGGGATCTGTCAGGGGGGACGAGACGAACAGTAATGCAGGACTAGGAGCAAGGAGGAAAGGCTAGCGGACAAGATTAGAGGGGCAACAAAGGCGGCAGAGGACAGAGCAGACAGACAGAACAGGAGACAGCGGAGAGCACAGAAGCGGTCAGCACAGGGTACGGGTTGGAGAAAGTGAAGATTAAGAGGAGTTAGAAGAAAATAGCTGAGCAGGGAAAGTGTAACATGCCCTGAGGCCAGAGGTGGCTAAGGCCCTTATTGTATTCAAGAAGGTGGGAAAGAGACCGCAGGAAAGCAGTCAGGTTGTACTTTATTTCCCTGTATTCCTAATTTGAAATAGTATCTCATAAATAAACTCTGCTTTGATTATTTGGTTAAGAGGCTTCTTAATCTTTAGTTTATCAATTTGGGAGTGGAGCAGTGTGGTGGAGCTTTACAAACGGCCCACATTAAATTAATGAAGTCAGATAGCCAAATAGTCAAAAGTCCCCAGTTTAGTCATCCATAGTTTAGCCCCCCCAAATTAGCCCTAGTTAACAAAATATTTTCACATATCCCATCACAATCATATAACCCCCACTTGTTCAGTCATTCCCCAATTGTGTGTGTGTGGGGGTAATGGTATTAATTTTACAGAGGTGACAGTCTATGATTACTTCTGGAAGACATATTTTTACCCTGGTACTATAAAATCTTCATGTATATTTGTATCTATATATAGTATTACATGTATATGTAATGAAATTTACTAAAACTCTTAATATATGAAATTTTGTCTAATGAGTGAATAATAATAAGGGCCTTCCCCATAATATAATATTAGGAGCAGCAATTTAGATTTGTCAGTATTCTCATTTGCACTGAACACATTTTCCCTCATTGTCTGTGTAAACAGTGTCCTGAATTTTGTCACAAATATAGTTATTATATATTTCTTTTTTTATGTATAAGGTATTTTATTTTTTCCGTTACATGTAAAGATAGTTCTCAACTTTTGTTTATACAAGCTTTACAATTTCAGATTTTTCTCCCTCCCTCCCCTTCCTCCCCCCTCCCCTAGACAGCAGGTAATCTGATATAGGTTATATCTATATATCTCTATACATATAGATATAGATATAGATATACACACATATATATATATATATATATATGTACATAATAACATTAATCCTATTTCTGCATTAATCCTGTTACAAGAGAAAAAATCAGAGCAGTGATACAAAACCTCAAAATAGAGGGGAAAAAAAAAAAACAACAGCACCCAAAACAAAAGAAATAGTATGGTTCAATCAGCATCTATACTCCACAGTTCTTTTTTTTTTCTTGGATTTGGAGATCCTCTTCTATCATGAGTTCCCTGGAACTCTTCTGTACCATTGCATTGGTGAGAAGAATATAGTCCATCACAGTAGGTCAACACTCAATGTTGATGATACTGTGCGCAATGTTCTTCTGGTTCTGCTCATCTCACTCATCATCAGCTCACGTAAGACTCTCCAGGTTTCTCTGAACTCCTCCTGCTCATCATTTATTACGGCACAATAGTATTCCATTGTATTCATATACCACAACTTGTCCAACCATTCCCCAATTGATGGGCACCCCCTCAACTTCCAATTCCTTGCTACCATGTAGAGAGCAGCTATAAATATTTTTGTACATGTGGGTCCCTTTCCCCCTTCCATGATTTCTTTGGGCAAAAGACCTAAAAATGGGATTGCTGGGTCAAAGGGTATGCACAGCTTTATTGCCCTTTGGGCATAATTCCAAATTGCTCTCCAGAATGGTTGGATCAGCTCACAGCTCCACCAACAATGGATTAGTGTTCCAATTTTCCCACAGCCTCTCCAACATTTATTATCTTCCTTTTTTGTCATTTTAGCCAATCTGATAGGTGTCAGGTGGTACCTCAGAGTTGTTTTAATTTGTATCTCTCTAATCATTAGAGATTTAGAGCATTTTTTCATATGGGAATAGATAGCTTTGGTTTCTTCATCAGAAAACTGCCTGTTCATATCCTTTGACCATTTCTCAATTGGGGAATGACTATTATATATTTCTAACCAGTATAAATTTTACCTAAGCAATACATAGGCATGGATGTTCCCTTTCAGATAAAATTGTTGAATTTTATCCCCAGTTTGAATTGTCTAAATATCTCAGAGCCTATAAGTTGTAGAAAAGTTACCGACTTGAATTAGTTGAAAGATTTTCCTGGTCTGGCAGCTCCCTATATGGATGAAATCACAGTTCCAGTAGCTATTTTTACATTTTCAAAAATGACATGTGTGCTGGGCTGAGGTCAGGAATGGGGGCAGCATTGACATTAACATGGTGTCACTAAAGAGAAGAAAGACAAACAAACCAAACTTCTCTGTTAATGTTATAAGGAGTTAGATTCGTCTAGAGCAAAGCCACTTCCAGGATATAGAGGCATCCTAGAAAACAACAAAAAAACAAACAAGCAAACACAACAACTTTGTCCAAACTACATTGTAAGTTGCATTCGATGCAGCTTGGAAAGGAGGATAGATTCAGAGTCAGAAATGCTATAGTTGAGACCATAACCAATTTATTTATTTTTTGTGCTTTGATTTCTTCATCTGTAAAATCAGAGGATTGGGCTGGATAATTTTGATCCCTTCTAGTTTTAAAAATATGATTTTACAAAGGGAATGAAGAGCTGTTATTGTGTGATAGGACAAAATCTGGACTGGGAGTTAGGTGATATGGGTTCTGGACTCATTCTGTGGAACATGAATCCTTTTTCTATGGTTCATTTTCCTCAGGTGAAAAACAAGGAAACCTGTTCCTACATGATCTCTTTTATTTCCCAGATTATATGCTGTATCATAATGAATCAAAAGGGTGGTTTTAGTTTCTGACGTGGGCAAATTTAGCTGTTTCCATACTCCGGGGACAAATAACCCAGGATTATAAACTATATCAGACCTTTTTTTTTATCACATCTCCATATGAAGAAAAGAATTTTACCTAGAGTGGTGGTCTTCATAACAAGCTATGCTGTACTTTGCCAAACTAGGCCAACATATTGAGATTGGTTTTAATGCCATCCTATTACAAAGAACTAAAGAAAGTACTTTTGTCTTGCTTCATTGAGTCTAGAACCCTGTTCAAGTCTGCAGTATTGGATGTTATCATGATTGACACTGTAGGAGAGATTGAGATGACTGTTTACAAAATATAGTATTCCATAATCTTTTTTTTTTGTTTGTTTTTTTGGCAGGGCAATGAGGGTTAAGTGACTTACCCAGGGTCATGCAGCTAGTAAGTGTCAAGTGTCTGAGGTCAGATTTGAACTCAGGTCCTCCTGAATTCAGGGCTGGTGCTTTATCTACTGCACCACCTAGCTGCTCCTCCATAATCTTTTAAAGCTTAAACATGTACTAAGACTATTGGGACATGTTATGTAAACAAAGAATACGGAATGGTCTAATGCTAAATTATATCCTACATCATTAACAAATAATATTATACATGCCCTATAATTACAAGAGATATAATTTAAGTATTTGAAAGGAGGTCTAGAGTTCCTTCCTAGGAAAAGGAAGCAGCATAAATAGTAATTATACTTAGGTTGTACACCTAACATGCATACATTTCCTTTTGACAAAATGGCAACAGTTTACATTTATATAGTCTTTTGAGTTTTGGAAAAAATTATTCTTTTAAATATATATGTTTATATATATATATATATACACACACACACACTTGGTCGGGTATATACATACATGTGTGTGTGTATATATATATATATATATATACACACATATACACACATATGTTATGGTAAAAAATGAAAGCTTTTAACTAACATTGAATAGTTGGTTAACAATAACTGAAGGACAACAGTTTTTGAAGGACCGCCCTTTCGGGTAGGAGACCGTGACGAACAGCCGTGCGCCTGCTGATACCGAGCACTCAGCTTCCGGGGTGAGAGCTTAAAAGCAAGGAGAGAACGGAAGTGGTCTGTCTTGTTCTCTCTCGCTCTGCACACACACGCTGACTCAGGTTTGACAGCATGGTCTGGTGATCGGCCTGGTCCTCGGTAACAGCACGTGCTTGAAGCAGTTCTCGGACTCAGAGGTGGCCTTGGGATTTGGTGAGTTTTATAAGGAATGTTGACTAAGTTTAGATCTAAGACTATTTGTATTTTTACTTTCCTATTTCTCTAATCAGCATCACCTTGTTTGTTGGCTAATTAATTCCCAAACAATAAAAGCTAAGTAATCCATCTCTAACTAAAGCTCAGAGGCTTCTTTCT
The DNA here is from genome assembly GCF_019393635.1 of Dromiciops gliroides. Classification (NCBI taxonomy): domain Eukaryota; kingdom Metazoa; phylum Chordata; class Mammalia; order Microbiotheria; family Microbiotheriidae; genus Dromiciops; species Dromiciops gliroides. The sequence continues at coordinate 196,857,528 of NC_057866.1, read as the reverse complement.
CTTACTGGTCTGGGGGATATATAAGGGAAAGGTTAAAGGGGAGTTTAATGATCTTATATCCAATTTTAAATCTCACAATATACATACATATATGTGTATGTGTATACACACACACACACACACACATACACATATGACCAAGTGTAGTATCACATTACTGTAATACCTGCTGTGCCAGGTAGGCTGAGGGTGGTGGATTACTTGAGCTCAGGAGTTCTGAGTTATGATGGGCTAATGCTGATTGAACATCAACTTTAAGTTTGGCCTCAATATGATGAGTCCTTTGGAAGGAATGGGAGGATTACGAAGCCTAAGGAAGGTTGTAGCAGCTTAGGTTAGAAATAAAGGAGGTTAAAAGTTCCATGCCAATAAGTAGTATTATCAGGTTGGAAAGAGGCTGTTACACCTCCAGCTTGGTGGAGATAGGGAGACCTAGGCTCCAAAAAGAAATAAAATCAAAACTTCATGGAACCCACTGTGTATAATTATTCTTATTTTTATAATACATGCTTATGGCTTTTTTAGATTTGCAAAGTTCTTGGCATATGTTATTTCATTTGAACTTCAAAACAAGCATGAGAAATTGGTACTAAATTTCTGTTTTTCAGATGAGCAAACTGATGTTCAGACAGGGTGATTTATTCATGATCACACAGAAAGCCATTATTAATGTTGGGGTATGAATACAGATCTCCCTGACTAAAAGTCTCTGATTCTATCCACTGGTTCATACTTTTTACAATTCATGAAACTAAATGTCAGAGAAATCAAATAATTTTCCAGGATCATAGAGCTAGTAATTTTCAAAGAAGGGATATGAACTTAGATATTCTTTGCTTCCAACTCTAGCACCATCATTCCATCACACAGCACCACCTCTCAGACTACCAAATGTACATAATAACGTTAATATACAATATTCAAATCAGATACTCTCCCATGTCATTTCCATTTTGGGAGAAAGGAAAGGAAATAAATATATATCATCATTACAATGAATAAAGTAACTCTGAAACATTTATTTGTGATTGAGAATTGAGCCATTCATTATTTGGTAAGTATTTCTATATCTGGTTTGTACACTATTAGTGGGTAGCTAGGGGTTACATTGGATAGAGTGCCAGGCCTAAAGTCAGAAGACCTGAGTTCATATCTAGCCTCAGACACTTACTAGCTGCATGACTTTGGCTAACTTAATTCTGTCTGCTTCAGTTCCTCATCTAGGAAATGAGCTAGATAAGGAAATGGCAAACCACTCCAGTATCTTTGCCAAGAAGACCCCAAATGGGGTCACAAAGAGTCTAAAGCAAGTGAACAACAACAATATATCTCCTTAATATGACCAGAACTCCCGCTTGTCTTGTTGGGACTGAGTCTCCCTAACTTGCCCAGGCTTACAGTGAAGAGGTCACTGTAGTTTCCCACTGGTGGAAAAATCCCACTAACAGTTCTAAATCCCACTGCTGATCAAAAATTTTGAGCCGCTCTCTTTCCAATCAGTTCACTTCTCCTCAGAAACCTTGGTCTAAGGGCAGCTAGGTGGCACAGTGGATAAAACACTGGCCCTGGATTCAGAAGGATCTCAGTTCAAATCCAGCCTCAGACACTTGACACTTACTAACTGTGTGTAACTTAACAAGTCACTTAACCCTCATTGCTCTGCCAAAGAAGAAGAAGAAAAAGAAGAAGGAGGAAGAAGAAGGAGCAGGAGAAGGAGGAGGAGGAGATGATGACTACAGCCTGGTCTATCCTAATCACTTGGCCTACCTTTCCTTCCCCCAGTTGGGAGGGGGAGTATCACCAGACTTAGTATGAGAAACTCAATCAGTTTTACCCCCATTTGAACTCAAAATTTCTAAGCTCAAGAGATCCATCAGCTCTGGCCTCTCTTATACCCTTATTTTAAAGCATTCATATATGGTGTGAGGAATAGCAGTATTTCTTTCATCTGACCACTTTGTAGAAATATCTATACATTAGTATTATGACTCCATGGCTTTGAATAATAATGAGCATATAATAATAAAAAAATTGGGAAGTGTCATTATTTCCCCAAAAGGGAAGAAAATAAACTCTTAAAAGCATAGGACAGTGAGCTTATCAAATTAATCCAAGTTCTATACTTCAGTACAAAATAAGCACTTTGAAAGAAACAATTGTTTCATTTTTTTACCTTTTTTGTCATCACTTAGCATAATGCTTAGGGGCATAAATTATAATTAATGCTTCTTTATATTAAGATGCCCTAGAGACAAGATGTGAGTCTTGGTCTTCCTAACTCTTATGATATCCTTTCCATACATGCAGGAAGACAAAACATACAAGATATTTTATCTAACTCGAATGTAAGAGTATTTTGTAATATTCTTTGTAGAACTTAAAATTATACATACATACACACATACATACATATATACACATACATTTCATGCATACGTACATAAATATATACACATATATGCAGACATACAAACATCCAGCTAGCTAGCTAGCTGTATAAAATGTGTTGTCCCTCATTCTCAAAGGACCAAAATTATATCACTTTGTTAGAGGCAAGTTACAGCATGTCTGACTGTGGCTGATCAGACTAATACAAGCTTGTAATGCTCTACCACAAGTTGGGTACAAATAATCCATATGAACATGATACTTATATATTCCTTGTACACTTTGAAATATAGAAAAAAATACACATAAATGTGTGTATTCACATATTTATACACACTAACATATATATATTAAAAATCAAAGACTATAAAGTCTAGGCATTTATCATCTGTTATTAATAAAATCAGATTATTTTTAAACAAAAATTTTAAAAATTTATAAATATAGTGAAACACATTGGGAAAATTATATTAGAAAACAGGAGTAACATTTCTATTTGGTGCTATTAGCTTTCTTTTCTAGATAAAGTACTTAGGCTGTGCAGAGAGGATTTGACTAGTGGTATATTTAAATCTTTGTACTTCCTTTAAACAGAATCTGGATTAGGAGAAACCTCTACACTACTCATGGGAAAGCAGCTTCCCTGCTCTGTCCCTTAGTTTCATCATTGGTAAATTGGTGATAATAGTACCTGTAACAACTATTTCACAAAACCTTGAATCTCCCCTGATGTGTGGAGACCTCTTTGCACAACTTAATGCTGCTGCCCATTATACTATAGTTCCTTCTTTCTTTGGTCTTTTATATACTGTCAATGACACTGACATAGCCAGAAAATTCCTTGAGCCAGAACCTTCCATTCTTCAAGTGCTTTGATCAAATAATTATTATGTAATCGTGTTTCATTTAAGGGGCTTACTACTGAATATATATGACTCCTTTATTTGTCATTTTGGGGGGTATTCTTTAATAGTCTATTTTGGGGGGCAGCTAGGGGGTGCAGTGGATAAAACACTGGCCCTGGATTCAGGAGGACCTGAGTTCAAATCCAGTCTCAGACACTTGACACTTACTAGCTGTGTGACCTTGGGCAACTTAACCCCCATTTCCCCGACCCCCCCCCCAAAAGAAAGTGTATTTTGGCATAAAATAACAGGACACTGGGAATCAAAAGAACTGATTCTGAATTCTGGTTCTGATCCTTATAATCTGTGTGACTTGGGCAGGTCTCCTCTCTGGCTCTCAATTTTTTCATCTGTGCAATAAATATGTGTATGTGTGTGGTGAAGGCGGATTAATTGAAATATCAGATCCCTTTCAGTTCTGAGTCCTTTCTCTCTCTAAGGTTCTATGATTTTCAACATTATCCAGTTCTCTGAAATGTTGAGCTTTACATTATTAATATCATAGAGATCTATATAAAAGACATGCCTCAGCAATATCAGTAGGAAGGCAATGAACTATTTAATAAATAGATGGAAACATTATTGAGAAAGCACATCTTCAAGCAATTTGGCCCACACAGATGGAGTTCACTTATTTGAATGAGATTTACAGCTGACTTGGAATCACCTAACGCTAGCAGGATATGGAGCATTGCAGCGATTTAGCTATAAAGAGACATAGGAAACTTATCAGTAATTAGTTGGGCAATAAACAGGGCAGTAATTTTAAGAAGCTAAGGTTCAAAGTCAAAAGCACGGTAAGCCATTTATGCAACCCAATTAATCTCAGAAGGCAGCAAGTTTTGTATGTAGTAGGAAACTCGAAACCTACAACACAGTAATAGGCAGAGCATCGGTAAAGGGAACAAAGTGTCTGGCATGTTCTATGCCAGAAAGATAGTATTGTCTAGTGGTTAGAGTGTTGGATTCAGACTAAGGAAAGCCAGGGTTCAACAGCTGCCTCTGACAATTAATAGATGTGTGACCACAGGAAAGTCTCAACTAATTCTGAGCCTCATGTGTCATATTTTTCTTGTCTATAAAATGGAAGTAAATATAGGCATATTGATTTTCTACAGTTATGGTATAGTTCAATGAGCAGTTCAATATAATGCTTCAATGTATAGAAAGTGCTTTGCAAATTTTAAAATGTTATAGAAATGTCAATTATTACCATATTGTGTCATGCAAATGGTAGCTAGATAGCCCAATGGATAGAGAATCAGGACTGGAATCAGAAAGACATCTTCCTGAGTTCAAATCTAGCCTTAGACACTTACTAGCTATGTGATCCTGGGCAATTCACCTTAACCCTGTTTGCCTCAGTTTCCTCATCTATAAAATGAGCTGGAGAAGAAATGGCCAACCACTCTAGTATCTTTGCCAAGAAAACTTTAAGTAGAGTCACTGATATTTGGACATGACTGAAACCACTGAACAACAACATGTCCTGCATTGCTCAGTGGAGGGTGCACAGACCTGCTAACTCTGGTCCTGGTTAATTTGCTATGTACTCAGTGGTTAGAGTACTTCATCTAGAGTCAGGAAGGTCTGAGTTCAAATCCAGCTTCAGACACGTACTAGGTGTGTGACCCTGAGCAAGTCACTTAATCTCTGTTTGCCTTAATCCACTGGAGAAAGACATGGCAAACCACCCCCTGTATCTTTACCAAAAAAACACAACGACAGTGTACTGCACAGAGTCATAAAGAGTCAGACATGACTCAACAACAACAATAACAACAACAACAACAACAATAATCTCATTGTGCAGCTAGGTAGTAGAGTAGATAGAGTGCTGCACCTGAAGTCAGGAAAATTCATCTTCCTGAGTTCAAATCTAGCTTCAGACACTTACTAACTGTGAGATCCTAGGCAAGTTATTTAACCCTTTTTCCCTCAGTTCCTTAATCTGTAAAATGAGCTGGAGAAGAAAATGTCAATCCACTCTAGTATGTTTGCCAAGAAAACCCCAAATGATGCCACAAAGAATCAAACACAACTGAAATGAATGAACAACAATATGTTTATTTAGACTCTAGCTCTACACTGGTAAATAAAATGTTCTTGTAATAGATTGGATTTAAATGAATATTTGTTTTAGCTTCCTCGTTTTTTGTGAATTTTAGATAAGTATGTTCATTTATAACATATAAAATTCTAGTTGGTATTTTGCCCATGTACTTGTTATCATTTGTTTTATTTGTCCAGAGATTGGTACAAAAGCAATGAACATTAAAAGTTCATTTTGTTAACTATCTTCAGAGAGGGTGTTTTTCCTTCAAGTCCAAGTTCCCTTTGATTCAGTTTCCTCATCAGTAAAATATAACAAATAATAGCACCCATCCTATAGGGTTTTTGTAAGGATCAAATGAGTTACCATATCAAAGTGGTATATAAATGCTACCTACTAGTGTTCCTGTTACAATGGAGGACTGGTTCACTTTTTTTAAGAAAAATATTATTTATTTTTAACATTATTTTCTTTTAAAATTTTGAGTTCCAAATTCTCTCCCTTCATCTCACCTCCTTCTTCACCCAATACAAAAGCAAATAATATGGTATCAATTATACATGTGAAATCATGCAAAATATAGTTTCATATTAGGCATTTTATTTTTTGTGGGGCAATGAGGATTAAGGGACTTGCCTAGGGTCACACAGCTAGTTAGCATCAAGTGTCTGAGGCTGGATTTGAACTCAGGTCCCCCTGAATCCATCACTACTGCTTTATCCACTGCACCACCTATCTGCCCCTGGCATATATTTTTCTTTCTTTTTTTTGTGGAGCACTGGGGGTTAAGTGACTTGCCCAGGGTTACACAGCTAGTAAGTGTCAAGTGTCTGAGGCTGGATTTGAACTCCGGTCTTCCTGAATCCAGGGCCGGTGCTTTATCCACTGTGCCACCTAGCTGCCCCCTGGCATATATTTTTAAAAAGCAAGAAGAAAAAAAAGCAAGTGAGAAAATTGCACTTCATTTTACACTCAGAGTTCATTAATTCTCTCTCTGGAGGTAGATAGCATTTTTTTGTCATGAGTCTTTTGAAGTTACCTTGAATCATTGTAGAACATGAAGTCTTTCACAGATGATCATCATTAGAAGATTGATGTTACTGTACGTAATGGTGTCCTAGTTCTTATCACTTCACTTTATATCATTTCAAACAGGTCTTTCCATGGTTTTTGTTTTTTTGTTTTTCTGAAGCCACATCATTTCTTACAGCACAATACTATTCTAACACAATCATATGCCACAACTTGTTCAGTCATTCCCCAATTGATGAGCATTCTCATAATTTCCAATTCTTTGTCACCCCCAAAAGAATGGCTATAAATATTCTTATACATGTAGATCTACCCCCACCTTGGTCCCCTTCACTTTTATCTCTTGGTTATACATGATCTAGTAATGGTATTGCTGAGCCAATGGTAATGCATAGTGTTGTAGCCTTTTAGGCAGAGTTCCAAAGTCTTCTCTAGAATGGTGGACCAGTTCACTACTCCATGAGCACTTCATTATTTTTCACATATTTTCCACCTATTTTTCACATATCCCTTCCAGCATCGGTCATTTCTCAGAAGTGTAAGGTTGTATCTCAGAATTATTTTAATTTACATTTTTTAATCAGTAGTAATTTCAAATATTCATCTATGACTATAGATAGCTTTAAGTTCTTTTGAAAACACTTTTTATGCCCTTTGACCATTTATCAGTTGGAAAATAGCTCTTTATACAAACTTGATTAAATTTTATACTCAATATGTATTCATGAAATAAGGCTTTTATCAGAGAAGTTTAAAATTTCTCTGATTAAAGCCATATATATATGTGTGTATGTGTGTGTGTGTGTGTGTGTGTGTGTGTGTGTGTATACTCCTGAATACAGGGCCAATACATTATCTACTGTGCCATCTAGCTGGCCCCTATATATATATATATATATATATATATATATTTTTTTTTTTTTTTTTTGTGAGGCAATTGGGGTTAAGTGACTTGCCCAGGGTTACACAGGTAGTAAGTGTCAAGTGTCTGAGGTCACATTTGAACTCAGGTCCTCTTGACTCCAGGGCTCGGTGCTCTATCCACTGTGCCATCTAGCTGTCCTTAACCATTTCTTCCAATTACATTTTTTTTTTGTTTTCTTTTTTTTGTTGTTGTTGGGTTTTTTTTGCAGGGCAATGAGGGTTAAGTGACTTGCCCAGGGTCACACAGGTAGTAAGTGTCAAGTGTCTGAGGCCAGATTTGAACTCAGGTACTCCTGAATCCTGGGCCGGTGCTTTATCCACTGCACCACCTAGCTGCCCTTATTTTTTAATATTACTTCATTGTCTATGGTACTTTTTTAGTAAATTGTAGTTTCCCTGATTATCTCTTTCAATTAGATCTATTTTTGCTTTTGCTTTGTCTGGAATCATGATTGCTACACCTGCCTTTTTTTTTAACACCTCAGCTCAGTTTATATGTTTCTGTTTCCAGTTTGTCTCTTGTATAAAACATATTTTTGGATTTTGGTTTCTAATCCATTTTCTTATCTGCTTCAGTTTTGTGGGTGAGCTTATTTCCTCATCTACATATCTCTTATCTCTTTACCCATTTCTTTATTGGGTAAGTTAACATTTCTATAAACAAATTAACATGCATATTCTTTTCTCTTTGAATCAATTTCAATTAAGAGTGTGACAAGCATTACCTGCTCCCCCTCCAATGAAAAAGCTTTGCATTGTGCACCTCTTTTATATGAGAAAATTTGCCCCACTCTACTTCTCCCTTCTGCCTTATTCCAATGAATCCATCTTTATTACCCTTTCTTTTTTGGAGATCATTCCAATATAAACAACTCATACCCTTGGTCTCTGTCTATGTAAACTCCTTTTAATTGCTGTAATAATTTTAAAGTTACATGTATCATCTTCCCATATAGAAATATAAAAAGTTGGGGCAGCTAGGTGGCACAGTGGATAGAGCACCGGCCCTGGAGTCAGGAGTACCTGAGTTCAAATCCAGCCTCAGACATTTAACACTTACTAGCTGTGTGACCCTGGGCAAGTCACTTAACCCCAATTGCCTCACTAAAAAAAAAAAAGAAATATACAAAGTTTATCTTTATTGAGTCTTTTATTGTTGCTCCTTGATGTTTACCTTTTTATGTTTCTCTTGAGTCTTGTGTCTGAATATCAGATTTTCCTTTCAACTCTGGTCTTTTCAGGAATGATTGAAAGTTCTCAATTTCATTAAATATCTATCCCTCCCCCCATAAGTATCATTTTAAGTTTTGCTTGGTAGGTTTTTCTAGGTTGTAATCCTAGCTCCTTTGTCTTCGTATTCTAGGCCCTACATTCCTTCCACATGGTAGTAGCTAAATCTTTTGTGATCCTAACTGTAGCTCCATGATATTTGAATTGTTTCTTTCCAACTGCTCGAAGTATATTCTCTTTGACCTGAGAGCTCTGGAATTTGATTAAAATAATTCTGGGTATTTTCATTTTGGGATCTATTTCAGGAGACAATTGGATTTTTTCAATTTATATTTTACCCTCTGAATCCAAGATATCCAGGCAGTTTTCCCAGAAAATTCCCTGAAAGATAATATCTAGGCTCGTTCTTTCATTATGGCTTTTAGGTAGTCCTATAATTCTATAATTAATGAAATAAAACAAGCATTTTCATAACATAGGACATTAAAAAATGATTGCCGGGGCAGCTAGCTGGCGCAGTGGATAAAGCCCTGGTCCTGGATTCAGGAAGACCTGAGTTCAAACCCAGCCTCAGACACTTGACACTTACTAGCTGTGTGACCCTGGGCAAGTCACTTAACCTTCATCACCCTGCAAAAAACAAGAAACAAAACAAAACAAAAAGATGAATGCCCATGAAACTACAAATCTTCTAGGCGCAACTTACTATGTCTTTCAAATATACAACAAAATTATAAAGTAAATTTCTTTTTTTTTCCATCTTTTTCTGCTTTAGAGATGGCTACCATTGGACACAAATAGGTGTGTTTCTGTGTGTGTATGTAAAATTATTCTGAACATCCTTCTATTTATCAGCTCTTTGGAAATTTATTTTGATTTGGGGACCCTACCTTTAGGCTGAGATTAGAAAGCCTTAGGCCCTCAGGGTCTCTTCTGTGTGGGAGGGGCTGCTGCCCCTCCCCCTCTGCTTCAGCTGAGCCAAAAAGCCCTGTGGGCTGTACAAGACACCAGGTCAGACAGCTGGGGGAAAAAAGCCTCCAGCTCCCTCCAACCTGAGCAGAGCTATCTGAAAGATCCTGGATAGCCTGTGCTGGGGCACTTGAGGCTAGAGCACAACCTGCCATGCCCCCCCCCCCTGCCAGCCACAGCCCTGGCTGGAAGATTAGCTTGGTCTGTGGGGGTGCAGGAAGCCCCGAGATTTGAGTGGAGAGAAGAAAAGGTATATATAGACCTGGGAGTTAGACAGCAGGGTGTTCAGTTGGACAAGGATGGATGAGAGAGGCTGAGAAGTGGTTCGAAAAAGGAGACGGGGGACAAGATGAACAGTAACGCAGGACTAGGAGCAAGGAAGAAAGGCCGGCAGACAAGATTAAGAAAGGCGGACAAGATTAGAGGGGCGGCAAAGGCAGCAGAGGGCAGACTGACAGAGAAGACAGACAGAAAGTCGGTGAGAGAGAAACACAGGGGTTCAGCAGTGGCAGTAAGGAGAGGAAAGTTAGAAGCAGGGGGATTTACAAAGTGAAAGGTGCTCAGAGTTAGAATAAACTACCTGAGTGCCCTAATGCAAGCAGCGGCTAAGGCCCTTATTGTATTCATGAAGTTCCAAAGAGACACAGTAGAAAGAGAAGTGCCTCAACGCAGTCAGGTTGTACATTTTATTTCCCTGTATTCTTAATTTTCAATAGCATCTCATAAATAAACTCTGCTTTGATTATTTGGTTAAGAGGCTTCTTAATAATTTGCTTATCAATTTTGGGAGTGGAGCAGTTTGATGGAACTTTATAAATGGCCCACATTAAATTAATAGCAGTTAGTTAGTCAAAAGTCCCCAGATTAGTCCTCCACATATTAGTCCCCCCAAATTAGGCTAGTCAGTAAAAATATTCTACAGCTCTTTCTCATCATGCAGAGAGTATCTTTCTTTTTATGTCCTTTATAGTTTGGTGTCTACTTGATCCATCCAACTATCACCTTTGACAGCATGTGTAGTGGCTACACTCCAGTAAACCATTTCAGCAGATGGACTGAATCAGTTTAAGGGTCACCAAGGGGTTTCAGATGTATTTGGTGCATTAGGAGGGGTGCATACCCCTAGCATGTAAAGACTTTTTCTACGGAATGGGAGGATGAGAAGAATTTCTTACAATGGCCATGAAGGCAGCTGAAGCAGGGCTTTGGGGCACTCAAAGATTGGATGGATATCGAAGACACCAAGGTCATCCACAGTATTCTGAGCTGTCACCAGTTTTCTTGACTTCTGTCTTGTCACTGGACTTTGATGACTTTGGAAGAAAGAATGAGGCTGATGACTTCATATAACTCTGCCTCACTTAAATACAATTTATGTGCTAGTCAAAAGACATCATTCATACCATTTTACCATTGACACATAGATGATGAGCTTGATGCATGCATTGCCAGAGCAAATCAGTGTTTGGGAGGTTCTGAAGGAAAGTGTGAAAGAGAAGGGGTATTGAGGTATTAGACTTCCTACAAAACTGAAGGTCTACAAAGCCATTGTGTCAACCTCATTGCTGTTTGCCCATGAAACCTGTACGGTATACTAGTGCCAGGCCAGGAAACTGAATCACTTTGTTTTGCCTTAGGACAAATGTGTATTGTCTTAGGAAGATTCTGGAGATCATTTGCCAAAATAAGGTATAGGACACTGTGGCCTTTTCTCAAAAAAAATTGCCAAGCATTAATATTTTAATGCAGAGATCAAAACTCCTAAGGGCCAGCCACATTGTTCAAAAGCCAAACATGTTTGCTGAAAAGACTATATTATGGAGGATTCACATAAGGCAAAAGCTCATATGGAGGTCAGAAGGAGTGATACAAGAACACTCTCAAGGTCTCTTTGAAGACCTTTGGAATCAATGGTGTGACATGGGAAACACTGGCATAAAACCAACCAATATGGTTTGTCCACATCAAAGAAGGCATTGTGTTCTATGAGTGAAGCAATATTTCAGTAGCTCAAAAGAACTGCTGGATTTATAAATTCAGCAACATCTCCACTCTATGATGTCTAAAAAAAAATCTAATAGGTCAATTTAAATTAGAAGCTTTAGCACCAGTCTTTGGGCATTAAGCAAAAAGAGAACACGTGGAGTTAAAAAAAAAAAAAAGGCCTATCTAGCCTAGAGTTCCAGGCTGGTCTGGTTCTTCCTCAAGTCCTCTGCCACAAGCCTACTTCAAAGACAAACTTCCCAGCAAACTGAGTATGGAAACTTTGTATAGGTCTGGATCATGGGCGTTCCTTACACACTGCTTCAAACTGGCTTGGTTAGCATCATCCAAATCAATTGGTTCACAAGACTTGAAGGTGGTCTTGAGTTGAGTTCAAAGTCCTTAGCTTCTGAAAACAATACCTTCTTAAGGGCCATCCAGGTGTGGTTATGATATACTTAACTTTAAGTGGGTTAATCAGCAGAGTCGATCACTCTCACTTAATTCAATCAGTTTAGATTAATCCCCAGGTGGGCCTTTGAGTATCTGCCAAATCCCATTATTTTCTCACAACTACAGATATTCATTTTCACTATTTGTGACCAACATATGGTAAAGCCTTCGGAGCTCATATTAGTCTGATCAGACAGAGTCAGACACACTATACCTTGACTCCAATATTGTGATGCCATTTGTGTGGTCTTTCAAAATGAAGGACGACAACCAATCAAATAGCTAAAAATCTGTGCCTCATATATTTGAACTTACATGAATAATGTAAGAAACAACCTAACTCTATATTTTCTAGAATTACTACTTAACACCATTTAGCTCCTAGTATTATTATTTCAGAAGTATAGAGAATGCTTAGTAGAAAACTACAGATTGCAAAGCTAAAGGTAATAAGCTTTAATTTCCAAAATTGCTATTTAATGTGACAAAAGGCATTTCTTAAACCCCTACTTTATGTGAGGCAGTGATGTTGATTCAAAGAGAGGCAAAGTGAAACAATAACAATTTTTTAAAAAGATTCTTTTATGTGGTTAATTACCAATCATTGAGTCATTTCATTTCTAAAATATTAATATATTCTGAATCATATGGATCACATATTTTATACATTTTAAAAAATCTTACATGACAGGTATTTCTCAGGCAATGCTATTGAAAAGACATGGATACTGTGAAGTACTCTAGGAAGATAATGCTGCCTGAAATTCTAACATTTGTATTAAATATTCCATTTCAAGGACCCAATAGTTTTTCTGTTTCTGTTTTACAGTTTAGCACTTGTGTGAAAACAGAAACATTTTGTTCTATTATAAAACCTAAGGCTTTATAACCTTGGCATTTAAGAAAACCCAGATAACATCAGTGAAGGTGTAGAAAACTACTTAGTTCATTTGAAGGGAAGGTTGGACATCACAATGTTATTTCAGTAATGGGGACAAGGGCATACTTATTGATACTCAACACTTGAGCCTCATGGTTACATTGTGCTTTAAGTAAAAAACAATTATGAAAAGAGTCTCTGGAGAAGCAACTAAACAGATATCCTGTGTGTAGTTCAAGAATAGAAGAAAATTGAACATGACAGGGAATGCAGTAGAAGCATAGCTATGGAAAAGGACTGAACCTCAGAGGAAGTATTCTAGAATTCATAATACATCAGCATGGATAAACAATCAATCATCAGTCAACAAGCATTTCAATGCTGGCTAAACCTTAGGCATTATGCTAAGCACAAGGGATGCAAAGAAAATTTTTTTTAAAATGGTCTCTCACAAAAAGAAAATTCCATACACACATATGCACAAAAACACATATGCAGAGTAGGTAGAATGTAATCCCAGAGGAGAGACCTTTTGAAAAGTGAGATTTTTGCTCAAATTTGAAGGAGACCAGAAAGTAGAAATGAGTAAAGAATGCATTCCTTACCTAGAGTGAAAAGGTAGAGAGCTAAAATCAATTATAGTATTAGAATGCAATCGGTTTATATCCTTGATTGTTTAATTATCATTGTTCATTTATGTCTACCATTTTATTTTTTTTCTCTTAACTCTTTTGTTTGATTTTCAGAGTTTCTATGCAGCTCTGGGTTTTTCAACAAGGCCTGTTCAAGGAATATCAATTAGGCCAGTGTACCTGTATCAAAGAGACTGCGGAAGGGAGTAAAGTGTCAGAAAGGTAGGAATGGATCATGTTGTGAAGGTCTTTAAACGCCCAACAAGAACTTCTATTTTACCATAGAAGTAATAGGGGGTCACTGGTGTATATTGAATAAAGGGTCATATAGTCAGAACTGAATTTTAGGAAAATTACTTTGGCAGTAATGGGGAGGATGGACCAGAGTGAAGAAAGACTTAAGGCAGGGAAGCCTACCAGAAGCCTTTGCAATAGAACAAAAAAAAGCTGATGAAGCCTTTTCTAAGATGGTGGCTATATGAGTAGTGAGAAGAGTGATTATAGGAAGGATGCTGTGAAAATGTATTACTAACAATAAGACTTGACAAAGGAATGGGTATGTGGACTGATCATGTGAAGTCAAGGGTGAAGCAGAGGTTTCAAGCTTGGATGCTTGAGAGAATGGCAATGCCCTCAATGGAGTTTTCAGGTCAAAGAAAAAAAGAATTCAAATACTGAGGAGCCACACTCAGGATCCCATGTCATTTAGTAATTATCAATGTAAAGGAGCAGAGAACTTGGAATAAAAGAAAAATGGGCTTTAAGTCAAAAATAACCTACCCAGCAACACTGGGTATAATGTTTGTTGTAATTGTTCACTCATTTCAGTCACGTCTGACTTTTTATGACCCCATTTGGGGTTTTCTTGGTAAAGATACAGGAGGGATTTGGCATTTCCTTCTCCAGCTCATTTTATGAATAAGGAAATGAGGCAAATAGAGTTGTTACTTTTAGGGTGACACAGTTAGTAAGGTTCTGAGGTCAGATTTGAACTCCTATTTTCCTAATTCCATGCCCTGTAATTTATTTTATTTTGTTTTTTGAAATTAAGCATCAAGAAAAGGAATAATAGTGTTTCTATCAGGATATAAATTAATCAACAAGGATAAAGTATAGCTATATATCAAAGTACTTCATTTGAAGCTGGAGAATAGCTCCCCAAAATGAATTCTTGCCATTAGAGAAAAAGAAAACCCTGAAAAGGAATGTTTTTGGACTGAGATGACAAACAAACAAATTTTAAAATCTTTGAAGAAGTTAACGTCTATATACTCCAATATGCAATAGTTGGATGGATCTGCAATTTTGTTATTGTGGTTAATCCCTCCAGTGATGCAGATTGTAACCTATCCATGTTCTCCTATTCCATGAGCTTCTTTTTTTTTTAGCAACAAACATTTATTTTATTTTTTCCAGTTACATGTAAGGGTAATTTCATGGCCTGCACTTTAAGCACTGTCCAAACCTTTCTGCCACTGATTGTAATGCTACAAAGTGAAAAAATTAGTTCTTAATGAAATACAGGACATCTAAGCATTGCTGATGGAAAAACCAGAGCTGCATAGAAACAGAAGATCAAACAAAAGAGTTGAGAAAAACTAAAATGGTAGACAGAAATAAACATTGATAATTAAACATGCAAGGATAAACTGTTAGTATTCTAATATAGAGAGAGAATACATTTGTCCTTTCTGAGTCTTATCATTATCAAGATCAGAGAGGGAATCCAATTAGACAACATCTGGGAGCAGTTCAGTTATGCTTTTATGATATAAAGAGAAGTATGGAAAGGGAGGGGAAGGTTAACACAATGGGAGGGCTATGAGACAAAGGAAGGTTAGGGAAAATTATCTCACATAATAACTATGTACAAGTAAATATTTATACAAACAAGGAAAAGGAACCAAAGGGAATAGTTGACACTTCAACCTCACTCATAAGAAGTAATTAAAGAAAGGAAATTAAAAAAAAACACACACATATGTAGGGGGCAGCTAGGTCATATAGTGGATAAAGCACCAGTCCTTGATTCAGAAGGACCTGAGTTCCAATCCGGACTCAGACACTTGACACTTACTAGCTGCATGACCCTGGGCAAGTCACTTAACCCTCACTGCCCTGCAAATAATAATAATAATAATAACAACAACAACAATAAACAAACAAATAAATGAATGAATGAATGAAGAAGTAAGTAAATGAAAGAAAACAGTTATATACAGAGTTGGGTGGAGAAATACAGTTCATTCCACAAAGAGATAGACAAGAAGGGGGATCTAGAGCAGGATTTCTTAAACATTTTCACTAGTGACCACTGTTTGTCCAAGATCCCAGGCATGTAGATACTTAAAATAGACATATATGAACTTCTGCTGTTGCCAAATTTTTTGTGACCCCTCATTCAGTTATGCAATCCAATATGAGGTCACAAACCACAGTTTAAGAAGCTTTGATCTACAGAAAGGGTAGATTAAGGGAGGAATTAATCCTAAGCAACATAAATTCTAAGGGTGTTTAAATATTTTAACTTTTTTTTTTGGAAGTGGCAAAGAAGGGGAATGTGAGGAGATACCCATAAAGAGTAGAGTAGATGAACAGGTTATACTATACAAATGTGATGGGATACTATTTTATTGTCAAAAATGAAGGGAATGATTTCAGAGAAAGTTTTATAGTTTGATATGGAAGGAAATGAACAGAACCAGGAGAACAATTTATATAATGATAGCAATGTATTTCAAAGTTCTTTAACTTTAAAACAATTAGGGCTACATATATGTATATCTGTATGTATACATACATATATTAGATATTAATGAAATTTCATTTGATTGACCACATATGTTTGTGCAGGGTTTCTTCTTTAATTCTCAAGTGTGATGGATAAGGGTAAGCTGATTTTTTCTAAGTAAAAAAAATAAAATGTAATTTTAAAAAAATAATATTTTCCCAACTAAATGTAAAGACAGTTTTTAACATTCTTTTTAAAAATAAATTGAGTTCTAAATTCTCTCCCTCCTTTTCTCCTCTCAAGTGCTACTATTTCTCTACATTTATTTGGGAAATATTATTTTTTTAATTATATTTCATTTTTTCCATTACATTTATTGAATGTGATATTTATTTCGCAATGCTCTGAAAAGTATCATAGACTATTTCTGCATTTGATTTAGTGTTTTTTGTCCTAATACAAGGTCAGTTTTTGTATAGGTACCACATACCACTGAGAAAAATATATATTTCTTTCTATGTCCATTCAGTTTTCTCCAGAAATTTATCATATTTAACTTTTGTAAAATTCTATTCACCTCCTTAGCTTCTTCTGTGTTTATTTTGTGATCAGAGTTACATAGTTCTGACAGGGCAAAGTTGAGGTCCCCAACTAATATAGTTTTACTATAATTTATTTCCTTCTGTAACTCATTTAACTTCTCTTTTAAAAAAATGGATGCTTAGGGGGCAGCTAGGTGGCACAGTGGATAAAGCGTTGGCCCTGGATTCAGGAGGACCTGAGTTCAAATGTGACCTCAGACACTTGACACTTACTAGCTATGTGACCCTGGGCAAGTCATTTACCCCCCCCCCCCAAACACAAAAAAAATGATAAAAAAAAATTGGATGTTATACTATTTAGTGCACATATTTCTTCCTTATCTCTTTCAGTTAGATCTATTTTTGCTTTGTCTGAGATCATGAAGGATACCTCTGTTTTTGTTTGTTTGTTTGTTTTGTTTTGTTTTTAACTTCAGCGGAAACATAATAGATTCTGTTCATGCCTCTTACATTCACTTCTTAAGGGTCTCTCTGCTTCAAATGTGTTTCCTACTATACAACATCAAAAGATATTGTAGGATTCTGGTTTTCTTTTTTTTTGGGGGGGGGTGGATTTGTTTTGTTTTGCATGGCAACAAGGGTTAAGTGACTTGTCTAGGGTCACATAGATAGTAAGTATCAAGTGGCTGAGGTCTGACTTGAACTCAGGTCCTCCTGAATCCAGGGCTGGTGCTTTATCCAATGCACTACCTAGCTGCCCCCAAGATTCTGTTTTTTAATCCACTCTGCTATATGCTTCTGTTTTATGGGTGAGTTTATAACATTCACATTCACATTTATGCTTATTGTACATTTCCTTTCTTATGTTTTCCCTGTTTATCCTTTCCCTCCTACTTTCACTCTGTCTCTCCTCACCAGTGTTTTGCTTTTGACTACCACCTCCTCCAATCAGCCTTCCCATACATCAGTCCTTTTTCTTTTCTCTTATCTCCCTTCCCTCCTGCTTCTGTACAGGGTAAGATAGATTTCTATACAGAAATAAAGGTCTAAATGATACCTTCTTTGAGCCAATTCAAATGAGAGTAAGTTTCAAGTGATGCCCACTATTCCTCCATCTTCCCTCCACTGCAATAGGTACTTGTGCCTCCTCATGTGAGATAATATACCCCATTCTACCTTTCCCATCCCTCGTTAGCCAGTGAAATACTCTTTGCCATCCTTTAATTTCATTATTTATTTTTTTATATATCATCCCATCAAAGTCAACTTATACCCATACCCTCTGTCTATGTGTGCTCTTTCTAATTGCTCTAAAATGATAAAGTTCTTAAGAATTACAAATATCATCACATGGAGCAATGTAACTAGTTTAACCTTTTTATGTTTCTTTTGACTCTCGTATTTGAAAATCACATTTTCTTTTCAGCTCTGATCATTCATCAGCAATGCTAGGAAAGTCTTCTCTTTCATTGAATATTCATTTCCCCTGGATGTATTATACTCAGTTTCACTGGGTAGGTGATTCTTGGTTGGAATTTTTCCTCTGTTGCCTCCCCGAAGACCATGTTCCAAGCTCTCAGATCCTTTAATGTAGAAGCTGCCAAACAGTAATTTTTACTGTGGCTCTTCGATATTTTAATTGTTTCTTTTTGGCAGCTTGCTGTATTTTCTACTGGACTGGGGAGTTCTGGAATTTGTAATATTCCTGGAGTTTTCATTTTGAGATCTCTTTCAGGATATGATTGGTAGATTCTTTCAATTTCTATTTTACCCTCTGGCTTGAGAATATCAGGTAGATCATAAACTTTCATTTACTCATTCAAATTGTACTTATTAAAAATGATGCTTCATGGCAGCTAGATGGCGCAGTGGATAGAGCACCGGCCCTGGAGTCAGGACGACCTGAGTTCAAATCTGACCTCAGACACTTACCACTTACTGGCTGTGTGACCCTGGGCAAGTCACTTACCCCCAATTGTCTCACACACACACACAAAATGTAAGCACAGAATATGCACAATATAAGTGTAATGTTGCTCTGTGCAGAATGATCTTATGGTATATATATATATATATATATATATATATATATATATAAACAATCCTTTAAATTCTTCTCATGGAGAATGAAATAATTTCTGATAGATTATTTTCATTGCTTTTTCAATTAGTCTACAACTTAGTTTGTGCCTCTGATATTCTGTTTTCTAAAATGAAATATAACTTCATTTACTTCCATGCCATTTGGACAGACAGATTCTAAAGACCTCAATAAACTCTTAATATAAAGCTCCCTTCAAATAAAAGAACAAGCAAACAGATAAACAAACAAATAAACAAACAAATAAATAAATGAAATGAATATGAATAAATAAATAAATGCATGAATATATAAATAAATAACATTATGTATTGGCTTCTTCCAGAAAAGTTGATTAAATAGCTTCTTTGGCCTGGCATTATACCTGGATGCTGGGAGAAGTAAAAGGAAAACAAGATAAAACTTTTTTTCCCTTTTCATTTCTATGGTGATTAATCAAGGAGATGGAATGGAGAGAGAGAGATGTATAACAGTTCTTGAACAGAGAACAAAAATTAGTTTCATCTAAAAATTTGGCATAGCATCCAAAATTTCAAATGCCAAACCAACTTGATCCAAAACACCTTCAAGATGGAATATTGTGATTTTTGTGGTTTATTTTATTTAATTTTTTTGGTGGAACAATGAGGGTTAAGTGACTTGCCCAGGGTCACACAGCTAGTAAGTGTCAAGTGTCTGAGGCCGAATTTGAACTCAGATCCTCCTGAGTCCAGGGCCAGTGCTGTTTCCACTGTGCTGCCCCTATTTTATTTTATTTTATTTTTAGTGGTTTATTTTTAATGGCAAGAATTAAGGATACAAATTCAGAGCATGTACCACAAAGGAGGTATTATTAAAAATAGCATCTCTTTTGTCACAAAATAAAACCCATCTACTTGATAAAATCTTGAAAAAAAAGTCTCAATAAGTTCCCTACAAAGACTTACTATTAAGTTTAGTTCCAGGATTCATAGAATAATACAAATACATTGTTACAATTGGAAAGAACTTTAGAGATCACTTACAAGGAGGTAATTAACAGTTTAAAAATATAACTCTATTTTAAAATAATTAATTCTCTAATATTATTATGTATATTATTTTATGCATAATTTCTCTTGGAAGGGGTCCGGAGGCTCAACAGATTGCCAAAGCAGTCCATCTCTCTCTCTCTCTTTCTCTCTCTCTCTCTCACACATACACACACACACACAAACACACGTGTGTGCATGCACACACACCTGTGCACACAAAACCCCCTGATTCTAGTCCAACCTTTTCTTAAGGTAAAAATAAAGGTGAAAAAAAGCAGAATATTTTAATGAACATGACACTGGATTTGGAAGTGGAATTCAGGGTTCTGAATCCTGGATTTCCTACTTACTCAGTGTGTGTGTGTGTGTGTGTGTGTGTGTGTGTGTGTGTGTGTGTATTTCTGTGTACATTAATTATTTGTTTATTTGTTCATTTGGGTATTTATTTGTTTGGGTATTTATTCATTTACTTATTTATTTCTTTGTTTAATTAATTAATCAATTTTGTGGGGCTTGTGCAGGGTCACACAGCTAATAACTGTCAGATATCTGAAACTGGATTTGAACTCAGGTCCTCCTGAATCCAGGCCAGTGCTTTATCTACTGCAACACCTAGCTGCCCCCTATGTGTACATTCATTGATATTGTTCACTTATTTAAGTCATGTCCAATTGTGGGATGCCATGTGGGGTTTTCTTGACAAAAATACTGGAGTGGCTTCCCATTAACTTCTCCAGCTTTTTTTTACAGATGAGTAAACTAAAGCAAACAGGGTTAAATGACTTGCCCAGGGTCTCCCAGCTAGTAATTATCTGAGGCAAGAACTCAGGAAGATGATACTTCCTGACTGCTGATGGGGCACACTATCCACTCCACCACCTATTATATTTACTTAATACATCATATATATATCTGTGTGTGTATTTATGTACATATATAGGAATAAGCATGTGTTTATAAGGCATATATGTATAATTTAATAATAAATGTATTTCAAATTTCATGAACGCATGGATGAAGAGTTAGAACAATTAGCTTAAAACATTCATCTTTTCATAATAAATATTGTAATTTAAAACACTGAATTGTATGGAACCAAAGTTGACTATGTAAATTTGAATCATTATTGTGATCCACTTGTGATTACATGAATTATAATTTGGGGAGTGTGTAAAACCATTGATGATTAAAGAGTGAATTCCTTTCTTCCAAAGTCCCATAGATTTGAAGCATGTTTTGTCCCATCCCAGGACAACTTGTTGCACTGTGAAGGCTCACCTCACTTATACACTACCTCCATCTCTCAAGACTTGACCTTGACATTCTTTCCTCAAGAAGCTTAAGTGGTACTCTACTTCTTTAAGAATCAAATGGGGGCAGCTAGGTGGTGCAGTGGATAAAGCGCCAGCTCTGGATACAGGAGGACCTGAGTTCAAATCCGGCCTCAGACACTTGACACTTACTAGCTGTGTGACCCTGGCCAAGTCACTTAACCCCCATTGCCCTGCCCCCCCCAAAAAAAAAAACAAACCAAAAAACAATCAAATAGAGTGCTCTCTTTGGTATTTAAAGCCTTCACACCTTGGTTCCAGATTATCTTTCCAGGCCTGTTACACGTTACTTTTCCTCATTCACTAAATGCTTCAGCCATACTTTTTGTACTCCATACGTGACATCTCATTTCTTTTCTCTGTGTTTGCATAGGCTGTGCCCTATGCCTGTAGTTCTTTCCCTCCTTACCTCTCCCTCTTGAACCTTAAATACCAATCAAGCCACAACTTTGCTACCACCTTATTCAAAAAACTTTCCCTGATTCCCCAGTCCAAATTACTGTGTATGTATTCTATGTAAAACCTATATTTAATCCTTTATGAACAAGTCTTTCCTCTAATCCATTCACCGTTGCGCCACTAGTTGTATTCCTAAAGCAGACCATGCTACTCCACTATTCAATAAATGCTAGAGACCTCTTGTTGCTTCTAGCATAAAATACAAAATGTTCTGTTTGTCATTCAAGGCTATTCATAACCTCTTATCTTTCCATCCTCCCTGTGCTTTACTCCCTAACACATAGTTTAATTTAGTAACACCAGTCTCCTCACTGTTCCATGAAGGGGACACTCTTTCTCACCTTTTCAGGCATTTGCTCTGGCTGTCACTCATGTCTCTTATACTCTCCTAATATTGAACCAGACCTGCATTGCTGATCCGAATTTCACTTGCTCATAGTGTGTGATGTCTGTCATATATTGCTGTGATGCCCTTGCTAGTATTTTATTTAAAATATTTTTGTGTTGATATTCATTAAGGACATTGGTTTACATGTTTATTTCACTGTTTTTGTTCTACCTGGTTTAGATACCAAAACTATTATTCTATCATAAAACAAATTTGAAAGGACTCCTTCTTTACTTAGTTTTTTCAAATAGTTTATATAATATTAGAATTAATTGTTTCTTAAATAGTTGGTAGAATTCATTTGTGAACCCTCTGCTCAAGGGAATTTTTTCTTAGGGAGTTCACTATTTCAATTTCTTTTGGCAAGATAGGGTTACACAAGTATTCTATTTCCTCTTCTGTTAACTGGCATATGTTAATATTTTTTAACAAAAACATTTATCCATTTCACTTAGGTTGTCAGTTTTACTAGCATGTAGCTGGGTAAAATAACTCCTAAAATTTCTTTAATTTCATCTTCAATTACCCTTTTGATTTTAGATACCAGTAATTTGGTTTTCCTTTTTCTTTTTTAAAATCAAATTGACCAATGGTTTATGTATTTTTTTTCATAAAACCAACTCCTGGGGGCAGCTAGGTAGTACAGTGGATAAAACACTGACCCTGGATTCAAGAGGACTAGAGTGCAAATCCGGCCTCAGACACTTGACTCTTACTAGCTGTGTGACCCTGGGCTAGTCACTTAACCCTCATTGTCCCACAAAATAACAAAAATAAACAAACAAACAAACAAACAAATAAATAAATAAATAAACTACTAGTTTTATTCATTATTTGAATTGTATTTTAACTTTTAATTTTTAAAAATTCTAATTTGAATTTCAGGGTTTAATTTTGGAGTTTAATTGAAGATTTTTAGTTCACTCTTTTTTATCTTTTTTTTTTATTATTTGCATGTATTGATTTTCTTTTTCCCTTTTGTCAAGGTATTAATTGTCACATAATTTTCTTCCTTGGCTCTCATTTCTTTACCTTTTTTCTTCTACCATTGTTACTTAATTTTGAAAATCACTTTTCAAATTTGTCCAGGAACTCTTGTTGGCCTTGTGTCAAATTTACATTTCCCCCCCTGGAGGCTTTGTTCATAGCTGTTTTGACATCATTGTTTTGTTTTGTTTTTATTTTTCTCTCAGTTTGTGTCCTAATCTTCCTGTCATCATAGTAGTTTTTTGAGTTTTTTAAAAGATGAGGTTACTTTTTTGTTGTTTGCTTATTTTCCAAGCCAATTTCTTGATTTTAAATTTCATATTAAAGTTGGGCTCTGTAACCAGCATGGGGTTTGGGGGAACTCGGTCTCAAGCTTCAGATTTTTGTGTGCTGCTGTTTTCAGATCTGGTTCTGTGGAATTGGATGATTTCAGTGTTTCCAAGATCATGTGACATTTTTTTTAATGCCCAGACCTTGGTGCTTGATTTCGTAACAAAAGAACTTTAATTGGCTAAGATAGAATATATTTTAGGGTTGTAATTCCTTTTACACTGTGAATAATGATAAATGTAATAAGCAATTCAGCTGTCCACATTTATAATTTAAGCCTCTTATAGGAATTTTTTTGGGAGAAAAACACTTTGAAAATGTTTAATGAAATTTGTTTCCGGAATGCCTTTGTAATGAAGATGACATCTGTCCTACCATTTCTCTACTCCCTGAAATAAATCTATAGTTTAGAAGTAGGAATGATAAACACAATAGGATGACATGGCCAAATATCAGTTCAGTTTGGGGCATTCATTTGTAGATGCTAGTAGGGATTACATTGAGTTTTACTTCTAGCATACCAAGAACATATGAATATACATATAATGGACAGAAAATGGATAAAAGACAGTTTACTCTTGTAACTAAACAACAATCAAACCAAATTACTTTTGTGAGTCCTATACTTATACCCAGGTAATTAGGCTGGGATTCAGGTACTCACCTGAAGGACTTTTGGTAATATAAAAACAAAAATATCAATATTTATTTACTAAAATAAAATGACTCAAGTAGAAGGAATTTGCATAAGAATTTGAAAGGGTAAGAAAACATAACTGTGCCCCAGGGATCTTCTTTATTTTTTTATTTTTTTTTTTAATGTATAAGGTATTTTATTTTTTCCGTTACATGTAAAGATAGTTCTCAACTTTTGTTTATACAAGCTTTACAATTTCAGATTATTCTCCCTCCCTCCCCTCCCTCCCCTCCCTCCCCCCTCCCCTAGACAGCAGGTAATCTGATATAGGTTATATCGATATATCTCTATACATATAGATATAGATATATATACACATATATATATATACACATAATAACATTAATCCTATTTCTGCATTAATCCTGTTACAAGAGAAAAAATCAGAGCAGTGATACAAAACCTCAAAATAGAAAAAAAAAAAAACAGCACCCAAAACAAAAGAAATAATATGGTTCAATCAGCATCTATACTCCACAGTTCTTTCTTTCTTTTTTTTTTCTTGGATTTGGAGATCCTCTTCTATCATGAGTTCCCTGGAACTCTTCTGTACCATTGCATTGGTGAGAAGAATATAGTCCATCACAGTAGGTCAACACTCAATGTTGATGATACTGTGCGCAATGTTCTTCTGGTTCTGCTCATCTCACTCATCATCAGCTCACGTAAGACTCTCCAGGTTTCTCTGAACTCCTCCTGCTCATCATTTATTACGGCACAATAGTATTCCATTGTATTCATATACCACAACTTGTCCAACCATTCCCCAATTGATGGGCACCCCCTCAACTTCCAATTCCTTGCTACCATGTAGAGAGCAGCTATAAATATTTTTGTACATGTGGGTCCCTTTCCCCCTTCCATGATTTCTTTGGGCAAAAGACCTAAAAATGGGATTGCTGGGTCAAAGGGTATGCACAGCTTTATTGCCCTTTGGGCATAATTCCAAATTGCTCTCCAGAATGGTTGGATCAGCTCACAGTTCCACCAACAATGCATTAGTGTTCCAATTTTCCCACAGCCTCTCCAACATTTATTATCTTCCTTTTTTGTCATTTTAGCCAATCTGATAGGTGTCAGGTGGTACCTCAGAGTTGTTTTAATTTGTATCTCTCTAATCATTAGAGATTTAGAGCATTTTTTCATATGGGAATAGATAGCTTTGGTTTCTACATCAGAAAATTGCCTGTTCATATCCTTTGACCATTTCTCAATTGGGGAATGACTTGGATTCTTATAAATTTGATTTAATTCCCTATATATTTTAGAGATGAGGCCTTTATCAGAAGCACTGGCCTCAAAAATTCTTTCCCAGTTTTCTGCCTCCCTTCCAATTTTGGATGCATTGCTTCTGTTTGTACAAAAATTTTTTAATTTAATATAATCAAAATCATCCATTTTGCATTTTATAATATACTCTATCTCTTGTTTGGTCAAAAACTGTTCTCCTTTCCAAAGATCAGATAGGCACACTATTCCTTTCTCTCCTAATTTACCTATGGTATCACCTCTTATGTCTAAATCATGTATCCATTTTG
Source organism: Dromiciops gliroides (assembly GCF_019393635.1). NCBI lineage: Eukaryota > Metazoa > Chordata > Mammalia > Microbiotheria > Microbiotheriidae > Dromiciops > Dromiciops gliroides. Next base: position 196,831,962 of record NC_057866.1, on the reverse strand, counting down.
ACCTTATTTTAGTATAAGGTGTAAGATGTTGGTCTATACCTAATTTCTGCCATACTATCTTCCAGTTTTCCCAGCAGTTTTTGTCAAATACTGAGTTCCTATCCCTGAAGCTGGAGTCTTTGGGTTTCTCAAACACTACATTACTAGTGTCATTTACTACTGCATTTCCTGAGCCTAGCCTATTCCATTGATCTACCACTCTATTTTTTAGCCAGTACCAGATAGTTTTGATGACTGCCGCTTTATAGTAAAGCTCCAGGTTTGGTACCACTAACCCACCTTCCTGTGAATTTTTTTTCATTATTTCCCTGGATATTCTTGATTTTTTGTTTTTCCAGATGAATTTTGTTATTATTTTTTCTAGCTGTATAAAATAATTTTTAGGTAGTGTGAGATTTAAAATTGGATATTAGATCATAAATCTCCCCTACTTAACTTTTCCCTTAATTTATCTCCCAGACTAGTAAATGGAAGAAGCTTCTGGTTTTCTAGATAGAGCCTTTATTGTATATAAGGTGTTGTTGATTAGAAGGATAGGAAAATAGAAATACAGTAAAAATCGTCTTAAATCTAGGCTTAGTCTATATTCCTTATAAAAACTCACCAAACCGAAAAGGCCACCTTTGGAGAGAGGGAGACCGTCTGTACGCGCCGCCAGGAGTCCTGCCAAGCAGGCAAAAAGGCTACTCTCGTTCTCTCCACCCCGGAAGTCAAAAACCCGGCAGGCAGTCTGACATGCGCAGCAGGCGGACTGTACCCGGCAGGCAGTCTGACATGCGCAGCAGGCGGACTGTTCATCTCTTCCTCAAAAGTGTGGTCCTTGAAAAACTGGCGTCTTTCAGTTATCCTAACCGACTGTTAAAAACTTTCATATTTTACCACATTTCCCCCCTTTGCTTCCTCAAGAAACGGAATGTTTCCTTGATGGAACAGTAAAAAGAATATAATAACTTTTGCTGACTAATAATATGCGAACAACAATACAGAAAAGGAAGAGAGGAAAGTTTTGTCCAGAGGGGCGATTTTTTTTTCTTTCCTCATGAACCGATGCTTTGACATTAGTCTTGCAAAGGGAGAGCCTCTGCAGAGAGTACATGTTACAGATAGTATATAACAGAAAGGAGATAGTAAAAGCTAATAAAGCAAAACAGTTCATATAAAGTCTCTGAGTTCTCTTGTCTTCTTGAAGTGGTAAGATGTCATCAGGAGGAAACTGGATTCTGGTCTGGAAAACTGGATTCTAGACTCTGGTCTGGATTCTGGACTCTGGTTTGGATTCTGGACTCTGGACTCTGGTCTGGAAAGCTGGATTATCTTCTTTAACTGTTTGAATTGCTGTATTTTTTTTTTTTTACTAAACCTTAGCATAGCATTGTCAATGATCAAATTAATAAATTCCATTACATTCCCTCCTTTATATCCTTAGACTTCCAATAGAGGGTTGAGGTAGTTTTGCAATCAGTAACACTTTTTACCACCATGTGTCTGGATCAAAGTCAAATTTAGTATGTGTTCATGACACCTGAAAATGTTATGGAAAGGTTATCATACCATATCTCATGGTTCCGAGACAGCCAGTGATTGTGCTAGGCCACAGGTGTGGTATTAAAAGGTATTTCAATTGCAGGCATAAAATTTCTACTTATATTAAACGTATTTTCCCAAAGATTCTCACTTATACTATTATACAAAAAACTTTTTGCTGCCTGAATGAGGAAAAAACCAATAATGTTTTGAAGGACCATTGAGTAAACTATTCCTCTAAGTTGGGACGTTATGCTGTCCCAATACATTCCGATGAGAAAAATCAAAGGGATAGTAGAATATTCGAGCATCTTGCCCTTTAAACTGGGCTGGCTTTTCTGTTTAAAGCAAGACTTTTAGAGGCTTAAAGTCTTTAAGGGAGATTAGACAAAGGGAAAGTCCGTGGGGGGGGGGGTATTTGGAAAATCCACCGAATTAGCCGGCTTATGGCCAAACTAGGGAGGGTGGGAGGGTCCTTAAGGTCCCATCTGGGTCGCCAAACTGTGAGATTTAAAATTGGATATTAGATCATAAATCTCCCCTACTTAACTTTTCCCTTAATTTATCTCCCAGACTAGTAAATGGAAGAAGCTTCTGGTTTTCTAGATAGAGCCTTTATTGTATATAAGGTGTTGTTGATTAGAAGGATAGGAAAATAGAAATACAGTAAAAATCGTCTTAAATCTAGGCTTAGTCTATATTCCTTATAAAAACTCACCAAACCAAAAAGGCCACCTTTGGAGAGAGGGAGACCGTCTGTGCTCGCCGCCAGGAGTCCCGCCAAGCAGGCAAAAAGGCTACTCTCGTTCTCTCCACCCCGGAAGTCAAAAACCCGGCAGGCAGTCTGACATGCGCAGCAGGCGGACTGTACCCGGCAGGTAGTCTGACATGCGCAGAAGGCGGACTGTTCATCTCCTCCCCAAAAGGGTGGTCCTTGAAAAACTGGCGTCTTTCAGTTATCCTAACCGACTGTTAAAAACTTTCATATTTTACCACAGTAGTCTGATTGGTATGGCACTGAATAAGTAAATTAATTTAGGCAGTATTGTCATTTTTACTATATTAGCTCTGCCTATCCATGAGCAATTGATATCTTTCCAATTATTTAGATCTGATTTGATTTGTGTGAAGAGTGTTTGGTAGTTGTGTTCATAGAGTTCCTGGGTTTGTCTTGGCAAGTAGACTCCCAAGTATTTTATATTATCTACCGTTACTTTAAATGGAATTTCTCTTTCTATCTCTTGCTGCTGGACTTTGTTGGTCATGTATAGAAATGCTGATGATTTATGTGGATTTATTTTATATCCTGCTACTTTGCTAAAGTTGTTAATTGCTTCAAGTAATTTTTGACTTGATTCTCAAGGATTCCTTAAGTATACCATCATATCATCTGCAAAGAGTGATAGTTTTGTTTCCTCCTTGCCTATTCTAATTCCTTTAATTCCTTTCTCTTCTCTGATTGCTAAAGCTAACATTTCTAGAACAATATTAAATAATAGGGGTGATAATGGACATCCCTGTTTCACCCCTGATCTTATTGGAAAGCCCTCTAATTTATCTCCATTGCATATAATACTTGCTGATGGCTTTAGGTAGATACTGTTTATTATTCTAAGGAAAGCTCCCCCATTCCTAAACTCTCTAGTGTTTTTATTAGGAATGGGTGCTGTACTTTGTCAAAAGCTTTCTCTGCATCTATTGGGATAATCATATGATTTGGGTTGGTTTTCTTATTGATGTGGTTGATTATGTTAATAGTTTTTCTAATGTTGAACCAGCCCTGCATTCCTGGTATAAAACCCACCTGGTCATAGTGTATTAGCCTGGTGATCACTTGCTGTAATCTCCTTGCTAATATCTTATTTAAGATTTTAGCATCAATATTCATTAGGGAAATTGGTCTATAATTTTCTTTCTCTGTTTTTGCTTTGCCTGGTTTTGTTATCACCACCATATTTGTGTCATAAAACGAATTTGGTAGAACTCCTGCTTCACCTATTTTTCCAAATAATTTGTATAATATTGGAATTAATTGTTCTTTAAATGTTTGGTAAAATTCACCCATAAACCCATCTGGCCCTGGGGAGTTTTTCTTAGGGAGTTCATTAATAGCTTGTTCAATTTCTTTTTCTAATATGGGTTTATTTAAGGATTTTATTTCCTCTTCAGTTAACCTGGGCAGTTTGTATTTTTGTAAATATTCATCCATTTCATTTAGATTGTCAAATTTATTGGCATACAGTTGGGCAAAATATTTCCTAATTATTGCTTTAATTTCCACTTCACTGGTGGTAACATCACCCTTTTCATTTTTGATACTGGTAATTTGGTTTTCTTCTTTCTTTTTTTTAATCAAATTAACCAATATTTTATCTATTTTATTGGTTTTTTCATAAAACCAGCTCTTAGTTTTATTGATTAATTCTATAGTTTTTTTGCTTTCAACCTTATTAATTTCTCCTTTAATTTTCAGGATCTCTAATTTAGTGTCTAATTGGGGATTTCTAATTTGTTCTTTTTCTGGCTTTTTAAGTTGCATGCCCAATTCATTAATCTCCTCTTTCTCTTTCTTATTCATGTAAGCATTTAGAGCTATAAATTTTCCCCTAAGCACTGCTTTGGCTGCATCCCATAGATTTTGGTATGTTGTCTCATTATTGTCATTCTCTTGGATAAAGTTATTGATTGTTTCTATGATTTCTTGTTTGGCCCATTCATTCTTTAGAATGAAATTATTTAGTTTCCAATTGATTTTCATTCTACTTTTCCCTGGCTCTTTCTTACATGTAATTTTTATTGCATCATGATCTGAGAAGGATGCATTTACTATTTCTGCCTTTCTATATTTGACTATGATGTTTTTGTGCCCTAATACATGGTCAATTTTTGAAAATGTGCCATGTACTGCTGAGAAGAAGGTATATTCCTTTCTATCCCCATTCAATTTTCTCCAGATATCTATCATGTCTAACTTTTCTAGTAATCTATTCACCTCTTTCACTTCTTTCTTATTTATTTTTTTGCTAGATTTATCTAATTCTGAGAGGGGGAGATTCAGATCCCCCAATAGTATAGTATTACTGTCTAATTCCTCTTGTAACTCATTTAACTTCTCCTCTAAGAACTTGGTTGCTGTACCACTTGGCACATACATATTTAATATTGATATGACTTCATTATCTATAGTACCTTTAAGTAAGATGTAATTTCCTTCCTTATATCTTTTAATGAGATCTATTTTTGCCTGCACTTTGTCTGAGATAAGGATTGCTACTCCTGCCTTTTTTACTTTAGCTGAGGCATAATATATTCTGCTCCAGCCTTTTACCTTTACTCTGTGTGTATCTCTCTGCTTCAAATGTGTTTCTTGTAAACAGCATATTGTAGGGTTCTGGTTTTTAATCCACTCTGCAATTCGCTTCCATTTTATAGCAGAGTTCATCCCATTCACATTCACAGTTATTATTACTGACTGTCTATTCTCCTCCATTCTATTTACCCCCTTTCTACTTTTCCCCCCTTCTTTCACCCTATTCCTCCTCACCGACATTTTACTTCTTACCCCTGCCTCCCCCGATCTGCCCTCCCTTTTAATCACCCCCCTCTCTTTTCTTTACCCTTTTCTCCCTTGCTTTTGTCCTCCCTTCTATCAGTCCCCCCCTTTCCCTTCCCCTTTTGTTTCCCTAAAGAATGAGTTAAGTTTCTTTATTCCAATGAACGTATATGTTATTCCCTCTTTGAGTCAAATCTAATGAGAATAGTGTTAAACAATGTTCCCCCCTCCTTTCTTTCCCTCTATTGTAATAGGTTTTTTTCCACCTCTTCATATGATATAATTCATCCCATTCCACCTCCCCTTTCCTCTCCTCCCCATAGACTCCCTTTTTAACCCCTTAATTCTTTTGTATCATCACATCAAAGACAATTTATATTTATACCCTCTATATAAACTCCTTCTCTCTGTCCAAATACTTTGACAGTTCTTAAGAGTTATGAATATTATCTTCCTGTGTAGGGATATAAACAGTTTAACCCAATAGGGTAACTTTTTTTCCCCCCTCTGTTTACCTTTTTAAACTTCTCTTGAGTCTTGTGTGTTGAGATCAAATTTTCTATTCAGTTCTGGTCTTTTCACCAGGAAAGATTGAAAGTCCCCAATGTCATTAAATGTCCATCTTTTCCCCTGAAAGAAAATGCACATTTTTGCTGGGTAATAGATTCTCGGCTGCAATCCAAGCTCCTTTGCCTTCCGGAATATCATATTCCAAGCCTTGCAGTCCTTTAAGGTTAAAGCTGCCAGGTCCTGAGCAATCCTGACTGTGGCTCCATGATATTTAAATTGCTTCTTTCTGGCTGCTTGGAGTATTTTCTCCTTCACCTGATAATTCTGGAATTTGGCTACAATAGTCCTTGGAGTTTTCCTTTTGGGGTCTCTTTCAGGAGGTGATCGGTGGATTCTTTCAATGATGATTTTATCTTCTGATTCTATGATATCAGGGCAGTTCTCCTTAATAATTTCCTAGAATATGGTGTCTAGACTCTTTTTCTGGTCATGGCTTTCAGGCAGTCCAATGATTCTCAAATTGTCTCTCCTCAATCTGTTTTCCAGATCAGTTGTCTTTCCAATGAGGTATTTCACATTTTCTTCTATTTTTTCATTTTTTTTATTCTGCTTGACTGATTCCTGGTGTCTCATGGATTCCTTATCTTCCAACTGTCCCACTTTAATTTTTAAGGCATTGTTTTCTTCAGTGAGATTATGCAGCTTTTTTTCCATTTGGCCAAATGAATTTTTTAAGGCTTTGTTTTCTTCAGCTTCCTTTTCCAAGCTGCTGATTCTTTTTTCATAGTTTTCTTGTTTTGCTTTCATTTCTCTCCCCATTTTTTCTTCTACCTCTTGCAATTGATTTTTAAAATCCTTTTTGAGCTCTTCCAGGAAGGCTTTTTGTTCTTGTGACCAATTCACCTTCCCTTGTGAGGCTTCAGATGTAGACAATTTGAGGCTATTGTCCTCATCTGAGTTTGTGTTGGCTTCTTTCCTATTGATACAGAAGCTCTCAATGGAGAGGGCTCTTTTTTGCTTCTTACTCATTATTGCAGCTTATTTATTTATTCTTTAAGTTGAGGTCTGCTCTGGGGGCACCAGGGTCCCTGTTTTGGGCTTCTTGTGCAGGGGTATAGGTGCTGTGTGACTGGGCTTTTACTCTGAGGCCTTTATGGTGTGTGGAGATCCCCCGCCCTGCACTTCCTGTCTGATTGAGCTTGGCCAGCCAGGCGCCAGACCCCAGCATCTGATCCTGCCTGACCCCTTCGTCTCCCTCCCGGCTGGTGCAGGTAGGTTTTTCCACTGTCCTTCTTGGCCACCAGATTTTTGAACCAGGTTCCGGGAGCCTCAGTTTTCCGGCTGTGGCCCGCAGCTCCTGCTGACTTTCCCCGACCCCCTCTGCGCTGGGTTGCTGCCCTGCGCTGGGCCTCCCTTTTGCCCGAGTCAGACCGACCTTTTCCTGAAGTCTTCTAAATTATCTCTGGTTGGAGGACTGTGTCTCTCTGTCTCTTTTCAGGTTCTGTAGTTTCAGAATCTGTCCAGAGGCTTGATAATGTTCGTTTTGAGGGAACAGAAGGAGAGCTCAGGCAGCTTGCTGCTTTCTCTCTGCCATCTTGGTTCCGCCCCTCAGGGATCTTCTTTAAAAAAAGATAAAGTGAGTTGAGAAGAGATGCAATTCCAGAAATTGGTGCATATGTGAAGTTCTAGATAAATCTTCTGAGAATGAACCTCCTGGTGAGGAGGGGAATGAGTATTAAAGGTTCCTGAAGATTTTGGATTTTTTATCTTCCCATCAGTCTTAAAAAGTAGCCTTGGGGGCAGCTAGGTTGCACAGTGGATAAAGCACCATCCCTGGATTCAGCAGGACTTGAGTTCAAATGCGGCCTCAGACACTTGATACTTACTAGCTGTGTGACCCTGGACAAATCACTTAACCCTCATTGCCCCACAAAATAATAATAATAATAATAATATTTTTTTTTTAAAAAGCAGCTTGGGATCAACCAGTGGCTGTATTTTCATTATTAGGAGCCAAGGACCAACAGCACTCAAAGTTCTCTACAAAGAAACCCAATGAAGAGACAACAGTATTTATTGCCTTACAGAAATTTTTAAAGCATCCAATGAATGGGAGAAGATTCCTAGCAACCAGAAACTCTGAATTAGCCCTTTGTCATATATACTTTATAAAGTTTTGACATCACCAAAAGCCCTTCAAGAACATTTTTCATTTTCTCTTAGACTATGTATATTTTTGTGGGTAATGTGCCACAGAATTTCCTGGGAATTATTTATATCAATTGCCCTTATTGTAAATTCTTCTTTATAAAAGCTGTTTAAGGCTAGATGACTAATTGATGGTTTGTAAAACAACAAAACAAAACAAAAACATCTTGTATCTGTTTTTTAAAAATTTTTTCTTAATTTAATTTTTAAGTTTTTTGTTACATTTTAAATTCCAAACTGTCTCCCTCCCTCCCTCTCTCCTCATCGTGGTCTAGAGAAGGCCACTATTTGATGTAGATTTATACATGTATGTAAAACCATACTATGCATACTTCTCTTTATCAGTTCTTTCTCTGGGGGTGGAAAGCCTCTTCCTTCTTAGGTCCTTTTTAGTTGATTTGAGTATTTATAAGACTCAGAATAACTTGGCTCTCCACAATTCTTTTTTCAGCATTTTAGCTGTTATTTTGGTTCTGTTCACTTCCCTTTCCACTTTTTCATGTAAGTCTTTCCATGTTTTTCTAAAATCAACCAGCTCATCATTTCTTATACTGAAGCAAGACTCCATCACAATCATTCATATACCACAATTTATTCAGCCATTTCACAACTGATGGGCATCTCCACAATTTCCAATTTTTGCCACACAAAAAGACCTGCTATAAATATTTTAGAACATATAAGTTCTTTTCCTTTTTCACTGATCACTTTGGGAAACATACCTAATAGTGGTATTGCTGGGTCAAAGCATTTACTTACTGTTATATCTTTTTGGACATAATTCCAGAATGCTCTCCAAAATGGTTGAATTACTTCACAGTTCCACCAAAGGTGTATTAATGTCCCATTTTTTAAACATCCCTTCCAACACTTGTCATTTCCCCCATCTACCATTTTAGTCAATCTTTTATAGGTATGAGGTGATATTTCAAAGTTGTTTTAATGTGAATTTCTCTAATTAATAAATATTTAGAGCATTTTTATATGACTATATAGAGATTTTATTTCTTCATTGTAGAACTGCTTGTTTATAGAATTTGATCATTTGTTAATTGGGGAATAACTCATATTCTTATAAAATTGGCAAAGTTCTCTACATATTTGAATTGTAAAATTTTTCTCCCAATTTTTTTCTTTCCTTCTAATCTTGGCTACATTGGTTTTATTTGTACTGCTAGGTGGAGCAGTGGATAAGGCACAGACCCTGGATTCAGGAAGATCTGAGTTCAAATTTGGTCTCAGACACTTGACACTTACTAGCTGTGTGACCCTGGACAAGTCCAAAAAAAAAAAAGAATGCTATCAAAATTTTACATTTTACACCTTATAATGCTATCTCTTGTCTCTTCATAAATTCTTTTCCTGTCCATAAGTCTCATAGGTAATAAGTTTCATTTTCTTATGATATCTTTCTTTATATATAGGACATGTATCCATTTGACCTTATCTTGGTAAATGGTGTAAGGTATCTCTCCACACTAAATTTCTGCCAGACTGCTTTCTAGTTTTCCCAGTAATTTTTACTCAATAGTGTATTCTTATCCCAAAGCTTATAAATCTTTACATTTGTCAAATACAAGGTTACTATAAATATTTGCTATTTTAATTCTATTATTTTGTATGTCTACTCTGTTCTACTCATCCACTTTTCTATTTCTTAGCCACTACCAGATAGTTTTGGTAATTACTGCCTTATATTATAGTTGAGTATCTGGTACAACAAAACATCCTTCCTTGATATTTTTTATTAATCTCTCATATGTTTTACATTCTGTTCTTCTAAATGAATTTTATTATGATTCTTTATAGCTCAATAAATTTGGATGCCAGTGAATAAGTAGATTATTTTAGGCAAAACTGCCATTTTTCATTATAATGGCTCTCCTCATTCATAAACAATGAATATTTCTCCAATTATTTAAATTTGATTTTATTGGATGATAGATAAATGATAGATTGACAAACACACACATCCATATATATATATGGGAGTGTATGCATATATGCATATATATATACACATACATACATATACATACATACATACATGTGAATTTGTCTTAGCCATTATATTCTCAGGTATTTTGTACAGTCTATATTTTTAATGGGATATTTCTTGCTGTCTATTTTTACAGGGTTTTGTTGGTGGTATATAGTAATGATGATGATTTATGTGGGTTTTCTTTGTATCCTGCTGGTTTGCTAAATTTATTCATTGTTTCAACTAAATTTTTAGTTAAGTCTCTAAGATTTTCCAAATTAAATTATTATATTGTCTGCAAAGAGAGATAGTTTTGCAAAGAGAGATACTTTTATTACCTCAGTCCATTCTGATTCCTTCAATTTATTTTTCTTTTCTTATTGCTTTTATTTCTATTACAGCCCTGCTATGATGCTTCATTGTACAGTATGAAAATGCACCTGTGCTTTTGAAGGCTTTCCCACCAGTCTATCTAGAAAACCTGGGTTTTGATTGATTGGTCTCAATAATGGACCAATCTGAGGATTAATCAATAATCAACCAGTATTTAAATGCTTATTATATGTCAGGCAATGGATCTATATCAACAAAAGTGAAATATTCCCTGTTCTCATGGAGCTTACAATGTAAAAGGGGAGAGCAGTACATATGGGACCCACATAAATTTTGAGGTCTCTGCAAGATGAGTCACATGCTCCAAAGCATGTAAGCTATACTTCCCTATACTTAGAATATTAGAAAACTCTACTTTTTCATGACCTTTTCTTGATTCAGTGGGAAATGGGATGGCTCTTTACCATCCTACCTCTTTCTCCTATTCTGAGTATGGTAGGAATCTTCTATTATTATATTGTGTGTCTACTGTGCTGAAGATTCACAAGTCATGATATTTTATTTTTAAAATAAGAATAAATGACCATCTGGCTTTCATATTTTTGAGATGAAAAAATTAAGGACGGGAGAGATTGACTTGGCCAAGGTCACAGAGCTATTTGGTTGTAAAACTGAAACTAGTACCTCAGTATTCCAACTTCCTGTCCACTTCACAGGATTTTCAAACTGTGACTTCAGGCATCTTTTAGTCTGAATACCTCATTTTACAAATGATGAACTGATGTCCTGGCAGCTATAGAATTTTTGATGCTTATAATTCTTCATTATCATAAGAGTGTCCTTGTATCATGATAAAATGGACAAGAATGAATTTTGGTGAAATTAGATGTTTAAGGAAAGGCAACATAGTATTTGACTAAGGTTGACTACCAGTGTGACCATGGACAGGTCCTATAACACATTTGCATTTTAATTTCCTCATTTTGAAAGTGAGGGATTAGATGAGATTTTCTCAGAAGTCCCTTCTACTTCTAAATTAATGAATGCACATTGTTATTATATTTACATCTTTTCATGTTGTTTATTTTCACATTATAATATTTTTTTCTTTTTGCCACATACTTCATACAAACTTTCTTGCTTTTTTGTTTATTTAAAATAATCAAGGAGAAAATATCCATTGCTTCCATGATTTATTCTCTTCCTCTCACCAAGGTAAACTGTTTCTTAAAGACCTCCCACAAAATTGTTCCGGATATGATGTTTCCAACCTACACCTCATTTACCTCACTGCATGCTTCTTTTTATAGGACTTGTTCATGGAAATAAAGTAATTCAAATGTATTTTGAGATGGACCATATGAAGATTCATCATTCTTGATGAAATCTAACGGAAATTGCTTTGACTGGACAAGCTTTACACAATTTACCAGCCACTATCAATCAAACCTCTCATTTCCTTGAAGAGAAAAGAACCATAGTACAAAGCCTCCTGCATTGTAGAAAATAGGTCCTGTTATTGGAATGTAATCATGCAATGAGAGGCTATTTCAATCCTACTTTAGTTCATCAGATAACTCATAAAGTTGGTGAATCATTGGGGAAATCATGGAAAAACATACAACAGAGCAGTTATTTCTCATTGGTGTTGGTTGTAGAAGGGTTTCATTGACATACATTCCAAGAGTCTCTTGTATTCTGCCCCTGAGTAATTTGTTGGTTCAACTGTTAAAATAATCTAACCTCTTTTCCTCCTAATATGCCAGGTCAAAAAAAACAAAGTGGGTATAAGCTGTGGTCAGTCAATATTACTTGTATATATCTTTAATAGACTTGCAACCTAAGCATCTGTGGAATGTATTATTATTCTAAAGGATGAATAATTAGCTATTTCATCTTTTAAAAAGGCCATAAAAAGTCTCACAAAAAGCTGAATCAACAAACAAACTTGAGTATTAGTTGTAGTCAGAGGTTTGAGGATCTAACCAGGGGTCATAACTGTCACCGCTTGACAACCCAGTTGAATCTATTGATTTTCTTGAGCTAAGTTTAGACTATCCATCAATGATGTGCCCAGAGCTGGTCTTTTAAGACACTGAGTTTCCAAAATAGTCTTTTGCAATAAAAAATGCCTTACAATAGAAACATAGAGAATATCTCCAACTTTTGAAATTATGTTGAATGTTTTATTCCATGAATGAAAATAGCCATTTATCTACTCACTTTTGTCTGGTCAGTCAGTCACTAAATATTCACTCATCACTTACTAGGTACTAGACACTGTACTAAGATCTGGGGATAAAAAGAAGGGCAGGTAGATGAAGAAGAAGAAAGACTACAGGACATGGAATAGGCTATATCTGAATTCAAATCCAGCCTCAGATACTAGTTGTGCCACCCTAGTTAATTCTTTAACCTCTTTCTCACTTTCCTCATTTGGAAAATGGAGGTTATAACAGCATTTGCTTCCCAGTGTTATCAGGATAAAAAGAGATAATATCGTAAAGCATTGCCTTGCAAAAGGAAGGCTTAAAGATATATGTGTGTGTGTATATATATATATATATATATATATGCATATGTGCTTATACATAAATACTACATATATGTGTATATACATATACACACTCACACACATATACATGTATACATGCACACACACACACACACACACACACACACACACACACACACACACATATATATATATACTAGTAGCTAAATGCTAACATAGTCATGTTAAAAGAGATACACAAAATAGATAGATGGTGATCTCAGAGGAAAGCACTAGGAGTTGGTGGGGACCAAGAAAGACCTCCTGTCTAATGTGGGACTTGAACTAATTTTGAATCAAACCAGGGAAACTAAGAGGTGTATGTAAGGAAGGGGAGCATTCCTTGCATGAAGGACAGCCAGAAAATCCTCCAGCAGCATGAAGTAGGGAAATAGATTATCATACAAGTAGGCCATTGTAGCTAGATTACACTGTGTGGAGGGAAGTAAATTATATAAAGGACTGGAAAGGTAGAAAGGGACCAGTTTTTGAAAGTCTTTAAATATCAAATAAGAAACAGATATTTAATCATTGAAATAATACAGTCACTGGAATTTATTGAGTAAGTGGGGTTGACATAGCCTCGCTTTTGCTTTAGAAATATCACTCTGGCAGCTCATCAAAGGATGGGTTGATCTAGCAAAACACTTGAGACAGAGAAACCAAACATCTGATTGAGAAATGAAGGGCACCTATACTAGGGTGACATGGTGACTATGTGAGTTGAAATAAGGGGAAGCAGACAAGTTGTTGTGATGTTAGCAAGGACAATATTTGACAACGGAAATTGCCAAACACACACACACATACACACACACACACACACACTCATGTGATTGAGAGTGATGACTCAAAGGTGAAACCGAGTTTTAGAGCCTAGGTGATTGGGAACATGGTGATGCTTAAAACGGAAATAAGAAAGTTGGGAAAGAGGGAAGATTTGGGGGTAAGATAATGAGTTCTCTCATGTAAATGTCATCTTGCAACCTAAGTATCAGTGGAATGTATTATTATTCTAAAGGATGAATAATTAGCTTTTTCATCTTTTAAAAAGGCCACAAAAAGTCTCATAAAAGCCAAATCAACAAACAAACTTGAGTCGCCAATGGGAGTTCTAGTTCAAAATTTTCAAAAGGCCATTGGTGATGAAGAACTCCATCTCTAATGCAATCTAATGCACAGGAAATTACCAGTCATTCATAATGATTAAATATTTTAATGACTGTCTTCAATGTAATATATCCATCTTGAATATCATTCTGTGTAAATTATTTTAATTATAATATGGTTTGATTTAAAATAATTTTTTCTGCTTCTAATATCACTTGATATCACTTGCCTCTAGGTAAGCAAATACAACTGAGAGAGGTGGAGAAAGGCAGTGACTTGCCAGAGTTCTCCCTAAAACCCTTACAATTACCTTTAAATATTGGCATAAGACAATTCCTGGAATAGCAGAACTCACAAAAGGACATGGCAAAATAATTTTTCATTCAAAGACAACTTAGAAGGTCAGCGGGAAAGGTCTGTAGCACTTGGAAGAGAGTGGAGCAGAGTCCAGTGCAGGACACACCAGCAGAAAATAGCCCCAGTTACCTGAAGGCCAGGATCAAAATAATAACCTAGATATCATTTTTCAAGAAATTATCAAGGAAAACTGCCCTGATATTCTAAAACAAGAGGATAAGAAGACATTGAATGAATCTCCCACTCACCTCCTGAAAGTGATCCCAAAAGTAAATCTCCCAAGATTATTATAGTCAAATTCTAGAGCTCCCAGGTAAAGGAGAAAATATTGCAAGCAGGCAGAATGAAACATTTAAAGTACTATAGAGCCACAGTCAGGAAAAAGTAAGATTTAGCAGCTTCTACATTAAAGAATCATAGGGTTTAGAACATGATATTCTGGACGGCAAAGGAACTGGGATTACAACCCAAAATCATCTACCCAGCAAATCAGAGTATAATCCTTCAGGGGAGGAAATGAGCATTCAATGAAAAAGAAGAACTATTTGTAAAATATATACAGAGAGAGAGAGAGAGAGAGAGAGAGAGAGAGAGAGAGAGAGAGAGAGAGAGAGAGAGATCAGCTCTTTTTGTGGTATCAAAGAATTGGAAATCAAGGAAATGTTCATCATTTGAGGAATGGCAGAATAGGTTATGGCATATGATTGTGATGGAGTACTATTATGTTATGGGAAATGATGGGGGCTTCAGATAATCAAGACAATGCAAAGTGAAATGAGAAGAATTGAGAGATCATTGTGAATAGTAACAGCAATGTTGTAATTAAGAAATATGTTAGGCTTGGCTACTCTGAACAATTCAATGATACAAAACAATTTCAAAGGGCTCATGATGATAGATATTCTATCTACCTCCAAATATTGAACTGAGGAAATTTGAATGCAATTTGAAGTATCATTTCTCTATTTTTCTTACTTTTTTGGGGAACTATGGCTAATACAGAAATGTTTTGCATAATTTTACATGTATTTTATATATATATATATATATATATATATATATATATATATATATATATATATATATATATATATATATATATATTGCTTGTCATCTTAGTGGGAATGGGAAGATCTGGAGTGAGGGAGAGAATTTGAAACTAAAGGGGAACTTCAATATAAATAATACATTTCTATTTTATTTATTTTTTTAAGTGAGGCATTTGGGGTTAAGTGACTTGTCCAGGGTCACACAGCTAGTAAGTGTTAAGTGTCTGAGGCCAGATTTGAATTCAAATACTCCTGACTCCAGGGCTGGTGCTCTATCCACTGTGCCACCTAGCTGCCCCTTACATTTCTAAAAATTAAAGAAGTAATGTAGATAACTGAAGGAGAAAGACTAGAAATAGAGAAGACTTAAAAATAGATGGGTGATAAGGATCCTGAGAATCTTGTAGTTCTACCAATACAGTAAAAAAATAAGAACAATGCTTCTAAGACATTGGGCACATGGATAATCTATGTAAGTATACCAATTTTATTACTCTTCTGTAACAGATCACTTGACTACCTCTTTCCTTTAAGTTTCTAATGGCACCCCTGGAAACTTTACAGTGTTTTTTCTTAATTTTACCAGCTTAATTCTCCATTCTCATGTATTACCCCCACTGCTATGTGAATCTGTTGTTTTTGCTTGTATCTGCAAACTGCTTAAGAAAGTTAGCAAAAAAGCATACATTGACGTTCACTGTGTCTCCCACAAATTTATGTTGCATAAGCTAAAGTGGACCTTTGCTTTGATAAAACAATAAAATTAAATTACATATATAAAGTGTTTTTCAAATTTCAAAGCACCATAAAATGATATTTTAAATGCTAGCTATGAAAAAGCAATCTTTTTACACCTCCTTAATTTATCTGCTATACCAATCACCACAGAAGCTTTTCTAAGCCTTTTTGTTCTTTTGACTTCCCATCGCTTTTCCTTTTCTCTCTATCTTAGCTGAGAACTTTGCTTTAAATTTCAGTGAAAAAAAATTAAGGCCATTCACCAAGTGCTCCTTCTGAACATACCATAATAACTTCATTTGATAAATTTCAGTGACTCCCTATTTCAACCAATATTAAACATAAAATCCTCTGTTTGGCTTTTAAAGCCTATAGCCTGGCTCCTTCCTACTTTTTCACCACCTTACTACCCCTATGTAGTATTGAATCCAGTGACCCTGTTGTCCTTTCCGTTCCTTGAACAAGTAACTCCATCTTCCATCTCTAGGCATTTTCATTGGCTGCTCCACATAACCTGAAATTGTCTGCTTCCTCCTTTCCTACTTCTGGTTTAACTGGTTTCCTTCAAGACCTAGCTAAAATGTCACTTTATGCAAAAAACAAACAAACAAACAAACAAAAACCTTTCTCCTTTAATTCTAGTTCTTTCCCTCTGTGCTTATCTCCAAAATAGCTTGGAAATATCTTGTTTGTATATAGCTGTTTTCACTTTGTCTTTTCCTATTAGATTGTGAGCATCTTGAGGGCAATGCCTATTTCCTCATCTCTTTGTTTCCCTGGCATTTTCTTAGCACAGCATCTGGCTCATACTTACTGTTTAATAAATGCTTCTTGACTTGATATGAATTAGCTTTTACAAAAGGATATTTAATGTGAAAATATGATGTAATGGTGGGAAATGGGGTATGGGTAAGATCAGAGGATGGGGTTCTTAGGAATTCCTCTTTAAAGAATTACACCCTCTTGCACACAAAACTTAGTTAGAATAAGGTGGTAGTTTATTTTTATTATTTTTTTTTTGGTGAGGCAATTGGGGTTAAGTGACTTGCCTAGGGTCACACAGCTAGTAAGTGTTAAGTGTCTGAGGTCGGATTTGAACTCAGGTACTCCAGACTCCAGGGCTGGTGCTCTATCCACTGCGCCATCTAGCTGCCCCAAGGTGGTAGTTTATTAAGGAGCAAGGGAAGGGAAGGGTGGGGGGAGGGAAACCATGAAAGAAATCCTTGGACTTTCATGGGGAGATAGGCATAAAGCACATGGCTCAGAGGTACCAAATCTCCCTGAACAGGAGACTGGAAGGTACTTTTATAGAGGGCTGATGGGGGTGGACCATCTGCCTGTGGAAAGTTCCTTTAGTGAAGGTGGACCATCCCCCACTGGTGGTAGCTGGGGGAATTGGGTGAGGAGTGGAGGACCATCCCCCACTGGTAGTGACTAAAGGAATTGGGTGAGGGGTGGCTACAGATCCCTCTTTCAGAATGCAAAGGCCGCAGCCACACCCAAACTTATCTCCCTAGGGTAAGGGAGACCAGAATGAAGGGTAGGAATCCCAAGCTAGCTCAGTCCGATTTGGTTCAGCTTATCTCTCTAGGCGTTATCTGTCCTCTGGTTTAGTTTCTCAAGGAGAAGCTTCCTTGATGTGCCCCAGAGAACTTTTGGGGTGCTCTGCACCCCATGACAATACCAAGAAAAGAAGTACAAACATGTTTTTCCTACCCCAAACACCTAGTTCCTTAGGATATTAGGTTCAGGCTTAAAACAGTTCCTATATAACATTTACCCTACCAAGTTCACTTCCAAATGCAGCCTGGCTAATAGGTGTTTGAGTTTGCATCTCTGCTACTGTTGGGATAGGTCAAGCAAGTTCCTTAGGAGCTCACTTATCATCTGGCCCTGGCTGACTGGTGTCTTTTGAGTTGACTAAAGTTCTAGCTATGTCATTGATCAGAGGCAATAGAGGCTGCTAGGTGACCTAGTGTATAGCTGTAAGCCTAAATTAGGAAGACCTGAGTTCAAATATACCCTCAAATACTTACTGGCTGTATAACACTGGGTAAGTCACTTAACCTATATTTGTATCAGTTTTCTCACTTGGAAAATGGGGAAAATAACAGCATCTCCTTCCAGGGTAGATTTGAGGATGAAATGAGATAATATTGATAAAGTACTTAGTAGGCAGTGTATAAATGTTACTCCTCCTGCTCCCAGTCAAAACAACTCTTCTTTATCACTTAGCTAGCAGGCAGAATGTTAATAAAATATCTACACATTTTCCATGTGATGGAGCTAGACACAAGGCAATACCATTACAATTTACTATTTCTCTCTACGATGTGGATTTCCAACTTCTTTCTTCTAGGGGGAGTATCTCCCTTCTTCACTATTATATATACTTTTTGACTATTGATGCACAAGGATTAAAAAGAATGAGAAGGAGGCAGCTAGGTGGTGCAGTAGAAAAAGTACCAGCCCTAGATTCAGGAGGATCTTAGTTCAAATATGTCCTCAGACATTTGACCTTTACTAGCTGTGTGACCCTGGACAAGTCACTTAACCCTCATTGCCCTGAAAAAAAAAAGGATGAGAAGGTAAAGAGGTATGGTGATTTTAGAATTCAAAGGGAACTGAGGTATTAAATAGCCCGCCACCTATTTTAGTTATGAGAAAACTGACTACCAGAGAGTTGAAGTTATTTGTTCCAGATCACAGAGACAGTAAGAGGCTTTGCTAGGAGTTGAACCCAGCTTCTGTAACTCAAAATCAAGAACTCCTTTTTGCTCTACTACATTGCCTCTCAGAATCCATGTACAAGAAAGAATCATACATACTGATAAAGCCACAGATTCTTCAAAGAATAAAGTGTACATCATTCTGCCCAACAGCTATCAATATTGTGTGATGATGATTACTTGGTTATATTTGTCATACAGGATTTAAAAATCAAATTTTTTTTCAGAATTTGATCATTCCTTTGTTTTGGGCTAAAACAATTGATCAAAAATAGAGAATCTTGCCTTTCACTCCCTTAACTGTTAAGTTAGTCTTGTAAGGGGAAACATGTTTTTAAACTTTTCAATCTCCAATGGGATAATCCTGATTTCTAAATTGCAGGTGATATAGTTTGAATTAGTTCTTTACAAGTTTCTACTATATAATTTAAACATACTTTATAAAAGACTAATAATTTATAACTTCTATTTTTTTATAAAAATACTAATATTAACAATTGTTAGTGAAGAAATATAAGCAGTCCTTTCTTGTAGATGTCAGGTCAACTATTTAGAAATCTAATTTCCATTAAAATCCAGATAATACAAGGCAAAAGTGCTGTTTCATTCCAGTAAGAAGAAGGGAGAGAAACTATTTAATTATTTCAAAAACTTTATACTTTCATTGAAAGGGTTCACTATTTGTACACTTTGATGATACAATACATCTACAGACACTGGGCCAAAAGTTACATAACATTTTTCCTAAGTCAACATGGGTAATGGAAAGAGGAAATGCATTTAGAACCCAGCAGGTAACTTAGCTGTTATGTTATTTTAGTTTTTGCAAAGTTCCAGATCTTTGTTTTATCTTCTTGACTGGAGGAGATAAAATATCTCCTTATCTGACTGTATTTACAGGCAGTGTTTCTTTAGAAAAGTAAAATTTGTTATTCAAACACAACTCAAGCCAACTTGCATATAGTGACATTATTTTTTAAAAAGATCAATAGAAATCTTTGTACAAAATGTATATACTTACTAGAAGACATGAATACATGGTCTTAGAGCTCTATGAATAAATTATCTGACCCTCTCTTGCCCTATTCAAGAAATTTTTGTTTGGCACGGAATCAGTGGAAAAAGACTACTTTTATGAATGGACCTCAATGACTGCTGAACAATAACAATAATAAAGATATAAATCCCTGTATATCTTTTTATGCCTGCATATACTTCATGTATTTAATTTTGGAGATTTGCCCTTTAAAAGAACTCTTTAAATTCAGCCCTTAATCAAAAGAACAAAAAGAAAAGGAAAACTGAAATTGTAGGTTATGACTTAGGTTTATTCCCTCCAGGTGTCAACGACAATAACACTCATGATTTAAATGAAATATTCATCATAGAATGAGTTGGGGCTCTCTCACAGGCTTCTTTAAAAAAAAAACAACCTATATCATCTCATGTTTATATGCATGAATTTTGCTAAAAAATATAACTCCTTAATATTACTACTAAAAAGAAATGGCATTGTTGAATGTTTTTATTGTTTGGAGCAGTCTTTAAATTAATCAAATACAGAATTATAATGAATTATCATGTTTCCCTCATGCTTTCATTGTTCTGACTTATCCTAATCATGATGTAATATAGATATACTTAGTATAAAACATATGTTTTTCTTCTTGCCTTAATATGAATTCCAAACCCACCTGTGACAGTTCTATTACTATAAGCTTGAAGGCCACCTCTTGTCAATAGCCCTTTCAACTTTGTTCTCAGAAGCTTAATAGTTGAGTTACATAATTCAACTTAAAGAATCATGTCTTCTATTCAAATGGAAATAGAAGGGCTAAAGAATAAAGATATAAAGTGCTTAACAAGTGGGAAATGTGTATACTTTTCTAATTATGGAATAGCTTTTCTTCTTTCTCTTCTACACTTCAGAAAGCTGCTGGGTTTATTTTCATATGGTTTTCTTTACTGGTAATCAGTTAAATAGCCTTAGCAAAACTCATTAATTGCCCTTTTTATTTTTACAAATTACCCCATAAAAATAGTTCTTAAGCTTTGTTTCATTAAGAGTCTACATTATCTTAAAAACAGTACTCATACTTTTGTATTATAGCATGTCCAGAATTTCACCACTTGAGTACATAATAATAATTTTACAAAGGACACTGAAATAGACCGGTCCAACAGGGCAAAAGAGTACAAGGGAAGGAAACAGGACAATGAAAGGAGGAGTTTTTACAGTGTTCAACAGGCTCAAAAACCCCAGTTTCCAAAAGAATTTCAAACTAAGTAACCATATAGAAAGTTCCAAATTACAAAATAACCCCCTAGACATCCTCTGTCAAACTGACAAAAATAATAAGAGACATAGTGTTAGCGAGTCTGTGAGGAAGAAGCCACATTAATAATGCACGATTAGTGAATTTGTGAATTGAGCTTTCCCTACTATAAAACATTTTTCAATAATTTTTTTTTTCAGGGCAATGGGGGTTAAGTGACTTGCCCAGGGTCACACAGCTAGTAAGTGTCTGAGGCTGGGATTGAACTCAGGTCCTCCTGAATCCAAGGCTGGTGCCTTATCCACTGTGCCACCTAGCTGCCCCCCATTTTTCAATAATTTAAGAAAGCCACTAATATTACTTCTGGGAATATGCCTCAAGGTAATCAAAGATAGAAAGGTTCCATGTATAGCAATATTTTCAAAAAGTACTTTTTTGTGATATCAACAAACTTGAAAAAAGTGGATATTTATTAATTGGCAAATAATTGGCCAAATTATTATAGGAGTGTAATGAATTATTATAGTACCATAATGAATAATAATTGTAAAGAATTCAAGGAAACAGAAAAATGTAATCAGAGATATTTAATGAAAACAGCAAAATTAGAATTATATACAATGACTTCATTATCAATAATATGAATGAAAACAATACTAAAAGATAGCCAAACTTATAGGAAGGAAAATATTAGTTCCAAAGTGTGAGAAATACAATAACAACCTGATACAATTGTTGACTCTTTTCAGTTAGAGAAGCATAACTATTTAACAAACAGCAAGGCAATAGTATCTAGTAAAGTAGGTCAACTCATGAAAAAGAAAAGTAAGTTTTTCAGGGTCAGAGAGAGGAACCAGTTTGAGCTGACTCTTGATTATGCCCTAGTAAAAGTAGGTAAAAGTTCAACCCTAGTTGCCATGGTGTTTACTTAATGGACTTATGAATATAACTTCTCTTGTCATGCCTGAAATCTCCACACAATTTTCAAGCATGGGTTGCAAGAAGGTGTATGTGGTTGGGAGGGGTAACATATCAAGGAGAATTTAGTTACAACTCTTCCTGGAAGATTGTGTACCTGAGCCTAGCAACTCAGGGGAGGAACTTACCTTAGCCAGAGCTTAGGATAAATATGGGCTAAGCACTCAGCATTGACACTCACTAATTGGTTTTACTGTGGGTGCACATTCTCATGAGAATGCTTTAATAAAAAGCTTTTCTCATACCAAAGTTGCCTCTGAAACAACTTATTTTGAGAAGGAGGTCTGCACCTGTTTTTCACACAAAGTATAGATGATGAAACATAGTAAACAAGTATCGATTGTTGATGGAAAGATGGGGAGGTATGAATATAAGATGTTGCAAACAGTGTCCAGTGAAGTCCCCATGTTTACTGTTTTTGCCTAACTGTTATGATTTGTGACAATTGTGAGGAGTGGGTGATGACCTCCTCAAAATAAGTTCTTTCACAGGAAGTTTTGGTATGACAAAACCCTTTATTGTATTCTCATGAGAATGGGTACCCACAGGGGAAAAAAAGTAGTAGGTGAGTGCAAATGCTGAAAGCAAACACCTTGTATTTATCCTCTGCCCTGCTGCAATCACTCCCTCCCTTGAGGCACCATAGGTTGCTAGGCATAGATTCACAATCTTCCTGGAAGAGTTCTAGCTAAATCTTCCTTGATATGTTACCCCTCCCATTCACATACACCTTCATGCAACTCATGCTCAAAAATGGGTTGGAGATTTTAAACAAGGGAGGAGAAATTAATATTAATAAGTCTATTAAGCAAGCACAGTAAATGCTAGGGTTAACCTTTTACCTACTTTTTCTAGGACACCATCAAGAGCCAGCTCAAACTAGTTTTTCTCTAGCCCTGAAAAACTTACTTTTCTCTTTTTTTAGTGGACATAAGTCATTATATAATATTGCCTTGCTGTTCCCTATATTGGCATGCTTTCCTTCAGAAGATCTCTTCATGTATCAAGCTATTCTGAGAAAATTCCACCATGTACTAGACTATTACTGTTTCTCACATAATGATTGAACAAATGAATGAAAAGACATTTATTAAGCACTGTGTGTATCGCACTATGCTAAATGTGCTAAAAAAAAAAAAGAAAGTAAAAATACTCTCCATTCTCAAGATGTTCATATAATATGGGGAAGACAACACATAATTAAAACAGTTGTAGCAATCACTGGTCAATAACTCCAAGCTTGAGGTTGGAAGCAGCACTGGTGGTTTGGGGTGGGGGTCTGGGGGGAGAAGGAGCTACCCTTTCCAGAACTCTTTGATTTATCAGTTCATTGTGGCAGTTGGTCAGAAGTATTCATGGTGGTCTCCTTTCCAAAAGTATTGCTCACATAAGTGATGATATGAGTCTCTGGTCTGGAAACAGAGCCAGTAGTATGGATATTGTTGATTTCAAGGGCTCCTTGTTAAAGGTGCTAGACTATCTCTGTCAGGGTCTGAGAGGAAGTGGTAACAGAAGCAATTTGGGTGTTTTGAATTGACTCTGGATAAGAATGAAGCAATGTAGCCCCCCCCCCCCATTTTCCTTTGAAGAGAAAATGGTGATTTAAAGAAGAAACATTTACCAAGGAAGGATCCATACTTGCTCAGGCCAGACTGAGAGGAAAATTCCTGAACTTCCAGTTTCTAGTTGTCTTTGGCATTTTTGTTTCCTTTTCTTAGTGAAATTCAGAGGCTAGTGATTTTGAAAATGAACATTCTTAGTTTGGGGAGTTAAATTGTTAGTAATTTAAGTTTTAAATCTTTTAGTTCAAGAGTTTCAAATAGTTGAAAGTTCCAGAGTTGGGAAAATATCTCAAGAGGAACATTTTCTTAACAATGGGCAATTTGGGGATGGAAAAGAATTGCAATACAGCTGGAAAAACACATATCATGGATGATAAAATCGTCTGGGGTCAGCTAGGTGGTACAGTGGATAGAGCACTGGCCCTGGAGTCAGGAGGACCTGAGTTCAAATCTGACCTCAGACACTTAACACTTACTAGCTATATGATCCTGGGCAAGTCACTTAACCCCAATTGCTTCATCAAAAAAGGGCATCTGGATAGTGATAAGCCTCCATAATATTATAACTTGCTTGCCAAATACAGGTGAAAATGGAATATTTATTAATACATAGGGTGCATTACACATATAATATATACACATACACATATTTATCCGTAGGTTGTCTAAATGTGACTTGAAGAGAGCTGTGGATATAGATCTCTGGAGTCTTGCCTACCCTTTTCCAAGGGAGACTTTGATTTCTAACCAGAAGGGAACCAGGAGATTGAATTGTAAAGATGGTCACTTTGTTCTCCTCTGAACATGATTACCAGGCTAGAATTAAACTTATCTTCCCTCCAAATATTGCTGGTTTCGGGGCATAATTTTCAACTTCAGAAGGAACAAAGTTGATAACTTCCATGACTGATATCAATTTAAAGGGAGAATCTTGATCTGGGTGTGTATTTCTTTCAAATCAGAACTGATAAAATGGCTCTCCTCCTCAAAGTTAATTCACAAACTCTTTCCCTCACATAGCCATAGAACTCTGTTCTCATACTCCCTTTCAGTTAGGAGAAACTTAAGAAAAATGCTCTATGTTTGAAACTTGGGAAAGATTGTGACCCCCAAAGTTATTTTCTTTCCCTATGTAGGTAGTCAAAAGAGTTTAATGGATTATTCGAGTGATTTATATTTCTGCCTTTGTTTATTGGCTCCAAGTTTATTATCTCCTAAATTTTCTGAGGCAAAGGAAAAAAAATGCTGTGTCAGATGATACATATATTTTCTATTGAGTATTATATGGGGTAGGGATAAAGTTACCTACTTTTAATGAACCCATGACTTAAGCAATATCTAAGTCTTATTTTAGATTTTTTTCCAGAGAAATTCAAGCAGTGGCATAATGAGCCAAAGTGGAAATGTATACCCCATTAAGCAGATCTAGCCCATGTTACCAAGATGTATATGAGCTTCATGAGTGACAACAATATTAAAGTGTTCCTGAAATCCAATATCAAATTTTGAAGTATTTTTTTGAATTCTTATTCAATAATATTTACATAAGGATTTTGATTCATCCAATTCTTTAGTGCCTTATGAAGTGAGTGAATACAATAATGTATTTCTTGAATTTGACATTTAACTCAAATGATGCTAGCTTATATTATTATGGCATTTTACTTTGTACCAATTCGTCTGAGTCACTCTAAGCAAAAGAATATTTGGATATCTAGATTTGGGGGTTCAGTTCATTAGTTATTTTAGAAGCATACAGAACTGAAAAATGTCACTCAAAAGTGTGCATTATTGCATATGGGGTTCTGCTACTTTTTAAAGTAGAAGAGCCACTCATTTCAATTCTCAAAACAACCTCAGGGATCATGATAATATGATTTCATATTATTGAGCAAAGATAGGCAGGAAGATGAAGTATATATTTTCAAAAGAAGTTAAATCATTTCAGTATTGTCAATGAAATTAACTTAAAATAGCAAATGTAAATTTTGAGATATCTAATTTAGGTTAGATAGATCATAGAAACATATCTTTATAAAATAGTTATTGAAAAGCTATGATAAATAATTCAGGCTAAAATTTTTAATAGAAACATGTTACATCTCACACCATGAATCAGTGGTGAGATAAGGAAAATGAAGATACTACTTATACCATGTTTTCCCATTCCTGGGAAGAAGATTCTAGATACCCTGAACAGACATATTTATACTATTTATTTATTTATTTATTTTTTAGTGAGGCAAATGGGATTATAGTTGCCCATCTACTATAAGTATCTAATAAATTTCAAGACTTAAAATATTTAAGTTTTTAGCATAAAGTGGTCAGTTTTAAAAGGTTTAAGTGTTTGAACACAATGCAATAAAATTATATGAAGGGCTGATGAAGAAAACATTAAAAATCAGAAACTAAATAACTCAACCCTATAGAAATTATTTAAATAAATAAATAATATAAAACATAGTTTCTTTTAGTAATTATAATTTAAAAAATGAGACAATGTTCTAGAGTCTTGTGGAGGTAGCCAAAGTAGTCCTTGGGGGGAAATTTACAGCTCTAAAAGCTTTCCTTAACAAAAGAAAGGCAACAGATTAAATAGTTTTGCAAGTAACTAAAAAAACAAAAACAAAAACAAAAACCTTGGAAAACACAACAAAATAAAAAAATTAAAGTAACACCAAAATAAAATTATGAAGACTAAAGATTAAAATACTATTATAAGGGGCAGCTCGGTGGCACAGTGAATAGAGCACCATCCCTGGAGTGAGGAGTACCTGAATTCAAATCCGGCCTCAGACACTTAACACTTACTAGCTGTGTGACCCTGGGGAAGTCACTTAACCCCAATTGCCTCACTAAAATTAATTAATTAATTAATTAAAAAACCCTATTATATTAACAAATAAAACAAGGAGTTGTTATTATTTTAAAAATAAGACCATTCAATAATTTGATATTTTTAAAAAGAGGACATCATATTATCAATATGAAAAAGGAGAATTTGCAATAGAAGAATAAAGGAAATTATTAGAAATTATTTTGCCCAATCATATGCCAAATAAAATTGACAGTTTAAAGGAAATAGATGAATATTTACAAAAATATATAAAATTAATGTGTTAACATAGCAAGAAATAGATAATTTAAACAACTTTACCTAGGTACAAAGAGACCAAACAAGATATAAAAGTTCTTCCAAAGAAAAAATCCTGGGACAAAATGCATTTATATGTAAATTCTGTCAAAACCATTGATTCTTCTATTAAACAGTTTGAAAATAAAAAATAAAATAAGTAATCCTAACAAAAATTTCCATGATACAAATATGTTTTCATAATCTAAAGCAGGGAGAGTTAAAACAGAGAAAAATGCCGAGAGGCCAGTATTCATAATGAACAATGACATAAAAATTTTATAATACTATCAAAGAGGCAACAGCAGCAAGTCAAAAAGAAATGTAGGGTTGGTTCAACATTAGTAAAATTATAGCAGGGAAAAGGGAGTAGGAAGAGAAAAATATTGAAAAAAAATAAAGCAGAGGCTCATCCTGCTGAGATCAACAAAGAGACAGTTCAAAAACTATGTTAGATATAAGATAGAGATGGTAAAAGGGGATAAGATCACTACTTAGAATGTAAAGGATGAAGACAATAATGTCAGATTGAACTACTTAACTCATATTTTGGTTCTTCTCCCCAACCCCTTACTTATCATAGGGGAATATTGTTTGTATAGAAATTGAAGAGACAAAAATAGGTAAAAGAGAATTGAAAACACTGTTAGGCTGGAGCCAGCTTATTTTGATGAGTTTATTGTTAAATTTCTGGTGAGCATTTATTTACACCTCAGAAATTAATATAAATCAGGAATTGATCTATCACTTTGTTGTTGTTCTAGACCCATTATTGAAACCAAAGATAACTGAAGAGATCATCAGATTTCATGTTAGCTTCCCTTGGTTAAGTTACAAGGTTCAGAGGAATTCCACAGAATAATGTGATTGATAAATCACTGGTAATCTTTGAAGGATTAGGAGAACAGGAGAGGTATTTAATATATCCTTTGAGGACAATTGTTTGCTTTTTTTACTTTTAAAATATTATTTTTTAAATTCTAAGTCATTCTATTTTTTTCTTCTTACCACCTCTGCCCTCTATCCACTGGGGAAATGACAGAAAGAACCACTCTTTTGTTTTTCTTTCTTCAAAAAAAAAATAGGTAGGCCGTAGAGTAAACCATTTTTTAAAAAAGGATTGATATCTCTTCCAGAAAAGAACATTAGGACATTATTAAGAGGATGGCTTATGAGTAGTTTAGATAGATAAGCAATAAATGCTAAAAGCTTGCATGATCTCACCAAGAATAGGTTATTCCAGACTAACCACATTTCTTTCTCTATTTTTTTTATGATATGGTATCTTGACTGAATAAACATGGAAATATTGTAGACATAGCATAATTAGATTTCAGCAAAGTATCTTACACTCTCTCTTATGCTATCATTGTGGACAATATGACTAGCTGCAAAGAATAGTCATAAATGATTCAATGTCAACTGGGACCTTGACTCCAGTTAATTTCCCTACATATGTGTCTAATGTTGAATACTAATTCAACATTGTCATGAGTGTCTAAGATCTGTGGTATTAAATTTTAATAGAAATAGGGAACACTCAACCACATATAAAGATCCCCAAGGGGTACATATTGACTTAGAAACTTTGAAGGAATAACTTACATTGGCTATTATAAATAGCCAAATTAACTACAAAGAAAATATGAAGGAAGATACCATCTGTATCCTGAGAATGAATTAATAAATAGAAGCATGAAAAAAAGAAAACTACATTTAACATTGTTTATATTCTATGTAGTATTATTGATTTTGTTAAATTCTTCTCAATTACATTATAATCTATTTCAAGTTGCACTCAGTAGAGTGGACCATGTGTTTGAACATTATGATTTCAATGATACCTTGGAAGGTTTACTAATTAAAATGGGAGGGTGACACAGATAGGAACTGAAAAAGTATGACTAAGCAGAAGGGCATCTTGTAATTGCTAGACTATATACTCAACATTAGGCAACGGTGTAATGTGGCAGCCAAAAGAGTTAATGCTAACCTCAGTTGCATTCACAGAAACCCAGTGTTTCAGTGGTATTGTTGATTTTCTGGCTGTAGTCTTCCCTGGACAGACAACATTTGGAGGACTGGATTAATTTTTGTGTGCCACATTTTAGAAAAGACATAGAGAAACTGAGGGTTATAAGGATCATGAGACATCTAGAGACAATTTTATTTGAGGATCCATAAATGGAATTACAAATGTTAAATTATGGAAAAAGATTACTTGGGAGTGGGAGAGCAAATAGCACTCTGCAAATATATGAAGGGCTGTTATGTGAGGAAAGGATTAAATGTGGACTTCTTACCCTTAGAAGGTAGAACAGAGAACAAAGACTGCTTATTACAATAAAGGTGGGTTTATGTTTGATATTAAAAAATGTCATTACAATTTACTACCACAGGAAGTCATGACTTTTTCCTCGTAGAGGTCCTTTAACAAAGGTTACAAAACTAATTGTTGGTAATGTTGAAGAGGGGATTATTTATAAAATTCAGAATGTACTAGATGGCTTCTGGGTTCCCTACCAACATGTTGACCTTGTGAATCGATGAATACCTTTTCTTTAGAAAACTATTTTTTGGGGAAAAAAAAAAAACTACCAGGGACTCAGCTAATGGAAAAAAAAAAGTGATCTCATCTATCCATTAGTGCTTTCCTCTCTCTAAATGATCTTGTATTTATTTAGCTAAGTTTATGTTTAAACTCGAGTGCAATGTAAGCTCTTTAAGGGTATGAGTTGTTCTTGTTTTTCATCATTGTGTCCCCAGTGATTAATAAATATTTGTTGAAGTTAAATTGAACTGCCATAGATTTGTTCTTTAATTGGGATGACCTTGTGAAGTACACTGGATTTGTAATCTGTATCTTTCATCATTTTTGTGCCTTTCCTCCAGAATAATGTGTTTCTTAGACTTAATAACTTTGAAGCATGTGATTATTTTATGTGTGTCTTTGGTAATAGAAACCCAAATGAGTTATGAATAGTTGAATGGACACAATGCTTTCAAAAGTCATTCTATACCACTACTAGGTATATATCCCAATGACATCCCCAAAAAAGGAGAAAAAGACCCATTTGTACAAACATATTTATACCAGCTCTTTTTTAGTGGCTAAGAACTGGAAATCAAAGGGATGGCCATTAATTGGGGAATGGCTAAACAAACTGGTACATGATTGTGATAGAATATTATTGTGTTATAAGAAATAATAAACAGGATAATTTCAGAAAGGCCTTGAAAGACTTAAATGAATTGATGCATAATGAAGTGAGCAGAACCAGGAGAATGGTGTGCAGTGACAGCAAGATTGTGTGATGAAGAACTGTGAATAACTTAGATATTCTCAGCAATACAATGATACAAGATAATCCCAAAGGACTAATAATGAAGCATACTATCCACTTCCAAAGAAAGAAGTGATAATTGACTGAACACAGACTGAAGCATGCTATTTTTCACCTTTCATTTTTTTCCCTTTAATTAAAGTTTTCTTATACAAAATGACTATTATGGTAATGCTTTACTCATGTAAAACCTATATCTGTTTACCACCTCAGGGAGGAGAGAAGGGAGGAAGGGAAAGAGAAATAGAATCTGGAACTCAAAACTTTAAGTAAAAATATTAATTCTTTTATAGTCATTGCATTAGATCAATACAAATAGCCTCTGAGGTAAGGCTTTAGGCATTGTTATCCCATTTTGCAGAGAAGCAAACTGAGCCAAGTAGAGTTTAAGTGTATTGCCTTCAGAAGAACAGGAAGAGGCAGATTTAGGATTTAAAACTGGATTTTTCACTTCAAATATCACACCCTTGCCATTTTCCATGCTAACATCAGTAAGAGGGAAGAAACAATGAGCACAGAGAAAACATTGCATTTTAGCAAATAGGGGATAGACATTGCTCTTAGGATCCAGACTACCTGAGACCATTAGGAAAATATGTCCCTTAGGGTAGCCCCAGGGAAACCTAAAATTAAATTGAATGCCTTCTTGGCTAGGATTTGAACAGTTGTACTATGGACACATCTGGGAGCATTTAACTAAAGCAAACACAATTTACAACTCAGCACAAGAGTCATTAAGCTGAATCAACAGTGCTAGGGTATGAGTGTGTGTGTGTGTGGGGGGGTGGGTGTTTGTGTGTGTGTGTGCAAGCATGTGTGTGAATATAGATTGTTTCCTGGAAATACTCTGTGAGGGCAAAAATTTGATATATGGAGCATATTAGGGTGACTTTCCTTAATATTGGGGTCCCGGAAATATGAGGGACTCTCTTAGGTTTAATTTCCCCTTTGAACTTTCCTTTTTATATATTCCTCCCAGGAAAATAAGAAAAGGAGCCTCTGAGCTTTAGTTCATAAAGGATCAGGTTTTATTGCTTAGGAATTAATTAGACCACAAAGTTGAAACCAATTAGGGAAATAAGGAAGTAGAAATACAGATGGACAGTCTTAACTCTAAGTTTAGCCTACGGGATGCCAGAGATTAAGCTAATTCAAAGGAATTTAGGGTTTTGCTTCATAAAACTCGCCAATCCCAAACTGTCCACCAGGGCGAGGACAGCACGCCCAAGACAGAGCATGAAGCACCCCACCACAGAGCCGAGTGCCACTAGACTGCTTTCCAGGCCAAAAGAGACCACACTCTTGAATGTCCCACCCACCAGAAGTTGCCTCCCTTCCGGTGGAGTTTTCCTCCCCCAAAAAGAGAGATCGGGCTTTTTTCTTCCCCAAAAGGGGAGGTCCTTCCAAAGCTGCCCAGTAGCATGCACAATCTCAGGGTGGGCCAGGTGTGGCCCCTCCCAAATGATTCAACTAAAACTCTCAATATTAATCTTTACCACAAATAATTTTTAACACAACTCCAATGAATATCTTTATGGTGGGACCTTGACTGCTAATGTTAGACTTCAGAGTAATCTCATAGAGTCATTTTTTTAATGGTGTCAAGTGATAAAATGATAAAAACATTTCACTACAGTGATTTCTCTCTTTGAAGTCTGATTAAGTAGGTTTGAAATCACAGAAAAAATAAAAATCAATACATTATGTGCCATTATATTAGAAAAAATATTTAATTTTAAATAAAACCACCAGTTTGGGGAGAGAAGGTTTAAAGACAGTTCAATTAAGAAAGTCAAGTGATGGTTTTGATTACTTACTCTATGCAGATTCATTTTCTTAATAATGGAATATGTCTCCAGAAAACACAAGGGCAATTAAAGATTCAGACCAATAATTAATTATATCAATACCTGCCCAAGAATCTTATGTGGAATAACTGCCACCAAAACAACAACAACAACAAACAACAAAACAAAATCATACCACAGGTTTACTGTTTGAAAGTCATTAACTTTTTTTATGTTTTTATCATTATATTCCCTATAATCAAAAAGTGAACTGTCAAAGGTTATTTAAGGAATATAGGGGGCAGCGAGGTGGTGCCCTGGATTCAGGAGTACCTGAGTTCAAATCCAGCCTCAGACACTTGACATTTACTGCGTGACCTTGGGCAAGTCACTTAAGCTTCATTGCCCCACAAACCAAAAATAAAATACAAATATAGGAAAACTGGTGCTCCATCTAAGCTCCTAAAGTTAGAAGGGATCTAACTTATTGTGACAATTAATCAACTCAACAAATATTTCTTAATCATTTATTATTCACCACACACTGCTAGGCAGGGGGATACACATATTTTTTTCAAAAAGCAAACTTTATGCTCTAGGAGCTTACACTATACTGAGGAGAAGGCGTGCATAAAGAAAAGTGAATTTTAAGTGCATACCAAGGAGACACAAAGTAATTTTATGAAAGAGGTCACAAGCAAATGGGGGTAATCAGGCTTAACCCTCTACAGCAAGTGGTATTGGATTTGAGCCTTAAAGGAGACTTGAACTCATGTTCTCATGACTATAGGGCCAGTTCTCTATCCACTGCACCACCTAGCTTGAAGGAACAGATGGAAGCAGAAAACAGTTAATTGTCTAGTATGGTTGGAACATTCAATGCATTAAGTGGAGTAATGTGAAATAAAAGTGGAAAGGCAACATTGGAGCCATACTTTGAAGAGCTTAAAATTCCAGAGGAGAAAATTCTGTAGATAATGGGACCCCATTTTATATTTTTGAGCAGAAGAATGGCTTGTTATTGTCTATTCAACAACAAAAGTTTATGAACTGAAATTTTATTTTGACCCATTAAATTGGCAAAAATGAGAAAAGGTGGGATTAGTCAATGTTATAGGGACAACATAGAC
Organism: Dromiciops gliroides; assembly: GCF_019393635.1. Lineage (NCBI taxonomy): Eukaryota > Metazoa > Chordata > Mammalia > Microbiotheria > Microbiotheriidae > Dromiciops > Dromiciops gliroides. Next base: position 196,799,103 of record NC_057866.1, on the reverse strand, counting down.
ACATATGGAAGAACACTGTTGATGGAGCTGTGGTTTGTTCCAACTTTGTAGAAAACATTTTGGAATTCTATTAAGTGACTAAAATGCCCCTCTTTTTTGACCTAGAGATCCCATTTTTAGACACATGCCTCAAGGAAATGAAAGACAGGAGGAAAGGTCTTAAATACCCCCAAAATATTCAAAGCAACACCTGTCATAGTAGCAAAGAGCATGACAAAATAGATGTTCATTGATCCTGGTACGGGTAAACAAATTGTGGTACCTGAATATAATAGAACCTTACCATCCCATGAGAATTGATTACTGGGGCCGCTAGGTGGTGCAATGGATGGACCACTGGCCCTGGAGTCAGGAGGACCTGAGCTCAAGTCCTAGACTCAGACACTTAACACTTATTAGCTGTGTGACCCTGGGCAAGTCACTTAACCCCAATTGCCTCACAAAAGAAAGAAAGAAAGAAAGAAAGAAAGAAAGAAAGAAAGAAAGAAAGAAAGAAGAAAGAAAGAAAGAAAGAAATTAAGAAAGAAAGAAATGATTACTGTGAAGAATTACCAGGAGGCATAGGAAGACATATTAACTGAAATAAAAATAACTAAAGAATCATTATAAACAATAAACTCAATAACACAAATGGAAAGAACAATGACAACAATAACAAAATGATTCTTATTTAATTAATTAATTAATTAATTTTTTTGCAGGTCAATGCGGGTTAAGTGACATCTCCAGGGTCACTCAGCTAGTAAGTGTCAAGTGTCTGAAGCCAGATTTGAACTCAGGTCCTCCTGAATCCAGGGTCAGTGCTTTATCCACTGTGCCACCTAGCTGCCCTGATTCTTATATAATTGTAATGATGAAACTTGATGATGAAGATATATAAAACATGTAGGTGTTAGATGGTGTATTACATCACTGTGGGACACTGCATATACAGTCAGATTTGGTTGATGTGTTGGTTAGTTTTGCTGAACTTTGTCCTCTCATTTTTAAATTATTATTTGTAACATGGAATAGTTTTCTTGGCATGGGGAATCTCTCTCTCTCTCTCTCTCTCTCTCTCTCTATATATATATATATATATATATATATATATGTATACATATATAATCTCTATCTCTATCTCCAGCCTTACCCCTATCTCTATCTCTGTTAGATATTAATGTTAGGTAAAAACAAAAACTTTTCAATTTTTTTCAAAAAAGAGAAAGATTTTAGAGGCAGTTATGTGAAGAATGACCTGAGGCAAGATACTAAAATCAAGGAGACAAACCAAGGAGATAATGCTTCCAATAATTCTCGGGAAGACTTAATTAGAACTTAAACTAGGGTGGTAGAAGAGGGAACAGAAAGAAATGGACAAATTTCATAATAGGACTCAGTAATTAATTATACATACATAATGAGGGAAAAGGAATAGTCAAAGATGATGGGAAGACTGATAGAGAACCATCCAAAAAAGTAAAAATAAGAATTTGGGAGGAGAACCAGGGTTTCAGGGTATGGTGATTTGAAGTAAATGGTTCATATTCCAATCCAATTATTTCTGACTTCTTGAAATCTTTTCCTGCCTAATGCTGTTCTAACACAATTATGTTTCCTATTATTTTCCTTAAGTTGATAATGCCATGTATGAATCTTTTTTCCAAATGTTGCCAAGATTAGAGTCTCATATAACATTTTACTATACCCAACTATATGTAGTTCTTGCAGCAGATCTCCTTAGAGTTCTGTTTACATTTCTGTTATCACTTATTATTAGTTTATTTTCTTTTTAACTCCTAGATAAATCTTTTAGAACCTATATCCCCCCCTTAGTTGAACAAGGACCATGACCTTCCTAGACCTCAGTTTCTTCTTCTCCAAAAAAACAAGACTGAATTACATGGTCACTAAGATTTCTTTAAGCTCCAACTTTCTGTCACATTGGGACCTTTACTTAATTTAATTCCTATGATATAAAGATTAGTAGTTTTAATGTCATAAGTATGTTTGAATTTCACACTTCTAAGACATCCCTGTAGTTTCAGTCAGCATTTTCATACATACATGTAAATAAGATATACGACCTCCTTTAAAATGTTCAATAATTATTTTTCTTTCCTCCTCACTTAATGATATCTATTTAAGACGTGGCATCTAAAACAAGCAAAACCTTTATAAATCAACATAATCTCCCATCCTATAAGTCAAGGATTCTTAATCTTTTTGGTGTTATGGATCCATTTGTTATACAGTTAAAGATTGTGGACTCCACAGAAGAATGTTTTCAAATTCATAAAATAAAATACAAAGGGTTACAAAGGAAACCAATTGTATCAAAATATAATTATCAAATGTTAAATAAAAAACAAGTTTACTAATTCCAGGTGAAAAATCCCTTTTCTAAATGAATTTGTTTAGCTCTGTCTTGTCCTGTAAGAAAAGCCCTCAAGTGCCCCTTCCCTGATTTCTTAAATGAATTGCTTTGTGTTGTTGTTGTTTTTCCTTGGCGAGGGGGGTGGTGGTATTTGCTGTCTAGTAAAGATATTAATCCCATAGGAGGTTTATTTTTCCTCTTATCTTCCTCCAATTTGTTTCCCAGCTCAAACATATATCTTCCAGCTCAAAGTTTAATTGTATTACTTGCTTCTGAATCATGAGAAAGAAAGTGATGTACCTCACCTGTGTGATCTTTTAACTGATAAGCCAAAATAAATCTCTGTCTCCTTCTGGGTTTGTATCTAAGAGATTCCCCAAAGGCTGTGTTTGTCCAACTCTTTTTACAAACCTTTAATCTTCCAGTTGTTGATTCTAACCAGATTGGATGCAGTCAGACCTGAGTTGTTCTTACCCTTTCATATATTTGATCAGTTCTTCCCCCATTTCAGTGAATTTTCTAAGATATTCTTTCTCCTCTTCTAATTTGTTTTCTTGAAATTATAATTCACTTTATTTCCTGTTTTTCCCCTCTCACATGTTTTCCTTGCTTCCTTGTCCTTCCTATTTGTAGCACAGAGTGAACTGTATGCTAATGCCTCTATACTCATCTCCAACTGACCTTTCTTGGTCCTTCCTTCTAACAACAACCTTTGGCACTCAGCCTTGGAAAGCAGCCTTGAGCCTCAGTCTGTTTCATGCTTCCTTGTGCTGCTCACATGGTACAAAACATGGTTCCATTGATTTGCTTTTCTTTCCCCACAAGGATAATTTCTCATAATATTTCCTTCCACGTGCTTTTCATTGCTACGTGAAGGATCTGTAATGTTGTCAGCATGAACATTTCTTCCATTCATGCAGATTATAGCATCAATGAACTTTGTAGGGATTTTAAAAAAAGTTGTTGTGGCCAAAAAGTTGTTTGTTATAAGCCTCTGACAACTTAGGCAGGCTACTGCTTAGACAACAGATGTTCATTTTTGTCACTACCTTCTTTAGTCTGCTTATTTAAACACCTATTCAAAATAGGAAATTAATCAATTGATTAACAAATTGACTCTCAATCAATCAAGAAATGTCATCTTGGACAAAACCCAGATTTAAATATGATTGAAGTATATTATTCTAGTAAAAATGGAAGCTCTTGGTGGCCAAGGACTACTTTGTGTCTTTGTATTTCAAATTCTTAAAGAGGAAGCATGATACAATGCAAGTGACTGTGTTATGGAGAAGGAGAGGTTGCACACATGGCCAACCCATTTGGTAGTCTGGTGAACCCTGAGATCTACTTTTCAGAATAAAATATTTAAACTCATATTTTAAACAAATGCTAAATTTTAGTTGATAATAGCTAGCATCTATATAGTGATTTAAGGTTCACAAAGTCTTTTGCAGTGATTATCTTGCTTTCTTCTGACAACAACCCTTGAAGGTAGCTGCAACATTATCTCCATTTTAAAGATAATGAAACTGAGCTAGATGGAAGGTAAATGACATGCTCAGGGTTGAACAGCTAGTAAGTATGTGAGGCCAGATTTGAACTCAGGTCCTCTTGACTATAGGTCCAGTGCTTTATCCATTGTATGACCTAGATGCTTCTGTTAAGTGAAAAAATGCACACAAACACATGTATGTATATTTTTCTCATCCCACTTTGTAGACCCTTTGAAATGCATTGATTGTCATGTTTGAGAATCCTTGGTGTACTGGATGGGGACTAGATTTAGAGTCAGCAAAGCCTAGGTTCAATTTTTGCTTTTGATCCATTCTGTACATATAAGTATGCCTGTGTAAGTCATTTAACCTCTTATTACTCTAAGTAACACTCTAATACTACAATTATAGAAATTCTTTATAATTAAGATGATTTCATTTATTGGGTTTTTATCCCTAATGCTGAACACAGTGACTGGCCCATGGTAGGAGTATGATAACTGTTCTTTGACTGAATGAATTGCAGATTTGCCTCATTGCAGGGAGTAGAGTCCAAAGTAGAGTTTCACACAACACAACACAAGTTGTAGTGCCTTATATATAAATGTTTGTTTTATCTGATTCAGTTTAACCCCTATTGCTTCTTTTTTTGTGTGAGGCAATTGGGGTTAAGTGACTTGCCCAGGGTCACACATCTAGTAAGTGTCAAGAATCTAAGACCAAATTTGAACTCAGGACCTCCTGAATCCCGGGTCAGTGTTCTATACACTATGCCACCTAGCTACCCCAACCCCTATTCCTCCTTACTGATTCATTTACTTTACTTGTTCCATTTTAGACAAATCCTTTGAAATAATTGCATTTCTTCTTGCTTAAGATTATACTAAATGTTTAAAAAAGATGTGGGTTACTTCCTCCATAGCCAAAAACATCCACTCATAAGGAGCTGCCACAAAATGTGGTTATTTGTCTTTTCTTTCTATGGTAGCCTGCCTTAGTTCCTAGAGAAAACATCCCAGGCACATGTTTTATTCATCTTACAGTACTTAGCTCCATTTTTTCAAATAATGTTAGAAAGAAAGGGTACTTAAAGATTATCTAATTCAGTGCTCTTATTTTATAGATATGAGTACCAAAGGTTAAGTGACTTACTCAAGGTCACAGAGAGAATTACTGGGAGTCCTGCATCTGGCACATAGATATCTTGATTCTCAGTCTGATGCTCTTTACAGATCATCTTCCTTGTCCTCAAACAGTATTATCTTTGATTGGCAAAAACTCAAAGCACACATCTGTGGTTTCCATGGTAACCATTTAATTTCAGAATAGGATCTACAGATTTTAGCCTTGACTTTGATTGTGGTATCACTGTAAAGTCAAACCATTTCATTAACCCCTCCCATCATCTTTCTTTAAAAATTATAACCAGAAATTCTTAAAAACTGTACTAGCTTTTGTATACCTTGAATTTCCATTTATATATACATACATACATGTATATATAATCAATACATATATACATATACATACACACATAAAACATACATATATGTGTGCATATATATAAATAGAAAGTATACTTTATATATATACACACACATATATGTATGTATTATATATGTGTGTGTATATATATATATATATATGTGTGTGTGTGTGTGTGTGTGTGTGTGTGTATATATAAGTGTACCTTCTATTTGGGGTATTCGTAATTTTTCCATTGTATTTAGTTCCAATAATCATTAAGGCTTAATTTTTCTGTCTTTATCATCTTCCGTGCAAAGATAATAGAGAATTTTCCTTCAGACAATTTTCATTTTCTTTCTACAGCACACAAAGGGAAACAACAGCTGTTATGATGATGCCTGAAGAAGACTTTTCCTTTTTATCAAGTTTTCAACTTTACTTACACATCAATATCTTTTTCTCATCTTCCTCTTAGCTGCTCCTTTTCTGCTGCACATCCAAAGCCTATAGTCACCAGAAGAAAATCATTACTCATTTTCTTTCCTTCATTCACCAACCTGGCCTTTAATTTCTCCATTATTTAGTTTTATCCTGGTTCTTTTGTTACTTATTAATGCTCAGGGATATATCAGGCTGTCTTACTACAAAGCCAAAAGTTGGCAGCTACTACGGTTTTGTCCTGTATGCTATTGTGATAACATTGCAAGGTAGATAGGAAGCCAAGTAATTTATTTTTCCTGTGTGCAATTCAATTTTATGAATACTTAGCTTTTTATTTTTCTCAGTTACATATAAACAAAAAATAGCATTCATTTTTTAAAATTTTTGAATTCCAAATTCTCTCTCTTCCTCCCTCCCCACTTCATGTGGTGGCAAACAGTTTGCTATAGCCTTATACATGCACAGTCATGCAAAACATTTCCATATTAGCATGTTGAAAAATAATACAGATCAACAAAATAAGAATAATGAAAAAAGTTTTAAAAGTATTATTTAATCTGAGTTCAGACTATATCTGCTCTTTCTCTGGAGGTGGATAACATTTTATATCATAAGTCCTTCAGACTAGTTTCAAATTATTGTATTGATGAGAATGGCTAGGCCATTCACTTATTATGCGATATTACTATTACTATGTACAATATTCTCCCAGTTCTGCTCATTTTACTTTCCATCAGTTCATGTGAGTCTTCCTTGGTTTTTCTGAAAGCATCCTACTTTTCATTCCTTATACCACAAGAGTATTCCATCACAATCATATATCAGAACTTCTTCAGTCACTCCACAATTGATGAGCATCCCTTCAATTTCCCATTCTGTGCTGCCACAAAAAGAACTGCTATAAATATTTTTGTATATAAATACTTTTACTTCTTCTTTGATCTCTTTTGCAGAACTAGTACTGATAATTCCTTGGTCAAAGGAGATGCACAGTTTTACATCCCTTTGGGAATAGTTCCAAATTTCTCTCTATAGTGGTTGAATCAAATCCAACAACAATATGTTAGTGTCCCAGTTTTTTCAAATCCCTGCCAATATTTGTCATTTCATTTTCTGTCATATTAACCAACCTCATAAGTATGAGATGTTACCTCAGAGCTGTTTTAATTTTCATTTTTCTATTCAATTGAGATTTAGAGTATTTTTTCAGATGAATATAGATAGCTTTGATTTCTTCTTTTGAAAACAATTGGTCCATATGCTTTGACTATTTAGAAATTAAGAAATTACTCATATTCTTATAAATTTGACTCAGTTTCTATATATTTGAGAAATGAGGTCTTTATCAGATGAGAAAAACTTACTATTCATTTTCCCCAGTTTTCTGTTTCCCTTCTAATCTTGGCTGAATTGGTTTCATTTGTGCAAAACCTTTTTAATTTGATGTAATCAAAATTATTAATTTTATATCCCATAATGTTCTTTATCTCTTGTTTAGTCACAAATTCTTCCCTTATCCTTAAATCTGACAAGAAAAAATATTCCATGCTCTCCTAATTTGCTAATGATATCAACCTTTATTTATAAATCATCTACCCATTTTGACCTTATCTAGGTATACTGTGTGAGATGTCATTCTATACTTGGTTTCTATCAAATTTTTTTCTAGTTCTCCCAGCAATTTTTGTCATATACTGGTTTTTTGTCCCCAAATCTTGGATCTTTGGGTGCATGAAACCCCAGATTACTGTGGTCATTTACTACTATTTATTATGTACCTAATCTATTCTACTGACCTACCACTCTAATTCTTATACTGTATGAGATTATTTTGATGATTACCACTTTGTAATACATTTTGAGATCTGGTATTGATAGGTCACCTTCCTTCACTTTTTGTTTCATTGATTCCCTTTATATTCTTGAACTTTTGTTTTTCCAGATGAAATTTATTTTTTTTCCTATGGCTATAATATTTCTTATGGCACTGAATAGTGAATCCATTTAGGCAGAGTTGTCATTTTTATTACATTGACTCAGCTTACCCATGAGGAAATAATATTTCTCCAGTTGCCTAGATCTGATTTTATTTGTGTGAAAAGTACTTTGGAATTATGTCCATATAGTTTCTGGGTTTGTCTTAATGCATAGACTCACAAATATTTTATATTTTCTGCAGTTATTTTAAATTGAATCAGTGAATACTTAGCACCTAAAATGTGCAAGGAAACAACAAATGCAGCCTCTGTCACTAAGGCACATCTTGTTGGATATAGAGAGGCTGACTTAGCTTTTCCTTTGATCAATGAAAATCTGGGACTAAAAGTGATGACTGAGTTCTGTGCATTGGTCTTCAACAACACTGTTTTCTTGGTATATAATTCAATTTTATAAACATAGACATACACATACATATGCATATATATCTTCCCCTCCCATGACTATAATTCTCTCCTTCCTTACATCAAAAGTTCAGAATCCCAAGGTGCCTTATTCAACTCTGCTGTTCAATGCTATTCAAGAAGTTTCTTCCCAGATGTGTTTCCCCAGCCCCCACCCCTAATATTTGTGTGTATGTGTATGTGTATATACATATATATACACACACATACATATGCATGTATATACATATATATGTTTATATGTATATATGCAAATGTATGTATGTATGTATGTATATACTAACACATATACTTTTCTTCCAATTTATCCATATTCCTATTAAATCCCTCCTCCATGTGACTCATTGAGGTACTGACAACTAGGTGTGGGGAGATTAGGAAAACAGTTATAAAGATGGCGGTGCTTGATATGATTATTTAAGGAAACCATGAAGTAGATATGAGGGGAGAGCACTGTAGTAAAGGGGGGACAGCCAGACCAAAGGTAGAAAGAAAGAAGATGTAATGTCACATGTGTATGAGAAACAATGAGTAGGTTAGTATGACTAGACGAGAGAATGGATGCAGGCAAGTAACTTGTGAGAAAGCTGGAAAAGTAGCATGGGATCAGGTTGTAATAAACTATAGATGCTAAATGAAAGACTGTAGATTTTATCCTGAACATAGTGGTGAACCAGTGAAGTTTATTAAGTAGGTAAGTGAGATGGTTATAGCTGTACTTTTGGTGGCTATTTAGAATATCTAATTGGATTGGAGAGAGACTTGAGGAAAGGAAGTAAGTCAGGAGGGTACTGTAATAGTCTAGGTAAAAGGGTTATGGCTGTTGGAGTAAAATGAAGGGGTATATATAAGAGATGTGGAGATAGTTAAGATAAAAGTCAAAATTTAGTAACTTATTAGATATATGGAGTGAATAGGAGAGAAGAGTTGAAGATGGGACCCAAGTTGCAAATTTGGATAAGAAGAGAGATGCTGTGTGTTTTACAGTAGTAAGGAAATTAAGAAAATGGGAAAATTTGGGGGGGAAAAAGATAAGTTCTTTTTTAGTCATGTTGAGCATGACATACTGATGGGACATGTAGTTGAAAATTTTCAATAAATAGCACTGGAGCTCAGGAGAAAGACTAGGGCTAGATAGTTCCAGGCACATTAATTTTTCACTTGTTCATTCATGTCTGACCCTTCATGACCCTATGGACTATAGCATGCCAGGCTTCACCGCCCATGGGTTTTGTTCTGCAAAGACACTGGAGTGGTTTACCATTTTCTTCTTAGGGGATCGATCGCCTTTGGTCAGAGCTCTCCACTATGACCTGTCTGCCTTGGGTAACCCTGCAGGACACGGATTATAATTTCATTGAGCTACACAAACCCTTCTACCAATAGACAGTGATGGAGGAGGGTCCAGGCATGTAATAGATGTTTAATAAACTTGTTAAAATTAAATTCAGTAAATGGATATTAGTTTTGTTTTGTAAAGTTTAACTTCTATTAAATTTATGAAGATTGGTAAAGGAACTAGAAAACAAACTGCACTTTAAGTTACAAGTTTGAAGTTTGAACTCTGATAATTAGTACCTGTGTGAATGCACAGGAGATACTCAAACTCAGTTTCTACTTCCCATTTGTAGAATTGAAATGATAAAGTCAGCATGACCTTCCTCAAGGAGTTATGAATTAAACTCTTTCCCTCATTTAATTGTGCTATTATTTTGCAGGATTTCAAATCAACAATTTAACAATGCAATCTTTGTAGTTTATAATACAATTAATTAATGAGCATATGCAATTAGTGAATTTTGTCTGCCTTAAAAAAAAGAACAAAATCTTACTTGACCTCTCTTTCCCTGCTTAGGATTTTCTTTTGGTTCTGTGCTTTTACCTACATTTCAAGATCTTTTGCCCTTGCCATTAATCTCTGATGTGGAAACTTGTCAAGTCTTTAAAAAGAAAAAGTGTACTTCTACAGAAAACATCAAATTTCCCTTATCAGGCATGACTGTTATGTCTTCAAAGACTCCAGAACACTATTTAAGGCATGTGACTGCTTTGACCCCAATCCCTTTTCTCAACCCTGGTTTCTATTGTGCTAATTTGGTGCCTCATTGAGAAGTTGTCCACGTTTTGCTTGCAGGCTTGGACTCACATTAAAGAACACTCTTACAGAGTGTGGAACCTGGATGCAATGTTAATTAACCTAGACTGGGCCTTTCAGGACAATCTCTAATCTTTTTGAACATGAAGAATAAATAGCAAAGGTTACCCTTGTAAGTTGTCAGCTAAACTCAGTGCCTTACCAAGGTCTTTGTTTTCAAAACACAGAGCATGTCCTCCCAGATTAAAGAGAGTATCACAGCTCTGGTATGAACTAATTTCAAATTATGGTTTGAAAAAGAGGAAAGGAAAAATGTTTGACAATTTAGAAATAGCTCTGAGATTTAGAGATATCAGGAACCACTGGAAATGGCTTTTTTTTTCTCAAATATGAAGGTCCTCCTCAGTGCTCTAATATTATATGATGAAAAGGGCAGGTTGGAATTAAATTTATGTTACACTGCTAACAATGATGGTTTACAGCAGTGGTCTCCACTACCATTTTTGCTTGACATTTCAATTAAGTTGAAGTCAAACTCACTAGCTTGTAATTTGCAGACTTGGCTTCTTTCCCTGAATTTGGAAATCCAGGTGCATGCCCTTCTCCATCCTCTATTTCATTCTTCTTAGCATTTTGAAGATCCCTGACAGTGGCTTGGCAATAAAACATCTGCAAGCTCTTTCAGCCATACACTTGGATTTAGATCGTTGGGATCTAGTGATTTTAGCCATTCCCTTCTGTGCTTTTCTTTTTCTCCACCACAAATTCTAAGATAGAGTGGTCACTTCCCTCCAAGGTTCCCTTTACTCATACTTTACTGATAGATTCCTTCTCGTTGATGAGAGTCACTACTAGAAAAGCTATCACTCTCATGGATTCTCCAGCCTTAGATGGTTGACATGATAATTAAGGCAAGTCAGGATATTATTAGTTGTGGTGATAGTATCAGAGGAAGAGGTTAAAAGTATGGTACAATTGAAAAAGTTGTGGATTTAGAATCTAGAGTAACCTGGGTTCAAATCCCTTCTCTGCTGCTTTTTACCTGTGTAACTGGGCAAGTTACTTAACCTCCCTGTGCCTTAAGTTGTCCATTGGAAATGTTGTGCTGGCAATTGCTTAATAACAGGCTCGTCAGGATACACTCTTAAATTTAATATTCACTATTACTACTTTTTCCATCACTTTCTTATGTATAAATAAATCAAAAAATTTAAAAAATCAAGTTCCAAATTGTAGCATTTGCCACTTTCTGAAGTAGACACTCACATTGAAAATTTAACCATCAGATCTCATAGGTTCAAGTTAGTTCCAATGCACTCTTGTTTTGAGGACATGGGATTTAAGGTTTTTTAGCTTCCATTGAGAAAACTCCCTCTATCAACACAGACCAATAATTATTCTGTAACATGTACTCTTACTCAGTGGTTCTCAATAAGTATGGACTATGGATCTCTGGGGGAGAAGGGGAGCAGACCTTTTAGGGGGTCTGAGAGGTCAAAACTATTTTCATGATAATGCTAAGATTTTATTCTTGTATTAAAACACTCCTTCCTTTTCCAATGACATGTCTGTGTGTGGGCAGATGTTTTTTTTTCATATACTTCAATCAAAATAACACATCACATCAGGTTAAATACAGAAGCAGATACAAGACTCCAGTCACTATTGTCAAACATTAAAGATTTGCAAAACGTGTATAAAACAGTGCCACTCATTTTATTAGTTTTCAAAAATATAGCTACCTTTCATAAAATATTATTTATGTTAATATGTAATAATTAGTTATTTTTCAAATTAATGGAATTAATATTTTGACATTTTAGTAGTTTTAATTTCTAACATGGTAATTACTGATAGCTACAATCATATATGCAAAAACTCTTTCAGTACTTTAATAATTTTGAAGAGTTTTAAAGGAATCCTTAGACCATAAAGCTTAAGTACTGCTAGTATTAAGAATTCCTTGGGAACAGTGAGAATTCAGCTTCTTGCTCAGGTTCATGCATTCAGTCTGTGTCAGAGGCAGAACCTTAATGGAGGTCTTCCTAGCTTTAGAGTCAACTCTCTATAACGTATCTCACCCTGCCTCTCACTCTTGGACAGAAAAACGTCTGAGATCTGTAGTTTCTCCCATTTTAAGAAAATGAACAGTAGATCAGCCCTCTGACAAGGTAGGACAGAAATTTTTCATATACATCTACCGGGGGGAGTTTGGGGAGCAGACCAAGAGAGGTTGTGATATTTCCACAGCAGCAAGGGTAATGTGGCAGTAGGCCTTGGAATCTGCCACATCTTCAGGACCCTTCATTACACTATGAGATCAATTTCTGAGTGAACAAGTTGGAAAGTGTGAGCCTGTGAGTTTTTGTTTGTTTTGTTTTGTTTTGGTGAGGCAATTGGGGTTAAGTGACTTGCCCGTGGTCACACAGCTAGTAAGTGTTAAGTGTCTGAGACCGGATTTGAACTCAGGTACTCTTTTATTTTTTTTTCAGGGCAATGAGGGTTAAGTGACTTGCCCAGGGTCACACAGCTAGTAAGGGTCAAGTGTCTGAGGCTGGATTTGAACTCAGGTACTCCTGAATCCAGGGCCAGTGCTTTATCCACTGCTCCACCTAGCTGCCCCTGAACTCAGGTACTCTTGATGCCAGGGCTGGTGCTCTATCCACTGCAATACCTAGCTGTCCCTGCCACCTAGCTGCCCCAAGCCTGTGAGATTTTTATCATAAAAACTCATTTTGGAAGCAAGAACACTGAAATAAACCAATCAGCTGAGGAAAAGCTAGGCTCTCCCTTACCACAACCTTACTTTCTGTTTAATTGTGTGTGTGTGTGTTTTAACATATTCTGTTAAAGAATAAATTTGCTGAATTTAATATTATTTCTCATAAACACCCATGGCTAAACCTGTCCTTGTTACCTAAGGTCCCTTTTTTGTGATAGGAGGATGCAATAGGAACCACACAGAAGAAGGTCAACTCCTCCCTCTCCTGCCCAGATACTTTTATTTTGTATCTGGGGGCATAAACAAAAGCCATTTCATGACCAGACTTCTAAGTGCAGAATCACGATATATGTGGGCCCAGTTCTATAAATGTGCCTCATAGAAATGAGTCAAGGTTACTCATGGATGTCAAGTACAAAAAATACTCATTTTCTCCCTTCATATCACACTTCCTTGTTTTTGTCACTTAACGAAAAAAGACCAAACCTAGAAATTGACCCTTTGTTCTGTTAATTAGACAAAGTTGAACCGTGAAAGTCTTATTTTTATTCCTATTTTTTTTCAGACCATAAGCACTGGATCTTTGCCTAGATGATTAAAATCAATTCAAATTAGCATAGGACTCATAACTTTTTTTGTCTGTTGTGCTCAAATTTCAAAAACTGATCAACTTTTCTTTACTTAAAAGGAATATGTAGAAGTCATCAATTCCTTAAATTCCAGTACTAATGTGCTCAGTTTTTCATGATAAACTATTTTTTTAGTGCAAAGTATTTTCCTTTGGTTTTCAGCATAGTATATTCCATTTTTTACCCTTCCAGTTCGTCTTATAGTTCAGTTGTATCTGAGCTGTTTCTTTTCCTGGGTGGTTACAATATTTTCCCTTTGATTTCATAGCTCTTGGGTTACAGAATCACATTTCTGAATGTGGTAAACTTGGTATACTTTTCTGATTTTATATCCTGTGTATTCTACTATCAGTACTTTATGCTCTAGATCCAATACTTGTTGGCAATTTTATTTTGTGCTATTCTAAAATATGGTATTCAGGATATTTTCATCTTTTTTTCTGGAAGACAGTTATATTTAGATTATCTATATTGTTTTACAGCTCAGTGTTATTTGTATTGACATGTTTCATATAGTCTCTCTTTGCTGACTTTGGACTTTGGTCTATTTCTTGTTCTAGAATTAAAGCAATGACTTCCCTGTCCTACATTCCTCTTTATATGTTTGTCTTTATTAATACATTTGGTTTTATGTTGCCAACATTTCTCCAAGTATCCTTCCCTCTTAACCCTCCCGGTGACCTAACCCATACAACAAAATACATTTTAAGGAAAAAAACAATAATAAAAATTAGCATAACCAATCTGTATGTTGATGAACTCTGAAAACATTTACAATGGAACCTCTATAAAAGTGAGATATAAGGGTGTATTCTAATATGTCTTTTCTTTTCTTTTTTTGTTTTTAGTGAGGCAATTGGGGTTAAGTGACTTCCCCAGGGTTACATAGCTAGTAAATGTTAAGTGTCTGAGGCTGGATTTGAACTCAGGTACTCCTGACTCCAGGGCCAGTGCTCTGTCCACTGTGCCACCTAGCTGCCCCTCTAATACTTCTTATTTGGGTTTATGTTTGTTCTTGGTAATTGTGCAACACTTTGATTATTTTGTGGTTCTTTCCATTGGCATTGTTGTAGTCAGTATATATAATGTTTTTGCCTCCATTTAGTTAATTTTACATCAGTCACATAAGTCTTCCCATGCTTCTCTGTATTTATCATATTCAACATATCTTATACCACCACATTAACATCGTATTACATACTTCATTCTCTTTTTCAAAATGGGCATTGCTTTGCTAAGGTTTTTCAGGACTTGTTAATGAAATGCAATAGTTTGTGAAAAAAATTAAAATGAAAATCATATAGAGAGAAATGGAAAGTCATGAGGTCCAGATGAACAGACTATGACAAACTGCCAATTTGAAATACAAAAAGAAGAGCCAGCATAAAAGATGTCATCAAAGAATGATATGATGAGAAAAGAAGATGTGGTTAGAGTAAGGAATGACATATCATCTCTTGTCTGCTGCTGCCCAAATGATGCCAGGAAAAAGTAAAAAAATCTTCTAGCATGTTGAGCAGACCTCCTTTGTGGCAAACCTATGGGAGCTCTTTGAAAAGAAATACATAGGATGATTGGGCATAGGTGGATTATCTTCCAAATTTCTGAGATTGTAGATTAAATTGAAAATGTGACCATCAAGTTTTGAGATAGGAATTCTTTGGAGAACATGAGATTTTTCCTCTCTACCCAAATTTCAAAGTCTTCAAGGGACAATTTATAAAATGGAAAATTATTTAAAAGATAATGTAAAAATTAGCAGACTACAGAAAATTACAGATGGTCAGAGTTGCAGCTAGGAAGACCTGAGTTCAAATCCAGCCTCAGACATTTACAAGCTTTGTGACTCTGGGCAAATCACTTAACCTCTCTTTACCTGGTTCTTCAACTGTAAAATTGGGGTAATAATAGCACTTACTTTACAGGGTTGTTGTGAGGATCAAATGAGATAATATTTCTAAAGTGCTTAGTGCAGTGCCCTGCATATAGCAAGTACTTTTTAAATGAAAATTCCCTTCCTGTGAAAGGGCTTGGATTTTTGCTATTTATTTCCTCATTTTGCCTTCCAAACATTCTTGGAATATTCATGGTTATTCTACTCATGGCTTTTAATTGACATTGTAATTGTACTGATTGCAAATCAGATTGTGGAGTTGATAGTAAGACAAGCTAGGATTTTGATTTTGCAGAGGGCTTTTACACAGTTGAATATAGTGACTTTCACTCCATCTGAATCCAAGCAGAATTTATAAAAATAAGATGCTGAGTCATTCATAACATCAGTGGAGGGTGAGTACAGCCCAGGACAGATTGAGATACATATAGGGATTCTTGAGGCTACACTACCCTGGAGGCCCGAAGACACCAAAATGTGTGTTATAGGCAGGAACTGATATATCCATGATTTAGAGAATCATCCTGAATTCAAAGATGGTTGGTCTGTATCATTGATCTTGGTAGATGGCTCCATGGAGTGTAATCACTAGTGTATCCCATAACCAGAAATGAGAAAAGAGTAGGATCTCCCTTATTACATAAATAATATATAAGTGGTTGCTGTTCAATTCTTCCAGATCTTTCCCCTGGCATTATCTTGACAAATACTTTAAATATGCAACTTTTTTTTGTTTGTTCATTTTGTCTGTCCTTCTGCTGTTTTTTGATTGTTTTCTGTAAGGATTTCTTATTTTTCCTCTCATCATTTTTATTGTTCTTAGTTTATTTGGTAGATTTCCAAAGAGATTTTAATATTGGCACCATTTCAAGTTCACCGAAACAATGAGGACCACTGAGTTAATAGTGATCTAGGCCTTGGACTTACTCTTTTAAAGCACACAGACAAATGGAAAGTAAGATAGGACAGACACAGAGGCAGAGATGCACAGTTGGACACAGAAGCATAGTCACAGAAAAAGCATCCAGGCTGGACGTGGACATAGAGAGAAGGCTACATAGCCACTTTTGTTCTACAGGGTGCCATGTATTAAACAGCTGACTATAGATGGAGACATTATTATTATTAATAGCAGTAATAGTAACTAGGACTTATATGAGACTTAATGGATTGTAAAGTGCTTTACAAATATCTCCTTTGATCCTTATGACAACTCTAAGAGATAGGCACTATTTTACCCCAACTTTTCAGAAGAGAATTCTGAGGCAGACAGTGATTAAGTGATTAAATGACTTGCCCAAGGACACACAGCTAGTAACTGTTGAAGGGCAAATTTGAACTCAGGTCTCTTCAACTCTATGTCCAGGGATCTATGCAATTTGAAAAAAATACAGTATCAAATAAAATCTAGAGGGAAGGGAATCAGAACATCAGCAAGAGAGGTGAAAGCCTTTCCTATTCTCACTTGGGCATGAAAATTTCCCAGACTGTATCATTTATGCAGACCGCCAAAATGATAAAGGCTTGGCACAGCAGAGAACAATGTGAAACAAAGAAGCACCCAGACCTATCTTTTTTATATACATTGTATGTATATATGTATATATGTATATATGTATGGACATCTGAACATATATTATGTGTGTATTTAGATATGCAGATATGTAGATAGATAACTATATATCTATACATATCTGTATAAAGATATATAATGCATCTCTATATATGTTTATTTATATACATATCTATGTGTATATTTATTTCAATATAATGTTTCCTTTTAGTCCTATATATTTTATTTTGTGTAAGAACAGTCTATGGAGAAATCTTCAGATGGCCAAGGTGGTCCATGATAAAAAAACAAGGTTGTTGGGAATCCCTGATATGTGCCCCAAAATCCAGGGAGTCGTGTTTTTTAGCCTGACTTATTTTAGGGGATTGTAGAGCCCATTTAGGAAAAAAAAAGAAAGAACCATAAGTGATATTCCCAATGATATTCCCAATGAACATTCTGGATAAAGGCATATGATAAAAAGATTTTTTCCAGAGGTCTCCCAAAATTCTTTAAAGGCTCTAACTCTCAGGGTCTGTGGCCTAATGACCCAAATCACCCATATAAAATGATTGGGAGTACACCCACAACCACAGAAAATAATCAAGAGAATTTAAAACTCCAAATGTCTGTACAAATTGTGCATACTCTTCTCAGAAGCTCTTCAAGCTAAATTTGTCAGCATCTTCACTTTCCAGTTTTTGAAAGGTTGAGTAAGCTTATAGAAAGATAAGACTGCAGTGGGTTTTGACACAGTAGGGGATAATGTCTTCTGTCCCATTTGAATCCAATGAGCATTTAAAGGAAGAAGATGCTGAGTCATTCATGCTATAATGGGAGAATGAGCACAGCACAGAACAGATTGAGACCCATATGGGGATTCTTAAGGCTATGCTACCCCGGA
The DNA here is from genome assembly GCF_019393635.1 of Dromiciops gliroides. Classification (NCBI taxonomy): domain Eukaryota; kingdom Metazoa; phylum Chordata; class Mammalia; order Microbiotheria; family Microbiotheriidae; genus Dromiciops; species Dromiciops gliroides. Next base: position 196,781,148 of record NC_057866.1, on the reverse strand, counting down.
TGCCTGAATACACCAAGAGCTAACCCAGCAACTGTGCAGGAACTGACATATCCATTATGTAGAAAAGCCTTAAAGACTTAACTAGGATTCAAAGATGGTTCACTTCTGTTCTTGACCCTGGTAGATGGTTTCAAGAGAACAGTCAAGAGCATGTCCCATAAACAAAAATGAGTCAAGGGTTGGATTTCCCATGGGTAGAGATGGAATAAGGGTATAATCTCCTATAACTAGAGATGATGCAAAGCATCAATAAGCCTTGGACAAAATTTGACTATTAGTCCTCTTGACCTTTCTATTCTTCTACAAGCTTTGATTTCTTCCCTATGACCTATGATGGAAATTATCACTGAGTAAATAGACTTATATCATCCATCATTGGAATCCAGAATCCCTAGCCCCCAATCTCATAATCTGAAAAAAGTATAAGATTTAAATTAAACAATTTTGCCACTACATAGTTGTGACAACACTATTTTTCTATATCAATCCTGTTAGAATGGAATGGGACTTTGAAATTGTTCATTTCAAGAAGTTTGACCTGACCATTTACAGAGGAAAAACCAAGTGGATAAAGAATACCCATTATTCAGATTATAATATTCATTTGGATGGACAAGCTCAGATTGGCCATCAGTAAGTACATCTTGGATAGAGAGGGTAATTGGACCACATATTGAGCCTATACTTGAGACTCAGAAGACAGAACTAGATTGCCTTCAGGAAATTGTAAAGCTCTTTTTTAATTTTTTTTTTTATTTTTAGTGAGGCAATTGGGGTTAAGTGACTTGCCCAGGGTCACACAGCTAGTAAGTGTTAAGTGTCTGAGGCCGGATTTGAACTCAGGTACTCCTGACTCCAGGGCCAGTGCTCTATCTATTGCACCACCTAGCTGCCCCCCAAAGCTCTTTTAATGACACCATACTTCCCATGAAAGCAAGGGCCAATGCTCAATACTAACATTCTCTTAAGAATTAAAAAAAATATTTTCTCCCAAACAACATGAAAAAGGTGTGTGGTGAGTATGAAAAGACTGAAATGTTGATCAATGAGAAACTTCAACGATGGATAAGAATGAAAGATCTTCAAAAAATTGTAGAATTGACATTGAATCTAGGTTTATAAAGTGACAAGGGGAAAGGGTGCCAGGCAGCCAACATTGCACAAGTATACTCTGGATGTCAGAAAAAAATGGGAGTGCCTTCTAACATTTTATTTGTGTCCTCTGTGGCAATTAAGGAGATGACACATATGAGAATCACATAGTATGGGAAAATACAGTTGTGAAATTAGTTACTGAAGGAATATAACAAATATATGAGATTTCAAAATAATTTTAGTATTTAAGTAGAAATGTAATGTGTGTATAGGATATCAGTAAAGACGTGGAAATAGTTGGCTTTTTAGAATTATATCTTAGAAAAGAAAAATCTTAGATTTGGGTACAGAGGACCAGGGTTCAAATCACCATGGTACCAATTGCTATCTGTATATTCTTGGGTAAGTCACTATAATTCTTTGGACCCCAGTTTCTTAGTCTGTAAAATGAAAGGCCTGGATCACAAGAAATTTAAAGTCCTCTCCATCCCTAAGTCTATGATTCTATGAGGAGAGCGATACAATGCAATTTAATAAAACAAGATTTCATTTTTATTCATCAAAGAAGATACAACTTACAGTATTTGTTCCACATCTCCAAAATCAGAAGAAAAGAAAAACATAAGAATGATATAGTCTTTGCCATCCTGGACCACAGTGGGGCTCTCAAAATCTATGTGCCAAGAAGTCATCCTCTACAGAAATCCTCCACTGAGTAGACTGTCTGTTAAGGGGGAGATTTGCGCTCCATGATGCATAAGTTAATTTCCTTGCTTCTGAACACTAATTAGTTCGTTAAAACTAGAACACAACACTGGGCTGCTACCTATAATTAAATCTAACTAATGAAAGCTGTTGAACAAAAAAATCCCTGGGCAGTTCCAAAAAATTAAACCTTTGCTGCTTTCCAAACTTGATTTTGGCATTTGTGAGTAAGGGCATGGCTGGGAGCAGGGCAGGTGGTTGAGAGTACAGGTACAGCACAGTCAAAAACAAGACTGGATATGTTTGTTCTTTGATTTTCCGACTGCTTATCATTTACCAATGGATAGCTTCTTTTGGGGAGGGTTCAGATCACTTGCAGATGAATAGTTTAAAAGTTTTCATTATTTTTAAGGGAAAAAATAGGACACTGATTTTCTCCTGGTTAAAGTGGAAGGTGGAGGTTAGAACAGATGATCTCTAAATTTCCTTCCATCCTTAATATTCTGCCACTGTACTAGGTGCTTCACTTTCTAATTTAGAACTATGATATTACTTAAAATTCTAAAATTATACTGTTAATTAAGATAATACAATAACTTCTTTTTAATACAGTAATACCTAAAGTAACATTAATACATTGTTAGGAATGAAGAGTATAATTTATGCTTATGATTATTTTGTAAAAAAATAATTGAAAAATCATTTAATCTTACATTGGTACTGTGGTCATGTTTTACACAGTAATACGCCTCCATAAATGTAGTAATTGTATTCATCAGGTATTTATTCATTAATTCATTTATGTTACTATTAGTATAAATCCCTAGCCCTGAACACTCACCTTATCCCCATGAGAAATTTCAGAGAATTTCCATGATGATATCCTATGACAGAAATAGTTACTGGACTTGTGATTTTAGTATTAAAGGAAGGCCCCTGATGACTCTGCATACCAATGCAGAATAAGACCTTCTCTGAAACAGATCATCTTAGATAATTTCCTATTGTACTGAGAAATTTGGTAATTTGTCCAGAGTCACACAATCAGTATGTGTCAGAGACTAGACTTAAACTCAGGTTTTCCTGCTACATAGCATGACTCTATTGATTTTACTACTTGATTTTCTATTGATGTTTAATTTTAATATTTCTACAGCTAAATGTTTCATCTCCATAAATTACGGATCCCTCTGAACTTCCTGATTTCTTTGAATAGGGATGTCAACATGCCTACAATATGAATCATCATTTTCCCATTAAGTATGTTCAGTCCTCTAAACTTTCTTATTTCTGTCAAAAGCATACCATCCTTCCACTGACCTAGTTTAATAAGCTTGAAGTCATCCCTGATTCTCACTTCCATATTATCTAACATCAAATTTACCAGTTATCAAGAGTTAAGTCCATCTTCTTCCCCATCTTTCTGATCATGAAAGCAGCACCCTACTTCAGATGCTCATTGTATATTAATGGTACCCTAATTCGTCCTCCTGGTTTTTTGCCCCTCCCTTCTCTAATCCTGAGTTCAAAGCTGGCAGGGAATATTGTGGGGAACTCACTTAAACTCTACCTGCCTCAGTTTTCTCAAGAAAAAATGCGAAAAATAACAACAGTACCAATTAGCAGGGCTGTTGTGAAGAAAAAATGAAATACTATTTGTAAAGCAGTTAGCACAATCCTAACATGATGAGAACTTAATAAATGCTTATCCCCTCCCCACTTCCACCAATTGCAAAGCTGCCAAAATAATGTTCTTAATATATAATGATACCCTGATTTGGGGATCTAAGTATAGTCAATATTTTGAATAAACATATTCAAGTGATATAATCTTGCTTATAGTGAGCAAAGAGTAATTTCCTCCTATTTCTAATTTCCTAACCCCTCTAGAAAGTCATAATTTTGAAATATACAAGTACATGGGGAAATAGTAATATAGATACACATATAACATCAAAGCATCATTCAGCTAGGAATCAGCATAAATGGCACCCTGCACCGTTCCATAATCTGTATCCACAAATTTTAGTTTCTGCCCAAAGTTCATTGTTGGGGACATCTACCCTTTAAACAGGAAGATTATATACCCCATTCTTACATTCTTTGACTCAATAATAAACTTTTGTCCCAGCATCTCATGGAAAATTGCTAATTATAGTAATAGTCATGGATCAAAAATCTAAGTAGCTCCCCCCAAAGGGGGAAGTAAAATGATATTCTGTAATCATAAACTTGAATTAGGTATGGGACAAGTAGTTTAATTCTACAGAAAAAGAAATGCCAACTTTAAGACTAGTCACAGTTTACATTGACAAAATTATTAGAGTAACATTCAATAACAAATTATAGTTGCATATACTGTAACTATAGTTGCGACCAATTGAGAGGCCAATGCTTTAAAAGTTAACAGAACAGATAGTAGGTTTTGAAAATGCTAAGTATTTATTTAACACAGAGATACGCACATACAAATAAGCTTTTCACATTTAAACCTAATACTAAGTATTGTCCATTTAAGCAACCATGCCTTATCCATGACCACCATTCAGCTCTAATTACCAATGGGACCTGCAATGGGAGCTCTTAATCTTTTAACTTTAAAAGAATCTCAGGATATATCCTTATCAAAACATGCATTTGTCACTAAGGGACGATGCTAGCAACTGTCCCCAGGTATGAGCTTTATTAGTTGAGTCCTTGATTTACTCAAGGGAACAGTAGCTTGATTGCCAAGAGATAGGAATAGACAATTATCACCTTTCCCCACTTTCACCATAGTTATCTTATCCCTTAGAGAGTCCAAGCCAAAAGGGTGCTACTTGGAAACTATCTCTTCTTTTAAATGGTCCATTGTATCATAAGCTCTTTAAGCTCAGTAGCCAACTGGAGGCTTTCAACCTTCTAGAAAGTAATTCAGTTGGCAATGAGTCATCTATCACTGGAAGTAAGCCAGCTTTGGCTCCCCTATGATTAACTACAGTCAGAGAAAAAAATGCATATTCTATGCATATCCATTTTACATACATACACTGACACACACAGATATTGCTTGAAGCTATGCTTGACCAAGTATCATCTCTCACTCTTGTCACATGAGCATCCCATCTTTTCTTCTCATCATAAAATTCCTAGAATGGGATAACCTTTACTTCACCTGTTCTTTTGGCATTCTTCATTGTTTGTGGTAACAGCCTACTTACTCCTGTAGGGGCCAAATTTAATATGGGGAGAGTTAATTGGGTGGCTCACTGTAATATTGGAGCTCAGAAAATAATGAGGGACCTCTAGGTCCAAAGTTTCCTTCCTCTCTTCCAAACTTCCTTTTTTAGTTATTTCTTCCAGGCCAGTAAGAAAGGAGCTTAACATTCTCTTTTCCACAAACAAGTCAGGTTTTATTTAATGGGAATAAAATACACAGCAAAGGTGAAATTAGTAAAGTCAAGGACAAAGGAATAGGGAAAAAGGAAAAATGGATAATCTCCCTGGCTCTTCTAGCAAGGGCTGTCTCAAACCCAAACTCACTTTCAGCTCAGCTAATTCAAAGGGCTGGATTTAACTCACCGCCAGGGGTCTGTAATTTCTATGGGTGTCAGCAGCCAGTCTCTATTCTGCTCTGAATGCTCCTCAAAGGCCAGAGAAAGAGCCGAGAGTGTGTGTGAGTGTCGTACTTCCTGTTGGGGTCCTCTTTTCTACCTTTTTCTCCCTCCCCCAAAGGGAAGGTCCTCAAGTAGTGTGGCTGAGACCGGTTCCTTGTTGATGATGCAGTCCACAAGCCGCTGAGGACACACCTTCTCAGGGTTGGTCAAGTTTAAACTAGGTGACTAACAATCCAATCATCTTACATGAGTATTTAGTAGTTTTTCATTCACACCCATTTCAAACACTACTAAGTCAATCAAGTCAGACCCCTGGGGATATGCCAAATTCCATTATTTTATCATATTCCCATCATATGCCTTTCCATTACCATCTGTGTAAAGTTCATTTGTAATTCATTGGTGGTAGTCATGGTCTACATCACTCTGCCATATTGTGATTCCTGGTGCCATTATGCAAGGAAACCCCATAATTCCAACTATGTCAAAAGTTGAATAATATCCCATAAATACTCATATATCTGACACCCTTTTACTACAACAATTGTGAAAAACATATTTGTATAATTATTATCCCCATGTTATAGATAAGAAAAACAAGGTGTAGAGAGATTAAATAATCCATGGATACATAACCTATGAATGGGGACTCAAATCCAGCTTTTAGAACCCCAAGTCCTATGTTTTTTGCACTATGGTGGGAATCCTCTCCAAATACTCTGAAAAATGTGGATTCATTCTGTGCCTGCTTTCAAGGAGTTTGCATCCCAGGATAGTTCTTGTGAATTTTATTGAGAAGACAAGAAATTGCTATGTGAAATCCATTATTCTAAGCATGAACAGTTTCATGTCCCAGTTAAACAAACTACTATTAAACAATTTTCCTCACTGTATTAATTTTATTTCTAAGAAAAGGGAAATTCAGGGGCAGCTAGGTAGCACAGTAGATAGAGCACTGGTCCTGGATTCAGGAGGTCCTGAGTTCAAATCCGTCCTTAGATTCTTGACACTTACTAGCTGTATGATGCTGGGCAAGTCATTTAACCCCAGTTGCCTCACTATTAAAAAAAAAAAGGAAATTCAGTTGTTAGGCAGTCTGAGTACTAAAAGATTTTATTTCACATATATATATATATATATATATATATATATATATATATATATATATATATATATATATATATATATACGCACACACACACACATACACACACATACACATACATACATACACATACATACATACATATATACATACATATATATACATATATATGGAGAGAAAGAGATACATGTACACACATATATATGTATATATAAAACAAATATATATATATATATATATATATATATATATATATATATATATATATATATATATATATATATATATATATAATGTGTCAAGATAATGGAATGTGGTAGATAAGGGGATTTAGCAGATACTCAAAGGCCCACATGGAGATTAATGTAAACCAATTGTTAACTAGATTGTAAGCACATCTGGGTAGTCCTTGAGAAGGTGTTGGTTCTCAGAAGCTAAAATCTTTGAACTTAGCTCAAGACCACCTTCAAGTCCAGTGAACCAATGGATGTGAATGGCACTAGCCAATCAGCTTGAAGAGCCTCCATTTCTGGGAGGTGGACATGAGGGTGGAAGTGGACACCTGCTGGGAACTTCTCCCTCTTGGGTTCATGACATTGATTTTGGTGGCAGGACTTGAAGTGGATGATGAGGAAGGCTAGGATCTCCATGCTATAAGGAAACTGATCTCAATCTTTCTCTCTCTTTACTATCTTATATCTTTTAATACACCCTTAAAGCCTAAACTCTTGATGAATTTATCAGTGACTTTAGCCAGTTGCCCCCCAAAACTGGGGGGACAGATTAGAACCCACATTTAGAATTTTAAAATAATATATATGTATATATGTATATATATATACAAACACACACACATATATATTTGTTTTATATATATGTATATGTGTGTACATGTATCTCTCTCTCTATATATATATGTATATATATATACATACAAACACACACACATATATATATTTTATATATATGTATATATGTGTGTACATGTATCTCTCTCTCTATATATATATATACAAACACACACACACATATATATTTGTTTTATATATATGTATATATGTGTGTACATGTATCTCTCTCTATATATATATGTATATATATGTGTGTGTATATATATATGTATATATGTTTATATATACATATATATACGAACACACACATATATATTTGTTTTATATATATGTATATATGTGTATACATGTATCTCTCTCTCTATATATATGTATATATATACAAACACACACACATATATATTTGTTTTATATATATGTGTGTACATGTATCTCTCTCTCTATATATATATATGTATATATATACGAACACACACACACATATATATTTGTTTTATATATATGTATATATGTGTGTACATGTCTCTCTCTCTCTCTCTCTCTATATATATATATATATGTGCATGTATGTGTGTGTGTTTGTATACATATATACCCACCAAGCTAATCTGCCAGCCAGGGCAGTGGCTGGGACTGGGGGGGACTTGAGCATCACGTGCCTCAGCACAGGCTATGCCAGAGCCCTGGCCTGGATGAGCCGGGGATCTCATGGATAGCTCCACTCAGGAGCTAGCGCTCCCTCCCCACAGCTGTCTGACCTGGTATCTTGTACAGCCCATGGGGCTTTTTGGTTTAGCTGAAGCAGAGGGGGAGGGGCACCAGCCCCTCCCACACAGAACAGACCCTGAGGGCCTAAGGCTTTCTAATCTCAGCCTAAAAGTAAGATCCCCAAATCAAATCATAGTCCATTGGAAAAATCACTGAATTTTGAGTCTGAGGAGCCAGGCTCTAATTCTGACCTTGTTCATATAACATCATCCTTCTACTCATCTGTAAAATGAAAATATTGGATTAATTCATCTTTATTATTTCTTCCAATTGGGCTTTTTGATAATAAAATATATATATATGTGTGTGTTTATGTATATATATGTATGTGTATGTGTGTGTATATATGTATGTATATGTATATATGTGTGTGTGTATGTATATATGTGTGTATGTGTATGTATATATGTGTGTGTATATATATGTGTGTGTGTGTATATATATATATATATATCTATATCTATATCTATCTATATCTATATCTATATATATATATAGATATATATATATATATAGATATATATATATAGATATATATATATAGATATAGATATAGATATATATAGATATAGATATAGATATAGATATAGATATATGTTAGCATACTTCACTAGAAAGGGTAGTTACAGAATCTATTCCTTGGGCCCAGAAAAAAAAAATCTTCTGGTATATTTCCCTAGAAATGTGGATAAATTGTGAATAGAAAAAAAAAATTACACTGAATTAACACCAATCCCTGATTGAAAACACACTTATATGTCATTTATGTTAACATATTCATCTACCACTTTCCTTTGTTCCATTGTCATTGAACTTAGACCTATAGATTCACTGAGAAATTTCTTTTCCCTTCAACCCAAATGCCTCATTTAAATGGCAAGTTCCCCTCCCAACCTCCTAACTTATAATATAAAATTTTAAAAATGAAATCTAAAGGAACACTCACTCTACTTTATTTCTTTGAATTGTAATCTATTGTCTCATTTTTATGTCCTGTGTTTTGTCATAGCTAACACAGGACTTGGGATTGGGATGGAAACAGTTCGCTTCCTTTTCTTCAATTCCTTATTTTGGACTCCTTGGCCATATGAAGAAAGGGAGATAAGTGGGAAATGATAGTTACTAGCATTTATAAAGTACTGTAAAACTCATGAATCCTTTTATAAATATTATCTCATTCTACTCTCATAACAATCCTGAGAGGCCCTTGCTATTAGAATCATTTCCATTTTATAGATCAAGAAAATGAGGCAGATAGGTATTAAATGACTTTTCCAGGGTCACATAGCTAATAGGTATCTTAGTCAGGCTTTGAACTTAATTAGATCTTCTTGACTTCAAATTCATGCCTTCAACTAGCCACCCCTAAAAAATAAAAGTGCAGTAAAATGCATTTCATTCACTTTGTAGTAAGGGATTACAGAATGTGAACTTTGGAAGGGCCTTTAGGGGTCATCCAGTTCAACTTATACCAGAAAAGGAATGTCCAATACAACATAACTGCGAAGTGGTCAGACAACTTTTCCTTAAAGACCACCAGGGAAAGGGACCCACTGTCGGTTGGAATAGCCCATTTCATTCTCGGACAGTACTAATTGCTAAGAACATTTTTCCCCTGACATCAAGCCTCAAATGCTATTTAGGAAAAGATGCATTTTACAACTTCCAAACACTATGTTTGCTTTCTCTCTTTGGAGCCAAACAAATCAAGTCAAATCGAATCTCTCCCATGAAATGGTCTTGACATACTTGAATACAGGTATCATGCCACCTCTACTTTAGATGATCGACATATCCATTTCCTTTAAAATATCTTCCTATCCATAGATTCAAGGTACTTTACTATCTGGATTTTCCTCCTCTAGGTGTTATTCAGCTAAGTAAAATCTTTCTTAAAATGTAATATGTAAAACCAAATATAATATACCAGATAAAAACTGATCAAAGCAGAGTATAGAGGGACTTGAATCTCTTTTTTCCTTGAAGCTAAGCTTCTCTATAAAGTCGACATCACATTAACATTTTTTGTTAGACACATCCTTTTTCTGGCTAATGTTGAGTATCTGGTCCACTACGAACCCTTAGATCTTTTTTTTTCTTCAGAATAACTTTTATCTTATCATACCCTCCTATCTTTTATTGCTCATACTTGTATAAGACCATACATTCATTTCTATGGAATTTGATTTTATTAGATTCTGTCCAATGCTCTTCCTTGCCCAAATCTTTTCAGATCTTGATCTTATAGTGTTTAAAAGTATGGCACAAAAAGTGCATTCCAGTGTGCCTCAAGCCTGAACAGTTCTCAAATTATTCAAGTATTTCCCTTCATTTTAATGAAAACAAAATGCAATTGGGAAGTATATACATCAACTCAAGTCTAGCTCTAGGCCATTGGCCTTTGGATTTTTTGATCCTACATTATAGATTCTCCTTTGCTGACTCCTTCCCCCTTCTGTTTTTAAACACAATGCTTTTGACAGCTTTCTTTTCCTTGTTCAAATTTTCATTTAGTAAGAAAATTTCCTAATAGGATTTTTTTAACATCTGTACATACATACGCAAACACACCCACACACACACACGCACGCACCCACCCACACACATATATTATATATATATATATATATATATATATATAAATAATGTGTGCATATGTATGTATATATATATATAAACTAATAGGGAATTTTCTTTCACATATATGCACGTATAAGTTGTAAGTATGTATATATATGGTATGTATATATCATATATATGGTTTGTGAATTATATATGTGTATATAATGTGGATGAATGTAAGTAAAAGGTTTGCATCTATGTATGTATAAATGTACATATGTATGCCTTATGATTTAAATAAATACCTGGTAATAGTTACTTATATATTAATTGTCAAATGAAATATTTTGTTTCCATTACAAAAGATATCATGGAAGATATCATGGAATAAGGAAGTTTCATTGTGAGGGTCCAATGGTCCTTTATAGCTCTTTCCATATAGACATGTGCATTTTCTTTCTGTTGACTACTTTGTATAATATATATCACTATCAGTCAAAGAAGAATATTAATTAGAGTTAAGGGTAACATTATTTTTAATTATACACACCTTTGAACTATTTCTAGTTTTCCTTTACTATCAGGTGTTTGAAGTGACCTTAGAAATCACTACAATTCTAGAGTGGTCAACATTTAAAGATAATATCTGGTATTGATAATAATGGCATTTGACAGCTCAGTAGTGCAGTGGAAAGAGAAGGCATTGGGCCTGTAATAAAGATCTCTCACTAGTTCCTGCCTCAGACAGAAACTAGCTCTGTAATGTAAAATATTTCTGATGACTAGCCTAATTTGGGGGGCCTAATCTGACTGGGGTACTTAATCTGGGGACTGTTGATGAACTGGCTATCTGACTGCTATTAATTTAGTTTGGGCCATTTAAAATTTCTCCACACTGCTCCCAAATTGATAAGCAAAAGATTAAGAAGCCTCTTAACTAAATGATCAAAGCAGAGTTTATTTATGAGATACAATTTTAAATTAAGAATACAGGGAAATGGGGCAGCTAGATGGTGCAGTGGATAGAGCACTGGCCCTGGAGTCAGGAGTACCTGAGCTTAAATCCAGCCTCAGACACTTTACACTTACTAGCTGTGTGACCCTGGGCAAGTCACTTAACCCCAATTGCCTCACTAAAAAAAAAAAAAGAATACAGGGAAATAAATACAATGTACAACCTGACTGCATTCTGGGCATCTCTTTCCACCTGCTGGGCCTAGAGCTTTTTTAATACAATAAGGACCATTGCTGCCTCTTGCCTTAGGGTATGTTCCATTTTCTCTGTTCTTCTCTTAATCTTCACTTTCTCCAAACTGTACCCTGTGCTGACCGCTTCTGTGCTCTCCACTGCCTCCTATTCTGTCTGTCTGTCTGCTCAGTAGGCTCTCTTAATCTCGTCAGCCTCTCCCAAGCTTGGTCAGTCTGGCCTCCTAATCTTGTCCTTCAGCCTCCTCCTCTTGTCCATCCTGTTTTCCTGCTTATCTTGTCAGTTTCCCTTAATCTTGTCCTCCAGCCTGTCCCTGTGTACCAATGGACCTTCTTCTAACTGGAAAGCCCTTTCTCACTTTCATTAGCTTCCTTGTAGCAGCCTCCCTGTCTGTCTTCTCCAACCTTTGCCGCCCCTCTAATCTTGTCAGCCAGGCTCCAGTCCTCTTCTCAGCCCCACCTCGCTGTCTAACTCCCAGGTCTATATATACTTCCTTCTCTCCACTCAAATCTTGGGGCTTCCTATGCCCCCATACCCACCAAGCTAATCTGCTAGCCAGGGCTGCGGCTGGGGCTGGGGGGGACTCGAGCATCACCTGCCTCAGCACAGGCTAAACCAGAGCCTCAGCCTGGATGAGCCCGGGATCTCTCAGATAGCTCAGCTCAGGGTGGAGGGAGCTAGTGCTCCCTCTCCCCAGCTGTCTGACCTGGTGTCTTGTACAGCCCACGGGGCCTCTTGGCTCAGCTGAAGCAGAAGGAAGAGACCCTGAGGGCCTAAGGCTTTCTAATCTCAGCCTAAAGGTAGGGTGCCCAAATCAAAATAAATTTCCACAGTAATCTTGCGCAAATCATGTAACCCCTGCTTCAGTTTCCTCAAAATGGAGTTAATAAAAGCATATACCTCCTAGAGTTATGAAAATAAGATGAAATAGTATTTATAAAGTCTTTTGTAAACCTTAAAGCATTATATAAATGCTAGTTATTCCATAATTACTTTTATTGGAAAAATAATAATACATCAAGAATAATTAATACATCAATACCTTTCCCAGACATTCATTACATTTTATCACCTTCATTTAGCACAGTGCCTGGCCCATAGTAGAGGCCATGTAGATACTTACCAAATGATTGACATTAGTGTGGGAACTCCCTCTACCAATATATATGACAAGCTATCTCGAAGATAGCAAATAAGTCTTGAAGTGAAGCTGCCTAACCTTTAGTGAGATTAAATGATTTACCTGTGGTCACATAGCTAGTAAATGGTAATGATAGTATTTGGACTCAAGTCTTCCCAACTCCTCCTCCTCCTCCTCCTCCTCCTCCTCCTCCACCTCCTCCTCCTCCTCCTCCTCCTCCTCCTTCTTCCTTTTCCACTGCCATCCTTCTTCTCATAGTTCACATTCAAATCAAGCTTTATGGTTTACAAACACTGTACATGTTGCTCATCACAATAACCATGCGAGGTTCTTGATAGCCATTGCTCTGCAGCACTTCTATAATGTTACTAAGTGATATGTAAATGCAAGAAAAGACATAGAAAGCAATTTTTTCCTCTTTGCTTTACTATCATTTTGCTTTTAAGGGATTGAAATTTATGTGTGACTTGTATACAAAATCTTCTTTCCATATGGTAAAGAAGTAGAGATCCTCAAGCTACTTGAAGCTTAGAACATTTCATTGATCTAGTGATTTCTAAATAAAAATGTGATTGTGTTCTGTTAAAAGATTATTTTAGTTAACCAAAGTGTAAGGGAGTTGAATTCTAGCTAGTCTGTTTAAAATATCTAATGAGTGGTTGCCAATAAATTATAAGCTTTAGCTAGAGTTAGACTTTTAAGCATTTATTAAGGAGAATAAGAATTTGGTAAAGAGAGAAAGGCCTAGATTTATCGATCTATTAAAGGGAGAGTGCATGTCTAGCTCCACTCTCCACCACCATCCTGCTGAAAGCACGTGAGAGAGCCAGCCTTGCCCTTTCTTCCTCCCACAAGCAAACATCACTTCCTGATGCCAAAGAAAAGCCACATGGCTTGCCCTCAGGGGCTTTCTCCTCAGGGTGGAGATTTCCTACAGTAGCTCTCCAGCAGGTGGCATCATTCCGATCATTACAAAGAATATGCTTCAGAAAAGATAAACTACCAATTGCAGGGCTATAGATTATTATTTAGCATCTCCTCTTATGAGGGAGAAAACACTTAGCATTTTAACATTTTTTCTTATTCTCTTTGTAAAGTCCTTGAGTAAAAATGAGTGACACAGATAAGGATATAACCAAGCTGTATTGTTTCTCTATTCAAGAGTGCCTCTATTGAAGTTACAATTTTATCAAGGTCATTCATAAGCTTAGAAAAGATCATGCTCTTTGCTGGAGCCAAATACATTATTTTTGCAGAACATTAAGAAATGTGCATGTACTTTCAACATTACTTTTTGGACATCAGTTACAATGGAAACCATCAGAAATGTAATGGAGGCGGCAGCTTGGTGGCGCAGTGGATAAAGTGATGACCCTGGATTCAGGAGGACCTGAGTTCAAATCCAGAATCAGACACTTGACATGTACTAGTTGTGGGTCTCTAGGCAAGTCACTTAACCCTCATTGCCCCACCAAAAAAAAAAATGAAATGGAAAAGACAGTTTGTTTTTCAGTAGCAGAGGTCAGAACTACACACACAGACACACAGACACACACCCCTTTGGATTTACTTTTTTTTCCATAGCTTTTAAAGTCAGAATACATTTCTGAAAAGAATTGCAGCTATTTGGAACAAAGTGTCATTATATAACAGATAGAGGGTAAAAGGATATGATGAGTTTTCAGAAGTAAAGCAACCATGTTAGCAGCCAATGGAGAAGGATGCTTCAAAGCACTAATAATAAGAGAAGTAAAAGTTAAAATAACTGAAGTTTCAAACAGCATCCATTAAATTGGCAGATATCCAAAAAGATGGAAATAACTAATGTTGGAGGGGCTTTGGAAGAACAGGTAAACTAATACATTACTGATCTGATACAGGAGACAGCCTGTGCAAAAGCATGGTGATGGGAGATGGACTGTCAAGTATGAGGAGGAATAAGTAGGCCAATTTTTCTGTTTTCTAAAGGAAATCAAGGACATATAACATATATAGTACAATTGAACTTCAGCAAGGCATATAACAGAATCTCTCATGATAGCCTTGTGGACAAGATGAAGAGATGTCAGGACCAGAGATGTTAAAATCTCAGCTCTTCCTCCTAATGTGGCTACAAAATGTCTGAGGGCTCTGGTACTAGACTAAAATCTAGGAAATAGTTAACACAAATTTAAAAAAATGGACTGCAACATAGATAATGTCAATTTGTGGTTCTCTAAGTCAGTATAGAATGTGGACAGCAGGAAGCTGTCTCTATTTGAGTTTGTCAAAACTGGTCTAGATAATAGTTATTAGGTATATTCAGAACTTATTGAATGATAAGAACAAAAAATGCATAACCAGTATCAGATTGATAGAAAAATAGGATAAATTTAATGCCATGAAATGTAATAGTAGAGTACAATAATATTCAAAATTTACTACTCAGAAACCTTATAACTATAAGTGATAAATGCTTCATGAGCCAATAAACATTCATTAAGGCACTACTATGTGTCACTCACTGGGTTAAGCACTGAATATACAAAGAAAGGCAAACTACGGAACGTGCTTTCAACGAGATCACAGTATAGTGGGAAAGACAGCATGAAAACAACTCTTTCCATATAAAAACCATGCAGGATACACTAGAGAAATTCAACAGATAAAAGACATGATAATGACAGGGAATTAGTAAAGGTTTCTTATAAAATATGGGAATTTAGCTGGGCCTTGAAGGAAACCAAGGTACCAGGGAGCAGAGATGAGGAGAGAGAACATTCCAGGCCTGAAGAAGAGCTAATGAAAACATCTAGTATTGAAATACAATGATTTCTTTGAGAAATGGCATAGAAGGCAAGCATCACTGGATCATAGAGTATGTGGCATAAGATATAAGAAAAAATGATGGGGGGAGGTAGGTTATGAAAGCCTTTAAATATGAAAATAAGGGATTTTATTTTTAATGACCTTTAAACAGGTACTTAAAAGGCACTATACATGGCAAGGTCCAATTAGCATCACAAGCAATGAAATTGACCATCTTAATGAACAGATAATTACTGATCACTGATATTGAAGGTATAGAAATTATGTTTGTGAAGCCATATTTGCCTAGAGCAAAGACTTAACACTGAATTATCAACAGCAAATTAGAAGGATAAGCAGACACAGTATGCATTTACAAATAGCTCCAGTGAAATTTATTTTTAAAAATTTTGTCATTTAGTCATTTTTCAGTCATGTCCAAATCTTTGTGACCCCCTTTTGAGGTTTTCTTGGCAAAGATACTGGAGTGGTTTGCCATTTTCTTCTCCAGCTCATTTTATAGACGAGTAAACCGAGGCAGAGTTAAGTGACTTGCCCAGGGTCACATACCTAATAAGTGCCTGGGGACAGATTTGAAATCAGAAAGAGAAGTCTTCCTGACTCCATGTCTAACACTCTATGCACTGTATCACTTAGCTGCTCTTAAACAAATTATTATCTCTGAAAAACAAGAAATGGATAAATATAAAGACACTCATTCCAGCCAGTTCATCATCATACTCATACATCTGTGTGCTCACTAATAGAGCTATTACTTTCCTTTATACACAGTGAACATCATTTATACCCTCTTCTCCTTTACCGCTTATCCATAAGTGTCCTCTCATAAATCTTCCAAAAGGGGCTATCCCATGGAACTATTGACATTTAATTGATACCAATGGTGCTCATATGTGTGCATTAGCTAATACCCTCATTTCCTGACCATTTCACCACCTTTTCTACTGATATGCCTCTCTGATGACTTTTTATATTTATTTCTGCTCTATTATTCATTGTTAATTGCTATAGCCTTCTCATGCCCACCACATTCCTCCTTGATATTTTTGGTGAACTATAAGTTTAACGTTTTTGAGCCTCTGATATTTCATGGCATGATCATATAACCTCACCAGAAGAAAATGGATATTAAGAAGATGAAAATTTGATTCAGGGATCTGATTAGAATCACCAAAATAGCTACAAAATATTTCAAAAGCAATCTAACCTGATCTCCCCTCTTTTTCAATTCTATGCTCCCTTCATTGTCCACATAAAGTATTTATCCATGATATATGTTCTGTTGTACCAATTCAATCAGGTATCCAACTATATATAAAAAATCTAGATAGTAAGCATTTTGCATACATTTTTTTTTCTTTTGTGAAAAGTATCTCGTTTAAAAGTCTCTGCAATAGTATTGGGATTGATATAATCAGTACAATGTCATCCACAAAAAAGAGCATCCAGACCCCTTTACCACTTATAGGGAATTCATTTAAAATCTGGATTCTGCATTATAAATCTCTTTGACAGTGGCAGATTCCATGAACAAGCATACTTGCTACCCTTTTGTGCCTCAATAGACATATGTAATTAAAAAGCTGCTAAAGGAAGTTCTCTCTCCTGCTATTTCTATCAGGGAATCATGTATGGTCTTAACATATTAGTAGGAGACACATCTACTGAACAGAAAGTTTTTATAATAAAAAATCAGTAAAACCGGGGGGACCTGGTATTCTCTGCATCTTTTAATCAATTGCATGGGTATAAAAATATGTCCTACTATATAATGTCATATAGCCTCTTCTCTTCTTAATACTTTAATCAATGATACACTTGAAAATGCTTATGCTACTTATGAATATTTTATAAAGATGGGAAACTAATGTGGAAGTGGAAATGATAAGAGTTAAGGCATCCAAGATATTTTAAGCTTACATTTTTAGAAGGTTCATAAAAAAGAATATCAAAGACTGAAGATCATGGCAAAGGAAGAAATGGAGAGGGTGAGATTATAGATTCAATTTCTTATTTTATAGTTGACTAAACTGAAATAATTTGCCAAGGGTCCCATAGGTTGTTTACAGTAGGGCTGGGATTCATTCCCTGATCCTTTGTCTCCAAAGCCAGTGATCTTTCCACTGTATGAGAATGTTCACTGTATATTTTTATGTGACCGTTCTAAGAATCAAAAGAGTGTGGCATAGTCATCATGACTTTGAAAATAAAGGTTGGGGCAGCTAGGTGGCACAGTGGATAAAGCATCGGCCCTACATTCAGGAGTACTTGAGTTCAAATCCAGCCTCAGGCACTTGACACTTACTAGCTGTGTGACCCTGGGAAAGTCACTTAAGCCTCATTGCCCTGCTTGAAAAAAAGAAAGAAAGAAAAAAGAAAAGAAAAGCCATTAAGACTTGGCAGCAAAGCAAGACTAGAATTATTTTTTTTTTATTTTTTTTTTGGTGAGGCAATTGGAGTTAAGTGACTTGCCCAGGGTCACACAGCTAGTAAGCGTTAAGTGTCTGAGGCTGAATTTGAACTCAGGTCCTCCTGACTTCAGGGCTGGTTCTCTATCCACTGTGCCACCTAGCTGCCCCAAGACTAGAATTATTTATTCAAAGAAAATACTGGAAAGCTATCCATTTATGTAGAACAAAGTTCTTCACTTGCTTCTACAGGCATGAAGGCAATGAGATATTCAATATACAATAAACAATATAGGTATTTTCATTTTCAATGTTAAAGTTAGCATCATTAACACTGCTGATT
The DNA here is from genome assembly GCF_019393635.1 of Dromiciops gliroides. Lineage (NCBI taxonomy): Eukaryota > Metazoa > Chordata > Mammalia > Microbiotheria > Microbiotheriidae > Dromiciops > Dromiciops gliroides. Next base: position 196,762,559 of record NC_057866.1, on the reverse strand, counting down.
GTATTTTAGTTGCAAATTCTGACCTTGGGTATGAAAGTCATATTCTGATCAACTAGCACAATATAACGTTCCAATGAAGATTTAAAATGCTTTGACTAAATTTGATTAATAAATGTTTACTTTATAACATATAGCTTTTCTCTGGTCTTTATGTTTTTTGTTTTTTTTAATGAAGTTGTTTCCCTCTGTGTCCTCTTTTTTGAGATGGTCCCAATCTTCTCTTTTAGTACTTCTGGTGTAATGGCTTACTGAGTCCTTTTCCGGGCTTCTCTTCTATTTTTGGTGTCCACCTTCACTCAACTCTCATCTGTGGCTTCAAGAAGCTGTAGCATGTACAGCAGCCCCTCCCCCATAAAACCATTTCAGCCGATGGGTTAACCCAGGTTGAGGGTAACCAAAAGGCCTCAAACTCATAGGTGAGTTATGGAGAATGTATACTCGAAGCATGTAAAGACTTAACCTGGTAAGGGGCAGCTAGGTGGTGCAATGGATACAGCACTGACCCTGGATTCAGGAGAACCTGAGTTCAAATCATCAGACACTTGACACTTACTAGCTGTGTGACTCTGGGCAAGTCACTTAACCCTCCTTGCCTGACAAAAAGAAAAAAAAAAAAAGAAAAAAAAGGCCTAACCTGGTAGAATAGGTGGATGAGAACAATTTCTTCTAACAACCATGAAGGCAGCTGAAGTAGGTGCCACGGCAAGTCATGTTAACTTGCTACTAGATTTCGATGACTCTGGAAGAGAGAATGAGTCCGATGACTGTGCAACTCTGCCTCACTTTAATCCAATTCATGAGAGAGTCAAGACATAACCCTAGGAAGCCCATATATCAATGAAAACACAGATCCAACCCCTATCTTTATCCTTTAACTAGGGGGTTCTTAAACTTTTTTGTGTCATGGACTCCTTTGGCAGTCTGGTGAAGCCTATGAACTCCTTCTCAGCATAGTAATTTGAACAGAGAGATTAGTGAAACATACATATTTAACTATAGATTTTTCTTATAAAGGAAGTTGTAGGGAAATAGATATTGGGTCAGTTTTGAAATCAGAAACATCTGGGCTCAAGTTCTGCCTTGACACATGTGGATAGTGTGATAAAGGGCAGGTTACTTTAACTTCTAAGATCCATAGGCAACTCTCTAAAATAAGGAGCCATAAACATTTTCTTTTCCTACTAAATTGGCTAGTAGCCATGAATATGATTTTTTTTTTGATCTCCCTCTCAATTTTTCAGTAATTACAAGCAGTTTGACAGTGCTGAATGAATTTAACTTACAATTCAGTCAAAACCACCAGACCGTTTAGGTAGAAAAAATGGTTTTATTGGAATTTAGGCTCACTTACTCAGTTATTTGATTTAATGGCCAAATTTAATTAAATGTTTGCAAATCAACCAACAGATATAGTCCTTGGAGATGAATAAAGGAAAGCAAAGGAATGGAAAGAGAAAAGAAAGGTAAAACCTTGAAGTTAAACTCTTTTATTTATTTCAAAGAATCAGTATATTTATTTGAGCTAACACATTTGAAATAACCTAATATCTTGGTGTCAATGACAAATATGAACAGATGAGGACAGTGAAGATGCCTAACTATATTTAAAAAAAAATATTCTTATGGTATACCACAATAATTCATCAAGAATTTAAAGAATTAATGTGAGAATATCATTTGCCAGAGAATATTGGAAGCAATAAGCTTATTATTCACGTGGTTATAATGCAAGATAAAAATGAAAAATGGATGTTCATTTCCTCATGCTCAAAGTGGTCAATTAAACAATTATTCACACATATATGAATTCTAAATTTATATTTTAATAAAAAAGAGGCAAGGGAAGAAAAAGGAGAGCCAGGGATACAAATAAAGGAAAAAAAACAGTCCCAGCTCTTGATGATCACAGCCTAATGGGAAAGACAACATACAAACAAATATGTACAAATAAAATATAAAAAGGATAAACTAACTGGAAATAAACAATAGAATGAATGCTCTAGAATTAATGGGGTAAAGAAAGACTCCTTGAATAAAGTGACTCAGATTTTAACTGGGGCTTGAAAGAAACCAGAGAATCCAACAGGTGGAGAGGAAGATGAAGAGAGAAAATATTCCAGGTATGAAGAAAAGTCAATGCAAGTAGGCAGAGTCAGGGGATAACTCTATCAAGAACAGTAAGGAGGCCTTTGTCAGTGGATCAAAGAATACAAGGAGTTTGGGTCTGGTACCAAGTGCAACGTGTAAGAAGGAGGTAGGAGAGTGCTAGGTTGTGAAGGTCTTTTGATGTCAAATAGAATTTTATGTTTCATCTTAAAGGTGATAGATTGTTGAGTAGGGAAATGCCATGGTCAGATCTATGCCTTGGGATACTTATTTTTATATCTAAATAGAGGATAGACTGCAGTGGGATAGACTTAAGGCAAAGAGATCAGTCAGGAGGCTATTTCAATAGTCCAGGAATGAGGTAATGAGCCCCTTCACTAAAAAGTGTCAGAGGAGAAACGAGAGGTATCAGTGAGGCATTATCAAGGTAAAATCAATATGATTTGAAAATGGATTTGATGTTTGGGGGTGGGGAAGGTATAGATGAGAGAGAGTGAATAGCTGAGGATAACATGTTGTTTGTAATCCCTAGTATTTGAAAATTTAGGAAGAGGTAGGATTTTGGGAGAAAAGATACTGGGTTCAAATTTCAACGTATTAAGTTTAAGATACCTACAGACTTCCAGTTTGAGAAATTTACTAGGAAGTTGGAGATGTAAGTTTTTGGGTAAGCAGAGAAGTTCAGGCTGTTTGAGAATCATCAGTGTAGAGATCATAATTGAAACCACTGGAGTTGGTGAGATTGCCAAGAGAAAGTATAGAGAAAAGAAAAGAGGGTCCAGCATAAATCCATGGGTGATACCCACTAGCAAAGCATTAGTCAGATAGATTGAATAAGAACTAGAAAATAACAGTGTCAGAAAAACTCAAAAGAAAAAGGGAAGAATGGAAGAAAGGGAGGCAGACAGACAAGCAGAATCACACACTGGAAAGAGCACTAGCTCTGGAGTTAGAAGATGTGGATTTAATTCCCAACTCTGTGTCACCTTGACCAAATCACTTAACCTCTCTGGATCTCAATTTCCTCATCTGTATGTAGTTGGCCTCTAAGGTCATTATGTATCAAAGATCCTGTGAGGACATTGTTCCTGAAGAAAGGGAAATAATGGATCTTTTGCAGGAAGTTATGTTTCTATACTACAAGTTTTATTTTTGATAGGTGGAAAGTATAGCTAGAGTTTGGGAAAGCAAACAAGGTCTTTGAGTCAGGGGAGGTGGAAGCTGGCATATGTTAATCAATTCAATTATGGAATTGGGGTTGGAAATAATTTTAAGAACTTTGAGTAAAAACTGAAGAAATAAAATTGATTATTCAGTAAACATTAAAAAAAAACAACTTATGTAGCTTGTTAAGCATGTGACTATTTCCCTATAAGTAGCAATAATCAGTTTATAATTTGAGAAGAATGAGAAAATGGAGGTTTTTCTCTGATAATTCCCCTGTCTGCCTTATAACTATTGATTTTATACAATTAAAAGTTTTTATTTGGTTAAAATATTAAACAATGTCAGGTTTTAATCTAATCTTCCCATGGTGAAAATCAAGTTACTTTTTTTTTTTAACATCTTTCTTTTTTTTTAGTGAGGCAATAGTGGTTAAGTGACTTGCTCAGGGTCACACAGCTAGTAAGTGTTAAGTGTCTGAGACCAGATTTGAACTCAGGTATTCCTGACTCCAGGGCTGGTGCTCTATCCATTGTGCCACCTAGCTGCCCCAAATCAAGTTACTTATGATGCAAGAATATGTAATTATTCTCATAAGAGTACTGTTAACTAATTATTATCTTTATTCTATGAATATGTAAATTTATTTTAAAAAAGATGTGAAGGGATTGAGGCAATATGATTGAGGAAAGATAGCAACTTGCCTGAGTTCTCCCCCAAACCCTTCCAAATACCATTAAATAATTCCATAAGAACATTCCTAGGGCAGCAGAACCCACAAAAGGTCAGGGTGAAATACTTTTTCAGCCATAGTAAACTTTGGATTAGCAGGAAAAGTCTGTTTTACTGGGGTGAGAGTATAGCACAGACCAGCTTAGGTGCACCAGCTAACCAGAGATGAGCCTTGGGAATCACTGAATCAGTAGCAGCAGTGACAGCTTCTGAAACTCTCATCTCTCAAACAGTAAGGGAATCAAACAACTGATCAGGAGGAGATTGCAGGGGTTTCCTTGCTGGTCCTAGGGTAGGACTCTGTTGCTTTGCCCATACTCCAATTGGGGTTGTAGTCCTGGATGGCAGTCCTAGGCCAGAGAAGGACACTAGCACAGAAGAACTTGTGGCCTCAGGGGAGCAGAGACCCTTCTCATAGTTCCAGGGCAGAAAAGAAGGCTTGTGGTTGCTCACAGAATAGAGCACAGGCCAGGAGATTAGTAAACATCCCTCTCATTAACTCATACCACCTTGAAAGAACTCAAAACTTAAAAGTTCCTAGATGTATCTCTTAAAACAGCTGAAGAAAAATCTTGAAGCTCAGGAAATTGCACACTCCTCCCTGGAAGAAGAGCCCTACATTAACAAAGAGTTAAAAGTCAAGAAGTAGGATGGGAAAATGAACAAACAATGGAAAAAATTATGACCATAGAAAGTTACTATTGTGACAAGGAAGATCAAAGACACACTCAGAAGAAGATAACAAAGTCAAAGCTCCTACATGTAAAGCCTCCAAGAAAAAAAATATGAATTGGTCTAATGCCTTGGAAGAGCACAGAGGACTTTTAAAATAAAATAAGGGAGGTAGAGGGAACATTGGTAAGAGAAATGAGAGTTGTGCAAAGAAATCATGAAAAAAAATCAACAGCTTTTTAAAGGATACACAAAAAATTACTGAAGAAAATAACATCTTAAAAAACAGACTAGGCCAAATGGTAAAAAAAAAAAATACAAAAATCCCCAATAGGGAGAAAAATACGTCGAAAAACAGACTTGGCCTAATAGAAAAGGAGGTTCAAAAGATCACTAAAGAAAATAATTACTTAAAAATTAGAATCAAGCAAATGGAAGCTAATGACTTTATGAGAAATCAAGAAACTATCAAACAAAATTTTTTAAAAATGGAAAAAGAGATGACAATGTGAAATATCTCACAAGGAAAAACAAGTGACTTGGAAAATAGATCCTGGAAAGATAGAGCCTTAAAATCATCCTTCAAGAAATTATCAAGGAAAATTGCTCTGGTATTCTAGAGCCAGAGGACAAAATAGAAATTGAAAGAATAGCCTGATCACCTCCTAAAAGAGATCCCAAAATGAAAACTCTTAGGAATATTTTAGCCAAATTCCATATCTCCCAAGTAAATGAAAAAAAGAAAATTATTGCAAACAGTAAGAAAGAAATAAGGAAAGTACTATGGAGCCACAGTAAGGATAACAAAAGATTTAGCAGTTTCTCAACTAAAGAATTAGAGGGCTTGGAATATGATATTCCAGAGGGCAAAGGATCTGGGATTACAAACAAAAATCACCTACCCAACAAAACTTAGTTTAATCTTCAGGGAGAAAGTTGGCATTCAATGAAAGAGAGGACTTTCAGACATTCCTGATGAAAAGACCAGAGCTGAATAGAAAATTTGACTTTCAAAAAAAGATTCAAGAGAAGCACAAAAAGGTAAATAGGAAAAGGAAATCATAAGGGATTTAATAAAAGTTAATCTGTTTACATTCCTACATTTGAAGATGATATTGTAACTCAAGAGTTAGTCTTTTCCTCATTAATAGGGAAGATGGAAGAAGTATATGTTGACAGAGGACACAGGTGTGAGTTTAATATGAAGGGATGATATCTAAAAAATTAAAACTAACGGGTGAGAGAGGAATGCATTGGGAGAAAGGAAAAAAGAGAGGTAGAATTGTACAAGTTATCTCACATTTAAGAGTCAACAAAAAGCTTATACAGTGGAGTGGAAAATGAGGGAAGTGAACCTTACTCTCATCAGAACTGACTTAGAGAATAATAGGCACAATCAATTGTTTATATAAATTTATCTTATGCTGCAAGAAAGTAGGAGAGGAAGGAGTTGAGGGGGAGGTGATAGAAGGAAGGGCAGATTTGGGGTAGGGTAGTGAGAAGCAAAACAGTTTAGAGGAGGAACAAGGTGAAAAGAGAGAATAGAATAAAGGGGGGGAGGAAATAGGCTGGAGGGAAATATACTTAGCAAGAGTAAGTGAAAAAAATGAAGCAAGTTTCTCTAATAAATGCCTCATTTCTCTAACATATAAAAACTTTATAAAAACAAGAGCCATTCACCAATTGATATATGAACAAAAGATATTAACAGTTTTCAGATTTAGTAATAAATGCTATTTTCAGCCATATTGAAAAAATGCTCTTATTCACTATTTACTGGAGATATGCAGATCAAAACAATTCTTGGATACTACTTCATCCGTATTAGATTGGATAATAAGACAGTAGGGAAAATGACAAATATTGGAGGGGATGTGGGGGAAATGAGATACTAATTAACTGTGGTGTTGTATGCTGATTAAAATGTTCTGTGGAATAATTAGGAATTCTGCCCAAAGTGATCTAAAACCATGCACACTCTTTGACTTATCAATACCACTACTAGGTATATATCCAAAAAGATATGAAAAGCAAAAAGGATATGAACCTATACATAACAAAAAAATATTTATAGCAGCTCTTTTCTGGTGGCAAAAAAATGGAAACTAAGGGGATGCCCATCAATTGGGGAATGGCTGAACAAATTGGGGTATATGATTATTATGGAATCCTATTCTATAAGAAATGATGAGGAGGATGCTCTCAGATGACATGAAAAGACTGAAATGAGCTGATTCAAAGTGAAATATACTGTGTATGTAGTAACAGCAATATTGTGGGATGATTAGCTGTGAATGAATGACTTAGCTATTCTGAGCAATACACTGAACCAAGAGAACTCTGAAGGACTTATGATGAAAAATATTATCCATCCCCAGAAAAAGAAATGATGGTTTCTGAATACAGATTAAAGCATATTTTTTTTCTGTTTTTAGTTTTCTTGAGTTTTTTTAATCTGTTTTTTTCACATGACTAATATGGAAATCTTTTGCATGACCACTTGTGTAACATGTATCAAATTGCTTGTCTTCTCAAAGCTGGGGGAGGGGCAGAAGGAAGGGAGATAATTTGGAACTCAGTATTAAAAAAGGAAGTTAATTGTTTTTACATATAAGTGGGGGTAAATAAAATATTTTTAAAATTTTAAAAATTATAAAACCAAAAGAAATAAAAATTTAAAAAATACATTTAAAAAAGATTTGAAGAGACTTAGTCCAAATAAAAGTCAAACCCATAACTGGACTAGGGGTAAATAAGGCAAGCAGCTGCCAAAAGTAAGATACATGAGGTGGGAGAGGAGGTGAAACAAGCAATTTTAATGATTTTATGAAGTCAGGAAGACCTGAATTTGAATACTGCATCAGATATTTTCTAGCTGTGTCACTCTGGACAAATCACTTAACCTCTCTTTGATGCAATCTCTTCATCTTGTAAAATGGTAATAATACTATTTACCAGAATTTCTGTGAAGATCGAATGGGATAATATATAAAGTGTTTTGCAAACCTTAAATGCTAGCTATTATTACTATTTATGTATTAAGTGGCAAGCCACATTGCACATTGAGGCCTCAAAATTCCTGATTCTTCATAACAGAGGGAGATGTGACTGTTTAATGTTAAGATGTACAATTTTTAAATCTTACATGGGACAGAAAAAATTCCTTGCCATGTTCTGGTCAACAAGCCAATAGAAATACTCAATTTTAAAAATCATTTTACCTTTTATTGGCTGTTTTGATAAATTGCTTGCTTTTTATATCATTAACTTTTATTCTGAAAAGTAAAACCATTATGAGATTAATGCACAATATTTTCCCTGAAGGAAAGTTATTAGACAGATCTTATTAAATAAGACAAATAACATAGTTATATAATGGAGCATAATAGAAATAAATTAGAAGTTGGTGGGAATAGTGGTTCAATGTTTATTAGAATATAGTTTTAGTACCAAACTTTAGGACATGTTATGTGAACATAACTAAATTAAACAGAATTTGCTACTTTACCTGAAACATTATTTAGATATGGAATTGTAGGATCTGTGATTTTTTGAGTAGGTGATCGACTAATAAATCTCCCTTCAGATTAATATATGCTAACTGAAAGTTGCTGAGGCCAAAATATTAACCCTCCTGCCTATAAGCAAACTGAAGATGAGCCCTTCAAGCTTATCAGACTACAACCATGCCCACTGTTTTTTTGTAAAGTGTAACATTTTATTTAGAGTTTTGAGTTCCAAATTTTATCCCTACTTCCCTTCCTTCTCCCCTCTCATTGATCTGCCTTTTCTCTATTTTATTGATGTAATCAGTTAAGGATATAAATTTTCCCTTAAGTACAGCTATGGCTGCATCCCATAAATTTTATGTTTTCTCATCACTGTCATTTTCTTTAATGAAGCCATTGACTGTTTCTGTCATTTGTTCTTTGACCCAGTTGTTTTTTAGGATCATATTATTTAATTTCCAATTGATGTATAATCTCTCTTTCAATTTTCCATTATTGAATATTTTTACATTATGATCTGAAAAGGATGTATTTACTATTTCTGTTTTTCTGCATCTGTTTGCATGATTTTTATGCCCTAATACATGGTCAATTTTTATGTTGGTCCCATATACTGATGAGAAGAAGGTATATTCTTTTCTATTCCCATTCAATTTTCCCCAGAGATCTATTATATCTAACTTTTCTGGAATTTTATTCATTTCCTTAACTTCTTTCTTGTTTATTTTTTGGTTAGATTTATCCAGTTTTGAGAGGGGAAGGATAGGGTCCCTCAACTAGGTCATAGTTTTATTTTCTAATTCCTCCTGTAACTTATTCAACTTCTCCTTCAAAGATTTAGATGGTCTACCATTTGGTACATATATGTTAAGTATTGATATGACATAATTATCTATGATACCTTTTAGCAAGTTATAGTTTCTTCTTTATCTCTTTTACCTAAATCTCTTTTTGCTTTTGCTTTGTCTGAAATCATGATTGCTACCCCTGCTTTCTTTGCTTCAGCTGAAACATAATAAATTTTATTCCGGGCCCTTACATTTAACCTGTGTGTATTTCTCTGCTTCAAATGTGTTTCTTGCAAACAAAATATTGTAGCATTTTAAATATTAATCTATTCTACTATCCACTTCTGTTTAATGGGCGAGTTCATCCCATTCACATTAATAGTTATGAAAACTGTTTATTTTCCTCCATGCTATTTTACAACTGTATATACCCCCACTCTTACCCCCGACCGTTTCCCTCCTCACAATTATTTTTATGATCACTGCCTTCCCTAATATCCCCTCCCTTGTATCAGTTCCGAAGCAGAGGCATCAGTTACTGGTTCCTGTTTGGTAGTTGTGTTGTTGTCACCAAAAGAAAGGATAAAGTCAAGACAGTAAAGGTGAGATTACATCTATTATTAAATTAGGGTCCCGATAGTAAAGTAATTGATTGTTGCAGATATCAAAGAGAACAGATTGCAGTTTTATACTTGAAGAAGATGGCACATCAGTAAGATCAATATCCTGAAAGAGTTCATGCCTTAAGAATTACACTCAGAGAACATCTGTCACATACAACTTATAACAAATTATAATAAGCCTCCACTGCTGCACCATGAAACTATGCATGAAAACCATGAATATGGAACCCACCAGGACATAGTACCCCCGTTGTATATGGGTATTTTGTACTGTTTGCAAAGTAGTATTCAATCATTTTTGTAATTTCCCAGCATCTTTGATACTATAACCAAAATAGTTTCCATATGAAAAACAAGATTGATAATAGCACAAGCTCCAATATAAACAAAATCAGGGTAGCTAGGCGGCCCTGGATTCAGGAGGACCTGAGTTCAAATCTGCCCTCAGACCCTTGACATTTATTAGCTTTGCGACCCTGGGCAAGTCACTTAACAATTGCCTCACCAAAATAAAACAAAACAAAACAAAACAAAAATCATATAAAAGTTGTCAGATTAACTTAAGTTGTAATAAAAATTTAATATTATTGAGTAATAAATTTAACAAAAGTGCTTATCAATTAAGTTATAAAAACAATTTTAACTTTTAACCATATCTAAGTAAATAACCTCTAACAAAAATAGATCTCTTTAAAGCAAAATATATAAAAAAATTATGTTGACATCTTTCTTTAACATAATCCTGAAGCAAGTGTAATATTGACTAAGAAATAGACTCATATCCTGTTTTCACCACTCTTTGCATCATTTTCCTAATTATCCCCATAAAATTATCAGAAATTAAATTAAAGGATCTAGCATAGCTAGTCACAGATGTAAAGGTTAAAGCCAATTCTGTATTCATCATATTATATCTGACATGATTATGAGAAGTTAACACAAAAGATTAGAACAATATCCTATATATTAAGAGAAGATATTCTTTCAATTCCAGGTAAAGGTTATGCAGACATTCAAGTGCATTGAGTCAGGCTCAAAGTCAGCAAGATGGGATATTTCTGCTCCATGTGTCACACTAGGGAAATTAAGTCAGGAGAATCCTACCTCAGAATTGTTAAATGTCGTTCTAATTAGAATATTTAAAGTATCAACTCCAACATCTAATTTTGTAGATTCAAAACTAAATCATCATCAGAGTTTTCAAGCAAGATCACATTATATAACATCAAAACTAACTCTGTACTCTTACATTCTCTAGTAAATAAGTGAAATAAGCCATTACTCTATCTATCTATCTATCTATCTATCTATCTATCTATCTATCTATCTACTTAATTATCTATTTGTTTATTTGTTTGTTTGTTTGTTTGCTTCAGGGCAATGGGGATTAAGTGACTTGCCCAGGGTCACACAGCTAATAAGTGTTTGAGGCCAGATTTCAACTCAGGTCTTCCTGAATACAGGGCCAGGGCTTTATCCAATGCGCCACCTAGCTGACCCCCCCCCCCGCCCCGATTACTTTATAATAATAAATCCAATGGAACTATTGATACTTCCCAGAAAGTTGCTAAGATTACAACTAAAAATACCTTCAGGGAGACCCAAGGATGGTCTACATTGATAATCTAAAGTTTGGGTATACTCTAGAATAGAACTTATGGTGTCTTCTTTTGTTGCCAATTGCATGTCTCCTGTAGTAAAATTAGCCTTAACAGAGAAAAGAGCAAGTTCTATTGTACTTGAAATTCTGTCTATTAACATGAAGCATTTCATCATACTGAGATAAAGTATGCAAGTTTTTTAAGCTTAAAGGCTGTAATTTTGAGTCATCTTGGGGATGACAAGAAAAATTTCCATAATGTTCATAAAGTGGAATACAAGGTCTTATTTTGTTAGTGACACAAGGGAAAACAAATGAGCAAAAAATGTCACATGTATCCTTCTCAGGTAAGGTCACTTTACATCCAGTATTAGGAGGAGAAGCAGCTATATCAGCTACTATAGAAGACATTCCATGTGTAATATAATGAAAAAGGAGTTCAAATTCTATTCTTCTGAATATTGGCGTCATCAGCTTAAATTAGAATGTTACCCAAAGTTTCTACCCAAAACATAACTGTCCCAAGATATTTTAAAAAACTGTACAGAGTACCTTGTTTCCCAATCAAATAAGGCAGAAACAAATTCATAAAGGGGAAGCCATTCTCAACAAGTAAAAGGAGCAGATCTGATGTGGGAACAACTAATTCACAAGTCCTTCCATTCAACCTTCACTGCTGTAGGAGAAGTGAGGAGAACTTGAACCCAAGCAGGTTGAATTCCAGTAGAGTGATTTTTTGTTGTTGTTATTGTTTTGTTTTGTTGTGTTTTTGTTTTTTTAATGTATACAAAATCACCAAGTTGAAAATCATACAAGGTTAAGTCATTGGGCTGGATTGGACTACTACTGCTCTAACAGCTTGTAATTCCTTTAGTCTGTTTTGTAATCCTCTTATATATTTAACTATTTTAAACAAAGCATTTAAAATGTTCAACTTTAGACAAATTTATAAAGTCAATTTGCAATGACTTAAATGGAAGATATGCTGCAGGGTGACCACCATATACCACCTTTTTAAAAGCATGCTGAACACAAAAGAAGAAATACCTTCAAGTTCTGCAAATTTAGATTATGGATCATTTACTTGACAAAATAATACAATTTAATTATAAGCATTTGTTAACCATCATATTATACAATGGTATGCAAAACACTATGATTAATGAACACTAGTACTAGTACTAGTAGTACTACTACTAAAGTGCTATATAAATGCAATATAGCTATGCAAGTGATATTTCAGGGTATCATACGACATAGTGGCACAAGCAATAAATCTGATGAGATATGATTTTGTTATAACCTGGAAAATGAAGAAGACTTGAAAGTAAAGAGAACTGAAATGTGATAATATTGGGGAAATGTTGAGAAGTTAGTAAGAGATGAATGAAGAAATGCATTCATGGCGGTGAGTGACTATCTGTGGTTACATATAATAATATGTAGTTGTGTTGCTGTCCAAGTGTCTTAGTCATTTCTTTCTCTTTGTGACCCATTTTGGGATTTTCTTGGCAAAAATACTAGAGTGGTTTGCCATTTCCTTCTCCCATTCATTTTGGAGATGAGAAAACTGAAGCAGAAAGAGGTTAAATGTGTTGCTTTGGCTCACACAGCTAGTATGTGTATGAGGCCAAATTTGAACTCAGAAAGATGTCTTCCTTAGTCTAGGTTGGGTATCTACCCACTGCACCACCTTGCTGTACAAATATATAGTAAGCCATCATTATTGTTTGGTGATTTCCCTTCAGCCCTTCCCCAAACCTCTGAAACTTGAAGCAAAGATATTATCCAGGAATAAGGAATTAACAGGGTACAAATAGCAGATGGCATAATGCTGAGAAGGGGAAGAATTCCCAGGGTGTAGCAAGTCTATCATTTAAATGTTTTACCCAGGATTCCATGAGACCACGCAGGGAGGGAAGTCAGAAAGGGCTGATAACCCAGAATAGCGAGAGGACAGGAATGAAGGGACAGGTTGTGTAACATGAAGGAGTAGGTAAGATAGAAAGATGAGAGATCTTAGAGATGAGAATTTCAAAATCCAATGTCACTTAAATCTCTTTAAACTTAGCATTACTGGAAATATTTTCTGAAATAGCACTTTTATCTTCACTTGAAAGGAACTTTCATCTTTCTATTTACATTTGGGCTTATTATCTTCCCTCCTTTATTCCCAACATAAAAAGGAGACCAAGTTCCTTCTCAGCCTTATTTAAAACTCCTGTGCTCCCCATAATCTCTGTGCCCCAAAAAAGAGACTGACTGTTCTCTGGGTTCTTCACATAACTTTTCTCATCCTTTCCAAAGTGCTTAGCATACATTGCTCCTTTGTCCTGTTCCCACCCTTTATCACCAATGTATTGCAATCCCAGCATCATGAAGTAGAGGTGAAAATGGATTTAGTGGTCATCTAGTTCAGCTCATTACACTTGAGTAAACTGAGGCCTAAGTGATTTGCCCAAGGTCATAGAGGTGGCATTCAAACCCAGGTTGACTCCCTTGTCCAGCTTTGCACAACCTGGTAAAGGTGGCATTTGAATGCACTAAAGCTCAATGTAAATTTAAATAGATTTTTAGACTCAACCATGTCCTTTCTGTTTCAGGTTGTAGGATATATGAAAATAAAGGTTGTGGTGCTATGCCTTGTAGGATAGAATTCAAACCAGGGGACAGAAATGATAAAAAGTAAACAAAAAAAAACAGATTTGGGCTTACCAGGAAAAATGTCCTAATAATTACAAAGCCCTGCTTAATTTGGACAAATAGATGTCACTTTGAATGGTAATAGTAAAAAGTACACAAATGAGCTGAAGCAAAATGTTGGGAGAAGACAACTGTCTTATGACAATTTATATGAATTCAAACAGAATTCATTTCTCTTCTATTTTCTTGTGTTGTGATCAGAATATCTTCCACTTGGCATTTTCTCTGCCTAAAGCTGTTTTCTCTCAAGATTTAGAGAACACCAATAAACAAAAACAAGGTCTGACAGAGGAAATTATTGTTACACATTGGGAGTGTACTTGGTGACAAGACTAACTTTCAACCCACAGAACCAAAACAGTTGTACCAACAGCAAAATAAAAACAAAAAAGAGAGAGAAACAAGAGTAAAATGCATTTATTCATCAAAAGGTTGCATATAAAACCCAAGTTCTAAAAGGCAAATTTTGGACTTTGGATTTTAGATTCTATTAATTATGGCTAATAATTTTTAAATAAAAGAATTTTATTATTTTCCAGTTATATGTAGAAATAGTTTTCAACATCTGTTTATATAAGATTTCCAATTTCAAATTTTTCTCCCTCCTTCCCCTCCTTCCCTCCCTCCCCTAGACAACACGTAACCTGATATAGGTTATATATACATAATAACATTAAACATATTTCTGCATTAGTCATGTTAAAAGAGAAGAATCAGAGCAAAAAGGAAAAAAACTCAAAACAGAAAAACAACAGCACCAAAAACAAAAGAAATAGTATGATCCAATCAGCATCCATATTCCACAGTTCCTTTTTTTTCTGGATTTGGAGAGCCTTTTCCATCATGAGTCCTTTGGAACTTTCTTGTACTATTGGATTGGTTAGAAGAATCTAGTCTATCGCAGTTGATCAACACATAATTTTGATGATACTGTGTGCAATGTTCTCTTGTTTCTGCTCATCTCATCATCATCTCATCATCAGTTCATGCAAGTCCTTCTGGGTTTCTCTGAACTCCTCCTGCTCATTGTTTCTTACAGCACAATAGAATTCCATTACATTCATTTACTACAACTTATTCAGCCATTCCCCAATTGATGGACATCTCCTCCATTTCCAATTCCTTGTGACCGCAAAAAGAGCAGCTATAAATATTTTTGTACATGTGGATCCTTTTCTCTTTTCCATGATCTCTTTGGGGAAAAGACCCAAAAATGGTATTGCTGGGTCAAAGGGTATGCACAACTTTATAGCCCTTTGGGCATAATTCCAAATTGCTCTCCAGAGTGGTTGGATCATTTCACAGCTCCACCAACAATGCGTTAGTGTTACAATTTTTCCACACCTTCTTCAATATTTATCATTTTCCTTTTTTTGTCATATTAGCCAATCTGATAGGTGTCAGGTGGTACCTCAGAATTATTTTAATTTGCATCTCTCTAATCAATGGTGATTTAGAGCATTTTTATATGGCAATAGATAGCTTTAATTTCTTCATCAGAAAACTGCCTGTTTATATCCTTTGACCATTTCTCAATTGGGGAAAGACTTGGATTCTTATAAATTTGATTTAGTTCCATATATATTCTAGAAATGAGGCCTTTATCAGAAGTACTGGCCATAAAAATTGTTTCCCAGCTTTTTGTCTCCCTTCTAATTTTGGATGCATTGCTTCTGCTTGTACAAAACATTTTTTAATTTAATATAATCAAAATCATCCATTTTGCATTCCATAATATTCTCTATCTCTTGTTTGGTCACAAACTACTCTCCTTTCCGAAGAGCTGAAAGGTAGACTATTCCTTCTTCTCCTGATTTACCTATTGTATCACCTCTTATGTTTAAATCATGTACCCATTTTGACTTTATTTTAGTATAATTTGTCAGATGTTGGTTTATGTATGGCTAACATTTTGATCACCAAGATAATTTTATTCTCTTAGATGTAAAAAAAGGCTCTTAAAATCACCGATTCTTACTGTATCTTTGATTATATAGCTGTCATTCCATTCTACTCATAATAATGTTGGACCAGTGATATACATCTTCTCCTTAACTAAATTGAATTCTCAGGTTTACTATAAGTTAGAGTAGAATTCTCAGACTAACAGCTCCCTGTCCCTCAAAGAACATGCATTTCCTGATTTGTTTGTTAAATGTCCTCTGAACTTTTCATAATATTAATTACTGTTTAGGGAAGGGGAATGGACAAAAGCAGTTATTAAGTAATTACTAAGCACTAAGCACTGCATTAAATGGTAGGAATACAGATAAGAGTATAAATAGTCCCTACCCTTGTGGAGCTTTTATATTCCAGTGTAGGAGGGAACATATAGTTACCAACCACTGCTGGCTGTATCTTCCACCTTTTCCCCATACTTTACCCCTTTACTTCCTAGTATTTCCTGCTTTATTTTCCCTACCTCACTCTCCGAAGCCATGCAGAACAGCAAAGTAATGTCATTTATGTTGATAGGTAAAGCATTCTAGTTTACTTTTCCTATCAGCATCCCGACTTTGTATTTCATGGCTAGATCTAAAGAACTTATCAAAAATTAATCTTTATTGTATTTCTGCTGAAACATGGAAAGCAATAGGAAAGGAAATATATGTGTATACACATTATGGCTATATCTACTTATCTATAGTTATCTTAAAGTCAGTGATTGTCTTAAATGGCACTTGTACCAGTTTAATTGGCTTCATCTTTCATGACTCAATTCCTAAATGCAATTAATTCCCTAACATCCTGAAGGAGTATACATAGTTTTTTCTGAGTAGGTTATTCTTGGTTGTGATCCTAGTACTTTACCTTCTGGAATATCATATCCCAAGCCTGCCACTCCTTTAACATGGATGTTGCTAAACCTTGTGTGATCTTGACTGTGGTTCCATGATATTTGAAATGTTTCTGGCTGCTTGTAATATTTTCCCCTTAACCTGGGAGCTCTAGAATTTGATTATTATATTCCAGGAAGTTCTCATTTTGGGATCTCTTTCAGGAGCTAATCAATGGATTCTTCCTTCCTTCCTTCCTTCCTTCCTTCCTTCCTTCCTTCCTTCCTTCCTTCCTTCCTTCATTTCTTTCTTTCTTTTTTTCTTTTTTTTTCTTTGTTGAGACAATTGGGGTTAAGTGACTTGCCAATGGTCACATAGCTAGTAAGCGTCAAGTGTCTGAGGCCGGATTTGAACTCAGGTCCTCCTGACTCCAGGGCCAGTTCTCTATCCACTGTACCACCTAGCTGCCCTTGGATTATTTCAATGACTATTTTGCTCTCTGGATCTAAGATATCAGGGCAGTTTTCCTTTACAATTTATTAAAATATGGTGTCTATACTTTAGTCTTTGGCCATGGTTTTCAAGTAGTCTAATAATTCTCCTTGTTCTCCTCTTTAGGTGAATTGTTTTTCCAGTGAGATAGTTCATTTTCTTCTATTGTCTTTTTTCCTTTTTTTCCCCTCTGTTTTATTTTTGATGTCTCATGGAGTCATTAACTTCCACTTGCCCAATTCCAATATTTAAGGAATTATTTTCTTCAGTAAGCTTTTGTACCTCTTTACCCATTTGGCCAATTCTACTTTTTTTTTTTAAACACAGATTCTTTCCTAAGTAAATTTATGTAGCACCTTTTCTCTTTGCCTTATTATGTTTTATAAAAAGTTCTTTTTCTTCAGTGATTTTTTTTGTGCATTTTTTGACATTAGGCCAATTCTGGTTTTATAAGATGGAATTTTCTTCAGTATTTTTGTGCTTCTTTTACCACGTTGTTAATTCACTTTATAATTTTAGTGCATCACTGACATTTCTTTCCCTAATTATTCCATTTGCACTTATCTCTTTCTTTAATACTTCTTGGAATTATTGTTGGTCTTCTTTCCAATTGCATTTTTTTTGCTTTGAATAGAATTTTATTTTCCAAAATATATGTAAAAACAAATTTTAACGTCAATTTTTAAAAACTTTGTATTCCAAATTCATTTCCTCCCTCCATTCCCAACCCCGCCCCAAGCACTCAAGCAATTCAAAATAAGTTATACATAAGTAGTCATGGCAAAATTCCCATATTAGCTAGTTGTGAGAGAACACAGTAAAAAAAAAAAAACAAACTTCAGATTAAGGAATTGTCAAAGAGGAAAAGAAAAAGAAAAAAAAATTTTAAATGTTGCTGATATTAGTGCTGCAGCTACCTCCAAGTCCAACCACTGGTTACTGCTGCTATATTCTGTGCCAATTCTACCTCAGTGGCACATACCTCTGGCCTTCAATCTCCTACGTTGTCTTTGTCTGGAAACATATCTCACTTTGAATTCTTGGTTCTGCTGCTCCAAAATTTGATTTAAGGAGTTATATTAAAGTTGTTTGGAAGGGAATGTTGGAAAAGTTTGGCTGGGTTTCTGCTTATACTCACTCATCTCCATCTCACATTCTCTTTAAATAAAGCAGACATTTGGGGGCAGCTAGATGGTACAGTGGTTAAAGCACTGGCCCTGGATTCAGGAGTACCTGAGTTCAAATCTGGCCTCAGACACTTGACACTTACTAGCTGTGTGACCCTGGGCAAGTCACTTAACCCCCATTGCCTGCAAAAAAAATAATAAAGCAGACACTTTAGCCAAATTACTAGCTATGTGACACTAGTAAAGTCACTTTACCTAGTTTGCCCCAGTTTCTTCATCTGTAAAATGAGCTAGAGAAGGAAATAGCAAACCACTCCAGTATCATTGCCATGACAACCGCAAATGGAGTCATAAAGAGTCAGATAGAATTAAAAATAATGAACAAAAACTGGCCAAATTGTTCTCTTTGTTTTGAAACGTGGCAGGTAAAATCCCACATTGCTTGATGATCTCTCTCTCATTTCAACATAGCTAATTTCTATTATTCTTTCAAAGCCTCTCACTTCCCATATTTCTTGGTCATTTTCTCCCAAATACCAATTCCACAGTGATATATTTGTCTTTGGATTTCTATTGCAGCTAAAATTAATATAATATTTTTGTCATATTTATAGTGAATAAGTTATTTTAGTTATTTTAGGAGTATATATCTTATAGCCATATTTAATGCCCTCTCTCCAAAAATTTTGCTATATTATATAACAAATAATATGTGTATATAAATGCATGTATATAGGAATATATATGTATGTATTTATGAGTGTCTACACAAATATTTGTATGTATATATCAGAATATGTATGTATACATGCATAACATATATATACATATCGATGTATATGTATATCTATCTATCTATCTATCTGTCTATCTATCTATCTGTTTCCATGTGTATTCCTATTATCCCCTGGTGAAATATGCTTATTGAGATATTGAGAGCAGAGCTTGATTCATTTTTGTCTCTAGCCCTGTGTCAGCTAGCACTGTGCTTGGTCCAGGTCTGGAACTTAATATATACTTGTTGATTATTTGATTGATAGACTATGTGTTAACCTCCTTGAAGATAAAAACTGTATCTTGTACTTCATTGTAACGTTCATGGCAGTATACAGAAGATGCTCAGTACATGTTTTGATTTATTCTGCCTTCAAATATACTTACATCTATTTGTAACACTGAAGACCCTTATTTAAGTGTTGCTTAAGGAAAAATATTAAACTTCTGTGATAGACTGTTTATGTGATATTGGACAAGATCTTATTCATAGAAGTGCCTATTACACATGCAACCCCATTAATATTTGTATTTTTAAAATTGTAATGCCTAAGGATGGGATAGAATGTGACTCTTGACAGTTTACTTTCCTGGATCATAATTCGACTATAGTGTTCTAAGAAAGCAATGGCTGAATTGTATGTTTCAATGTTTTCAGACATTAGGTGTTCATTTGCATAAGACACACTATGTAAATCTGGAACAAATACAGAGTAATGTTTTTTTGTTTTTGTTTTTGTTTTTTTTTGCAGGGCAATGGGGGTTAAGTGACTTGCCCAGGGTCACACAGCTAGTAAGTGTCAAGCATCTGAGGCCGGATTTGAACTCAGGTACTCCTGAATCCAGGGCCGGTGCTTTATCCACTGCTCCACCTAGCTGCCCCCATCAGAGAAATGTTTTCAAAGCACATATAAAAAGTAGAGAACACTGAAGTTAATAACTGGAGAAGTATGAATGCAATATTTTATTAGGTTTATGGGAAAATGCATATTACTTGATTATGATAGTATAAGAAAATAAGATTTCAATTACTAATCAAAATGCAATGAAATCTCCCAGAGAGGACACAGGTGATAAACCAAGAAAATAGAAAGGTAAAAAACAAACAAAAAAACAAACTACAGAGTTCTGTCAAAAATAGTTAATCTATCCCTTTGCTATCATGTGTTGTCAGGATGATTTGGTTGTCCACAAAGACTACAGTTATCTTTTTCCTGCCACTTGCTCCTTTTTTAAAAATATATTTTATTAAATATTTTCCAATTACATATAACAATTTTATAATCATTTTTTTAAAAATCTTGAGGTCAAAATTCTCTCCCTCTCTGTCATCCCTCCCTCCTCCTTGAGAAGGTAAGCAATTTTATATTGGTTATGAAGGTGAAGTTATACAAAATATATTTCCATTATGGCAATGTTGCAAAAGAAAAAAAGACAAAAACACAAAGAACATATAGTAAAAATATGCTTCAATATGCATTGAGAGACCATCCACTAATTCTCTGGAGATGGATAGTTTTTTTTTTCATAATGGGACCTTTGGAATTGTTTTTTATCATTGTCTTTATCAAAATAACTAAGGCTTTCATAGTTAATCATCATTACAATATGGATGTTATTATGTTCAATGTTCTGATTCTGCTCACTTCACTTTGAATGAGTTCAAAAAAAATCCCAAGCTTTTCTGAAACTATCTTTCTTTTCATTTCCTATATCATAATGATATTCCTCCACAATCACATACCATAACTTATTCAGCCATTCCCAAATTGATGGGTATTGGGACAGCTAGGTGGCACAGTGGATAAATCACCGGTCCTGGATTCAGGAGAACCTGAGTTCAAATCCGGCATCAGACACTTGACATTTACTAGCTGTGTCACCCTGGGCAAGTCACTTAACATCAATTGCCTCATGAAAAGAACAACAAAAACAAAACAAAACAAAAAAACAAATAGATAGGTATCCCCTTGATTTTTAGTTCTGAGCCAACACAAAAAGAGATGCTATGAATATTTTTGGACAAATAGGTTGTTTTCCCCTTTTCTTTGATATCTTTGGGATACAGACCTAGTAGTGGTTTCTGGGCCAAAGGGTATCCACAGTTTTATACCATTTTGTGCAAAGGTTCAAATTGTTCTCCAGGTTGATGAACTAGCAGTGCATTGGTTTCCAAATTTTTCCACATCCTTTACAGCATTTGTCTTCTTCCATTCTTTTCCTGGTATCTCAGAATTGTTTTAATGTAATTCCTCTTTTCATAGTGATTTAGAACATTTTTCTCATATAAAAATTGATAGCTTTGATACTTTCTGAAAACTGTTCATATCCTTGGATACTTTATCAGTGATGAAATGGCTCTTAATTTTTTTATATAAATTTGGCTCAGTTCTCAAAATAATTGATAAATTAGGGCTTTATCAAGGAAACATGCTGTAAAAATATTTTCCTAGTTTCCTGCTTCCTTTTAATATATGACTGACTTAATTATGTTTGTGCAAAACGTTTTTTAATTTTATGTAATCAAAAGTATCTATTTTGCTTCCCATGACCCCCTCTAGTTTTTGTTTGGTCGTGATCTCTGCCCTTGTCCATAGATCTGACATGTACATTTTTCCATATTCTCCTAATTTACTTAGGAAACCATCCTTTATGTTTAAATAATTTATCCACTTTGATCTTGTCTTAGTACACAGTGTGAAATGATGGTCTGTGCCTAGTTTATGCTAGTTTTAACAGCAATTTAAAAAATTCATTAAAGTATTTTATTATTTTCTAGTTACATGTAGAGATAGTTTTCAACATTTGGTTTTACAAGTTTTATAGTTCCAAATTTTTCTACCTCCCTATCCTCCCTCCCTCCTCCCCAAGACAGCAAACCATCTGATATAGGTTATACATATACAATCACATTAAACATATTTCTGCATTATTCATGCACAAAAAGAAGAATCAGAACAAAATGGAAAAAACTCAAAAAAGAAAAATGCAAAAGAGTAGAAACAGTAAGGTTCAATATGCATCTACATTCCACAATTCTTTTTTTTCTGGATGTGGAAAGCATTTTCCATCATGAGTCCTTCGGAATTATCTTGGACCATTGTGCATTGTGTTGCTGAGAAGAGTCAAGTCTATCACAGTAGATCATCATACAATGTTGTTGATATTGTGTACAATATTCTCCTGGTTGTGCTCATCTCACTCAGCATCAGTTCATGTAAATCCTTCCAGGTTTCTCTGAAACCCTCCTGCTCATCATTTCTTATAACATTGTAGTATCCCATTACATTCATATACCAAAACTTGTTCAGCTAATCCTCAATTGATGGGCATCCCTCAATTTTCTTCTAATGGTCCTCCTCTCCTACTTTCCTGCAGGGTTAGATAGATTATGCCACCCAATTGAATGTGTGTATTATTCTCTGCATTGAGTCAACTCTGATGAGATTAAGTTCTTTGAGCCAATTCTGATGAGTATAAGGCTCATTCATGGCCCCACTCCTTGCCTATCTCTCCCCCCCCCCGCCCCCGCACCATAAGCCCTTTCCTGTTTCTTTGATGTGGGATTTCACCCCATTCTACTTCTCCCCTTCTCCCTCCCCTAGTTTATTCCCCCCCTCCTCAATTTTACCCTAAAGATGTCATCATGGGGCAGCTAGGTGATACAATGGACAAAGCACCCACCTTGGACCCAAGAGGACCCCAGCTGAAATCTGGTCTCAGACACAAGACACTCACCCACTGTATGATCCCAGGTATGCCACCCAACTCCAACCACCCCACAAAAAAGATAAACAAAAAATAAATGCTTTACAGGTATCATCCCTTCATAATCTATTCCCACCTATGCCCTCTGTATAAATTTATTTCTATCATCTGCTCTAATACTAAGAAAGTTCTTGAGTAGACATATCATCTTTCCATGTAGGAATGTAAATATTTTAAACTTTTAGCATCCATTCTTTTTCCTGTTTACCTTTTTATGCTTCTCTAGGGTTTGATATTTGAAGTTAAATTTTCTATTCGGTTTAGGTCTTTTTTTCATGAATACCTGAAAGTCCTCTTTTTCATTGAAGTCCCATTTCCCCCCCCTGAAAGATTATACTCACTTTTGTTGGATAGATGATTCTTTGTTGTAATCCCCATTCCTTTGCCCTCTGGAATATGATATTACATGCCCTTCCAATCCTTTAATGTAGAAGCTGATAGATCTTGTGCTATCTTGACTGCATCTCCACAGTACTTGAATTGTTTCTTTCTTGCTGCTTGCAAAGTTTTCTCCTTGACCAGGGATTTGTGGAGTTTGGCTATAATATTCCTGGGAGTTTTAATTTGGGATCTCTTTCAGGAGGTGATTGGTGGATTCTTTCATATTCTGTTTTACCTTTTGCTTCTAGAATATGAAGGCAATTTTCCCTGACAATTTCTTGGAAGATGATGTCTAAGCTCTTTCCTTTATCATGGTTTTCAGGTAGACCAATATTTTTCAAATTAAGTATCCTGGATCTATTTTCCAGGTCAGCAGTTTTTCCAAGAAGATATTTCACATTGCCCTCTATATTTTTATTCATTTGGATTTTTGTGTGTGTGTGTCTTGATTTCTCTAAAAGTCATTAGCTTTTAATTGCTCAATCCTAATTTTTAAGCAATGATTTTCTTCAGAGAGCTTCTACACCTCCTGTTCCATTTGGCCAATTTGGCTTTTCAAGTTGCTGCCTTTTTTTTTTCATGTCCCTCTTGCATCCCTCTCATTTCTCTTTCCATTTTTTTCTCTACCTCTCTTTATCTTCATAGTCCTTTTTGAGTGCCTCCATGGCCTGACACGAATTCATATTTTCCTTGGATGTTTTGGATGTAGGGGACCTGAAGTTCCTATCCTGTTCTGAGGGTAAATCTCAATCTTCCTTGTCACTAAAGAAACTTTCTATGGTCCTCATCATTCTCTGTTTGCTCATCTTCCCTGTCTTTTACTTAACGTTTGAGTCCTTGTTAATGTGGGGCACTGTTTCCAGGCTGCATGTTCCCAAGCTTCAGGGGGTCCTGGGTGGTACAATTTAAGGAGGGGCAGGCTCTATACTAACCTGGCCTGTTCCCTGGTCCATAGATAACCCCAGGCCAACTTGCTAATAAACCAGACAGCAAAACTTTGTGTCCTCTAATTATTATCTTCCACCAGCCTGTACCCCTCCCCTACCTGGGCTACAACCACTCAAGACTACTTCCTGGTTCCCAGCAGGGGTGAAACACCCAAGTTCCACCTCAGTGCCAGCAGAGACCCCTGTAATCTCCTTCTGGCCAAACACTCAGCCCTCTCACCAGACTGTGAGCTAAGTTCCAGAAAAGACTGGCACTGCAGCTGATTCAGAGGCTCTGGGGTTCTCTTTCTCTGGCAAGGCCTGCCTGGGACTGGATCCATGTCAGTGTGACCATGGTGTTGGGCTTCACTCCCACTTAAGCACAGTGGCCCTGCCTGCCAACATTTTAAGCCATTTTTGGCTGGAAAATGATTTCAATCCATTCCTTTGTGGGTTCTGCTGCTCCAGGAATTGTCCTAAGGCATTATTTGGAGGTTTCTTGGAGTGATGATGTTGTGCGTTATAGAGTATACTGCCTTTCCTCCTTGCCTGTGAAGAATGGTCTGTCTTACTTGGGAGGGAAAGGAACAAGGTCCAAAAGCACCAGCAGCAGCAGTTAGGCTTACAGGAAGGAGAATAAAGTTAACATAAATTTTTGTCAAATTTTCAGTTCTTACTCCCAAAACTTGGATCTTTGTGTTTATAAATCACTAGGTTCCTATGGCCATTACTTTTTAATTTGTACCTAATCTGCTCCACTGATTCACCACTCTTTCCTAGTCAGTACCAAATTGTTTTGACAACTACTGCATTGTATTATAGTTTGAAATCTACAACTGCTCTGCTGCCTTCCTTTGTGTGATTTTAAAAAATATATTTTCTTGATATTCTTGACCCTTTATCTTTCTAGATGAATTTTTTTTTATTTTATCTAGTTCTCTAAAGTAATGCAATGGTTGTTTCATTGGTTTAGAAACAAATATGTAAATGAACTGAGATAGAATTATCATTTTTTTTTATATTGGCTTAGCCTATACAAGCGGAATTAATGGGTCTGTGTTTATTTGTATGAAAAGTGTTTCACATAATCTCTGGTTCTGTCTTGGAAAATAGATTCACTAGTATTTTATACTGTCTGTAGTTTACCGCTTCCTTCTAAAAAGAACAATTGATAAGAGTAAGGAAGACAAGAGGAAACTGAAGGCAATGGTCTGCATTTGCTACCTCTTACTGATTGGAGGAGCTTTTTATGAATTTTTTTTTGCTGCAAACACAAAAGATAATTCAGTGTATTTTCCTAAATGAACTACTTCCTAAATGATGCTACTTCAGCTAAAGGTATAAGTTAAATTTGAAGGTGGAAGTGACAGATACTATACTATGGGTACTGTTAAGGAAGAAGTCCATCTGAGGAGAGGAATAATGTAGAAGTGGAGCATCACAGATGATATCCTGAAGAATAATTCCAGATAAAATGTCATACCTTGGCTTTGGGTAGGAGGGAGTAGATCGTCAAACTCAACATGAATCAGTTGTATTTAGCAGTAAAAAATTTCTGAATTCACCAGGGAACTTTTATGCACAGTTCCTGAGAAAGAAGTTGTAGGTTACACTGGCAACATGTATGCCCTACATGTGTGCCTTATAATCTTGTGGCTTCAAGTGTGTGGCCACTTTCCCTACCAAAGCAGTAGTCATTGGTAAGAAAATATGATCAAAGTTCATGTGTGGAATATTATGTAAATGTAATGTTCACATTGAATTTTCACTAAATATTTTAGGCTGGGTACTTATGGCTGATTTGTCATTGGAAGAGAAAGTGGTGGGGCTCAAGGGGCATAGTATTACGAGGGTTACCTGCAATGGCTACCACTAGCACCCTGGTAGTAAATGTTGTAGCAATTAATTCCCCTCATAGGAAACCATCATTTTAGCTTGGAGGCAAGATAGTTTCCCATGAGGGGGAATCAGTCATTTCATCATACTGATGAAATCACAGATAAAAGTGCCAAAGCAAGCCCCAAAGTTATATTGTGAAAGTTAAAAAGGAATGGAAAAAAAATCAGCACTACTAAAGTTATAAAGATTGCATGCATGATATCTTGGAGTCAAGACGACCTGGATTCAAGTTCCACTTTCAGTGCTTACTGGTTATGTGAATCTGGACAAGTCACGACCTCTCAGTTCCTCAGACAACTCTCAAAGCCTCCAAATTTCAGAAAAGACTGGTCTGCATTTGTAAAAAGAGTTATTCACCAGGAGTTCCCTCTACCACCAGTTTAGTTGGAAAAAAATTATGACAGTGTTTGTTTTTGAGTCAACACTATGTTTGGGATTCAGGAAATAATAGTGTATAATTCTTTTTCTATAGTGATGGAAAGCTTACCTAGGATTAATATAAGATCACAGAGGAAGAGAGAACTGGGAGAGAATTGTAGACCACCTTTTCCAATTCCTGATTTTACAGGCAAAGACATGTCAGACCTGAAAGTTGTTTCTTCTAGAACGGGATTGGAGGAAAAGTTATGACAAATCTTCTGCATTTTGTCTGTCATGAAAAGAACAAAGGAGATTATTTTCCAAGTGGCAGTTTGGTATTGGGCTATCAGAACCACCCAGTGGAGTATTCAATTCAAACTTTTCGTTTCAATATGGTTACAGCTGAACCTCCAAAAAGATCACATCCTTTCCTCCCCCATAGGCATGTGCTGATTGGTATTCATTTTACATCAAATATTTTTCCAGTCTCCTTGCAACCAGTCTAAACCTTTCCCAGATTTCAAGCAAGGCTCAGTTCTGTTTTCATTTTATCCTCAAAACTGACTTCAGCTTCTCCAAAATTCATTTCTCCCTCTTCTATGTACTCATATCATATAGAGTGTGAATAATGCAACTTAACCTTGGATTATCCCATTCTCAGATTATCATATAATAATTCAGGTTTATAAATCTCATCTCTTTAATAAGCCTGTAAATGGATCATAGCACCTAGAAATTACTTGGCACATTAAAAAGTCTTTCAAAAAAATCTCTTGATTAAGGGAGTGTTAGAGTTGTATAGAGCTTTAGAGATTATTTAGTATATAGTCTATTAGCATCGTATCATCATAAAGCTGAAAAGTTGTAAAGGACCTTATATGTCATCTAGCTCAATCCTTTTCATTTTATAGATGATAAGTAAAATGATTTGCCCAAAGTGACACACCTAATAGATGGGAAATCTAAAAATCAAACACAGCACCTCTGACTCCAAATCCAGCACTCTTTTTATTATACCATGGAATTATTGTCATATGATCCTTTCTCTTCCCATCCCGCTCACTGTCTTTGTATATTCTTCTTATTGATCATCTCCTTACATGGTGTAATAAGTTCTACTCCTTCTTCCCCTTTTATCTGCTTCTATATTCCTTTTCCCTTCCTTTTTCCTTCTTTTAATATTCATTTTTTCCAAATTATTCTGTCTTACATACCTCCCTGTATGATCCTGAGGTTTCTGAGAGCACATATTTTCTTCCCCAGATCCCAATAGAATATTAACACTTCACCATAACATACCTACTCCCTTTAGAATGTTCAAATGCATTTTCCATTCTGTATTTCTCTTTTTTTTTCCAGCAAAAACCAGCTTCATTTTATTAGAGGGAGGCAAAGAAAGAGGGACAGTGAGTTAAAGGACTCCCCTGGTACACTGCGAGCTCCCAGTCACTGATGTGCTCTTTCCTCTCTCTTTTCCACTTTCAGGTCTCCCTTCTTTCACAAAGCTGATCAGAATATGCTCTGAGGGCCTATGTGTACAGCATTCTCTTGGGCACTGTACTCTTTGGTTCATCCTGCTGGCCAGGATTGGTTGGAGGCTCCTACTACTTGGTCCCAAGGTAATGGGTGGCCTTTCCCATTTTCTTTAGTGATTCCATACTATGCTCTGAATCTATGCACACTTTCTTGTTGGGCAGATCGATGTTAAACTGGACCTACCCAGATTGTTGAGGACTTGAGTAACTGCATTAGAACAGCCCTCACAGGTCATGTCCACAAAGAAGTCATTTTGGCATGACGGTTGAGGCTGTCTGTGGCTGCAGAAGGCTGGAGGCTGGAGCCTGAGGCTGGAGGGTGAAGGGTGAGGCTGGAGGGTCCAGTGGTGGGCACTGTAGTCCCCGGGGTGCTTCTGGATGTGTGGCCATGAGGGCCCAAAATGCTGCCCCCACCTGGGGCTGGGCCAAGGAAGGAACCTCTGTATTTCCCTTGATTCAGGTTTGCATTTCAGAGATTCTACCCAGCTCTGCTCATTCTATCAGAAATATTTGGAAGTCTCTGTGGCATTAAAGGTACATTTCCCACCCTAGGGTTATATATAGTTTTTGCAGGTATATGATATTCCAAGCTCCCATCTCTGTTGTTATGATAGATGCCAAATTCTGTGATACTGAATATGAATTTCTGGTTCTTTTCCTTCTGGTCAATTGTAACATTTTGTCTTTCACTTAGCAGTTCTGGGTTTTGTCAGTGATGTTAATGAAAATTCTCATTTGGGTAATTGGTGGAATATTTTTTCTTTTCCCTTTGCTGACTGGATCTAATAGGCCCAAGCAGTTTTCATGGTGGGCCTTTAAGGAAGTTCCCCCAGAGCTGCATGGACCTACTGCTGGAGTATGCCCTTGGCTCCAGCTGGCACCCGCTTTGTCCTTGGCCCATTCACACAGATGTCCTGCATTTCTCTGGTAGTGGCTAAAGCTCTTCCTGCATTCCCTGGTAGCCACCAAGGGAAGAGGACACAGAGGAGGCACTTAGGGGTCTCCTCAGCAATTGCTAGATTTCTATAGCACAATGTTTCCATGTAGTCCTTGTCCTTGCCTGGGGCACCGTGATGAGGTCAATGGCACAGGGAGCCCTAGCAACACTGGTGGGAATTGCCTTATGGCTCTTAAGCAAGTTCAGAAATTGCTTTTGGTTGTTATACAGGTGCTGGTGGTGCTACTTCTTTTGCTGGTCCTAAAGAATCAGGGCCTGTTGGAGACCTAGCTGACTGGCCTAAGGCAGGAGCTGACCAGCTTGAGGCAGAAGCAAGTTGAGGCCATCCTTAGACAAACTGTTGACAGGGGAGTGACCAAGGAGGAAGTGCACCAGGTGGTTCAGGAGGCTCTGAAGGTCTACATTGAAGACCACATGGGGAGGGTGGACTATGCCCTTGAATCATCAGGGAGCAGAATCCTCAAAACCCGGAGCTAAACAAGCTACAATGCCAAGATGATCTTTTCTACTGTGTTTGGCATCCCCATGTGGTACTCTCCTCCTATCAGTCAACAGTCACCCTCAGCCGGGAACTTGATCCTGGAAAGTGCTGGCATTCCGGGGGTTCCAGGACTTCACCACAGTTCACTTGTCTGCCTGCATCCATATCACAGCCATCACCCTGGAGCACATATCCCCTACGGGCAACATCCTCAGTGCCCCTAAGGCCAATGTCATCTCTGGGCTGAATGAAGACTCAGGGGCAGAGGGAGTGACCCTCAGACAGTTCACCTATGATGTGGATGAGAAGCCCATTCAAACCTTCTATTTTCTGGGCAATATCATAGCCACATACTGGGTGGTAGAGCTCTGGATCTTGAGCAGCTGGAGTCACCCCAAATATGCCTGCATCTACCACTTCAGGGCACATGGGGAGCCTGCCAAGTAGGCCCTTCCCTCTGGGATCTTTTCAGCACCCTGTGCTCCTGTTCCCCTTCATTCAGCCCCTTCCCTTCCACCAGCATGCAGCTCCCCCACCTCCTCCTTTCTCCCTCCTCCTTAAGCACTTTGGGGCACTCTGGCTTCTGGGAGAGAGACAGGCACTGATGGTAACCCACATCCCTGGAGCAGTCTTGCCCCACCAGGCCCTTTCTGAGGAGGAGGTGGCCAGCTGAGCTACTTCTGTCTCAATCCCCATCCTCTTGGGGACCAGCTGGACAAGCTCCTTGCCAGGCCCTGTTCACTTTACAGATTCTAATTTATGCCTATGTAAAAACAATAAAATTTCTCTTGGAAAAAATATGGTCTCTAGGCTTCTTTTTTTGATTATGGTTTTCAGGTAGTCTTGTAGTCTGGTGATTCTTAGATTATTTCTCCTTGACTTGTTTTCAAGGTCAAATATTTTTTGACAGAAAACCTCTCAAACTTTGATTTTTTTCAGTCTGTTCATTTTGTTCCAGTATTTTTGTTGTCTTATGGAAGAATTTATTTCTTTCTGATCATTCTAATTTTCAGGGATTTTGTTATTTAGGTAAAGTTTTTCATCTCTTGTCCTAAATACTTCTAGTTGTTTCCTTTTGAATGCTTTTTTTTATTTCTGGAATAATCACTTTTTCCCCTTGAACTTTCATTTCATTCTTCTAGGAATATTCCTATAAGTATATTCCTTTCAGTTGCCTTAATACTGAGAAAAATAGTATGAGTTAGGAGTATTATCTTCCCATATAGCAATGTAAACACTTTAATCTTTTAATAATCCTCATAGTTTGTTTTTACTATTTATCTTTTTATGCTTCTCTAGTGTCTTGTATTTGAAAGTCAAATTTTCTCTTCAGTTCAGGTATTTTCATAATGAATGCCTGAAAGTCCTCTTTTCATTGAAGTCCCATTTTCCCCCTGAAAGATTATACTCAGTTTTGATGGGTACATGAGTCTTGGCTGTAGTCACAGTTCCTATGCCCTCTGGAATATCATATTCCATGCCTTCTGGTCTTTTAATGTAGATGCTGCTAGATCTTGTTTTATCCTTACTGTAGCTCCACAGTATTTTAATTCCTTTTTTTCTAGCCACTTGCAATATTTTCTTCTTGACCTGGGAGCTCTGGAATTTGGCAATAATATCTCTGGAGATTTTCTTTTTGGGATCCCTTTCAGGAGGTGATTGCTGGATTCTTTCAATTTCTATTTTACTTTCTACATCTAGAATATCAGGGTGGGGGAAGCTATGTGGCACAGTTGATAAAGCACTGGCCCCGGATTCAGGAGTACCTGAGTTCAAATCTGGCCTCAGACACTTGACACATACTAGCTCTGTGTCCCTGGGCAAGTCACTTAACCCCCATTGCCCTGCAAAAAAAAATAATAGAATATCAAGGCTATTTTCCCTCATAATGTCTTGGAGGATGGTGTCTAAGCTCTTATTTTGGTCATGGTTTTCAGGTAGTCCAATGATTATCAAATTATCTCTCCTGGATCTGTTTTACAGGTCAGCTGTTTTTCCAGGAAGATATTTCATATTGCTCTCTATTTTTTTTTATTCAGTTGGATTTGCTTTACTGTGTCTTGGTTTCTCATAAAGTCACTAGCTTCCATTTGTTCAATCCTAATTCTTAGGCAATTATTTTCTTGAGAGATCTTTTCTAATTCCTTTTCCATTTGACTTTTCAAATTTTTTACTTTTTTCTCATGACTTTCCTCCATTGTTCTCATTTCTCTTTCCATTATTTCCTTCATCTCTTTAAATATTCATTCTATCTCTCCCACTTTCTCTTCAAAATCCCTTTTCAGTGCTTCCATGGCCTAAGACCAATTCATATTTTTCTTGTAAGCTTTGGGTGTTGGAGCTTTGACTTTGTAATTATCTTCTTCTTCTGAGCATATATACTGGTCTACCTTTCCCCCAAAGAAATTTTTGATGGTCATTTGCTTTCTGTGCCTGCTCATATTGGCAGCCTGTTTCTTGGCTTTTAAGTCCTTCTTAAAGTGTATTGCTGCTTCCAGAACACACTATTCTGAGCTACAGCATGAGCCAGGGGGTGATTAGGCTTTTTCTCAGCCTGCCTGGCCTGTGAGTAACCATGACTGTTTTCTCTTTGATCTGGAAACAGAAGTCTGATTGAATTTTGATTCTCTATGGTCAGAAGCTTGGTGTGCCTGTGCCCCTCCCCCACTGTGCCACCACCACTTGACTCAGCCCACTGGTTCAGAACCAGGGCGTTTCAACCCAACTCCAGCAGAGACTGCCTCCACTTCACCCCGGCCTACTGCCAAACCCCATCACCAGTCTGTGGTCCGAGCCCAAGAAGAAGGTGTTGCTGGCACTATCTGTTCTTGGCTGGGTCCCGACCATGAGCTGAGCTATTCAGCCAGATCAACAGGTGATGTCAATTGCCCTCTTTTGCTGAAAAATAGTCTCACTGTTCTTATGAGCATTAGGCTGCTCTGGTTTGTTTTTTGTTTATTTGTTTCAATGGCATTATTTGGGAGTGAGTAGAGGGAGCTTGTAGGAGTCACAGCTTCTCCTCCACCATCTTGGCTCTGTCCCCTCATGAGGGTGTAATTCTTTAAAGAGGAATTCCTAAGAACCCCTATCCCAAACTCCTACTAATTTCCCCTATAACACTCATGAACTCAATACAAATCTAGTGAACTCAATTCAAAACACTGACTAATACCCCTGAGTTCAATTATAGAGCATGTCCGAAAGTAATTATCATGACAGATAAGTACGAATCAATATTACCAGTACTTTGTGAATTGTGAGTCATTCTGGATGGAGGGAAAATGCTCTTCACTGAAACCTACTTGCATGGTGCTTCTGATGAGAACTCATTAATAGGTTCATAGGCCTTAATTCATTAATTTTTTTTCATCTCTGTTCACTAATACCTGACGTAGAAGCACAAGATGAATCATTTTATCACTCTCAGGCAGCGTAGTTTAAAAAACAAAAAGCACTGAACTTGCAGGTAATAGCTATAGATAGGTTCAAAATGCTGTTGTCAAACAAACCAAATGGGTGACCATTGAAAAATGTTTTAAAATCCCTGAATCTCAATTTCCTCATCTATAAAATTAGGATGATAATTCTTACATTATCTTATTCCATGGAAGTATTGCTAAAACCTGGTAAATTTTTAAATGCTATTGTATCAGTCTATTGTAGCTATGTGTGGGGTGGGGGTAGGGGGACTTAGAAACTTTCAGAGAAGAAAGAAATGAACCATTGCAGCTAAAAATAATTGAATATTCTTATGTTATATTTTAACTCTAAAAGGGGGAAACTTTCACTTGAAGCCCAAGTGTTAGATACCAGTCAGTGAGAAAGAGCCATCAGTGGTAATCAAGGGCATGGATGAGGGAACGAAGAATGTACCAGAAAAGGGTAAAGGCAGAAGATAAGATAAAGGATAAATTATGAGCCCGGTCTGAGAATTGGGAGAAGGCAGGAAACAGAGGATACAAGGTTAGGTCTAACAATTTTCTTTCTTCTAAAGAAGGTACAAGGGCAGTTGGTGTACTTTTATGGAAATGTAGCTATTAGTCAATTAAGTATAACTTTAGTGTTTTTTTAAATTGTTCTGCCAGTAAATAAAATAGCATTTCTGCACTAGAACTTGAAAAAGGCACTATATTTCATTCTTGTCAAACTCATCATTCTGTTTTGATGTCAGGGATATTGGGGTCCTTCATTTATCTCCTTTCAGGAAAGTTCAGGGCAACTAGATAGTGCAGTATGAAGAGCATTGGGCCTGCAGGCAGAAAGACACATGTTAGCTGTGTGCCTGCTCTGGGCAAGTCACTTAATTACTATTTGCCTCAGTTTTCTCAACTGGAAAATGGGAGTAATAATAGCATCTGCCTCCCAGAGTTGTAAGCTTCAAAATGCAATAATATTTGTAAAGTGCTTAGTGTACTTCCTGGACAAGATGAGGCTTTTAATAAATGCTTGCTTGCTTGCTTGCTTGCTTGCTTGCTTGCTTGCTTGCTTGCTTGCTTGCTTGCTTGCTTCCTTCCTTCCTTCCTTCCTTCCTTCCTTCCTTCCTTCCTTCCTTCTTTCCTTGCTTCCTTGCTTCTTTCCTTCTTTCCTTCCTTTGAGAGACCAACTACTAGTGCTGTCTACATACTAGATCAGAAGTGAAACCATTAAAGGCCTAGGGTTATGAAAGGTGGAATGGGGTCTTACTGAGATGGAATTTTATCACTTTTGATGTCACAGGCAAGAACATCTTCCCTAGGGAAGTTAGAGCACAGATAGTTCTAGCATGAAAGACCCACCGCCCCCAAGAAGAAAGGAGGAGTTAGCAAAAGGAGGCTTTTCCAGAGCAGAAGCAGTCTGTGACAGCAAAACCTAGGTCTGAAAGACTAGATTCTAAATTACCCCAGCTCTATAAATGTAAGCTGTAAATAGTAGGAATATATTTCATTTTTTTTAACTTTAGCCTATGGGTAAAACTCTTCACTGTTATAGGATAAAGGAAAAAAAACATAGAAATTATGAATGTCTTAATAGATTTGTTAATTGGAATTCATAAATTAACTTGTCATCTGGCATTCAACTTTTCTTCTTGTATAGTCAAAGTAATTGTCATTTTCTTATTTTGATCAGATGGATATAATGCTTTTCATAATAAGACAGTGTCACACCAACATACAAAATATTCTCTGGCAAGAAATGTACAAAGAGAATAGGATGAAATTAATGTGGGCCAGAGATAGCATAGAATAAAGAAAAGGGTCCTGTACTTAATTTTAGGAACTGTTAGATGAAATCCCTTCTGCAATTCCATGACCACAGATGGGTGACTTAAGCTGCCTAAGCTTCAGTTGCAACCTCTGTGAAATGAGAATAATTATATTTGTAGTACATGCATACAAGGGTTGTTTTGTTTTGTTTTATTTTATTTTGTTTTGGCAGGGCAATGAGGGTTAAGTGACTTGCCCAGGGTCACATAGCTAGTAAGTGTCAAGTGTCTGATGCTGGATTTGTCCTCAGGTACTTCTGAATCCAGGGCTGGTGCTTTATACATTGTGCTATGTAGCTGACCCCTTACCAGGGTTGTTTTGCAGAAAACATTTGTTGAATCTTAGAGCAAAATGTAAAAAAAAATTTGAGTGATCATTACCATTTAATTACCATTCAAAGTCTGTGAATTATCTAAGAAAAATATCTAAAGCTCAGTTCCTAACTGCTTAACAAGGGAGAAGCTGAGATATCATGGAAGACTTAGATGCTCAACTGGATAGGGCAGAAAATATATCTTATGCTTCTTTTGTATTATATTGGATCCCTACTCCCTATATATCCCCCTTAAACGATACCAAAGAAAAGCTATTCTTTATTGGCAGATCATTTAAAAGAATGTAAGACTTCCATTTAACTTGGTTCATAGCTAGTTCTTCTACTAAAACAACTCTCCTCTGATGTTCGTTATGGTACAAAGGGTTTCCAAAAGCTGTGCCAAGGAGCTTAAGTTCTGGAAGGTTCAATGAAGCTGTAAAATAATTAGAAATAGTTGTAATACACATTCATTTTCTCAGGTACAGTCTACCTAAGTAGAGTGAAGTTTCTCACTAAAGACTGGCTGCCATATTATTAATTCTTTAAACACGGTGGCCCAAGAAGCAAAGGAACAGACAATGTGCCTTGTGTAATGCTCCCCTCCCAGTTAGATGGTGACCATACCAGAATGGTTAGTAATAGAGGCTAATAATTTTACAGTCCTTAAACCATCTAACACACTAATTTAGCTTTCATTACTTTCAGTGCATGACCTTTGTCCAACAGTTAACACATTCATACAATGTCAATCAATTAATCACTATTTATTAAGTACCTACTCTGTGCCAGTCACTGTGTTAGGTGATGAAGATATAAATGCTAATATTTTCACTATAAAATGAACCAGAAGACAATGATGGTTCTGTAAAATACAAGATTGAATAAGTTATCTTTGAGAGGAAAATTTTAAAATGGGGAGAGATGATTTCATCCCACAACTAAAGGTAACTGGAAACATCTTTTACTAGGATGTATGGTCATCTCACTTTTGGAATACTCATGATAAGCTTAAATTTAGATCATCATAAATACATTTGGAGCTTATATAACACCATTTATTTGAGAAGATGAACAGATAAATCCCATTAAGAACTAGACAGTTTTCTCCTCATTCAAATCAAAACATGTCTTGATCGCTTTAACACAGAAGAGGAGAGTGAAAAGTATATTTTAAAACATGTTAAAATTTGGAATAGGGGAGAAAGAAAACTTTACCTTGTCGACCACAAAGGTCATATGCTAAGGGATGACAAATACTTTTAAGAAAGTTCAGAAGATGTTGGATATGGTAATTACCAAGGAATATCACATGCAAAAATATGAAATTAACTATATATTAATAGAAAGGAAGTGTATATGAAAACATAGTATAGTGGAATAATCATTGCCTCCGAATCAGATCACCTGGATGCAATTCCTGTCTTTTATTAATCCTGCCTTTGTGACTTTGAATCAATCACTTAACTTCTATCATCTTCAGTTTCCACTTCTGTAAAATGAGGAGGTTGGACTATATAGCTTGTGAATTTCCTTCTAGATTTAAATCTAAGACCACATGACTGCTTACTAATTTGGGAATTATTTCCTACATGAGGATACTTCTGGAATCAGTTGTGTACAGTCAGACTGGTTAAACCATCAGTAGCTTATTAAAAATAAGATAGTCTGCATGCAATTACAATTATTCCAATCCAAGCTATCTAAATAAGATGTTGACTCTGAAAATGGAGGAAAATAGTTATAACAACAACATCAAAAGAGTTGGCATTTCTACATGACTTTAAGCTTTGAAAAGTACTCTGCAGTCAATGATTCAGGGAATCTGCACAGGGACCTTATATGGGCGGTGATGAAAGTATTTAAGTTTTATCAAAGAAGCTGAAGCTCAGACATGTTTAGCAGCATGTCCAAAGACAGCTAGCCAACATCAGAGCACATATTCCAATGCGGATTACTCTCACCCCAAGTCTAGCTTTGTTCCTACTCTATCATACTGACATACTGATTGCCATAATTTCTTTTTTTTTTTTTTAATGAGGCAATTGGGGTTAAGTGACTTGCCCAGGGTCACACAGCTAGTAAGTGTTAAGTATCTCAGGCCGGATTTGAACTCAGTTCCTCCTGAATTCAGGGCCAGTGCTCTATCTATCTATTGCGCCACCTAGCTGACATTGGCAACAAATTGATGGCAAGGAAAACCTCAGAAACCATATCCTGCAAAAACTTGATTCCCTTTCTAAACCAGAGATATATGTTGGCCAAAGGCAATGTAAATTTCGACTGCAAGCTCATGCACAAGACAGTATTGAGGAAAAAAAATAGAATGGTGGACTATTATAAACATCATTACCTCACAAAATAGTAGAAAACAATTTAGGGAAGAAATAATTTGTCAGAAAGTTTGTCATGAGACCAGACTAATGTTCTTATCATAAGATCTTTTCTTTTTTTAACATTTTAAAAAATGTTTAAATGTTTCAAATGTTACCCTTTCCTCCCCACCTCCCTGAGATGGCAATCAGATATAGGTTATCCATGTGAAATTATGTACAACATTACTATATTAATAATTTTAAAAGATCATTTGAATAAAAGAAAAAATGAAAGAAAGTGAAAAATAGCATGCTTCAGTTTGTATTCAATCAATATCAGTTCTTTCTCTGGAGGTGGATAGACTACTTCATTAGTCATTTAGGATTGTCTTGGATCATTGTATTGCTGAGAATAGCTAAGTCATTCATAGTTATTCATCAAAGAGTATTGATGTTAATGGGTACAACATTCTCCAGATTCTGTTCACTTCAGGATGCATCAGTTAATATAAGTCCTTCCAGGTTTTTCTGAAATCATCCTGCTTGTAATTTTTATAGCATAATAATATTCCATTACAATCCTATACTACAACTTGTTTAGCCTCTCCTCATTTGATGAGCATTCCTTTGGTTTCCAATTCCATAAAAGTATTTCTAAATAAACTTGGAAAAAGGATAAAAAAATTGACATGAAATAAAAGACATCTGCCAGTACTTGTTTACTCTCTATCCCTGTGGGCTAAGATATATATTATCTTAGCTGGCATGTTTCTTCTCATTTAAAATAATGTTTTCAGGGGGGCTACTAGGTGACACAATGGATAAAACACCAGCCCTGGATTCAGGAGGGGCTGAGTTCAAATCCGACCTCAGACACTTGACACTTACAACCTGCGTGACCCTGGGCAAGTCACTTAATTCTCATAACCCCCACACAAAAAGTTTTCTCTGTTTCCCTTTGTTGTCTTTTTGACAACTTTTTAAAAGTTTGGTAAATTAAAAAAAATCTGTATTACAATCCATGAGGTTTTTCAGTTTTCATGTGATTCTTTTTCCATTCCCCCAAGAAGACACAAATATAGGATCTTGCCAGCCTAATAGAGGTCTTCTTCCATATATAAGTATGTACATAATAATCTGTTGTCACCTCTGGATAAAAGCAATCACAGAGGATAATTTTTATCAATGAATGATGACTGAAAATATAGAAGTAACCATTGATCTATATGTCTACTCCCTATAAAATTATATTTCATATTAAAAAGAAAGTTGAAAATTGTCAGTAATTGAGTGGGAAAAATATTTGTCAGATCACTAAATTCTAATCTTTTATTTCATATATTCTTTCTATATTGCCCCTGAATTATGATGTTCTCATGGTGAAGCCAGCTCTGACACCATTTACACGTTCTTTTCTTGTTTGTATTGACTACCACAATGTCATTGAAAACTTGGTACATTTAAAATTTTGTTATCTAACATAACTTGTATATAGTCTTTAAAATTCCAACTGTTCTTTATAGAGGCCTATTATTACTTTAGTAACTGTACTGTTCATCTCAAAAAGAAATATCTTAGTCATATTCTAGCATCATATTTTCAAAGTACTGAAAAGTTCTTTTTTTTCTGTCTAGGGATGCTTAAATGCTCCCATCTTCCACCATCACCTCCATCCTAGTGCCTAAACATATATCCCAGTTCATAACATTTTTGTTTATGTCACGGACCCCTTTGTCAGTCTGTTAAAGTGTATGGACCCCTAATCAGAAGAAAAACATCAAAGGACAAAATATACTGAATTACAAAGGAAATCTATTATAGTGAAATAGAGTAATCAGTATATTAAAAGTTCCAAGTTCAAGGACCTCCCAAATTTTATGAGTCTGCCCCATGTACCACTGAGAGAAAAGGTATACTCTTTCCTAGCCCCATTCAATTTTCTCCAGATGTCTGTCATATCTAACTTTTCTAAAATTGTATTCACCTCTTTAACTTCTTTCTTAATTATTTTTTGGTTAGATTTATCTAGTTCTGAGAGGGGAAGGTCCAGATCCCCCACTAGTATAGTTTTGCTGTCTATTTCCTCTTGTAACTCCTTTCACTTCTCCTCTAAGAATTTGGATGTTATACCACTTGATGCATATATGTTTAGTATTGATATTACTTCATTATCTATGGTACTTTTTAGCAAGATATAGGTTCCTTCCTTATCTCTCTTAATTAAATCTATTTTTGCTTTTGCTTTGTCTGAGATAAGGATTGCTACCCTTGCTTTTTTTTTTTTACTTCAGCTGAAGTATAATATACTCTGCTCCAACCTTTTACCTTTACTCTGTGTGTATCTCTGTTTCAGATGTGTTTCTTGTAAGCTACATATTGTAGGATTCTGGTTTTTAATCCACTCTGCTTTTCACTTCTGTTTTATGGGAGAATTCATCCCATTCACATTCACAGTTATGATTACTAACTCTGTATTTCTCTCCATCCTCATTTCCCCTTTGTACTCTTTTTTTTTCTTCTTTCACCCTATTCCTCCTCACCAGTGTTTTGCTTCTGACCACAAATGTGCCCTTTCCTTAAAGAGATTTGCTAATATCCATGTCTTCAGTGCTATTGTGACCTTGTTTCCTTTCTCTTGTACTGTTTATGCTCCAAGATTTCATCTGTTAAGCCTCAGGGCCTTCTTTTGTGTGACTTTGTTGCCAAAGTCACAGAAAGAAAGAACATCAAAGAGTAAATCTTTGAAATTTTTAATGATTTGCTTCATCTGGAAATACCTAAGTTTCAAAAAGCAGTTGCGAAAGAGTAGGATATGGTAATTTTCAATTCCTTTTCCTTGTTGAATTGCGAGCCATCTAGGTAGCCAAGTAACTACTGTGAATCTGGGCTTCAGCTTCTGTACACACCAAGTTTTGTAAAAGTTCTTTAAGGCATAGGAGATTGGGAAAAGTCAGTGAAATGATCATATCTACAATGGTGTGTGAGTGTGTGTGGTGGTGGATGTTGTATCAGGCTTGATCTAAGAATGGGAACTTGACCAAGGACAGGCACTATACCCCAGAGATAGAGATTTAAGGTGGGGTATCAACCACATTTAAACTTCTCTAAAGAAAGAGGTATTTATAAGGAGGTAAGGACTGGTGGTGGTTACAGGGTGGCAATGGAATCTGGTAGTGGTGGATCAGGTGTGAAGTTGTGGACAGCAGGTGGGTGAAAATGAGGGGCAGAAAATCCTGATGAGGGAATATCAGTTGTCTCAGGGAACCTGAGTCATGAAGCCTCAGAAAAAGCTAGAGTCCTTGGACCTCTATCCCCTTAAAGGAGGACAAATTTCAGGACCATGGCTAAAACAGAATTGGCTTGACATTGAGGTGAATAGCTTCTTTGTTCCTATTATGACATTCATATTGCAGTTAGACAAAGTTAACTTTGATGTCCCCTTCACCTCTAAAATTCAAATATATTAAATTTAGTTTGCATTTAACTATACCTCCCTATTTGATACCAGGAAAAATATTTTGCATCTTTGGGGCTTCATTTCTTTTTCTGAAAATTCAATATTTGAATGAGATGAACCATAAGGTTCCTGCATCTGCTCTGATGTTGTTGGAGAGAAAAGTGGGCTTCAAATCCTTTTTCTGCCACCTCCCCAAAAGTTTGTATCTACTTGCCATGAGAATAACCAAGGCATTGCTATAGATAGATATAGATACAGATACAGATACAGATACAGATACAGATACAGATATAGATATAGATATAGATAAAGATACAGATACAGATACAGATATAGATATAGATATAGATATAAATGTAGCTATAGGTATAGGTATAGATGTAGATATAGATGATATAGAGATAGAGATATATAGATATATATTTTAGTAATCAGGTGGGTTTTTTTTAATACCAAACATGGAGAACAAATTACCTTAATTCATAGTTATCAAGAATAATTAGTTTAAGCAGGAAGTTAACCAATGGTTGATTCCTTTGGAATTTGGGGTGGGGGTGAATAGATGCCTCAGAAGTTTTATGTTACTATAGCTCTCTTTATCCCCTCCTTAATCATAGTACCTACATACTCTCCTCTATGACCCTTTCAATTTGAGGATTTTTTTTTTTTATAACACATCCCCTGGAGTGGGAGGTATTATTTGTCCCAAGTACAAAAATTCTGAGGTCTGTCTCTGAACATGAACACTCTCCATTTCTACATTTTCTTGTCATTTTATTTTATTTTATTTTGGTGAGGTAAGTGGGTTAAGTGACTTGCCCAGGGTTACATAGCTAGTAAGTGTCAAATGTCTGAGGCCGGATTTGAATTCAGGTCCTCCTGACTCCAAGGCTGGTACTCTATCCACTGCACCACCTAGCTATCCCTCTTATAGATTTCAATAGAAAGAAAGGAGTTGCTATGATATCAGTGTCACGTTTTACTCTGCCAGCCTCCATTATGGTTCATTTGGCTTGATTTAATCTATTGGGCTTTTTAGCCTCAAAGCAAGGACTAGAACACCAAAATTGTCTAAAACATTTACCTGAGAAGCAGTCCATGGGTGATTCCCTTTTATGTTTATATTCCTTTATTTCTTTATTTATTATTTTGCATAACTAAATTATTCATTATGAAAATGATAGATCAAAAAAAGCTTTCACAGGAATCAGGCTCAATTTCTTATTTCGGAGAGAAAAGGCATCTTTACACTTAAATCTACAATGCACATTTCATATTTTAATCTGTTACATGACATGTCAATTGGTGCATTTCAAATGTCAAGTGAAGTAAATCCCTTGTTAAGAGTGCTGCTGAAATGAGTACCATGGAAACAGAAACCCTCTGTTTCCAATTGATACAGAAAATTGAATTGCAAGTATTTCTCTCAGTGCATCTCATTGTGTTGTTGAAAGTTCTCCTCTGGGAAATAGTCTGTTGCTAGGTGTACATGATCATTCCATTCTTCTCAAATCTACTGGGGCCACCCATTAGTGTTAGCCTTGGAGCTGTTCTTGTTGGAAACCTCTCTAGCAGGAAGAAAGGAAAATTGCCAAATGATTTTAAGTTAGAAAAGAGGATGTCAGATGTCCCACTTGAATTGTATACCTCCAAGGTATTTCGCATTGGAGACTTAACTAGGGTGGTGCACCTTATGCATTGTCCCATGGAGGACAATTTAGAAGGGGCCAATGGCAGCTTCTTTGTGGCACTCTACTTTTCTCCCTGTTCCTCTAATCTCTTTGTCTTCCTTCCCTACGCAGCTACACTCAGAAAGTTGCACATGGCACTAAGAGGTTAAATGGTTTCACCAGGGTCACACTGTAGGTGTCAGATATGAGACCTGAAACTGGATTTTCTGATTCCAAGACCAAGCCTCTATCCACTACACTATATTATGTATGTATGTATGTGTGAATGCATGTATGCATACATGTACACATGCATGCATGCATATGCATATATAAAGATATGTTTATGGGTACATGTAGTGAGGATTAAGTGCATGGTGTTCCTTGTATACACATGTGTCTATAAATATATATGCATATATACACACATGTGTGTATATGCATCATATTCACATATGCATATGTATATGTGAGTATTTATAGATACATGTGTATATATAAGAAACATCATGCACTTAATCCTCACTTTTCAACACCCTATCTCCACCTTGTCCCCAGAATTGCCACCACAGAGCAAGAGGATGGAATGGATTATCCTCCCCTGAGAGTAGGGGAGAGGAGGAGGATGGAGGAAAAGAAACAAAAGAAGGAAATAAAGGAGTAAAGAAGGAAGGAGAGAGAAACTATATAATTTCCCTGCTGTTTTACTTTTGTCTTTATATTGCCACCACCTAGCACATTGTGACACACAGTAGGCACTAGATAAATGCCTGCAAATTGATTATTCCTTTGATTTCATTCCACTTTGTGACATTTTAAACATACACTGCTTGAAAAGGATGACTTAGAAACTGAAGCTAGAGATCATTTCTGTAATTTCTGTAAATTGTCTAAAAGTATACTCACCAGTTTTTAAGTCCCTCCATAGTGGACTTTCACTCGGCAAAGTAAATGTGAATTATATACATGCTTTTCAGTCCTGTAGCATAAAAGAAAATCTGTGGGGCAGCTAGATGGTGCAGTGGATAAAGCACTGGCCCTGGAATCAGGAGTACCTGAGTTCAAATCCGGCCTCAGACACTTAACACTTACTAGCTGTGTGACCCTGGGCAAGTCACTTAACCTCCATTGCCTTACTAAAAAAAAGAAAAGAAAAAAAAAGAAAATCTGTGAGGAGTTCATATGAAGGGATGGAGAGTCTTCTTTCTCCTCAACTCCTCAGGTCAGAGGCTCCTTTCCCATTATCACTATAACTATTAAAAGCAACTACACATGTTCTTCAAGACTAATGAAGCAGATTTAAAAGAATAATAATTATAAAATTTTCTTTATGTGGCTGAAAGGAAAACAAAGACAAAGCCTTAATTAGGGTTCATGTTATAAGAATAAAATTAGGTATACATCATACAATTTTTGGATTGATCTAGATTCCAATTCTAGACTATTTTAAAATGTTTTCAGAATTGAACTGTTTTCCCAGATCATGTGTCAGAACATAAACTGTATGCAAATACTTCAGTGTATTAGTAATGATATTAGGATAAATGAGAATGCAAAGCAAATACAAGTAAAAAAATACATCTAAGTTCAGTGAACTGAGGAGTCTTCATTCATAGGACCATTAAACTCTCCTGAGGTCTTCAATACAAGTCAGCAAACACTTTTGAGGAGGGATAGGGTAAAAGAAGATAGAAAATAGAGTAAATATCAAGGGGAGGGAATAGGATGGAGGGTAATACAGTTAGCAATAGTAATTGTGAAAGAAATGATGAGCAGGAAGATATCAGAATGATGTATGAAAAATCCAAACCATCAACAGAGAAATAATTGATGGTATCTGAATACAGATTGAAGTATAATTTTATTTGTTAGTTCCTCTTTCTAAAGTTATTCTGTCTGTTTTCTTTCACAACCTGACTAATGTGAAGATTTTTTTCATAGCTGCACATGTATGATTTAAATGGAATTGCTTGATTCCTTAGGGAGTGGCGAGGAGGAAGGGAGGAAGAAAATTTGGAAAACGATGTGAAAAAAATTGGGTTTTTTTACATGTAACTTGGGGAAAATTCTAAATAAATAAATAAATATTAAAAAAAAATTTAAAAACACACTTCTCAAACCAAAAGCACTTAATACTGTGTTTAAAGGACTAGTAATATAAAT
Source organism: Dromiciops gliroides (assembly GCF_019393635.1). Taxonomy (NCBI): domain Eukaryota; kingdom Metazoa; phylum Chordata; class Mammalia; order Microbiotheria; family Microbiotheriidae; genus Dromiciops; species Dromiciops gliroides. The sequence goes on along the minus strand of NC_057866.1, from coordinate 196,718,023 downwards.
ATTAAACAAGACAAAATCCCTTACCTATTCAGTGTCATACCAATCAGAATACCTAAAATTATTTTGTAGAGCTATAAAAAATAATAACAGAATTCATCTGGAAGAACAAAAGGTTAAGAATAGCAAGGCAACTAATGAAAAATGCATAGGAAGGGGGCTACCTGTACCAAATCTGAAGCTATACTATAAGGTGGCAGTCATCAAAGCTATTTGGTACTGGCTAAGAAATAAGAGTGGTGGAATAGGTTAAGCACAGGAGACAAGAATAGTAAATGCCTGTCATAATTGACTGTTTGATAAACCCAAAGACTCCAGCTTCTGGGATAGGAACTCAGTATTTGACAAAAACTGTTGAGAAAATGGGAAGATAGTATGGAAGAATAGGCATAAATCAATATCTTACACCATATACTAAAATAACGTTAAAATGGGTACATGGTTTAGACATAAAGGTTAATACCGGAGGTAAATTATGTGAGGAAGGAATAGTTTACCTCTGAGAACTATAGAGAGAATAATTTATGACCATGTAAAAGAGAACATTATGAAATGCAAAATGGATCAGTTTGATTACATTAAATTAAAAAGGTTTTGTACAAACAGAAGCAATGCATCCAAAATTAGAAGAGAAGCAGAAAGCTGGGAAACAATTTTTATAGCCAGTGTTTCTGATAAAGAACTCATTTCTCAAGTTACCATGACCTAATTTTCAGAACTGAGAGAAATTCCTAATGGAATGACTATAAGAGAATCAGGAATATAGACATTTTAAATAATGAGAATGAATAGAGGATGAAACTTGTCAAAAACTAACTGCACAGTATATTTTCCCAAATGCTAAATGCATAATTCAAGTTTACAAACTTGAACCAAAGACGACGTTATCAAAAGCAGCTACAGACAAGCTTTTTCTGGAAAGAAAAACAAACAAAAAATAAACTATGAAGAGAGTAGCATAATTCTTTTTTAGGGGGAATGTCAAAAACCACAAGGGAAGATTATCTATCTATCTATCTATCTATCTATCTATCTATCTATCTATCTATCTATCTATCTATCTATCTGTCTGTCTGTCTGTCTGTCTGTCTGTCTGTCTGTCTGTCTGTCTGTCTGTCTATCTATCTATCTATCTATCTATCCATTTATTTAATTTTGGTGAGGCAATTGGGGTTAAATGACTTGCTCAGGGTCACACAGCTAGTAAGTGTTAAGTGTCTGGGGTCAGATTTGAAATCAGTTCCTCCTGAATCCAGGGCCGGTGCTCTATCCACTGCACCACCTAGTTGCCCGCAAGTGATGATTATTAAAAATTTCATTGCTGAAGAAGAGTCTGGCTTTGGTCATTCCTCAGTTTCCATGGTTTTGCATAAAGTAGAGTCAGAAATTATATTTTTGTTATATAATTTGTTGCGTTCCTAGAGGGTACATTGAAAAACAAGAATATATTTAGTTGAACTTAAAAAAGCTAACAATATCTACAAGTCTCTGACCTTTGTTATATGCCTAAAGGGGGAAAATGTCAGACTAGTCTGTTATCTTTAGTAGTACACACACACACACACACACACACACACACACACACACACACACACACACGCACACACGCACACACACACACACACGTAGTATGGCACAGTAATATGGAGGAGTAGGACTTTGATTCAGGAAAACCTTGGTTCAAGTTGTGCCCCTGATACTTAAAGGCTATATACCATAGGTAAGTTAATTAACATTTAAGTGTCCCTAATAAAATCTCTAAGATGTAAGTTATAGAATAGTTGCCAAGATAAATTGTCGATGAAGGTTTCCACACTGATAGCTACTTTCTATATCTATATCATATAAATATACATACATATACACCCATATATAATTCATAGTATAAAACAAACATGTACATGCACATATGTAATATTACATGTATATTTATCTATGATTTATCTATCTACTCCTGTAAACATTTTTTTTTTTGCTACAGACCTGTGCTTTTATTTAATGTGGAGAACTTCCAATTTTAATAGTATCTCTGCTGATATAGACTTACAACTCAGACTCAATGCTTAAAGAATTACCTGGGGTATTTGAAAGGTTGTAACTTTCCCATTGTATCATAGCATATTGCAAAGGCTAGATTTGTGTCCAGCTTTTCCTGAGTCCAAATACACCCAGTCTCCACTTTACTGTGTTGATGCATACATGTAGAGGCAGACACACTTATGTATTCACATGTATATTATATACATATATGTGTATATATGTATGTATACATGTGCATGTGTATATTTATCTATATCTTTTCATGCATGGACCTGGGGAAGACTGCTAAAGAAAGTAAAAAAGTAGCAATAATAGTATAATTCTCATTTTTCTAATGCTATTTCTATTCATAGTGTTTTACAAATAATAAACTTGGGAAAATTATTGTAAGTAATAATATTACCATTATTGCAATGAGGAAACTGAGCCTCAGAGAAGTTAACTGTCTTGGTCATAGTCACGATTCCTAAGTATTGGAGGCAGGAATGAGCACAATTCTTCCTGACTCCATATCTAGCACACTATTACATCAGGCTGCAATTCATGTGCATGTAGATAATACAAATACATGATCAGTACAAATATATGCAAACAGGGTAAGTAACATTCCAACACTGCCACCTTCCTAGTTTTTAAGCTCCTTTGTGTCCTCTTGACCTTGATTGCTAAAGTTTTGTTTTTTTTTTTTTCCCTTGGCAATTCATAAAAATTATCACTCCCTGGCCAATATTAGATCTTTCTTTTGTTTTGTTTTTTGTTTTTTTGGTGAGGCAATTGGGGTTAAATGACTTGCCCAGGGTCACACAGCTAGTAAGTGTCAAGTGTCTGAGGCTGGATTTGAACTCAGGTACTCCTGAATCCAGGGCTGGTGCTTTATCCACTGCGCCACCTAGCTGCCCTAGATCTTTCTTTTATTTTTATACTATCTCAATTTTCCTTTCCTTCCCTTTAAAAGTTACTTTGATAACTCTGGAAGAGAGAGTGTACAACTTTTTACAACTTTGCCTCACATAAATACAATTAACAGGAACTTCAAGACATCACCAAAGGATGTCATTGATTACCTATAGAAACAACAGCAACAATTCCTTCTTGGCCCCCAGTGAAAAAAATCAATTCAATAAATGAATTTGTACCATGATACTATTAGCTCAAAGCACTGTCCTTTCAATCTATTTCAAGTAAAATATTCATAATTTAACAGTAAACTATCTTAACTCTGCTTTTAATTAATAGAAGGAAGAGTATGTTCTTATGTACAGTAGGAAATAATTTTTTTTCCTCCATTCTGAACCTGAAATCTAGAGAACCACACCACTGCTAAGTGAGCATGAGCAATGAATATTCGAAAGAAGCACATAATGAAGCATATAGAACAGTCAGGTATGAGCTAGGGACAGATATAAAATGTTCAATGATTTCAAGGAACATCCGTTATTGCAACTATGCCAGTAAGCTTGGAGGCAAAAAACATCATTTCATTAGGAACCTAATGGGATTTCCAATGGGGGCATACCTTTTTAACAGAAAAAAATCAAGTTTAAGGAAGAGGGTAGAGTGAAGGTTGCAGGGAACAGGCATAGGGAACCTAGACTCAAGAATTGTTGCAATCCCGGTATTGCCAATGTGGTTATTTGTTTTGCTTGCTGTACTTTTTCGAAACAAAAGTTTTGAATTCCTCCCCCCCCCACACATGTGTGTGTGTGTGTGTGTGTGTGTGTGTGTGTGTATGTGTTTAAATATATATCCATCCCACAAAGAACTGGACTGACTGATTCCTATGGACATCATCTGGAATAAGGAATTTAGTCAGGTCAGCAGGCAAAGAACTAACATTAAGTCTTAGCTTCGGTACATATGAGTGGAAGACCATGTAAAACAAAATTGCAGGTTTCTTGCTATGTTCTGCCACACTCCTTCCCTCCATGATATGTGTATCCTTTTTTGTAATGGCAGTTCACACACATTGCTCCCTCTCATTTCAACTAGTGTGTGCTTATTACAATTTTAATAGAATTTATTTTGAATGTTTAATCAACTGCCTCAAACATCTCTTACTTTACTGCTATAATAAAAATGCATATTAGTATGTCCCAGATGCAAAGTTGCAAAATAATTACCAAATAAATGTTTTCTATTAGCTTCTTAATTATTTAAACATCAGAGTTTTCTGATATTAAAGACATAAATGCTGATAATCTGTAAAACATTGTTGTAATAAATAATTTTAAAACAGAAGGCTTAATGAAAAACTGAAGAGAAAAGAAATCTCAGCTACAGGGTATTATTTTTTTTACACTGAAAGTGGGAATTTTTCAGACCAAGCAAGAACACAGAACTTGTGTGAGAATGTACATAAAAATCAAGGGGGCAGCTAGGTGGCACAGTGGATAGAGCACTGGCTCCGGAGTCAAGAGGGCCTGAGTTCAAATCCGATCTCAGACGCTTGACAATTATTAGCTTGTGTGACCTTGTGCAAATCACTTAACCCCAATTGCCTTACCGAGAGAGAGAGAGAGAGAGAGAGAGAGAGAGAGAGAGAGAGAGAGAGAGAGAGAGAGAGAGAGAGAGAGAGAGAGAGAGAGAATGTACATAAAAATCAACATAAGGGGGCAGCTAGGTGGTGCAGTGGACCTGAGTTCAAATCTGGCATCAGACACTTGATACTTACTAACTGTGTGACCTTGGGCAAGTCACTTAACCCTCATTGCCCCACCCCTCCAAAAATCAACATAGGCATACTAAATGTCATTAAAACTAGGATTAAATATATACCTATAGCTTGCATAGAGCTGGAAAGGTTTGCATTTAATTTTAGTCTAACTTATTAAAGAAAAAGAACATAAAGGTTTAACATTTAGCTACATAGCCTTCAGTGACTTGGATCCAGTCACCTCTCCCATACTCCTGGGTCTCTGTGAGTACCTAATAGTATTTCCATGCTAGTGTATAGAGCAGAGTGTGGTTAGACATCCCAGCTAGAGGGAAATAGAAAAGCCAGGACAATCTGTGATGCTGCCTCATTGCAGACTTCATCTGGACTGATAAAATTGTGGGGCAAGTTGGACAACATGTACAAACTCTGTTTTGAGCTAAAAAGTGAAATATAGGGAAGACAGCAGAAACCAAATGAATTAGTCATGTCTTTATATCATTCTGGACCCTAGAACTCTGAATAGTCACCAGACAATTGAGATATTAGGGAAATTCTTTTTGTTAGACAACTAAACCCAGATCCATGATTCCTCATGAGAGTGGCACAATATCAGATGTTTCACCAGTGAGCATGGAATTAACTTTAAGGCATTTCACCAATAATGATTGCAGGAATAAGAAAAGTGCTTTAAGTTTACAATGTATTTTACATGCATAATATGCTTTGAGCTTCATAATAATCTTGTTGGGAAGATACTGTTGGTATTGTCAACCTCATTTTACAAATAGAAACTGAAACTCCTGAAGTTGTAACTTTTTCAAAGTTACTTCCCATATAGCTACTAGGCCTTATAGGAGGGGCTTGGTGTTCCTGACTCTAAGTCCATCATTCTGTCATATCATAGACCCATTTAAGTATTAATCACTATACTACCCCATCTCTGTTGGAAAAGTCATTATCCTTGAAATTTTAAACTCTTTTCTGATCCTTGTCACTCAGATATGATGATTTTAAGTCCTTCTATTTATTCCACATAATATATTAAGAATCTTCCTACACCTCACAGAATCCCAGAGTTTGGAGAGATCTCAGTGGCCAGCCAGACCAATCCATGTTTGAACATGAAATTCCTCTCCACCAAATATCTCGCAAGGTGACAGATTAGTCATCCAAACTTTGTTTGAAGACATCTAATGTCGCCTCAGGGAGCTATTTATTCAACTCTGGGATATTTTTAAGTTTCAGTAAGATTGTCCTGATGTTAAGCTTAAATGTGCCTCTTTACAACTTTCATCTGTTGCTCTTGTTTTACTTTCTGCTACCTAACAGCACAGACCAGATAGCATTTAGTTAGTTTCTGGCCAGATCAATTCAGTAGTCCCTACTTTAGTCTCTCACTTATTTCCCATGATTTGTTCCTATGATTTCTGACCAACATCTTCTTCCCCTATTTTTTATCTATCTCTTCTTCTAATTCACCTTCATCCTATTTCCCTTAATAGTCTTAAAGAAATAAAAGGCCAATGAGGAATGCTTGCCATCCTGGAGATAGAAGGGTTTGCATGTTTAAGATTGAACATACCTTTCATGAGCTGGAAGTGTGGTAGCCACTCATGGACTGACACCAATGCTGAGCAATACAGAAACTCTAAGGTATTCTCTTTTTATGACCTGGAAAAATTCACCCCTCATTAGGCAGCATGGTGACTGTCCCTTCTAAAGGATGTGCCATACTAGACGGCACCAATCCCCAAACAACTTTAGCTTTGCTGCACCTCTGAACTATAATACTGAAGTGATCCACCAGAATCAGTCTCTCTTGGTACTAAGTATTAGAGACATGTGTCACCACATCCAGCCCAGAAAAAATAATTCTAAAACATGAAAATACCAATCATCTCCTGTCATGTCTACTGTTGTTAATTCTGCCACTGTTTCTTCTGGCCACACAAACTTTTCCATCAGTCAATAAACTATCATTCTGTAAAACAATGAGAGGCAATACCAGGTAAAAGGGACAAAGATGATATGAAGACCTAAGGGTACCTACAGGTAGAACAACTGTGGCAGAAGTATCTCCATCCACTTTCTGCTCTTTGCCCCAGCATCTGTATTAGAACTGTGGATACTATTTCTCTTCAGGGAGAGAGAAAATGGAAAGGAGAAAATAAAAAACAAATCAGTCATTTATCAAATTAGAAAGAATGAGAAGAATCAAGATCACAATCAAGAGCTAATTAAGCCATGCCAGGTGGGAAGAACAAGACAGGAAGGTAACAGCTGTTAGAATCTCATCACATCCAAAATGAAATACAAACATCTGGGGAAAAAAGTAAATTTATGTCCCTAGAAAACATTCATCTAGTGGATTTCTTTAGGGTGACTTCACAGATCAAGTATTGAATTTGCTTCCCATTTTGCTATTTCAAATTACACAAATCTCTAGTAAATGAATTGCCCTATTATGTTTGCTGCAGTTACGTGACTCTGAGTAATTTAACCCACTTGATATTCTAGTCTGATATTCCAAGAGAAAATGGTCCAGTGATAGTAAACAACATGTTATCTAGAAATTAATGTCAATGTAAAGCTTTAAGCAATTCCAAAGGAAACATGAAACAGGGTTCCATAAGCAGAAGTAATGATTGCATGAGGTATCTGTATAGAAGAGGATATAGAATCAAAGGTCTCAAGACAGGAAGTTCTGAGTTCACTTATGGTTTAAAATGCTTACTAGATGTGTGAACCTGGTCAAGTCATTTCTGTTTCACTAATTTTCTTTATATGTAAAATGGGGATAATAATAACTCTTAACTCTAGAGTTGTAAGTATAAAATGAGATAATACTAATAAAGTGCTTTGCAAATGCCCAATACTTATATAAATGCTAGCAATTGTTATTAAAGGCATTAGAAATTAACTTCTAATAATTCAAATATAATAATTCACTGTAATGAAGACAGTCCCCAGGATAGCAGGTACCTAAATATTTCTTGAGTGAGTGGTCTTTGAATAAACACTTACTACATGTAAGACACTAACATGGCTATTTTGAAAGGAGTGATTAAAGATGACTATGCTACGCTTCCTATGCTTTACAGCCTTGTAATTTAATCTATCGTACATTGCTTCACCTGTAAGGGTACACACACACACACACACACACACACACACACACACACACACACACACACACACACGTATGCTTTCCATATAAACATCTTTTCTTAGTCATCTGATATTAATAACAGTTATTCTTATTATTAGCAAAATAGTGAAAAGGCAAAACTTAGGCAGTCTTTTTAGTTGAAATACCATTAAATATTTATTATTGGATTTAGTTCTCACATATCTATGAGGCAAGTTAAAGAAGAATTTGCAGCTAAATAGCATGACTTATAAACTGTCTTGAATGAACAAAGAATTTTATTTTGAGTTTAAAGGCAATAAGACACAAAATTTCATGAGATATGGTTATGTTGCTTTGCAGTCTTCATGATGTGTATAAGCAAATATATCATCAAGATAATTGAATTATGTGCTCCAATATCTATTTCAGAAGAGGGGGAAATGAAGAGTAATAAACGTTTATTAAGGGCCTATTATTTGCCAGGCATTGTTCTAAGAACTTTATACATACCTCAATTTGTCCTCCTAATAAACCTGTGAGATAGTTGCTCTTATTATCTCCACTTTACATATGAGAAAACTGAGACACACAGAGGATAGATAACTTGCTCAGAGTCATATATTCATATGGTATCTGAACCTGCATTTGAACTCAGGTTTTCTTGATTCCAGGTCCACTGCTCTATCCTCTGTACTACCTCTCTGCCATCTAGAAGCTGGGTAAGTGGATAAAACTCTATAAAAAGACCACTGAAATTAAACAAACATGTACTTTAATATTCCATGACTACAGTGTGACAATCCATATAACAAAGAAAGTTGACACATTAGAAATGAGGTCAAACATAAAAAGCAAAAGAAGTCAAAAATTTCAACACTCTCCAGATGTTTGGATTTTTTGCCTATATAGCAAGAATTCCTTTTGTAAGAAGAGAGATGAAAAAATAATAATAAGGAGAGAGATGGAAAAATTCTATTCATTGTCTGCATGACCTTACAAAACAACAACAACAACAAATTATTATGATTATGATTATTACTATTATATTAACTGACAGGAATTTTTTTTTTTACCAAAAGTGGAGTAATTTTTATCAATTTTCTGTCTACAATCAGACAATGTACACATCAGAACAAAAATCAAAATCAATACCAAATTTTAAATGACAAAGTTTTAGATATTAAACAATTAGAAAACTCCAACCTGATCTATTTAAAGAAGCCATTGCCACTAAAAATAAGAAATGGATGAATTAACACACCTACCATCAACCACCACCATTTGTGGTAGAAATTTAATCAATATAAAGCAACTGTCTACAACAAATAATCGGTGTGAACAAAAGAGTCTAGAAGCCACATAAGCCAGCAAACAGCTATTCTCCTTACCAAATAAAGAGATTTGAAAACCACAAGCAATATTGTTTTAGAATATGAACTAATTTGTAAAATCTATTGCAGGAAGATCGAATCAAAAGGCAAGAAGGAGTAGAAAAGAAAACTTACTTGCAGAAATCTTGGCCTGACTCCCAATTAAGCAAGATAAGGTTGAAAACATTTAGGGATGAAACTAAAAGTAGGATATCAAATAGATATAAAGACAAAAATAGAAAAGATTGCACGTTTCTATAACAATCTATTTTATTTAACATTGATGGTAGGAACACTATATTTGACCTTTAGGAACATATATCTGTTGTGCTGCTTGAGGAAACAAACTGTCACTAAAAAAGAAAAACAAAAAAGAACAACAAAAAAGATATAAAGACCAAATGGGTCAGATATAATATGTATACGATGTATAATTTGGAGGCAGTCTAATTTAAAGACATTGAGGGATCAATGTTGAAAATGCAATAATTAGGGAAAAAATGACAATGACAGGCAGTCCTACCAAAAATTCAATTGAAAAAATGTCAATATCTGTATCACATATGTATCCTTCCCCCCTGTTTTTGTTGTTGTTGGGGTTTTTTGTTTGTTTTTGTTTTGCTTTGTTTTGCAGGGCAATGAAGGTTAAGTGACTTGCCCAGGGTCACATAGCTAGTAAGTATCAAGTGTCTGAGGCCAGATTTGAACTCAGGTCCTTCTGAATCCAAAACCAGTGCTTTATCCACTGTGCCACCTAGCTTCACCCCCCTCCCCATTTTTAAGAACTTGATCTATCCAAGTGTCAAGGGAATCTTGATGAAAATGAGAATATGAACCATTCAAAAGAGCTAATTCTCAATATACACATAGAAACAAAACAAAGCAAACAACAACAAAAGGCAAGCATCTGAAGCCCACCATTTGATTCGATTTTCATACTTAGTTGAATGGAGAGCTGATACAGAAGATCATTAACTTCGACAGTGATGTAACACTTTTTTGGTCCCACCTGAAAGATGTATCCTCAGGATTCTTTATTCATACCTATTCCCTTTTCTCTTTTTGTGATTTCATTCATTCACTTTCATAACTTCTGCTACTACATGTAAGCAGATCATACCTAAATCTACAATTCCAGAATATTCCTTTTGGTTTTTAGATCTCCATTTCCAAATGTTCTTTGTTTAGTTATACTTGAATGTTATGCTAGTGCCAAAATTCAATATGTTCAAATTTGGAAATTTCTGTCTTACTAAGCTTACTCCTTTTCCTCACTTTCCTATTTTTGTTAATAGCAACACTATTCACTTAAAAGACTTTTTGTTGGGGGTAGGGAGAGGCAAGAGGAGAATGCAAAAGCTTTAGCCATGCAATGTAATAAGAAATTAATAATCCCAGAATAGAAATTATCTTCTAATATAAATCAGTGACTTATTTATACCTTATATGCAATTTTAGAAAATTTGATGGGGGGGTATTAAGAAGTCAAATTGTCAAAGATAGGATTTAAAATCATATCTTCCTGGGAGAACTAAGTGGCACAGTGGCTAAAGCACTGACCCTAGATTCAGGAGGACCTGAGTTCAAATCCAGATTCAGTCATTTGACCGTTACTAGCTTTGTTTCTCGGGGAAAGTTGCTTAAACCACATTGCCCCACAAAAAAAAAAAAAAAACAAAAAAAAAACACCACCACCACCACCAACAACAACAACAAAAACCAATAAAAAAGAAACAAAAAATCTATCGTGTATTCCTTTCTTCAACCCTAATACACAATTTTTATGCCCTGCCACCTCTTTTACGATTGCCCAATTTGAAAACCTTGGAATTGTCTTTGACTTCTCCAGTTAGTGACCAAGTCAAGTCAATTCTTCCTTCTTGCAGTATCTTTTTCAATCTTTTCCCCATTATTACTTCCACTATTTTTATTGAAATCTTCATTACCTATTACTAGGACTATGGAAATAGTCTTAATGTTCTTCCTGTGTCTAGTATCTCTCAAATACAAACCATTTAATATAATGCTATAAAATTTATCCCCCTTATGCACACATCTAATAAACTCAACCATTTTCCAATCTTATCCATAACTGCCAATGTTTATCAAATAAAGTCTAAACTTTTAAGATCTTTTATCATTTTACTCCAAACTCCCTCTTTCTTATTCTGTATCATATACATCATGTTCCATGCAAGCTGTATCACTTGTTAGTTTATGCCTTTATTTTCTGTTCATAGCACTGGAAAATCCTTCTCCCTGAATGTCCTTTTATAATCCTTTATATCATTCGCTACCCAGATAAAACCTAAAACCTTCCTTTCTCCTTTTTTAGCCAAAAATGATCTTTCTATCTTTTGAAATCTCATGTTACTTTTTATGTTTTATGGATTTATATTTAATCCACATTACCCCAATATAAATTTCATCTCTTTCATTATATCTTCAATTCCTTAAGAGCAGGGACCATGCTGTTTTTATTTTGTATATCACTCAATGCCTAGCATGATGAGTTGCACATAATGCTCAATAAATGTTTTTGAAAGACATTACTGACTCATGAATAGTATACCTCTTGCTAGGCTGTAGGACCATCTTAGGTATAAAAGGGAGCATTAGTTGTATCTCTATTGCAATTTTAGTGACCTTTGCAGGTACTTTCCTCAACACCACAACACCAAATGCTGACAATCCACCCCAGATGGACAAGAAATTTCAAGAGCCTCATAAATGCCAGCACCCTCAGAATGTTGGCCTTAATTTCAGTCTAATGTCCACTGCCACCATGGAGAAGCAACTATGGTGGAGAAGAGCCCAGACATCCCCACCATTTTTTTTATCAGATGCTACATACAGAACAGGCAGTTCAATGCAAATAAAGCAACAAGGCATCATGAGGGAGAGACAGGTGGTGGTACCTGGCAATGAAGGTATCTAGAGCAACAACCTCCACCATACACACACACACACACACACACACACACACACACACACACACACACACACACACACACACCTTAATGGAGATAACCTAGGATACTAAACCAAAGCACCTTTGGAATAGCAATGACTCCCAAATCACTAGCTATCCTTATAGCCTTAGCATTATAGTCCTCTCTGTGAGAACCAATTACTTTGGAGAAGGGGCTCAGATTTCTTACCAATGCCATCACCAACTACTGGTCAATTGCTACTGACAGGTATGTAATCTCAAAAGTCATAGGAGTGGCAGAACAGAAGTCTTCCACCTAGTCCAGACTCTGCAAATGCCATCTCAGGAAGGAACCTCTGTGGAGTTGTAGCCTCACAAATGCTTCTGTGAGTATTTCAGTTATATGTACTGAATATCCACAAATGAAATTATCACCATCAAAGTCCTTGGTATTATGAAATAATACCAAGCATCAGAAAGGGATATGACATTAACAGCAGTGATGTCATTAATTATGATGCATTAATGTCTCCAGCCCAAAATAGTTATTTTATAGTTATAAAGCTGGCAGGAAAGACAAGTTGCACTAGGGAATGGAGCACATTCCAATACAGGCTATACCAGCACAGATTGGGCCCCAGAAAACCAGGAGTAAGCCTTGGGAAAGATTTAATCAGTAGTGGCAGTGGCTGTTTCCAGAGATCGGCCGACAGAGTTGAATAACTGATCAGAAGATTACTGAGATCTCTTTGCTGCCAATGAACCCTGTTGCTTTTCCCCTACTTGGATCCAGGTCATAGTCCTTGGTGGTAGACCCAGGGTGAGGAGGAACAGTAACACAACAGAGTTTGTGGCACAGTGGAGCAGTGGCCTTGTCAAAGTTACAGCACAGAAAAGAGTGCTTGTAGTTATTAACAAACCAGAGAAAAGGCCAGAAAAGTATTTAGCACACCTCTCCTTAGATCATATCGTCTTGGAAGAAATGAAATCTTACAGGTCCCTAGAAGTATCTCTGAAAACAACTGCACAAAACTTGTAAAACTTGGGGCAGTATGCCTTCAACCTAGGAAACAGAGGACCACTTTAGCAAAGAGTGGAAAATCTATAAATAGGCTGGAAAAAATGAGGAAAGAGAAAGTCACTATTGTGACAAGGAATATCAAAACACTTACTCAGAAGAAGACAACAAAGTCAAAGCTCCTTTATATAAGACCTCCAAGAAAAATATGAATTAGTCTCAGACCATGGAAGATTAAAAAAAAGGATTTTAAAAATCAGTTGAGAGGTAGAAAAATGTTGAGAAAAGAAATAATAGTGATGCAACATATTAATGAAAAAAGATTTGACAGCTTGGTAAAGGAGACACAAAAAATACTGAAGAAAATACCTTAAACACAAAATAGGCCAAATGGTAAAAAAAAAAAAAAAGTTATAAAAAGCCAATGAGGGGAAGAATGCCTTGAAAAGCAAAATTGGCCAAAGGCAAAAAAAAAAAAAGAATATATATATATTACCCATTGAAGAACTCATTAAAAAAGCAGAAATGCACAAATGAAAAAGGAGGTACAAGAGCTCACTGAAGAAAATTAGAATTGAGCAAATGAAAGCCAATGACTCTATGGGACATCAAGAAACAATAAAACAAAACCCCAAAAAATGAAAAAAGAAGACAATGTGAAATATTTCATTAGAAAAACAACTGAGGGGGGCAGCTAGGTGGCGCAGTGGATAGAGCACCGGCCCTGGAGTCAGGAGTACCTGAGTTCAAATCCGGCCTCAGACACTTAACACTTACTAGCTGTGTGACCCTGGGCAAGTCACTTAACCCCAATTGCCTCACTTAAAAAAAAAAAAAAGAAAAAAAAAAAAGAAAAAAAGAAAAACAACTGAGGGACAGCTAGATGGCACAGTGGATAAAGCACCGGCCCTGGAGTCAGGAGTACCTGAGTTCAAATCCAGCCTCAGACACTTGACACTTACTAGCTGTGTGACCTTGGGCAAGTCACTTAACCCCAATTGCCTCACTAAAAAAAAAAAAAAAACTGACCTAGAAAATAAACCCAGGAAAGATAATTTAAATTTTATTTGACTTCCTGAAATCCATGATTAAAAAAAAGATCTTAGACAACATCTTTCAAGAAATTATCAAGGAAAACTGGACTGATATTCTAGAAACAGAGGATAAAATAGAGATTGAAAGAATCCACTGATGACCTCATGAAAGAGATCTCCAAATGGAAACTCCCAGAAATATTCTGGTCAAATTCCAGAGCTTTCAACTCAAAAAAAACCAAAAACTGTAAGCAGCCAGAAAGAAATAATTCAAGTAACATGGAGCCATAGTCAGAATAACACGAGATTTAGAAGCTTCTACATTAAAGGATTAGATGGCTTGCAATATGATATTCTGGAGGGCAAAGGAATTAGGATTACAAACCAAGACTCTACTACCCAACAAAATGGAAATTATTTTTCAGGGAAAAATATGGATATTCAATGAAAGAGAGGAATTTCAGGCACGCCTGATGAAAAGACCAGCATTGAATAGAAAATTTGGCTTTCAAATGTAAAACTCAGGAGAAGCATATAAAGAATCCTGGAGCTAGAGAATACTGCTGAATTGGACTTCCTCAAACAAACATGGTGGCCACTCTTGGGTTGCTAAGACCTGAATAGCCACACAGGTATTTAGACATGTGGCTAGTCCCTGAAACCACACAGTTTTGCTGGTGTATTCCACATCCCTTCTGTGGGCCTTCTTCTTGCTTGCCTGGGTGCAGCAAAGAAGCTATCATGGAACAATAGCTGCTATCATCAACAAACAATGAATGAGGCCTACAGCTTTTATGCCATTCCTTAAGGAAGCTGGAAGTCATGAGTTGAGATATGACATCTTTAAGGATTTTTTCATCTTATACATAATATAAATTTTTTCATATACCTTAGAGGCATAACATATATTTCTTTTTTACACTGTTTTCTTGTGTGTTTTTTCCTTAGGAACAAATGTGTTTCTTTTTTTTTTATGCTTGTAAAAAAGTGCCAAGGCATTCAAGTCCTATATTTATCTGTAGAGCAGATTCAGTATGGGAATCATAAAGGCATCTTTACCCACTCTGCCTCATCAAAATGTGCTTTCACCCTGACCTGGAGATACTAGTTCTAGGAATAAAATAGTAGCCCCAAATCCATTCACACCTCCCCCTTGGATATCTTTGCCAAGTGTCAATAGGGGAAAACTGTGCTGAGTATTTCCTGAGCATTAGGAGCTATCTCCTATCAACTTAACAAATAGACACAGACATATTCAGATGCATCACGGCCAGTGGTAAATTTAGGCTAAGTGAAGTTCAAGAATTTAAGTGGCCTTTTCCCCAGGAGATGGCCTACCAGGGACAGCTGATGTTATTGATCTACTGCTTTTCCCCAAAATCTGACCCTCCAATAAACTGTTTTCTGAAAGATAATGTAAATTCCATAAGAATAGGTAGGAAGGCAGATAGACAGTCATACATTTCTATTTATATCTGCAATGTTTAAGAAATTGCATTGTACATATTTTTCTATTTATATTATGGTTTGGGCAGGCAACATTTTTAATGGTGTTTGATTTACTTTTTTTGAAGTACATGAAGAATTATATCCTTGTCCCATATAGCTCATTATATAGCCCATTAGAAAGAATTATCAAAATATATTCATGGTAGAACTCAATTGCTATTACCTTTCTACCCTAACTCGATGACAGGTGGTTATTGGATGATTTCCAAGTCACTTTCTAGCTCTGGCTTGCTATAATTTGAAGAAAGAAAAAGAGACATTTAATGTTGGGGAGAGGTATTTTGTGTTTACATCTTTCTAGGAGGAACTTTTTCTACTTCTTGCAGCTACTAGAATACTTTTAGTATTTTGCATTTTTAAAATTTGTTTTAGTCTAGACCTTTTTGAGTGGAAATTTTTTATTGCATAAATGTAGATTACAATCTCATCTGTAACTTAGAGCCTTAGACTAGTCTAGGGGTATGGAGAGCTAAGGTGACTTATTTGTAGTCAACCAACCATTATTATTACATAGTGACAGGGGCAAGATTTGAACTGAGATCTTTTTGACTCCAAATCTTCCCCTCTGTACACTCTATTACACTGTCTCCTGCTTTGATTTTATTAAGCATCTAACATCATTAAAATACAGATGTATTCTGAGAAAGTGAACTAAGTTTAATGAAAAAGAAAAACAAAACAAAACAACAACAACAACAACAAAACAACTGAATGTCTTCTGTGTATCTGGCACTGTGCTACATGGTGGGCACGCAAATAAGAAAGTGAGACAGTCCCTGCCCTAAAGGAAAGAAAGTAGTAGAAATCAGGGGTGAGTAGGATGGGTTCAGTGGGTATGAGAGATAGCAGTGAATAGCAAGATACCTAGGATTGGTGGCTGTGTGATAATAGTTGTACAGTATCTGAAAAATGTAAAAGCATATTTTGACTATTCACCTTGTCTCTGAAAAAGTAGTCATTAATAGTCAGTATTCACTTAGGAATGTGTTTCATTTTACTACATTAATATAAACCATTGTTTTTCTCAGTGCAGATCCATTAATTCAGAATAAAAGGTAGAATTAGTCTTTTGGAAGACTAAGTCTGTAGTGTGTCATAACTCTTCATCAAAGAGAATATTTCCTCATTTTCTTAGTTGTTTTAAAGGGATTTTTTTTTCATTTCAGAGACATCAAAATCAAATGCAATATGGTTGTACCTTTCTCAAGTTTCTATTAACCTCACCCCCCTAAGTTACTATAGGTTATTACTTTTCATTTTTGAGAATGTGGTCTATTACATGGTGGAGCCTGAGGGAAATGGTTGAATCTTAACATCATTTAAGATGTTTAAAAGGAGACAGGTTGGACAAAGGAGAAGAAAATGTGCTTGAGGGAGAATCCTCCAATGTCAGCAGACTGAAGTTTTATTGGATGTTTCATATTTCAATTTTTTAAGTATATCATGTAGTTCAAAGAAAAAAAAGTCTCCTTAGAACCAAGGAATTGGGGAAATAGAAAGGAAAAAAATGAGAGATAATGTACAAACAAGGAAATTTTCATTCCCCAAATTCCCATAGCCTGTTATACTAAAAAGGCAGAATATATGAGGAATTTTCTTAGAAATGATAGATCTAGGTGGAGCCAAGATGGCATAATGAAGCCAATAAGCTGCCTGAGTTCTCCAGAGTTTCTCTCATTAAATTAAGCCTCTAAATTGTTTCTGGAGCTACAGAACCTACAAAAACATGGAGAGAAAAAATATTCCAAATTGAGATAATTTGAAGACTTCAGGAAAGTTCTGCCTCACTTGGGTAAAAGAGGAGCACAACATAGCTCAGCACAGTATGGAGGGAGTCTGGGCAAATCAGCAGGAGGCCTTTCGCCACAGCACAGATTTTTAGCTGAGGTCCCTTAGACTTGGCTCAGCAGGCTGGTGGCTCAGCAGGCCAGTCTTGAGATCCACCGGCCCCAGCCTGAGAAGGAAAAGTGCCAGGAAGAGAAGCACACAAAGGACAGATATGACTAAGCCAAGCCACTGCAGAGTAGGGAGCAAGCTTAAGTTGGTAAAGAATCCAATAGCCACAGAAGTCTCAGAGCAAAAAGCTAGTGACCAGGCCCCTATCCCCCATCACAAGAAGTTTGCCACAGTGGTCCCTATAGCCGAGGAGCAGACTTCAACTTTAAAAGTGAAAAAATAGGCTAAAATGTGAGTCAGAAACAAAAATGGACACTTACCATTAAAAGCTTCTATGGCAACAAGGAAGACCAAAACACAAACTCAGATGAGGACAATACTGTTAAAATGCCTACATGTGAAGCCTCAAGGGGGAAAATGAATTGGTCTCAAGACTAAAAAAACTTTCTTGAAAGAGCTCAAAAATGTTTGTTTGTTTTTAAGTCAAAGAGGAGAGGTAGAAGGAAAAATGGGAAAAGAAATGAGAGTTATGTGAGAAAATTATGGGAAAAAAAAAGGGTCAATAGCTAGGAAAAGGAAGCACAAAAATTGACTGAAGAAAACAATTCCTTAAAAGATAAAACTTGGCCAGAACCTAAGAATGGAATAACATCTTACACCATATACCAAATAAGGTTAAAATGGGTACATGGTGTAAACATAAAGGTTGATACTAGAGGTAAATTAGTTGAGGAAGGAATAATTTATGTCTGAGATCTATGGAGAGAATAATTTATGAACAAATATGAGATAGAGAATATTGTGAAATGCAAAATGGATTAATTTGATTACATTAAATTAAAAAGGTTTTATACAAACAGAAGCAATACAGCTAAGATTAGAAGGAAAGCAATGAACTGGGAAACAATTTTTAAACCCAGTGTTTCTGACAAAAGTCTCATTTCTAAAATATATAGGGAACTAAATCAAATTTATAAGAATGGAAATCATTCCCCAATTGAGAAATTGTCAAAGGATATGAGCAGACAGTTTTCAGAAGAAGAAATCAATGCTGTCTATTGTTGTATTTTTAAAAAAATGCTCTAAAGCATAATATATTAAAGAAATGCAAGATGAAACAACTCTGAGGTACTACCTCACATCTAACAGAATGGCTAATATGACAAAAAAGGAAAATAATAAATGTTTGAGAAGTAATGGAAAAATTTGAACACTAATGGTGTTGGTGGAGTTGTGAACTGATCCAACCATTCTGGAAAGCAATTTTAAACTATGCCCAAAGGACTATGGGACTGTGCATACCCTTTCACCCAGGAATACTACTACTAGGTCTGTATCTCAAAGAGATATAAACAGGGGAAATGGACCCACATGTACAAAAATTTTTAGCGACTCTCTTTGTATTGGCAAATAATTGGAAAGGAAGGGGATGACCATCAATTGGGGAATGGCTGAACAAGTTGTGGCATATGCATGTAATGGAATACTATGGTGCTGTAAGAAATGAGGAGCAGAGAGATTTTAGAAAAACCCAGAAAAACTTAAGTGGCCTGATGCTAAGTTAAGTGAGCACATTGTACCCATTAAGAGCAACATTGTGTGATGATCGGCTGTCATAGATTTAGCTCTTCTCAGCAATACAATAATACATGAAAGGACGGAAAATGCTCTCCACCTCCAGAAAAAAGAACTGAGGAATTTGAATGCAGATTGAAGCATACTGTTTCTACTTTTTTCTCAAGGTTTTTGCTTTTTTTCTGATTCTTTTTTCAAACATGACTAATGCAAAAATGTGATTAATGTGATTGTGCATATATAACCTATATCAGATTGCTTTCTGTCTTGGGGAGAGGGGAGGGAAGGAAGGGAGAAAAATTTGGAACTCAAAACCTTATAAAAACAAACATTGAAAAATATCTTTAAATGTAACTGGAAAAAAAGAAAATACTTTTAAGATTGAAAAAAAAGAGAAAAGAGCGATGTCCAAGAAAAAAAAGACAGCTATTCAGTACACTTTAACTCTTTTATTTTTATTATTTTTTGCGTGAGGCATTTGGGGTTAAGTGACTTTCCCAGAGTCACACAGCTAGTAAGTGTCAAGTGTCTGAGGCCGAATTTGAACTCAGATCCTCCTGAATCCTGGGCCAATGCCCTATCCACCATGCCATCTAACTGCCCCCTACACTTTAACCCTTAACTTTTTTTTTTTTTTTAGTTAGAATAAGGTGGTAGTTTATTTAGGGACAAGGGAAGGGAAGGGGGGGGGAAGGGAAACCATGAAAGAAATCGTTGGACTTCTCATGGGGAGATAGGCACAAAGCACATGGCTCAGAGGTACCAATCTCCTCGAGCAGGAGACTGGAAGGTAATTTTATAGAGGACTGATGGGGGTGGACCATCTGCCTGTGGAAAGTTCCTTTAGTGAGGGAGGACCATCCCCCACTGGCAGTGACTGGAGGAATTGGGTGAGGGGTGGCTACAGATCTCTCTTCAGGACACAAAGGCCGCAGCCACACCCAAATTTATCTCCCCAGCATAAGGGAGACCAGAATGAAGGGTGGAGGTACCAAAGCTAGTTCACTCCAAACTGGTTCTGCTTATCTCTCTAGGGTATCTGTCCTCTGGTTTAGTTTCTCAAGGAGAAGATTCTTTGATGTGCCCCAGAGAACTTCTGGGGTGCTCTGCACCCCATGACATTTCCCCACTTCTCTCTATATAAGGAAAGGGGACGAAGATTCTTCTGAAACTGCTTCATGCTGACCGGGGTTCGAGGAATCACGGTGCAAGGGAGGGGGAGGGGAGAGAAGTGGAGAAGGCCTGGAATGTGTGGAGCTGTGAGGGGCCCAAAGAGTCCAGAGGCAACATGTAGTCAGTGTCATGAATCCATGAGCCTAGATGGAAAGACTTAAACAAAAAAATTAGAACTGACCAGAGCAAAAACAAAAAGGTACTTTACCAGATCAGAAGTAAAGTGTGACCACATTTTTTTCCAGTGGAAGCTGGAAAGGCTGAATGCAGGACAGGTATGGCCTGCTTTCCTGGAGTTAAGTAATCAAATCAAGCCTAATTCTGTGATAGGCAGCGTGTGTCTACATTTAGGGTCCTTTTATCCCATCCCCACCTTGTTCCTTGATTGCATGCTAGGACCTGAACCAGAGAGTAAGGCAGAGGTCACCCCAAAACTAGGCTTGCCTCCTATGTCCAGCTTGGCCATGGGCCTGACAAGGTACTGGCCAGGAGAGCAAGCTGCAGAGCACTGGAGTTTTGCTAAGCCGATCTCTTGGGTGCTGCCCTGGGGACAAAGAGGTAGGAGAGCTGGCCTCACCTTTGTGTGGTGTCCCCCATTTCTGTGTCCTGGTTTACTGCAGCTGCCAGAATCTCAGCCAGCCGGAGTTCTGCTGGTAGCAGATGTGGTGATGGCTGCTGCTATTATAGAAGCTTGGTCTATGGAGCAGGCATGAGCCATCTTTTCTCTCTCTTTGGTACTGCAAGGTCCCTGTTATTAAACATCTTAAAAGCCATATCAAGGAGTTGTGAGGATGGGATCTGGGGACCCCAGTCTAACTTCTGGAGCTCTCTCCTGTTAAGGGCTAAAATTCTAGCTAAACTGTCTAAACTATTTAATGAGTGGTCGCCAATAAATTATAAGCTTTAGCAAGAGTTAGACTTTTAAGCATTTATTAAGGAGAATAAGAATTTGATAAAGAGAGAGAGAAAGGCCTAGATTCCTATCTATTAAAGGGAGAGCACATTTCTAGCTCCCCTCTCCACCAGCGTCCTCAGGAAAGAGAGTCAGAGCGAGCGCCAGTCTCTTCCTTTCTCCTCCCACTAGCCCGCATCACTTCCTGACACCAAAGAAAAGACTCCTGGTCTTGCCCTCAAAGACCTTCACTTCATGGGCAGAACTCTTCTACAGTAAGTCTCCAGCAGGTGGCATTATTCCAATCATTACACTCCTAATGTCAGGAGCAGACTGGCTGATAAAATAAATATTGAGGACAGTTATTCCTACATCTCTTTGGGGGTCTAGGTTAGTATATTTCCTCAGAGAGTCTGCTAAGTGGCTCATGAAGACAGCAGGATTTTCATCAGACCCCTGTGTTATCTCCCTCACCTTTCCATAATTGACTTGTTTCTTAACCCCCCTTCTCATTCCCTCAACCAGGCAGGTGACCATGTGATTTCTACAAGCCCTGTCTTCCCTGTTATCATAGTTCCATCTTGGTTCTACAACTGGGACAGCTATAAATCCAGGGACTCCAACCCAATTTCCAACCTGTGAGTGTTCATCCCCAACTTGTACCTCTAGGTCCCAAATCTGTTTTTTCTCATCAGGGGTACAACAGCTGGCAAGAATAATTTGCAAATCGGTCCAGGAAAGGTCAAACTCCAGTGTCACAGACTTAAAGCCATCTATGAACTTTGTGGGGTTCTCTGAGTAACTCCCGAATTTCTCTTTAATCTGAGATAACCTGCTTATGGAAAAGGGAACATGCCTTAATGTTGTGCCCTTCCTAATGGGAAATTCCCTTAATGGAAGCAGGGAAGCAGTGGGAGACACTGGTAAGGACCTGGGTGAAGCTGGTTGGGGAGATAGTTCAGGTGGAAGCCAAGACAGAGGATTGGGTGGAGGGCCCAGTGGGGAAGGGGTGACAGCCTTTGGATGTGGAGTAGGTGGGGGAGGGGAAAAGGAGATGGCTGTAGGCAACTGCAGATTAGGTAAAGCAGATGGGGTCAGCTGCTGAATGGAAAAAAAAAAACAGGAGAAATGGGAATGTATTGGAGTTCCCCGAGATTGTAAATGGGGTAGAACAGGATAGAAGGATACTGACATCTACTCCCCGTGTGGCACAGGGAATTGATTCTGAGATCAGCCGGTGGGCAAGGGGACGTCTCAGTCATAGAGTGATAAGACAGTGGTTGACCCATAGGTATGGAAGCAGGCAGGGAAGAAGGAGTGAAACGAGAAACAGGTAGGGAATGAGTTTGAGGAGCAGGAGGGACTGGGGTCTCAGAGGAGGTGCCTGAAGGGTTAGCTAATTGCTTGGACTTGCGGTGATTCTCAACCGGCAAGGGGACCTCATCCTGTCCCTTTGATTTCTGGCTTAAAGTCATAAAATTCGATATGTATGGAATCTCTGTTCATCTCGCTTCATGCTTGCAAAACTTGTCCAATTGCAAAATGGTATTATAATTAAGAGTGCCGTGTACAGGCCAGTTTCCTTCACTTCCTAGCAGAAAATGTGGCCATAAATTGTTAGAAAAATGTATCATGCATCTCTTTCTCAGATTGTTAAGTTTTAGATTAGTCCAATCTCTTAGGATGCACCCCAGAGGCGAATTTTTCAGAACGCTCTCTTTCTGTCCCATAACTACTATCTAAAGAGAATGGTCTGAACCAAGAGCAGAGCACCAAGGGATAGACACATAAGCATAAGAGTTCTTACCCAGAAACGTTTTTTCTGAGGGTCCGAGTGTGGTTCAGACATCTAGGAGTCCCAGGCTGCTCTCTGCTGTCGTGCAGATGCCGACCGTCTCCACCTCTCTGTGACTCAAATGGGAGGTTGAGTCCAGTGGGAGAGGGAGAAGAGAAACCCAGAAGGTAGGGCCCTACCTCCAGGTTTTGTGTGCCAAGCGTTGTACAGACGTCTGGTTGAGCTTTCGGCAAGGGAGGGAGACTCAGGCTGACCTCTGCTGTCCTGGGCGAAAGCTGATCCTCCCTCTACCTCTCAGTAACTCTAACGAGAGAGTGAGTCAGGCAGGAGAGGGAGAAAGGAAACCCAGAAGGGAGGCTCCCACCTCCCAGTTTTGTGTGATAAGAGGGAAGAGGAAATTCCCGTGTCCCTTCAGATGTTTGGGGAACCAAAATATAATGGGGGGAAATGGAGTACGGGTTGTTAGGGGTTGGGGTTCTTAGGAATTCTTCTTTAAAGAATTACACCCTCTTGCACACAAAAGTAGTTAGAATAAGGTGGTAGTTTATTTAGGGGCAAGGGAAGGGAAGGGGTGGTAGGGAAACCATGAAAGAAATCCTTGGACTTCTCATGGGGAGATAGGCACAAAGCACGTGGCTCAGAGGTACCAATCTCCAACCCTTAACTCTTAAGCATAACAGTACAGAAATCAATCTTCTGTAAATAATCAGATGCCCTGCTTGGTAATTCTGGTTCTCTTTATGAGCTCATCTTAATAGCTATATTGCTATTTTTCATTAATACATTATTTTTTAATTAAATTAATTTTTTGGCTTACATTTTAAGTTCTGAAATGTCTCCCTCCCTCCTCACCCCATACAATAATAGGCATACGTCTGTTTTTCAGTTCTTTCTCTGAAAGTGGATAGCAGTTAACATCTTCCTTCCTAAGTCCTTTGAAGTTGATTTGAATACTTATAATATTCAGAATAGCTAATCCATTCACAGTTATTCTTCTAATAATATTGCTGTTACTGTATACAAAGTCTTTTTGGTCTTTCTCATTTCACTACTCATTATTTCATGCAAGTTTTTCCATGCTTTTCTAAAAATCAGTCTGTTTATTATTTGTCAAAGAACAATAGTATTCCTACACAATCACATGCCACAATTTGTTAAAGGCATCCCTTCAATTTCTAGTTCTTTGCTAGTACAAAGAAAGCTGCTATGAATATTTTAGAACACATGGTTTCTTCTTTTTCCCTGATTACCTTGGGAAACAGAAATAAAAGTTGCATTTCTGGGTCAAAGGGTATACACAGTTTGTTAACTCTGGTCATAATTTCAGATTACTCTCAAAACGGTTGGATCACTTCACAATTCCACCAGAATTATATAAGTGCACAAATTTTCCAAATACCCTCTTTTCCCCTTTTTTATCATGATAATCAATCAGATAGGTGTGAGATGATATCTCACAGTTGTTTTAAATTGCATTTCACTATCAGTAGTGACTTAAAGGAGCAGCTAGGTGGCACAATGGATAGAGCATTGGCCCCGGATTCAGGAGGGCCTGAGTTCAAATTTGGCCTCAGACACTTGACACTTACTAGCTGTTTGATCCTGGGCATGTCACTTAACTCTCATAGCCCAGATCCCCCCAAAATGATGACAGAGCATTTTTCATATAAATATGGGTAGCTTTGACTTCTTCATGCAAAACTACCTCTTCATATCCTTTGATCATTTATCAACTTGGGAGTCACTCATTCTTATAAACTTGACCAATTTTTTCTATATATCTGACATATGACAGTCTCAGGAAGTCTTCACCAGAGAAGGAGACCCGCAGAGCCTCTGAATCAGCTGAAGCACCAGTGTCATCTGTAACTAAGCTCACAGTCTGGTGAGTGGGCTGAGCCCTGGGCAGAGGAGAGACTACAGGGTTCTGTGCTGGTGGCAAGGCTGAACTTGGATTTTACACCCCTACTGAGAACCAGGAGGTAGGCTCAAGTAGAAATGGCCCAGGTGGGGGAGGGGCACAGGCTCGTCGGAGCTAACAACTGCAACACACAAAGCTGGTTGATTAGCAAGTTGGTCTGGGGTCATCTAGGACCAGGAAACAGGCTGGGCAAGGGAAGAACCTGATTCTCCTTAAATCATACCACCTGGGATTTCTTAAGCTTGGGATACTGCAGCCTGGAAATAGTGCCCCACTTTAAGAAGCTAAAGGTCAAGTAAAAGAAAGGCAAGATGAGGCAACAGAGAAAGGTGAGGACCATAGAAAGTTTTTTCAGTAACAAGGAAGACCAAGGGGCACCTTCAGAGGAAGATGTCAACATCAGGGCCCCTATATCTAAAGCTTCCAAGAAAAATATGAATTGGTTTCTGGCCATAGAGGTGCTCAAAAGGGTCTTTGAACATAAAATTAGAGAGGTAGAGGAAAAAATGGAAAGAGAAATGAGGGTGATGCAGGAAAGACATGAGAAAAATCAACAGCTTGAAAAGTCAAATGGAAAAGGAGGTACAGAAGATCTCTGATGAAAATAATTGCCTAATAATTAGGATTGAACAAATGGAAGCCAGTGAATTTATGAGAAACCAAAACAAAATAAAGCAAATACAAATGAATAAAAAAATAGAGGGCAATGTGAAATATCTTCTGGGAAAAACTACTGACCTGGAAAATAGGTACAGGAGAGATAATTTGAAAAGTATTTGTCTACCTGAAAACCATGATCAAGGAAAGAGCTTAGGTATCACCTTCCAAGAAATTGTCAGGGAAATTGCCCTGATATTCTAGAAACAAAAGGTAAAATAGAAATTTAAAGAATCCACTGATCACCTCCTGAATGAGATCCCAAAAGGAAAACTCATAGGAATATTATAGCCAAATTCCAGAGCTCTCAGGTCAAGGAGAAAATATTGCAAGCTGACAAAAAGAAAGAATTCAAGTACTGGGGAGCCCCAGTCAGGATAGCACAAGATCTAGCAGCTTCTACATTAAAGGACCAGAGGACATGGAATATGATATTCCAGAAGGCAAAGGAAATGGGATTACAACCAAGAATCACCTACCCAGCAAAACTCAGCATTATATTTCAGCAGAAAAAATGGGACTTTAATGAAAAAGAAGACTTTCAGATATTTGTGATGAAAAGACCTGAACTGAATGGCAAATATGACTTTCAAATATAAGACCCTAGAGCACCATAAAAAAAATTGGAGCTGGGGGACATACCTAGGGTCATACAGTGGACAACTGTATTGTGTCTGAGGCCAAGTTTTGGCTGGGATCCCCCTGGGTCCAGGGGTGATGATTTGTCCACTGTGTCACTTAGCTAGATGATAACATCTTTAGGGTTAAATTGAGTGGTGAAGGGAATTCACTGGGGGAGGGGGAAAGGCAGAAGTGAAATCCTACATGAAAGTAACAGGAAGAGGCTTATGAAGTGGGGGAAGAGATGGGACAGGAGCAGGGCAGTAAATGAATTTTACACTCATCAGAAAAGGTTGAAAGATCTTAAACTCATCAGAGCTGCCTAAAGGAAGGACTAACAGACACAGCCAACTGGGTGGAATAAGCTATTTAATCTGGGCAGTAAATAAGCCTAACACTCATCAAAATTGGCTCAAAGACCTCAATCTCATTAGAATTGGCTCAAGGAGGGAATAATGTACACACTCAATTGAGGGGAGTAATCTCTATAACCCTGCAGGAAAATAGGAGGGGAAAGGGATAAAAAGAGAGGGGCAAAAGAAGGAAGGGAAGAGTGGGGGAGGGGACAGACAGAAGCAAATCCCTTTTGAAGAGTGATAAGATGAAAGAAGATGGATAATAGAATAAATATCATGGGGAAGGGAATAGGATGGAAGGGAAACACTTAACAATAGTAATCATGAAAAAGAGAAAAGGGGGAAAATTGTACAAAAAATATTTATAGCAACTCTTGGTGGAGGCTAAGAATTGAGCATCAAGAGAATGTTCATCAATTGAGGAATGATGGAAAAAGCTGTGTTATATGATTGTAGTGGAATGGACTTGTGCTACAGGAAATGACAAACAGGATGATCCCTGAAAAACCTGTAAAGACTAATGAACATCAATGTATAGTGAAGTGAGCAGAGCTGAGAGGACATTGT
Source organism: Dromiciops gliroides (assembly GCF_019393635.1). Classification (NCBI taxonomy): domain Eukaryota; kingdom Metazoa; phylum Chordata; class Mammalia; order Microbiotheria; family Microbiotheriidae; genus Dromiciops; species Dromiciops gliroides. The sequence goes on along the minus strand of NC_057866.1, from coordinate 196,690,884 downwards.
GCGTAGTGACAGAAGTATTGTTCAATGAGTAATTGTGAATAACTTAACTACTCTCAGTAGTGCAATGATCCAAGACAATCCCAAAGAATTAATGAGGAAGCTTACTATGTACCCCTATAGAAAGAACTGATAAAAAGAACACTTATGGATTGTAAAAAACATATATATATATATATATATTTGACATAAGAGACCTTTATCTGAGAAAATACCTATAATTTCCCCTCCCCAGTTTTCTGTTTCTATTTTTATCTTGGCTACATTGGTTTTATTTCTACAAAACTCTTTTAATTTAATGTAATGAAAAGTATCCATTTTGCATCTTACTATGATCATTATCTCTTCTTTATTCATAAATTCTTCTCTTATTCCTAAGTCTGATAATAATGTGTTCCATGTTTTCTAATTTCCTTATATCTCCCTTAATCTTGGTCATGTATACATTTTCACCTTATCTTGGTAAATGGTGTATAATATTGGTTTATACCTAGTAGTTTTTGCCAGATTGCTTCCTAGATTTTTTTTTTAATTTTCAACAACCATTTATTTTATTTTTTCCAGTTACATGTAAAGATAGTTTTCAACATTAATTTTCATAAGATTTAGAGTTCCAAATTAAAAAAAAAACCTTAAAGATGTCATCATGGTGAAACTAGGTGACAAAGTGGACAAAGCATCCACCCTGGACCCAGGAGGACTCCAGCCCCAGTCTGGTCTCAGACACAAGACACTCACACACTGAGCAACCCCAGGCATGTCACCCAACTCCAACTTTTTATAGTTCTCTAGGGTGATGTATTTAAAAGTAAAATTTTCAATTCAGTAGAGGTCTTTTCATCACAAATACATGAAAGTTCTCTTTTGCATTGAAGTCTCATTGTTTCCTCTGAAAGATTATACTGAGTTTTGCTGTATACATGATTCTTGGTTGTAATCCCAATTCCTTTGCCCTCTGGAATATCATATTCCATGCCCTCCAATCCTTTAATGTAGAAACTGCTAGATCATGCAATATCCTGACTGGGGCTCCACAGTACTTGAATTCTTTCTTTTTGACAACTTGCAATATTTTCTCCTTGATCTGGGAGCTCTGGAATTTGGCTATAATATTCCTAGGCGTTTTCCTTTTGGGTTCTCTTTCAGGAGGTGATGAGTGGATTCTTTCAATTTCTATTTTACCCTCTTCTAAAATATCAGGGCAATTTTCCCTGAGAATATCTTGGAAGATGATGTCTAAGCTGATTCCTTGATCATGGTTTTCAGATAGACCAATAATTTTCAAATCATGTCTTGCCAGGTCAGCAGTTTTCTGAGGAGATATTTCACATTGCACTCATTTTTTTATTCATTTGGATTTGCTTTATTGTGTCTTGGTTTCTCATAAAGTCACTAGCTTCCATTTGTTGAATCCTAGTTCTTAGGGAGAGCTTTTGTATCTCCTTTTCCATTTGGCGTTTCAAGCTGTTGACTTTTTCTCATGTCTTTCAAGCATCACCCTCATTTCTCTTTCCATTTTTTTCCTTTACCTCTCTAACTTTATCTTCAAAGTGCTTTTTGAGCAGCCTCTGTGGCCTGAGACGAATTAATATTTTTCTTGGAAGCTTTAGATATAGGAGCCTTGATGTTGACATCTTCCTCTGAAGGTGCCCCTTGGTCTTCCTTGTCACTGAAGAAACTTTCTATGGTCCTCACCTTTCTCTGTCTGCTCATCTTGCCTTTCTTTTACTTGACTTTTAGCTCCTTAAAGTGGGGCACTATTTCCAGGCTTCAGGATCCCAAGCTTAAGAAGTCCCAGGTGATATGATTTAAGGACGATCAGGTTCTTCACTCACCTGGCATGTTCCCTGGTCCATAGATAACCCCAGACCAACTTGCTAATAAACTAGCTTTGTGTGTTGTGGTTGTCAGCTCCAAGGAGCCTGTGCCCCTCTCCCACCTGGGCCACTGCTACTCAAGCTTACCTCCTGGTTCCCAGCAGGGATGAAAAACCCAAGTTCTGCATAAGCACCAGCATAGACCCCTGTAGTCACCCCCCTGCCAAGGGCTCAGCTCTCTAACCAGACTGTGAGCTTAGTAAAAGATGACACTGATGCTTCAGCTGATTCAGAGGCTCTGGGGGTCTCCTGTTCTGGTGGGGCCTCCCTGGGACTGAATCTATGTCAGTGTGACTGTGGGGTTGGGCTCCACTCCTGTCTCAGCACAGCAGCTCCCTCCTTCTGACCTTCCAAGCTGTTGTTGTTTAGAAGATGATTTCAGCAGATTCTTCTGAGGGTTTTTCTGCTCCAGGCATTGTCCTATGGCATTAGTTTGATGTTTTTTGAAGTGATCATGTCATGAGTTTGAGAGCTCACCTTTCCTGCCTTTCCTCCACCATCTTGGCTCTACCCTGGAAGTCCCTCATCTATACACTCTAATGTTCCCCCTTTTCTTAATTTAATCAAGAACTTTGGACATTCAGAAGAGAAGGTAAAGACAAAGGAGCATCCAATACATGAAATATTTGCTATCACACAGAATAGTGACACTCCTTTTCTTTTCATTTTTTCTTTTTCTTTTTCTCCATAAAAGTATTTTATTATTTTTCAGTTACATGTAGAGATACTTTTAAACATTTGTTTTTATAAGATTTCTAATTTCAACATTTCTCCCTGCCTCCCCTCCCTCCTAACCAAGACAGCAAGTAATCTGATATAGGTCATATATGCACAATCACATTAAACATATTTCTGCATTAGTCATGCTGTGAAAGAAAAATCAGAGCAAAAAGGAAAAACCTCATAGAAGAAAAACAACAACAAAAACAATACAAACAGTATGGTTCAATCTGCATCTAGATTCCACAGTTCTTTTTTTTTTTTTTTTTTGCTTCTGGATTTGGAGAGCATTTTCCATCATCAATCCCCTGAAACTATCTTGGACCATTGTATTGCTGAGATGAATCAAGTCTATCACCGTTAATCAACACATAATGTTGATCATAATGTGTACAATGTTCTCCTGGTTCTGCTCATGTCACTCCGCATAAGTTTGTGCAATCCTTCTAGGTTTCTCTGAAATCTGCCTGCTCATCATTTCTTATTGCACAATAGAATTCCATTACATTTATATACCACAACTTGTTTAGCCATTCCCCAATTGATGGGCAACCCTTCAATTTCCAATTCCTTGTGACCATAAAAAGAGCAGCTGTAAATATTTTTGTACATGTGGGTCCTCTTCCCTTTTTAAAAATCTCTTTAGGAAAAAGACCTAATAGTGTTATTGCTGGGTCAAAGGGTATGTACAGCTTTATAGCCCTTTGGGCATAATTCCAAATTGCTCTCCACAATGGTTAGATCAGTTCACAGCTCCACCAACAATGAATTAGTGGTCCAATTTTTCCACAGCTTCTCCAACATTTATTATTTTCCTTTTTTGTCATATTAGCTATATTAGCCATATTTGGTATTTTAATTTGCATTTCTCTAAGCAACAGTGACATAGAGAATTTTTTCATATGGAAATAGATAGATTTGATTTCTTCAGAAAACTGCTTCCTATTATCCTTTGACCAATTCTCAATTGGGGAATGACTTGTATTCTTATAAATTTGACTTATCTCATGATATATTTTAGAAATGAGGGCTTTATCAGAAATACTGGCTATAAAATTGTTTCCCAGCTTTCTGTCTCCCTTTTAATTTTGGATGCATTGCTTCTGTTTGTACAACACTTTTTAAAAATTTAATGTAATCAAAATTATCCATTTTGGATTTCATAATATTCTCTGTCTCTTGTTTGGTCATATACTGCTCTGCTTTCCAAAGATCTGAGAGGTAAACTATTGCTTCCTGTCCTAATTTACCCATGGTATTACCTTTTTCATGTAACTCCTTTTCTATTAATCTGATCTCTGGCATCCTTTAAAGGATCTTGCTAAGTGATATAGTTATTAGCCTAAAATTGTATATATTTTATAAACTGTTTTGTAGGGAACACAAGACCAAGAAGGGACAGCATGACATTTCCCTTGAGCCAGAAATGTCAAACATCAAGCCTTACACTGCCTCATCAAGTAAATGTAGAGAACATTTCTCACATCTTGACCTAGAATGACATTCATTCTGTACTGATGAGTGTGTATGGAAATGGGCCTTATGTTAGGGAGAAAAGCAAGCCTATGAAAGGCACAGTGAGAAAGAGAATGCTGGCTGCTTTATATTTATGTTGATAGGGCAGAGAGTAAAGAGTTTTTCTTTGTTTTTCCTTGGAGACAGACATGTTCATAGCCTTCCTTCACTGAAAGTACTGGCCAGAATGTGGTTGAGTTATTTACATACAAAGGGGATGTAATAAGATTCTTGCCAGGAAGGGAACAGTGGCTACTCCATTGAAAGGTTGTTGAGAATAGTCATCACTTTTTAGCTACATGTTCCAGCCCTTTTTAAAAAAGAAATGTTATCTGAGGGGTTAGGTTCTCACAAATTGAATCAATATTTAGAAAGGCAGAGAGATCGAGTGGTTTGTTTTCCTGATGTAATAACAACAGCTGCTATTTATTTAGCATTCTAAAGATTAAGAAGCTCATCCCTCAGAATAATCCCTGGAGATGGGTTTTTAAAGTATCATTCCTGTTTTATCTACAAGGAAACAATTTCAAGGAAAATATAGTTTATTCTATTCAGCTTTAGTAACCTAAAATTTTACTAAGACTTATAGCAACCTCTGCATTCTTTCATTTGAACCTCACAGCCACACTGTAAAGTAGGTGTAATTATTATATCCATTTTTATAGATAAAGAAACTTAGGCTGAGAAAGATTCTAGCGACACAATTGTTAAAATGCCTCAGCATACCTCAGTAGTATTTGAACTCTTCCTGATTTCAAATGGGATGACTTTGGTAAAGTTCCTAGCATCATGCCTGGCACATAGTAGGCAATTAACAAATGGTTATTCCTTTCCAAGTTCCTTACTCTAAAGCCAGCATACTATACCCCTGAGCCATATAGGTGCCTCGGTTATGTATTGTTTCCGGGGTGAATAGAATGTTTCTTTATAATTTACTCAGATCCATCCCTGAACCTGACTAGAATAGAAGGGAACACTGCCTTATCAATTCTGAAGGGCCATTCTGTGACAATCTAGTTAAAAATTCAAATCCAATTAATCGATTGTTGTAAAGGAAACATTAGTATGGGCTGGTGTTGAGATCCTGGGAAACAATTGGATTTTACCAGTTAGAAATGGAAGAAACCTCATAATTCCTCAAATTTCCTCATTCTATAAATAAGGATACTGAGGTCCAGAGGCATAATGTGAATTATATAAATTAATAACTAAAGAATTCAATAGTTGTAACAAAAACCCAAATGACCATTGGTCTTTCCATTACATCACAAATTTTAACCTCAACAAGGAATTTGATGTGGTGGGGAAAACATGGAATTTGGAGTCAGAGGGCCTCATTTGAGTTTTACCTTTCTATATCATCATCATTATTATCAACCTCACCACCACCGTCATAATAACTAATATTTGTAAATTTTTTTAAGATTTACAAAGAATGTTACATTTATTATTTTATTTGATCCTCTCAGCAGCCCTGTGAAATAGGTGCTACTATTATCTTCATCCCCAATCTATAGATGGGAAAGCTGAGGCTGAAAGAGGTTAAGTGATTTGTCTCCACAGAACATCTTCTGCCCTTCCTGATTTCAATAGCAAGATACCATATCCCTGCCTAAGATAAGCTCATGCCATTTTAACTCACCATCAGGCTTCTAACTCATCTTGATTGATTCCATCTTCTCCCTCAACCTTCTCTTCCTTCTGTTTAGAAGACAAAGAAACAAACTCCTCCCTTCCTTTATAGAGGGCAGAAGCTAGACTCTCATATCACTACACTTGCATCTGTTTCCCTGCCTGGTTTCTTCTCCACAGAGCAAGATGCCCCACATCAGCTAGCCTTTGTTGTCCCTGACTCCAACTTTCTTGCATGCTTTTGCATATTCTCTCCATTTTTACAGTGTAAACTCATTGAGGACAAGAACTGTCTTTATTTTTTTTCCAATTATAACCCCACTGCTTGGCACAGTGCAAGGCACAGTGCTTGGAACATTGTATGTGCTTAGTAAATGTTTGTTGGATTAGATTGGTTTGTCTAAGATTGTATAAGTATCATTTTTATTCTAGGTGACCTTGGGTAAGTTACTTTACTTATCTAAGCCTCACTTTCTTCATCTGTAAAATGAACTAGCCATATAAGATTATTTCTTATCACCCTTCTCAATCCTGTGATCTGGTTACTGAACAAGCTATACATCAACAGGTATATTCAATAATCATCCGCACAAATTCCCTGGCAAAAATTCATATTGACATTCCTGAACATTATTTTCATTATTAGGAGAATACTTGCCAACTAAAACAATGTGCATATTGGTAGCAGGATGACTGAAAAGGCTATAAAAAGTTATAGGGAGGCATTGCTTCTATTGTGTTTATATTTGTTCCTTAGCCAATGAAAACTTCCTAAGTTTTATGATAAACTTTTGAAGGATGAAAAAACCATCCTGAATCTATAAGAGTATTTTTTTTACTTCTTTCATCTCTTTTAATCTTTCCTCCATCATTACCCAGAAAACCTGGGAACACTAAAATTTTTTCATATAAAATGTAGCAAAGACAGTGGATAAAGCACTGACCTTGGATGCAGGAGGACCTGAGTTTAAATATGACCTCAGACACTTGATACTTATTAGCTGTGTGACCCTGGGCAAGTCATTTAACCCTCATTGCCCTACAAGAACCAAAAACCAAAAAACAACAACAAATAAAATGTAGCAAAGAATTAGAACCACTTCCCAATAGAAGAGGGAAAAATGAAGACAGTTCTACTTTTAGTTAAAAAGGTTTATTAAAGGCTTGTTTAACTCTATCTAAACATGGAACATTGCTATCAAATCTTGCTTTAGACAGCAAGACAGCCTCTAGACAGGAATAGAGATTGGACATCTGATTTCATTTTTAAGAGGAATTCCCAGGTGCGGAAACTCTCTTGACCAATATGGGTCAGCACATTTCTGGAAACTTAGGGATCTGTCCAGAGCACTGAGATCTTAAATGACTTTCACAGGGTCACATAATCATCGCATTTTTAGAGTGGGAGTATGTGTGTGGGGGGGTGTTAGTGTTGAAACAAGGCCTTCCTCCCTCTTGAGTCCCCAGTTCTATCCATTATGATATGCTCATTCTCTAATTTTTTCAGTTTACTAAAAGTTCTATAGCAAAACTACCCTCCTTACTTTTATGAATTTTTTTACTCACTTAGGAAATTGGTTTTAGCAGAATATTCTACTTCACTGAAATACTCCCTCAATGTCTTCATTGTGACATAGAGTTGACCTTGGGTTCTTGAAGGCTTGGACAATAGAGCAGGGCCTACCTTTGGTATGTCCTAGGCACTTGGAAACATTCTTTATGTGAAAAGCCCCAAAGATGAACCATGGTCATGTTGTTAATTTATCAACCTAGTTAAATTCTGAAAGGCTTATCCCAGGTTGCCTGTGAGGTGATCAAGTTTTTGTTCATGCAATGTAGAAAGTGATTTAAATGCGATAAATGACAGGTATTACAATTATTATTAGTTACTACTAAAACAAATATACACAGACCAGCTACATGCAGGATAAAAACAAAAACAAACAAACAAACAAAAAACAAGGGAAAGGCACTAGGGGTAAGAGGTATTAGGAAAAGCTTCCTGCAGAAGATGGGATTCTTGTTGGAATTTAAAGGAAGCTAGAGAAGCTACAAGGTAGAGATGAAGAGGGAAATCATTTCAAGTATGGGAGACAGAGAAAATGCCTGGAGCTAAGATATGGAATGTCTTACTAATGCAACAGCAAAGAGTCCAGTGTTATTAGATCAAAGATTATATGGTGAGGAATATAGTGTAAGAAGACTGTAAAGATATGAGGAGTCTAGATTATGAAAGGCTTTGAACAAATACTGGATTTTCTTGAGATTAACCCTGGATCTATCATTCTATTATATTTTTGTTAATTAGATGCTTTAATTAAAAACAGCACTTTCATTTCTCAATAGTATAATTTTATGCTATTTATTTTGTATTTAAAGACATTATCTTTTTCTTTCTAAATCAAATGAGTTTTATATAAATTACTGATTCGAGGACAGAACCACAAAGAAGGTAGTGCATACCTGTGATTATAAAATTAGGATGCATTCTAATGAATTAGCTTCTAATCAGATATGCTAATTTCCTAGCCAAAATAGGCTGCCATATATATATATATATATATGTATCCATATATACACATATATAGGTATATACATATATACATACATATGTGAGTGTGCTTTGTCAAAACAAAGAGCAATAATGGCATTATAAACTTGCCTCACAGTAAAATGTTTGGCACATAGTAAGCATTAAATATATGAATTATGGATTTAGAAGATACTAGAATAGCTTGTCATCGTGAAGCAGGGAAAAGGTACATGTCAAAGGAGCTGTCTTGATACATGGCATTCATAATAATGACTGGGACTGCAGCTATTATTTCATTAGTATAGACAATAGCCAGATGAAGAAACTCACTATTTTAGCCCCTTCTCTGCAAATTATAGTTATAGTTGTCTGGAGCAGAATTGCCAAACATGGTCACATGCCACTCACAAAATTCCTGATTGTGACCCAATTTATTACAATGTCATTGGGAAATATTTAACAAAGTAAATAAAAAATATGATAGAACATGGATAATGTTATTATGTGGTTTTCTAAATTAATAGGGTGGTTTTCAGGAATCCTTATGTGTGGTTTAATGTCATCCATTTCTATTTGAGTTTGAGACTACCTGTCTAGAACATTGAGACCATGACTTGTCCAGGGTCTCACAAACCATTATGTGACAAAGATGAGAATTTGAAGTCTTAGTGGCTCCCAATCCAGCTCTCTATCCATTGCTCCATACTGCTTCTCAAGACCATTCTTTTAAAATGTTTTAAGATTTATCAAGCTCTGAATATGTGTGATATCATTTTATACTGAACATAATTAAAATCAGGATAATAATAATAATAACCACTAATAAAAATATTTAAATATAGTTTAATATCTATTATTTAACATGCTAAAATATTATTCTGTTAACATAGAATAATATTCTTACCATGTAATTTTAAATACAACATTTATTTGATACTTAATATGTAAATAATAAATAAAAATAAACTCACAGTTTTGTTGTGATGATCAAGTTATGTGTGATAAATTAAAGGTTTATGATAATAAATTAATGTTTGATGTTGCAAAATATTTGTAAGTACATGTTCCAAGGTGCAGTTTGTTATTTGTGGTCAGAGGTAGAAGGCGTACTGTAAAATCATGAGTATAAGGTGAGAATAAGGTCCAAAAGAGAATAAGATGCTCCTAAAAGTCTGTGGGTAAAACTTATTACTTCAAGATTTGCCAAATATTATCTGTTTTATCATTTGATTTTCTCAATAATACCTATGAGGTAGGCGCTGTTATTATTCTTGTTATGTAAATAAGAAAAGTGAGGCACAGAGAGGTTACTAGAGTGGAGATAACAATAGCCCCTAGTAGTTTGTTTTGAGGACTAGATGAGAGAAAATATGTTAAAGAAATTTGAAAAATTTAACTCCCTATTTAAATGAGAGCTTTTTATTGTTGTTGTTGTTGGTGTTGGTGGTGGTGGTGGTGGTGTTATGCACTCTGGGTTTTGATTTTCTCATCTGAAAAAAAAAAAGATTGGAATAGATGATTTCTAAGGGTTTGTCCAGCTTTAACTCTATGAAACCATCCTAAGAACATAGCTTTACAGCTAAAAGATAGAGGCTATTGAATCCAACCATATCATTCCTCATTTTACACATAAGGAAACTAAGAATAAAAAGTGTTAAGTGCCAAAATCACATGGCTAGTAGATATCTGAGACAGGATTTCCACCAGGATTGCATGAACTATGTTCTAAAATGCTTTCATCCTTGACTATGAGTAAACTACTTAAACTATGTGTCTCAGCTTCAATTATCAGTAAAATATGTGTAATACTACCCACATTGTTTATGAAACTTGTTGAGGGGAGGGAGGAATAAACATTTATTAAGCAGCTACTATGTTCCAGGCTAAGCACTTTCTGATTATTATCTCATTTGCTTATTGAGAAGAACAAATAAAAATGCATATGAGATTTTTACATAGAGTATAAAGTGTTGTGCTAATAACTTAAATGCATATAGTGAATTACAATTGCAAGGCAATTACAATATAATATCCTGCCTGTTGCTTGGTACTGACAAAGAAACCTTTTGGGGATTCAATTTCCTTTTCTGAATAATGAGCTTGTTGGATGACCTCTGAGGACCCATGTAGTCCTATGATTTTATAATTTAATGTGCATCTCAAAAAAAATCTATTGTCGACAATCTAGATAGCATAACCACCTTTTTACATATCAGAAAACTGAGTCTCTGATAAGGGCCAGGAATTTAAAATTTTCAAGGTTATGTCCATACAATAAAACTAGGTGTTTTCATGGTAAATGTGACTTAAAATGTCAGGTGAAGAAGTTTTATTGTTCTTTAAAGCCACATTTCCCGAAATTAACTAGACATTTCCATCAAAATTGTTAATTTCCAAGTTATGTGAGAAAAAATTGCTAAACATTTTGCTGCTAGTTAAAAATATATTACAATATTGATTTTTAAAATAAGTATTTCAGATGTTTCAATATGTAGGTTGTTTTAGAAAATCTGCGGTTATTTGTTTATCAAGCTTAATCTTATTGGACCTTTAATGTGGAGATGTGAGTTCTTTTCTCTGTGGTACTCTTTATCTTATGATAACACTTCATGACCTTCTTGATAAAATCGTACTAACTTGTCCTAATTCAACCTACTGCAGGAAAAATGATCTCCCTTCACAGTATTTTGAACTCAAAAACAGCCGATTCATATTCTAACATTAATGGTCGCTAAAAACAAATTTATATAAAAATTACAGTGTACTTTTGGCAAAGATGAAAGCCAACATAATTGTGGGTTGAATCCTTGTTATTTTATTTCATTCTCCAAAGAGAATAACAGCATTAATTCATAATAGCATCAGTAATGTTTGTCAGGGGAATTAGGGCTATTTATTTAATATAGCTCTGTGTCTGGCAGACATAGAATGTAGCTAGGACACATTTAATTGTATTCTTTTATATGTAATATCTAAGGCCTACTTAACCAGGCAAATGTTTACTTTAAGAAAGAGAAAATGGTCTTCGGAGTTCCAAAATCATAATGTTCAGCTTTAAAAATCTTTCCAATGACTTCTTATAAGTGATAAGCCATAATTGAAACAAATGTTTATGTGTGCCAAAATATCTTTGTTTTGTAGACAGCTGATATTTACTAACAAGGAGAAAATGGATTTTTTGTCTGAAGAGAGAGATGACACATTTTGCTGACAAACTTTACATATTATTTCTTTTCATAATTCTCGATGACTTTTGATAGCCTCATTGCATATTTTTATATTTTTCTTTCTGTGTTTTGTTATAGCTTTTCTTACATTAAAAACTAATGAGGAATGACATTTTCTCAAACCACCAAATATTAAAAAGACATATAAAATCACTTTTGAGGAGGGATAGGGTGAAAGAAGTTAGAAAACAGTAAATATCAAGGGGACATATTAGGATGGAGGGTAATGCAGTTAGCAATAGTAACTGTGAAAGAAATGATGAGGATTCTATCAGAAGCACTTATGAAAAATGCAATCCATCTACAGAGAAATAATTGATGTATCTGAATACAAATTGAAGTATAATTTTTTGTTAATAATTCTTTGTAAAGTTATTTTGTCTGTTTTCTTGCACAACGTGACTAAGGAGGAGATGTTTTGCATGACTGCCCATGTTTAACTTATACTGAATTGCTTGATTTCTTAGGGAGGATGGTGAGGGAGAGAATTTGGGACCCCAAATTTATAAAATCAATGTGAATTTTTTTTACCTGTAACTTGGGGAAAATTCTAAATAAATAAGTTTATATAAATAAACAAATTTTAAAAAGACATATAAAAGCATACCTTTCTTCCTTCAGAGATATATAGTGAAAAAAGAACTGAGAAGCAAATAAGTCCAAAAATTGATGGGGTCTAGAGATAAAAAGAGCCTAAATTTAAAACTAGAAGTATCTTAAAGGTTATATATCTTACTCAATTTACAGATAAAGAGATAGCACCCAGAGATATAAAGAGAATTGCTCATGGAAAAGGTAGAGCCCAGATACAAACCTAGGTCTTCTGATTATCCAATGTTATTTCCACCTACTCATGTCTTTCATTGGAATGGTCCAGGGCCATTATATAAAATTGGTTGTAAAGAGAAGCAGTATTTTCTTAGACTCATTGTTCTTACATTCTAAGCCCTGAACTGTTTGCCAGGAATCAACCAACTTTAATATAGGACAGATTTAAAAAAAAAAACCCTACTAGGATACTAGTCATAAAGTAAAGATAAAACTTTTTTTTTTAATTGAGGCAATTGGGGTTAAGTGACTTGCCCAGGGTCACACAGCTAGTAAGTGTTAAGTGTCGGAGGCCGGATTTGAACTCAGGTACTCCTGACTCCAGGGCCGGTGCTTTATCCACTGCGCCACCTAGCTGCCCCTAGATAAAACATTTTTGATGATGAAATATAGGATTTAGGGTTCAGCTGCCCAAGATTTCAGATTCTTGTCTTTCCTTTTTATATCACCTTTTACCATCTTAATGTTAAAAGCTTTCCAGCAAGCTTAACAGGTACAATTGACAGAAACAAGCTATCAGTAGAGATATCTGCTGTTCTTAATAATGGAGCTGCTCTGATTTCTCATCCCATCTGTGAAAACTTAGGTCTGGAAAAATTAGAGAACAACTTAGTGAATAGTGATGACTGAGAGAAATCAGTATGAATTGCCTTGATCTTATTAAGCAGTAGCTTAGGTTGGGGCTGTGAGAGTTCTGAAGTCAGGAAGACCTGACTTCAAATCAAGCCTCAAACACTAGTTGTGTGATTCTGAGCAAGATCCTTAAATTCTATTTGTCTTAGTTTCCCCATCTGTAAAATGGAGAGAATGATAGCATCTACCAACCAGGATTATTGAGAGGATAAAATGTAATATTATTTGTAAAACACTGAGCACAGTCCCTAGCACATAGTAGGTGATTTATGAAGGTTAGCAATTATTAATTATTATTGACTACTTTTTCCAATCCTGTGAATACTCACAATGGACATAAGAGAATAATTAACCACAGATTTAAAATTCTAAGGGAACTTAGGAGATATCCTACCCCTTTGGGTTCTTTTTTATTGTTTGTTTTTTAGATGAAGAAACTTGGTTCCCAAAGGTTAAGCAATTGGTCTGGGGTTATACAGTTAGTAAGTAATAGAGGGAAATTTGAACCCATATTATCATGAATCCAAGTCCAGTGCAATATCCACTATGTCACACTGTCCCTGAGTCAGAGTGACTCTGATCTCAAACAACTTGATTTGTTTATATGAAAGAATGCAGACCAAATCTATTATAAAATGATAATAAGATCACAGATCCTCATCTGGAAAGGAACTTAGAGGTCATCTAGTTAAACCCTTTCATTTTATGACTGAGGAACTTGAGATCTACAGAGGTTAAGTGCCTTGTACAAGGTTAAACAGGTACTAAGTGGCAAAGCCAACATTTAATCTCAGACCCTATGACTATATAGGTTTTTGTTTTTACATTTTTATTTTCAGTTCCAAATTCTCTCCCTTTATGCATCCTCCTCTACTCATCGAGAAGGCAAGAAATATGGATACCCATTATATATATATATATGAAGCCATGCAAAATATATGTCCACCTTTGCCATTTTTGTGGGAAAAAGCAAGAAAAATAAAGAGAAAAAATATATATAAAGTTTCACTCAGAATTCATCAGTTATCTATCTGGAGGTGGGTAGCATTTTAGCATGAGTCCTTTGGAAATGTCATGGCTCACTGTATTAATGAGAGTTGTCAAATTTTTCACAGTTGACTCTCATTACAACTTGGCTATCACTGAGTATAATGTTTTGATTCTACTTACTTCAAAAGTTTTCCCAGATGTTCTTTCCCCAAAAAATACTATCCCTTTCACCATTTCTTAAAACACAATAGCATTCCATCACAATTATATAACACAAATTGTTTATCCCTTTCCCAATTGATGAACACCCTGTCACTTTCCAATTCTTTGCCAATAGAAAAATAACTATTATTGATATTTTTTACATATGGGGCCTTTCCTTTTTTCTTTTCTCTTTCACATGCACAAATAAAAAAAGGCAAAGGGCATGCATAGTTTTATAACACTTTAAGCATAATTTCAAATTTTCCTATGACTATAAATTCAGAGAAGTTGTCATTCCAGGTTTTCTATTCTCTCTGCAGCACACTATAGTGGAAGGAATGCTAGATATTGTGATAAGAAAGAATTGTGTTTAAATCTCATCTTCAAATCTAGCTGTGGATCCGTGAATAACTCATATAACCTCTTTGAAACTCAGTTTACTCATCTATCAGCAAATTGAAGATAATAATACTTTTATTACCTATGTCCTAGGATTGTTTTATCAGGAAAGCATTTTTCCCCTCAACCTTAAAACACTATAAAAAACAGACTATTAATGTTATCTTAGGTGATAATTGAGACTATAGTAACAGTTCTTCTAACTCTATTCCAAAAGAAAAAAAGGTACCAAACTAAATTAAATATTGACCATTCCTGAAATATAATATGAATACATCATCCAGACATGAAATTCTACCAGGATTTTCAGGAAAGGACACAGAGAATTCATTGCCCTTAGCATTTACAATGAGTCTGTTTCTGATTTTAGGGACATTTGGTAAATAAACTTATTTTGATGTTAATTACTGATACATATTTAACACTTAGTAACTTTGAAAGGTTTAAAATACCCCCCCCCATTGGTTAGCCAGGGCTTGTTTCTGAGATTCATAAAAATTTTCTGTTATTTCTTTTGCTAAGAAGGAAAATGTGCTAATTACCCAAATTACCAAATTCTCCACCTTCTGAAGCTGCAACTACAGTATAGCAAAATGGCTATAGGGGCTTGGAGTGAAGGAGAGATTGGTTTATATTGTCACTATGAAGCAATAGTGATTGTGTAACCCTGAAGAAATTATTTAACTTCTCAATGTCACAATTAACTCTCTAATTGTTTGTTTTAGCAGAGCAGTCATTCCTTGTAGAAATGAAATAAAAGATTTAGTCTCTTCTCTTTTAAAGATTATCATTTTAGATCTGAAAGTTTTCTTAGAAAGCATCTGGTCTCATTCCCTCATTTTAAAGATAAGGAAAATGAAAGCATGGAGAGATTACCAGAACGTGCCCAATGCCACATAAGAAGTCTGATGGTGATCTAGGTCTAAAAATGAAGTTTCCTGACATCATTAAATATCCTTCCATCAGTATCATATAGCTCAATAAATAAACCATTGATTGTTAGTGAAAATATTTATGTTCAATAGTTATTGCCCAAAGCTTTGGAGTTTTTATTCTATAAAATTCTACAAACATTATTGAACACCAAATGCCTACCTGAAAGGAAAAGAAAAAGACAAAGGTCAGTAAATCCAGTCCTCCCTAGGAAAGAGCCTATGGATAAGCCAGTAAGGAAGATAGGCATGTAAAATATGGTGAAACATAGTAATGGAGTGAACACTGAACTTATTAGATATTTCAATTGGGTTAGTTATTTAACACTTGTGAGCTTCATAGTATTTATAAAATTGAGTTTATACCTTTTGAAGCATGGTGTTTATTGCATGTGCAGAGTCACTGGAATGTCTCTTCAGAAGGGCAACCTGGGAAGCTTGATCTTGGAAGAATCATTGACATGATGACTTGTAAAGAAAGTAGAGACCATGGAGCATGTGTACGCATCTTGTAAGTGGCTCCAGTTAGTTATATAAGTTCAATTAGAAGAGATGGCTTTTTGGTTGGCTTTTGGAAGAACTTAAAAATACCATTAACTTAAGTTATTTTCTCTTTTGCCTCATTCTCTTTTGGCTTCATTTATTGATTCCTTAGCTTGGGTATCTCATGAGAGTCAATGCTAAACTTGGAAGTTTCAAAAGGTCAAGAATGTGAGTCACATTCAGAGTCCAGGGCAGATTTCATAGCAAGTACAACATTAATGCCCTAAGGAGCAAGAATCAGTCATTGAGATCCTAGTCCAGTGGAATCTGAGACTCAGGCTCATCCAAAAGTCTTACCACATCTTCACATGAAGTGGGTTGAAACAATACTATGAAAGAACTGACCTAAGTTTCAAGTTTACTGTTCTAGAGACTCAAGTAGCAATAGAAGAGTATGCCTCTGAGGTATTGGAGAAAGGAGAAAAGTTTTTATGTTTATTCTTGCTATATGTTTGAAAGAAACATCCTTCTGTAAAAGTTAACTGATGTGAAGTTGTTAAATGAAAACTGGGTGCTAATTATAGGCTACATAAATTGTATAGAGATAATACAACCAGTATGGGGTTGAGTCAATAGCAAAGAGAAAAGACAACCCACAAACCCCTCAAGGTATTTTGAAACCCTGAGGGCAATGTAGTAAGATCTGGCTTTGGGAGAGGACAGTAAATACACACACACACACACACACACACACACACACACACACACATATGCTCTACTTTTCCTTCCTACCTCATAGTGATATTGTGGGAAACATTTGAAAAGTATTCTTAGGGTTATAAGATCATAGACCTAAAGCTGAAATGAACCATAGAGGTAATCTAGTTCAAAACTTTTACATTGTAATTGAAAAATTGAGACTCAGAAAAGTAAAATTACATTTCCAAGGTCATATTAATAATAAATGACAGAGCTGGCTTTATTTTTCGACTAGTTTATTTTTATTTTTTAAATTTTATTTGTGATATACAATTACAATATATACATATATCAAACATATATATATAATATACACAAAGGCACCTATATGACATATATAATGTAAATTTTCTACATTATTACATTTAGATATACCTAGATATATTCTAATACATATGTTAGTGTTGTATAAGTAATTCCTTAAATATCTGTTTTATAAATAACAAATACATATCAATTTGTAGAAATAATTTATATGACAAATATTTAAATATAATCACTATATAAATAATACCTAAATAGCTCATAAATGTATAGCATATTTATATATTTATATGGGTGTGTGTATAAATCCATAGATACCTCCTGTACACTTTCCAGCATACCTCTCCCCCACCTTTCCAGATTAAAAGTTTTATTTATAGTTTTCTATTATAATCTCTATCCCTCCCTTGCTCCCTCCCCTTCCCCCCTCCACAAGGCAGTAAATAATCTGATATGGGTTCTACATATATGATCATGGAAAACATCCCCATATTTGTCACTTAATGAAAGAATGTGAAAAATAGCATGCCCCAATCTATTCCATCAATCCCTTGAGGTGAATAGTATGTTTCATCAACATTCCTTTGGTATTGACTTGGATCATTCCAATGCTGATAATAATCAAGTCATTCACAGTTCTTCATCAAACAATAGTGCTGTCTCTGTGTAGAGTATTCTCTTGGTTCTTCTCACTTCCCAATACATTATTTCATACATGTCTTTACAAGCTTTTTGTAGCTCTTATTTTTTCAAATAATTTATGTAGTATTGGTATTAATTATTCTTTAGAAGTGGTAGAAATTCACTTGTGAATTCATCTGGTCCTAGAGATTTTTCAACTCATTCAACTTCTCCTTCAAAAACTCAGATGCTATAGCACTTGGTATATACATGTTAAATATTGACATGACTTCACTGTCCATGGTATCCCTCAACAAAATATAGTTTTCCTCTCCATCTCCCCCAATTAGATCTATTTTTGTCTCTGTTCTGTCTGTAATCATAATTGCTACTCCTTCTGTCTTTGATCCAGATGAAGCATAATAGATCCTGCTCCAACTCTACATTCACCCTGTGTGTATCACTCTGCCTCAAATATGTTCACATTTATGGTTATGATGACTAACCATCTATATCTCTCCATGATATTTTTCATCTGCTTATCCTTTCCTTTCTGACCCTCACCTTCTCATTTTCCTCAACTGCCTTACCTATGATCACCATTTTCCCTAATATTTTCTCCCCTGTATCAGTTCCTCCTCCCCGCTCCATTATGACAAATGGAAACTAATGATGCTATAAGACACCAAGATGTAGTAAAACCAAATCAGAAAAGCAAAAAGAATGGAAGGAAATGTAAAGTTTCTCACTGAAAAAACAACTGACCTAGAGAATAGATCCAAGAAAGATAATATAAGAATTTTTGGACTACCTGAAAAATGTGACCAAAAAAAAAAAAGAAACCTGGACAATATCTTTCAAGAAAATATATTGGAAAATTGTCCTGAAATATTAGAACCAGAGGGCAAAATATATATTGAAAGAATTCACTGATCACCTCCTGAAAAAAATCCCCAAATTAAAACTTCCAGGAACATCATAGCCAAATTTCAAAATTTACAGATCAAATAAATGGAATTGCAAACAACCAAAAAAAAAAAAACAATTCATATACCATGGAGCTACAGTCAGAATTACAAAGGATTTGGCAGCTTCCACATTAAAGAATTACAGGGCTTGGAATATAATATACCAGAAGGCAAAGGAGTTAATTTTACAACCAAGAATTACATGCCCAACAAAATTGGATATAATCTTTCAGGGGAAAATGGACATTTAATGAAATAGAGGAATTTAAAGCATTTTTAAATTAAAAGGCCAGAATTGAATGGGAAATTTGACTTCCAAATAAAAGGTTCAAAGGAAACACAAAGTTAAAAAAAGAAGCAAGAATGTAAAACTGTAAGAAATTTAATAAGATGACACTATTTCTAGTTCTGTGTGATAAAATAATATTTGTAATTCTCAATAATTTTTGTAAAAGTACTTTTAATGCAATTAGGAGTATATGTAAATAGCTTATGGACATAATGTAATATTTAAGGTATGATAATATTTGTAAGTCTAAAAAATGTAATATAAAAATGATTTGAAAGAATATATGTAGACAGAGGGTGTGATTATGAAGTGACTTTGATGATATAACACCATAGAAAACAAAATAAAGGGCTAAAAAGAAATTGCATGGAAGAAGTAGGAAAGGAGAAACTAAATGGGGTGAACACACATATACAAAGAGGCATAGATAGGTAGATAGATAGATAGATAGATAGATAGATAGATAGATAGATAGATAGACAGACAAGTAAATAAATGATCATAATGGAGAAGAAGATAAGGGGCATAGGCAAAGATTAGACCTTACTCTCATCAAAGTAAGCACAAATAGGGAATAACAAATACACTCACTTTCATATAAAAACCTATCTTACCCCATGGGGAAGTACAGATAGGGACAGTGCTAGCTTTAAACTCTAGTCCACTGTGACTTCAACTTCAGGGCTCCTTCAATTGCTCCAAAGCACTATGAAATCTCCCAATCTATGGTGATAAACAGGAGTAAATAACTATAATACAAATTAAAATGTGGCCAGTGCATAAGAAAGATAGAAAATAAATGTGAAAGGGATTTTTGGTTTGTTTTCTTAATTTTTTTGGGGGGGTGACATCATACTAAAGAATCAGCAGGAACTTTATAACAGTGGTATTATTTGAACTCAACCTTGAGATGTAGAAAGGAGAATTACGGAAGGCAAAGATGAGTGGAGAAATATTCCAGAGCAAGGGAAGAATGAGAGTAAAACTAACTTCTAACCTTTGATGAATCTAGGTACACCCAATAGTATAGATCATAACCAATCCAGGCTTCAATTCTTATAAGACTTTACATGATTTTCTGAAAGCATCCTGATCATGATTCCTTAAACTACCCTATCACAATCATATACCATAACTTTTTCAGCCATTCCACAACTGATGAGAATTCCCTCAATGTTCAATTTTTTGAAACAGAAAAAGAGCTGGGAAAAGTGTGTATACTTCTCTCTGTCTCTCTGCCTCTCCATCTCTCCCCTCTCTCCCAGCAGTTTTTTTCCAAATAGTGAATTCTTATCACAAAAGTTTGGATCTTTAAGTTTATCAAATAGTAGATTTTTATGGTCATTTACTACTATGTCTAGTGTACCTAATCTATTCCACTAATCAATAACTCTGTTCCTTTTTTGAATAAATGTTTTTATTCATAATTTTGGGTTCCAATTTTTATTCTTCTTTCCCTCCCTCCCCTCCTCCTCCCTGAGGTGGCAAACAATTAGATATTGGTTATACATGTATGATTTTGTAAAACACTACCATATATGTCATTTTGTCCAAGAAAACAATTAAAAGAAAAAAAATGAAAGAAAGTGAAAATTTGCATGCCCTAGTCTGTTCCATCAATATCAGTTCTTTTTTTGGAGGTGGATAGTATCTTTCATCAATAGTCCTTTAGGATTGTCGTGGATCATTGTATTGCTGAGAGTCGTTAATTCATCCACAATTCTTCGCCAAACATTGTCTCTATGCACATTATTCTTTGAGTTCTGCTCATTTCTTTTTTTCTTTTTTTAACAGAGTATTTTAAGATTTAATCCATGATAGTTCAAACATATTCCTATATTACTTCTTTTTTCTGTTTAGAATTTATTTTCCAAATTACATGTAAAAAATTTTTTTTAATATTTTTTAAACTTTGTGTTCCAACCTCTCCCCCTCCTTCCCTTCCCACCCCCACCCCCCACACCCAAGAACTCAAGCAATTCAATATAATCTATACATGAACAGTCATGGAAAACATCACATTAACTAGGTCATGAGAGAAAACTGACAAAAATAAAACTTCAGATAAAGGAACTGTCAAAAAATATGCTTCAGTCTGTTTTCAGACACCATCAATTCTTTCCCTGTAGATGGACTGCAATCTTTATAAGTCCTTAAGAGCTATATTGGATCACTTCATCACTGAAAATAACCATGTGTTTCCTAGCGGATCATCTTACAGTATTGCTGTTATTTTGTATACATATTACTTCAGTTCTTGTAGGTCTTTCCAGGTTTTTCTGATAGCATCCTGTTCATCATAACTTTTATATGGTACCTTAAATTTGACAAAGAATTTAATTCACAATAGCCCAGCAAAGTAGGTACCATGTGTTTTGCCATTATAGTCAAAAATCATAATTATTTCTCTGCATCATATTCCCTTCCCATGATATTTACCTTATTTTCTATCTTCTTTTACCCTATTCCTCCGCAAAATTGTTTTGTCTCTGACTGCCCCTCCCCTGCTCTGCCTTCCCTTCTTTCACTATTCTTTCCTTATTCTCTTCCCCTCCTACTTTCCTGTAGAGATAAATAGATTACTCCTCCCAATTGGGTGTTTATGTTATTCCCTTCTTGAGACCACTTTGATGAGATTAAGGGCTTTGAGCTAATTCTTTGTTCTAAATTTTCTTCCTCCCTTCCTCCTCAACCCTCCCTATAAATTCAAGCAATTCCATATAAGTCATACATGTGCAGTTTTTTAGAACATCTTCACCTTCTTTGAAAGTGTTTTGTTTTTTACTGCTCCCTCACTCAATCTGCCCTCCCTTCCTTCCCCTCTTATCTTCCCCCCTTATTTCCTTCCTCTCCCACTTTCTCTTAGGGCAAAATATACTAGCATACCCACTTGAGTATGTATGTTATTCCCTCTTAGAGCCAATTTTTATGAAACTAAGGTTCACTCACTCCCCTGCCCCTTCCCCATCTAATATTTGAGATAAGGATCAAAGATTTAGATCAGTACAGAATCTCAAATACCATCTGGTTCCACCCATCAATTTTACAGATAAAGAAACTACTGAGAGTCAGATTTCTATGTCTGAGTATCCAAGAAGATATTAATGTTGCTGCACTAGAGCAGTAAATATACCATTTAAATATGACCTAAGATTTAACATTTGCTTTCTTTCTTCCATTAAGAATAACCCAATATAATCCAATGACTATGGAGAATGTGATAAATCAGTTAAAACTTATTTGGCTTTTTTCTTCTTTGCTTTCATTTTTTTCTTTTTCTGAATAGAAGTTCTGTATTTTTAGTAATTCAGGAAGGAGAATGAAGTTGTCACTAAAGTTTTAGCCACAAAGCTAGAAATATAAGCCAGGTCCCTTGACCCCTATCATTTTGTTCTAATTATACTTGCAAAGGTACTGGATCTGTTGATGATAGAAGGGAAAAAAAAATAATGTAGAAGTTTTTGGACCACGTAAGAGAGTTACCAAGTAACTATTTAAGACACATGGCTGAGAAAGGTTTGTATCAGCTGCTGTTGTTCTTCATGGAGATATTTACCCTAAACAGTAGAGCACTAAAAATGAGTACCAGAGTTCCCTGAATGCTAGTCAATCTTACTTACTTGATCTTACTTAACTAAAAGAAAGTATGACAGAGCAGCAACTCTCTTATCTTTAGATGGTTATATAAGACTGTTTAAATGGTGGGATGCTCCAACTTATATTTCTGAGATCCCTTTGTTCATCCATTCTGGATTGGCACATAAATTACTTATGTGTTCTTAGAAAAGCAGTTTCCCCTTGATATGGAACTGCTTAGTTTGTGCCTGTCTATGGAAGTAAGGAAAAAAAATAAAGGAAATGACCAATATAATCCATGAACAATTGTTGAGAATTTGATAAGCAGTTTTAAAGCTTATTTGGGCACTTTAAAGTTAACTAGCTCTGAACTAGTTACATTGCTAGGAGCTAAGACCACTGATAAGAACAGGTCCTCTATAAGGGAATTATATGTTGTCTGAGAATGTGGTTCTAAGCCTTAGGCCCTATTTAATAAGATGCTACCTGGGAAGATGTTATGGCCATGAAAAATATTGGATGGAGCTCTTTAAGAAGCTAGAATCAGAGGAGGAAGGAAATGAAGGGAAAATATGGAAGAATTGTAGATAGCAAGTCATTTACCTTTCCAGACCTTGTCATATTTTACCTTTCAATGATGAATATAATCTATCTCAGAAGTACTACACACTCCAAACATTATAACAGCAATCCAAAAATCCAGACTTGTATCAACAGGATTAAGAACAAACTAGATTGGCTTCTATGGATGAAAATATGAAGGTGTCAAAACATCTCATCCTCAGTGCTGGTATGAACACACTTTTATTTACTCATATTTCAGCCTCTAGCCAGAGAGGATGACATAATTATAATTCCTCTAGTCCATTTCCCTATAATAAATCCAAAGGAACTCATCGTTATTAATGTTCTTCCTGCCAGGTACTACAGTTCTTTCTTTAAAACAGCAACACCCTAAGGTTCTGAACAACAGCCTTCTGTGCACCTCCCTGGTAATGAACCTGGCTGTTTTAATATAGCTCAATAATTCAGTTACATGTTTTCATTTTAGGGAGAATGGAAGGAATTTCTGATAATCCATTATTAGCCCTGAATTGTTTACAAGTGTTTAATTTTGATATGCCTGACTAAAATCTATGGGACTTTATTTTCTTTTATAATTTAAGAGAAGATTTGAAAAGAAGTGTGTTACTCTCAGAACGTCAATGTTTACCCCTATTTATCCCCTCCCTAATTGCTGAAAAAGTTTTGTCACTCAGCTTTCAAAATATTTAAAATAATTTTAAATAAATCTTTGCAAATGATGCTAATCTAAATGAAGCAGTAGATGGATCCATTTCTATGATTAAGACAGAACCAGAATTTACAGAGATGTACTCTTACACAGAAAACTTGACAGTTTTTTTCTTGTTGACTTTTTTCTCTGAAAAATTACCCTGTTACTTTTTTTTTATTGTACCCTTTCCACAATTATCCATTTTGAAAAAAATATAGCCAGATATACCAGCAGCTAAGGGACAATTTGCATACAAGTCTTAAATTATGACTTAAATTTATGGTTTCCTTAGACCAATATTTATCACTTAATATTTTGGAATTAACTTCGTGTTCATATTTGAGCCTAAAGAAAAAAAAAATAAAAACATTTCCAAATGTGAATTTGGACTACCATTCATTCCTATCTTCAAAACTGACAACCAAACCATATTATTTATGCCAAAGAAGGAATTAGATTTTTTTTTTTTTAGTGCGGCAATTGGGGTTAAGTGACTTGCCCAGGGTCACACAGCTAGTAAGTGTTAAGTATCTGAGGCCAGATTTGAACTCAGGTACTCCTGACTCTAGGGCCAGTGCTCTATCCACTGTGCCACCTAGCTGCCCCTGAAAGAAGCAATTAGAATCTATCTTATTTGAATTCATATTAAATTAAATTCCTTTTAAATTTTAAAAGTATATAAAATCAGGTTGGGTTTACATACAGGAAAATGATCAAACTATTGAAATGTCGAAGGACACATTAAGGGAGGAAGTAGTCAAAAGCAAAACAGATTTAGGAGGGGAAAAGACAGACAGGCAGAAGAAAATAGAGCATGTGGAAATACATTATTAATAATAATAACTGAATGGAAATGGAATGAATGCACCCACATAAGAGAAGTAGAAAGCAGAATAGGTTAGGATACAGAATCTAACAATATGCTGTTTATAAGAAACACATCTGAAACAGAGAAACGCATACAAGTTTAAAATAATGGGCTGGAGAAAAGTCTTTTAGAAGTAGTTGAAGTAGGGGCAGCTAGGTGGTGCAGTGCATAAAGCTGGATTAAAGAGGATAAACCCTCAGGAAACCCCAAGTTCAGCCTCAGACACTTGACACTTACTAGCTGTGTGACCCTGGGCAAGTCACTTAACCCTTATTGTCCCTCCAAAAAAAAAGAATTTGGGGGCAGGTAGGTGGTGAATTAGATAAAGTACTGGCCCTGGATTTAGGAGGACCTCAGTTCAAATTGGGCCCCAGACACTTGACATTTATTAGCTGTGTGACCCTCAGTATGTCACTTAACCCTCATTTCCCTGCCAAAAGAAGAAGAAGAAGAAGAAGTTGACTTCATTCTGACTTCCAGGGTGGAGCCAAGATGGCAGAGGAAAGGCAGTGAGCTCTCCAACTCATGACATGATTGCTCCAAAAAACATCCAAATAATGCCATAGGAAAATGCCTGGGGCAGCAAAACTCACAGAAGAATGTGCTGAAATCATCTTCTAACCAAGAACAGCTTGGAAGGTCAGAAGGAGGGAGCTGCTGTGCTGAGACAGGAGTGGAGCCCAACCCCACAGTCACCCTGACACAGATCTAGTCCCAGGAAGGCCTCACCAAAAAAGGAGACACCCCTCCCCCCCCAGAGCCTCTGAATCAGCTGAAGCACCAATGTCATCTGGAAATAAGCTCACAGTCTGGTGAGAGGGCTTTTCCCTGGGTAGGGGGGAGACTACAGGGTTCTAAGCTGGTGCTGAGGCAGAACTTGGACTTTTCACCCCTGCTGAGAACCAGGAGGTAGGCTTCAGTAGCAGTGGCCCAGGTCAGGGAGGGGCACAGGCTCGTCAGAGCTAACAACCACAGCACACAAAGCTGGTTGATTAGCATTTGGTCTGGGGTCATCTATGGACCAGGGAACAGGCCAGGCAAGTGAAGAACCTCCTTAAATCATACCACCTGGGACTTCTGAAGCTTGGGATACAGTAGCCTGGAAACAGTTCCACACTTTAAGGAGCTAAAAAGTCAAGTAAAATAAGGGCAAGATGAGCAGACAGAGAAAGATGAGGACCATAGAAAGTTTCTTCAGTAACATGGAAGATCAAGGTGCACCTTCAGAGGAAAGTGTCAACATCAGGTCCCCTATATCTAAAGATTCCAAGAAAAATATTAATTGGTCTCAGGTCATAGAAGCATTCAGAAAGGACTTTGAAGATAAAGTTAGAGTGGTAAAGGAAAAAATGGAAAGAGAAATGAGGATGATGTAGGAAAGACATGAGAAAAAAGTCAACAGCTTGAAAAGCCAAATGGAAAAGCTCTCTGATGAAAACAATTGCCTAAGAATTAGGATTGAACAAATGGAAGCCAGTGAATTTATGAGAAACCAAAACACAATAAAGCAAATACAAATGAATAAAAAATAGAGGGCAATGTGAAATATCTTCTGGGAAAAACTGCTGACCTGGAAAATAGGTACAGGAGAGATAATTTGAAAATTATTGCTCTACCTGAAAACCATGATCAAGGAAACAGCTTAGACATCATCTTCCAAGATATTCTCAGGGAAAATTACCCTGACATTCTAGAAGCAGATGCTAAAATAGAAATTGAAAGAATCCACTGATTGCCCCCTGAAAGAGATCCCAAAAGGAAAACTCCTAGGAATATCATAGTCAAATTTCAGAACTCCCAGGTCAAGGAGAAAATATTGCAAGCTGCCAAAAAGAAAGAATTCAAGTACTGTGGAGCCCCAGTCAGGATAGCACAAGATCTAGCAGCTTCTACATTAAAGGACCAGAGGACATGGAATATGATATTCCAGAAGGCAAAGGAAATGGGATTACAACCAAGAATCACCTACCCAGCAAAACTCAGGATAATCTTCCAGAGGAAACATGGGACTTTAATGAAAAAGAGGACTTCCAGATTTTTGTAATAAAAAGACCTCAACTGAATGGATAATTTGACTTTCAAATACAAGACCCTAGAGAACCATAAAAAATTGGAGTTGGGGGCCTTACCTGTAGTCATGCAGTGGGTAACTGTCTTGTTTTGAGGCTGGGTTTTGGCTGGGATCCCCCTGGGTCCAGGGGTGATGCTTTGTCCACTGTGTCACCTAGCTGCCCCATGATGACATCTTTAGGGTTAAATTGAGGGGTGAGGGGAATTCACTGGGGGAGGGGGAAGGGCAGAGGTGAAATCCTATATGAAAGCAACAGGAAAAGACTTATGGAGTGGGAGAAGAGATGGGAGAGAAGCAGAGTAGTAAATTAATTTTACACTCATCAGAAAAGGCTCAAAGACCTTAACCTTATCAGAGTTGGCTCAAGGAGGAACTAAAACACACACCCAACTGGGTAGAGTAATCTATTTAATCTGGGCAGTAAATGAGTCCAACACTCATCAGAATTGGCTCAAAGACCTCAATCTCATTAGAAAGAAAATAAACAAACAAACAAACAAACAAACAAATAAATAAATAAATAAACAAACAAACAAATAAATAAATATATAAAGAGAAGTAAAAGTTGAAGTAAAAAAGGCAGGAGTATCCATCATTATTTCAAATAAAACAAAAGCAAAATTTTACTTAATTAAAAATATAATCAGGAAAACTACATTGAACATGAAGTAATATCAACATTAAACATATATGCACCAAATGGCATAGCATCTAAATTATTAAGGAAAAGTTAAATGAGTTCCAAGAAGAAATAGACAGTAAAACCATACTATTAGAGGACCTCAGTTTGCTTCTCTTAGAAATGGATAAATTTAGCCATAAAATATATAAGAAAGAATTTAAGGAGATGAAAAGACTTTTAGAAAAGTTAGATATGATAGGCCTCTGGGGAAAACTGAATGGCAAAAGAAAGAAATATACATTTTCTTATTTTAAATGGCACCATCACCAAAATCAACCACATATTAGGGCATAAAACCATCACAACCAAATGTAGAAAAGCAAAAACATTAAATGCACCCTTTATAGATTACCCATAATGAAAAATAGTTATTACATTTACTAAATGACATTTAAGCACAGCTTAAAATCAAATCGGAAACTAAATAATCTAATCCTATAGAATGAGTGGGTTAAAGAATAGCTTATAGAAATAATAAATGATTTCATTTACAATAATGACAACTATGATAAAGCATATCAACATTTTTTGGATGCAGCTAAAGCAGTACATATTTGAACATTTTATTCTCTAAATACTTTCATGAATAAAAAGGAGAAAAATGCAAATCAATGAATTAGGCACAAAGCTAAATAAATGAGAAAGAGAATAATTCAAACACCCACAATTAAAACCCAAAAAGAGACATCCTAAAAATTAAAGGATACATTTAATCAAATTCTTTTTTTAAGAACACATTTAACTAATAAAAGTAGGGACTGGTTTTATTAAAAAATCAGTAATCCATTGTTCAATTTTATTTTTAAAAAGCCAAAATATTAGTATTAAACATGAAATGAATATACCGCTAATGATGACTAAGTTAAAACAAGTATTAGGAGAGATTTTGCCTAATTATATGTCAATAAAACTGACAATCTAAGTAAAATTGATGAATATTCACAAGAAAATATAAATTGCCCATATTTGCGGAAGAGGAAATTGAATACTTAAATAACCCTCTGCTAGAAAAATAAATTAAACAATCCATAAATTAAATTCATAAGAAACCCCCCACCCCAGGACAAGATGGATTTACAGGTGAATTCTGCCAGACATTTAAAGCACAATTAAATCTAATGCTATCTCAATTATTTGGGAAAAATAGATAAAGATATAGTTTTAACAAGATTCCTTCCATGACACAAATATGGTTTTGATACCTAAACCAGGCATAGCCACAAGAGAGAAAGAAAACTATGGACCAATTTCCCTAATGAAGATTGATGAAAAAAAGTGTGTTTTATTTTATTTTTTAACCTCTAAATCCAGTGCAATGTTTGATTTTCATCCAAGTCATCAGATAAGCTTTATTGTATGATGAAAGCTGAATATGGTGATTTTCTTTAGATTTTAAATATTGATTAGTCATTTTTGGGAAATCAGCTTTTCTCTATCTCAAAGTCAGCAAATTTGGGCTTCAAGGGGTAAGCTGAATCATACACCTTTTTAGTTGAATGTGTCAAAATACTTTTGAACTCCAAGAGCATATAAGTCTAGGACATGCCTTTCTGCAGCTTTTCACCTCCAGCTGGAAGGAATTTGGTTTGTCCTCATCAAATGCCTTTTGATTCCTGAGACTGTCTAACCTTCAGAAACTTGCTATGTTTGAGTGAGAATTGCTTGTGCTTCGGGAATGAACACCTTTCCTGTCTGCTTTCCCTTTGCAGTCTGACCCCTCTGCAGGGCAAATGCCCCTCTCATGACTGATTATGGACCTAGTGTGAGATTAGATTATCTGCAAATATTCAATATGCACTTGCCTCTCAAAGTCATTGGTGAATTCCTTGAATTGCTACACCCCAACTCCTAACCCTTTCCTTTTGCTCCTGTTTCAGGAGATTGATTTCTATGCTATAAATGTGAGTAGGTGACTGCAATAAAACAATGTCACCCCAAAAAAGCCTCAAAGGAAGAAGAAAAAAATCTCTGGGAGAAGTTGGTTGATGAGCAATGAAGGAAGAAACTTAAGGGGTTTGAGCAAAGGTTATTTTCATTTTGCTTCTCTAACAACTGAGCAGAAAAAGTGGACTTATAATTCTTCATGGCTCCTTGTGAAGCCACCAGCTTGATTGTCAAATAACTAACATGAATGAAGTTCCTTTCAGCAATACATTTTGATCACTGGGGCAGATTACCAATTTCCAGAGTTCCTTAAAAACAAAAGCAAGGGGCAGCTGGGTGGTGCAGTGGATAGAGCACCAACCCTGGATTCAGGAGGATCTGAGTTCAAATCTGGCCTCAGACACTTAACACTTACTAGCCGTGTGACCCTGGGCAAGTCAATTGCCCTGAACAAAAACAAAAAACAAAAACAAAAGCAAAACAAAACAAAAACAAAAACTCAGTGGTCTGGACTATTTTAGTAATATGTAGAGGCAGGAGTATTGACTAGATGACAGCTCAAAATCCTAATTTCATTCTTTGATTTCTATGCTCTAAATCAGGGCCTCTTAAGAATCCCTTCCTTTCTAATTTACTTCTTGGTCTGAGTTTGAGATTTTTGTATGCTAAATTTTTCCTTTTTTAAAAAGGTTCTGCCTTTTTTCTCCTTTCTACATGGTGGGTAATGAATAGTCAGCTTTTCAGCATGATCACACCCCTTCTACTACTGGTTCACTGAATCATAGGATCTCACATTGGAAGGGGAATTTGGAGATTACTCAATCCCCTAAACTCTAGACCAACTTTATCTTTACAGACAGACATAGGTTCTTTCCCTTTCGGGACTTTGAATGAGGCAGATGGGCTAATGACTCCATGAGACACCAAGAATCAGTCAAACAGAATTAAAAAAAAAAAGAAAAAAAACAGAAGAAAATGTGAAATACCTCATTGGAAAGAAAACTGACCTGGAAAATAGATCCAGGGGAGATAATTTGAGAATAATTGGACTACCTAAAAACCATGATCAGAAAAAGAGTCTAGACACCATATACAGGAAATTATCAAGCATTTGTATATGGTTTGGTAATGATGTTTGTAGAATCAGAGGATAAAATAGTCATTGAGAAAATCCACCAATCACCTCCTGAAAGAGGCACCAAAAGGACAACTTCAAGGAATATTGTAGCAAAATTCCAGAATTATCAAGTGAGGGAGAAAATACTGCAACAGCCAGAACAAAAAACAATTTAAAAATCATGGAGCCACAGTCAGGATTGTATAGGACTTGGTAGCTTCAACATTACAGGATTGAAAGACTTGGAATATGATATTCTGGAAGGAAAAGAAACTTGGATTGCAACCAAGAACTAACAACCAAGTACTACCCAGGAAAACTGATCATTATCTTTCAGGCTAAAAGATGGAATTTCAACAAAATAGGGGACTGTCAAGTTTTCCCGATGAAAAGATAAGAAATACACAGAAAATTTGATCTTCATATACAAGACTCAAAAGTAGTATAAAAACATAAATAGGAAAAAAGTTATTTAATAATGTTAAACTGTTTATATCCCTACATGTGAAGAAAGTACTTATAACTATTGAGAACTATATCTCTATTTGAACAGATAGAAGGAGTATACATAGAGGGTATAAGTGTAAACTGTCTTTGTTGAGATGATATTAAGTAAATTAAGGGTAAAAAAGGAGTTTATGGGGAGAAGAGGAAAGAGGAGGTGGAATGGGAATAATTACAATATATGAAGAGGCACAAAAAGTCTATTACAATAGAGGGAAAGAAGGGAGGGGTTAGTATTGTTTCAAACTTTCATCAGATTTGGTTCAAGGAGGGAATACACTCATTTGGATAAAGAAATTTCACTTACCCTTTAGGGAAGTAAATGGGTAAGGAGAAAAAGTGGGACACTGATAGAAGGGAAAGAAGAAACAGGGGAGGAAAGGGT
This sequence comes from Dromiciops gliroides, assembly GCF_019393635.1. Classification (NCBI taxonomy): domain Eukaryota; kingdom Metazoa; phylum Chordata; class Mammalia; order Microbiotheria; family Microbiotheriidae; genus Dromiciops; species Dromiciops gliroides. The sequence continues at coordinate 196,659,650 of NC_057866.1, read as the reverse complement.
AACGAAAAGAGAGGGGAGGCTGATAAAAGGGAAGACAGATTGGATGAAGTAGAGGTCAAAAGGAAAACACTGGTAAGGAGAAATATGGTGAAAGAAGGCCAAAAAAATACAAAGGGGGAAAATAGGATGGAGGGAAATAGACAGTAATCATAACTGTGAATGTGAATGGGAAGAACTCTCCCAGAAAACAGAAATGAACAGCAGAGTGGATTAAAAATCAGAATCCTACAATATTCTGTTTAGAAGAAACACATTGGAAGCAGAAGGATGCACACAGAATAAAGGTAAAAGGTTGAAGTAGAATATATTATATCTCAGATGAGGTAAAAAAAAAAAAAAGCAGGGGTAGGAATCCTTATGTCAGACAAAGCAAAAGCATAAATAGATCTAATTAAAAGAGATAAGGAAGGACATTAAATCTTGCTAAAAGGTGCCATAGATAATGAAGTAATATCAATGCTAAACATATATGAACTAAGTGGTGTAGCATCCAAATTCTTAGAGGAGAAGTTAATTGAGTTACAAGAGGAACTAGACAGCAAAACTATACTAGTGGGGGATATTAATTTTCCCCTCTCAGAACTAGATAAATCTAACAACAAAATTAAAAAAAGAGTTAAAGAGATGAACAGAATTTTAGAAAATTTAGATATAATTGCTATCTGGAGAAAACTGAAGGGGGATAGAAAGGAATATACCTTTTTCTCAGTGGTACATGACACATACACAAAAATTGACCATGTATTAGGGCACAAAAATCTCGCAATCAAATGTCAAAAGGCAGAAATAGTAAATGCATCCTTTTCAGATCATAAAGCAATAAAATTACATATAATAAAGAGCCATGGAAAAATAGACTGAAAATTAATTGTTAACTAAATGATCTCATCAGAAAGAATGAGTGGGTCAAAAAACAAATTATAGAAACAATCAAGAACTTCATCCAAGAGAATGACAATAATGAGACAACATACCCAAACTTATGGGCTGCAGCCAAGGCAGTTCTTAGGGGAAATTTTATATCTCTAAATACTTACATGAATAAAATAGAGAAAGAGGAGATCAATGAAATGGGCATACTACTAAAAAAGCTAAAAAAAAGAACAAATTAAAAATGCCCAATTAAACATTAAATTAGAAATCCTGAAAATCAAAGGAGAAAGTAATAAAATTGAAAGAAAAGTAGAATTAATAAATCAAGCTAAGACCTAGTATTATGAAAAAAAATCAATAAAATAGAAAAAATCTTTTGTTAATTTGATTTAAAAAAAGAAAGAAGAAAACCAAATAACCAGTATCAAAAATGAAAGGGGTAAATTCACCACCAATAAATTGGAAATTAAAGCTAAAATTGGTGCTATTTTTCCACCTGTATGCCAATAAATTTGACATTCTAAATGAAATCGATGAATATTTACAAAAATATAAACTGCCTAGATTAACAGAAGAGGAAATAAAATTCTTAAATAAGCCTATTTTAGAAAAAGAAATTGAACAAACCATTAATGAACTCCCTAAGGAAAAAAAAAAAAAACCAACTCCGAGGCCAGAAGGGTTTACAAGTGAATTCTACCAAGCATTTACAGAACAATTAATTCCAATATAATACAAATTATTTGGAAAAATAGGTAAAGAATAAGTTCTACCAAATTCTTTGTATGACAAAAATATGGTGTTGATACCAACACCAGGCAGAGCCAAAATAGAGAAAGAAAATTACAGACCAATTTACTTTATTGAATATTGATGCAATAATCAACTAAAAACAACTTGTAACAATGAACAACTTTAGCAAAGTTGCAGGATATAAAATAAATCCACATAAATCATCAGCATTTCTATACATGACCAAAAAAGCTCTGCAGCAAGAGATAGAAAAAAAATTCAACTTAAAGTAACTGTGGACAATATAAAAATACTTGGGAGTCTACCTGCCAAAACAAACTCAGGAGCTCTATGAACATAATTACAAAACAATTTTCCCACAAACAAAATCAGATCTAAATAATTTGAAAAATATGTATTGTTCATGGATAGGCAGAGCTAATAAAATAAAAATGACAATTCTACCTAAATTAATTTACTTATTCAGTGCCATACCAATCAGACAACCTAAAAGTTATTTTACAGAGCTAGAAAAAATAATAACAAAATTCATCTTGAAGAAGAAAAGGTCAAAAATATCAAGAGAACTAATGAAAAAATGCAAAGGAAGGTGGGCTAGCCATACCAAATCTGAAGCTATGCTAATAAAGTGGCAGTCATCAAAACTATTTGGTACTGGCTAATAAATAGAAGGATGGATCAATGGAATAGGTTAGGCACAGGAGACACATTAGTAAATGACTATATTAATCTACTGTTTGATTAACCCAAAAACTCTAGCTCCTGGAATACGAACTCAGTATTTGACTAAAACTGCTGGGAAAATTGGAAGATAGTATGTCTGAAACTAGGCATAGCCCAACATTTTACATAAAGGGTGATACCACAGGTAAATTAGTAGAGGAACGAATAGTTTACCTCTCAGTTCTATGAAGAGGAGAAAAAATTATGACAAAACAAGAGATAGAGAATTATAATAAATGCAAAATAGATTATTTTGATTACATTAAAATAAGCAGGTTTTGTTCAAACAGAAGCAATGCAGCCAAGATTAGAAGGGAGACAGAAGGCTGGTAAGCAATTTTTATAACCAGTACTTCTGATAAAGGTCTCATTTCTAAAATATATGGGAAACTAAATCAAATTTATAAGAATCCAAGTAATTCCCCAATTGAGAAATGGTCAAAGGATATGAACAGGCAGCTTTATGATGAAGAAACCAAAGCTATCTATTGCCATATGAAAAAAAAATACTCTAAATCACTAATGACTAAAGAAATGCAAGCATCATATGTTAACCTCCAAACCATTGCATTGTACAACACAGATTCTCCACTTTGCTATGTCGTCATTGCCATTCCATGCAACAACAAGGGAGCTCACTCTGTGGGTCTGATGTGGTGGATGCTGGCCCATGAAGTCCTACGTATGTGTGGTACCATCTCCTGTGAACACCTGTGGGAAGTGATGCCTGATCTTTACTTCTACAGGGATCCAGAGGAGATTGAGAAGGAAGAGCAGGCCCCAACTGAGAAGGCTGGAAAGGAGAAATTTCAGGGTGAATGGACTGCCCCCACCCCAGAATTCATTGCTGCTCAACCAGAGGTGGCTGATTGGTCTGAGGGAGTGCAGGTGCCATCTGTGCCCATTCAGCAGTTCCCTATTGAAGACTGGAGTGCTCAGCCTGCTACTGAGGACTGATCTGCAGCTCCTACTGCTCAGGCCACTGAATGGGTAGGGACTACCACAGAGTGGTCCTAAATTTTATCCCAGGTGCTCTGATAGAGAAGGAAAAGATTCCTGAAGGAAAATAAATCTAGATTTCTTTAAAAAATGCAAATTAAAACCATTTGGGGATACCACCTCACACCGATCAGATTGGCTAAGATGACAAAAAAGGAAAATAATAAATGTTAGAGAAGCTGTGGAAAAATTGGAACACTAATTAATGCATTGTTTGTGGCAATGTGAACTGATGCAACCATTATGGAGAGCAATTTGGAACTATGCCCAATGGACTATAAAACTGTGTATACCCTTTTGCCCAGCAATACCACTATTATGTCTTTATCCCAAAGAGATCATAAAAGAGGGGGAAAGACCCACATGTACAACAAAATTTATAGCTGCTCTTTTTGTGGTAGCAAAGAATTAGAAACCGAGGGGATACCCATCAATTGGGGAATGGCTAAACAAGTTGTGGTATATGCATGTAATGCAGTACTATCGTGATATAAGAAATGATGAGCAGGCAGATTTCAGAGCAATGTGGAAGGACTTACAAGAACTGATTCTGAGGGAGATGAGCAGAACCAGGAGAACATTGTTAACAGTATCAACAACTTTTAGTGATGATCAACTGTGATAGACTTAATTCTTCTCAGCAATACAATAGTCCAAGATAATTAATTCCAAAGAACTCATGATGGAAAATGCTCTTCACATCCAGGAAAAAGACCTGTGGTCTCCGAATGCAGATTGAACCATAATGTTTCTACTTTTTGATTGTTTTTCTTTTTTATTTTTTGAGGGTTTTTTTCTTTTGTTCTGATTCTTAATTCACAACACAAGTAATGCAGAAATATGTTTAATATGATTGTTCATATATAGCCTATATTGAATTGCTTTCTATGTTGGGGAAGGAAGAGGGTAGGGAGGGAGGGGTAAAAATTTGGAATGAGAAATCTTACAAAAACAAATGTCGAAAATTACCTCTATGTATAAATAGAAAATAATAAAATACTTTTATAGTTTTTTTTTTAAATCATCTAAAGTCTTGTTTCATCTTTGTGATCCCAACCAGGGTCTGACAGAGAACATTGTTATGGCACCAGGTTTTTTGTTGACTCAGTATTCCTCTTCCAGTAGCTTTGCAGAAACTTTCTTACATAAGATTTAGGAGGTAGAGGTATGAGGAAGTACTCTGGGAAAAGGATGATCTGAGAGATCATTGATTTGCCCAAATTCAAATACCCAGGAGCAGATAAGGAACTGGAGCCTAGAAACCTGATGCAAATATTTTAAATAAAATACAGCAAGAATACGAAAGTAATACACCACAAAGTTTGTACACTATGACATGGTGAGATTTATACCAGGAATGAATGGTTAATTCAATAATAGGAAAACTAGAAGCATAACTGACCATATCAATTACAAAAACAACAAAAATCATGACTATATTAATACATGAAAAAAAATTTTATAAAATGCAATACCCACTCCTATTTTTTTTTAAATTACAAATAGTAGGAACAAATGGAGGTTTTCCTTTTAAAATAAAATTTTATTTCATTACATAGTCCCCAATTACACAAAAATTTTAAAAATTAATTTTTAAAAGTTTTGAATTAAAAATTCTCTCCCTCCTTACCACCCCTTGAGAAGGAAAGCAATATGATATCAATAATACACATGAAGTCTTGCAAAAATATTTCCATTGATAGATGCTCCAAAAGAAAACAGAAAAAAAAAGAGAAAAAAGAAAATTTGAAAGTGAACTTTGATCTGCACTCAGATTTCTTTAGTTCTCTCTCTGGAAATGAACAATATCACTGATTATTTCTGGTACTTAATTTTATCAAGAATATTTTACATTTTGCAATGTGTTAAGCATTTCTTTGTAAGTTGTTTTTTTCCCAGTTTTAATTGTGTTAGATTTGATTTTTTTTCATTTACTCTCATGTTGTTGCTATTTCTGCTATATAGAAATGCTAAGATTTTGTGGATTTAGCATCCTGTTACCATACTGAAGTTATTCATCATTTAGTGTCTTCACTGAATCCCAGGGGTTTTTAAAATAAGACATGTTGTCTGCAAATAAGACTAATTTTGTCTCCTATTTAACAGTGTTTATTCCTCATTTGGGGGCAGGACATCTTATCATCACTGATAGTTCTAGAAGTACAAAAATAATAGTGAAAAAAGGAGAAAGACTTTTTTACCATTGTATTTGTAGTGAAAATTTCTAATATTTCTCAATTACAAATATGGTATTTCTTGGTTTTATAGTTATACTTTTAATCATATCAGAAAAGAGCATTTTTATATAAATATTTTATGTTTTTAAAAGTACTGTTTGTTATGGTTTTCACAGGATATTTGTGCATCATTTGAAAAAAATAATGTTCTCTATGTATAATTAATTATTTTACTAATGTTAAGTAATATTTTCACTTTTCCTAAAAATCACACTTAGTCGTAGGAGATAAATAGCTTTATAAATATTGTTTTATACTTTTTCTTGCGGTTTTGTTAAAAAAAATTCACAATTCATGTCAAAATTATAAAAATTGATCACTACTTCTTTGTCTCTGGTTTATCCAGGACTAGAAATCAGGAATATAATTCCCTTTTCTTTCTTTTTCTTTCTTTCTTTCTTTCTTTCTTTCTTTCTTTCTTTCTTTCTTTCTTTCTTTCTTTCTTTCTTTCTTTCTTTCTTTGCAGGGCAATGAGGGTTAATTGATTTGCCCAAGGTCACACAGATAGTAAGTGTCAAGTATCTGAGGCTGTATTTGAACTCAGGTCCTCCTGAATCCAGGGCTAGGGCTTTATTCACTGAGCCACCTAGCTGCCCCAATTCCCTTTTAAAAAGTTAGAGATTGTCTTTGTCCAATCATGTATAATAATTTGTATAGTATATGTATATTAATATATCTTTAAATATGTGTGAAAATCACTTGTAGATCCATCTAGATTAAGAATTTCTTTATTTTATAATTGATTTATCACTTATTCAATTTTTCTCTCTGCAATTGTTTCATTGTATGTGGCAGTTTTAATTATAATATAGTCACCTGTTTATCTCTCTTGATAATATGACATTTTGGTTTTTATTTCTCTGAAATAAGAATTCTTATTCCTGTTGTTTTGGAATCACCCAATGAAAAGTAAATTGTGGGGCAGCTACGTGGCACAGTGGATAGAGCAACAGCCCTGGATTCAAGAGGAACTGAGTTTAAACGCAGCTTCAGACCCTTGACACTTACTAGCTGTGTGATCCTTGGCAAGTTACTTAACCCCAATTGCCTTACCAAAAAAAACAAAAAAAACAATAAATAAATAAATTAAATTGTATTTTTAATCTCTCATTTTTATTATGTATGAATCTTCTTTTTTAAAGTGTTATTCTTGTATGCCACAAATATCTAGGTTTTATTTTCTTATGCAAGTTGCTAATCTTTCTCATTTAATTTGTAGGCTTAATCTGTTCACATTTAAGGTATTATTTCATAGATTTCAAAATAGTTTCTTAACTGAGTATATGATCAACATCTTTTTAGGAAAGCATAGCATTGAATTTTCTTTTTACATTCATAGAATTATATAATCTTAAAGGTAGAATGAGCCTTTGTAGTCATTATTCAAAGCTCTGCCTCATCAAGAATCTCTAGATGTGTTTCTTTTTTCTTTTAGCCCTATAGCAACTAGTAGATTTCATTAGATGTCCTCTAAGGTTATTATCAAAGCCAGATTCATTAAACTTTCTTCTAACCAAGCCAAAACATTCCATTTCTGGTTAGTTTGCTTTGTTAGCATGGTCTGCATTAAATTAAGATTAAATGCATAATTCTAAGATATCAACCCATGGTTTTTATCTTTGGGAGTCAAGTAAATAAGTTTAATAAATAAGTTTTAAGAGGTAAACAGGAAATGGCATGCTTGAGAAAGTCAAGCCATTACTACTACCTCCTGCCACAAGACCTTAACAGAGATAACTTAAGTCCAAAGAGGGTTGAGAGAATATCAGTGTTCCCAAACCAGGAGTTCAAATTCCTTCTTGAGCTCCATAGTATACACTGAGAAGAGTAATAATATAGTTATGTGGGTTTTGTTTGTTTGTTTTTGCAGGGCAATGAGGGTTAAATGACTTGCCCAGGGTCCAGGGTCTGAGGTCATATTTGAACTCAGGTCCTCCTGAATCCAGGGCCAGTGCTTTATCCACAGTGCCACCTAGCTGCCCTCTATATAGTTATTACTTGTGGAGAGAAGACTCACTTTCCTCAGCTCCTCAACTAATTGTTGACCAATTACCTACAAAGCAGTATACTGTATATGATGACTCCCTAAGTGTAGCCCAGAATGTTATTCACTTAGATCTGTAATAAGAGAAGAGTAATCAAGGTTTTGTCCTACAGTTTTGAAACTACATGGATTCTACCATTACTTATAATTGTTTATATTTGCAGACAATTGATTCTGGTGTCATAATCTGTACTTATGATTCTGAATTTTCAACATTCTCTCCTCAGTTTTTCAAAAAGATTTGTGGTTTTTGTTCAAGTATATTTGAGACTGTATTGAGAATAAATATGCTAAAAGTATAATTAGTTCTAGTTTGTTTTAATCCCACATTCGTGACTACAAAGTTGTTATGCAAATATTTATTTTGTAATTAGATAAGAATTTGTATATGGTTTGGTAATGATGTTTGTATCCCACAACTCTGGTAAACTATTAGTGATGTATGCTTTCCCCAAATCTGGTAAAATCTAAGAAACAACTTGTAATGATGTTAGCAAACTAATAATTTGGCAGTTTCCTTTTATCGTAAGCTTAGGTAATTGGAACACCAATTAGAATTTAGATGTAACATGTGAATGCCCTTAGCCAGAATGATAAAAAAATCTGCTGGAGGCCACATATATAAGTGTGATTCTAGTTGGCCACTAAGCCTAACTCTTATGTTCCCCAAAGATGGAGAGTTAAACATTTTTTCTTTGATTAGGTAATTATAAATGACAGAGACTTTTCAAAATGGCAGCTTGAAGAGAGAAACATTGTGTCAACTGGAGAGAAAAGGAATTATTATTTGAGCAACAGTATGAGCATACTTCTGGAACTTTTAGGAAATAGGTTGCTGGTTTATTCCTAGAAGGGTTGATATTTGTATTATTGGATAGATAATTTCACACCATCAATAAAGAATATATGTATCGATGACTGTAAGTCTGATTTAGTGTTTCTGTCACACTGATCAGCATATGTGTCAGTAAATTGGTACCTCATGTACTATATATTACAGAGGCCTTGTTAATGCTTTATGGGTATGTTATATGAAGCTTTACCTAGGCTACACAATTGCTAGTTTAAGATCTGCATTATGTTTTTTGACCACCATGTTATATTATTTACTTATATTGAAACAGTAGTAGAATAAAACCCTAATATATTTTCACAGGCATATTGTCTACCCATGACTTCCTCATCCTTTAATAGTGAAATTCATTTTTAAACTTACTTATCTTGAATAGGCAATGAAGATATAAAATGACGAAGGATTGATGTTAGGAAGGATATTCAAATGGGTTACATTTTGTGGCATGTTAGCATGCCTTAAATGATCTTAATATGTTTACTATTTTAAATCTCTAGGTCTTAAAGACTGGTATACTCACCCTTACAGCTTATACCTAAAGAATTGTGAAATACCAACATTTTATAGGAAATAAAATTTCATATAGTTCAAAGCATATTGGAAAGATGATTACTGGGGATGAGGAGGCTGTAATAAATGATCAATAATGGAATATATAAAATAAATATTAAAAAAATTATATAACTAGAAAAAGAGGTGGTGGTGGGGATGATTATTGAGAGGTGATGTCATGATTTGCAGTGAATTGGATTTAAATGAGGGAATGCTTTGCAAAGTCACAAGCTTCCTCTCTCCTTCAGAGCCATCTGGGTCCAGTAGCAAGTTATATATCAGGACAACTGGAAATGGTCCCACATGTTTTAAGGGAATTGGGGTTAATTGACTTCCCCAGGGTAACACAGCTAGTAAGTATCAAGTGTCTGAGGCTGTATTTGAACTCATGTCCTCCTGACTCCAGGGCCAGTGATTTATGCACTGTGCCACCTAGCTGCCCACAGAAAAAGAGGTAAACTGACTGAGTATAGATTATTTGAAATAATAAAGTCCATTTACTATAATGGCATCACAAAGATATTAAAAGTACATAGAGGAAGACCAATTGTATAGTATGTGTAGAAATGATTTACAAATAGAGATACCAATATTACTAGAAGAAGAAGAAGAAGTAGTAGTAGTAGTAGTAGTAGTAGTAGTAGTAGTAGTAGTAGTAGTAGTAGTAGTAGTATGCTGTTGCTACTGCCAGTACCAGTACCACTAACACTATGTAATGGAATGTATTAAATTTGATCATTGACAATGTTATGCTAAGGTTTAGTAAAAAATCCAGCAATTCAAACAGTTAAAGAAGAAGAATCTAGCTTTCCAGACAAGAATCCAGCTTCCTCCTGATGACATTTTACCACTCCAAGAAGACAAGAGAACTGAGAAAAGACTTCCAAAGACTTAATTATTTTTTACTGTTTCATCTAAGAACACCTGTTCCTAGAAGAAACAAAGGGGGGAATGTGATAGAATAATGGGGTTTAGCAGATACTCAAAGACCCACCTGGAGATTAATCTATACTGATTGAATCAAGTGAGAGTGATTGACTGCTGATTAAGCCTACTTCAAATTAATTGGATTGTAATCACACCTGGCTAGCCCTTAAGAAGGTATTGTTCTCAGAAACTAGACTGTGAACTCAACTTGAGAACACCTTCAAAGCCAATGGATTTGGAGGACAGCAACCAATCACCTTGAACCAGTGTGTAAGGACCCCCTCTGTTCCACAACTATAAAAAAAACTTCCACAGTCATCTTGAGAAGGAGATCCTGATTAAAACAGGCTTGTGGGAGAGTTCCTGATTAAAGCAGGCTCGTGGAGGAGGACTTCAGGAAGAACCCAACCAAGCTGGAACTCTAGGCTAGGTAGGACTTCTTTTTCATAACCTTCTGAACTCTTTGTAAATATCTGTATCCTCTAATAAATGTTTAACTCCCTTAAAGCCTTTAAGCCTCTAAAAGCCTTGCTTTAAAGGGAAAAATGCCCAAAGACTGGTACTGAAGCCTTTTAATTTTTGGCGACTACAATTAAGATTTTAAACATCACAACTACAAGTACCACTACTACCACTACCACCACCACTACTAGTAGTAGTACTACTAGTACTACTACTACTATTACTACCACCACCACCACAAACACCACTAGCAACACCTGTCATTTATGCATTTCAAGGTTTGCAAAAACTTAAATGCATTATTGTTCTAATTAAACAAAAGAGAAAACAGTACCAGAGAGGCTAAATAACTTGCCTAGAGTCACTCAGAAATTAAATGGCTGAAACAAGAATAGAAGACAGGTCTTCCTGATTCTGAGTTCATAATTCTATCCATGTTAATAAGAAAAACAGAGGTTGGAAAGTAATGGTGGAGTGTAATCTGAATGAGAGGAAAATATAGCTACTATCCTTAAATCCATTAGGATCTAAACATTTATGATTATAAGAATGCTTATACAAATATGGATATATGCATTTGTGTACACATTTATATATGTGTATATGTGGATTTTAACAATGAACTTCATTGTGAGTGCTCAAAGGTTAAGAACATATAATACCTTTCTGATAATTGTGCATTTCAAACTTTAAAAATGCCCAGAAAATGATCTATTCCTATTTTAAACTACATGCAATTGTGTAAATTTGGTCAACATTGGTGGAAAGAGCACTGGCCTTGGAGTCAGAGGACCTGAGCTCAAATGCTAACTCTATTATTAGCTACCTGTGTGACTTAGAGCAAACCATTTAACTTTTTTGAGTTTCATTTTCTTAATCTATAAAATAAGATTATTATTGAGATTTCCTCTCACTCTAGAACCTATTGAACCATCTCTTGGTTATATATATAGATATTTACTTCTACTTGTCTTTTCTTTTCCTTAAACTTTCTCCTGGTGCTTAGGTTTCATGCTAGTTATGATAGATGCATTAAGCAAATGATACAATGAATAAATAACACCAGATTTCACAGTGTCTCAACAGGAACCATCTACATTCTGGTTTCATATTCTTTAATCAACAAACATTCTTCACTTCTAAAAATATCATGAATATATTCATCAACATTTTAAGATGGAACATACTATTAGTATTTCATGTTTGCCTAAAATGTCTATAGTTTCAGCTTCTAAGTATCATTAAAATATTTCAAGTTGGTAAACTTATTTAATGAGATTCTCTCTTGGGGTTGTGATTCTCCCATGCTCCTGACAACCTGTCCACATACTCCAAAAATAATGCCATAAGACAGCTCCTGGAGAAGCATAACCCACAAAAGAACAGAGTGAGACTATTTTCCAGGTGAAGATGGCTTAATTAGGTGACTGGGTCCCCTGATATTCAGAGTGTGAGAGGAGCTCAGCACTCAACACAGATCCAACCCCCAGGCAGGCCAGAGCTCCAGAGCCTCAGAATCCTCAGGGTCAGTGGCTTCTTCTGAAACTTAGCTCATGGACCAGAGAGGGGGTTCAGTGGCTGGCCAGGGAGAAATAGCTGTGGTATCTGCTGGAGCTGGGGTAGAGCACCTCTAAACCAGTAAGCTGACTCCCCAACAGTTGCCCACTGGGTGAGGGGCACAGGCATGCCAAGCTTCTGATCATAGAGAATCAGATTTCAAATAGACTTCTTCCAGGTTAAAGAGAAAGTGGGTCATGGTTACTTACAGGCCTGCAGGCTGAGAACAAGCCCAATCATACCCCTCTGTTACCCACTGTAGCTTGGGTCAGTGCATTCCTGGAAGCATCACCACATTTTAAGGAGTTAAAAACCAAGAAATAGGATGTCAAGATGAGCAGGCAGAGAAAACAGTGAACCATCAAAAGCTTCTTTGGGGGGCAGCTAGGTGGCACAGTGGATAAAGCACTGGCCCTGGATTCAGGAGTACCTGAGTTCAAATCTGGCCTCAGACACTTGACACTTAACTAGCTGTGTGACTCTGGGCAAGTCACTTAACCCCCATTGCCCCCCACACACAAAAAAAAGCTTCTTTGGTAAAAAAAAGATACATCAGAATAAACACTTAGAAGAAGATAATAACAAAGTCAAAGCTCTTATATCCAAAGCTTCCAAGAAAAATATGAATTGGTCTTAGGCCATGGAAGCACTCAAAAAGGACTTTGAAGAGAAAGTAAGAGAGGTAGAGGGAAGATTTAGACAGGTAGAAGATAAAATGGAAAGAGAAATGAAAGTGATGTAGGAGAGTTGTGAAAAAAATTTGGCGATTTGAAAGCCTAATTGGCTATAAACTCTCTGAAGAAAATCATTGCTTAAGAATTAGGATAGAGCAAATAGAAGGTAATGACTTTATGAGAAATCAGGATACAATAAAGCAAATCCAAATGAATAAAAAAATAGAGGGCAATATGAAATAGCTCCTTGGAAAATCAGCTGACCTGGAAGATAGATCCAGGTGACATAATTTGAAAATCATTGGACTACCTGAAAACCATGATCAAAATAAGAGCTTAGACATCATCTTCCAAGAAATTGTCAAGGAAAATTTTCCTTATATTCTAGAAGCAGACAGTAAAATGGAAATTGAAAGAATCCACTGATCACCTCCAGAAGGAGATCACAAAAGTATACGTCCATAAATATTATAGCCAAACTCCAGAGATACTATGTCAAGTAGAAAATATCACAAGCAACTAGAAAAAATGAATTCAAATACTGTGGAGCTACAGTAAGGATAACACAAGATCTAGCAGTTTCTACATTCAAGGATAGGAGGTCATGGAATATCATATGTCAGAAGGCAAAGGAATTGGGATTACAACCAAAAATCACCTAAGCAGCAAAATTTAGTATAATCTTTCAGGGTAAAAGAAGGAACTTCAATGATAAAAAAGGATTTTCAGGCTTTCATGATAAAAAGACCTGAACTGAATAGAAAATTTGGCTTTCAAATACAAGATCCTATAGAAGCATAAAAGGGTAAACAGGAAAAATACATCATGAGGGATATTAAAAGGTTAAATTGTTTACATTTCTACATGGGAAGATAATATTTTTAACTCATAAGAACTTTCTCGATATTAGAGCAGCTGAAAGGAATATACTTAGAGGGCACAGGTGTGAATTGAATATGAAGGGATGATATATGTAAAGCATTTATTTTTTGTTTCTCCTTGTCTTTTTTGGGAAGGCAGGGTGGGGTAGATTATTTCTGGGGCCAGATTCGGGCTCAGGAACTCCTGAGTCCAAGGCTGTGCTTTGTCCACTGTGTCACCTAGCTGACCCATATTACATCTTTAAAATAAAGTTAATGGGTAAAAGGAATGCACTGGAAGAAAGTGAAAGGGAGAGGTAGAATGTGGTAAAGTAGTTCACATAAAAGGAACAAGAAAAAACTTATGGAGTGGAGGGGAAGATGGGGAAGGAGAAGGGGAGTAAATGAGCCATACTCTCATCAGAATTGGCTCAAAGATGGAATAGCATACACACTCAAGTGGGAATAGTAATATATATTTGCCCTGAGGGAAAGTGGGAAGGGAAGGGAATAAGGGCGGTGGAGAGGTGAAGGAATGGATTACATATGGGGCATGGGGCAGTAAAAAGCAAAACACTTTTGAAGAGGGATATGGTTAAAGAAGACAGAAAAATAGAATATCAAGGGGAGGGAAGAGGATAGAGGGCAATAGAGTTAGCAATAGTAATGCAAAAAAAATGATGAGCAGTATGCAATCAGAAGGTCATATGAAAAATGCAAACTATAAACAGAGAAATAACTGATAGTATCTGAATACAGATTGAAGTATAATTTTGTTAGTTAAATACTGATTTCATGGGTAAATTAGGAAAGTATGGAAAATTTAACCTTTCATATCTAGGGATAAAATAAATTTTACGACCAAACAAGAGATAGAGAGAATAATGGGATGTAAAAAGAATAATTTTAATTACATAATATTAAAAAGTTATTGGACAAACAAAACTAACATAGATTAGATTAAAAGGAAAGGAAGAAATGGGAAAACATTTTATAGAAAATTTCACTTACAAAGGTTTCATTTTTCAAACATATAGAGGGGTCAAAATTATAAGAATATGAATCATTCTAAAATTTATAAATACTCAAAAGATGTCAACAGGCAGATTTTAGATGATGAAATCAATGCAATCAATAGTAATATAAAATGTTCTAAATCACTATTGATTAGGGAAATCCAAATTAAACAACTCTGAGATACACCTTTGCATGTAACAAATGGTTAATATAACAGAAAAGAAAAATGACAAATGTTGGAAGGTATATGGGAAAATAGGAACACTAAAACACGATTGATGGATTAGAGAACTGAGCAAGCAATTTGGAAATAGGTCTAAAGTTCTAACTCTGTGCATTTCTCTTGATTCAGCAATACTACTACTAGGTCTATATCCCAAAAATATTAAAGAAAAATTAAAAGGATATATTGTGTGTGTGTATAGAGATAGAGATAGAGATAGAGATAGAGATAGAGATAGAGATAGAGATAGAGATAGAGATAGAGATAGAGATAGAGATAGAGATAGAGATAGAGATAGATATAGATATAGATATAGATATAGATATAGATATAGATATAGATATAGATATAGATATATGCATATACCTATACACAAACACACAACTAGTCAACTAGCATAATATGCTAGTTGGATGATTGAGCTGCTAAAATGTGTATGTGTGTAGTATATACATATACTACTGTTTGTTGGGAAACCCCTGTGTCTGGTTTCACAGGAGGCTTCTGGGACAAAGAAGGGTCAAGGTGCTCTCTTTCACGAGGACATGGGGGTGGGGGGGGTGGGGAGCAGGAGACATTGGCTCCCTGAGATGGATAGGTGAATATAGGCCTCTTTCTCTCTCTCTTCACCAAATTCTTATGCTACTTAATAAATGCTTAAAAAGTCTAAACTCTTGCTAAAGCTTCTAATTTATTGGTGACTACTCATTAGATATTTTAGACAGTATAGCTAGAATCCTAGCTACAAGTATAAGCTCCTTAGCAGCAAGAGGTTTCTTTTAATTTTAAAATTTGTATCCCTTACAACTAGCAAAATGCCTTGTATAAAGTGAGGTTTTGCATTGAACTTTAATATGTTCATTCCTGATAGCATAATTTTAACCTATTCTGTTTATTTAAGGACAAGACAATTAAATGACATGAAAGAGTAGCAGGAAATAAACTCCAAAGGACTGAGGCTTTCAAATATCTAAGGGAGATGGGGCATCTAAGTGGCACAGTGGATAAAACACCAGCCCTGGATTCAGTAGGACCTGAGTTCAAATCTGGCTTCAGACACTTGATATAACTTACTAGCTGTGTGACCCTGGGCAAGTCACTTAACCCTCATTGCCCTGCCCCCCCCCCCAAAAAAAAGTAGTAGATTAAACCTTTCTAATCTCAAAACTTCTCAATGACTGTAAGGACTGCTTGAATCCTGGAGTTTCCAGTTTCCACTTCCCCAATTTTTTGCTCAGCTCTCTATGGTACAGTAGTAATGTCTAGCTGTACACAGAAATTATCATTATCTATTTTTTAAAGTGAGGAAAAATGAGTTTTATTCCATAAGATGTAAAATTAAGAAGATTTTGAGATTCTAACTATGTTTTTTGATTCCAAAAGGTTGATATTCTAAAAACAGAAGATGTACAACATTGCCCAAATACATCTCTGATCTCATTATTTCAGTTCTCTCCCACATTGCAGATCACAAGCCAAGCATACTTACATATCCTACACAACCCTTATCCACATCTTCACAAAAGTTCAGTCAACATTATCTAGAGGCTTCCTTCAGTTTCTTTTGATATCATGAAGATACCAGAGAGCATTCTGGCCTTCTACTTACTATTCCTCCTTCTTGGCACATGACCAGGTCATCTTATTTTTCTGATGCACAAATGTTTGATTATCTGCTTTGCTTCTGTTCTTCTTCAAAGTCACTTATGTGATACATCTTGTAGCCTCCATCCTTCTGACATGGTCTTTTGCTTCCCCTCCTTATTATAATTAAATTTACTTATTTTATTCTCTATTTAACAAATAAACCAAGTATTTCCATCAAAAGTCTGGCCTCAAAAGCAATTTATTTAGGTTCATTTAGATTTAAGTTGTTTTATTTTAAATAATCCTATAAAATGTTACTTCTACATAATTACTGGTTTAGGCAGAAACTATGGACAAATATGCTTTTCCAATGAATTTCTCCTTTATGATATCTATTTTATTTATAACTACAGTGTTTATAATGACTAAAATTGGGTGGAATTAATTAGTTTTTCCCCTGCATCTGCCCTTTAAAAATAAAATATAGCACAATACAGGTCTAATGTTTATAATATTATGACTTATTTATATGGAAAGAATAGAGACAAAGGAGAAAAATCTGGGCAAATTTAATATGGCATAATGATATACAGAATGTATTAACAAGTAACTGGAATGCATTATACTATATGCATACTTATTTTCATTAACACTCTATTAGGAATGTAGACTATATCTACAATTGAGATTTGAGAATAGGAAAATCTGCTGCAATAGAGAGGTGTTCTTGGAAGAATTGGATTTTAAATATAATAGAGAATGGTGAATAGTCCTAGGTCTCTACTATACCCAGAACAAGAATTTGAATCTAGTTAAATTATTATTTTGTCCATATTTGGGGGGCAAAAAATTTTACAAAATTTTCTTCCTGCTACTGTAATATTCTTTTTTTTATCATAAAAGTATTTTTTTAAATTTTCTAGTTGCATGTAGAGATAGCCTTCAAAATTTGTTTTCCTAAGATTTGTAGTTTCAAATTTTTCTCTTTCCCTCCCCTTTATCCCCCATCCCCAAGACAACAAGCAATCTGATATAGGTTATATAGGTATACTTACATTAAACATATTTCTGCTTTAGTCATGCTGTGAAAAAAGAATCAGAGCAAAAGGGGAAAAAACCTCAAAAAAGAACAAAAAAGTAGGAAAAGTATGGTTCAATCTGCATCTAGATTCCACAGTTCTTTTTTTCTGCATTTGGAGAGCATTTTCCATCTGAGTCCTTTTGCACTTCCTTTTCCATTTTGCGAAATGAATTTTTTAAAGAATTATTTTCTTGAGTCAATCTTTGTGCTTCCTTTTCCAAGCTGTTGATTATTTTTTTCATAATTTTCTTGTGTAGCTTTCATTTCTCTACCCAATTTTTCTTCTACATCTCTTAATTGATTTTTAAAATACTTTTTGAGCTCTTCAAAGAAGGCTTTTTGGTCTTAATACCAATTCAACTTCCCTCTTGAGGCTTCACATGTAGGCAATTTGAGAGTATTGACCTCATCTGACTTTGTGTTTAGCTCTTCCCTGTTGACACAGAAGCTCTCAATGGTAAGAGCCCTTGTCTGTTTGTTACTCATATTTTAGCTTTTTTTTTTGGTAATGAACATTTATTTTGTTTTTTTTCCAGTTACATGTAAAGGTAGCTTTCAACATTCATTTTTATAAGATTTAGAGTTCCAAATTTTTCTCCCTGCCTACCTTTCCTCCCCCCTCCACCAGACAGCAACCAGTCTGATATAGTTTATATATGCACAATCCACAAGCACTCTTTTTTTTTTAAAGTCTGTGTTCAATGAATATCAGTTCTTTCTCTGGGACTGGATGGTATGCTTCATTGTACATTGGGATTGTCTTGGATCATTGTATTACTGAGAATGTTTAAGTCATTCACAACTGTTCACAGAACAATACTGTTGTCACTGTGCACAATGTCCTCCCAGGTCTGCTCACTTCACTATACATCAGTTCATGTGAGTCTTTCCAGGTTTTTCTGAAATCAATCCTGTTTGTCATTTCTTATAGCACAATGATATTCAATTACAATCATATACCACTGCTTCTTCACTTATTCCCCAATTGATGGATATTACTTTGATTTCCAATTCTTTGCTAAAACAAAGAGTTGCTATACTTTTTTTTGTACAATTTTTCCCCTTTTCTCTTTTTCAAATTACTATTGTTTACTGTTTCTTTCCATAATATTCCCTTCCCCATGATATTTACTCTATTATCTATCTTCTTTCACCCTATCCTTATTCAAAATGGATTTGCTTCTGACTGTCCCCTCTCCCAATCTGCCCTCCCTTCTTTTGCCCCTCCCTCTTTATCTCCTTCCCCTCCTATTTTCCTGCATGGTTAGATAGATTACTCCACCCAATTGAGTGTCTATGTTATTCCCACCGTGAGCCAATTCTAATGATATTAAAGTCTTTAAGACAATTCTCATGAGTGTTAGGCTCATTTACTGCTCATCTTAAATAGATTATTCCACCCAATTGGGTGTGAATATTAATTACTCTTTGAGCCAAATCTGATGAGATAAAGGTCTTTGAGCCTATTCTGATGAATGTAAAGTTCATTTACTAATCCTGCTCCTCCACCAATTCCATAAGCCCTTTCCTGTTTCTTTCATGTGGGATTTCAACCCTTGTGAACTCTCTCCATTCCCCTCTCCCAGTGCATTCCTCTCACCCCTCAATTTTACCTTAAAGATATTATCATGAGGCTGCTAGGTGACACAGTGGACACAACATCCACCCTGTACCCAGGAGGTCCCCAGCCTTAATCCAGCCTCAGACACAAGACACCCACTCCACAACCCCAAGGCATGTCACCCAACTCCAAATTTTTATGGTTCTCTAGGGTCTTGTATTTGAAAGTCAAATTTGCCATTCAGTTCAGGTTTTTTCATCACAAATACCTGAAAGTCCTCTTTTTCATTAAGGTCCCATTTTCTCCTCTGAACATTTATACACAGTTTTGTTAGATAGGTGATTCTTGGTTGTAATCCCAATTCCTTTGCCCTCTGGAATATCATATGCCATGCCCTCCAATCCTTTAATATAGAAACTGGTAGATCTTGTGCTATCCTAACTGGGACTCCACAATATTTGAATTCTTTCTTTTTGGCAGCTTACAATATTTTATCCTTGATCTGGGAGCTCTGGAACTTGGCTGTAATATTCCTGGGTGTTTTCCTTTTGGGATCTCTTTCAGGAGGTGATCAGTGGATTCTTCCAATTTCTATTTTACCTTCTGCTTCTAGAATATCAGGACAATTTTCCCTGATAATTTGATGGAAGATGATGTCTAAGATCTTTCCTTGATCATGATTTTGAGGTAGTCCAATAATTTTCAAATTATCTCTCCTGGATCTATTTTCCAAGTCAGCAGTTTTTCCAAGAAGTCATTTCACATTGCCCTCTATTTTTTTTTAATTCATTTGTATTTAGTTTATTGTGTGTTGCTTTGTCATAAAGTCACTAGCCTCCATTTGTTCAATCCTAATTCTTAGGCAATTATTTTCATTGGAGAGCATTTGTATCTCCTTTTCCATTTGGCTTTTCAAGCTGTTGACTTCATGTCTTTCCTGCATCACCCTCATTTCTCTTTCCATTTTTTTCCTCTACCTCTCTAATTTTATTTTCAAAGTCCATTTTGAGTGCCTCTTTGGCCTGAGACAAATTTGTATTTTTCTTGAAAACTTTAAATATAGGGGCCCTGATGTTGCTATCCTCTTCTAAGGGTGCACCTCGATCTTCCTTGTCACTAAAGAAACTTTCTATGGTTGTCACCTTTCTCTGTCTGCTCATCTTGCCTTTCTTTTACTTGACTTTTAGCTCCTTAAAGTGAAGTACTGTTTCCAGGCCACACTTTCCCAAGCTTCATGAGGTCCCAGGTGGTATGATTTAATGAGGGGTAGGTTCTTCACTATCCTGGCCTGTTTCCTGATCCATAGATAACCCCAGACCAACTTGCTAATTAACCCGACAGCAAATTTTTTTGTGTTGTTCTTGTTAGCTCTGAAGAGACTGTGCCCTTTCCCTACCTAGGCCACTGCTACTAAAGCCTACCTCCTGGTTCCCAGCATATGTAAAACCCTGAGTTCTGCCTCAGCATCAGCAGAAACCCCTCTAATCTCCCCGTCCTACCCCCACCAAGGGCTCAGCCCTCTCACCAGACTGTGAGCTTAATCCTAGACAACACGGGTGCTATAGCTGATTCAGAGGCCCTGGGGGTCTCTTTCTCTGGTGAGGCCTTCCTGGGACTGGATCTATGTCAGCTTTACTGTGGGTTTGGGATCCACTTCTGTCTTTCATAGCAGGTCTGTCCTTTTGACCTTCTAAGCCATCTTTGTTTGGAAAATTATCTCATCACGTTCTGTACATTTGGTGCTCTAGGAATTGTCCTATGGCATTATTTGGAGGTTTATTATAGCAGTCATCTTTAGCTGATTTTTTTAAGTTGAATTCTGCTCCTGGGGTACAAGGGTCACTATTTCAAGCTTCTTGTGCTAGGGGATAGGGGCCGTGTCACTGGCTTTCTCCTCTGAGGCCTCTGTGGCTTGTGGATTCCTCATTGCCCTGGGCTTACTCCCTGGACTTGCTCCAGGTGCTGGGATAGCCCAGTACAGTCACGCCTGTCCTGTGGGTGGCCCCCCAGCTGGCAACCTGTCCTTTCAACTGGTCCTGATGGATCTCACAATTGGAATGCTGTGCCACCAGCTGGCTGAGCCAGGATCAGGGGGCCTCAGTTGTTCAGCTGTGACCATGAACTTCTTGGTGATTTTCCTAGACTCCCTCTGTGCTGTTCTGTTCTGTGTTGAGCTGCACTGTGCTCCCCTTTTGCCTGAGTAAGACTGACCTTTCATGAAATCTTCTAAATTATGTCAAGTTGGAAGATTGTGTCTCTCTGTCTTTTTGTTGGTTCTCTATTTTTCAGAATCCATTTAGAGGCTTGATTTAATGTTCTTTTGTGGGGAATCACAGGAGAGCTCAGGCAACTTGCTGTCTTCTCCTGCCATCTTGGCTTGTGACCCCCCACCCCCTCCCCTACTACTGTAATATTCTAATGCAGACTAAAATGCTGAAAATCCTACAATGCTAAAAGTCAGAAAGTTAGAAAATATTTTGCATATGTGTGCCTATATGATTTGGGCATGAACTATTTTCTTAGTTATGATAATTATTATCTTAGTTATGATATTAATTGAAGCTTACCATAGCTAAAAACTCTGCTGACATACATTTATTATTATTATTATGTGGAGTTACAGGGATGTTTACTCCAAGTATTCCTTTCAGAATGAGTGAATGAGAACAATTTGTTCCAATGGCTAGGAAGTCACCAGAAGGAGGCACTGTGGAGCACTTCTGAGCATGGTCAGATATTGAAGACACCATAGTCATCCACTGCATCCCAGGCCATTGTCAGTCACCTTGACATTTTTTTTTGTCATTACACTTCAATGACTACCTCACTTAAATCCAATTCAATGTAAGTCAAGATATCATACTGTTATGTAATTGGTCCTTTTTGGAAATGAAGGATAAAGAACAACAATTATCCCTTTCTCTCTCTTCTTCTCTAGAAGATTACCCCCTCTCTTATACCCACTTTTTCATTATTCATTCTTTTGCTATCTATTGGTTGCTTTACTACTTCTTACAAAGATATGTCACCTCATTCTCAAAAAAATCCTGTCACTTTATCTGTCAAACTCTGATAATTATAATCCTTTACTACCTAACCTTTCATGGCTAAATTCCATGAGAAGGCTTTCTTCAATAGGTGTCTCTAATTCTGCTATTACTCTCTTCTTAACACTCTTCCTTCCAACTTCATCATTCACTTTCCAGTTAACAGTGATCTCCTAATTAGCAAATTTGATGTCCTGTTCTCTTATCAAGAACCTTTTCATTTCGTTGTCCTCTTTGTTACTTCTGATAACCCTCTTCTGCTTAATACTCATCTTTTCTTTTTCCCTCTAGAAAATGTGACACTGGGCTCTACTGGTTCTTCTATTAACTGCATGAATCCTCCTCAGTCTCTTTGCTAAATCTTTCTAGGGGTATACTAGTAAATGCATAACAATTGACTCTCCAAAAAGAAATATATGTTATACACTTTTAAGTTTACCATTTTCCCCATCACTTTCTTAAGTTTGGAGAATCAACAAAACAATATATCAAGTCCTAAATTGTACCATTTGCCTATCCTTTTTTAATACTTTACTTTAGCATTGCTTTTTAAATGTTTTTGAATTTCAAATTCTCTCCCTCCCTCCAACCACGCTCCCATTTATCGAGAAGGGAATCAATATGATATCAATTATACATATGAAGTAATATGAAACATGTTTCCATAATAATAATGTTGTAAATATTTATATAGGGAAAATAGAGTAAATGAAAAGAGTATATTTTAATGTGCACTCAGATTTCATCAGTTCTGTCTCTGAAGATGGAAAACATTTTTCATCAGAAGTCCTTTGGAATTGTCTTGGATCATTATATTGATTAAACTGACTAAGTTTTTCACAGTTGATCATTGTTAAAATATTGTTGTCACTGAGTATAATGTTCTCCTGCAATTGCTCACTTTATTTTTTTAAGTTCATATAGGTCTTCCCAGGTTTTTCTGAAACTATCCTGCTCATCATTTCTTATAGCACAAAATTATTCCATCAACATCATGTACCAAAGCTTGTTCACCCTTTTCCCAACTGATGGATATCTCCTCAAATTTCAATTCTTTACAACCACTAAAATAACTTGTATATGGTGTTTTTTTCCTAATCTATTCCACTGATCTATATACTATTACTCTATTTGTTATCCAGTACCAGATTATTTTGATGATTATTATGTTGTATAATATTCTGAAATCTGGTACTGTTAGTCTGTCTTCCTTCAAATTTTTATTGATCCCATTGATATTCTTGAACTTTTGTCTTTGGAGGTGAATTGATATTATCTTTCTAGCTCTATAAAATAATTATTTGATGCTTTAATTAGTATGACACTGAATAAGTATATTAATTTAGGAAGAATTGTTATTTTTATGACATTAACTTGGATTACTGAAAAGAAATTACTATTGATATAGTTGTTTAGATCTCTTTTTATTTGTGTATTTTTTTTGTAATTCATATATTTCCCAGATATGTCTTCTCAGGTATTTTCTCTTGTCCGCAGTTATGGAATTTCTCTAGTTCTTCATGCTGGGTTCTGTTGCTAATACATAGAATGCTGATGATTTATGTGGATTTATTTTATATGCCACAACATTACTAAAGGTATTGTTTCCACTAGTTTGTTCTTTTTTTCAGTTGACTTTTTAGAGTTCTCCAAATATACCATTATATTATCTGCAGTCATAATTTTGTTTGCTACTTACCCACCATTATTACTATAATTAATATTGTTGTCTCATTGATATAACTATTATTTCTAATACAATGTTAATTATATTGGTGGTAATGGACATCCTTGCTTCACCCCTGATCCTACTGGTAAATCTTCTAGTTAATCCTCATTACAGATAATGCTTGCTCTTTGTTTTATATATGTACTAATTATTATTTTAAGGAAACTTTCAGTTATGCTTATACTTTTTATAGATAAGTGGGTATTATGTTTTGGCAAATCTTTTTTCTGCATCTATTGATATAATCATGTGATTTTTGTTGTTTTTGATATTAATGTGGTCAATTATGTTTAGAGATTCCCTCATATGGAACCAGCTCTGCCTTCCTGGTATAAATCCCATCTGGGCATAGTGTATAACAATTTGTTTTATTGCTATAATCTCTTTGCTTGTGTTTTATTGATTATATTTGCACCAATATTTATTAGGAAAGTTAGTCTATGCTTTTTTCCTGTTTTGGTTCACTGTGGTTTATCAGTACCATATTTTTGTCATAAATCGCCATATTATCTCAACTATTTCAAATAGTTGAGATAATATTGCAGCTAATTAGTCTTCAAATGTTTGGTAGAATGCACTTATAAATCCATCTGGTCATAGGGATTTTTTTCTTAGAGAGCTTATACACATATATGCATATGTATATGTGTGTGTGTGTATATATGTATATATATATATATAAATATACACACACACAAATATATACATACATATATATAGTGTCCCCCCTCCCCTATCCTTATATGTACATACACATGCATATACTTACATACACACACACACACACACACACACATATATATATATGGTTATTTTAGTATTCTATTCCCTCTTCATATCTGTGCAATTAATATTTTTCTGAATATATTCATTCATTTCACTTATATTGTCATTGTATTTGCATACAATTAAGTCAGATGGCTTTAAATAATTACCTTAATTTTATCTTCATTGGTATTGCAATCACCCTTTTTATTTCTTGATACTGGTAATTTTATTTTCCTATTTGTTTCTTAATCAAATTGACCAATAGTTTATCTATTTTACTGTTTTTGAATCAAACATGCTCCTAATTTTATTTATTAGTTCAATTTTAACATTTAATTTTATTACTCTCCTTTTTTTTCAGAATTTCTTTTTTGTATCTTAATTGAGAACTTTTTATTTGTTCTTTTAAGGTTTTATTTTTAATTGTATGCCCTGTTCTTTGTTTTACTCTTTTTATCTTATTTATGTAAGCCTTTTCCTCTTAAGTACTGATTTGGTTGTATCACAAAAATTTTGACAGATTTTCATTGTTCTCATTATCTTTATATGTGACAATTTTTGAGGCATTTGTAAATTCTCACAATAAAAATTTAACAAGAACTTCTCAATAGTAGATACAAACTGGCTTCCTTATAAGGTCATATCCCCAAATTCTGCTCTGGGGCATCTTCTCCTCTCCCTCTATTCTACTTTCCTTGTTGTATGAATCATGAATTTTCTCTTCTATGAAGAGATTATCCTCAATTTTATTCATTGACTTGATTCATTTTTTATTCATTCTGCTCAATAGCTACTTGAATTCCTGGTAGGACCTTGTCATCCCAATACCCCTGATAATTTCAGGCTATAGTTTTTGTAGTTCTAGGTTGGATGAAGGAACTTGCTAATATTTTCCTTTTGATTTCTTGACCTTTGTTTAACCTTGTGTTCCCTTTTAGGTCATTGCTGGAGTATAAATAGGAAAATTAGGTTCCTTTATGACCGTTCATGCCATCATCTTAAGCAGGAGTTGAAAATCTCTAAGTATTGCTGAGATATAGTTGATGTCTATTTTCCCAAAAGTATAAAAAGGGCAACATACAGGAAGGTAATAAATGCAAGTTTAAATAGAAACACCTTTATTTCACCACACAAAATATTTCAAATGCAAAAGTCCATAAATAGATACATACACATAGCACTCACAGTGCTTCCCCTGAGAAGGCAAGCATAGTCTGAGAATGCTGAAGAAGTAATTTTCTTCCCACTGTATCTTCAGTGTCCTAAGATTGTCTCATTTTAATTGCAGGGAGTGACTAAGTCTAGACTTTCTTTAGTCACTAGTCCACTTCACTTTCCCTCCGAACATTGGAGCAACACAAATGATCTTTATTCTCTGTAATGATTGGAATGACACTACCTGCTGGAGATTTACTGTAGAAGAGTTCCACCCATGAAGCAAAGGTCTTTGAGGGCAAGACCAGGAGTCTTTTTTTTTTTTTTTTTGGCATCAGGAAGTGACGTTGGCTGGTGGGAGGAGGAAGGGGGAGCTGGCGCTCTGATTTTCTCCTTTTCCTGAGAACTCCAGGTGGAGAAGGGAGCTAGAAATGCACTCTCCCTTTAATAGATAGGAATCTAGGCCTTTCTCTCTCTCTTTACCAAATTCTTTTTCTCCTTAATAAATGCTTAAAAGTCTAACTCTTGCTAAAGCTTATAATTTATTGGCGACCACTCATTAGATATTTTAGACAGAATAGCTAGAATTTTAACCCTTAATATCTCCAAAAGGTAAAACTTCTTTCTCTATATAGTAGGTTCAGTCCTTGATTTTTCAAACTGGTGCTATCTTGGACTTGGTATTAAATTAAAGAAAATTCCCATTGTTACTGTCCCCAAAACTCATTTTTCTGACATTGGAAGGATAGATTCAGGGGTGGAAATGTCTTAAGATGTGAGAATCTCTTTTTCTATACTCAAATAATTGGGGTTCAAGGAAAATTGTCTACTACTTCCCCTCTTAAAATTAGCTGGCATGTTCATGACTCCTTCTGACTCATGTGTCGACAGGAAATCTATGAAGACTTTGTTACCACCTTGGGGGTTATGAAGTTCACCATCAGGTCTCCAGGCACTGACCTGAGCTCTGAAAGCTGTTTATTAGTCCATGAAACTCTTAAGGGGTTCTGCTCTACAGCAAACATTATTAGTTGCTGAAAGAAGGAGACTACCATTGCATAGGCATAGACTGCTCACCTACATCTACTCTATTCAACACAAGCCTTGATATTTTATGATATATTCTCTCCTCTGAACAGGAAAATGGAGAAAATGAAAAAGGAATGAATGATGACTGTTGCACTCCTTTATAAGCCTATTTAAAGGGACAACTACTATTGCATAAGTCTACATTCTGTGAGTCTCAATCAACCAACTATCTTGGGTGCAGCCACAGTTATTAGAAATCTGTTAGAAACCCAGTCACTGGAAAATAATCAGTAGTTGTCCGTTGTTCTCTTAACAAGCAAACATTGTACATTCCAATATCCTAAGTTGGTCACAGATACATCAATTTAGTAGAATCTCAGTGTCAAGGCTCCTCACATTAGTATTCTTTCTCATCAGTACTTGTTTGTTGAGATGAAAAGCTTGCAAAAAACAGTGAATCTGAACAACCTCAAAGCTAAACAAAACTAACCAAAGGTACATTATAGACGATATTGATCTATCATTGGATCTGTAACCTCTCCCCACATATATATGTCACAGTTTCTTGGATACTGTGACTTCTCCTGATGATTATTCAGTTTTTTATGGTTAATCCTTTGGCAAACACGTCATTCTGTACTACTTATTTCATCTTTATCATATGGCTTGTAATCATCTAGATCAGGGCTTCTTAAACTTTTTCCACTCATGACTCTTTTTCAACAGAGAAATTTTACACAACCCTACTGACCTACTTACAAAAACTAAGTGAAGGCATAAACAAAATACTAGATGAAGGGAACACATGAGTACCTGGATTATAGTTATGACTATTAACATTTCTTATGAATGGAGCACCACTTATTTATGAAGGAAAATAAATTAAACCAAGGGGTTTTTATTTGTTTTTTAAGATTATAGATACTTCAGAAAGACTTTGCTAAAGCATTTCTTTGATTATAAGCCATATTATTCCTAAACCACCAAGATGAAACATTATATGATATTGCTAAAACAAAATAAAACAAAACAAAAAGAAACAAAAAACCAAAAAAAAAAACAAATGATCTATTTCTCTTCCAGCTCTTTTGGCTATAGACTCAGGAGGGATTTAGTTAAGTCAAAGGACAGGTATTCTTTAGTAACATTTTCTGTGTAATTGCAGAAAATAGTTTGCAACAAATTTGCAGAAGAGTTGGATCATTCACAGTCCACCAACAGTAGAAACTCAGAGGATGCCCTTCAGATGAGGATTGTGGACTGAATGCTGAATGAATTGAGATATATGAATGTAATAAATTATTATAAGAAATGAAATAGATTATTTTTAAAAATGTATATAAAGTCATTTGAACTAATATAGAGTTAAGTAAGCAGAACAGAACAGTTTATAGTTGTCTATATTATAAAAATAAACAATTGTTAGGACTACTATAAACTTATGAGTTAAATAAGAAGAGTCAGGAGAATAATTTGTGCAATAACAGGAACTCTGTAAAAACTAACAACTGGAAAATTTCAAAACTATGAAAATAAATCCAGAATATCAATAATAAAACATGTTATCCATTATTTCTCTTTCTCTCAGAGATTGGAGAGGAGGAGGGTGATGTTACAGGTGTGAAAGTTTTCATGTATTTTCAGATTAGGTCATTGTATTATCAGTTTAACAGCCACTTTATTTTGTTAAAAGAGACCCTTTATGAAGTGGGAGCAATCCAGAAATGTTTGTAATGTATAAAGGAAAATGCATTAGTAAAACTTAAAAAAACAGGATAAGAATGCATCTGATTTCTCAATTCATTATTTCCTATAACACTTATAGACTTTCCATTATGGAATGTTGCCTGACATGTGAGTATATGCACACACGTATGTGTGTATGCACATATATTTTGTTAACATGACTCATATGGTTCTTATCTAGGTACCTTATTATCCAGATGGAATTTATGAGACCCTGGAAAATGCCCTTTGGCTAAAACTTCAGGCTGAACACAGAGAGCTAGCAGATAAGTCACTGTTTACTAACTTCTCTCCCCAAGAGAGTAAACAAAGCAAAATGCCCCTTTTGACTAAACTTCAATTAATGGGTCCCCATTCACTATCTTCTTTCCTCCAAAGCATAAATAGAGCAAATATCTAGAAATCCTTGTCCTTGGTAAGCCCTTCCTGTGTCTTTAAGCTTCCTGTTATAGTATTTTCCTTAGGTTAATTTGTCTCATGCAAAGAAAACTGGCATCACCTTGTAACCAGAAAACCTTAAAATTTGTATCATGCTAATAAAAATGACATCACACTGTAACCAGTAAACCAAAAAAACCCATAGAAAGAAGGGGAACTTTGAGCCTCCCTTTTGGGAGGGGAGACTCCACACATGATCATGTATTGTATATTTCTTCTTGGGACAAAACATTAAATTGATATTATGTTTTTTCTGTCTGTCTCTGATCTGGTTTTGTCTCATAGGAGATAATAAATTCCCCGATTAGGTTCTTAACCATATTCTCTGATCTGTTATTATACTTTGAAAGAGGACAGGTATGGGAAAAAATTGTAGGAGATGTTATAAGATATTATAATTTCTCTGATCCATTTATTGATTCTATTAGTGGGAGACAGTCAGATACAAAAGCTATATTTTAATATTCAACAATGTATGTACAGGATGCATATATATGTATAATATATATATGTATACACACACACGTGTGTGTGTGTGTGTGTGTGTGTGTGTGTGTATGCATCTATCTATCTAGTTGGTTAATTCTTATCACCCAACCAAATAGTGTAAACCCATGTATTGCTTGGGAGATTACAAGGGAGTGAAAGTTCTGATCAGATTTTCTAAGCGTATGCCTCAATACTAAAGAATTATATAGATGTGGTCATTTTATAATCAATGGTAAATCAAACAACTTTCATCTCTGTAATTTAGTATATTTTACATTGTGTTCAGTTGAATTAACACCATTGTTAAGATGTATTTATCTGTATCTTCTCATTTTTATTAAAAGTATAAGATGATGTCCTGAATACTTTGTCTGCTCTCTACCATCTCTATACTCTATTTTTTGGAAGTTAAATTCAACATATTAAAAACTGGCATATTTCACTGGCACCAATTTCCTAAAGCTTTTCAAAATATTGGAGTTAGGACTTGCCAAGTACAGTTGTTCTCACATAAGTTGTTCCCACTTGTATGTGAATAACACTTGTAAAATAAAACCTCTAATTAATGCCATTCATCATCATTATTCCACACTCAATAAAACCAAAATTAACCATGTATTAAAGCACATAAAACCATGTGATAACAACCAGGATATACGTGTCCTCAGCAAAAGTCATTCCAGAAAGCATCACATTATCAAATGCAATCCAGTATAGAAGACATAATTTAAATAGTTTGCTACTTTAGTCTGAAGCAGAGATAGCTTTATAAATTATTAAAGCAAGATGAAGAGTTCATCCAAGTAGATGACACTAAATGAAAAAAAACATCCCTTTCTTACTCTTTATGGCAGGAAATAATTTCTCCCTATATCTAAGCTAAAAAAAGTACCTCATTATAACAAAGACTTTAAATCAGGATGGTGTAGCCTGATTTTGACACTTTGTAGGGCTCTGTTACCTTGGATGAGTTATTCAACTTCTCATTAATTCAACATATACATACTGAGTTTCCAAGGTGATAAGGAAGGAGTTTATCAGGAGGGAACTAATCATATTGTTGGCTAGGGTCTTATGAAAGTCCATTACAAGTTAATTATCCATCCAAATATAAAAAAATGAAAACTAGACTTACCAAAAGTTTATGAACATCTTTCACACTAAGAAAAATGCCTTCAAAATAAACAAATGACATTCCCAGAGAGATTAAGCTGTTTTTCTCTAATCAAAGAGCTTGCTTTGCCAACAAGGAAATTAATTTATTGAAATTTATGTTTTGAAAAATATCAAATGCTATCTTTCTTGTTCATGGAAATGCTCAATATTTGCCAATTGGAAACTTCTATTTTTTGGTTCAGTTAAAGTTTCATAATGGAAAATACTGGTAAAACTTTGGAGGCTGGGCATTTTTTATTGCATTCTACAATTTACTTCCCAAACTTCACTGGGCTTAGAAAGAAAATATTTAAATTACAAGCCAATTTGGGGCTGCAAATGACATATAAATTACATCCAATTGGTTATTTTGGAGGACCATAAGCTATTCCCCTTGTTTTACTCCCAAATCAGTTGTCTTAATAGCTTGAGTGTGTATGTTTAAGTACTTACTGTCTGATTCAATTAGCTTGGACAGATCCTTGTATTAACCTGAAAATTGATGAAAACAATCAATATGGTAAAATTAAGTTCTTTAATTGGGGCAGAGAATTTGCGACTTGTGATAGTCATACCAAATGCAAAGGAGTGCTCAAAGATGAGAAGTGAGGATTGGGTTTATATGGGATACCGGAACAGATAGAGGGGCAAGTTTGCCTTTGGGAAGAATAAGTTTCTCACATTTTCATCAGATAGGTTCATTTGTAAAAGTTATAGATTAGGAAAAAACCTTGAGAATCTGCAGAGGAGAAGAGTTGGTGAGGGAGGTATTACAAATTAATCAGAAGTCAGAATATAATGCTGGGTCAGCCCCAGGCAATTCATTGACTTGGGAATGAAACTTGATCAAGTTCAGACAGTGCTCAGTCAATTGTGTTTGTCAATGATGATAATGAAACAGGCAGTAGGTCAGTAATAAGCCAGTTAACTTTGAATTAAGAAGAAAAAAAAAGTATTTTCTAGCCACAGAAGATCTGGCCCATTGGGAAAAGCATTGGCTTTAGGATCAGATATGTGGATTAAAGTTCAAATCCTGTCTCTATTTACTTCTTGTCTGCCCTTGGGCATGTCTCAAAGTCTCTGGGCCTCATAAAATGAAAGGGTTAGACAAGGAGGTAACCTTTAAGATCTTTCCAGTTCTAAAGCCATAACAAAACTATATTCCAGGAAGCTATCCTTAAAATCTCTAGGGATATAGTATTTGATTCAGTGTCATCAATCTCTGCTTATAAAAATGATCTAAAAACATTAATGTTACATGTATTAGTACACTAACATACACACATGTATATCTATATATCTATCATCTATCTATCCATCTATATACACATCTAAATCATACATATACACATATATACAAAGTATAGATACCTTACTTTTTATTGCTATGGAATAATTTAGCTTACAATAAACTATATCTTACAACAATGTAAATACCTTGGTAATGTGTGTATGTATATATATACACACATATATAATATATATGTATATCTTAACATATTTTGCAGATGAAGAAAAAAAGGCAGAGAGCAGTATTAATTACATGATTTGGCCAAAGTCACAGAGATAGGACTGGACCCCAACTCTCTTGATCTCCATTGTATGGTATTTTTCATTATTCTACTGTTGTTTTCATGAAATGGGATTTGATATTTATTATTTTGTTGAAGTCATATTTAGTCATAACTTTGAGATAAAGAAAAATTGCCCCCTTAGCAGTGAACATTCTACTTCCTACCTACTGTACTATTTACAGTGCTTTAAATACCAACTCCCAGTTTTCATCTTTTAAGAGTAATACCTCACTATTATAATTTGGGATAAAATAATATAATTATGAAGTTGTTCTTTGGATACAATATGGATAATAGCATGTACCTGCAGAAAAGTCACATACATTTGATTAAGTATCTTTTTAAGGAGATTGGAATTTTTCAGAATTTTTGGTTTTATGTTTGGTTATGCTTGATATAAATATATGCTTGATATAAATAAATGGATGCCTGGACTGAATTCATCTCCATGTTGCAAATTTTCATACATATGCAAAATACTCTCCTCATAAAAAACCTCATGGTTTAAGTAGCATAAATATTATTGTCATCTTTATTTTTTCATTTGAGGAAACCAAGACTGAACAGTTATGTACCATTACTGTGATCACACAACTAGCTAGTACCTCAAGTAGAATTTTAATGCATATTTCCTAGGCTGAGGGCCTTATCTGTGATGATATGTTGATTTTACTCTTTATAACAATTTTGGGAGAAGAATTGGCCTGTGGGACAGGAAGGAAGTAACTACTGCCAATGTTTATAATCCTATCCCGCACTCTAAGGTTTCCTAGAAGAAACATCCAAAAGTAGAAAGATGTAGACCCTTTGGAATGTCCTCTCATGATTTATTAGCTTGTCTGTTATGGTACTCTTAGACAGCTATGTCTCTTGAAAGGGAACCTTTAAGGTAGGGCAGTGTAAGTTTGTGTGGCATTCTCACCCTATTTTTGCTCCCTTATTCTGTTTGGCCCTTGAGAAATCTGTTGGTAAGAATAAGTGATGAGTTGCTAGTGGTCTTGAGTATAGGGTTGGATGATGAAATTGGCACATGATTAGTGGAAGAATTTATAACATCATCTCCTGAGTTTATCCTTATTCTCTCTAGCAGAAGCCTAGCTCTCATATTAAAAAAAAAAACCTCAAACATTAAAATTATAATTTATTAAATCATATGGTAAAGTCAAGATTTAAAATAAAAACAAAAAAGACACTTCTGGCTAAAGTAATGGATTATAGAAAGAACAATGGGATAGGAGTTAGGATACTTGGGTTTTATTACAAATAGCACTAAAGATCACAAATGTAGAACTAAAAGAGTTTGCAGTTCATCTCCATTATGCAAAGAAACTGAGGCACAAAGATGATGGGTTCCCCAAGGTCATATATAAAGCTAGTGACTGATCTGGGATTGGAACCAAGAATTTTCTTGTGAGACCCTAAAGGACATCACTTTGATCTCAGATGCTTCATTTGTAAAAAGAAGGGGACTAGAGAAGTATCAAATACCGGTCTTCCAGGTCACATTTGACCCACAACACTCTTGAGTATAGCCAGTCAGATTAAAATAAAATTGGGAAAATAACAAATCTAAATAAAAATGCAGCAAAACTTAGATAACATTATATTTTAAAACTAAGTCAATATGCAACCCCCAGTGACACTATGAACAGTTTAGTTTTTTGACACCACTGGACAAGAGCCTACCTTCTTAACTGTGGGTCACAACCTCCTGTGGGGTCACATAACTGCATGTGGGGGTCATGAAAAATTTAGCAAGAGTAAAATGTTACCAATTTTATAGGCCTGTATATCCCGGGTTCAGGTAAAATTTTCTTAGACAAAAAGATGTCATAAGTGGAAAAAAGTTTAAGAAGCCCTGGACTTAGCAATTAAACTACATTTTCAACTTGGATTCATCATTCCATTCCATACTTTCCACATTCAGGTCAAAATAGATGACTAGCTTTACTGCTATCTTATCCTACACCCCCACCACTGAATAACCTCATAGGCTATACCTCATTCTTGGAAGAAACTCCTCCTCCATCTCCAACTTTTTTTTTCTTTCAGTGCCAATTCAGATGTTGCCTCCTACCTCAAACCTTCTCCAAACTCCCAACTTAAAATCATCCCTCTTTACTCAAAATGTCAGGCAATACCATGTCTAGAGTGCTTGTTTGCATGTATCTCTTTTTAACTTAGATCATACTTAAGGATTTAATATTAGTTTGTAAGACCCTCAAGGGCAGTAGACCAAGTTAACTCCTTCTTTGTGGGTTGACAAAGAGGTCTAATCTAAGCATTTGGTATTAGAAAAGCTTCTTATATTTTACTGTACAACTTTTTAGAAAAGGCATTACTGCTTGAAATGTGCCTGAATATTAGCAGCTAAAGGAACTTCATCAGAATGAAAATAAGACATTTCTTATTGGCATTCACACTACCTTAAGTTTTTGGAAGGGAAATCAGGTAAGTAAAAAAAAATGTAAATTTTGACGATATTCTGAAATGTATCTCCTTCTGGGTCTGAAATTATAAGGCAGAGAGAACCAGGCTTTGGTTTCTTTTAAATTATCATATACAAAAAGGAAGGAAGAAAACCAGCTTTCTCCCCCTTGGAAAACATACAAAAAGTTAGCTTATAGAAGGGGCCATCATTTTCCACCAAAGGTTTCCCTTTTGACTATTTGGTCTCCAGACATAACCATGGCCTGGGACTAATAGTGACTATAAGGCACAAGCTCCAGGAAATCAACACCCTACCCAAATGTCCCTCATTCAACCTTTCTCTCACAATCCCATACTTCTAGTGGCATTGAGTACTGAGGCTTACCTTATGGAAGACTGAACCAATTTGTTCATTTTAGATTTTTTGTTTTGTTATGGTTTCATTCCTATAGAGATCTCTTGATAAGAACATTCCCTGTACTAATTCAGACCAGTAACTGTTCCTTAAGTGTCAGAGAATTGACTAAGGGCAGGCACTGAGTGGTTTCCTACAGTAAAATGGCAATAATAGGGGGAGGGGTGGTGGAGCCAAGATGGCAAAGACAAGCCAGCAAGTTGCCTGAGCTCTCCTTCGGTTCCCTCAAAAAGAACATTATCAAGCCCCTAAACAGATTCTTCAACTACATAATGCACAAAAAGACAGAGAGAGATGATCTTCCAATCTGAGATAATTTAGAAGACTTCAGGAAAAGTTGGTCTCACTCAGGCAAAAGGGGAGCACAGCACCCCTCAGCACAGCACAGCATGGATGGGGTCCAGGCAAGTCAGCAAGAAGCTCTAGGCCACAGCTGAGCAATCAAAGCCCATTAATCCAGGCTCAGTAAACTGCTAGTGCAGCAGGCAAGTGGTGAGATCCACCAGCACCAGCTGAGAGGGCAGGCTGCCAGCTAGAAGGCCACCTACAGGACAGGCATGACCAGACCTGGCCATCCCAGTGTGCTGGGAGCAAGTGCAGGGAGCAAGCCCAGGGTGGTGAGAAATCCACAAACTATAGAGGCCTTAGAGTAGAAAGCAAGTGACACAGCCCTTATACCTCAACACAAGAAGCTTGAAACAGTGACCCTAGTACCCCAGGGGCAGATCTCAACTTTACAAAAAATAAATTGCAATATGAGTAATATTTGTTGACAGGGAAGAGCTAAACACAAACTTGGATGAGGACAATACTCTCAAATTGCCTACAAGTGAAGCCTAAAGAGGGAAGATGAATTGGTCTCAAGACCAAAAAAGCCTTCTTGGAAGAGCTCAAAAAAGGCTAAAAATCAATTAAGTGAGGTAGAAGAAAAAATGGGGAGAGAAATGAAAGCAAAACAAGAAAATTATGAAAAAAGAATTAGCAGCTTGGAAAAGGAAGCACAAAGATTGACTGAAGAAAACAATTCCTTAAAAAATTCATTTGGCCAAATGGAAAAGGATGTGCATAATCTCACTGAAGAAAACAATGCCTTAAAAATTAAAATTGGACAATTGGAAGCTACTGACTCCATGATACACCAGGAATCAGTCAAACAGAATCAAAAGAATGAAAAAATAGAAGAAAATATGAAATACCTCATTGGAAAGATAACTGACCTGGAAAATAGATTCAGAAGAGACCATTTGATAATTATTGGACTGCCTGAAAGCCATGATCAGAAAAAAAAGAGTCTAGACACCATATTCCAGGAAATTATCAAGGACAACTGCCCTGATGTTATAGAATCAGGAGATAAAATCATCATTGAAAGAATCCACCCATCACTTCCTGAAAGAGACGCCAAAAGGAAAATTCCAAGGAATATTGTAGCCAAATTCCAGAATTAACAGGTGAAGGAGACAATACTCCAAGCAGCAGAAAGAAGCAATTTAAATATCATGGAGCCACAGTCAGGATTGCTCAGGACCTGGAAGCATCAACATTAAAGGATCACAAGGCTTGGAATATGATATTCCAGAAGGCAAAGGAGCTTGGATTGTAGCCAAGAATCTATTACCCAGAAAAACTGATCATTCTCTTTCAGGGGAAAAGATGGACATTCAATGAAATTGGGGACTTTTAAGGTTTCCTGATGAAAAGATCAGAACTGAATAGAAAATTCTATCTTAACATACAAAACTCAAGAAAAAAAAAGATGGGAAAAAAAGAGTTACTCAATAAGGTTAAACTGTTTACATCCCTACATGGGAAAATAACACTTATAACTCTTGAAAACTGTATATGTGTTTGGGCAGACAGAAAGATTATAGGCAAAGGGTATAAAAATAAATTGTCTTTGATGTGATGATATAAAGAAAATTAAGGGGTGACAAAAAGGAGTTTATGGGGAGGACAGGAAAGGGGAGGTGGAATGGGTTTAAATACATCATATGAAGAGGTGTAAAAAACAAACTAATACAATAGAGGGAAAGAAGGGAGGGCTGAGCGTAGTTTCCACCTTACTCTCACTAGATTTGATTCAAAGAGGGAATAACATATACATTCATTTGGATAAAGAAATTTAACTTATTTTTTAAAGAAGTAAAAGGGTAAGGGGAAAATTAGGCACTCTTAGAAGGCAAGGCAGGAGCAGGGGAGTAAAGGGTAAAGAAAATGTAGGGGGGTCTATAAAAGGGAGGGTGCTGGAAGCACTGTCCCTGGCTGGGTCAAGATTGTGCATTGAGCTGTTCGGACTGATCAGTAGGTGATTGGAATTGCCCTCTTGCCTATAAATCATTAATATTTTCTTCCATAAAAATGTTGGAAGATATTGGACATGGTAAACACTAAATATCACAAAAAAGAAATTGAAATTGACTATATGTTAATAGATTCACAATGACTTTACCAAAATCTGAATCAGATTACTTTTACCAAATTATTGACTAGTTAGAGCAAAGGTAAAAATGAAACAAAACAACAACTTCAAGAATAAAAATGAGAAGAACTAAGGATGATAACAGTCCAAAGCTTAGCTGTTCAGCTATTAACACTGAAAAATTGATAGGTCATGAAAAGATGGGAAAAACATGAATTAATCTGCCAGCATTTTTATGACTTATGTGGTGAAGAATCACATGTAGGGAGGCCCCATATGTGGTGAAACCATGTAGCACAGGAGTGTCATTTTATATCTTGAAAAGAGGTTGAATAGATAACTCTGGCCTCTTCTCTCTCCACACTTCTCCAAAGGAGACTTTAATTTCTGAGAGGAGGGGAACAAAGTTGAGCCAGATTCCACCATTGGCCTCCTCAGAGAAATGGGGTACTGGACTAGAATTATATCTATCTGTTCCCTTAAATATTATCATTATCATCATATTAAAGTTAACTTCTTATCACTATTCCTAATTTTTAGGCATAATCAGAACCTCAAACTTTATATCTAAGACTTGACCTTTTTCTCTCTTACTACCTGTTCCACAATGAACAATAAGCAATTGCAAAGAAGTTCATTTATCCCAATCACAGCAAAACAGAAATCAGTGAAAGAATATACAAGAGACAGTAAAAAATTAAGGAGCCCTTTCACTGAAAGCAAGGTAACAGATTAACAGAGAGAGAGAGAGAGAGAGAGAGAGAGAGAGAGAGAGAGAGAGAGAGAGAGAGAGAGAGAGAGAGAGAGAGAGAGAGAGAGAGAGACCAGATCTCAGGCTAGGGGAAACTTCCTGAAATTTCTAAGCTGAGGATAAAGGAATGATGGAGATTTTCTGCTCCTATAATATTCCCTGTTGTCTTTGCATTCGCTAAGTGAAATGAGATTGGCCTCTTTCATGTTACCTCTTGAAGTTTGAAATTAGAAAAAACACAATTCACTCAAACTTTGAAGAGACTTGATGAAGACTGAAGAAAACTGGTAATCTCTAGCTGTCACCAATTCTACCCTGCCTTTTATGCAGAGCAGGGCCTTCACATCCACTAAGGAAGAGAGAGACCCATACTAATGGGCTTTGTGGCTAGTATTATATGTATTTCCATTATCTGTAATAAGAAAACCACCATATTTGGACACTTATTACTTCAATCATCAGATATCTTTGTGAAGAAGTGGAATTGTCAGTTAAAAAAATTCAATTGGATGAGAAAGCTTGATTGTAGAAAGTATACATAGAAGAAATTCTTCCTTGAAAGAACACAATTTTGAAGCAGAATATGATAAGTTGAAGAACCTGAACTCTGTAATGCTAAGAAAAATAAACCAAAACTTCTCAGAACATCTAAATGCAGAAAACAAAGTATCAATTGAGAGAATTCACTGATTCTGGGGGTGGAGGGTGGGAACATGCTGAAAATTCCAGTAACTTGAGAAAAATGTTATGGTCCCAGGCCACCCCAGAAGTTCTCTGGGGTACATCAAAGAACCTTCTCCTTGAGAAACTAAACCAAAGGACAGACACACCTAAAGAGATAAGTGGAACCAGATCAGGACTGAGCTAGTTCTGGGACCATCACCCTTCATTCAAGTCTCTCTTGACCCTGGGGAGATAAACTTGGGTGTGGCTGCTGCCTTTGTGCTGGGAGGAGGAGAGAGATGTCTTGAGAGATCCACAGCCACCCCTCACCCAATTCCCCCAGCCACCACCAGTGGGGTATAGTCCTCCCTCAATAGGATAACTTTCCACAATCAGAAGATCACCTCATTGGACCTCTATAAAAGTATCTGCCTGCCTCCTGTTTGAGGAGATTGGTATCTCAGAGCCACACTCTGTGCCATGCCTTGTCCCCATGAGAAGAAGTCCAAGGATTTCTCTTTTGGTTACCCTTCCCCAGCTCCTAAATAAACTATTATCTTATTCTATTGGATTTGTTTGCAAGAGGGTGTAATTCTTTAAAGAGGAAGTCTTAAGGACCCTTGCCCCAACCCCTACACCTATCCCTATCCCAAACCTCTACCCTGTAGCCCCTATCCTATTTCCCCATAACAAAAACCTAGTAGATAAATTTAATAATCCCAGCTAAAATGAGCAATTACAATGATAAACAACAAATTCTATAAGTAACCAGGAAAAAAAATTAAATTATATAGGAAAGGAAATGTAAACAATACTGTTGTGCATCCACAAGAAACCACAAGAGGAAATAAAAGACTATGCCCCCAGGTGAACCCAAGGTATTACACCCTGTGAGCCTGAGCCCAAGTAATGAAAAAAAAAAAAAAGATAACCTATCAATAAAAAAATAACTTGAAGTATTCCTACAAAGAAAAATCAGAACTAAAAGTATTTTTCAAAAATCCCTGATAACGGATATAAGAGAAAAGTAAACAAAATATTCTAACTAAAGAAGTCACAGTTAAAGAAAAATTTAAAAAAATGTACTGCCTAATTAAAAGGGGAAAAAAAGAAAGAACACAACAGCAACAATAATAGGATAAACAACAGAGAGACTCTCAAGAGATTTCTTTCCAAAACTGGACAAGGAGATAAAGGTGAAAATAAAAGTCAAATGAAAGAAGTGATAGTTGAGAAACAAGCATGAAAGATCATGGACTCAATCTCATATCGCTCAATTTACAGATTAATAAATGGTTTTGGTGGAACCAAAATGCAAAATGAAAAGCGACTATGAAGGGAGATATCAGAAAAAAGATCAAGGGAATATGTGATATAATCATTAAGTGAAAAGTTAATAGTAAAAGGAAAAAAAACTCCTGTAGCTTCTCAAGAAGAGGTTCCCTAGAAGAATGGGTGAAAATGCAAAGGGAAAGACTGAAATATTTGGGTGAAACAATCAGGGACATTGGAATAATTCCTACCACCTAGCAACAATTCTGTTCTATTAATTTCAGGGATTGGTATTTTTAAGAGTGAGTCACAACAGAAAAAAAAAGGGGTGGCAAAGGGAAAACTCTATGAGATAATATTATAGAAACTGTTTAGAAGAGGGAATTCAAAATAGGTTCTGTAGACATTTTAAGTACAAGAAAAATATAGAGACCAAAAAGAAATAAGTATAAAGGACATGAATTTTTTTAAATATCAAAAAATGTCAGAAAGATGATATTGAAGAGAATCATGTAAATCAATATTTCTTAGGAAAAGATGTAGAAAATGAAATTTTAAAACCTAATGAACAAACAATGTGAAAAGGGAGAACCTACATGTTCTAATTTTTTTTTATATATAGCAGCTCTCTTTGTGGTGGAAAAGAACTAGAAATTGCAGGGATACTCATCAAAATGGGAATGGCTGAACGAGTTGTGGTATATGATTGTGATGAAATACCACTGAGGAAATGTCAATGATTTTAGAAAAAAAATGGAAATATTTGCAAAAAATAATGAAGAGAGAAATCAGCAGAACCAAGAGAACATTGTATACAGTAAGAGCAATATTATTTTAAGAGCAACTTTGAGTAAGTTATTGTGACTATTATAAATACCCAAATTAACTGTAAAGCATATGAAGACACAGTCTGCATATCTGCTCCCAGAGAAAGAACTGAGAAAGAGAAGTATGTATAGAACAATTTTACATATATAAATATAATTATTTGTGTGTGTGTATACATATACACACACACACACACACACATATATATATATATATATATATATATATATATATATGAATTACTTGTTACTTGAGGTTTTTATGACCCCATCTTTTGGTTAGAATTAAAAAAACTCCACATGCACTGGCCTGGGGCTCAGGTGCTACACCTACACAGTGGCATGGTGCTCCACCTACTGGTTGTAGCTGTTGCCAGAGGCCTGGCAAAATTATAATGACTGGAAGCCCAGTGAGGGCAGTCATGTGACTGTCAGTCAAGGTTGCCAGCCAATTGGCTTGGGGCTGTGTGTGGTCAGGCTGGGGTCTGCTGGGAAGGAGAAGGGAGGAGTTTCACCATTCTAGCTTGAAGCTGGAAAGTGACAGGACCCAGCTGTGTGTTCTCAGCTGATCCCTGGGCGGTGGTGTTATTCAGGTTGTATCATTTCCCTTCTCCCATTTTTTTTTCCTTTGCCTTAATTCTACTGATCTTTTTTGTGTTTTTAAGTTCATTCTTGTTAATAAGCCCTGTTCTGTTTTTGAGGGAGGCTATGGGTCTCCTTCCTTGTCCCAATATTGTGGGACCTAACACTCCCCAATTAAAATTTGGCACTATATATATGTGTGTGTGTGTGTGTGTGTGTGTGTGTGTGTGTGTGTGTGTGTGTGTGTATCTATATATGTATATATATATGTGTGTGTGTGTGCATATATATATATGTGTGTGTGCGCATATATATGTGTGTGTATGTATGTGCATATATATATGCATGTATTTGTGTCTGATGGTATCCATCTCTGAGGGAGAGGGGAAAATGGAAAAATAAGAAATTTTCAAGATAATTTCATTATATATTTGAAAGGAATGACAAGTTATAAATTGTAGATGTGCAGTTTCATGTGCGATCTTCATTTTATTATACTATTATGGAAATACTAATTTTATTTAGTTTAGTTTAAATTAAAATTAAAGTTTAAATTTTTAAAAAGGAAGGGAGGAAGGAAGGAAGAGATGGATGGAGAAATGAAGGAAAAGTATGCAAAGAAGTGTTGGGTTTTATTTGACTACTTTCCTGATAGGAAAAAAAAAAGAGGAAATTACCTAATTTTATAAAAGGAGGAAACAAGGAACCAATAAGTTAAGCAAAATTTAGAGGAGAGAGAGACCTCAAAAGACATCTAGTCAAAACCTGTGGTGAAGCTTGGTTGTCAAAGGGTAGGTAGGGGCAGCTTTCCCCATGTAACAGAGTTTTCCCTGCATCTGTAGTGTCTCCTTCTTCATGGTCCCTTGGCTCTGCCCCACCAGAGCTTTACACATGGGGAAAGGGAATGAACTATAAAATGCTTAGTCTAAGAAGAGTGGAGGGTTGTTGAGGAGCCAACAGAGGTAACTGCAGAGCTCCATCTGCCTGTGGTGGCCTTACAGGGTTCCTGATTTACTAACAAATTAGCTCAAATCCTACCTGCTGCAAGAAGCTTTTCCTGTTCCCCCTCAGCACTGATAGCTTCCTTCTGAGATTGTTTCTAACTTACTGTCTAAACATCTTGCATATATGGAATTGTCAGCATATTGGGTCCCCACTAGAATGTGAGCTCCTTGAGGATACTTGAAATCAGGGATTGTTTTTACCATCCTTTATAATCCCAGGATTTAGAACAGTGCTTGGCACATGATAAGCATTTAATAAACACTTGTTGGCTGCCTAAGAGTTTGATGGTTTATATCCTTTTTACTCTTTCAAATTATATTATTTTACATTTTAATTAGCAAAGTGCTTTCAATTGGATGTCATGGATCATGAGTGATTATTGTATTTTAAACTGTGAACCTGCTAGCCCGGATTGTTGGAAATCTGGTGCACAAAGGAAGGAAGAAAGAAAACAAGAATTTATCAAGTACTTGCCAAGCACCATACAAATATTATCTCATTTGATCTTCACAATAACCCTAGAAAATAAGTGCTATGATTACCCCATTTTGAGAAATTAGGGCCTACTTAATTGAATTGATATGATTTGCCCAAGGCCACAAAGCAAGTGTTTTGGGGCTGATTTGAATTAAAGTCTTCTTTACTGGACCCAGACTTCTATCTACTGCACCACATGGCTGACCCAAATTTTCTCATTTTCCAGTTGTGGTAGCTGAAGTTTATGGTGGTTAAGTGACTTGCTCGAAGTCAGAGAAGTAGTAAGCATCCTAATGAGGGTGTGGACTCCTGTTATTTCATTTTAGAATCAGCATTCTTTCTATTGTGTGATGATATTAGAAGAGAGGAGGTCTTGTCCATTAAAAACCATTAGAGGCCTTGCCTCCGGCTAGACTAGGTTTGGGGCTTGCTTCCAGAAAAGGGAAAACAAAGTAGGTTCATTTGGAGGGGGAACAGGATTGTTGAGTGAATCAATTTATCAGACAACTTAGCTAAAAACTTAGCAGGATGCTGAAGAATATGGGTTTTTTCTAGGGGACAGACAGCAACCAAAATGTCTAGAAACAAAGTATTGTCTGTGAGGGCAGCCCACAAGGGGCAGTCATACCTGGCAGGTTGGAGGCAACTGCACAAGACTGAATGCCTGGAATGTATGTTTATGTTCCTGGGAACAAGAGACAGGAAGGGTATTCATATAAACAGATGATGGAAATATATGTTAACTGATATTAAGAAGGTTTGTCTAAGGAAAATCCCAATGTAAACTCTAGTTTAAATAGATTATATCATACAATTAAGGGCAAGAAGGTGAGAGTAAGAGGAGAAGAATATCATTTTGGAGGCAGCTCAGGTAACAGCTTTTCTTTAAAAGCAAAAAAGGTCTACTTTGCATAACAGCAAATGGTGATAGCATCTCCTATCCTAAGA
This sequence comes from Dromiciops gliroides, assembly GCF_019393635.1. Classification (NCBI taxonomy): domain Eukaryota; kingdom Metazoa; phylum Chordata; class Mammalia; order Microbiotheria; family Microbiotheriidae; genus Dromiciops; species Dromiciops gliroides. The sequence continues at coordinate 196,615,748 of NC_057866.1, read as the reverse complement.
CTTGTGAGACTGATTTTAGCTTATGAGGTATAAGACTTTAATATTTGTTAACACCCTGGACACTGACTAAATGACATGCTATTCTCATTATTTTCTTCTTGGCTGTCTGCTCAAAATATATCTATTGACTGCCTCCTATACATGCTTTCCTTAAGTTCTTTTTCTTGATTTATATATGCTATTCATATTGGAAATGCACACCTTTATCTGGCTTTTCTTCAGTTTTGTTCCTTTATTCACAAATTGTTCATTTAACTACCTGCAATAGTTAGAAAAACATCAGGGTCATATGAACATCTGAATATAACAAATACATATTTCAGAAATTAATAAAGAACATTCATTAATCATTTCTGCCAACACAGCAAATTCTTAACAAAATAAGACAACTATGTTTTCCCCATGGCTAGTTACACAGGCAGATGCCTGAGGAATTTGGAGATATAGATATATAGTGCATTAGACAGTGCCTCATTAGTCCTTCAGTACATCTGATCAAGTCACATTTCATATTCACAGTGATGAAGAAATCACTTTCCCTACCAAATATGAGACCTGTAACAGCTATTGTTTCCCTCAAAACCAGTGCTTCAAAGTACTTTTTGACTTAGTTATTGTGACCCAGGAAAAAGAAATATGGATAGCTAGCTCAACTTCTGAAAAATAGCTAAGGAAATACTGTGCTGTTCCTGTGTTTCTTATAAGATTATTAGAAATCATCAGCAATAATAAGTGCAGGGTAGAGCCAAGATGGCATGGAGAAGCAAGGAAGTTTTCTGAGCTCTCCTGTGTTTCCCTCAATAATGACATTACATCAGGTCTCTAAATGGATTTTGGAACTACAGAACCTACAAAAAGACAGAGAGACACAATCTTCTTACTTGAGATAATTTAGAAGACTTCAGGAAAGGTATGTCTCACTTGGGCAAAACGGGAAGGCAGCTCATCACAGCTTGACACAACAGCATCTTAGAACAGTTGAGAGTGGCACAGCTGAGAGTGGTAAGAAGCCTGCAATAGTGACCCTTGTGCCCCAGGAGCAGACTTCAACTATAACAATTTAAAAATAGGCTACAATGAGAGTAAGAAACAAAAAAGGACCCTTACCATTGACAGTTTCTATGGTGAAAGGGAAAAACAAAACACAAACTCAGATGAGTTTGTCAAAATGCCTACAATTGAAGACTCAAGTGGGAAGATGATCTTGTCTCAAGACAAAGCCTTCTTGGAAGAGCTCAGAAAGGCTTTTAAAAATCAAATGACAGCACTGGCCCTGGATTCAGGAGGGCCTTAGTTCAAATTTGGCTTCAGACACCTAAAACTTACTAGCTGTGTGACCCTGGACAAGTCACTTAACCCTCATTGCCCTGCAAAAAAAATCAAATGACATATGTAGATGAAAAATTGGGGAAAGAAATGAAAGAAATGAGAGCTACATTGGAAAAAAAACACCAAAAAAAATTCACTGAAGAAAACAGTTCCTTAAAAAATACAATTGAACATAAGGGAGAAAAAATTGGCCAAATGGAAAAGGAGATGCAAAAACTTACTGAGGTAAATAATGCCTTAAAATTAAAATTGGGCAGATCGGAGGTAATGACTCCATGAGACACCAAGAATCTGTCAAACCAAATCAAAAGACTGAAAAAACAGAAGACAATGTGAAATACCTTATTGGAAAAACAATTGATGTGGAAAATAGATCCATGAGAGATAATTTAAGAATTATTGGACTACCTGAAAGCCATAATCAAGAAAAGAATCTAGACACCAGGTTCCAGGAAATTATCTCTTTAAATAACAGTATTTTATTATTTTCCAGTTACATATTAGGATAGTTTTCAACATTTGTTTTCATAGGATTTTCATTCCAAATTTGTCTCCAACCCTCCCTTCCCTCCCTCCTCCCCAAGACAGAAAGGACTCTTATATAGTTTATATATGTACAATCACATTAAACAAATTTCTGCATTAGTTATATTGTGAAAGAAGAATCAGAGCACATGGGAAAAACTTCAAGAAAGAAGGGGAAAAATAGCCCAAAAGTAGAAACAGTATGGTTCAATCTGCATACATAATCCACAGTTCTTTTTTCTGGATGTTGAGAACATTTTCTATCATGAGTTCTTTGAAAATTTTTTTGGTCATTGTGCTGCTGAGAAGAGCTAAGTCTATCACCATTGTTCATCACACAATGTTGCTGTTACTGTATAGAATGTTCTCCTGGTGGGGCAACTAGGTAACACAGTGGGTAAAGCACTGGCCCTGGATTCAGGAGGACCTGTGTTCAAATCCAGCCTCAGACACTTGACACTTACTGGCTGTGTGACCCTGGGCAAGTCACTTAACCCTCATTGCCCTGCAAAAAAAACCCAAAATAAAAATAATTTTCTCCTGGTTCTTCTCCTCTCAGTCAGCATCAGTTAATGTAAGTCCTTCCAGTTTTCTCTGAACTCCTCCCGCTCATCATTTCTTATAGCACAATAGTATTCCATTACATTCATATACTACAAATTGTTTAGATATTCCCCAATTGATGGACATTCCCTCAATTTCTAATTCTTTGCCACCATAAAGAGAGCTGCTATAAATATTTTTTTGTACTTGTGGGTCCTTTTCCCACCTCTATGATCTCTTTGGGATACAAACTTAGCAGTGGTACCACTGGGTCAAAGGTTATGAAAAGTCCAATAGCCCTTTGGAAATTGTCAAGGAGAAATGTTCTGATATTGTAGAATCAGAGGATAAAATAATCATTGAAGGAATCCATCAATCACCTCCTGAAAGAGAACTTAAAAGAAAAATTCCAAGGAGTATTGTAGCCAAATTACAGAATTATCAGGTGCAGGAAAAAATACTCCAAGCAGCCAGAAAGAAGCAATTTAAATATCTTGGAGCCACAGTCAGGATTAGAGAGGACTTGGCAGCTTCAACATTAAAGGATTGCTAGGCTTGGAATATGATGTTCTGGAAGGCAAAGGAGCTTGGAATACAACCAAGAGTCAACTACCCAGCAAAACTGAGCATTCTCTTTCAGGGGAAAAGATGGACATTCAAACAGGGGACTTCCAAGGTTTCCTGAAGAAAAGACCAGAACTGAACAGAAAATTTGATCTCCAAATAAAAGAATAAAGAGAAGTATGAAGAGGTAATCAGGGGGAGGGGGGGAATTTTGTTCAATTAGGTTAAACTCTTTACATCCATATGAGGAAGAATAATATTTTTAACCCTTGGGATCTGTATCTTTATTAAGATATTGTTATTAAATTGATTTTGATATGATGATATAAAGAAGCTTAAGTGGCAGAATAAAATAAGATTGGGGGAGAAGAGGGAGAGAGAGGTGGAATGGAGTTAATTACATCATACGAAGAGGCACAAAAAGAACCTATTACAACAGAGGCAAAGAAGGTAAGGGGTGAGCATTGCTTCAACCTTACTCTCTTCAGATTTGGTTCAGCGTGGGGATAAAATACACTCCTGTTTGAATAAAGGAACTTAGCTTACTCTTTTTTTTAATGTCTTAGGTATGAGTTTAATGTGCTTCCTGACCTGAGATGGAGAATGCTGAAGACAGAATCTGCCACAAACAGATTAGGAGGTCACACACAGCACATGCATCTAGATTAAGAGAAAGGCCATAGAGAGAAGATTCTTGCTCTGAGAGGGGCCAGAAGCACTGACCTGCTCATGCATAGGCAATGGTTCATATTTAAAGATATAGATTCTTGAGCATGGAGATTGGAGGTAGGCAACAGATTTTTTTTAAAAAAAATGTGAATTGGGAGCAGAGTGTTTGAGAAAAAATTATGAGTCAGTGGACAATGGGAAAATAAAGAAGGTTTTAGTTTAACATACACTTCAAGATAATTTGCTACCACAGGTGCCTCATGGGTATGGTTTTCTTTGTTGTTGTTTGGTTTTTTGTTTGTTTTTTCTTTTCAATTTTAGACTTTTATTTTCCAAATTACATGTTAAAGCAAATTTTGGCATCATTTTTTTAAACTTTGTGTTTCAACTTCTCTTCATCCCTTCCCTCTTACCCCCACCCCAAGAAACTAAAACAATTCAACATAAATTATACATGACCAGTCATGGCAAACAATTCTACCTTATCTGGGTTGTGAGTGGAAATAGATAAAACCAAAATTTCAGATTAAGGAATTGTCAAAAAAATATGTTTCAGTCTGTTTTCAGATACCATCAGTTCTTGGGGCAGCTAGGTGACACAGTAAAGCACCAGCCCTGGGTTCAGGAGGACCTGAGTTCAAATATGGCCTCAGACACTTGACACTTACTAGCTGTTTGACCCTGGGCAAGTCACTTAACACTTATTGCCCCACAAAAAAACAAAAAACAAAAAACACAAACACAAACACAAACACATAAAGTCAGATACCATCAGTTCTTTCTCTGTAGATGTACTGCAATTTTCCTAGGTTCTTCAGAGTTAAATTGGATCATTACCTTGCTGTAAATAACCATGTAATTCCCAGCAGATCATCTTACAGTAATGCTGTTATTTTGTATACAGGACATCTCTCTGCTTCTGTTCATGTGTGTCTTTCCAGGTTTTTCTGATAGCACCCTGTTCATCACAATTTCTATATAGTACCTTGAACTTGACAGAGAATTTTCTTCATAATAGCCCAGCAGAGTAGGTACCATAGCTTACTCTTTAAGGGAACAAAAGAGAACAGGGAAAAGGGTGGTATTGATAGAAGTGGGGGCAGAAGCAGGAGAAAAGGGGGGAAAGAAAAGAAAGGGCAACTGGTAAAAAGGAGGGCAGATTGAGGGAGACAGTGGACAGAAGCGAAACACTGGTGAGGAGTAATAGGGTGAAAGGAAAAAAGTAGTACAAACAAAGGGGAAAAGAGGATCGAGGGAAATAAATAGCAATCTTTTTGTTTGTTTTTTTTTTTGGTGAGGCAATTGGAGTTAAGTAACTTGCCCAGGGTCACACAGCTAGTAAATGTTAAGTGTCTGAGGTCGGATTTGAACTCAGGTCCTCCTGAATCCAGGGCCAGTGCTCTTTCCACTGTGCCACCTGGCTGCCCCAATAAATAGTAATCTTAACTGTGAATGTGAATGGGATGAACTCTCCCATAAAATGGAAGTGAATAGCAAAGTGGATTAAAAATCAAAATCCTACAATATGTTTTTTACAAAAAACACATTTGAATCAGAGACATACACACAGATTACAGGTAAAAGGTTGGAGCAGAATATATTATTCTTCAACTGAAGTAAAAAAACAAAACATTAAAGCTATTCTTATCTCAGAGAAAGCAAAAGCAAAAAAACAGATGTAATTAAAACAGATAAGGAAGGAAACTACCTCTTGCTAAAAAGTATGATAGATAATGAAGTAATATCAATACTAAACTTGTATCCACCAAGTGGTAAGCATCCAAATTCTTAGGGAAGAAGTTGAATGAGTTACAAGAGGAAATAGACAGCAAAACCATACTAGTTGGGTATCTGGACTATGACAAATTTCTATTACTTATTGAATGTGTATATGTATGTGTGTATAGTCCTCCTTGAATCATTTTAGATGTCAGACAATTTCAACCATTGACCATTATCATTTTCCCCTCCACTGTTAAAGGTTTTCCTTTTGTACCGTTTTTTAAGTGAGATAATTTCCCCCAGTCTTCTCTTTTTGCCTTTCTCCCAGGCATCCCTCTTTGTCACTTTTCCATCTTATTTTTACATAATTCAAACATAAATGACTCACTTCTATACCGTCATTTTATGTAGAATCATTCTAACTGATGTGCTAATGATAAACTTCTTAAAAGTTACATGCATCATCTTCCCATTTAGGGATGCAAACAGTTTAACTTCTCATCATAAATGTTTGAAAGTTCTCTATTTCACTAAACATCCATTTCTCCTTAAGGATTATATTCAATTTTGCTGTATATGCTATTCTAGGTTGTAATCCCAGCTCCTCTGCCTTCCAGAATATCATGTATTAGCCCTCTGCTCCTTTAACATGGTCTCCAGTAAACTCCTTGTGGTCCTGATTATGACTGCATGATATTTGAATTATCTTTCCCTGGGAACTTTGGATTTGGCTATAATATTCTTGGGAGGTTTTATTTTGGGATCTCTTTCAGGAGGTTATCAGTAGATTAATTTTTAACATCTGGTTCTAGGATATTAAGGTATTTTTTCTTGATAATTTCTTGAAACATGATGTCTAGACTCTTTGATCATGGCTTTCAGATAATTTTAGAATTTTTATATTATGACTCCTTAATCCTTTTTCCAGGTCAGTCATTTTTCCTATGAGATATTTCACATTTTCTTTTTTTTCATCCTTTTGAATTTTAAAAATTGTTTCTTAATGTTTCATGGAGTTATTAATGTCCACTCACCAAATTCTAATTTTCAAGGAATTATTTTCTTCAGCATGCTTTGGAGCTCTTTTTCCATTTCTCCAATTATGATTTTGGTGTTATTTAATAAATTATTTCTGTGCCTCTCACCAGACTATTATTTATCTTTTTATAATTTTCTTCTTCTGCTTTAATTTCATTATATATTTTTTCCTGCTGACGTTATTTGATTTATCATACTAACTTTATTTGATTTTATAACAATATTTAAGTCTCTCAGGAATTCTTATTGAGTTAGTATCCAATTTTCTCTTTGTTTTGTTTTTTGTTTTGTTTTTCTTTTAGGCTTTGCTTTTGCCTATTTTGATTTCATTTTTTTCCTTCCAAATTTGTACCTTGATATTCTTTGTCACCATCTTAGCTTTTTATGGTCAAGATTTTTTTTTTTGCTCATTTTCTCACTCTCTTTCTTTATTTGGTCCATTATGTTATTGTTGGTCTTTGTTGAAATGTGAGGGCTTAGGAAAGGGGCACAGTCTCAAGATTTGGGTTTTTACACACTACTGATTTTAAAGATAGTCCTGGGGATTTGGAACTTTTCAGTGTTTCCAAGGGTGTGTGACCTGTAGAGAGTTATGGTCACTGTTATACTGGTCTGCACTTTGGTATTTACCAAGAAAGGGGCCCGGATTCCTTGGGATTGCAATTGCTGCTACTCCTCAGGGGCCCTCCTTCCTTGGTACCAGAAATAATATTGTTTTTCAGGGTGCCCAGTCCCGTGGGAACAAAAATAATACTGTCCCTGATGCCTTCCACTCCCTTTTAAGGGAAATTGTTCTGGGGGCAGCTAGGTGATGCAGTATATAAAGCACCAGCCCTGGATTCAGGAGGACCTGATTTCAAATCCAGCCTCAGACACTTGACACTTGCTAGCTGTGTGATCCTGGGCAAATCACTTAACCCTCATTACCCGAGAGAGAGAGAGAGAGAGAGAGAGAGAGAGAGAGAGAGAGAGAGAGAGAGAGAGAGAGAGAGAGAGAAAGTCTTCCTCCTTGCCCTTGAATCAAGACCCAGAAGTGGGTATAAAAAATTGAGTTGCCAAACAGTATATGGTCTTGTGTTCATTGCTAGGACAGTGGTACCCTGTAATGTCTCTCTGAGCAGTGTCTAGGTCCTCTTATGATCACTAGTTTGAGAGCTCTTTAAGTTGCTCCTGATTCTGTTACTACCATCGATCCCCACCACTGGCCAGTCTATTTGTCACAGATATCTCTTTCTGACCTCCTGTGCTGCCTTGGGCTGGAAGAATGGCTTCCTCTGACCTTTTCTTGGCTGCCATTCTCCAGAATTCTATTTGAGGCATTATTTTCAAAGTTACCTAGAGGAAAATGTTGATTAAGTTCAGATGAGTACCTTCTCTACTCTTCAGCCTTGGCTCTGCTCCAGAAGTCTAAATCCTATATTTTAACCTTAAGGCAATCTCAGGAGCCATGGAAACTTTTTGATCAGACTACTGACATAGCCATACCTATGCTTTAGGAATATTAATTTAGCAGATGTGTGGAGGATGAATTGTAAAAAAGAGATACTAGATTCAAGGAGTCCAGTAGGGAGGTTACTATAGGAGTTTCAATGAGAAGTTTGATACAACCTGAAATATGGTAGATGTGGATTGAAAAAAGGATTAATATTGGAGATGTTGAGGAGGTAGAATTCAAAAGACTTGGTAACTGCTAAGATACTGTGGTTTAGTAAAAGTCAAGAGTTAAAGGTGAATCTTAGGATTTGAACTTGAATGATGGGAAAAAAGATAGTACCCCAGACAGAAAGAGGAATTCTAGGATAAAAAGTAAGTTTACTAGGAAAAATATTGAGTTCTTTTTTGAACTTGTTCATTTTTAAGGCCTATGAGGTTACCATCCAAGTGGAGATACTAAGAAAAAAAAGGAAAATGCTACTAAATGTAGTTTTTTTGAGAGGCAAATAAAGTTCCTAGAGGTGTTGTTTCTATTATACATTCAAAAACTAAAAAGAAGAAAAAAATCATTTCATGGAATATATATGTGTTCATATTGATATTGTAATCCCATGATAACCATTAAAATGTTTACCTTAATTGTAAATGTAATTTATATTCCAATATCTGCCTTGGAAGATGTGATAGAGAAATTCTAGAAAGAACTTGGTAATACCTGACAAATTAAGTCGATGGTCACTTCAATATAAAGGTCAGCATGGGGGAAATATGTTGGAAAAGAGTTCAAGAAAAGAGACATAATGCCAATAGCCTGAATTAATACTTGCTTCAAGAAAAAAGTCACAATGCATTGGACATGATGAGCACAATATGACAGCACAAAAACTGTAAGACTCTAGAAGAATGTTTCTTAGCTGGGTTTGTGTCATTTGACCCCTTTGGCAAGCTGATGAAATCTATAAACCCTTACTCATAGAAATGTTTTTATAATGTATAAAATAAAATGGATTACAATGAAAATCAGTATATCAAAAGATACTTATCAAATTATCTTTTTTAAAGTACATGGTCAAAAAAAATTAAAAAGTACTTGGTCTTCAGGTTAAAAAACCCTGAGAAACAGAAGCAATGCGTCCAAAATTAGAAGGGAGGCAGAAAGCTGGGAAACAATTTTTATAGACATTATTTCTGATAAAGACCTCATTTCTAAAATATATCAGGAATAAAATCAAATTTATAAGAATACAAGTCATTCCCCAATTGAGAAATGGTCAAAGGATATGAACAGGAAATTTTCTGATGAAGAAATCAAAACGATCTATTGCCATTTAAAAATGCTCTAAATCAATATTGATTTGAGAAATGAAAATTAAAACAACTCTGAGGTACTTCCTCATACCTATCAGATTGGCTAATATGACAAAAAGAGAAAATAATAAACCTTGGAGAAGCTGTGGAAAACTTGGAACACTAATACATTGTTGGTAGAGCTGTGAACTGATCCAACCATTCTGGAGAGCAATTTGGAACTATGCCCAAAGGGCTATAAAGCTGTGCATACCCTTTGACCCAGCAAAAAGACCACTATTAGGTCTTTTTCCCAAAGAGATCATAAAAAAAGGAAAAGGTCCCACAGGTACAAAAATATATATAGCTGCTCTTTTTGTGGTGATAAGGAATTGGAAATTGAGGGGATGCCCACCAATTGGGGAATGGCTGAACAAGTTGTAGTATATGAGTGTAATGGAATACTATTGTGAGGAAAGAAATGATGACCAAGTGGATTTCAGCGAAACCTGGAAGGACTTACATGAACTGATGCTGAATGAGATGAGCAGAACCAGGAGAACACTGTACACTGTATCAGCAACATTATGTGTTGATGAACTGTGATAGACTTGACTCTTCTCAGCAATACAGTGGTCCAAGATAGTCCCAAAGGACTCATGATGGAAAATGATTTTCAAATACAGAAAAAAAGAACTGTGGAATCTAGATACAGATTGAACCATAATATTTCTATTGTTTTTGTTGTTGTTGTTTTCCTTTTTTGAGTTTTTTTCCTTTTTGCTCTGATTCTTCTTTCACAGCATACCTGATGCAGAAATATGTTTAATATGATTGTACATATATAACCTATATTAGATTTCTTGCTGTCTTTGGGAGGGACAGAAGGGAGGGGAGGGAGGGAGAAAAATTTGAAACTAGAAATCTTAGGAAAACAAATGTTGAAAACTATCTCTACAAGTAACTGGAAAATAATAAGATAATTTTATGAAAAATAATACGTATTAAAAAACACTGATATAGAAGAAGGCATGACAGGTTGATACCAAGAAGGTGTCAATTTATTGGATGATAAGTAGGCATCAAATCAATTTTACGTAGGAATTGTGATGTTTAAAATCTAAATTGTGGTCGCCTTAAATTAAAAAGCTTCAGTACCAGTCTTTGGACATTAAACATTTATTAAAGCATACAGATATTTACAAGGAGTCCAGAAAGTTAAGAAAAAGAAGTCCTACCTAGCCTAAAGTTCCAGCCTGGTTGGGTTCTTCTTCAAGTCCTCCTCCACGAGCCTGCTTTAATCAGAAACCCCCAGCAAGCTGTTTGTGGAAGCTTTTTATAGGTCTGGAACAGAGGCGGTCCTTACACACCACTTCAAGGTGATTGGTTGCTGTCCTCCAAATCCATTGGCTTTGAAGGTGTTCTCAAGTTGAGTTCACAGTCTAGTTTCTGAGAACAATACCTTCTTAAGGGCTAGCCAGGTGTGATTACAATCCAGTTAACTTGAAGTAGGCTTAATCAGCAGTCAATCACTCTCACTTGATTCAATCAGTATATATTAATCTTCAGGTGGGTCTTTGAGTATCTGCTAAATCCCATTATTTCATCACAGAATAGAAGGAATTTTACCTCTATCTATGATCATATTATCAATCAAAATATAAAATCACAATACTAGCTATATTAAAATCACTAAATGAAGGTTGATTTGAGTCAAATCCTAATTTGGGATACTGAATTATTTTCATTCTATAATAACTAAATGGCCTTAGAAAAAGAGTGCTGTTCAGAAGAAAAACCTATTCAAATTTCTTTTATTAAACAATAAAAGATTGTTAGAGAATTGTTATTGCTTAAAGCATGTATTCTTCCTTAAATTTCAAGTTAATGAAAAAACACTATTAAACTGTAATAAATTAATAACGAGAACCACCCACTCCCTCTTCAGTTCTCTCCTAGTTGAAATGTCCCTGGAGACTGTGAACAATAACCAGGGTCCTTGTTTTGCTCAGCCACATTGTCAGTTGCTAGTCTGAAAGTATTCTCTCGAAAACCGTCTCCTTCTATTACCCCCTTTACCTTAAAAATCTGTTCTTTTTTTAGGATTTGTGTGTGTGTGTGTGTGTGTGTGTGTGTGCATCTTATTGTATTATCAAATGCTGAAAAGTAATAGGAAACTATTGGAATTTACTGTGATTTAAAATAAAATCTGAGTAATTGTAATGAGTTAAAGAAGCATTTATTAAGCTCTTACTATGTGCCAAGAAGGGCAGCTAGGTGGTACAGTAGATAGAATGCTGGACCTGGAGTTAGGAAGACTCATCTTTATGAGTCCTCACACACTTACTAGCTAGGTGACCTGGGGCAAATCACTTAACCCTCTTTGCCTCAGTTTCCTCATCTGTAAAATGAGCAGGAGAAAGAAATGGCCAATTACTCCAGTGTCTCTGGCAAGAAAACCCAAATGGGATCACTGAGAGTCAGGTATGACTTAAAAAATGACAACAAAAAAATGTTTTTAAGTGATAATATGTGATGAGTGAAATGGGGATAATGTCATAGGTGGGTTATAATGTTTGTACAAATTAAATTAGTCATATCTTTGTCATTTTTGAGGAATTAAATAAACATTCATTAAGAGCTTATTATTTACAATGCACTCTTATGAACATTATTTCATTTGGTCCTCATGATATCCCTGGGAAGAAATTACTGTTATTATCCCCATCTTACAATGAAGAAACTGAGGCAGATAGGTTAAATAACTTGGTCAGCAACATGCTGCTAGTATCTGAGGTGAGATTTGAACTCAATTCTTTCTAGACTCTAGGCCCAGCCTATTATGCCATTATAGTTGTCTCCTTTTTTGAGATGGAGGATATTGACCTGTGGTTTTATTAATGTGGGAAAAGACCAGTATAGAAGAATGAAAACTCCTTCTATCAAATCATATCAGAGATTGGTCTATAATGAAATCTTCAGAATTCCTAGGGGTCCTAAGAGGCACTTTCCAAGGTCCCACAGCCAATAATGTCAGAGGCAGATCTTGAACCTTTATAAATATGATTTCTTTTTTTTTTTTTTTGGTGAGGTAATTGGGGTTAAGTGACTTGCCGAGGGTCACACAGCTAGTAAGTGTCAAGGGCCTGAGGCCAGATTTGAACTCAGGTCCTCCTGAACCCAGGGCCAGTGCTCTATCCATTGTGCCACCTAGCTGCCCCTGTAATATGATTTCTTATCCTTACTTATCAAATTACCATTTGGTAAGTATATGAAATAGCTGTGTGATGTTTTCAGAAAAAAGGAATCAAAGAAGGTGTGCTTTCAAATTCTAGCCTTTCTACTTATTACCACAGACCTTTGCCACTTAGCCTGTAGGTCTTTAGTTTGTTCATGGATAAAACTAGAGGGTTGAAGCTAAAGATCTTTTTTTTATGTATAAGGTATTTTATTTTTTCCGTTACATGTAAAGATAGTTCTCAACTTTTGTTTATACATGCTTTACAATTTCAGATTTTTCTCCCTCCCTCCCCTCCCTCCCCCCTCCCCTAGACAGCAGGTAATCTGATATAGGTTATATCTATATATCTCTATACATATACATATACATATATATACACACACATATATATATATACACATAATAACATTAATCCTATTTCTGCATTAATCCTGTCACAAGAGAAAAAATCAGAGCAGTGATGCAAAACCTCAAAATAGAAAAAAAAAACAACAGCACCCAAAACAAAAGAAATAATATGGTTCAATCAGCATCTATACTCCACAGTTCTTTCTTTCTTTTTTTTTTTTCTTGGATTTGGAGATCCTCTTCTATCATGAGTTCCCTGGAACTCTTCTGTACCATTGCATTGGTGAGAAGAATATAGTCCATCACAGTAGGTCAACACTCAATGTTGATGATACTGTGTACTATGTTCTTCTGGTTCTGCTCATCTCACTCATCATCAGCTCACGTAAGACCCTCCAGGTTTCTCTGAACTCTTCCTGCTCATCATTTCTTATAGCACAATAGTATTCCATTGTATTCATATACCACAACTTGTCCAGCCATCCCCCAATTGATGGGCACCCCCTCAACTTCCAGTTCCTTGCTACCACGTAAAGAGCAGCTATAAATATTTTTGTACATGCAGGTCCCTTTCCCCCTTCCATGATTTCTTTGGGAAAAAGACCTAAAAGTGGGATTGCTGGGTCAAAGGGTATGCACAGCTTTATTGCCCTTTGGGCATAATTCCAAGTTGCTCTCCAGAATGGATGGATCAGCTCACAGCTCCACCAACAATGCATTAGTGTTCCAATTTTCCCACAGCCTCTCCAACATTTATTATCTTCCTGTTTTGTCATTTTAGCCAATCTGATAGGTGTCAGGTGGTACCTCAGAGTTGTTTTAATTTGCATCTCTCTAATCATTAGAGATTTAGAGCATTTTTTCATATGGGAATAGATAGCTTTGGTTTCTTCATCAGAAAACTGCCTGTTCATATCCTTTGACCATTTCTCAATTGGGGAATGACTTGGATTCTCATAAATTTGATTTAATTCCCTATATATTTTAGAGATGAGGCCTTTATCAGAAGCACTGGCCTCAAAAATTGTATCCCAGCTTTCTGCCTCCCTTCCAATTTTGGATGCATTGCTACTGTTTGTACAAAATTTTTTTAATTTAATATAATCAAAATCATCCATTTTGCATTTTATAATATACTTTATCTCTTGTTTGGTCAAAAACTGTTTTCCTTTCCAAAGATCTGATAGGTACACTATTCCTTTCTCTCCTAATTTACCTATGGTATCACCTCTTATGTCTAAATCATGTATCCATTTTGACCTTATTTTAGTATAAGGTGTAAGATGTTGGTCTATGCCTAATTTCTGCCATACTATCTTCCAGTTTTCCCAGCAGTTTTTGTCAAATACTGAGTTTTTATCCCTGAAGCTGGAGTCTTTGGGTTTATCAAACACTACATTACTAGTGTCATTTACTACTGCATTTCCTGATCCTAGCCTATTCCATTGATCTACCACTCTATTTTTTAGCCAGTACCAGATAGTTTTGATGACTGCCGCTTTATAGTAAAGCTCCAGGTTTGGTACAGCTAACCGACCTTCCTGTGAGGTTTTTTTCATTATTTCCCTGGATATTCTTGATTTTTTGTTTTTCCAGATGAATTTTGTTATTATTTTTTCTAGCTGTATAAAATAATTTTTAGGTAGTCTGATTGGTATGGCACTGAATAAGTAAATTAATTTAGGCAGTATTGTCATTTTTACTATATTAGCTCTGCCTATCCATGAGCAATTGATACCTTTCCAATTATTTAGATCTGATTTGATTTGTGTGAAGAGTGATTGGTAGTTGTGTTCATAGAGTTCCTGGGTTTGTCTTGGCAAGTAGACTCCCAAGTATTTTATATTATCTACCGTTACTTTAAATGGAATTTCTCTTTCTATCTCTTGCTGCTGGACTTTGTTGGTCATTTATAGAAATGCTGATGATTTATGTGGATTTATTTTATATCCTCCTACTTTGCTAAAGTTGTTAATTGTTTCAAGTAATTTTTGACTTGATTCTGAAGGAATCCTTAAGTATACCATCATATCATCTGCAAAGAGTGATAGTTTTGTTTCCTCCTTGCCTATTCTAATTCCTTTATTTCCTTTCTCTTCTCTGATTGCTAAAGCTAACATTTCTAGGACAATATTAAATAATAGGGGTGATAATGGACATCCCTGTTTCACCCCTGATCTTATTGGGAAGGCCTCTAATTTATCTCCATTGCATATAATACTTGCTGATGGCTTTAGGTAGATACTGTTTATTATTCTAAGGAAAGCTCCCCCTATTCCTAAACTCTCTAGTGTTTTTATTAGGAATGGGTGCTGTACTTTGTCAAAAGCTTTCTCTGCATCTATTGAGATAATCATATGATTTTGGTTGGTTTTCTTATTGATGTGGTTGATTATGTTAATAGTTTTCCTAATGTTGAACCAGCCCTGCATTCCTGGTATAAATCCCACCTGGTCATAGTGTATGATCCTGGTGATCACTTGCTGTAATCTCCTTGCTAATATCTTATTTAAGATTTTAGCATCAATATTCATTAGGGAAATTGGTCTATAATTTTCTTTCTCTGTTTTTGTTTTGCCTGGTTTTGGTATCACCACCATATTTGTGTCATGAAACGTATTTGGTAGAACTCCTTCTTCACCTATTTTTCCCAATAATTTGTATAATATTGGAATTAATTGTTCTTTAAATGTTTGGTAAAATTCACCCATAAACCCATCTGGCCCTGGGGATTTTTTCTTAGGGAGTTCATTAATAGCTTGTTCAATTTCTTTTTCTAACATGGGTTTATTTAAGGATTTTATTTCCTCTTCAGTTAACCTGGACAGTTTGTATTTTTGTAAATATTCATCCATTTCATTTAGATTGTCAAATTTATTGGCATACAGTTGGGCAAAATATTTCCTAATTATTGCTTTAATTTCCACTTCATTGGTGGTAACATCACCCTTTTCATTTTTGATACTGGTAATTTGGTTTTCTTCTTTCTTTTTTTTTAATCAAATTAACCAATATTTTATTGGTTTTTTCATAAAACCAGCTCTTAGTTTTATTGATTAATTCTATAGTTTTTTTGCTTTCAATCTCATTAATTTCTCCTTTAATTTTCAGGATCTCTAATTTAGTGTCTAATTGGGGATTTCTAATTTGTTCTTTTTCTAGCTTTTTAAGTTGCATGCCCAATTCATTAATCTCCTCTTTCTCTTTCTTATTCATGTAAGCATTTAGAGCTATAAATTTTCCCCTAAGCACTGCTTTGGCTGCATCCCATAGATTTTGGTATGTTGTCTCATTATTGTCATTATCTTGGATAAAGTTATTGATTGTTTCTATGATTTCTTGTTTGGCCCATTCATTCTTTAGAATGAAATTATTTAGTTTCCAATTGATTTTCATTCTACTTTTCCCTGGCTCTTTCTTACATGTAATTTTTATTGCATCATGATCTGAGAAGGATGCATTTACTATTTCTGCCTTTCTACATTTGACTAGGATGTTTTTGTGCCCTAATACATGGTCAATTTTTGAAAATGTGCCATGTACTGCTGAGAAAAAGGTATATTCCTTTCTATCCCCATTCAATTTTCTCCAGACATCTATCATGTCTAACTTTTCTAGTAATCTATTCACCTCTTTCACTTCTTTCTTATTTATTTTTTTGCTAGATTTATCTAATTCTGAGAGGGGGAGATTCAGATCCCCCAATAGTATAGTATTACTGTCTAATTCCTCTTGTAACTCATTTAACTTCTCCTCTAAGAACTTGGATGCTATACCACTTGGCGCATACATATTTAATATTGATATGACTTCATTATCTATAGTACCTTTAAGTAAGATGTAATTTCCTTCCTTATCTCTTTTAATGAGATCTATTTATGCCTGCACTTTGTCTGAGATAAAGATTGCTACCCCTGCCTTTTTTACTTTAGCTGAGGCATAATATATTCTTCTCTAGCCTTTTACCTTTACTCTGTGTGTATCTCTCTGCTTCAAATGTGTTTCTTGTAAACAGCATATTGTAGGATTCTGGTTTTTAATCCACTCTGCAATTGACTTCCGTTTTATAGCAGAGTTCATCCCATTCACATTCACAGTTATTATTACTGACTGTCTATTCCCCTCCATTCTATTTACCCCCTTTGTACTTTTCCCCCCTTTTTCACCCTATTCCTCCTCACCGACGTTTTACTTCTTACCCCTGCTTCCTCTGATCTGCCCTCCCTTTTTATCACCCCCCTCTCTTTTCTTTACCCTTTTCTCCCTTGCTTTTGTCCTCCCTTCTATCAGTCCCCCCTTTCCCTTCCCCTTTTGTTTCCCTAAAGAATGAGTTAAGTTTCTTTATCCCAATGAACGTATATGTTATTCCCTCTTTGAGTCAAATCTAATGAGAATAGGGTTGAAACCATGATCCCCCCTCCTTTCTTTTCCTCTATTGTAATAGGTTTTTTTCCACCTCTTCATATGATATAATTCATTCCATTCCACCTCCCCTTTCCTCTCCTCCCCAGAGACTCCCTTTTTAACCCCTTAATTCTTTTGTATCATCACATCAAAGACAATTTATATTTATACCCTCTATATAAAGTCCTTCTCTCTGCCCAAATACATTTACCGTTCTTAAGAGTTATGAGTATTATCTTCCTGTGTAGGGATATAAACAGTTTAACCTAATAGGGTAACTTTTTTTTTCCCCCTCTGTTTACCTTTTTAAACTTCTCTTGAGTCTTGTATGTTGAGATCAAATTTTCTATTCAGTTCTGGTCTTTTCACCAGGAAAGATTGAAAGTCCCCAATGTTATTAAATGTCCATCTTTTCCCCTGAAAGAAAATGCACATTTTTGCTTGGTAATAGATTCTCGGCTGCAATCCAAGCTCCTTTGCCTTCCGGAATATCATATTCCAAGCCTTGCGTTCCTTTAATGTTGAAGCTGCCAGGTCCTGAGCAATCCTGACTGTGGCTCCATGATATTTAAATTGCTTCTTTCTGGCTGCTTGGAGTATTTTCTCCTTCACCTGATAATTCTGGAATTTGGCTACAATATTCCTTGGAGTTTTCCTTTTGGGGTCTCTTTCAGGAGGTGATTGGTGGATTCTTTCAATGATGATTTTATCCTCTGATTCTATGATATCAGGGCAGTTCTCCTTAATAATTTCCTGGAATATGGTGTCTAGATTCTTTTTCTGGTCATGGCTTTCAGGCAGTCCAATGATTCTCAAATTGTCTCTCCTCGATCTGTTTTCCAGATCAGTTGTCTTTCCAGTGAGGTATTTCACATTTTCTTCTATTTTTTCATTTATTTTATTCTGCTTGACTGATTCTTGGTGTCTCGTGGATTCCTTATCTTCCAACTGTCCCACTTTAATTTTTAAGGCATTGTTTTCTTCAGTGAGATTATGCACCTTTTTTTCCATTTGGCCAAATGAATTTTTTAAGCCTTTGTTTTCTTCAGCTTCCTTTTCTAAGCTGCTGATTCTTTTTTCATAGTTTTCTTGTTTTGCTTTCATTTCTCTCCCCATTTTTTCTTCTACCTCTTGCAATTGATTTTTAAAATCCTTTTTGAGCTCTTCCATGAAGGCTTTTTGTTCTTGAAACCAATTCACCTTTCCTTGTGATGCTTCAGATGTAGACAATTTGAGGCTATTGTCCTGATCTGAGTTTGTGTTGGCTTCTTCCCTATTGATACAGAAGCTCTCAATGGAGAGGGCTCTTGCTTCTTACTCATTATTGCAGCTTATTTATTTATTCTTTAAATTTAGGTCTGTTCTGGGGGCACCAGGGTCCCTGTTTTGGGCTTCTTGTGCAGGTGTATAGGTGCTGTGTGATCAGGCTTTTACTCTGAGGCCTTTATGGTGTGTGGAGATCCCCCGCCCTGCACTTCCTGTCTGATTGTGCTCGGCCAGCCAGGCACCAGACCCCGGCGTCTGATCCCGCCGTTCGTGGCCCTCTTGGCCGGTGCAGGTAGGTTTTTCCGCTGCGTTGCTGCCCGGGGTGGGCCTCCCTTTTGCCCGAGTCAGACCGACCTTTTCCTGAAGTCTTCTAAATTATCTCTGGTTGGAGGACTGTGTCTCTCTGTCTCTTTGCAGGTTCTGTAGTTTCAGAATCTGTCCAGAGGCTTGATTTAATGTTCGTTTTGAGGGAACAGAAGGAGAGCTCAGGCAGCTTGCTGCTTCCTCTCTGCCATCTTCAAGATCTTTAAGGTCACTTTCAGCTGTGATGTGCTATTTTATGCTAATAAATGAGATAATATGGAGAGGGGAGTATACCCTTTGAATCTAGAGGACATCACTATACACAACTATATAAGCTTGCTATAATTTTACTCTTTATCTATCCCATTGCTTTTATATAGGCTGCATTTCTCCATCTTACAGTTTACATCTTACATCCACTTTACACCTATGTCTAGCTTGTATAAAACTTAAATATTTTCCTTTCAGAGATCCCATAAGTGAACAATCTATATTGGATTGTAGCCTATTTTTCACACTAATTGGCATATTTCATTTATTTCTAGTAAAACAGTATTATTTATTGAATGTGCAAAGACATATATTTTTGTCAAGACAAAGTATAGAAAGGAGTTTGTTCTTGTTGTTAAATCATTTTCAGTCATGTCCGATTCTCCATGATCCCATTTTGGGTTTCTTGACAGATATACTGCAGTGATTTGCCATTTCCTTCTCCAACTCACTTTACAGATGAGGAACTGAAACAAACAAGGTGGAGTGACTTGAAAAAGGTGACCCAGATAGTAATTTTCATAGGCTGGATTGGAATTCAGGTCCTCTTGACTTCAGGGCTAGGTTTCTATCCAATGTTCCACCTAGCTGCCCTGTGGCCAGGAAGCACTGATGGTATTTCTTTGGCTCAGAGTTTGATATATCAAATCAATGATTGTCTAAAAATTCCTGAATGTTTCTGGGGAAGTCCTTCATCAGTGAAGAGTAGGAGAAATGAAGGTAGCTAGCTAGAGGCAA
The DNA here is from genome assembly GCF_019393635.1 of Dromiciops gliroides. Taxonomy (NCBI): domain Eukaryota; kingdom Metazoa; phylum Chordata; class Mammalia; order Microbiotheria; family Microbiotheriidae; genus Dromiciops; species Dromiciops gliroides. The sequence goes on along the minus strand of NC_057866.1, from coordinate 196,596,067 downwards.
GGAGAGCCCACATTGTTATCAATAGTTCCATATAAGAATGCTCAATTCTCTATGTTGAGACTATTCCCATGTCCAGGTAAACAGACCACACAAATGCCACTTTGTTGATTTAGAGAGCATACAGTATATTTGAATTGTTTGCAGGAGTGTAAGTATTTATTATGGAGGGATCTTATGTAATAGATCCTTCACAAGTCCCTGTCAGTCCAATTAGTAAAAAAATACTGTCTTTCCATCAGAGTCACTTTTTGTTTTGTCTTTAACTGCCTTTGGCATGCAGTAGCATTTGTCCAAAGCAGAAGAGATGATAATATTCTGTCTGGCCATAATGTTAATTTCATCATTAAAAAAGGTAGAAAGAGAGTGACCCTGGGCAATTCACTTAACCCCCATTGCCCTGCCCTCCCCCCAAAAAAGGTCAAAAGAGAAAAAAACGGAGCTGCTGTCCTGTATTTGATATGATCAATAAGGAGTAATTAATTTCAAAAGTACACATGACCAGAATCTTTAGGGCAAGAGATGATTCCTCATTGAATTCACAAAAGGTGAGAAGAAAGCCAGGGAGAGTGAGAGATGGATAGTGAAATAAGATATCTAAATAGAGGAAATACTGAATGAAAGCCCAAAGTGATTATTTTTTTTTTGTTCAAAAAGCAAAGGCTTTACAGACATCATCACTTCATAATCAATTTCCCCCTATGCCTTCTGTCTAAATTTATTCCTGTCATCTGCCTTAATACTGAGAAAGTTCTTATGAGCTAGATGTATTGTCTTCCCATGTAGGAAAGTAAAGAGTTTAACCTTTTAACATCCATCTTGATTTCTTTTTCCTGTTTGCCTTTTCATGCTTCTCAGGGGTCTTGTATTTGAAAGTCAAATTTTTCATTCAGTTCTGGACTTTTCATCATGAATACCTTAAAGGCCTCTTTTTCATTGAAGTCCCATTTTCCCCCCTGAAAGACTGCATGCAGTTTTGCTGCGTAGGTGATTCTTGGTTGTAATTCCAATTCCTTTGCCCTTTGGAATATCATATTCTATGCCCTCCAGTCCTCTAATTTAGAAGGTGATAGATCTTTTGCTATCCTGACTGTGGCTCCACATTGCTTAAATCATTTCTTTTTGGCTGTTTGGAATATTTTCTCCTTGACCTGTAACTCTGGAATTTGGCTATAATATTCCTGGAAGTTTTCCTTTTGGGATATCTTTCAGGAAGTGATCAGTGGATTCTTTCAATATCTATCTTACCTTATGTTTCTAGAATATCAGAGCAATTTTCCCTGACAGTTTCTTGGAAGATGATGTCTAAGATCCTTCCTTGATCATGGTTTTCAGGTAGTCCAATAATTTTCAAATTATCTTTCCTAGATCTATTTTCCATGCCAGCTATTTTTCCAAGAATATATTTCACATTGCCCTCTATTTTTTATTCATTTGGGTTTGCTTCATTTTGTCTTGGTTTGTCATAAAGTCACTAGCTTCCATTTGTTCAATCCTAATTCTTAGGTAATTATTTTCTTCAGAGAGCTTTTCCATTTGGTTTTTCAAGCTGTTGACTTTCTTCTCATCACTTTCCTGAATCACTTTCATTTCTCTTTCCATTTTTACCTCTACCTCTCTTACTTTATCTTCATAGTCCTTTTTGAAGCCCCTCTATGTCCTGAGACCAATTCATATTTTTCTTGGAAACTTTGGATATAGGAGCCCTGATGTTGCTATCCTATTCTGAGGTTGCACCTCAATTTTCCTTGTCACTAAAAAAAAAAAAAAAACCTTTCTATGGTCTGCTTCTTTCTCTGTCTGCTCATCTTGCCTTTCTTTTACTTGACTTTTAGCTCCTTAAAGTGGGGCACTGTTTCAAGGCTGTACTGTACCAAGCTTCAGGGGGTCCAAGGTGGTACAATTTAAGGATAGGCAAGTTCTTCACTTGCCTGGCCTGTGCTCTTGTCTGTAAATAACCCCAGGCCTACTTGCTCTTCAACCACAAAACAAAGTTTTTATTTTGCTGGGTTTATAGCTCTGGTGAGCCTGTGCCCCTCTCCCACCTGGGCCACCACTCAAAGCTGCTTCCTGGTTGCCAGCAAAGGTAAAACAACCAAGCTCTGCCTCAGTGCCTGTAGAGACCCCTGTAATCTTGCCCTGACCAACCACTCAGCCCTCTCATGAGACCTTGAGCTTAGTTCCAGAAGAAGCCAATACTGTAGCCAATTCAGAAGCTCTGGAGGTCTCTTTCTGTGACACAGATTGCCTGGGGCTGGATCTGTGTTGGTGCAACCTTGGGGATGTCTTCCATTCCTGCTCCATCAAAGCAGACCCCTCCTGCCAACCTGCTAAGTCATCTCTGGCTGCAAAATAATCTCCTCCCATCCTTTTGTGAGTTCTGCTGCTCCACATACTGTCTTATGGAATTATTTGAAGTGATTTGGAGGGATTTGGGGGAGAGGTCCAAGGAGTCACTGCCTGTTCTTTGCCATTTTGGCTCCAACCCAGGAAGTCAACACAAGTTACTCAACCCTTTTAGAGTAACTATTCCTCCACTTTCTCCCCCTCTTTCCCCTCCTTCCCCTCCCCATCTTTACCCTCCTTATCCTTCCCTTTATCCTCTTCTTCTTCCTGCTCCTCTTCCTCCTCACACCCCTCTTCCTTCTCCTTCTTCTCCTCATATCTCCACATGGGCAGTCGTACTCTTACATGTGAGTGCTCTGTCCAAAGGAATATAAATTTTGATCAATTATGCTTTGCAAGGTATTTATGAGGCTTGGAAACTAGATATTTTTCTTTGCTACTTATTTACTCTATCATTTTTTAACTGGGGCAATTAAATCTTTTCTCTCATATAGTTTTCATTTCTGATTTCTTAAAATATATCTATGGAAAGACAGGCTTGGATAAAGTCCATCAGTATTCAAGTGGATTTGACTATGCCTTTAAACTCAATATCACTCTGGATCTCACTGACTGGCCAAAATGAGTCCTAACTTGCTCATTGTTTGGATTTTGATTGCTCAGAGGGAGCTTATATAACAATTATTTTTGTTCTAGTTAGAAACTCTGAGGGTCTTTCCCTCACTGATTCTTTTATGAAGGTAAAGGAGATCATCTTTTACTTCAGTTCTTACCTACCCTTTAAATTACTTAATGGGTCTCTCCTCAGACAAACTGAGACTTGGGAAAGATCTTAGCATAAAAGGCCCGAGGTTTCCCACTACATCCTAGGCCACCACCCTGGAGACCTTCTGACAGAATCACGATGACCAATGGTGTTGATGATGTTGAAGAAATTATTCATGTTCCATACTGGGTTGGAGTAGATTGAGTCTGAAGTTCCTCCCAATTCTTGGAAAGAAGTGAAGATGAATAACTAATGATTTAGGGGCAGCTAGGTGGTGCAGGGGATAGCTCACCAGCCCTGGATTCAGGAGGACCTAAGTTCAAATCTCGACTCATATACTTGACACTTACTAGCTGTGTGACCCTGGGCAAGTCACAACTCCAATTGCCTCACCAAAACAAAACAAAATGAAACAAAATCAGACAAACAAACAAAAAAGCCTAATGATTTGGGGGAGATCCAGAGTTCTCTCTTTTTCTAAAGTCCTCATTTTCAAGCTTGATCTGTGAAGGATGATGCTGATAATGAAGCTGAATTAATTTTCTCCTCAACCTTGCTCAGATCTTATCCAAACCTAAAAGGAATTTAATCTAAAGTGGGGAAGCCCATAGTGGGCTAAACAGATTTTATGGAGATAAATTATTTAATTAGATTGCACAAGCCTGGACAATTTAGAAGCAAATGACATGATAAAAGTTATATCCCCCAGCCTTACATCCCTAGGATCACTTCTCATTGTAATATTTATTCTCTCTCATTACTTGTTAAGCAGTGAAAGTCATTGCCATTCTCAGGAACACCCACCCTTCCAAGGGCATATACTCTTTTAGTCAGTTCCATGGGAGGACTTTGGCATTCAAGAGTTTCACTGAGCCCTTTTAGAAGTAAAATACTACCATTATCAATAAAATTATCAATTACCCAGAAACTATATCACTAGAAATGTTTAAATGTCATATCTTATATCCTGTGGCTCGGTGATTCTCTCACCTGTGATTATTGGATCTCCTACTCAGTATTCCTTTTCTCTGTTTAGTGCTCCAAATTCCCCAAGTGTCTCATGTTTATTGAGACATTTACACTTTGATGCATCTATGTATCTCTGATTTCAGTGGATGAGCTACTCCCTTCACTGATAGAGATCAGAACCTTCTCATTCTTTGTGATGTTTAATCATGTTTTTTTCATTGATCCTCCAGAGAACCTCTATGCAGAGGCCTTCTTGTTGTTGCAGTATTTCAGGAAATCTAGTTAAACACTTAAATTATCCACATTTTGCTTCCTTTTCTCCCTCTATTGGCTAGCTCACCTGCCATTCTGATCACAAATGTCCTTGATGTTTACAGATGCCTCCTCTGCTCTAGAAATCATCATCATTTACATTCTGCAACCTGCATCTTTGTCATTTTTAAATATTGCAAAACTGCAGTGCTCTGCAGTATGAAACATCACCAGAAAAATAATGAATCAGCATGTAATTGGGGATCATTTAAAGCTATGCACAGTTTTCCAAATGCCTTTGTTTCCAATCTACTTCTACTCTCTTCCAGGATCAGTTCATTGTCCATCTGTCATTCCTGTTTAATATGCATATTTATGGATGGGCTAACTTCATAGGCTCTCTGTCAGGCTGCACAGCAGAGTATGGGCAATGTGTGTTTTTCAAACACTTTTGGGGTGATGCTGTGAATTTCAATGATGAGGCTTCACAGTGTCCTCATACTTATTTCAATTAATGGTATAATGCAATCTGCTAATAGGAACATTTGCTGATACGCACTATTAATAATTCAAGACTAAAGGTATACTTGATTAAAATAATGAGGTCTTTTTGTCCACAATCTAACAGGATGACATTGTATCACTAGGATAAGATGTAAAGATGGACATTTTGTTAGAGCAATGTCAGCCAAAGGCATTCCATTTGCAAAAGGAATCACCTCACCAGGGTGGTTTATGTTAATAGAAACTTCTACCACACTTTTAGAGAATGATGGTGTCTTCCTCCCTAAAGCCCTGGAGCAAAGATGTTCACTGAGTGAGAGGCTCCTCCTCTGATATAAGTTTTGAGAGCATTTTTATCATCTACCAGATTTTAAAAGAAAAAGAGAGACTCTGGGCAACACTTAACAATTTCTTTTGATGTCATTTGATTCTTTAATAAAAATGCTGGGGATAAAAAAAAAAAAACACCCAAACCATTCTCCTTTCTGGGAGCTTATATTTGAACTGGGGAGACCACACACACACACACACACACACACACACACACACACATACATGGTTATATATATATATATATATATATATATATATATATATATATACATACGTACATATATAGATAGATAGATAGATATAGATATAGATATAGATATATCCCTACACATATATTTTATCGGAACACATATATTAGAATACATATCAAAACATATTTTCCTAGCTTCCAGGAAGGTTTAGGTTCAATTACTGGTTCAGTACCCCACACATACCCAGCACAACACACACAAATACACACACACATGAACACAATTCACATTGGACAGGGTTCATTAGTAGATAACCAAAATGATGAGATGATGTAGACTATACCATAAACAAATTGAATAAGGGTACTGGAAATATGTAGACCAGAAAAGATAGGACTTAGAATGTGGTAGAGGTCCATAGTGGCAATTTCCATTCATTTGAAGGATTAATTTGTATCATAGAGATTAGATTAATCATGCTTATTCCCAAAAGGAGTAATGGGTAGAAGTTATGGATAGACAGATAAAGAGAGCTATAAGGAACTTCTTCTTCTTCTTCTTCTTCTTCTTCCTCTTCTTCTTCTTCTTCTTCTTCTTCTTCTTCTTCTTCTTCTTCTTCTTCTTCTTCTTCTTCTAGTGAGGCAGTTGGGGGTAAGTGACTTGTCCAGGGTCACACAGCTAGTAAGTGTTAAGTGTCTGAGGCCGGATTTGAACTAAGGTACTCCTGACTCCAGGGCCGGTGCTCTATCCACTGCGCCACCTAGCTGCCCTGGAACTACTTCTTAATAATTTGAGCTTTTCAAAAAATGTAGAGGTAGGTAATCTTGGACAGGATGGTACCAGCAGCTGTGGGAACAGGAAAGATCTAGAGAAAATAGCACTTGAGATGAGACATAAATGAATCAAGAGGTTCTAAAATGAAGGAGATTAGGATGCAAAGCATTTCAGGCAGGAGGGAAATTCAAGGTAAAGGGCCAGGTACAGAATATGGAGCATTTTATATGAGGATGGTAAAGAGTCCATTGTGACTGTAACATCGAGCACATGGAGGGCAGTCAAGTATAACCAGGCTGTAGGAATAGGAAGGGACCAAGTTGTGAAGGGCTTTAAATGACAAACAAAAACCTTTATATTTGATCATAGAGGTAAGAGGGGCCACTTAATTTCTACAGTTCTTCATGTTCCATTTCTTTATTTTTGTAAGGCAATGCACATTTGTACAATTTTATATTTTGAATTGGGTTGAAGAAGTAATTTTTACATAGGAATTCTTTGCAATCTCTTCCTTGAACATAACTGCTCTTACTGCTTTGGGCACTACTTCCTTTTGTGCAGATTGCACAGATTGCAATCTGTCACCTACTTATGCTATGTAATTTTTGCCCATATTCCTCCCTCATAGAAATCTACCACAGGCTATCTACCTAATGTATTAGACATCTTTAAATCTTCTAACACTTTTGTGGGTGATGAAGGCTAAGTGACTTGCCCAGGGTCACACAGCTAGTAAGTGTCAAGAGTCTGAGGTTGGACTTGAACTCAGGTCCTCTTGAATCCAGGGTCAGTGCTGTGTCACATAGCTGCCCCCAAGTCTTCTAACATTTTGCAAGTTATAAAGGCAGTAATTGGGATCTACTTTATTTATTTGTTTTTGCCTTTTCTTGCAGAGAAATGATTTTTGGTAATATGCACCAACCTACTTCTGCCCACTCTATGTCTGTCACTCTCTGTTAGATAGTTTGCAATCTCTCACCCCCCCCCCCAAACATGCCCTTTGCTTTCTCCTCTCCATGTTCATGGTCTTCTGTTCCATATTTTCTGTACTTAGGATAAGGCTTAATATGTATTCTGTCATTAATTTGTTCATGTATTGAAATGTTTTCCCCTTACCCCTTTTACCTGCTAAATTTCTACTCATTCACCATAAATGCTACGTTTTCAATGAAATATTTTTCTCATCCTCTTTGGTGGAATAATCTAATGTGCAACTTACAAAGCACTGTGGAATTTATCTAACATAGATGGCTACCATAAATTGTATGTTCTAGTTATTTGTGAAATTGATATATCCTTTATTAGAATATTAACTCAGGGGCAGCTAGGTGGCACTGAGGATAAAGCCCCGGCCCCAGATTCAACAGTACCTGAGTTCAAATCCTGACTCAGACATTTGACACTTACTAGCTGTGTGACCCTGGGCAAGTCACTTAACCCCCATTGCCCCCCCCCCCAAAAAAAGAATATAAACTCCATGAGGTCAGGAACTGTGTCTTATCTAAATCTCCCCCCACAACTCACACACACACACACACACACACATCAAATGCATACTCTCAAAACAATAAAGATTTAATAAATATTTGAATAAATCAGGTGGATAAATTTTCCTGAAATTTTATTTAACATTTCATTTCTTTTAATCACTTAAGTCTTCTTTCTTTATTATGCCAACATATTTTCATCTGTAAACATATGTGTTATCTTTTATTATTGTACTATATAAATTCAGAGCAATCTGATTTCCGTGGGAGGTAAAATAAACAATTCCAGAATCATGGTTCTTTCTAAAAAATATGTTGATGGGCACTAGAGAAAAGAGTTCCTAATAGTTCACTAACTCAGCATATCCCAATCTCCTATGCCCACAGTAGAGTGATCTTTTAATATAACTAGACTCCTGAGACATTATCTCATAAAAACTATACTATATTATAGAGTAATAATAATGCACACTTACAAAGGACTTCATGAGCAGAACCAGGAGAACATTGTACATGGTAACAGCAACATTGTGTGATGATCAACTGTGATAGACTTGGCTCTTCTCAGCACTTCAATGATCCAAGACAACTCCGAAGAACTTATGATGTAAAATGTTCTCCATGCTGAGAAAAAAGAACTGTGGATTCAGAATGCAGATTCAACCAAACTTTTTCTACTTTTTGGCTGAGGTTTTTCCCTTGTGTTCTGATTCCCCTTTCATAATATAACTAATGTCGAAATATGTTCAATATGATTGTACATATATAACCTATATAGATTGCTTTATGTCTTTTGAAGGGAGAAGGGAAGGGAGGGAGAAAAATTTGGAACTAAAAATCTTATGAAAAAAATGTTGAAGACTATCTTTACATGTAACTAGAAAATAATAAAATACTTTTATGATAAAAAAATTAAAGAGCTGCAACTTTCTTCTGGGGGGGAAAATAAAAACAAAAAAAAGGACTTAAAAGGTTATAAAAATTATTTCTTCACACTAACATATTAAGTATGATTATTCTTATTTTCTAAATAAGAAATCTGAAATTCAAATAGGTAAAGTGATTTATCTACGTATCTAAGACCAGAAAACAAGCAAATAACAATTCTAAGATAAAAAAGGTAATGTGGGATAGTGGATAGAATACTGGTCAAAGAATAAGAAAGATCTGGTTTCAAGTTATGCTTCTATATGAGCCAGCTGAATGACTGTGAAAATCACTTAACCTTTTGCTACCCCAATTTCCTAAGATCCCCTCCCATATTGTAGTGTCCATTAGCCTGCAGGTTTACTGGTTCTTGTTCATTTCACTAATGGCTAGTCATTGGTACCTTTCAAATCCTTACCCAACCAGGGCAGGCTGATTTTCCTTCTTGTATTGCATAGACCTGGCATTTCTTAGCATGCAAATGGATTTGTCTGAATGTATGTTCACAGGGTAAATTCTATGTGAAGAGAAGTTGTTGTACAAAGAACTGTGGGATGATAACAGAGAGCTTTGAATTTGTAGACTTCTCTAAAAATTAGCTCATCATACATTCTGACAGTAGTCTAAAATGGAAAGCAACAAATCATGGAAACTTATAAAACATAATAGATTATGGCCAAGAAGAAATTAGGAATTTGAATTTACCCTAGTCCAGACATATTTAAATATTAGAATTGACTGTCATGTAATCAATTCCTTACTCTGATGAGGGATAAGTGTAATGTTTTTTTTGTTGTTGTTGTTAAAATGGAGTCTTCTTGCAGTAAAGGAAATAGCTGAGCTTGTTAATTTGAGATCAGCAGTCATCTTTTGGAGTTTTTCTCAAGAATATTTCCCCTCCCCCTGGCAATTTTGTGCATGTCTTTCTGCACAGGAAAGCTTTAAAAAAATTTATTATTAAAGCCCTGCTCTTCTTGTTAACCTTTGGCCTCATCATTAAGCTGTTAGGACCCTCAAAAGAAATATGTATCCCTGAGAGATCCTTACTAGACCTGGCAAATATTATACTGGATACGAAAATAATAAGGAAGCAACTTGTTCTGACCTCTGACAACCTTTCTCTGTTTCTCTTTCTGGATCATCATCAATCAAAGTGACTTCTCTTTCCTTTATTATACATAGTCATACCCGTTATATGAAATTTAATGTAGATTTCCTTTTGTAATTATTTGAATATGCATTTAACTCCCCAAGTAAATTATAATAACTAAAAGAATGGGAGAGGTCTTTTCTTCTATATTGGATATCATACAAAATGGAGGGCCCAGTACCTTGCAGAAAGAATATGCTCAATAAATGTCTAAATAATGAATGATTATCATGGGGACAGTGTGGAAGTTTGGTAGAGACCTGAAAATTAGGCCTTGGAGATGAAGAGAGAAAAAATTTCAACCATAGGTAAAAGCCAGGGAATTGCTTTAAGCAGGGAGATGGAATGTATTTTTTTTTTTAATGAAAAGCATGTATGCTTACCATTGTCACTGGATTTCAAGAACTTAAAAGGAAATAAGTTTTTAATGGACAGGAAGTATAGGAAGGGGCCAGGTTATAGAGAGCATTAAAATCCAGAAGAATTTGAATAATGCCAGCCCTTCAGAGGAATTCATTATTTACACTAATCAGGATTTAGCTACTGGAGGCAATAGAGAGCCACTGGAGTGTATTGAATTAGAGGATGTGATATGGTCATACTTGTACTTTAGGAAGATCAATTTGACTTCTGAATGGAAGATGGAGAGTCTTGAGGCAGTGAAAGCAACCAGCAGGTTATTGGAATAGCGAGGCTTAAGGTGAGGAATGGTTAAGTTAGTGTAGTGGCAATATTGTAAGAGAGAGTCGTTGTATTTGAGATATTATGAAGATGGAAATAACATGATTTGGAAGTGAATTGGATGAGAGACAGACAGAAACAGAAAGAGAGAAGAGAGGGCAAAGGACAGAATTTTGGGGAAACACCCATGGTTAGTGGGTGTGAATTGGATAAACATCTACCAAAGGATAGTGAGAAAGACTTGTTATATAGGAAAACCAGGAAAGAGTAAGGGCGTGAAAACCTAAAGAGAAGAGAGCATCAAGGTGAAAACTGTAAGGAACAGAGGTTGGGTCAATAAGAATGGGGATTAAGAAAAGACCAGTAGGGGCAGCTAGGTGGCGCAGTGGATAAGGCACCAGCCTTGGATTCAGGAGGACCTCAGTTCAAACCCAGCCTCAGACACTTACTAGCTGTGTGACCCTGGGCAAGTCACTTAACCCCCATTGCCCTGAAAAAAAAAAAAGAAAAAAAAAAGAAAAGACCAGTAGATGGGCAGTTAAGCAACCATTGGTCATGGATAAAACAGTTCATTTGAATGATGAGGAGTGAAACCATAATACAGACAGTTAAGACAATAATGAGAGGAAAGTAAGTAGAAATAATGATTGTACATAGATTTCTAAATAATTTTAGCCACAGAGGAATAATACAGGAATGATAACTAGCAGGGATGGATGGATCACTTGAAAGTTTCTTTGAAGGTAGGGTGAGATGTTGACATGTCCATAGAGGGTAGGGAATCAGCTAGTAGATTGGGCCAGACTGAAGATAAATGGGAGTGTAAGAATTTCACAAGGGGAAATGTGCTGTCAAAGATAGAATAAAGGGAAATCATTTGTGAATGTACAAAGATATGCCTTGGCAAGAAGAAGGGCCACTTCTTCATAGGAGACAGGGGTTAAGGAAAAGATAGTAATGGAAAACATCTGAGTGAGGTGAGATGAGGAGGAAGGAGGTAGCACTCTGAGAATGGCCTCAATATTTTATTCAGTGAAATTGGAAGCAAGATTCTCAGCTGACAAGGATGAGGAGAAAGTCATGGGAGATTTGAAGAGTGTTGAAAAGTCATGGAAAAGCTGCTGTTGTGATTGTGGTAGTGTGTCACTTAGGGATATTTAAAAAGAATTGTCTTGCCACATTTGGGCCCATGTTTAGATTCTTTAACATAAATTCTGAGTTTATTTTTTTTTCTTTCAGCAGCACATGAGTAAGAATAAAGGGGCAGTTGGGAATAATCTGAAGCTAAGACTATGCAGGACAAAAAAGGGAGCAAGGGAGTGGAGAGAAAAGCACATTATAGAGTTGAATAGGCTCACTAAAGGATGAAGATGGGGAAGGAAGGAAGCAGAATGCAGCAGATGCAGAAATGATGGCCAGGAGGTAAAAAAACAAACAAACAACACCCCACCACCACCACCCATGTTGTGGAGCAATTGGAGATTGAAGTGAGAAGGGAGAATGGCTTTTGGGGTTTCAAGGCAGATGGAAATGTGAATTTTGATCAAATAACAGAATTTCAGAGTTCCTCAAAATGGAAGTGGAGCTTCTGTGAGTAATGGGCAGATAAAGAACTTGAACATTTCTCTGTGTGCTTGTGTTGTGGTTATGAGAAATAATTAAGCTGAAGAATTGGGAGGTTTGGGTATTTGAGGAACTACCAATATACGCATTAAAGTCCCCTAGTATGAAGGCAGGATTTAGGGAAGAGAGAAAGTCTATGAACCAGGGACTAAATTTGGGAAGGAGGGGAGGAAAAAAGGAAGGGAATGAAGTGATGGTGAGAAGAAAGGAAGGGAAGGAAGTGATAGTGGGAAGGAAGGAAAGAATGGAGTAAGGGAGGAAAGGAAGGAAGAAGGAAAAGGAAAAGAAAGAAGGAGGGAGGGAAGAATGGATATAAAGATAAGTATACATAAAGTTCTTACTATGTGTTGCAGTGAATAGAGTGCTAGGCCTGGAGTCAGGGAGATGAATCTTCCTGAATTCAAATCTGGCCTCAGACACTTACTAGATGAGTGACCCTAAGCAAGTCACTTAATTATATTTGCCTCAATTTCCCATATGTAATATGAGCTGGAAAAGGAAATGGCAAACCACTTTAGGATCTTTGCCAAGAAAACCTCAAATGGGGTCATGAAGAGATGGAAATGATTGAAACAACTGAACAAAAAAACAGCCTGTCAGGTGGAGACAGCTAGGTGGCTCAGGGGATAGATGCCCCTGGAGTCAGGAAGACCTGAATTTAAATCTATGTGTGACTATGGGCAAGTCACTTCATTTCTGTTTGCTTTAATCCACTAGAAAAGTAAATGGCAAACCCTCCAGTATCTTTGCCAAGAAAACCCCATGGAAACTATGGTACATGGGATCACAAAGAGTTATATATGACTGAAAAGCAACATGTTAAGCACTGTGCTCAATATTTTCTAATTATTATTTCATTTGATCTTCAAAACAGCCCTGTGAGGTAGATACTATTATTATCCTCATTTTGTAGTTAAGGAAACTGAGGAAGATGGAAATTAAGTAACTTGGTCAGGATTACAAAGTTAATAAGTGTCTGAATTCATCTCAGGACCATCCTGACTCTTTGTTTACTGCTCTACTCACTATGCCACTACCACCTATCAACCTTACACAGGGGGAAGAATGTCCTAGTGGTACTTTTAATTAGGTCATAAATATGTAATTGGATAATAAATATGGATACTGAATGACTGTGTTAAGGAGAGCCTGTTAGTAGCAATGGAGAGTAAGGAAAATTCCAATCCCCCTCCATGACCAATGAGTTGGAGTGAAAGTGCATTCAGCACAAGGAAGGAAGGGAAGAAGGAAGGAAGGAAAGAGGGAGAGAGAGAGAGGTGGGGGGGGGAATGGAGGAAGGGATGGAGGAAGGGAAGAAAGGATCTAAGTATTTATAAAGCTCTTACTATGTGTAATAGTGGATAGAGTACTGGGCCTGGAGTCTGGACTAGGAAAGCTGTGTCATTGGGAGAAATCAAGGTCTCTGTTTAAAATGAAAGATGGTTTGTTACCATAATTGGATGGTAATGATCATAATAGTTCCTATTAATGAGTATTTTTACTCTTTTCAAGCACACATCAGGAGGGAATGAATTTTATAAATTTTAATTTTTTTTTTTACCAAGACAGTGCACTCTGCAACATTTTTGAACAAGAGTTCAACCGACTTTTGCTTTTACACTTCAAATGACAATGAATTCACTAATTAATCAAGCAATCTATTCCTTTTGGGGGCAGCTCTGACTGAAACACACTTCTTTCTTTTTGTTTCAGAATTTGTTTCCCATTCATTTCTAACCATTTGTACAACCCACCCCCCCCCACCAAAGCAGCAATACAAGAATAAAACTATCACTTAAAATAATCCTATGAAATAACCTTTTATATATTTTTAGTATTTATCATATTAGACTTTTATAACATGTTCTTTTTCATACTTGGCACTCCTGCTTCCTTCAACTATTCCTGTTGTGAAATATTTTCAATTCCTTTTGACCTCTTGGGTGCTGCCCCCAGATAAATTCCAAGTTGCTATTGTCTGGCTTATGATGCAACACCCCCAGCTGAGCACTAATTCATATGAGCTCTGATAAGGGCAAAATGTAGTGGACATTGTGATCCTGTCAGTCTGAACCCTATTCTTTTATGCATACAGCCTTAGATTGCATTAATGGTTTTGGTAGCACATCCCAGTAACTTGTGCTGAGCTTGTCTTAGACTAAGCCCTTTTGTTGCAGTTTTGTTATTGATTTCATGTTAGCTGTTTAGTCACATCTCTATTCTGCAAATGTGCAGTGGATTTTAAACACAATGCAAGACCTTCAATTTTCCATTATATTTTATATTGATAGATTCCACTGATCCAGCATTTTGAGAGCTTTTTAGGGTCCTGATCCTGCTACCCTACCAGAATTTCTTTTAGCATCATCACCGTCATCATGATTTTTTGCTGGGCAATGAGGATTAAGTGACTTTCCCAGGGTCACACAGCTAGTAAGTGTCGAGTGTTTGAGCCAGGATTTGAACTTAGGTCCTCCTGAATCCAGAGCCAGTACTTTATCTACTTCATTCATAAACTTGACAAGCACAGCATGCTCAGCAATGTCCAAGTCATTGATAAAAAAATTGAAAGCCAAAGGGCCAGGGTAGGGAACCCAGAAATATGCCTCAAGGTAGATAAAAATTCTTTAAATGACATTCTTTGAGTAGGTCATTCATTTAGCCATTAATACCCTCAGCTACAACTACCTGCTTCCCACCCCTGACTTTCTTCATGTCGTATATAAAGATAGCATGAAAGGTTTTGTCAAAAGTCCTTCTGAAATTCAGATACCCTACATCTAAAGCTTCTGAATGATTTATCAGTCAAGTGATCCTTTCAACAAAGGGAATGGAATTAGTGGTAAATCAATTTAGTGAATTCATACTAGTTTCCAGTAATCACAACTTTTTTTTTCTAAGGGCTTATCAACCACATTTAATAACTTTTAATTTTGTCAAATATTACACTCAAGTTCTTAGGTCCATATGTATCAAAATCTACCTTTAATCTCTTCACTGCAGTGTAGATCAGTGGAGTGTATGCTGAATTTGTAGTCATAGGATCTGGATTTGAATCTCACCTCTGCTATTTACTACTTACGTGGCCTAGGGCAAGTCCCTTAAACTCCAAGGCCTCCTTTTCCCTATCTATAAAATGGAGTTGGACAAGGTGACTCTTAAGGTCCCTCTCAGCTCAGATCTATGATCCTTATCATTTCCTAGGGCAACTGAAGTATAAAGAGATTGTGTTTTGTCACTTAAGGGTATCAACCTAAAAATTAATGAAAACAATCAATATAACAAAATTAAGGTCTTTAACCAGGGCAGAGGACTAGCCACTCATGGTACCACAGAACAGGTACTGGGGTACCCTGAAAGGGAACAGGGGACAGGGTTTATATGGGGTACCAGAACAGAGAAAGCAAGGAGACTGACCTTGGAAAGAGTAAGTTTCTCACAGTTTAATAAGGTAGGTTTTTTTACTTAACAAGAAAGCTTGAAGATCTCTGGAGAGGAGAGTTTGAGAGATCTAGAAATTAATCAGAACCTGGAATTGACAAAGTCTGTTCAACCCCAGGCAATTAATTGACCTGAGAATGGGGACCAGAGCAGCTTCAGTCAGTTCTGAGTCACCTGAGTTTGTCAAAGGTCATATAGCTAGTATGTATCTGAGGCCAGATTTGAATTCAGGATTTCAGACCTAATGGTCTATCCACTATTCAGGTCCACTTTGCCATCTAGATGCTTATAATGTCCTTGAGATCAAGGATTATCATTATTTTACTTTGTATTTGTATTTCCACATAATAAGCACTCAATAAATTCTTGTTAACTTAATTTGATATGGAGTAGAAATTCTGCAGATGTAGCCACTAACCCTGATGAGGGCACCTGTCTCTTTTGTTCTCAGGGGTTGTTGTAGCAAGCCTACAAAAGCAGAACTACAGAGGTAGCTGAGGGGGTTGCTGACTGGACCTTCGATGCATAGGGCTGGAAGTAGTGTCTTAATGGAGCTCCAGGAATCCAGGTGAGGCCTGGGTGTCAGTGTTCAGTATAGCTACAGGACATCTGGTTACCCAGAGTCAGGCTTTGCCTGTGTGTCTGCATTTGTGTCCACTTACATTTTTATGCAGAACTCTGTGCAGCTGGATGCAGGGTAAGGAGCTAGAGCTCTTAAATTAGGCCTAGCCTAGATACCAAAGGGTTTGGGAAAGAGAGGACATTGTATGTTATAGCTAGCAATGACTGTACCTTTGACATTTTCTGAACTCTTCCTTATTCTCTAGGTCATGTTTATGCCAAAAGCTTGGGGACCTTAACACTAAGGTTGCTACAGGGGAAATAGGTGGTGTGGGGGGTCCTTAGGTATTCCTCTTTAAAGAATTATACCACTTGCACACAATTTGATTAAAATAAAATAGTCTTTTATTTGGAGCACTTAAAGAAAGTGACCAAGAAAGAAGTCAAAGACTTCCCCCTAGGGGAGGAGTTATGTTAGAGACATCTTGCTTGTCCAACAGAAGAAAGACCAAAGCTTTTATAGAGGATGTATGGTGGGGGCGACAGATGGGCTGACCACCTGATTATGGAAAGTTCTCTTTGGGGGTGGGGTGGGGGGAAAGTTTCCTGAGAGTCAGGGAGAATTTTCTTTTGGAATGATAGTCTTAACCTCTGGAATTATCTTTGTCTCTTACCTCTGGTCACATAGTAGCCATGCATAAACTGACTTTCCTGCTATAGAATTTCATCTACCCCTACTTCTTGTGTGTGTCCATCCTGATAGCTAGTTGGCCAGTTTAAACTTTAATAGTCCCAACGCTGATGCCACTACCATCCCTAAAAATCCTATAATATGTGACCTTGATGCAGAAGGTAGCTCCTGTGTTCACATTATTTCATCCTCCTCTTCAGGCGGAACTTAGGTATTTCCTGTTTCCTTGTTTTGGATATCTTTCTTAAATCCTTAAAAATATATCATTTTTAGCATATCTTGCAAGTTTCAGCTTATACTAGATGTTTTTCTTAAAGACAAAGTAACACAGACTTAGTACTGGAAAAGATCTTGGAAATCACATAGTCCAACCTCCCCATTTCACATATTAGGATTTGAAAGGCTGAAAGAGATCAAGTGACTTGCCCAGAGTTAGAAAACTACTCAGTGGTAGGGCAAGGACTTAAGCCTAAATCCCCAACTCTAAAACCAAGAGGCTTCACCACCTCACCTTGCTATTAGTTTTCTCTGACATTAATTTTTCAAATTCATCCTACTCGCTTTGTATTCTTTTCTTATTAGACTAAATACAGTGGGCAGCTATGTGGCACAGTGGATAGAACACTGGCCCTGAAGTTGGGAATACCTGAGTTCAAATCTCTGCTCAGACTCTTACTAGTTGTGTGACCCTGGGCAAATCACTAAACCACCTGCCTTAAACATCTGGGACCATTTCCAGTTGTCCTGATCTATATCTTGCCACTGAACTTGGATGGCTCTGGAGGAGAGAATAAGGTTGGTGACCTTGCACAGCCCTCCTTCACTTACATCCAATTCAGTGTAAGTCATGAAGTCACCTTGATGTCATGGTCTTTTTCAAGAAGGAAGGACAAACAACAACAAATCTTATCATCCTAGGGATCCAAATAGGCAGGATTTAGAAGAGTAAATGTTGGCTCGTCATTTTTGTTTTGTTTTGTTTTGTTTTAGTTTTTAGTTTTTGGTGAGGCAATTGTGATTTAGTGACTTGCCCAGGGTCACACAGCTAGCAAGTGTCAAGTGTTTGAGGCTGGATTTGAACTCTGGTCCTCCTGAATCCAGGGTCAGTGCTCTATCCACTGCATGACCTAGCTGCCCCCAAATGTTGGCTCTTTAAAGGGCATGAATCTCCTCTCCTTGAAATGCACATAATTAGTTTGTATTTAAAGCTTAATTAAGCTAACAACTATTTGATGTGTTGAATAGTTGGAATTGATCTCCTTGAAGAAAGAATCAAAGATAGGGGCAGCTAGGTGGATGAAGTAGATAAAGGACTAGCCCTGGATTCAGGAGGACCTGACTTCAAGTCTGGCCTCAGCCACTTGACACTTACTAGCTGTGTGACCCTGGACAAGTCACTTCATCCTCATTGCCCTGCAAAAAAAAAATGGGGCTGCTAGAATTGTGTGTATGTATATGTGTATATATATATATATATATATCCTTTTCAAACAATTGATCTCTATTTAAAGACCACCTAATAGTTTTCTTTGTTTGCCTTGATATTTAACTCTAACAGTTCACATTAAGCACACTGCAAGCTTTCAAGCATTAGCCTAATAAAAATAGTGATTCATATTCTTTCATAACATTTAGCAATTTCAGTTCTATTGGCTTAAGCTTCTTAATGTGTAAAATGCATAGCAAATGTTTTTTTAAGGATTCATAGAAGGGGATACAGATAGGATAATTTTCTTACTATATTGTCAAAGTTAAATATATTTTAAAAAAATAAAATTCTGTCCAGAGTTAGTTAGGTGGTGTAAAAGATGCAGTCCTGGAACTAGAGTGCAAATTACCCAAGTGAAAATCTTTCCTCAAAGACTATGGGCTAGTCATGTAGTCTTTTTCAGCTTCCATTTCCTTATTTATAAATGGACTAATTAGGGCAAAAAAGTCATGGTTGTTTTGTGGGGCAAGTGGGAAATATGTAAATCAATGGACAAAGTTAAAAGCTAAATAAATGTTAGCTTTGAAACAAACTCATGGTTTCATATACAAACCTCTAAATTGATCCTAATATGTAAAAACAAGTAATTTCATTTGAGACACAAACCCAAGGGCTTAGTGAAGTCTAAGTAATAAAGATTATTGTCCACCAAGGTCATTGAAGGTTTACTGGAAGAAATGGGAGTAGAGGGGCACTTAACAGACAAGGATTATGTATGGTAGTTGGGGAACCGGCAGAACAGAGGCACAGAGAGGGTGAAAAATATGGGACATTAAGAAGGCAGAATGTCCATTTTGTCTGCACCTGAGAAGGGTGAGGAATGAGATGAAGAAAAGCCTGAAAGGCTGACAAATGAGACTTGAATCTTAAGAAGTAAACCTTTTTAAAGATGTCAATGAAATGGTTGAAGAAGTTGTAGTATATGGTTGTGATGAAATACTGCTATGCTATAAAACATGATGAAATCAATGATCTTAGGCATAGAAACACTTGCATAAAATTGATGAAAAATGAAGTGAGCAGAAACAAGAGAATATTTTATATAGTAATATTAATATGGCTTTAAGAATAACCTTGTATGGGGAAGCTAGGTGGCACAGTGGATAGAGGACCTGCCCTGGAGTCAGGAGGACCTGAGTTCAAATCTGTCTTCAGCCACTTGCCACTTACTGACACCTACTAGCTCTGTGACCCTGGGCAAGTCACTTAACACCAATTACCTCACCAAAAAAAAAAAAAAAAGACCTTGTGCCGCTATCATTTTAATTTTTATAAATATACAAATTAAAAATAAAGGACTTATGAAGAAAGACACTAATTGCATAAATAGAAGTATGTATAGAAAAAATGTAATATATATTTGTGTCTAAAGGTAGTCATTTCTAGGGCAGGGGGAGAAAAAAGGTAAAAAAAAAAATGTACCCAATAATTTTGCTGTATATTTGGAAGGAATAGCAAGTTGTACATTGTAGGCTTACAGTTTCATGCTCAATCATCTTTTCTATAATACTGTTTTATGAAAATGCTTGTTTTGTTCTGTGAATTAAAAATAAAATAGATTTAAAGAAAGAAAGAAAACATGCCAGAGAATATGTTTAAAGCCTTTGGCCCCTTTGAAAATAAATACTAAAAAGATATGTAATTATACAACATGGCTTTTATTCCCTACTCCCAAATGGCATGGCAGCATTCCCCTGTGGGTATACTTTGCTTTAAGTTTGAAATTTGTTTTCTGTTTGAGTACTATAGAGAAACCTACTTAAAAAAGGCATTTTCTCATAACAAACCAATTAGTTAGAATGAGGCTTTATCTAATGTACCTGAGAGAATTCCTTTGAGCACTGGAATCATGAAAATAGAAGTTACCAATAGTGTGAGCCTCTATTTCCAATAGTAAAATTCTTAGGTGTCTGTATCATGTCTTTAGATTACCTTGACCAATAGCCCTAGGGGCCCATTCTATGGTGAAATCCCATAGCTGAACCTCAGCTTAATAAAATGACTTCATCCTAAGTGTCCTCACAACTCTCTAAAAATAGAATATGCTTGCAATGTATTTTAGGTTGTCACCATCCTCTCTACCTTCTAGGAAAATGTGTAAGATTATAGGAAACTTTACACAAACACACAGACACACACACACGAGTGGGGGGTTGAGGGGTGAAGTGGTGTGTGTGTGTGTGTGTGTGTGTGTGTGTGTGTGTGTGAGACAGACAGACAGACAGATGTGATGGACCGTGCAACTTTACCTTTATTAATATTTTGAGCCCAATGGTACTTCTTTAATTGCCTCTTAAACTCAATGGGATCCCTATGCTATAGTGCCATTTCAGGAAGCTCACTGGGTGAGAAAATGGGGGAGATATATAGGTAAAGAAAATAGAGAAAAGAAATACTTTAGTGCTCGCTTGGGCAGCACATATACTACAACTGGAACAGTACAGAGAAGATTAGCATGTCCCCTGCGCAAGGATGACAGGCAAATTCATGAAGAAATATTTTGGATAATCTCTGTTTGCATTTCACATTCTCATCATCCCTTCCATTATGCCTTCTGTTTCTTATTATTAGAGGTTTGAAAGTCTTTTTTTTTTTTTTTAGTGGGATATTTCTAAAACCTATATCGTAAGTGAATAATGATAAGGGATGGGGAAAGTAGCTTAAAAAGGTCCTTATTATTCAGAATAAAATTTAATTGACAATCAAATTTTGTACTAGGACTTTTCATTCCTCATGCTAAAAGGCTTTAAGTATTTAATTTTGTTGTTGTTGTTTTTCAGTTGTGTCCAACTCTTCATGATCCTATTTGAGGTTTTCTTGGCAAAGATAATGGAGTGGTTTGTCATTTTCTTCTCCAGCTCATTTTACAAAGGAGGAAACTGAGGCAAACAGGGTTTAGTGACATTTTCAGGGTCATCCAGCTACTAAGTGTCTGAGGCCAGGTCTGAACTCAGATTTTCCTGAGCTCCTGCCTGGGACTCTATTCAATGTACCACCTAGCTGCCCCTCTTTGAATCCTAGGTTTCTGTTAAGACTGACTTCAATTACCACTTTCTCTTCAAAAGCTTTCTAGACTTTTTTGTCTCCTCACCCCATTTCACCGCAATCCCCAGGTCATCTCGGACTCAAAGTAATTCTCTTAGGTACATTAGATAGAGCCTCATTTTAACTAATTGGTTTGTTATGAGAAAATGCCCAAGCAGAAAACAAGTCACACAGTTGTTTCAATATTTTATAATTCTTGTATTTTTTGTTTTTAATTTACAATGCCATACTGATATATAGGAAATAAATAATTATTTTTGGAGAGGGGCAGGGCAATGGGGGTTAAGTGACTTGCCCAGGATCACACAGCTAGTAAGTGTCAAGTGTCTGAGGTCTGATTTGAACTCATGTCCTCATGATTCCAGGGCTGGTGCTTTATCCACTGTGCCATCTAGCTGGCCCAAGAAAAATAATTTTTAAAAAGTTGCACACTCTCCCGCACATACTCCTGACTCTGGGCCCTTCCTGAAAATGACTCCATCTTAGATAATGGTTAGTTACTAAAGTCTCATCTTTGGTTTCTAATCAGATAAATTGAATTTGCCCCATAATCACACAACATTTTTGGCGTCCATATTTCTTGTGGTATATGACACTATTATTTTTAATGTCATAAGCTAAAAGGGGCAGCTAGATGGCGTAGTGGATAGAGCACCAGCACTGGATTCAGGGGTCCTGAGTTCAAATGCTGCCTCAGACATTTAACACTTACTAGTTATGTGACCCTGGGCAAGTCACTTAACCCCAATTGCCTCACCAAAAAAAAAATAATAATAGTAAAAGCAACATGGACTTTGCACATGTCCAATGTGTGACATTGTGTTGCTTAATTATGTACATTCTTACAAAGATTTCACTTTTTTTTCCATGTTGGGAGAAGGTGAGTCAGAGTAACTATTTCCTTTAGAACTCTTATTTAGACCCATGACTCAGGCAGGTAAACTTGAATCAGCAACTGCTGCTTTTCTCAGAAATAGATTTATGCCCCATGGACATGAACTGTCCCTCTCTTTAAAAGACTATCCCCTTAAGGTTAGATATATTAATGTGTCCCCATAGGAAAGTAACTTCATCCAATGAAAGGGCTTTTTTTTTCCCCCAGTACCTAGCACAATGACTAGCATGTAGTGGGAATTTAACATACACTTACTGACAGACAGTACCACTATCCTTCAATTACATGAGCTTGAATCCTATTCTTTTTCTCCTGCACACCCTCTCCCTTTCAAACAATGTGAAGTCCCTTGCATTCCACTTTTATTAGTTTTTTCCCATTATCTTCTTTCTCTCAACTCACTTCAAAATGCCAGCGCCCATTACCTCTTGAGTGGTGTATTGTAAAAGCCTCCTAACTGCTTTCAAAGCTTGGATCTTCTTCTCCCATTCAGCTTTCACACAATTTTCTGGTTTTTTGAGTGCATCAAACTAACCATGTTACTCAGCTCAATATTGCAGTTGTTCCTTATTTGTTCCAGATGAAAACATTAACTCCTTCATTCGGCATTTTATGCACTCCACAGGCTGGCACCAAACCACAAGGATAGTCTTATATCATAGCAGTCTTCAAATAATATGCATTCAAAGAAATGTTAGTAAATTATTAATATTCTTTCTGTCTTTTCATGCCTCTGTGCATCCAGGGAGGGAGTCTCATGCCTGGAATGCACCCAGATTTTGCCTGTGCTGGTACAATTGAATAAATGTTCAGCACTGGTGATAAAAATAAAAAATGGCAATTCCTTCCCTTGTGTTTAGAGAAGGGTCTGATTACCTAAGATAAAATGAAGGAGGTGATAAGAGCAAAGAAGAAAACCATACAACAGCTTTAAGAATACTTTAGGCAGGAAGACACACTTGGAGTGGTGGGTAATCACCAGAGGCTATAGAAGTGGCTTCAGTGAATTTAGCCTTGAAGAATAATAAGGATTCAGAAAGAGAACAAAATAAAAGCATATCTCAGATATTGGGGACAGGGTAAGCCTGTGTCAATGAAGAGTTAGAATGTGATGTTCACAGAACCACTGCTTGTTGAAATTCTTCTCTAATACCCAATTTAGTCTGCATCTCCTCCTCAAAGGCCTTCTGAGTACTTCCTGCTCATTCCAACCCCCTGTTGTGAGTAATCTAGGCTCTCTCAGATATTCCTAAATTTTACCTTCATTTAGCTTTACCTTTTTTTTTTTTTCAATTAGCAAACATTTATGGTCTTTCTCTAACCTCCCAATGGGAAAAAAGAAAAGTATTTTTTTAACAAATGCACATAATTAAGCAATACAATGTCCCACATTGGACATGTACAAAAATGCAGGTCTCATTCTGAATCTTGAGTCCATCACCTTCAATGACCATACATTCTGGGTAGCATTTACCTAAGTACATGTTATTCCCTTTCCTATCACACTTTTAGTCATGAGACCCGTGAGGGCAGGTTATTACTTCATCTCTAATTTATCACAGTGTTCTATACATAGTAAGTCCTTAATAAGTATTTGAATTGAATTTTCAAATTTTTAATAAATCTATATATACTGGGCAAAAATTTTTAAAACTATAAGACCATAGATTTCAAAAGGAAACTGAGTCAATCTGGTCCAACCCCCTCAGATAATGAAACTGAGGTGCAGGGAGGGATAGTGACTTGTCTGAGTGCTTTTTGAAATTATCTTCTTACTACAGAGTCTGTATTATCCAACCTACCACAGTGTTTGGCAGGAGGCTGCTAGCTGGTGCAGTGGATAAACTACCACCCCTGGATTTAGGAGACCCTGAGTTCAAATCCTACCTCAGACACTTGACACTTGCAACCTGTGTGACCCTGAGCAAGTCACTTAACCCTTGTTGCACTGAGGGGCAAAAAAAAAAAGTTTGGCACCCTTTGTACAGTTAGCTGAAAGTTAAATTAGCAGGAAAAGCTTGCTGAAAACTATTCATTCTATACCTCATAGGCCTTTAAGCAATATTCTTACTGAATCAGAAATGTACACATTTTCTATTACTTCTAATGAATAATTTGGACATAGTCCTGTTGACCTTGAGACCACTCCTGAGGGAAACCTACCACTCTGACCCATCTCCCTCGATTTCAGCTTTCCTGCCAATAGTAAATGCACAGATTAAAATTCGTGTCTATCCAAGTGATTTGTTTTGATTAGCACCTGTAAAGAAAGACAATTTCCAATTTATTAACAGTTGAAATCATTAGCTTACTTGGAAACACATGGAAATAAAAATAGGGTTTTGTAGTTTATTATGGAAGGCTTGCAAAACTTGACAAAATCTTTCAATATAGTGGAAGCTAACATGCATAATACACAGATGCTGGAAAGCTCTAGATTGTTGATGGATAAAGATGGTGTTTTCTAAACATGGTACCTAGTAGCTTTAAAGCTATAAAAGAGGGGCAGCTAGGTGGTGCAGTGGATAGAGCACTGGCCCTTGAGTCAGGAGTGTCAGGAGTACCTGAGTTCAAATCCGGCCTCAGACACTTAACACTTTCTAGCTGTGTGACCCTGTGCAAGTCACTTAACCCCAATTGCCTCACAAAAAAAAAAAAACTATAAAAGATGTATGAATGTTACTACAATATTATCTTTAACAACTCACAACCTCACAACAATCTCTAGTCTCACGACTCCTTGAACTATTGCCGAAATGTCGTATTCAGAAGGACATGGGACCCTTCCTGCTTCTTTTTTAAATAATACTTCTCCCTTATCCATTTCTGTCCTGCCAAAGCCAAGCAAGCTTATTCCCTTGTTGTTTTCCAATTTGTTTCGGTGTCCTTCATTAGTACAAAATAGAATTTATTATTTGCATGGAAGCATTATTTGTTTTCCATCATTATCAAGCCAGAGGCAGCTCCTGAATCTCTTCACCAAGAATCTCCCAATTACCCACATTACAATTAATACTAGTTTATAAATATGGATCAACCAAGTAGTATGTATTTTTGCAATGACTCTTGAGCTTTGGTATTGACATCTGAATCATTACATTTGATTTCTGAAAATGTTATTTCCAAGATTATGTCTTAAAGGCTTTATCAGGAATGACAAAACACATGGATATTGAAAAATATGTCATTTGTTGGTATATTCACATAATTTCTGTAATCATAATTGTCTTAAATTTTCCTTTCTTGGCAAGTCATAAGTATGGACTCTAAAATTTTGTATTACTAGCTAAATGGAAATAAAAGATTAATTTCTCACAAATACCATTCATAGGGTACTAGAAACCCAATGTTTGTTTAATTACAGGCTAACCACATTTCATGAATATTATAAAATTACCTATAAGTAAACAGTTGGCTAAAAACTATAGGTTGCAGGAAAGTGGCTGATTTTAATTGGTAAGCGAACTTCGCTCATTGGAAGCTCTCTAACTCAGTGAAACCAAAGGTCCTATGGTGAAAAAGAAAAAAAAAAAAACAACTACAATTGGATGTTAGGTCTTAAAATAATCACAGCAATTGGTTAATCATAGGATCACAGGCCAGTTGAGATGGAAGCAACTTCATAAATCTTCTTGGCCAAGGCTTAACCTATTTTGTGTAGTTTTCCCTTTCGGTGGTTGAAGTCTAGGGGCCCCTTCTCAGAGTAATATTTTTAAATGCATCAAATAAACACACAGGATTACAAAGGAAGTCAATTATATTGCAATACAATTATCAAAACCTAAGGGGAAAAGAAGCCCAGGAACCCTCAGACTAAGCCTCCCTGATTCTAATCCAAACCTTTTACCTTTTTAAGATAGAGGATAGACCTATGACTTCATAGATATGGAAAATTCCCAGGAAAAGATGCTACTAACAATGCAACTTTTAGTCTTAGAGAGTCCCCTAGAATACTGAGAGATTAAATGATTTTCCAAGGGTCACACAACTTGTATATGCTAGATGCCAACTATGTGTTCCTTGAAAGATGAGGCCCAAATAACTTAAACAATATAATACAGCTAGTTAATAGTAGAAATGATACTGGAATCTAGGTCCTTTGCGAATCTAACGAATCCTACATGTCAGGTGCATATCTCAGACTGTAGCTCTTTACTCCAGGCATTTTCACCTGCTGCACGCCCCCCCCCTTATTTGAAATGCTCTCCTTCCTTCTACCTGATCACTGCTTTGGCTTCTTTCAGGTCTCAATTAAAGTCCAACCTTCTACAGAAAACCTTTCCCAATATTCATTATTTCTAATGTTGTTCCTCTATTGAATATTTCCAATAAATCCTATATATAGCTTGTTGTGTAGAGTAGTTTTCTCATTTTCTCCCCCATTGGATAGTGAGCTCATCAAGAGAAGAGTCTATCTTTTGCCTTTCTTTGTTTCCGCAGCACTTAATGCAGTGTCTGGAACATAGTAGGCATTTAATAAATGTTCTTTTACTAATTGATTAAACATGCCACATGCAATTGAATATTAAATGTCAAATCCACTAGTTCATTGTTGTATATTTTGACATTCTCAGCCTTTTCATATACCTTGCCTTGTATTATTCTTCTTCCTCTATCAGGAGGGGGAAAGTGAAACATACAGATAATTTCATTTAGTCACCTATTATAAAGCTCTAATTTTTCAAGGTTACTTCACCACTCTTTTAAAAGATCTCTGAAAATTAACCAGAATAATGAGAAAGCAAAAATAGACAGGGACCACAGGGATACTCTTAAGAATGGAAAAGAAACCCAATTTAATAGAAAAAAATATGTAAGTTTTGAAGTTAGAAGACCTAGGTTCAAGCCTCAGCTCTTTTATTTATTTCCTATGTGAACTTGTGCAAGTTGCCGTACCTTTAGTGTCCTCATCCATAAAACAAGATTGGCACAGTTAATCTCTAAGGTCAGTTCCAACTCATCTGTCTTTGAAGTGGCACTGAGACTAGAGCTAGGCAAAATTGGCAGCTGTCTGAGGCCTAGGGAGGAATACTTGGGATACTTTATGGACTAAACATGCAATGAGAAGAAGTTGGTACAATCCTCCCCATTAGAGTATTACTTCTGTGGTATGTTCTATTAGGAAATTTTGTGTTCTTATGTTCACATTTTCATGCCAGGAAATTCCACTCTTCACTTTTTGGTAAATCAACTTCCATTATGTTACAGTAAAGACTCAAAGCATGTAGTCGAAATAGCTCAGAGGGAACCAAAATCTTTCAAACCTTGCCTACGGCACATGAAAGCTTTCTCTTAGTTCTGATTGTCAAGGTTACTGGGGAAAGACTCACAAATTGTGGCAAATAATTCCTCTTAAATTTATGTTCTGGAGTAGAATTATTGACTTTTTTCAGATGATAAAAGGAACTAGGCAGGAAAAATGTTCCTTAAAAACAACGTTGGAATACATTTTAAACCCCACATTTACCCTTGGGAGATTATTAGCAATCACTAGTTTCTAGAATTGTATATGCAATATTCTGATGTTTTCAGAGGTAGGTACATGTTTTCTCTTCACTCATATCAATATTTTTCTAAGATTAGTTTCCTACATGATGACACGTGAATGTAAAGATAGAAGAGTGCCCCATATCCTTCAATCCCAATTAATTTATGTACCACAATGCTTTATGCAGCGATACTATTAACAGGTGAAAATGTCTTTGAGTTACAGAGTCAATCAATCAAAAGTATTAACTAGGTGTGAAATGAATGAAAGTAGATGGAGACACATAAGAAATACTTTGTGGTTGAAAAGAATTTTTAACACCCTATGACGCTTTGTTTAGTTTTGTTTTTGTGGAGCAATGAGGGTGAAGTGACTTGCCCAGGGTCAGACAGCTAGTAAGTGTCAAGTGTCTGAAGTCATATTTGAACTTAGGTCCTGCTGAATCCAGGGCTGGTGCTTTATCCACTGCACCACCTAGCTTTATGAGGCCTCGATAAAATAGCAAGCCAATTTGGAATAGATCATTCTAGTAACCTTAGACCTAGTCATGGAGGTGCTCTAACCAACCCACCTCCCCCAATAATTTTGGTGGGCTGGGGGGGGGGGCGTGGAAAGAAGAGAGAGATCTGTTTTGTCCCTCCTCTACCTTGACCAGATAATGGTCTTTTGTATTCCAAAGTTTGAACATTTGGACTTCTCACATGTGTTGGTTGCATTGTCCCTGGAACAACAACAATGGTTGGAAATGATGTCTGTATCCAGAACTATGGAAAAAAATAGACAAAATAAGGCAAAGTGGGATCAGGATACTACAAAGGCTCTGACTTTAAAAGCCTATCATAATCTATTCCCATATGAAAAAATGCTCTAAATCACTAATGATTAGAGAGATGCAAATTAAAACAACTCTGAGTTACCACCTGACACCTATTAGATTGGCTAAAATGACAAAAAATGAAAATAATAAATGTTGGAGAAGTTGTAGAAAAATTGGAACACTAATGCATTGTTGGTGGAGCTGTGAACTGATCCAACCATTCTGGAGAGCAATTTGGAATTATGCCCAAAGGGCTATAAAGCTGTGCATACCCTTTGACCCAGAAATACCACTTTTGGGTCTTTTTCCCAAAGAGATCATGGAAACAGAAGAAGGACCCACATGTACAAAAATACTTATAGCTGCTCTTTATGCTGTGGCAAGGAATTTGAAGTTGAGGGGATGCCCATCAATTGGGGAATGGCTGGACAAGTTGTGGTATATGAATGTAATGGAATACTATTGTGCTGTAAGAAATGATGAGCAGGAGGAGTTCAGAGAAACCTGGAGCGTCTTGCATGGACTGATGATGAGTGAGATGAGCTGAACCAGAAGAACATTGTACACAGTATCATCAACATTGTGTGTTGACCTACTGTGATGGACTATATTCTTCTCACCAATGCAATGGTACAGAAGGGTTCCAGGGAACTCATGAGGAAGGAGGATCTCCAAATCCAGGAAAAAAAAAACTGGAGTATAGATGCTGAATAAACCATACTATTTCATTTGTTTTTGGTGCTGTTGTATTTCTATTTTGAGGTTTTTCCTCATTGCTCTGATTTTTCTCTTATAACATGACAAATGCAGAAATATGTTTAATGTTATTATATATATATACATATATGCATATATACATACATATACATACACATACATATATGCATATATACATACATATATACATATATATACACATATACATACATACACACACACACACACATATATATATATATATATATATATATATATAAAACCTATATCAAGTCTATCATAGACATACACATGACATAAAGGAACCTTTGCAAGGACTCTACAAAAGGAAAAAGGAATTTGCAGAAACCAGGACCTGTGAATTATTCCCTTTTTCAACACGGACTCTTTTAAATTTGAAGCCATTCTCTCCAGGCACCTTGGATGTTTAAGGGAAAAAATTTACCTAATAGTTGAGGAGAGTTTGTTTCTACTACAACTATGTGTGTCATGCCTGCTTAGCAAATATTCCTGTTTAACATTAATAAACTGTGGCCAGATATTTGATAAGCATGGAGGGGGAGGAGAGATCATGGACTTGAGGCAAATGAGCGGCTGTGAAACCATCTCTAAACCCATAGGGCTTTTCTTACAACTCTGGGGGGAAAAATCAGTCAGCCAACCACTAGCGAACTGACCTGCTAATGCTTCTAGCCCAGGGGCAGTTTTACAAAGATATTTTTTTTTTCTTCTGGAACAAACACCTGGAATGATAAAATATGTCAATGAGAAGAATGATTCATTTTGATCCTTCCCAAATTAAAAACAGGCAAACATTTTCCCTCTACTGTAGATGTCATGAGTGGTAGAACAGAGTATGAACTAGTAATGCCACTTTTATATAGAGGGAAAGAGAAGGATCAGGTGAAAATGACATGGCTTCTGAAGGATCCAAGTTCATGAGAAACACAATTCCCTAAAATGCTTGATTGCATAAATTCAGTATAAAAGTGGCCCTTTATAGATTCTGCCAAGTATTAATAGGGTATCAAATTTTCAAGCTATGCTGTTGCTGTTATTGCTCCAACACATGTCATGCCAGCTAAGTAAGCCTCAATGTCTCTTCTCCCTGATGCCTTAACCTAAGTTACATTTCTACTGTTACCATATTCTAACCTTCCTCACCTCTTTATCTGATAACTATAATTAAATCAGTATTATCATCTGCAAAGTGACAATTTGCCATTGTACAGTTTCATAGGCCATCTTTGTTACTTCCTAGACTTTAACTTCCTTCCCTGCTATGAATCCCTTACATGTATTTTCTCCCCCTAATTAGAACGTAAGCATCTTGAGGGTGCAGAATACTTCACTTTTGCCCTTATATTCTGAGTGCTTAAGGAAATGATTGTTACATAGTAATGTTTGGGGGGGGGCCTTCCTTTCTTACCAGATGGATGTGCAATAGCCATTCATGGACTGTATTCCACTATTCTCAAGCACGAGAACTTTGACCTGCTCCATTTCTGACCTTGGTTGATTCATTCTTTCTTAGTCATCTTGGTTATTCCCTCCATACACCCATCGCCCAAGAACATGTCACATCAGTGCCAATCTTGGTTTGGATACTTAATCAGCCTTAGCCCACCATAGCTCAGGGCTCTTGAGTTCAACATATCCACCAGTCTCAGCTTCCCACGGTAGTTGACAGTGTTCATCATCCCCAGCCACATAGAAAACTCTTGCA
The DNA here is from genome assembly GCF_019393635.1 of Dromiciops gliroides. NCBI lineage: Eukaryota > Metazoa > Chordata > Mammalia > Microbiotheria > Microbiotheriidae > Dromiciops > Dromiciops gliroides. Next base: position 196,565,197 of record NC_057866.1, on the reverse strand, counting down.
TTTATTAATTAATTTATACATGAACAAAGAAGAGAGAATCTCTTAGCGTGGAATAAATTCCAGCCAATATTTTTTTAGGAGTAATGTATCTGTTGACAGTCTGCCTCCTACCCGTGGATGCCTATTGACTAATGAGGGCCTCAGCCTCTCAACTTTTCTATCTTCCTGTTATAACACAGTACATGACCACACTCTAGCTTTTAATTTTTTGCAGTGGGAACAGTAAGCAAATTAGTATACTTACTGTTTCTAGAAAGGGTGGTCATAAATCATACTATGGCTCCACTTGCTGTCTCTCTGATTTTGCCCTGTTATTGAGCCACTACCCTCTATGTGTATTTCTTCTTCTGGAATATAAGCTTCTTCCAGTCACATACTGTGTTGAGAATAGGCCCTAGTACATCCTAAAAGCTTAATAAATTCCTATTGCATTCACTTATTAAATACTAGTAGCTTGGTGAAATAAGGTACTAACCATGAAAGATTCAACTGGGAAAAAATTGGAAATATATTTGCTGCATCACTTCTTTTATTTGAAAAATACTAGTAGCATAAATTTTCTACCACTGAAGTTCATTCTGAAGAAAGAAAAGAAAAAAATGTAAATAGCCAAACCTAGGTCTTAAAGATACATCACAAAAATGAAGATGTCAGTCAAATTATAAACATACAAGTTTGTATCAATTCACAATTTTTAGGCATTCATTGTCTTGAACTTTATTTGATCTTAGATACCATATGCCTCAAAATGCTTTTGCCATTCCATTGTTAACTTGAACTTAAGGATCTTGAATGTACCTCTGCTGCTGTTACTAAATCGTTTATATTAGCGCTCTCTCTCTCTCTCTCTCTCTCTCTCTCTCTCTCTCTCTCTCTCTCTCTCTCTCTCTCTCTCTCTCTCTCTCTCGTAAGCCAATTGGGTGGGGTTAAGTGACTTGCCCAGGGTCACATAGCTAGTAAGTAATAAGTGTCTGAGGCCAGATTTGAACTCAGGTCCTCCTGAATCCAGGGCCAGTGCTCTATCCACTGTGCCACCTAGCTGCCCTTATATTAGCTGTTTTCATAATGGATCCAGTTGCCCAGAATTATCAATTTCAGATCTTTCATTTAGTCATTAAACCAGTATACTTTCTCATCATTAGTCATTGCCACAATGTACACTAGAGAATATTCCTAGCTCTAGCCATGTCTAGGAGTAGTTAGGGTACATTATTTTTTAGGGACTGAGTTCTAATCTGAATGTATCTATATTATAATTCAATGGTTGAATTCCTGTGTATTATACAAACATTCAGGCTTTTATTCTGGTTAATATTGACATGGGGCCTAGGATAAATCAGAAGAAATTTCTCCTGTGAGAAGCAAAACCAAAGATGAACAGATAACAGGACAGACATATCAAGGAATCAAGGGGCTATTACAGTTTAAATAGACAAACTAGATATCGGGACAGACATACCTAAGAAGTAAGAGAAGATAACATTCTATAGCAGGAAAGTCAATTAGGCATGGCTACTACCTGAGCTGAGCTAAGCAACAGAGATAATCCTAAAGGCCCGGACAATCCTTTCAAAAAATATTCCACTTGACTCTCAGGAATATGACAAGCATCCAGGCTTCCCGCACCCTACCCACAAAAGGAACTTTATATTTTCGTGTGGTTACTCCATCTATCCTTTATAAAAGCTTGTGCCTTCTGTTCTGTGAGGAGAATGTTTTTAAGCTTTCCACCCCATGGGGTGAAGTCTTCAACTTCCCTCTTGGTTACCTACCCTAGTGCCAAACAACAACAACAACAACACAACAACAACAACCACCCACCACCACCCACCACCACCCCCCATCACCCCCCACCACCACCCACCACCCACCACATTTAGTTTTCATTTAACTGGGAAAGAGTTCAATTCTTCATTGAGGAATAGCTAAGGACCCCTGCCTTTTCCTCCATGACAGTTTACCCATCCCCTACCTGCATAAGGGTCTTATGCAGTGTAGGAAAATTGGGTGAATTGATTAAGTGTTCTATGTGATACAAAGGATTGTGGCTGATCCATTGATCATTCAGTATAGTGCACTAATAGCTACATAGCAAGAACAGCAAGAGCATCCATATGTAAAAGTAGAACATATTACTTCTTGGGTAACCTCCAAAACGGAGCAGGGAAAGAGCTAAACTTAGAAATAGGAATAGAACCCTAACCATATGCCCACATTAGCAGCATTTCTTTTAATAAATGTTTTGGACTTTTGTGGGTGTTTGACCTAATAGGTAGATAAAAAACTTATTTAATTTTTGAATGTTGACCATTGTCATCAAGACAAACAAACACTGATTTTTAACAATTAATGTGAATATGTGTAATTCATGGATCAATAAATAAGTAGTGAGTCTAACATACTATGCTAGGCTTTGGAAGAGAGGAAATATAATACATTAAAATATAGAAACTATATTTTATGTTTTTTAATTTGGGAAGAAATTAGAATAAAAAACATAAAATAATCAGTGGTAGAAGATATAACCCTAAATGTTATAACCAATGAGGAGACAACTTAAGGAATACTGGTGTAAGTGATTAAGTGTGAGCAAGAAGTTACTCTGGTCCAGGAATGCCACCTTGATAAATTCTAAGAAACCAAGCAAGTTTTTTTGTTTGTTTGTTATTTTGGTTTTTTGTTTGTTTTGTTTGGGATTTTTTTGCTCTTATTCTTGCTTCACAGTGAATTGACTAAGTTGCAAATGACAGCCTGGTTCATTTGACTAGACTTCCTTTCTTTGCTCCCCCACCAGACCTCAAGAAAAGGAAAAAAAAAAGACTTAGATATTGGTGCATTTGCCCAGCAAGGGAAGCAAGGAATGAAGTATTTGCCTAACCAGATATGGAACTAAGGAACAGCTGCATGCAAACCCCCATTTAATTTCCTAATTTCTTGGGTTGAGGTAAAGGGATTGAGAAGTAATAAGGAGTTTAACTAAAACTGGAGATAACAATAAAGAAGTTGCCCAATTACAAAGAGCTCATGGGCTCAAGTTTTGTATTTTTGTTTTTGTATGTTTATATTTTATATTTTATAATTGTATTTTGTTTTTATTTTTTAGTCAGTATAAATCTGCTATATATTTCCATCACAGTCTAAACCAAACCACACCCACTACCCCATCCACCTTGCTTTTCTTTCTTCCTGTGTGTATACACCACAACCCCTTCACCTTGTCACAGACACAATACTTCCATGTCTTGTTCTAGGAGTCATAATGTTGCTGGTTCTTGTGTAAAGGAATTGATCTATGGCTTTATCTACCATTTCTATGACTTGGCAAACCAAAACACAATTTTATGGCTACAAGTTCTCTAGATTGTCTGTCTTTCCATTCTCCTGTCCCAAACCACAGCCTATGTAAACACCTTGAGATTAGAGACAATGATATTTTTTGCATTTCTACTTCTAGCAATTATGTCCAAGGGGTATGCTTGACTCAGTCTGAAATACATCTTAGAGCTTAATGTTAAAATTTCCATGTGGACATTTACACCTCAGAAGTTGGCTTCCACTACAAATCAAAAATTGGTCTATTGTTTTGTTGATTTATAGACTGAAGATATTATTAGTAATGCAGATTATAGCATATGTGTATATATATTTTCCCTTGGAGCCCAGTTCTTAAACACTTCCAGCATACCCTTGTCTCACTCTATACAATCGTTTGAGTTCAGAAACAATGTAATAGAAAACTCAGTAAATGAAGTCATCCCCATAGTGGAGACCTGGTGGCTATAGCATAGTAGCAATAATAAAAGTAACAATAAAATAATCAACAACAACAATATGGCATTTATATAGGGCTTTAAGGTTTGCAATATGCTTTATAGCTAGTATCTTATTTGAGCCTCATTTATACCACTGCTGTCCCCTCAGAAACATTTTATCAGGGAGTCCTTATTGTTTTGTTTTTCCCCCAACATTTTTGATGACCTTAAAAGAATGGAAAGGGAGGAAAAAAAATGAATAAACTGAAAGTTGTCCTTCCTGATATTCTATCATTTGGACTCTAAAACACCAATTTGAATTTCCCAGAAATCCCAAAGCCACAAAAAGTGAAATAAGATTTATAAGCACTTAACAATAAAAGAAATTGATCCACAATTCAGCATCTAGCAAACCTAAGCATTCTTTCATAAAACAAATCATGCATGCTTAAAAATCAAGATAACTTTGAGAAACTGAAAGAGAATAGGCCTAATATACTATTTTTCAGCTTGCAAAATTAATAAGATTGGAGGTCCTTACATTTGGAAGAACAAGTGGAAGACTCTTGAATCATAGAGTTATGTATGTTGATGGTTGTTTAGATATTATGATTTGCATTATTGTCATTAAGTTGCTACTTCAATTCCTAGAAGGAGATAAAAATGAAGGCATAAAGATGATCCATGTCTGGAGAGATAGTCCAGAGTGAAATATCTTTATGGGGGTAGACATCATGAGGTTTTAAAAGATTGCAATTAATAGTATAAAAGGTGAGAACTTTGTTTTAAGCGATGTGTTTGTACAAGGTAGAGAAAAGATTACCATTAGAAAAATAGGGAAGGTAATATTTTTTCTGACAATTTAACGAAGAATAGCAGAAGATAAGTAGAATTTAATTATAACATTAAAGGGTTATTAATTATATTCCTGTGTTTAAAAATATAGCACACCACCCCTCAAAAAAAATACCCAACATTTTATTATCTCCCACAAGTACACTTATGTCCAAAAATGTTACCTAGGTTTAAGATGACAAAATGAAAAAAAAGTTATCACTTTTTAGCCAACTTGAAAAAGCCTGGAGTCATGGGTAGTATCTGACAAAATCAAATTGGAAACACTTAAGAGAGATAAAGAAGGGAATTTATCATGTGTAGGTGTCTTTACCTAGGTTATTGCACACACTTGGGATGTATTCCCTCTTTTCTTTGCCACCTTAGAAAACCTCCACCTTTCTTTTCCTTTTTTTTGGGGGGGGGGGGGATAGGATAATGAGAGTTGTTACTTACCCAGGGTCGCACAGCTAGTAAGTGTCACGTGTTTGAGGCTAGATTTGAACTCGGGTCATCCTGAATCCAGGGCCAGTGCTTTATCCACTGCACCACCTAGCTGCCCCCTGAAGACCTCTACCTTTCTTGAAAGTTCAAATAAAATTCAACTTCCTTCAGAAAGGTTGTCCTGAGAGCTTCCTATCCCCCTAGAAATTATTTGGTCTTTAGTTTTCTTGCTTCATATATTCCCCACCCCTCCTAATAGAATATAAGCTACTCCACATCAGAGACTATTTCATTTGTACCATTGTATCCTTAGTATCAAACTCCATGCATATGGGACATATGCTTCAATTAAATCCTTTGCCTTCATTTATAAAATTATTTATTTTCATTTCTAAGGAAGGGTCTTTGGAAGTGTTGCAGTAGATAGAGTTCTGTGCTTGGAATTAGGAAGACCTAAGTTTCAAATTCAGCCTCAGACACATGTTAGCTATGTGACCTTGGGCAAGTCACTTAGCCCTGTTGGCTTCAGTTCCTCATCTGTAAAAGAATCTGGTGAAAGACATGGCAAACCACACCAGTATGTTTGCCAAAGAAACTCACAATGGGGTCACAATGAGTTGGTCATGATTGAACAACAACTGCAACATTACTACCTGGGGGTTTGCCCTTCTTTTAACACTGATTTCTACTTCATTGAACTATTGTCTTTATAATATTTCTCTTTTTTTGTCTGGAAGGATAGCATGATTTTTTTTTTTTTGCAGGGCAATGAGGGTTAAGTGACTTTCCCAGGGTCACATAGCTAGAAAGTGTCAAGTGTCACAATCCAGATTTGAACTCAGGTCCTCCTGAATCCAGGGTAGGTGCTTTATCTACTAAGCCACCTAACTGTCCCCAAGGATAGCATGATTAATAATTTATAAAGTTTTATTAAATGCTATATTCCAGGTACTACTATGTGATAAGAGTGCAATGACAAAATTAAAAACAATTCCTTCTCTGAAATTTTTATAGTTCAGTGAGGGGTGAACACATGTAAACAAAGAGCTTTTGATAAAATAGACAGAAGTTGATAAATGAGACAGCAGAAGCACCTGGGGAATGAGGGCAAGAGCCTCATGTAAAAAGTGAATTGTTGGTTAAGTCTTAGAGGAAAGTAGGAACCTTGAGGAATGTAGGAGATAAGAGTAAATTTGGTATATGGAAGTGAGACAATGAAAAACTATGGAATAAGAAAGGGAGGGATGTGGAAGAGGAGTAGCAAACAGGTCAGTTTAACTAGACCACAAACTAGAAAGTTAAATTTGGGACATCATAAGTAGTTTTATATATTCTACAAAATAATTTATGTTTGATCCTGGAAGTAATAAAACGTCCTTGAAATTTGTTGATTTAGGAAAGCAATTTGGTCAGATCTGTACTTTAGCAAAATCTCTGGAAGCTATGAAAAGAATAGACTGAATAAAGAAAAAAAAACAAGTCAAATAAGAATATTTTTAAATTAAATTTTATTTTATTTTCAAACAAAAATTAGCTTTCCTACCTCTCCTTTTCCTTCCTTCCTCATAGTTAAAGTGAGAAAAAAATCCTGTTAAGACATTCATAGTCAAGGAAAACAAAATTTCTTATTGGATATGTCTAATATATATAGAGAGAGATTGATAGATATACTTATATGTAGGTACGTGTATATATGTGTATATATTGTGAGAAATAATTATTAGTGACCAATATCAAGGGGAACTTCAAATCCCCACATTTTTATTAAATGTTGTAATTCAGACTCACTGCCCCTCTCAAAAAAACATAGTTAAAGCAAGTGCTGACAGCTTGGAATCTAAATTCTTTCAAGTAATGACCTTATATAGAAATATTGTCCAGAATCGAAAGGACTGTTAGTCCTTCAACCTGATGCAATCCATCTTTAGTTAGTGAATCAATTAGATTTAATTGATGTATAATGATCCACAACTTTTCAAAAAAGGATAAAAATCTGAAAAAGTAGCCACGTGGACTTTTTAAACAATGAGAGTTTAAGGAGCCACATTGTTAGTCCCTTACTGGCAGAGGTAATGATTGATAAATTTTCTCTTGTAATTATTTTAACAACTACAATATGCATATACATATACATATATATAAATTTATCTATTTCTATCTATAAATCTATATGCTATCTTTTCTATAAGCAGATATACACACACACATACACTTATACATATGTGTGTATGTGTACATACATATGAATATACTGAGTTTACACTTCTCTCAGCAAGTTGACAATGTTTCACCAAGAGTTCTTAGGAATTGTTGTTGGTCATTGTGTTCATGTCAGAATTTGTGTGTACATGTGTGTGTATACATAGAGAACTAAAAAATTCCATATTAGCTATGTTCTAATTTTTTTCTGTTGCATTCTGAGTCCTTTACTTCTCTAGGTAGGTACCCTGTTCATCAGGAATCCTGGTTAGTCATTACAATGATAAGAGTTCAGTTAAAAAGTATTCTGCCACATTTATATAGAAAACTGATTCAGCCAGTCTCCAAATTATAGGCACCTCCTCATATTTCCATTCTTTGCCACTTCAGAAAGGGTTATAAATATTTTTGACAACCTTAGAATTTGCTTTTCTTAGCATTGATTCTTCCTTTAATCAACCCTACCTCTAATTTCCCATCACCTGTCCTTTTCCTTTTATTTCCATATTGGATAAAATGTATTTCTGTACCCTATTGTGTCTATAGTCTCTTTTAACCATTTAGCCCATTTGGGTCAGCTGTTTTCCCACCTCCTTGTCCTTGTTTATATAGTTACTTCTGTACTTTCATTATATTAGATAGTTTTTCCTAACCTTCCTTCCCCTTCTGCTCACCAAGATATTATTCTTCCCCTATTTTTCTATCTTTTTCTTCACATCATCATAATTTAACAGAATCATTTTTGGGCTTTGGCTATTTTTTAAATGAATCCTGGATCATCTCCTCATTTTTAAAAGTCAGCTTTTTATCTGTTTAATCCCTTAACATTGTTTCTTCATTTTTACCCTTGTTTCCCTTTGCTCCTATATTGGTATTCCAAAGTTTCTTTCAGCTCTGGTTTTTTTAATCAAGAATGTTTGGAAATATTTTATTTCATTAAAGATCTACTTTTTTCTCATAGTTTTATACGCAGTTTTGCTTTATAGCTTGTTCTTGTATGTAAACCAATTTCCTTTGCCTTCTGGAACAATATATTCCAAATTCTCCTCTTTAAAGTAGTGATTCCTTATCATGTATGATCCTGATTGTGGAGCCTTGGTACTTGAATTCATTTTGGCTGCTAGCAATATTTTTTACTTTGACCAGAAAGACCTGGATATTGGCTGTGATATTCCTGGGAATTTTCATTTTGGGTTTCTTTCAAGATGTGACTGGTGGATTCTTTCTCTTTCTACTTTGGGTCTGGTTCTTACAGATCTGGCCATTTTTTAAAAGAATTCTTGAAATATAATGTTTAGGCTCATTTTTTTTTTTGATCACGTCTTTCACATAGACAAATGATTTTTATTTTTCCCCTTTGATCTGTTTTCTGGGTTGTTCATTTTTGCTAGCAGATACATTACACATTCTTTTAAAAAATTTTTTGACTTTGTTTTAATGTTTCTTATTCCTTCAGTTAATCATCAGTATCTAGTTGATTCATTTGAATTTTCAGAGTCTTTTCCTTAGGAAAGGATTTTTTAAAATAGAATTTTACTTTATTTTTACAATTACATGTAAGCATAGTTTTCAATATTCATTTTTGTAAGATTTTTAATTCCAAATGTTTTCCCTCCTTGCCTTCCCTCTCCCCTCCCAAAGATAGCAAGCAATCTGATATAGGTTATAGAGTAAAATCATATTGAATATATTTCCATATTAGTCATGTTGTGAGAAAAGAATCAGCACAAAGGGGAAAAACCACAAGAAAGAATAAACAAACAGAAAAAAGTGAAAATAATATGTTTCAATCTGCATTAAGACTCCATAGTTCTTTTTTGGGATATGGAGAGCATTTACTATCTTGAATCTTTTGGAATTCTGTTCAATCATTGTATTTTTTTTGGTTTAATTTCACTTTTATTTGAATATTAATGTCACATTTACTCCCATGCCATAAGCTTTTGTTTCTTCAGTTTCTTTGGGGATATTTTTTTTCTTTTGAGCAACCTCCTCTTCTAGTTTAGGAACACATTTTTTTTCTTTTCAGTCAGTATCCTTTCAATATGGCAAGGGGAACTCATGTATGGGTTGATTCTACTATGAGCCCTGTAAGTACACCATTTTGGGGGCCTTGTTAACCTGGATATGCTCAATGACAAGAGAATCCACATGAAACCCTTAAGTTCAGTGTTACTTTCTGCATTTCTAATCATATGCAGCAAGAACACAACACTCTTTTGGGGCCAACAACCCTGTGTCCAACTCCATTACTTAGCCTGGGCATACCTGCCAACTCCACCATTGTGTCAATGGAAGGGAACACATTGTTTCTTCAATGTGACATCTTTCCAATACTTGATAGCTTTTTTGGATATGCATGTTCTGGATAGTTTGGGCTGTTTCACAGGTATTCTTGAAGTGGACCTGAAGATTTGAACCCCTTGATTTGCATGCTTTTGTGGGGTTCTCTGGATCAAGGGAGTACCTCACCATTTTAAATGATTACCTAGGATGGCTCAAGGGAAGAGAGTTGAATCATTGTATTGCTGAGAGGACCTAAGTCTATCAGAGTTGATCACAACACAACATTGCTGTTACTATGTACAGTGTTCTCCTGGTTCTGCTCACTTCACTTGGCATCAGTTCATATAAGTCTTTCTAGGTTTTTCTGAAATCTGCCTGATCATCATTTTTTACAGCACAGTTGTACTCCATTACATTCATATCCCACAACTTGTTCAACCATTCCCCAATTGAGGGGCATCCCCTCAATTTCAAATCTTTGCTACCACAAAAAGAAGATCTATAAATATTTTTACATGTGGATACTTTTTGCTTTTTGGGTAAGGTTTTGTAGCTCTTGTGCCAATCTGCTAATTTCCTTCCTAATTTTTTTTCCTATAACTTTCCTTTCCTTTCCATTTTTTCTTCAAATGCTTCCTTCCATTTATTTAAGCACACCCCCCCACACACACCATTTTAGTTCTTACTTCACCTTCTCCAGAAATATTTTTGAGTTTCTGTCCAAGCTGTGTTTTTCTCTGAATCATTGTTTGCAGATTTTGTAGTCTGTCTCTTCTATTTTTGTGTCTTGAGTATTCACGTCACTGCAAAAACTCCTTATGACAGGGGGTTATTTGTGTTTTTTGATCCATTCTTCCAGCCTACTTTCTGACTTTGGACTTAATGGTAGGCCTGGGCTCTGTGGCACTTCTGGAGGGAAAGTCTTGGCTTACGTTTTTGCTGATTTCTTGAAGCATTAATAGTTGTTATTCCAGGATCTGAGGGACAAGCTGGGGACATACAAGCTTTTGGTGCTCTGAAAGTCATATGAAGTGAGACAAGGTATTACTGCTGTTCCCCTACTATGAGCTCTTCAATTCCCTAACCTGGGTTTTGGTTTGAACAAGAACCCTGTCTCAATCAACCACATGGAAAGTTCGTTTGGCTCAGAGTATTGGAATTGTAAGCCTGGAAATTGTTCCTTGGTTATTCCTATGAAAGTTTAGCTAGATTTATGAAGTGAGATGCAGCTTTGAACCTGAGGTCTGAACCACATCACTGTTATTGCTGCTCTGGCTGCTGGCTTTTGAACTTCCACTTTTCCCCCCCCTACACTGGAGAGGGTATTCCTGCCCTGAATGTTGTTTGCCACTGTACAGTTCCCAGGTTTCCTTCACATTGTTGCCTACATCTACAATCTGGGGCTAGGTAATAAGTCAAGCTTTCAATTGGCAACTGTCCCCTCACCTTGCCCTATTATGGATTATGTTTGTGCCTGGTGTGGAGCTGAAACTTCCTCTTTCCCTGGTACACAATCTCTCTCTTTGTGTATTATGCTTTTCCATGTTCCACCCAGTAACTGTTGACTTCTCTGTCTCCCAATGATGAGTTGACCTGGTCAAAGAACTCACTGTGACATTTCTTGGATTTACTTATTAGGATTATGTCTAGACTTCTCTAGGTCTATTAGAGGTTCATAAAGAAGAGGTCATTCCCCATTGTCCACCAAAAACCGAAAAAATAAAAGTTTATTAAAAAAATTAGTAAATAAATAATTCAAGATAATGGTGTAGTCATCAAGTCAATAAGATTTTATAATGCAGTTATGTGCAAGGGACTTGCTAAGGTATATAAATAAACATAAAAAGATAGTACCTGCCCTTGAAGAACATTCTAATGGAAGATAACATGTTAAAAAGAGCCAAAAGGCAAGAGGTAGGTTGTGAGTGACTATGAGAGATACTGTGGCAAACAGAAAGTCAGAAACTGAGCCATGAGAGCAATGCACAATGGCTGGCTAGGGCCCTTGCTCAAAATAAATGTTTTGGGAGCTGCTTGCCAATTAGAGAAGGAAATATCAGGAGTGGAATGATGTAATAGGATTTGAAGATATTATGAAATGAGGTAAATAGGGGATTAGGAAACGAGGGCAAGAAGGCAGCTAATATATGGTAGTGAATTGTGGAGAGTCAGAAGCAGACCTAAGGGAGGGAAGCAAGATGGCTGTCCTGGAACCTTGCTTAAAATGAAGGTTCTTGCAGGAATTCATCATTGGGAAAAGGGAAGTCAATAAGGATGAGAACTAAGAAGGGACAATAAGTGCGGCAATTAAGTTAATTGGTGATTTTGGAAGGAGACTTTTAAGTCAAGAGATAATATCAGATGACAGCTTGTTGGAGGTTTAGAAAAATGAGAAGTTTTTGCCTAAAGCTTTTGTGGGTCACAAACATAATAGAGTCAGAATCAAGATGGTGGAGTAAAGGCAGGGACTCTCCTGATCTCTCCCAAATTCCCTTCCAAAAAACTTTAAAATAGCATCTTAAAATGAATTCATCAGTGCCAAAAACAACATAAGGACCAGGTGAAACAATATTGCATCCAAGACAACTTAGACAGTGAGCAGGAAAGGTCTGTCTCCCTGATGTAAGAGGGAGGTGAAGTCCAGTACATGTAGTCCCTGGCAAGCCAACAACAAAGCCCCAAACCCCAGTGCCAGTCAAGAGGGAGACTCTGTGTCTCTGTGCAAGGAATCAAGCAATGAACCACAGCCAGTTCAATCCAGCAACAGGGTTTGGAGGCAAATGAATCTGCAACAGTGACTTCTGCAGCTCTCAGACCACAGATGTTAAGTGGGTTACATAACTGGTTAAAAAGGGGATACAGTGAGAAGCTAGGTGGTGCAGTGGATAAAACACTAGTCCTTGATTCAGGAGGGCCTGAGTTCAAATCTGGCCTCAGTCCATTGACATACTAGCTGTGTGACCCTGGGCAAGTCACTTAACCCTCATTGCCCCACAAAAATAAATAAATAAATACAAAATTAAAAGAGGATACAAGAGACCCTTAGTTGGCACTGAGTGTAGGGATTTTTTATGTTACCCATATGGAAATCACAGTCCCAGTCTCAGGTGAGGAGGAGCATTAATACACTGGAGCTCCCCGTCACAGCAAAGTGGGGACCCTGATGATAGGCAGAATACAGTACTTGTGGTTCCTCGTGGAACAGATTACAGGCCAAGAGATCAGGGACCACACTTCTCCTTGGATTATATTGCCTTGGAAGAATTTAAAACTTAAAGAACCCCAGAACTAGCTATAAAATAACAGAACAAAAAAAACATCCTAAAGCTTTAGACAGTATCCCCTTTACCACCAGGAGCAGAGCCCAATTTTAACATGGGGTTAAAAGTGAAGAAATAGGCAGGGAAAATGAATAAGCAACAACAAATATCTGACCATAGAAAGTTACTGGAGTGACAAGGAAAATCAAAACACAAACTGAGAAGAGTATAACAATGTCAAAATAACCACATGTAAAGCCTCAAAATAGTGAATTGATCTCAGACCCAAAAATATTTAGATGTAGAGAAAAATTGGGGAAATAAATAAGTTATGCAAGAGAACTATAAAAAAGAATCAACAGCTTGGTAAAAGAAGCATTGACAAATGGAAAGATGTACAAAAATTCACTGAGGAAAACAACTCCTTTAAAAGTAGAATGAGTTAAATGGAAAAGGAAGTACAAAAGCCCACCGAAGAACATAAGTCCTTAAAAAATTAAAATTGAGCAAATGCAAGCTAATGATTTCATGAGAAATCAAAAAACAATAAAACAAAAAAGAATGTGTCTGTATGAATGTGGATGGAACCAGACAGCAGAGTGAATTAAAAGCCAGAATCTTATAATGTTCTGTTTACAAGAAACACACTTGAAGCAGAGAGATACACACACACACACACACACACACACACACACACACACACACACACACAGTAAAGGTAAGGGGCTGGAGCAGAATCTATTATACTTCAATTGAAGTAAAAAATAAATTATGGGTAGCAGTCATGATCTCAGACAATGCAAAAGCAAACATAGCCATAATTCAAATAGAAAAGCAAGGAAACCACATCTTGCTAAAAGGTACCACAAGGAAACAATATCAATACTAAACATACATGCACCAAATGGTACAACATCCAGCTTTTTGTTTTTGTTTTTTTTGTTTTGTTTTGTTTTGGTGAGGCAGTTGTGATTAAGTGACTTGCCCAGGGTCACATAGCTAGTAAGTGTTAAATGTCTGAGGCCGGATTTGAACTCAGGTCCTCCTGAATCCAGGGCCAGTGCTCTATCCACTGTGCCACCTAGCTGCCCCTAACATCTAGTTTTTTAAAGGAAAAGTTAAATGAATTACAGGAAGAAATAATAAAACTATACTGATAGGGGACCTCAACTTTCCCCTCTAAGAACTAGATAAATCTAACCATAAAATAAATAAGAAGTCAAGGAGATAATTAGATTCTCAGAAAAGGTTAGCTTTGATAGCACTCGGGAGTATACCTTTTTTCACAATTCTAAGATCGTATCTGCACAAAAATTAGACATGCATTAATTTGGGCATAAAGACCTCATTACCAAATATAGGAAAACAGAAATATTAAACATGCCTTTTTCATACAACATTGCAATAAAATTACATTCAATAATGTCTGAGAAAGTATAAATCAAAAGTTAATTGGAAACTAAATAACCTAATCTAAATGAATGATGAGTCAAAGAACAAAATCATAGAAATAAATCATAATTCCATAAAATATTTCAGTAAAAGATAAGAAAATAAATCATAAGAGATCATTAGGATGCCTTCAAAAATTTTAAGTCACCAGATCTAAACTATAGTAGACAGTAAATGCCAAGAAATGATATGATTATTGATCTGTTCTTTGAAAAACCATTAAGAAATGGAGAAGTACTAGAGAAATGGTCATAAACACGTTTATTTTAAATGGTGTGGAACAGATGAACTTTTCTAAACTATGGGCCTATGAGCTTAACTTCAAGTCCTGGAATGAATTCTATGAAGCTTTATTAAAAGGGGGTTTTATGTTCTTTTAGAAAAACTGAACTTAGAATTTTTTGAGAGCAAATGATTTCAAGGTAACTACATTTTCCTTTTGTTTTATGGGGGTATAAAATATGGCTATATCATCATTTTGAACTAGGGCCCAAGGTAACCATTCTGCATTGACATCCCAGCTCACCTAACTTTCTACAGTTTGCCAAAATATCCCTCATAGGCACTTAAACCTCCTCTCTTGCTTTTTAGTTTTCTTTTATATGTCATCTTCCCCTATTAGGATGCAAGTACCTTAAAGGCAGGGACTCTTTCATTTTTAACTTTATTTGTATAGCACCCTGGCACACTCTGAAGTGTTATTATTTCATGTTATTGATCACTTAGGCCAATTTTCCCCATAGGGGAGAGAGAAAAAAAGTCATTTATTAATTACCTACTGTGTGCCAGGCACTGTGCTAAACACTTTATAAAAGTTTTTGATAAAGTACATTAGCTACTTCTTACAGAGAGATGATGGACACAAAGTACAGCTTTATGTTTTTATACATGCCCAGGGTATGGATTCAGTTGGTGTGAATACTCTTTCTTGGTGAAAGGATTCCCCCTCCCCACCCAATTACCTTTGTCATGGAAAGGGGACAAATAGAAAGGGATAACAAATCATGATGAAAAAAATAATGCTTGTTAATGGGTGGCCATGATCAAAAGTAAACAGAAAAAAACTCAAAAAGAAACAGAAAAGTAGAACAATTTTGAAAGTAACATATCAAATTGATTATATAGTTTGAAAAATATGAGTACTATGAAACAGAAACTAATGGCTTCACAGAGAATATCCTTTGTGTTCAATGTGTTTAGAAATATAATTTTAAAAGCTAAGCTCAGAATTAAAAAAAAACAATAAAAATAACCTCTCCCATATGAGCCCCATCCCAACAAACTTCAAAAATCACTTGCTTCCTTTTCTTAATATAACTCACCCTATCAATCTGTGACACAACTATAAGAATTGGGTAACAAATCTAGGAGGTAATTATACAATTTTCCCAATGAATTATAGCTATTAACAATCTCTTCTTCATTTAAATCTGGTTCCATATACAAGATTTAATAACATAACTCATCTAATATCTTTTGATTGTCTAAAAACTTTCTATAGCTTTGCCATCTCTATTTAGAGTTACCCTATTTTAAATATATATATATATATATATATATATATTTTTTTTTTTCTGTTTGAGTCTTTTGTAGAGTTATGATTCAAATGGGACTCTCTATTTGTCTAGCCAAGATCAGTACTCTTGAGACCTAATTGTCCAGACCCTCTTTGTTAAAAAGAAAAAAAAATATTTCTTTTTCTCTTCATAGTTTGGCAAAAGCCACAAAAGGAATTGTGCTGGTGCAGTGCATTTTGATAGACATCAAGAATCCATTGTTTGGTACTTTTCCAATAAGCATACAATGTTTCCCCTCTCAATGTAAAAGGCATCCCTCCTCTCTTCAAGTATTTGAATGCTAGATAATTTTGTTATTTAGTCATTTTCAGTCATGTCTGATTCCTTGTGACCCCTGTTGGGGTTTTCTTGGCAAAGATACTAGAATGGTTTGTCATTTCCTTCTTTGACTCATTTTATAGAGGGATAAGCTGAGGGAAAGAGTGTTAAGTGATTTGCCCAGGGTTACATAGTAAGTGTATGAAGCTGGATTTGAACTTAGATCTTCCTGACAACAGGTCCAGGTTCCTATCCACTGCACCACCAACTGCCACTTAAATATGATAGGTTTCCTTTTAGCACAATGCCTCCAAACTGCCAGGGTAGATTAATTACTTACTCCATTGATCTGTAAATTTTTCATTACCAAAGATGCTCATTTCTTAAAACATATGCTTACACCCACTCTTCCTTCTGTATGTTTTTGCCAACTCCCATATGTGAATTAGTTTTTCTGAGTTTTTCCTCACCACTTTAACCTACTTGATTTGGTGTGTTAAGGGTGCTGTCTGTGGTACTGAAAATAGATAATTTACGATTCTGGCTGGCTGCCAAATAACATTTGATTTTAAAATGGTGTGTAATCCTATCCCAGAACATTGAAAAACGCATTGAACAAAATAGAAGTATATGTTTCAGATAGTGTTAAATTAGCAATCATTTTTGACATGCTTATTCAACTTTTACCTTTCTCCCTCAAAATATCCCTTTTTTCCAAGACCCACCTGATAATCTCAAACATTCTTTTTTTTTTTCTTATCCATTCATCTCCTTCTGTTTCCATGGAACTGATATCCTTCCTCTTTTCAAATTGATACATAATTGTTAAAGACCTACTGTGTGAAAGGGGCTATGCTAGTTTTGGAGATACTAAAAATATGTCCTGAAGAAGCTTCTAATCTATTTTTGCACTACAATATGAAAACATATAAGTAAATACTAGAACATATGAGGAGGAGAGGTAGCATTAACAACTGGTAGAATTAAGGAAGACTTTTCAAAGTCGAGCCTAAATTGAACCTTAAAGGAAGATACAAATTATGTGAATCCAACATGAAAAAGAGGTGATTGGCAGGAGAATAAAGGTATCCTAAGGGAGAGATCCCAGGAGTGGCAAGAGTTAACCACTGACATTTTGTTTTGCTTTTAAGCAGGGAAACAACATAGTATAGTTTAGGACTATCATTCAAAATATATGTATAGGATATAGAGAAGAGAGACAGGAAGAAGAAAGACTAATTAGGAATAGATTGTAATACTTCCAGTGAGAGGAGATAAAGACCCAGGCTAGTAAATTAGTGAGTGAAGAGAGGAGGGACAGATTCAAGAGATGTCGATGTGACTTTCATAAGACTTCACAACTAAATAAATATTAGGAGTTTTGGAGCGGTATCACTTAAAAATGAGTCCAAGTTTCTAGACTGAGTAGGATGATAATTGTACTCTCAGCAGAAATAGAGAAAAATCAAGATTTGAAGGTGAGAGAGAGAGAGAGAGAGAGAGAAATTGATAGACATTGAGATTGAGATTATTTGGGGGTTAGTTTTAATTTGGTCACAGTGAATTTGAGGTATTTATCATGAGGTGGATATATACAATAGGTAAAAGTTCTCATCTGAAGTTCAGGGTGGGGAATATCAAGACTGGATATATAAGTTCAGGAATTATTTTAAGATGTTCTAATAAATTCTATGTGAACTAAATACAATACTAAAGAAGAGAGAAAGCAAGAATAAGAGAAGGAATAAGTTAGATTTGTGAGGCACCCATATTTCTTAGGCAAGAAATTGGTTATGGTATGGGTAATGAGGTTAAGTGGAAGTGGTCACACAGGTAAGCTACCTAAGAAAAAGAAGTAACACCGAAGCCAAGGGAAGAAAGATTATCCTGCAGGAGAAATTATTTGAAAGTGCTTAAAAACTCAGAGAGAATTAAATGTGTGGAGAGAGGAAATTTTCATTTGATTTAATTTAGAGAACTTTGGTAAAATTGGAGAAAATAGTTAGGAGAATAGTAAAACTGGAAGCCACATTGTTAAAGGTTAAGAAATTATTGGGAGATGAGGAAATGGATACAGTTAATAATAATTTATTAAGCAGCTACTAGATGGCAGTCATGAGTTTGTCTGTGAAAGGGAGGAGAGATGGAATAATGGGATCAATTGAATATTTTAAGGATGAGGGAGGCCTGAGCACCTTTCTTTGAAGTAGAGGAATTATTAGGGAAAGCTTGAAAATGAAAGATACAGAAAGGTATAAATGTAAAATGTATAAGCATCTGGAGGCAACTGGAGGGGAGAACATCAAGGGTGGGGAGGAGTAGGGCTTCTCTTGGTAAAATAAAGCACTTCTCAAGGACTAAATCAAGGGAGGAGATAATAAGAGAAAGTGCAGTTGATATTTAAAGTGGAGCAAGAAATAGAAGGGAACTCATAATTAATGGTTTCACTTGCAATGAAGAAGACATGGTTCTCTTGCTACTAGACTGCAAGATTAGTGAATCAATAATGTGGCACAGCAGACAAAAGTCTAATGATTTCCCAAGCTACTTTAAGAGAAGAGTGAGGACAGTAATAATTTTCCTACTTATGATCCTAATTAAGTAACATCTATGGGATTTATTTACTTCTCAATGTCACATTTCAAAAAGAACATAAATGAGCCAGAAAGTTTCCAGAAGAGGATGCTAGATAGTTAGAGGACAAGGGAACAAATTAGTTGAAAGAACTAGAAGAGTTTCTTGTGAAGTGGACAAAATTTAGAAGGAAACTTGGATGCTGTCTTTAATACTTGAAAACCTTCCATGGGAAATGGAAATCAATTTGTTAACCTCATCCCTAGAATATAGAACTAGCAGAAGTAGGAAGAAGTTTCAGGGAACAATGTTTTATTTTGATATAAGGGATAATTTCTTCACTACAACAAGGTGGAATGGATTCCACTGGGAGACTGTGAGCTCACTCCATCAGAAATCTTCATGTAGAGTATGAACAACTATTTGTTGAAAATCTTGCAGAAGGAAATATCCTGTATCCACTGCTTCTATTTTATCACCACAAATTTTTCCTTAGAGAAATCTAGGTGCTCATTGCTAAAGGTTATTATAATTTGAGCAACATATTATAGACCATAGGCATGGGATATGAGTGACATTTTCATAATTCCCACTTTAGTAAAAAAAGAATATTTTAGAAGTGAGAATACATCTTTTTAAAAAGAAGTGGTATGGGGGCAGCTAGGTGGCGCAGTGGATAGAGCACTGGCCCTGGAGTCAGGAGTACCTGAGTTCAGATCTGGCCTCAGACACTTAACACTTACTGGCTGTGTGACCCTGGGCAAGTCACTTAACCCCCATTGCCTGAAACAACAACAACAACAACAACAACAACAAAAAGAAATGGTGTGGGGTGGATAGGTGGCACAGTGGATAAAGCACTGGCCCTGGATTCAGGAGTACCTGAGTTCAAATCTGGCCTCAGACACTTGACATTTATTAGCTGTGTGACCCTGGGCAAGTCACTTAACCCCCATTGCCCCACACACACACAAAAAGAAGAAGTAGTGTCAGAAAATGATATTTGGATATCTGGCCAATAGCTTAAAATAAAGGAGTAACAGTTTCCTGGCCAAAGAATAATCGTTTATTTACCCGGAGTCCAACAAATATAACCAAGAGAATTTGAAACTGTACAAAAAACATGAGCAAGAAAATTGTCCATCAAGCCAAATACTTTAGGAAACAGGTAAAATGCAGCAAAATAAATATCAGGTGAGGAACTCAGAAATTCATAAAAAGACAATTAAAAAAATTACAACACTAAAATAACTGGTCTTGAATATTATAAACACATGCCTAAAAGACAGGTAGCAAGGAAAATACACTACAACTGTTACTGCAAGGAAGAAAAAACAATTGATCTGTTCATTACTAACACTTAGTAGGATGCTATCCATGAACTGAACATGACATTTACAAATGGATACCTTAATTGGAACAAAATAAGTGGAAATTGGGGAGGAGTAGATGTATATTAAGAATATATATGTGAATGAATCCTTGAAAAGAAGAGGATACATGGTGAGTGTTATTTCTTCCTCAAGGAAAATATAATAGAAAATGATAGATAAAAATGCCTACTTTGTAATCATTATACAATCTCCTTAGAGATAATTTATACACAGAAAAAGGCAACCCTGATGAAAATATGAGACAAGACCAAGCACATAGTTTACCAAACATAGTTTATAATAGAATAAATCCTTACTGTAGCATTATTCTATTAAAAGCATAGAGAATGGAAAATGGTGTGCATGTATCTCTGCTTTTCCAAGACATCCACAAGATGTCACATTGATATTACTAAAACTTATTTCTGATCATCATATACTTCTATTCCAAAACCTCCAGTAGATCCCTACCATACCTTCATTAAAATCAAAACTCTTTTTTAAAAGTCTTTTCAGATAATGGTTCCAACCTACCTTTCTTGATCTTCCCGGATCCCCTAATAAGTCATTAAAGCAGACTTCTTTTTTGTTTGCCCATGCTTCTAGCCTACCTGCTGTATTTAGATTTGATGGTAGGGCTGGACTCTACCACACTTCTAGAGGGAAAGTCTGGGCTAGTCCAGTTTCTGCTTTCTTTGTATATAGAGTGTTCAATAATTGCAGAGTCTCAAAGGCATGCTGAAGAACTACAAACTTTCATTTCTCCCAGTGTTCTTATACAGAACAAAGTATGCTTCCTGCCCTACCCTCATTTCCCTCAGGGCTCTGCAAGAGCTTTCTCTGTGCAAGAGTAGACTAATGTTGGACTCCACTTCTATGAGCCATCTATAAAGCTCTTTTGGTTTAAAGTGGTAAAGTATATGCTTCCTTTGGTATGGAATCCCTGCCTTATTTGTTCCTCCAGAGGTTGGACAGGTTGCTGGAAGTTCAATACTGCTCTGAGCTTGGAGTTTGAGTGATGATTCTTGCTTCAGAACATTTTTCTCCATACATAGCCAAAGCCCTCCCTCATTCCACTATGCAGCTCCCCTTCTCACTCTGACCTGGATTTGTGACCTAAAATTCACAGAGACTAAATTTCCAGTCCAGAACTGTCACTGTTGCTGTTCCCTGATATGGTCTTGGTGCCTCTGAATGAGTCTGGGACCTCTTCTTACTGTGGTACACAATTTCTCTTTGGATATTGGAGCATGCCTCTGGTGTGATCCAGTCCTCAGTATGCATAGACCTCCTTGTCTGTCTCACCATGCCAACCTCGGACTTCTTCTGGATTTCTCCATTAGGGTTCAGCATTCTCTTGATCTGTTTAGAGGGGTTTGTGGAAGAGAAACCACCATACTGCTTCTATCTTGTCACAATTTTTCCCAGTCTACCTTCCAAACTTATATTCACATCACTCACCTTTACTCATTATATGTTTTACCCAAATTGGACAAGTTGCTGTTTGTTATACATACATGCTAGCTATTTCTCACTTCTATGCCTATTCACAGGCCATTTCCCATGCCTAAATATACTCACTCCAAAGCTGTGCCCCATAGAATTCTTGGCTTTACAGAAAAACTATCAGAAACTTGATCTTCTTTTGGGGTTGAGTTTTACAGGAAAGTAAGGATTCTAAGAGGCAGCAATTAAAAGGGAATGCATTCTAGGCATTTACTGCATTGAAAGATGTGTAGCACAAGGTTCAAATAAAAGAGAGTCTTCATGCAGATAGAAAAATCCTCCAAAGGTTCTTATTTGTATATATCATTATATTTGTACCAAGCCCTGACACGGTGCAGAGCTTCCTTAATGAGATAATTATTCACTCAAAGATTTAATTTTACTATCCATAAAGGAAAAATCAAAGCTATAAAGCATTTCTATTTTTCAAACCATCATATCCAATGGGATGTCCAGATCATATATCTATTATATAACAATATATACCTTTGGCCAAAATTTTATATAGTTTATGAAATGGACTAGAATTAAAAAGGAGTGGTTTTATTCCACAGTTCTTTTACTGACCCCAAGATTCTCAAAAACAAAGGTCCATCCTTTTAATCCAAATAATCTGTAGTATATAACTGCCAAACATGGAATATTAGAGACTCAAAGGCATTAAAGATGCTGATTACTCAAAGGATCATAAAGTAATGTTAAAAGCATCTTACCTATGCCATAAGAGCCATTACCCAAGGAATACATGACTGGAAAGGAAGATGGGATGAGTATATATATATAGAATAATGGATAATTTATGGATAGCTAATATGCTACATTGGTATCAACATATTGTTAAAAGATAAGCTCCTGGCCTATTAGCTGAACTTTCTTTGGGGGTATTAATTGGAGGTTAGTAACAATAAAAGTAAAAGGTAAAAACATGAGTGGTTTGTGATTCATATCATTGGAAGGAGACCCCCACATTGATGAAATCATGGATCCACTAAATCATCCAAAGAATACGTCGGATAACATAGAGTAAATTCTATGGTTGAAGTTAGCCTATGAGGGATAGAATTCTATTTGGAAAAGACCATGGAATTTCTTATATATATGAAAAGACAAAGTTATCTATAGATACCAAGGGAGATAAATATGGAATACATCAAGCAATATAGATTTTATGGCATATCTTCAGGTGAAATAAGGAAGGACATGTAACGGAGGAAGAATTTACAAGTTTGGTATGGTATTTGAAAAATTATCTAAGAAGTCAGAAAGTTAAGAATGAGCTGGGAAAGCTAAGACTGATAAATTCCACTGCCCCATCCCACCCCCATAAACAAGGAAAATAACAATGTGATATGACAGCCCAAAAATGGGAAATAGTCTGAATTAACAAAGTTTTGTTATTCAATCATGTTTCAGTCGTGTCCAACTCTTCATGACCCCTTTTGAGATTTTTTTTTTGACAAAACTATTAAATGATTTGCCATTTCCTGCTCCACCTCATTTTACAGATGAGGAAACTGAGGTAAACAGGGTGAAGTGATTTGCCAAGGGTCACACAATTAGTAAGTGTCTGTGACTGGACTTTATTTCAGGAAGACTCTAGGCCCTGAACTCTATCCCCTGCACCACTTAGCTGCCCTACCCAGTGTGGCAGTCCCATAGTAATGTTTCTTGATCATTCCACCTTTTAATATTGTGAGTTTAAGATGTCTTTGAAACAGAACACAATATTAAAAGGTGGACTTACCAAGAAGATTATCTCCTCAATAAATGCTTATTTGATTGACTTGATTTTACTAATTAAAAACTTTGGTCTGGAATTAATAATTCCCCATTCATTACCAAAATACAATGCACTGAACCTTAGAATAGCAAAGTCCCAGAATTGTATGGGATCAAAGCTATATTTGTGAAAGATCATTGAAAAGGTGCAAAATATATACCAAGGAAGGCAATAAGATGAAGATGATTGATGATGATGATGAGAGAGAATATATATAGATAGATGGATGGATGAATTAGAATTATTAGAATACATTAGAATTATTTAAAAGATATAGAACAGGCAGGATAAATATATTCAAGTGGGAGATGGCATAGTACTGCCAGAAAAAAAAATCACTAGTTATGGAGTCAGAAGACCTGGGTTCAAATATTTGTGACACTTCCTATGAGAACTTGGTTAAGCTAATTAAATTCCTTTTGTATTTCTTTTTTGTTTTGTATAAAATTAGAGGGTTTGAGTAGATGGTTTCTCAGGTCCCTTTTCATTCTAAGTCTGTGAATATAGCCAGGACCCTGTGAATATTTAAAGGACTATGATGGCTAGAGATTCAATAAGTTTGGTTTGGTCTCAGAAAACAGAACCTAGGACAAGGAATAGAATTTTAAAATTGAGCTTCACTATAATTAAAAGTTCATAAGAATTAAAAGTCTCAAAATAGAATAGGCTGCCTCAGGTGGCAGTTATTTCACTGTAATTTGAAGTCTTGAAACAAAAATGAGAACTGTATATAAGGCATGTTATAGTGGAGTTTCTGTTTCAAGTGTGGGTTGAAGTAGATGTTTTCTGGGTTCCTCAAATCTCTGTAACTATGTAAATAAAATTATCCCTTTATTTAGTATGGCCTGTGGCCATGCAAGTGTGCAATTCATGACCATATGTTGGGATGTCTTATTAAACAATTTCCTCCAAAATGTGCTGGAGTCTTCAGTCAATATAATTCAATGTCTTCTCTCTTTCCTGACTCCCACACACATATACCTCTGCCCTTTGTGCCAGAGGTATGTCTGATAAAATTAAGTGTCTGTGAAATGAATAAATGTTCATCAACCATTTCCTATTCAGATTAGGTATTGTTATACAAATTTTCTCCACTTCAGGGTACCTCTAAAGGCTTACTTTTATAATTGTGACATTATAGATCTTAGAATCACCATAATTCTGGCATACATGATGAATTCTTGTTGTTGAATGTCTTTTACTATTTTATATCAGTAGGAATTTTACCTGCATAGCTTCAGTGCCAATGAAGAAGTTGTAGAAAAAGTTTAAGCTAGAAGAATCCATTTCCACACATCAGACAGCATGAAAGCAACTCCACTCCATCCATTTCTTGTTCAAAATTAGAAAATTGGAAGCTCTCTCAACTTTAATATAAAAATAACCTCTTCCTTGGAATTGACAAGAAAACCACTTTTCAGGGACATGAGAAAAAGTAATGAAATTAAGAGAGTCCTTAAAAATGTGAAATGGTTAAAAAATTCCAGTACAAAGTACTATTATTCATGTGAATCTGTGATTTCACCAATATAGGCAATTCCCAAAAGGGAAGTCCCCTCAATTAACACCATCATCTCTTCTACCTCTGCTGGGGCTGCCTGTTTCTGAGAAATGATTTACCCAGGATCAAAGCCTATATGTGTCCATGGCAGCAAATGAATCCAGATCTTTCTGACTCCAAGGTAAGATCTTCATCAACTATGCCATTCTTTTCCCCAAAATAGGTATATAGAAAGAGAAAATGGAGAAGTTAATATAAACCTTTCCCCATACTATTTTTCTCTATATATTAGCTGAAGTAAGAGAAGATTTTCATTTGCTGGGGGTGAGTTTTGACTTTCATTAATAATTGGGATTATGTGCATACTGCATCATCTAGAGAGCATTTTGGGAGGGAAAGGCTGGTGCATTGAATTTGGAGTAAGAGAACCTAAATTTGAATTTCCAACTATATGTATTTATATATCTCTTCAAGCTTTACATAATTTATTCATCACAAAAAAGAGATATAAATAAAATATCACCAAACTATTAATGAGGAAAATGATTGAAGAAAGATGTTTGGACTTCCAGGGGGGAAGCAAGATAAAGTACTCACTAGAGAAAGTAGAAAGTAGTCAAGTAGAGAAAGCACTAGGCTGAGCTCTCCTAACTTACCACTCTGAACAACTTTAAAATGATGCCTCACATTGAATTTTGGAGCAGGAGAGCCAATAAAAGGTCAGAAAGAGATATTTTTCCAGACTTGAACAACATAGAAGTTTGGAAAGAGAGATTTATGACACTGAGCTGGGGGCTGACCCAAAGTCCACATAGATGAAGCAACAACGGTGGGACGAAGTAATAGCAACAGAAACAGAAACAGCTTCCAGAGCTTGCAAGCCAGAGATAGTTAGGGGACCAGTTAATGGGCCAGAAAAAGATTACAGCGGACCCCTGTATTAGCATTAGACATGGGTCCAGACACTTTTGGCAAATCCATTGTGTATACTCACTTTTGGGTCATAGTTCAAGGACTAAGGGGAGTAGTTTTGGTCTAGGGGGAGCTAAAACCCTGGAATCCTGCAGGGACCCTGTAGAACAGCATTTATTGGCATCAGAACGGATGGAGCACTTTCAAACTCACAGAACTAGCTCTGAAACAGCTAGTTTTAGGCTTTTTTAGCCTAAAGATTGAGACCATGCCCCTCCTACAACTATGCCAGGAATGGAGCCCAACTTCCAAAAACAAGTTAAAAATTGAGAAGTAGATTGGGGGGGGCGGGATGAACAAACAACAAAAGAAAAAGCTGACCATAAAATGTATTATGGTGACATGGAAAATGAAGACGCAAACTCAGAAGAAGTCAACACAAATAAAAAGAAAGCCTCAAGGGGAAAAAAAGTAAAATTGCCCAAAGTCCATAACCATAAAAATTTTCTAAGAAGAACTACTTTTTTCAAAGTCAAATATGAATGGTAGATAAAAAATGTGTAAATGAATTTTAATGGAGAAAAATACAAAAATGTACTTAACATCTTGGTAAAAGAGAAGAAAATTGAAGAAAGTGTCAACTTAAAAATAGAATTGGCCAAATTGGAAAAGAAGAACAAAAAATTCAACAATGAAATAACTCATTAAAAAGCAGATTTGGCCAAATGGGAAAATAAGGTACAAAATCTCACTGAAGAAAATGATTACTTAAAGGTTAGAATTGGGCAAGTCGAAGCTAATAACTCCATGAGATGTCAAGAAACCACAAAAAGAATTAAAAGAATAAAAAATAGAGAAAAAGCAAAATATCTCATTGGAAAATCAACTAACTTGGAAAAAAAATCAAGCAGATAATTTAAAAATGATTAGACAACCTGAAATCCATGATGAGAGAGCATAATTTTTCAAAAAAAATTATCAAGGAAAACTGTCCTGATATCCTAGAACAGTGGCTAACATTGAAATAGAAAAAATATCTGCCAATCATGTGAAAGAGGTTCCAAAATTAAAACTCCCAGGAATATTATAACCAAATTCCTTACCTCCCAAGAAAAAAACATAAAATATTGAAATAAGCTAGAAAGAAAACATTCAACTATAATGGAGCTACCATAAAGATCACACAAGAATTAGCAGTTACCTCAATGAAGGAAGGAGACATTGAAGCTTTCCTGATAAAAAGAGCAAAACTGAATAGAAATTTTGACTTTCAAATACAAGACTCAAGAGTAATATAAAAAGGTAAATATAAAAGAGAAATCATAAGTTTAAATTGTTTATTTTTGTATATGGACAGAAGGTACATGTAACTTCTAAGAACTATCATTATTAGGGAATTAGAAAGATTCTACAAAGAAAGAGAAAACAGGAGTAAGGCAATTGGGGGGAGATGATGTTAAAAATAGATAGTCAAGAAAGAGTAATTCCCTGAGAGAAAAGAGAAGGGCTAGGAAGAATAAAGAAAATAACTCACATAAGAGTTGCACAAGGAAGAGCTTTTACTGTGAAGGGAGAAAAGGGGGGCAGCATTTGAAACTCACATCTAAATTGGTTCAAAGTGGGTAAAAATACATACACATGGGTCAGCTAGGTGGCACAGTGGATAGAGCATCAGCCCTGGAGTCAGGATTACCTGAGTTCAAACCCGGCCTCAGACACTTAACACTTACTAGCTATGTGACCTTGGGCAAGTCACTCAACCCCAGTTGTCTCACTAAAAAACAAACAAAAAAAAAGCCACCCACCCAATGGGCAATAAAATTTTATCTTACTGAACAGAGAAGTAGAAGGTAAAAGGGATAAGGAAAAGTACGGGTGCTAAAAGAAGGTGGTAGTCTGATGACTTTAGAGGAAGGCTAGGAGAGAGAGAGAGAAGGATAAGCAGAATAAAATAGGATGAAGGGAAATGCACAGATCATTTTGATAACTGATTTTAAATGGGGATAAAACAGAAGTGGATAGCAGAATGGATTAGAAATTAGAATTCAACAATATGTTGTTTACAAGAAACACACTTTAAACAGAGAAACAGAGAGCTAAAGAAGGGAATGGAGCATAATCTATCATGCTTCAGGTGATTATTTTTTTAAAGGCGGGTATAGCCATCATGATCTCAGACAATGTAAATGTAAAAATAGGTCTAATTAAAAGGGATAAGCAAGGAAAATATAGCTTGCTAAAAGTAACCATAGACAATGAAGTAATATCAGTAGTAAACAAATATGCATTGAATGGTGTAGCATACATATTTGTTAAGGAAAGGGTATACAATACAGAATAGTAATTGACAATAGTAAGCTGGTGTTTCATAAACACAAAAATCCAAGTTTTGGAGATTCAAACTCACTATTTGACAAAAATTGCTGTAAAAACTGCAAAACAGTTTGACAGAAAATAGACATAGTCAGATAGTTATCAAAGTGGATAGAGCACTGTGTCCTGGAGTCTAGAAGGTTCATTTTTGTTAGTTGAAATCTGGCTTTGGACACTTATTGGATGCTGTGTGGTTGAGTCAAATAATTTAACCCTGTTTGCCTCAGTTTCCTAATTTTTGAAATAAACTGGAGAAGGAAAGGGCAAACCATTACAGTATCTTTGCTTCAAAAACCCTAAATGGTGTCACAAAGAGCTGAAAAATCACTGAAAAACAATAACAACAAGCATAGTCCAACATCCCATGCTATTAGAATAAAGTCAAAATGCATAAATGACTTAGACATGAAGGGTAATATAATAAGTAAATTGTAGTAGCATGGGGAAAATATACCTGTCATATTTATGGATAACTGAAGAGTTTATGACCAAAGAAGATATAGAAAAGATCACAGGAAGTAAAATAGATAATGTTGATGATAGGAAATTTAAAAATTATCATACAAACAAAATAAATGCAATCAAAAATAGAAGGAAAACAGGAAACTGGGAAGAAATTGCATGTTTTCCTTAGAGGCCTCATTTATCAAATATATAGCAAACTGTGCCAAATTTGTAAAAATAAGAGCTATTTGCCAGTTGATAAACATTCAAAGGATATGAACAGACTGTAAGGTCTAAAACTAACTGTGATGTCTAAAATCTAATGCATTGTCATCTTAAGTTAGAAACATACAGCACCAATTTTGGGGAATTACATATTTATTAAGGTATATTAGGGGTTAGTAAAGAGAAACAAGTGGATAAAGTATGAGATCTTTCTACTCTCCCTATTCTCCCTGTCCCTTCCACCAAGCCAAAGTCCGGAAAACAAAAGACCTCACTTCTCCTCAGCTTCTTCCAGAGGCCCCCTGTGAAACAGGAAACAGGGCCATCCACACACACATAGCTCCAAGTTTATTGGCTGGTAACACTGATTAGCAG
This sequence comes from Dromiciops gliroides, assembly GCF_019393635.1. Classification (NCBI taxonomy): domain Eukaryota; kingdom Metazoa; phylum Chordata; class Mammalia; order Microbiotheria; family Microbiotheriidae; genus Dromiciops; species Dromiciops gliroides. Next base: position 196,536,072 of record NC_057866.1, on the reverse strand, counting down.
GACCCACAGGCAGCAGACACAACTTCCTGATGCCAAGCTGACCTTCAAAACCCCAGGAAAGTTCACTTCTGGATGCTGAAGTCCCATGTTTTCTTTTCAGTCCAGGGCTCACAATGTCCCTCCCAGCAGGGGGTGTCATTCCAATTCTCACAAGGCAGTTTTCAGAAGAAGAAAACTCAAACCTATCAATAGTCATATGAAAAAATACTTTTTCATGACAGGTTAAGAAAATCTAAATTGAAACAACTTTGAGGTAGAACCTCATACCTATCAAATTGACTAACATGACCAAAAACATAGAAAATGACAAGTGACAGAGGGGACGTGAAAAAATTGGGACACTAGTATTTATAGCAGATCTTTTTATGGTGGTAGAAATTGAAAATGAGGGGATACCCATCAATTGAGGAATGACTGATAAAGTTGTGGTATATGGTTGTGATGACTTTTCTGCTACAAGAAATGACAAACAGGATGGTTTTAGAAAAATATGCAAAGTGAAGTGAGCAGAACCTAAACGCCATACACATTGGAAGCAATATTGTAATGATGACTAACAGTGAAAGACTTCACTACTCTGACCAAAACTATGATCCAAGAAAATTCCAAAGGGCTCATGATGAAAAATGTTATCTCCCTCCAGGAGGATAACTAATAAACTCTGAATGAATACTGATTCAAACATTTATTTTTCTTTTTTAATAATAAAAGTATTTTATTACCTTTCAGTTACATTAAAGATAGTTTTCAACATTTGTTTTCATAAAATTTTTACTTCCAAATTTTTCACCCTTACTCCCTTCCCTCGCACCTCCCCAAGACAGAAAGCAATCTGATATAGGTTATATAGAAGCATAGATTTTTTTAAATTTTATTTTTCTTGTCTTATTTTTTTGTCTGCATTTTATTTGCAACATGGCTAACATGGAAATGTTTTACATGATTTGGCCTGTATAATTGATATCAAATCACCTCCTCAAGTGAGATGGATGCTTGTATGAGAGAGAATTTGGAAGTCAAGAAACTGTAAAATGATTGTTAATTTTCTTTCTTTTTTTTTTTTTTAGTGAGGCAATTGGGGTCAAGTGACTTGCCCAGGGTCGCACAGCTAGTAAGTGTTAAGTATCTGAGGCTGGATTTGAACTCCGGTACTCCTGACTCCAGGGCCGGTGCTCCATCCACTGCGCCATCCAGCTGCCCCAATTGTTAATTTTCTAACGTAGTTGGGAAATAATTAATGAAATAGAAATATTTTCTAAAAATTTCATGTCACTTATCCAAGACCACAATTATGCTGAGCAACAGAGTTGGGGAAAGGAGCCAAGTTCTGCTCACTTCAAAATTAGTTCTCTTTGGATTCTAACATGAAGGGAAATTTTATTGTAATTTCTAAGTTTGATTTGGGTAATGAATTTTAGAAAGAAAAAGAATGTAAGCCTAAGACAGTTGGAATTCACTCTAAAGAAATGAAAGTTGTTTTAAATCAAGGAAATCCTTTTAATATAATAGTACTCAAAACTATTAGATGATGAAGCACCTGATTGATCCATCAATTGCCTATAATACTCTCGACATCATACAACTTCTATTCTCTAACATCACTTCCATAATCATAATGTAATACTGCTCTTCTCCTAGTTTTATATATTCAGAAGGGTAAAACTCATGGCAGAGGAGAATGTTTTTTCCCTTTTTTTGCAATTACTATGCTACAGTTCTTGTAAAACTGAGAAGGTTTTAATGCTAGCTTTAATAGGGAAGATTGTTTTAGACGTTAGTACAAAGGAAATTGACTGACCACATTGAAAAGGCCACTTTCATTTCATACTTATGGAACATTTTTAAGTGAATAAAAAGAGCATTTTTATTAAACTCACAACAGGAAAAGATGAGCACATTTTAATTAGAGTTGATGACTTTCCAGTGTAAGTTTATCAAGTAACCATTACGCTAAATTGTAAGCTAAATTTAGGCTAATACTCTGCTTATTGTGTATACTCTTTTCATTTCCTGTACATCATATCATCCTAAACCTAGATTCCAACCCATCATCATAAACACCAGTGGAAGCAAAAGAAATTTGCATTTAACTATATCATAAACAACTATCAAAAAAAAGCTTAGCAAGAGGAATGATTCTAACAACATGACCCCCCCAAAGTAAATATTTGATGAGCATAAAGCAAAACATAACATCTTTTGAGAACAGATTCAGGTCAAAGACCAGTGCTTTTTACTAGCCCCCAGCATCAGGGGAATTTCTATATAATATACAGTCTAATGGGAGAGAAAAGTCAAAAACACAAATCACTGTGGTGCAAATTTATGTGATTACTAACATTGGAAATTTCAAAGCAAAATTCTGCACAAGTTTAGGGGAGCAAAAGAATTTCCAAAATGGGAGAATCGAGAAAATATTCCAGGTTTAGCCAATACTTTAGGTGTTCTTGAAGGATGGGAAGGCATTCTAAGCAGAGGGAAGATTTTCTTTTTAGGTACAGGAGTACCTAATTAAAGATTGTCTCATTCAATTGAATTTCTTTTAGCATTTTTATGTATAACCTACATTGCAATTTAAGAAACTGGATAATTCAGCTGTAAAAGTTGAATATGCAGTAGGTATTCTCTTCTCCTCCCCTGAATCTCTGTGTATAAATCACTTCATTAGATTTTTTTTTTTCTTCAAGTAGGGCTGAATGATCATTTGTTGATGATAATATAGAGGAGATTCTTGTCTGAATAGAGGCAGAAGGGATATCAGATAACATCCACTTGGAACCTCTACAGAGCATGAGTGACATGCCTAAGCTAGTAAGTAATAAAACAGTGACCGAATCCCAGCCTCACAACTTCAAGTCCAGTACTCATTTTACTCCCATGTTGCCTTTGTAGAAAGGTAGCTTTAAGGATCATACAGTGTGGCAGGGGAAGATAAGTCATGTCTCAACAATTCAACTACCATTTAGTGCTGTATATCAGGCTTATGTTAAGTATTGGGAATGTAAAGAAAGGCAAAAACATCCTTTTGTCTCAATGAACTCATGATCTAATGGCAGGAACTGTTCTCTAATACACACATGCATTATTTTTCAAAATAGAACATACAAAGTCCTATGAGCTCATCAAGGAACAGTTGATTTTAAAGTGGGAAAGCTGAACAAAGTGTCCTTTGCACTGAACTTTGGAGAATGAATATGATTCCAACAGGTAGAAGCAATAAGTATTCATAGTTGGTAATGATAGTAAGTAAAATATGACCTTAATTTGCATATCTTCTCTAAGGAATAAAAAATTATAGTGCAAAATTAGCTAGTAGTATATTTAAATACCCGTGCCTTTTATTTGATTTGAGCTGTACAAACTTGTCCTTATCTTGTAGTATACTGAAACAAAAAAAAAAATAAATGAATGAGTGAGTAAATGAATGAATGGATAACTCTTTGTGACCTGAAACCTTCAGCATGCACAAATACATACAACAAATAAGATTCTGTTAAATGGTATCAGTTTTTTGTGATTCCCCAATCAGTTGTTTCACTAATTGAGTTAATTAATTAATTAATTTCACCATTTGCTGTCGTGTCAGAATTGCAATTGAAGGGGAAAATGTGGACTGATTCCTAACAAATTTAATAAAACATGGCTGCGCATATGGTCAATTCCATAACCAAAGAAGCATCTTATTCTATGTACATGACTGTCTGTAGAATTGACTCCATTACATGTAGTTAACCTTCTAGTAGAATAATTCTGTGACACTGAGCAAATGGATAACCGTTTCCATGCCCTAGATAACTAAGAATCTAAATTGTAGAAAAGATGATCTGTGTTGGTAGAAGGACCTTTCTTACTGGTACTTACAAACATCAATGAAATCAGATCTGTTGGGTTTTTTTTGTTTTTAAACCCAGTAATTTGTGTAAGAGGACATATATTCTTGTGATGACATATATTATGACACCAGGATTTGGAGTGTGCTATGATTACTTCACTTCCCTCTTATTTTTTTTTTCCGTCTTCCCTCAAGCCACTTCAGGAATACGTCTTGTAGCTTAATTGGAAGGCAGGCAACATTCCAGGTGACAGGTGAGAACCCACAGCAGTGACTGCTCATCTTGACAGTCCTCTACTTCCTTTACGAAGAGTGGCCTTGAAAATTTTTCATGTATACTTCTTCTATAATCACATCGGTCAGTTACCTCTAGTCACTAGCAATTAATTCATTTTAAAAGCCCAGGAATTCCTGCCAGAAAGGAAGAAAACACAGACATACACACATAGGGGATTAATCACATCTCTTTTGAGAAAGCAGAAGACTAAAGCAATCAATGCTAACAAGGAAATACTAAACAATTCATAATGGTTTAGAAAGAAGAGTAGCAGAAGAAACAAATAAATCTAGCTGGAAACAAATCCCAACTTGTAAAAAAGAACATAAGTTGGAAAAAAATCAACTTCACTCTGAAGAACTTCAGTTATAATCGGGCTTCTCCACTGAGCATGTGCCTTTGACTACTCACTTCTCTAAGGGGCTATTTCCTCATGAATTAGGCTAGATGATCTTAACTAGCCTTTTCATATTCTGTGTCTACAAATTCAGATCAAGATCTAATGGCTTTAATTAATTTCATTTAATTTCTTTAATGGCCATACCTAAACAGAAAAATCTCATCAGTTACACTTGCACTTTTCCTACTTTCATCTCTTGCTCTTCAGTTACACAATCTCTGGCCTAGTTCAAGCTATCATCACCTCTTACCTACATGACTACAATGTGGCCTCCTAATTGCTCTTCCTGCCACTACTCCCTAATTTATCCTCCACACAATAGAGAAATTGATATTGTAAAAGTACAACTCTGACTTGTCATAGCTCCAACTCAAAATCATTAAATCATTCCCTATTAGTTCTAGAATTACTTAGTCTTCCACAACATGGATCTTGTCCCCCTTTGCAGGTTTATATGAATTATGACCATATCTTTCTTTGCTCCAAAACAACAACAAACTAGCCTACTGGCTATCCTCTCTAGATGTCTTTTTATTTCCTTCACTGGTACCCTTGTACCCTTTAATCACTTGTACAAGTGATCCTTCATATCTCTGACATACTCATATCTCCTCTTCCTATTATAATGGCTCGCTTCCCTCAAAATACAGTTAAGTGCCACTTTCTATGTAAGGCTTTGCCTGCTTTCCTCAGTGATATGTTTTCTCTTGAAATTGTATTTTGTATTGCATTATGTGTGTATAAACACATTTATATATTATGAATATATTGTGTATTATTATTTATAACAATTATATGTGATATAAATTATTATACAATATATTAAATTATGTCTATGTGTATATATATGCACATATATATTATATTTGTGTTGTATGTATCCCAGCAAAAGGTAGGCCACTAGACACTAGTGAGTGTTTAATTTTCTTTTGTATCCCCCACCCCTGGCATACGGCATTGTAGATAGTAGAAGTATAATAAATACTGTCTGATGAATTTGGGTTTTTATGTTTTAATCATTGCATTTCAATACAATTGGTTTCCTTTTAATCTATACATTTTACTTAAATTTAAATACCTCAAACATTATTCTGAGAAGAGTTCTATAGGCTTCACAAGATTGCCAAAGGGACCCATGTCACAAAAAGGTCAAGAAGTCAGTTTCGAGATTGTTCAATCATCTTCTGTTGCTGAAGTCTTATGTTATAGTCATCTTACAAAAAATGAAAATAAATCCAAAGTCAAAAGTTGCACAACTTCAAAAATAGCTTCTCTTTCAAGTTATTAAGAGCATCTTATGAAAAATAGTATTAATGAGCTTGGCCAAGAAGTTCTCCCAGGCTATAATGGTTTTAGCATAAATTCACAGGTTCATTCTCCTGAGTAAGGTAGTTAGCTTTATTTTCTCTCAGCAGGTACTGGACAATATTCCTGTCTCTGGGCAAATCCATTACCACTGTTGTGGGGAAGGGAACTTCAAAACACATAACCTGTGTGCCAGGGATGTTATGTCAGGCATATCTTTTTCTTCAACAAATGATGTTTTTTAATGAAATACAACTCACAGTCTAAATGCTGAAGGAGTATAAAGACAAAAAGTAGACAAGAAAAGGGATAATTCTGATAGCAGTGTCCAATGGTAATGGGAAAGCATTATTGTGACCAGGGAGAGTGAAATCACAGCAAAAAAGGAATATGTTTTTTTTAACAAATCCAGAGATGTCTTTGTGCAAACTCCCACTGTTACTGTTGTATAAAGTTGCTATCTGTAACATGGCTAAAATTCTAGCTAAACTATCTAAAAATCTAATGAGCAATCTCCATAAATTATAATCTTTAGCAAGAGTTTAGACTTTTAAGTATTTATTAAGGAACATAAGAATTTGGTGAGGAGAGAGAGAGGCCAAGATACCTTCATCTGTCTATCTAAGGGAGCCAGAATCCCTGTTCCACTCCACACTAGGTCCCAGCAAAAGAGAGAGCCTCTCACCCCTTCTTTGTCCCAGAAGCCTCCCACAAAAATGGAAACAGGGCCATCCACAAACATACACACACACACACACACACACACACACACACACACACACACACAGCTCCAAGCTAATTGGCTGGTAGCTTTGATTGACAGTACCCATGACCAAATGTCATTTCCTGACACCAAGGCCACATGGCTTGTCCTCAGGCCAGAGATCACAAAATGTTCCTCCTATCAGGGGGCCTTATTCCAACTCTCACCTTTGCATGTGTTCATTTGTGTAAGCACTATCTCCAATAAAACAGAGAAGCTTCTTCCTTTCCTTAACAGAAATACTCAAATGGTGTCAGAACCACTTTACATTCTTAAAAATTGGGGATCCAGGGGCAGCTAGTTAGCACGGTGGATAGAGCACTGGCCCTGGAGTCAGGAGTACCTGAGTTCAAATCCAGCCTCAGACACGTAACACTTACTAGCTGTGTAACCCTGGGCAAGTCACTTAACCCCAATTGCCTCACTAAAACAAAAACAAAAACAAAACAACAACAACAAAAATGGGGATCCAAAGTGCTTTTGTTACATTAGTTAATTTTATCAACATATTCATCAGTTATATCTGTCAATATATACTATATTAGAAATTAAAACCTATTACTATAATTATGAAAATAGTTTTGCCCCAGTCAGGATAGGACAAGATCTAGCAACATTGAAGGACCAGAGGGTATGGAATATGATATTCCAGAGGGCAAAAGAATTGGGATTACAACCAAAAATCACCTACCCAGCAAAACTCAGAATTATCTTTCAGTGGAAAAAATGGGACTTTAATCAAAAAGAGGACTTTGAGGTATTTGTGATGAAAAGACCTGAACTGAATGGCAAATTTGAATTTAAATACAAGACCCCAGAAAACCATAAAAATTTGGAATTGGGGGACTTACCTGGGGCTGTGCAGTGGGTGACTGTCTTTTGTCTGAGGCTGGGTTTTGACTGGGATCCCCCTGTGTCCAGGGTGGATACTCTGTCCACTGTGTCACCTAGCTGCCCCATGATGACATTTTTAGGATTAAATTGAGGGGTGAAAGGAATGCACTGGGGGAGGGGGAAGGGCAGAGGTGAAATCCTCCATGAACGAAACAGGAAAAGTCTTATGGAGTTTGGGAAGAGATGGGGGAGGAACAGGGCAGTAGATGAATTTTATACTCATCAGAAAAGGCTCAGAGTTTCCTCATGGAGGGATTAACACACACACCCAATTGGGTGGAGTGATCTATTTAATCTGGGCAGTAAATGAGCCTAACACTCACCAGAATTGTCTCAAGGGGGGAATAACATACACACTCAATTGGGTGGAGTAATTTCTCTAATCCTGCAGGAAAATAGGAGGGGAAGGGGATACAGAGAGTGGGGCAAAAGAATAAAGGGCATATTAGGGGAGGGGACAGACAGAAGCAAATCCCTTTTGAAGAGGGATAGGATGAAAGAAGATGGTTAATAGAATAAATATCATGGGAAGGAAATAGGATGGAAGGAAAGAGTTAAGAATAGTAATCATGAAAAAGAGAAAAGGGGGAAAAATTGTAAAAAAAATATTTATAGCAACTCTGTGGTGGCTAAGAATTGAGAATCAAGGAAATGTCCATCAATAGAGGAATGACTGAAGAAGCTGTGGTATATGATTGTGGAATGGTATTGTGCTATAGGAAATGACAAACAGGATGATCCCCGAAAAAACCTGGAAGGATTCATGAACTGATCTATAGTGAAGTGACCAGAATTGGAAGGACATTGTGCATGGTGACAGCAGTATTGTTCAATGAGATATTGTGAACGACTTAACTACTCTCAGCAAAGCAATGATCCAAGACAATCCCAAGGGGACTAATGACGAAGCTGTCTTGTGGAGGGAGGAGGAAAGGGAGGGAGGGAGAAAAATTTGGAACTCTAAATCTTATGAAAATGAATGTTTAAAACTACCCTAAAAATTAACTGGAAAAAATAAAATCAATGTTTGTTGCAAAAAAAAATAGTTTTGACCTCATAAGACATGTGAACTTTGTCATCTCTTCCATTGTGACATTGATTGTCACATTTACTGTGACATTCTTGAGGGCAAGGACTCTAGCCTCTTTTTTGTATCTCTAGCACTTAGCACAATACCTGACACATAGTTGACACTTAACAAATGTTGCTTGATTCAATGATTGTGAGGATCTCAGAACTCTCGCCCAACACATAGTATCTCTCATTTATAATAATTTTATAACCACTCCCTTAGCAGGTTGGTTCTTAGAGATGCTTGTGCTAAAAGAAGTCATCTTCTGTTTGCCAGTCTTCTTTAATGAGACTTTACACACTTAGCAATACTTACCCCTGGGGATAGGCATAACAGTTTTGTCAACAAGCCTGTATTCAGAGCCTTAGTTTATATATTTGCAGAATAATGAAGATTAAACTTTAAATGAACATCATCAAGGAATAAATGATGTTCATTATGTGTTACCATGATCAGCATTTCAGATGACTTGGGTGGGTAGTTTTGCGATGGAAATTATAAGCTAAGAAAATAGAGGCAGGAGATAAACTAGATGTCTGACATAAGAAAAGCATTTTGTAAATGTAGAAATTGTTATGATAGAAAATATGAATGTGGCACCTATGTGGCACAGTGGATAGAGCACTTGCCCTGGATTCAGGAGGACCTGAGCTCAAATCTGGCCTCAGACACTTAACACTTACTAGCTGTGTGACCCTGGGCAAGTCATTTAACCCCAATTGCCTCACCAAAAAAAAAAAAAGAAAGTATGAATAAAAATATAAATGAAAATAATTCCAAAGTGAATATTTGGGGAAGTGAATTTCTTTATTTTGCTGCTTTCACTGAGCAGATTAAGTAGCATATACTCTATATCTTAGTATTGTGTACAGTGAAGGTGGGGTACATGTTTTTAGTCTGGTTTCTCCAAAGGGGTCCACCCATTAATCACCCTTCCAAGGAGGCTGAAACTGTCACATCCAAACTAGCTAGCCCACTAATATCCCTAATAAATAATAATAGTGTATTTTAAAGTTTGGGAAATTATTTGCAAATATTATAAAATTTGATCCTCACAACAACTGATGAGGTGTGTGCTATTATCCCCATTTTACAGATAAGGAAACTGAGGCTGCTATAGATTAAGTGACTTGCATAGCTTCACATGTTACTAAGTGTCTGAAGATGGCTTTTTTGTTTGTTTGCAGGGCAATGAGGGTTAAGTGACTTGCCCAGGGTCACACAGCTAGTAAGTGTCAAGTGTCTGAGGTTGGATTTGAACTCAGGTCCTCCTGAATCCAGGGCTGGTGCTTTATCCACCACACTACCTAGCTGTCCCTGAACATGGATTTTAACACTGATCTTTCTTACTTCAAGTCCAGAACTCTATCAATTACACCACCTAGCTACCACTGGGACTAGGACCTTTAAAGTGGCACTAGGAAGAGTCATGGAAGAGATACACACCAGGGATGTAACCACATTGCCCTGAGAACAATACTCTTCAGATCATGTCAAGAAGTTGAGATTCCATGATTGTCTAACAGCCATAAATCCATTTTTCAGGATAACTCAGGAAGCCTATAGTTAGGAAAACTCCCATACAAGGTCTGATATTTTGTTCTATTGAGAACAGGGCCATTGGGTTGGGGATTTTGGTGCTGGTATAAAAATAAGGTCAATATTAATGTCCTAGTACCTTCTCTCATTGTCCCTGTCCCCAACTCCCTTGTTTGTCTCCTATTAAGCCACATGGTCTTCCCTTAAATGTACTGAATAAAAGGGACTACTACAATCACCATTTCTTGTGTGAAGTCTATTTTAATCTCTCCAATAGACACTGACAGAAACACATAAGAAGAGATTGGTGATGGACCCAGAGATATAGCCTAAAAACCTATTGGTGCCTCATAATCAGTCACCAATGCTATTTCCAAAGAATATTATGTTTCCTTTAAAAATGTACAAAGCCAGGGGAAATCAAAGTTGGAACATTTAACAAGTGAACTAGAGTTCTGGGTAATTGTATTTTGAGAAATGATGCTCACTAGCACAGCAATATGGGATCCATTTTTCACAAGAGCCCAGATATGATTTAGTTGCTAGAGTAGAATATAGACTACAGCTTTATTTGGGTTACATAGTTTGGGTCTTAGGCACAAAGTTTGAAGTCAGTAGAAAGCATCCTCTCCATTCAGTAAGAAAGTCTGTGTATTCTTTCTTGGGTTCCTCTTTCTCCATGAAACCTTCCTTTTTTTTTGACCCCTGCCTACTAATCTCTCAAAACACTTGGCCTGCACCTCTGCTCTGAAGTTATCTAATTTTCCCTTGTGTCATAGTTATTTGTAAACTTGTCCTCCTTTTAGCACAGTGCCAGGGAATCAATAGATACTTAATAAATACTTCGGAACTGACCGCCTACTTGAGAGCAGGGCTTGTGTATCCCTAGTGCTTAGCATAGTACCATGCACGTAGTAAGTTTCTGGTAAGTAGTTTATTAAATCGATTTTACTGCAATAAGTTTGGGATAGTTTCTTCATTATTTGACTATATTCACACTCTTGAGGAGAAAAATATATCACTGTGAATATTACCAAGTCATCTAGATTCTAGTCCATAAGTCATTTTCCCACAAGCCTTCGTGAAAACAGCTTAATCCATCTCTGTCAGATGGTGTTAATACTGCAGTTAGGGGAGATATAAAGCAACCTGCTCTTTGAAGTTAGAAAGAAGAGAGAACTCAATTTCCTTTGCTGTTGTATTGAAGAGGATAAGTCAAGTTCATCAAATATAATGCATATAATTTTACTGACAATTGAAGCAAAGGGAAACACATGATTTTTATGCCTATTTAAAGTACATCTAAGCATTCATCAGTTTCTGAGTGAAGGTCCAAGTGATCATATTTTATCAAATGGATTTAAGTTGATCTTAAAGAAGCTACTGACAAACTTATACTTTCTTGGGAAACACAACACCCATGGCTAATTTAATTATCTTCAGTGAATGTTTTCCTTTTAAAAAATACAAAAACTTATAAATAATCTATGTATGTAAATAGTGTGTAGAAAATGATGAAGAGGAAGAAATCATGCTCTGGAGAAATGAACTCTTTGTATGCACTAAAGAGTTGTTTTCTAGAGCCAAGCTGAATGGAATTCCAGGTTTTTTGATATACATGGACTGTTGGACAATGTATGTTTCCTTTCACTTGGAAGGGAAGGATCATGATGGTTTGGGAGGGAGATATTTGATGAATGGGTCTTGGATTAGGTGACTTTCTCTTTTTTTCTTTTGTTCTTTCCTTTTTTGTTTTACTATCAAGATACTGTGGTATATATGATGTGAATATAGACAAAGGAAGTGATTAAAAGATGGAGGGGAAAAAAGAAGGAAGATTCACAGGGATAGAGACAGACAGACAGACACACACAGATGAAAGCAGGCAACCAGCAGATATTTTTAATAGAGATGAAAAATCAGGTGTTGAGACAGCTCTGGTGTTACCTAATCAAAGCATTTTGAAAAACTATTTGAAACTATGTCCTAGAAGGCTCTAAAAATACATCTTCTCTCCCTTGTACTGAATCTACCACCCCCAACGTTGAGAAAAGAAAAAGAAAAAAACCACCCGGGTACAAACCTGTATAGTCAAGCAAAACAAATTTCTGTGTTGGCCATATCACCATACACACACATGACTATGTAAAAAGTAACATAGATACTATATATGTGTACTTCTCATGAAGCACTCTGAATCTTTTTCTCTCTAACTTAAGCTAGATAGCATGTTTCATTTTAAGTCCTGTGGAATCATGGTTGGTCATTTAATTAGTGAAAATTCCCAAGTTGTTCAAAGCTGTCTTTATAATATTGCTTTCACTATAAATTGTTGTATTCACTTCCTTTTGTATGAGTTCACACAAGTCTTTCCAAGATTTTCTGAAACATTTATTATTAATTTCTTATAGTGTAGTCATATTCTATCATATGTGTATGCCATAACTTATGTAAATATCCCCAATTGATGAACACTACTCAATTTCCAAATTTTTGTCATCACAAAATAATTATTATAAATATTTAGGATATATCCTTAGAATATATTCTTCATAGGACTAATTCCTCTGTTAATCTACATTCTCTCTAATTCCCCTTTACTATGTTCAGTAAAATGTTTCTGTTTCCTATTGTATATGTGTTTTCTTCCCTCATTTAAGATGTCCATCAAGTTTATTTCTCTCCCCCATTGCTTCCTCCTTGTTTGTAGAGACTTCTATGTGCACAGCACTATTATGGGAGATATTTTTCCCTAATATTCCTTTCCTTCCTCCCACCTTGTAGTGTAATTCATTTTCTCTTACTTTTCCATTCTTCTTTAAACACCATAAAAATGTTGGGGGTTACTACCAAGCCCTTTGTCTCATTAGACCCTCTCTATGATCCATCATGATGAAATGGTTCAGAGAGGACACATGAATTGCCTCCCCATGACAGAATGTAAATATATATATATGTGTGTGTGTGTGTGTGTGTGTGTGTGTATATAAATATATATATAATGTATATATATAATTTAGTTCCTTATGATTATCTACTCATTTGTTTTTTAATAAAAACAATTTTACTTATAGTTTTGAGTTCTAAAGTTTATCCTTTCCTCCCCTCTCCCCTCCCCCCTCCCCAAGGTGGCAAGCAATCAGATATGGGTTATATATGTGCAAAAATAGTCATTTTGCAAAAGAAAACTTGAATAAAAGAAAAAAATGAAAGAAAGTGAAAAATAGCATGCTTTAGTTTGTGTTCAGTCAATATCAGTTCTTTCCCGAGGTAGATAGTATGTTTCATCACTAGTCCTTTGGGATTGTCTTGGATCACCATATTGCTGAGAATAGTTAAGTCGTTCACAGTTCTTCATCAAAAAACCTTGCTGTCTTTGTGTACAATGTTTTCTTGCTTCTGCTCACTTCACTATACATGGGTTTATACAAGTCTTTTCAAGTTTTTATGAAATCATCTTGCTTATCATTTATTATAGTACAATAATATTCCATCGCCTTCGTCTACCACAGCTTGTTTAGCCATTCTCCAATTGAAGGTCATTCTTTTGATTTCCAATTCTTAGCCACCACAAAAAGAGCTACTATAAATATTTTTTTTACAAACTGGTCTTTTTCTCTTTTTGAGTATGTCTTTGGGATATAAACCTGGCAGTATGATCCCTGGGTGGATCAAGGAGTATGCACAGTTCTATAGTCCTTTGGGCATAGTGCCAAATTGCTCTCCAGAATGGTTGGAACTTTTTACAACTCCACCAACAGTACGTTAGCATCCTGGTTTTCCTACATCACATCAAACATCCAACATTTTCCTTTTTTGTTGTATTTGCCACTCTGATAGGTGTGAGGTGATACTTCATAGTTGTTTTAATTTTCATTTCTCTGATCAATAGTGAGCTAGAGCATTTTTTCATGATTATAGATAGCTTTGATTTCTTTGTTTGAAAACTGCCTCTTCATATCCTTTGACCATTTATCAATTGGGGAATGATTTATATTTTATAAATTTGACTCAGTTCTCTATATAATTGAGAAATGAGGCCTTTATCAGAGATATTTGATTCAAAAATTCTTTCCCAGTTTTCTTCTCCCCTTGTAATCTTGGTTACATTTTGTTTGTACCAAGAATTTTTAATTTTATATAATCAAAGTGATCTATTTTATATTTTATTTTGCTCTATATATATTCTTTGGTACTAATATCTTCATTTCACTTTAAATCTGACAGATAAACAATTCCATGCTCTCTTTTACTTTTAGGTTTTTTTTTTCAAATGCACAAGTATTTTATTAAGGAGCTTAATATTATGTGTGCTGGGCACTGTGCTAAGCATTGGGGACACAAGGAAAGATTTCTGTCCTCAAAGAGCTCACAGTTTACTGGGAGAGAAAACAAGCAGCCAACTATGTACACACAAGATATATACGGGGAGATAAAGTGGGGTATAATCTCAGAGGGAAGGCACAAACAGGAACTTCTATTCCTATTAAAAATATATTAATGATAAAAATTCAGAAAAAATTAGCTTTAACTTACTACCCTAACCATAATTTTACAAAATACAAAGGAAGGTATCAAAATTCCATCAACCCAACTTTTCCCTTACATGTTCTTTCATCTTTTTCTTTAACTGATATTGGGTTTTATCCTGTCATTTAGATCAGGATTCTGAAGCTTACAGACTTTCTCTGTAGTCAAACAGTGCCTAAACCTGGAGCCAGCCAGCCAAATCTATAAGACAGTGACCCTCTCTCTGCATGTAAGATATGCCTTTACTCATATAAACCAACCAACCACAACAGTCAAATAAAAGAGTTACTTAAAAAGGCAGGAAAAGAAACCAGTGGCAAAGAGTTCTGAAAAGAGTCCTTTTCCTGGAAGGGTGGGGGGGAGGTGTAGAAATGAATCTCTCAGATTATGACTGAAATATAGGTATTCCACTGCGATCTAAGAAGTGTGTTTGAACATCACTGGCCTGCTGATAATCATAGTCCTCTGATTTGCTGTGAGTCAGTTGAATGTTCATGGAGTAGCTTGGGAGATATTCCACAGTGTGGGAGGAGTTAAAACTCATAGTTGTCTGTGGTTTCATGGGATAGACTTTGCTAGTATTATTTCCAAAGGTAGCCCTTACCACCATTCCAGAACTGGTTATTCCAAGTCTGGTTACTCCATACTGGAAGGTTTCCAGAAGGATTCATCATATAGTCCTGGTGGAATGGAGAGTAGAAGCTTAAGTACTCCCCAACAGCTGATGGATTCTGAACCATACTGTTGCCATTCTTTGGCCACATGGTGTCTTTCTGCTATCTCTTTGACTTCATTCTCTGGTTCTGAAACCAGGTCTTGGCCTATTTATAAGTAAGGTTCAAATTCTCAGCCACATTTTGCATCTGCTGTGGGCTGTGGTATTTTTGCTCCACAAATCTACTGTTGAGTACATTCAGTTGAGCCTGAGAAAACACTGTCTTCATCTTAGGTTTTTTGACCAGATTCTGATCTTCTTTTCCCTGACGAATCTTGAGCTTGTTCTGGAAGGAAAGGTTGTTTGAAGTTGGGCTAGTGGCAGAGTCAGGAATATCTTGGACAAAGACATCAATGGATGGAGGAGGAGGAGAAATTGCTGTGCTCGGCTGCAGCTTTTCTGGGCTTTGGAAATTAGAGTATGGGCTGGAGGAGGTAAATGGCTCTGGCTGGGACTCAGAGATCCAGGTGTTGTAAGGGCAGCTGGCATTGCCTTCGGGCTGGGAGGACTGGCATTGCTGCAAGTGGGAGCAGGAGGTCATGTTTAAGGCAAGATGTTAGAAGGAAGGGGTCTGACGTGGCCAGTTGCAGTCATTTCAGGAGCAGAAGCCCAATTCCATGCTCTCTTAATTTACTTATGGTATCATCCTCTATATGTAAATCATGTACCCATTTTAATGTTATTTTAGTATTCTGTCTGAGATGTTCATCTATACATCATTTATGGCATACTGTTTTCCAGTTTTCCCAGTAGTTTTTGTCACTTTAATGAGTTTTTGTTCCAAAAGCTTGGATCTTTGGGTTCATAATATACTAGATTACTATAGTCATTCACTATAGTGTAATTTCTACCTATTCTATTCCACTGATCCACCTCTCTATTTCTTAGCCAGTACCAGATTGATTCGATAATCAACACTTTATAATAGAGTTTGAGATCTGGTACTGCTAGACTACATTTCTTCATACATTTTTCATAGATTCCAATAATATCTTTGAATTTTTTCCAGATGAATTTTACTATTATTTTTCTAGATCAATAAAATATTTTTGATAGTTTGATTGGTATAGCACTAAATTAATTAACTTAGGTAGTATTGCTATTTTTATTATATTGGTTTCACCTACCCATGAGCAATTAATATTATTCCAATTGTTTAGATGTAACTTTAATTCTGTCAAAAGTATTTTACAGTTCTAGTCATATAGTTGCTGGGTTTGTCTTGGCCTTACACTCCCAAGTATTTAATATTGCCTGCAATTATTTTAAATGGAATTTCTCTTTCTATCTGTTGGTGAACTTTTTTGGTCATATGTAGAAATGTTTTTTTGTTCATTTTTTATCCTGCAACTTCGCTAAAGTTGTTCATTTCAAGGAGGTTTTCTAAATATACCATATATTTGCAAAGAGTGTTAGTTTTATTTCCTCATTAACTATTCTTATTACTTTAATTTCTTTTTCTCCTTTTATTGCTATAGCTAACATTTCTAGCACACTATTAAATAATACTGGTGATAATGGGCATCCTTGCTTCACCTCTGATTATATTCAGAAGGCTTCTAGTTTATCTCCATTACAGATAATGCTTGCTGATGGATTTAGATAAATATTACCCATAATTTTAAGGTAAGCTCCTTTTATTCCTATGGTTTCTTGTGTTTTTAATAGGAATGGGTACGTTTTTTTGGCAAAGGCCTTCTCTGCATCTATTCAGCCAATCATATAATTTCTGTTGGTTTTGTTATTAATGTGGTTGACTATGTTGATAGTTTTCCTAATATTGAACTAGCCCTGAATTCCTGGTATAATACTCTCCTGGTTATAGTGTATGATCCTTGTGATGTATTGCTGTAAGCTTTTTGCTAGCAATTTATTTAAAATTTTTGCATCAGTATTCGTTAAGGAGATTGGTCTATAATTTTTCTCTGTTTTGGCTCTTCCCAGTTTGGGTATCAGCACCATATTTGTCTCATAAAAGAAATTTGGTAGGACTCCTTCTTTACTTATTTTCTCACATATTTTACATAGCATTGGGATTAATTGTTCTTTAAATGTCTGGTAGAATTCACTTGTAAATCCATCTGGTCCTGGTGATTTTTTTCTTAGCAAGTTCACTGATGACTTGTTCAATTTATCTTTCTAAAATTGGGATATTTAAGCATTTTGTTACTTCTCTTAATCTAGGCAGTTTATATTTTTGTAGATAATTATCAAATTTATTGGCATATAAAAGGGCAAAATAGTTCCTAATAATTGTTTTAATTTCCTCTTCAATGGTGGTGAGTTCACCCCTTGCATTTTCTTTTTTTCTTTTTTTTGCGGGGCAAGGGGGTTAATTGATTTGCCCAGGGTCACACAGCTAGTAAGTGTCAAGTGTCTGAGGCTGAATTTGAACTCTGGTCCCCCTGAATCCAGGGCCAGTGCTCTATCCACTGTGGAACCTAGCTGCCCCCCTCCCCTTGCATTTTTGACACTAGTAATTTGTTTTTCTTCTTTCCTTTTTTGATCAAATTAAGCAAATTAAATCTATTTTATTGTGTTTTTTCATAAAACCAGCTTTGAGTTTTATTAATTCAATATTTTACTTACTTTCAATTTAATTAATTTCTCCTTTGATTTTTAAAATTTCCAATTTGGTGTTTAGTTGGAGATTTTTAAGTTGTTCATTTTCTAAGGTATTTTAGTTGCATTACCAATTCATTAATCTGTTTTTTCCCTCTATTTTATTGCTGTAAGCAGGTAAGGATATAAATTTTCTCCTAAGTACCACTTTGGCTACATCCCATAAATGTTTATACATTGTCTCATCACTGTCATTTTCTTTAATTGTTTCTAAGATTTGTTCTTTGACAAACTTGTTTTTTAGCATCAGATTATTTAATTTCGGATTGACTTTTTTTTTTTAAGTGAGGTAATTGGGGTTAAGTAACTTGCCCAGGGTCACACAGCTAGTAAATGTTAAGTGTCTGAGGCCAGATTTTAACTCAGGTACTCCTGACTCCAGGGCCGGTGCTCTATCCACTGCGCCACTTAGCTGTCCCTCCAATTGACTTTTAATCTTTCAATTGTCCATTATTGAATGTAGTGTTTATTGCATTATAATCTAAAAATGATGTTTATTACTTCTGCTTTTCTGCAACTGGTTCTAAGGTTTTTATGTCCTAATACATGATCAAATTTGTGTAGGTCCCATGTACTTCTGAGAATAAGGTACATTCCTTTCTATTCTCATTCTATTTTCCCCCAGAGATCTAACATATTTAACTTTTCATTTCCTTAATTTATTTCTTGTTTATTTTTGGTTATATTTAAACAGTTATGGGAGGGGAATGGGAAGGTTCCCCTATAGGAAAATTTTATTATCTATTTCCTCCTGTAACTCATTCAACCACTCCTTCAAAAGATTATGTTAAGTATTGATATGACTTCATTGTCTACGGCACCTTTCAGCAAAATATAGTTTCCTTCTTTATCTATTTTATCTAGATCTATTTTTGCTTTTGCATTGTTTGAAATCATGATTGCTACCTCTGTTTCCTTTGCTTAAGCTGAAGCATAAGAGATTCTGTTCTAGCCCTTTACATTTATCCTGGGTGTATCTCTCTGCTTCATATGTGTTTCTTGTAAACAACGTATTTTAGGATTTTGGTTTTTAATCCATTCAGCTATCTGCTTCCAATTATTGGATGAGTTCATTCCATTCATGTTTATAGTTATAATGAATAATTTTTTATTTCCTTCCATACTATTTTCACCTGTTTGTCTCCCCACAGTCTTATCCCTACTCTTTCCCTTCTTGTAAGTGTTTTGCTTATGATCATTGCCTCCCCCAATGTCTCCTTCCTTGTATTAGTCCCCCCTTGCCCTTTTATTATCCCCATCCATTTTTTAAACTTCCTTATAGGATAAGATAGATTTCTATATTGAATTGAGTATGTGTGTAATAATATACTCTTTGAGCCAATTCTGATCAGAGTAAGGTTTAATCTCTACCACCACCCCCCCATCTTCCCCTCCATTATCATGGTTCTTTCATGGCTCTTTTTTTGTGGGACATTTTACCCTATTCAATTTCCCCCTTCCTTTTTCTTCCTTTCAATTTCTTTCTTCCTGGTATATTTTAGTTTTGGAATATAGTCCCATCAATATCATCTTATAATCACACACCTGTCTACATATACTACTTCCATTTGCTCTTTGAAAAAAGTCAGATATCATTTTGTCATGTAGAAATATAAACAATGTAACCTTATTGAATATCTTACAGTGTTTTCTTTATTGTTTACTTTTTACCTTATTATGTTTTTCTTGAGTCCTTTATTTGGATGTCAAATTTTTTATTCAGCTCTGGCCTTTCAATCAAAAATGCTTGAAAGTCCTCAATTTTATTAAATGTCACTTCCCAACAATATCTTTCAAGAAATTATTGGGTCGCTAGGTGGCACGGTGGATAAAGTACTGGCCCTGGATTCAGGAGGACCTGAGTTCAAATCTAACCTCAGACACTTGACACTTCCTAGCTGTGTGACCCTGGGCAAGTCACTTACTCCTCATTGCCCCACCAAAAAGAAGAAGAAGGAGGAGGAGGAGGAGGAGGAAAGAAAAGAAAGAAAGATATTATCCAGGCTTTAAAAAAATTAATCATCATGGCTTTCAGGTAGTACAATAATTCTTATATTATCTCTCCCAGATTTATTTTTTATTATTATTAAGTAAGCTATAAAAATATGAAAATATATCCACAGTTAATTATCAGAATACTATTCTTCCAAATATCATTATACAAAACCCAAGGTAGGAATGATACACCAGCCAGTCCATGTGAATGGTCAAATTGAAAACAAAGCCATTCAATAGCTATTATTTATATTCCCAATATATCTAGATTTTTTAAATGGTTTTAATTTCTTGAATTTCAAGGGAAAAATCCATTAAAAGTTGTTCATTATGCTAAGAATTCAGTGATGCTGAACCTAATTATATAGAAGGAGGTATCTGTCTCCTTGGTTACAAGACAGAAACTGGTAACACAAATCTTTCTCTCTCAATATGCAAACAACTCTGTTTGGCTTTTCAAATTCTCCCACCTAATTCTGCAACCATTATATACACTGCTCCCCTTGACACACTCTTCATTCCATCTAAATCAGCCTTTTTCTCTATCTCATACATGTTAATCTGAGTCTAGCCTCTGTGCCCTTTTTTTGGAATGTACTTCCTTCTAATCTCTGCCTCTTACAATCCTACTTTCCATCACACCCCAGCTTACATGTCTCCTCCTATGTAAGACCCTTGCTCAGCTACTAGGGAGTCCCCCTCAAAATTACTTTATATGTGTATATATGTGCGTGTATTTCTATGCATATTGTTTTATCCAATAAAAGGTAAACTCCCTGAAAGCAGCTATCATTTTTTGTCCTTTTAGTCCCCTTGTGTGGCATATAGACATAATCTGATACATACTTATGATTGAATAGAGGCCTATAATTTAAGAATATGATCAAGGGCTCACCTGTATCAATTGATACATTTTGCACATAATAAAGGTAGTAGGATGAAAACTTTATTGCAAAGAAAAATAATGGTTTTTGTTTGTAATTCTTTGTATTTAAAATACATTTGCACAGATAGGATAAATTGTCATATAATTATAAGAAAATATTGCATTAATTGACTACTGCCTGGTCCTTCTAGTCTTAATTGAATATTAACATTGTCATGTAGTTTTACTAGACCTGATTAAATTTCCTTCCAACACTAGAATAAATTGTCTTCAAATTTTCTGTTTTTTTCCACCTAGGTGAGAGTTTATCTTTCCATGGATAAAATAGTCATTACATAATGGCCAAACTAGAGGTGATAGTGTTCGCCTTTTTCATATTAGAGCTATTGATATAGAAATTATGTTACAGGTCATCTATTCAAAACATTTCATTTTAGAAAAAAAAAGAAAATATGACTCAGCGAATTTGGGTAATCAAAGCTAATGAAAGCCCCTTGATTTGAATTCAAATTTCTGCCTTCCAAATCTCAGAATCTACTTCATTACGGTGTATTTTTGCTTGGCTTATACCCAGATAGCAAACCTAGTTGGACCCAAAGGCCATACTTAAAGCTATCTGGATTGGTAAATCTTGCCATATTTGGACTCTATCCCACAAAGCTTTCAAGAACCCAGGGCCACCTTTATATGGTGGTGAGTTTCAATATAAGACTTGATGATCTGAAGCCCTTATCAACAGATGATGCAATCATATTGGTGAGATCCTGAATCTATTAATAATTGAAGAACATAAGTGTTTATATAACCCAGTAAACTAATTATCTTTCAAGAAGCTTATATTATTTTGACCATCAAAAGTCTTCAAATATTACATTTTCCGTCTTTAGATCTCAGATATTAACAGAGAGTGCCTTGACTTTTGAATTCCTTCTCATATCAGACTTTCATCGTTTGTGAAATGTTCTCCCCCCTCATCTCTGTGTTATAGATTCCCAATCTTTCTTCAGAACATAGGTCAAAGACCTGATACACATAACCATTCTTGACCCCCTCCTCTTGCTTGTGCCTCCCATCCCTAATCACGTCTTATTTATTTCTTCTCAATACACTGATATATGTATGTGATGTTTTCCCTGATAGAATCTTTGAATGGAATTTTTTTTCACTTTTTAAATTTTTATCCCCCAAGCCAAAGAATAGTGCCTGGAAAATAACAAGCACTTAGCAAATGCTTGTTGATTCATTTGATCGATTAAAATGAAATTGAAACATCTCTAGACGGTATGGTAGATTTTACCTCAGTACAAATATAGGCAGCAGTTATTGTATAATAAAATGAGCACAAAGGATTAGGGGGGTTCAGTTTGCACCTTGGCTCTGCTACTTATTGTTAAGTGTATGACTTTTGAGCAAATCATTTCATATCTCTGAGCCTTAGTTTCCTAAATTTTCCCCTCTTGTCTCTGTTATTCTGTGAGCTACTTCAAAGTTAAGTTAATACAATGAATTCCCATAGATAGTGAATTATCTTGTAGAAGTTTTATGACATTGTTTTTTTTTTTCAGTGCTAATAGGGTGGTGGATGTTGATTATCTCTGAAATCTACAATACAGGATTTTTCCTAAAATTAAAAAAATATATCCTTCCTTATAGACATCTACTTAGACTTGTTATTTTCCTCAATTTATTATATATTATATTAACCTGATGTCCACCCTATTTGTCCCATTTTTACAGGGTGTCATTTTATAAATATATAAATGTTTAAGATTTAAAATGGACTAAGACTTTTGGGACACCCTAAGCAAAATAATATCATGTAATAAGTTCAGAACAATCAGCTTCTACATATACTTCACTAAATATTTATAGATATATCTTGCCTAACAACATTTGTTGGTACTATGAAAACAGAATGGCAGGTAGAAATAACATTACAAAGAGCAATCAGTATCTTTGTGAATAAAGTAAACACTATAGACATGATAATACAACTGATACATGGCAATTCATGCCTCTGAGGATACAGTGCTAGTGAAAATCATCTGTAGCCATCAAGTGAAAAATATTCATCTGAGTTTCAAAAATCATGATAGGCTTTGATTATGGTTTATTAATGACAGTGTGAAATTTCATTGGTTATGAGTAATTTCAGCTAGGTTGCTCAGTGGATAGAACACTAGGCCTTAAGTCAAGAAGATATGAGTTCAAATGTGACCTCAGACACTTAGTGCTGTGTGACCCTGGGCAAATCATTTAACCTCTGTGTGTTTTAATCCAATGGAGTAGGAAATGGCAAATCATTTCAGTATCTTTGCCAAGAAAACAACATGGATAGTGGTCCACGGGTTCATGAAGAGTCAGAGATGACTGATCAATTGAACAACAATTTCATCATGAGTGTGCTAGTCATTCATTATCTTGCCCAGAAATGTATGAGAAGATTAATACTGTGCCTTTGGGATAAGAGAGAAAAAACAAAATTCTAGAGTATTAAGATGGCAACAGTTTGTTAGAAGATAAGATACATATTAAGAATATGTATATATATTTGTATTTTTCTTTAGTTTATAATTATTTTAAAAAGTGCAGAAATCAGAATTTTACTTGGTTGTTACATACCAATTAAGGTAACAAAAACCTGTGTTTATCCTAATGAAAATAGCAGTCAAACCCTAGAAAAAAATTCTTGCCCAAATTATTAACTATATGAATTAAGAAGATAAGGCAGAGAAAAATATTATTAAGAACAGCCCCAGGTTCTGTTTATGCTCCAGAGAAAATGCTTGGTAAATTGTATTAAGCGTTGACTGATATTGTATACTGAAGTGAAAATTAGTCTCATATTAACATATAACAAAATATGAATGAGAAAAAAGGTCTAAGTTTGACAGTATCTCAAATGTCAGCCCAGACACTATGGTCCAAACTAGCTTTTTCAATTGTCTCTATGTTAACATATTATTTCCATTAAAATCATATTGAATCATATAGAATTTAGAATTCCCTTTGGTATTTTACTTTCTGCCTCTAAAAGTTCTCTCCTTGCCTTCTGCCCTCTTTGTGACAGTTTTCCTTTTTATTTCTTTTCTCCATTTCTCTTTTTTACTCTGTCTGTGATATCACTTTTGTTACAAACACAAAGGAAAATGCTATGAAATGGTACTATTTGAAGCCTAAAATCTAATCATGATTGTGATATTATGATTTTTAAAAGGAAAATAATACTAAAGTGTTTGTTAAGAGTGGAGGAGGGAATTACAGGGAACTATTTAAGAGATATTTCCCTCAGGATTTAGTAAGCTGAGCATTTATTATCAGTACTACTTAGATAATAGTCTTAAAAATAACAGAGAGAGAAAATATCTGGTTCTTTGAATTTTGTCTTTCCTTTTTGAGTTCAAGAATAAATCAGTCAAAAATATTTATTAAATACCATCTGCCAGTCACTGAACATAGAAAGACCATTCTATCAGAGGAAACTCTGTATTTGCTTGTTGGTATGTGTTTTTGTGTGTGAAAGAGAGAGAGAATATATACCAAAAATATGCAAATATATAAAAATGAATAAATATAGGATCATTTTGAGACATGAAAACAATTTTCTGGGAAAATTAGGAGAGATTTCATGTAGAAGGTGATATTTTTGGTTTTTTGTTTATTTGTTTTTTAAATTAATAAAGTATTTTATTTTTTCCCATTATATGTAAAGATAGTTCTCAACTTTTGTTTATACAAGCTTTCCAATTTCAGATTTTCTCCCTCCTTCCCCTTCCTCCCCCTCCCCTAAACAGCAGGTAATGTGATATAGGTTATATATATATATATATACACATATATATATGTGTGTGTGTGTGTGTATGTATGTATGTATGTATATGTATATATGTATATATATGTATGTATATATATGTGTATGTATGTATATATATATATACACACACACACATAATAACATTAAACATATTTCTGCATTAGTCATGTTATAAGAGAAAAATCAGAGCAATGATGAAATACCTCAAAATAGAAAAACATCAGCACCAAAAACAAAAGAAATAGTATGGTTCATTCAGCATCTACTCCACAGTTCTATTTTTTTTCTGGATTTGGAGATCCTTTTCCATCATGAGTTCCCTGGAACTCTTCTGTACCATTGCATTGGTGAGAAGAATATAGTCCATCACAGTAGATCAACACTCAATGTTGATGATACTGTGTACAATGTTCTTTTGGTTCTGCTCATCTCGCTCATCATCAGCCCACGCAAGACCCTCCAGGTTTCTCTGAAATCCTCCTGCTCATCATTTCTTACAGCACAATAGTATTCCATTGTATTCATATACCACAATTTGTCCAGCCATTCCCCAATTGATGGGCATCCCCTCAACTTCCAATTCCTTGCCACCACATAAAGAGCAGCTATAAATATTTTTGTACATGTGGGTCCCTTTCCCCTTTCCATGATTTCTTCGGGCAAAAGACCCAAAAGTGGTATTGCTGGGTCAAAGGGTATGCACAGCTTTATCGCCCTTTGGGCATAATTCCAAATTGCTCTCCAGAATGGTTGGATCAGTTCACAGCTCCACCAACAATGAATTAGGGTTCCAATTTTTCCACAGCTTCTCCAACATTTATTATTTTCCTTTTTTGTCATTTTAGCCAATCTGATAGGTGTCAGGTAGTACCTCAGAGTTGTTTTAATTTGCATCTCTCTAATCATTAGAGTTTTAGAGCATTTTTTCATATGGGAATAGATAGCTTTGGTTTCTTCATCAGAAAACTACCTGTTCATATCCTTTGACCATTTCTCAATTGGGAAATGACTTGGATTCTTATCAATTTGATTTAGTTTAGAAGGTGATGTTTAATCTGAAATTAGAAGGTATGAAAATATAAAATGTGAGAGACATAGTTTCTGGATAGTTTAATCATTTTCTTAATAAGGCCAGCAGGTTGTTAATAAAAGAGTGGTCACTGGACATCTCTCTGAGACCAAACATCAAAATGGCAGTAGACTTATAGCTTATATACTCCTCTAACTGTAAGTGGTCAACCAAATTGCAATCAAATCTAATTGCTTAATAATAATCAAATCAAATGGGTTCATTTAAAGGTAGGCTATATTAAAATGAAAGACTAGGGGCAGCTAGGTAGCACAGTGGATAGAACACTGGGCCTGGATTCAGGAGTCCCTGAGTTCAAATCCAGCCTCAGACACTTAACACTTACAAGCGGTGTGACCCTGAGCCAGTCACTTAACCCCAATTGCCCAGGAAAAAACAACAACAACAACAACAAAATGAAAGACTATACCTGACCACCCCCAGCCTTGGGTGGGCTGAGTGACCCTTCCCTGGACAAAGAGGCTTTCCTATCTAGACAAAAAGATGTCTCCACCCAAACTTGAGTAGAACACAATGATCTTCTCCATCCCAGATTAAATTCATTGCAAAGTTGGATGGGCCTAACCAAGATTGAGGGAAATTAATTTAATATCATCATAAAGGACTTTAGAGTGTATGTGTGTTAGTGTGTTTATGTGTATGTGTGTGTGCATGTGTGTGTGTGTGTGTTTGTGTGTGTGTGTGTGTGCTCAGGTGGTCAGGACTTTGTAAGGAGAGAGGAAGCACTGAATCTTCCCAAGATATTGGTTATAAATAACCATTTCTCACAAAGGGAACTAGAGATTCTACAAGACAGGAGTAAGAAGAGAATGCATTTCAAGCATGGGAAACAGCCTATTCAAAAGCATGGAATCAAGAAAAAATAATATTGTCCATATTTGCTCCATGAAAAGGTGTAGAGGCATGTAACGATTTGAATGACGCCACCTGCTGGAGACTTACTGTAGAAAAGTTCTGCCCATGAAGCGAAGGTCTTTGAGGGCAAGACCAGGAGTCTTTTCTTTGGTGTCAGGAAGTGACCTAGTGAGAGGAGGAAGGAAGAGACTGGTGCTCGCTCTTGCTCTCTTTCTTTTGGACTCTGGTGGAGAATGGAGCTAGAAATGTGCGCTCCCTTTAATAGATAGGAATCTAGGCCTTTCTCTCTCTACCAAATTCTTGTTCTCCTTAATAAATGCTTAAAAGTCTAACTCTTGCTAAAGCTTATAATTTATTGGCGACCACTCATTGGATATTTTAGACAGACTAGCTAGAATTTTAGCCCTTAACAGGCATATTATTGTTAATTTGTTCCATTTTATATTCTTTCTTCTTTTTAATAATATATCAGTTTAGAAGATAAGGTTTTATAAAGCTTAGGCATCAGGCTGCTCTTTCCTGTTGGATATATGAGGATAAAAATCAGATAGTTGAATGACTTTAAACATACAAAAGAATTCTTTCCATGTCTCACATGTATATTTGATTTGCCACTTAAATTCACTTTGTAGAAATATTAGTTGACAGTCTAGTCAACTAATAGGAGAGAAGAGATGTGGACATTTAAATGAGGTCATATCTAGATGTCTGATGAGTTATTAACCAAAGAAACTTTATTATAACTCTCTGGTAGCTAGGATTTCTGACCAGGAAGTGGGCAGTTTATGTAATTGCTGAAGCTGAAATGGGGGATACTTTTTTAAATGTTATTTTTAAAGCACATATCTCAAATCCCAGGAAATGTTGCTATCTATGGCATGTGGCTGGGGTTTGTTTTTTTGTTTGTTTGTTTTTTAATGTCAGATTGCATGTATTATTACCCTGAAGACTCAAAGCATCTCTTGGAAAATAGCATATAAGGGGCATGACTTTCATCTCTTGCTTAGAGTACACTCATGCTTTGACTACTCTGTCATCTCATTGAGAGAGATATAGTACTAGTACTGTTATTTGGGAAGCCATGTGAAAATCTAGGAGCCATTGTTAGTAATTCTATGCCTAGCCTAGATAGCACTGGTTAGAATATATAAATAAGAGAAAGGGTGTTTACTCATTATTGATGAGTGGTTAGGCTTATCACCATATTGGACAGTTTGACTTGCTTGAAGAATCACAGTAAGTGGAAGAGGGCATTTTTTACCTCTATGGGATAGTCTGAAATACTAAGGAACATTCTGAGGTATTCCACATATTGGAAAACCACATATTAATTAATATTCTCTGTTTTCATGTATTTTTATTATTTTGTTAAAATTTTCCGATAACATTTTAATCTGGTTTGGACCCCAATTGGGTGTATAATGATACTCTGTGTGATACCTATGCCCTAGCCAGTCATCAAAGAACATATGTTAAATTAAATTTTGTCATTGTTTCTCTCTAATGTGCCTTGGAGCCTATCCTTTTTTTTGTTTGTTTGTTTGTTTTTTTTTTGTTTTTTTTTTTAGTGAGGCAATTGGGGTTAAGTGACTTGCCCAGGGTCACACAGCTAGTAAGTGTTAAGTGTCTGAGGCCGGATTTGAACTCAGGTACTCCTGACTCCAGGGCCGGTGCTCTATCCACTGTGCCACCTAGCTGCCCCGGAGCCTATCCTTTTTGAGAATTTAGTGGCTCATGTATGGAGAGAGATAAAACTTTTAGGCTGTCAACTAATATTTCTACAAAGTGAAGTTTAAGTGGCAAATACATGTGAGACATGGAAAGGATTCTTTTGTATGTTTAAAGTCATTCAATTATCTGATTTTTATCCTCATATATCCAACAATGGATAATGTACAATCAACAATTAAAACAGAACTAGCTTTGTCATATCTACCACTCAGATGATTCTATGACAGTTAGTAATGGCCACAATAAACATAAGGATTTCTGCAGCTGAAGAAAACTGGAATATATCTGGAATGTAGGTTTTATGTGTGTGTGTATATATATAAATAATATGTATGTCTGTATATGTGGGTATGGGTATGGGTATGTATGTGTATATGCATGTATATTTATATGTATATTTATATACACACATAAAGATTTTTTAAAAAATTATTTTCATGGGGAGTGTAATTCTTTTGCTTTTTATTTTCCCCATATCAAGCCCATATTTTTGACACTGAAACCTTGTAACCTGAAATTAGGCCACTTGTCTTGATTTCTGGTTTCTACTATGCTTCTGCTTTTAACATTAAATCCTGCCTATGAACACCATGTCAACTTTTCTAATGGGCTCTGTTCAATGACTTGATAACTGGAAATTATTTCACTTTTTGGCAAAAATAAAACATTCAGCAACAGAAAATGGAAAGTGAGTATTGGTGGTGCAAAAGACCATATATATATACATATACACACACACACACACACACACACACACAGAATAGAGTGATGGTTTCTAAATTTCACTGGGAGAGGGTTCAAAGAGTTCAGCTGACATCTCTGGGATGGTTGGAGAAAAGGCAGTTTTCAAGAAATAGGCACCAGGGATTAGGTGAAAGTGGGAATGAATTCAGCTGGAGGAACCAGTATGAAGCACTGAGACCCCTACTTTTGATTTTTGTTTTGTCCTTCTTTCTCAAAAAGAACCAGTGACTTCAGGAAAGTGATGTCTTGACTTGCAAGTGAATTGGATTTAAATGAGGCAGAGCTATTCAGTCACCAGCTTCACTCTCCTCCTGAGTCATTTGGAACCAGTGGCAAGATGTAGATCAGGAGTACTGGAGATGGCCCCAGATTCAGTGGCAGATATTGGCCTTTTTAAGTTAAGGTCTTTCCCACATCTCAATTTGTTTGAGGCAACAGACATCCAGTGATTAAAACTAGGTAGAAATGAGGCAAAGAATGAGACAGGAGAGAGAGACAGAGACAGAGACACAGAGAAACACAAAAAGACATAAACACACAGAGACAGAGAGACAGAGACAGAGAGAATGAGAATCAATGGGAGGGTTTCTGGAAAAAACAGAAACTATTGCTATTTATACTCACCCTGAGGCATCAAAACCCAAACAATGACCAAGTGTGGTTTGGGCTGGTACCTGTAGTTCCCTAGTCTGTGAGACCCAGATTGGAAATGAACTTCTTCTTTGTCCACCACTCTGCCCCTCCCCACTCCCAGCAAAATTTTCATTTTCCTAGGACAAAATCTCAGTCATTCCATCCCAGTTATGCATCAACATGTCTTTTATAAAATCTGAAATAGAATTCTCCACTACCGGTTTTCCTGCTCTGAAAGAGAAAGGGCTTCAAGATCCTCAACAGGTCCCAGGGGCAGGATTGTATGTGCAATATTCAAATGAAGGAATGTGTGTGGTTTTTTATTGTTGTTGTTAAATATTCACCATAATAAAATATATTACTTTGCACAATTCCTGTGCCCTCCATCTATATCAATCTGGACCCATGTCGTGCTCTAGTCTAAAATACTGTAAAATGCTGAGCATCCTCTTAAAGTATGCTTCCCTTTAAAGGGAGAAAGAAACAGGAGGCTACAAACTTTTGTCTTGTTCTTTCTGATTGACTAGAAACTTTCCATTAAAAGCATAGGTTTCCTTTACTAATTCACAATGAAAGCAACTACACACTTAGCATCTCAATGAGGCATTGCTTCTCCAGAGAATTTTGCAAATTAGTTGAAAACTTTGGAGTGATGGTCCCACCTCTTTGTTTAAATGCTGAAGTTGGCATCTCTACCTCAAATTAAAGTTGTACAGCTCACTTTCTTCTTTGACCTTTATAAAATTACTTCAATAAATTTATCTTCCTTCATCTTAAAAACAAGGTTGCTATGAGAATTAATTACTGCTTTTAGAACTTTCTGTGAGCTATATATGAAAGTTAAATAATATTATTAGCAAGGGAAGATTTAGGTCTATACCCTTTTTGAGGAACACAATATTTGTACCTGTCATGGGGGAAAGTGGGGGTTCTTAGATATTCCTAAATAAAGAATTACACCCTTGCACACAGTCCAATCAGAATTAAAGTGGTCTTTTATTTGGTGCTAGAGAATGTGACTGCGTGGCAAGTTACAGACTTTACCCCTTGGGGAGAAGGACTTAGAAACATCCTTCTCCAAAACAGAAGGAAGGCAAAAGCTTTTGTAGAGGATAGAC
The DNA here is from genome assembly GCF_019393635.1 of Dromiciops gliroides. Taxonomy (NCBI): domain Eukaryota; kingdom Metazoa; phylum Chordata; class Mammalia; order Microbiotheria; family Microbiotheriidae; genus Dromiciops; species Dromiciops gliroides. The sequence continues at coordinate 196,505,257 of NC_057866.1, read as the reverse complement.
AGGGTGTCTACCTGAAAATGCGGAGTTCCTATTGGGGGTGAGGTGGGGAAAGCCTGGATGCTTGTCATATTCCCTATATAGAGTCAAGGCTTTTTTGTTTTTTGGTGTTTTTTTTTTAAATTATGGTTCTGACCTTTGGGATTATCTCTGTCTCCTAGTTCAGGTCAGGTAGTAGCCCTGCCCAGTGGACTTCCCTGCTATAGAAATTTATCTCCCCTTACATTTTAGGTATGTCTGTCCTGATATCTAGTTTGTCAATCTAAAGTTTAATAGTCCCTTAATTTTTTGATATGTCTGTCCTGTTATCTGGTCATCTTTGGTTTTGCTTCTCACAGGAGAAACATCTTCTGATTTATTCTAAGTCCCGTGTCATACATTTCCTGAATAAGACTGCAAAGGTGAATTGTGGGTGAAGATAGTAGAAAAAGAAGATGGCATGTTCTATTTGCAGCAATCTTTTATTCCATGCGTAATAATTAATTAGACATTACAAGTAATGTTGCTAAACCTGGAAATTATTTGCTTTATCATTTATGATTCTGTTTGGGTTAAAAATTTTCTATTTGCCAATCAATCACGAATGATATGACATTTAACACTCAAAAATCTATTTCTAAATCATTGTTTTTTAGCATCTCAACTAGGTTTATTGTATCTTCCACCAGTTTTCTCAAATGAACTGTGGTAAACCAATTCAATAAGAATTTATTATGCTCCTATTATAGCAAAGCACTGTGAGAAGTACTCATGATACAAAAAAAAATGATATACAGTTCTTCTTCTCAAGAAAAGTATAGGGTACACCTAGCTGGTGCAGTGGATAAAGCACTGGCCCTGGATTCAGGAGAACCTGAGTTCAAATCCGGCCTCAGACACTTGACACTTACTAGCTGTGTGATCCTGGACAAGTAACTTAACCCTCATTGCCCTGCAAAACACAAAAACAAAAACAAAAATGAAAAAGAAAAGTATAGACTACTGGTGATATCTATTGAAACATGATTGAAGCTGAGAAGAGAGTATATCAAATAAGAGAACAATAAAAATAGTGCAATAATGACAGCAAGCATTTACATAGCAATTTTATCAATCAATTAATTAGCAGGTGCTGACTAATTCAGGTACTATGTTAGAAACTAAGGATAAAATACATGCACACACACACCCACAGAGATAAAATTTAAAAACCTACAAAAAACCAACATGAAACAGTCTGTACTTACAAAGAGGTTGTATTCTAAGTGGGTGACCTAAGAGTTCATTCAAAAATGTATATAGAACCAATATAGCATTAATACATAGGTATGTGTTATGTGTTTGTGAATGTATGCATAGAGAGTAAATACAAGGTAGTTTGAGAGAAAGGAGATTAGTAGCATAAAAAAGAATGCTTTGATTTGCTTGAGTTTCTGCAATTATCCAGGTAATCAGAACAACTGCATGAGAACTTAATGTATTGGCTAACACACCAACAATCTTTTTTTTAGTGACCAGAGTAACCCTAACTGGAAAAGTAGTAATTGTGAAGCCAACTAAACTCATACCACCTTTGAAGCAGATCCTGAACTATTTGGTGGTGTTGGTACTGGTGGTTTATGGAACTTCAAGAGGCACTCCTATCTTCAAAGATTTACCTGACTGTAAATTATGAGACTATGAACGTATCCAGTATTCCTCACTCACTCTCCCTTTGGTTGTGGGACCCACTGACTCATCCCACCTTTCCCTCCAAAATTCCTTAACTGCCTTTGTTTAAAATGTATATAAAGCCACACAATCTCTTACCTGGTGTCCAATTAGCATAGGCTGGACAGTACCCATGCAGCATGTTAATTTTTTCTTTTCTTCCTTGATTAATAAAAACCCTTCTTTAATTTTACAGGCACTGTTTTTCTCTGGGTTCTTTCCCTTTTAGGAAGAAGAGGATTTAGAACTCAAGAATGGGCTTTAGTGGTCTCCAGTCTTCCCCTCTGGGAAAAAATGATCATTTGCCTTGGTTTGTGGTAATTGGGGAAAGGAATGGAGACAGAGTGTCTTCAAGAAGACAGCACTTGAGCTGCATTGTAAAGGAAAAGAGGTTCTGCCTGAGGTAGAGATAAGGAACAAAAGTCATTTGGGAGGAAGAAAGAGAAGGCCAGTCCATTTGGATTGCAGTGTGGAAGGGGACATAATGTACAATGTAATGTACAAGTAATATACAAAGTACAAGTACAATATATACAATGTACAAGTAATATACAATGATTTTGGAAAGGGAGGTTGTGTCTAGCCTGTTTAGAGTTTTAAAAGCTAAAAAAATGAGTACATATTTTATCTTAGAGGTCAAGAAAAGCCCCTATGATTGGTTGAGTAAAAAAGTAATGTGAGGGGCAGCTAGGTGGCGCAGTGGATAGAGCACTGGCTCTGGAGTCAGGAGTACCTGAGTTCAAATCCAGCCTCAGACACATAACACTTGCTAGCTGTGTGACCCTGGGCAAGTCACTTGACCCCAATTGCCTCACTAAAAAAAAAAAAAAGTAATGTGTTTAGATATATTTTGAAGGATAATATCTTTGAAAATGGTATGTGACATAGACCAGATTATGGAGAGATGTGAAGCAGAGAGACCAATTAATTTTATTGTTCACTCATTTTTCTCACGTCTGACACTTGGTTACCCCATTTGGAGGGCTAAGGGACTTCTCCAGGGTCATACAGCTAGTAAGTGTCTGAGGCCATATTTAAATTCAAAAGGAAGAGTCTTCCTGACTTCAGGACCAGCCCTCTCTTGACTGGGCCACCTAACTGTCCAACCTCTTAAAAGACTATTGTAATAATCTAGGTGAAAAGTGATTAAGTGTCTGAACTAAGGAGGTGGATATGTGAGGAGAGATTCAAAAGATATTCTGAAGGAACAATGGAAAGATTTGTCCCCTGCCTGGGTATGTGTGTTGAGGGAGAATGAGGAGCCCAGCCTAATACAAAGTTTATAATCCTGAGAGCCTGGAAGGATGGAGGTACCCTTGCTAGAAGAGAATTTCAGGGAAAAGATAATGAGTTCAATTTTGGATATATTGAATTAAGTAGTCTCCAGGATAATCAGTTTGAAATGTATGATAGCAATGAGTGATGTGGGACTAAAGCTTAAGGGAGGCATTGGGACTGGCTACATGATGACATTTGCTCCTCACAATAGTCATGTGAGGTGTGTTTTATAGGTTTGATTAACCCCATTATAGTGGTAAGGAAACTGATAGAATTTAAACAACTTGCCCATAGTTGCATAGGTAGTAAGTATTGGTGCTGGGTTTTTAATAAAAGTCTTTACTGACTGTAGGTATGGCTACCATTTCTCTGTATCCCACTGACTTTCATTTGGGGACAGTGAAATGCTCAGGCCATGTGCATAAGAATGAACTAAGAATCTTCTCGAAATATTTTCTTTTCTTATTTTTAATAATTTAATAATCAATATCTTATTTTCCCATTATTTTACATATAAGTTGTATTTATTAAATTATTGGGGACCTAGGCTAGGTTTAGTTAAATTATTGCTACTTATAAATAAATGGTTAATGAATCATTTTGGCAGTAAGCATTTATTATTAAAGTATATTAAATATTAGTGGAGAATTGACCATGTGACATTTCCCTAACTTCCTCACTAGTCACAGGTTTACAGGCCTAAAGAGTAACATACCCAGCATATTGAGCAAAGAGGGAGAGGAGGGGCCTGTGTCAAATTCTAGAGAGTCCCAGGAAGCAAGAGAGCAAGCTCCATGTGGTCCAGTGCTTTTCCTCCTTCCAATAGAGATGGCTCCTTACACATTGATCAAAGCTAATTGGTCAGTGTCATTCCATTCCATTGATTGACATGACTTGAGGGTGGTCCATATTAAAATGAGCTCTATCATGATGACATCAAGGTATAGTGGGAGACAGATCCCCTGAGGGCAAAGGCATGTTCAGATAGGTGTGGTTTCTATCTCCATTCTTTGTGTGCCTTGCACATGATTAGGCCCTGTGTTTAGCTGAACCTTCTGAAGTAGGGGTGAAGAGAGAAAGTATCTCCCCAAAAATCCCATCATTAATAATTATTTTCTCACAAAGTCTTAGAGTCATGCTCTCAAATTCTTTCAGTGTCTTTCATATCCTGATTTCTAATTGTGTTTAATATGGAGATAAACTAGGTAATTAGTTTTTTTTAGATACCCATTAACCTCATATTGATGAAGTCTAAATTACACCTAGACTTTTGGATCTAACACCATGAGATCTCTCTTTATGCTTCTCTCCAGCAAATGGGTAAGTTGAAATGCTAAGGACATAGAAACTTCAAAGTTCAAAATTGAAGAACAAAATTACTTTGAGTTTTCATTTTGAAAATGGTTATTTCAAAAAAGTGAGAATATTGGATACATGCTACAATTCAGAAGGGAGCAGAAAATAGTTTCTATAGTAACATGAGTTAATTTTGAGAACATTGTATCAAGTATAGTAGAATACTCAAACCTTCATCTTTGCTGGCTAGAATTCTGAAAATTAGCTCAGAATATTCAATTTTCAAGTACCAATAATTTCTGGTCTTTCTTTTCTAGGTCTTTTCAATTCTTTTGCATTTATCTATCCATCTTATTCAGTGCCTGTTTTAAAAGCTTTGTTTACATTTATACTCAGGCCTTCTTTTTCCTTGTAATATACCAAACAACTTAATAGAAAGTTACCAACAAAAATAATTTGCTATTGAGAAAAATAATTAACAACAGATTCCTAAAGCATCTTTTCCACCTATCTACTCAATACTGTCAGTCAGCACCCTGATTCAACCTTTCATTAATTTTCATTTCTAATGAACTTCTTTCCCTTGAGTCTTCTCCCCTCACCAGTTCATCCTTCACACAGTTTCCAAAATGGATTTATTTGACATAAGCTCAGATCTGATCATATCACTCTCCTGCTCAATAAAATCCAGTGGCTTCCTATTACTTCTGGTGCAAATTCTCTGTGTCATATAAAACCTTTTTCAACCTGTCTCCAACTTACTTTTCAAGCCTTATTATATGTTGTTCTTCCTCATCCACTCTAGGATCTAGACAAACTTACCTTGATACTGCCCCTTATGCACAATGGTCCTCCTATCTCTGTTCCCTGCACTGGCTTTCCTTTAATGTCTGTAATGTATTGCATCCTCAAAAATAACTCTTAGAAACCAAACTTTCTTTAAAAAAAAAAAAAGACTTAATTGCCACCTTCTGCATAAAGTCTTTCCTGATCTTCCAGCTGCTAGTTCCCTTTTCCAACCCAAATTTACCTAGTATTTATTTTCAATATACATATGCATCAATCATTCAATAAATAAATAAACATTAAGCATGCACTATGTGTGCCAAGCACTGTGGGAATCACTGTTTATTCAAAGAAAGGCAAAAGGTAGACTCTGCCATCAAGGAACTTGCAATCTAATGGAGGAGAGAAGATGCAAACAAGCAGACAAATCAAGCTCTGGACAGGATAAATAGGAAATAATGAACAGAAAGAAGGCATTGGAATTAAGAGGCGTTGGAGAAGCCTTCCTGTAAAAGGAGGGATTTTAGTTGAGACTAAAAGGAAGCCATGGAGGTCAGTGGTCATAATGGAAAAAGTAGAACATTCTCAGCAAGGGGGACAGCCAGAGAGAATGCCCAGATCTTAGAAATGGAGTGTGTGGTTTGTGAAACAATTAGGTCAGTGTCACGTGATCAAAGAGTCCATGATGGGGAAAAAGGTTACTATTTTGTGATGGGATTTAAATGCAAAACAGAGCATTTTTTTTACTTGCTCCTAGAAACAATAGGAAGACAGTGAAGTTTATTAAGATGGGGGGTTATGTATGACATGATCAGAACTGTTTTAGGATGGACTAGAGTGGGAAGATACTTGAAGCAGGCAGACCCACCAAGCAGGCTATTGCAATGATCTAGGCATGTGGTGATGAGATTTGTACCATAGTGGTGACAGTACCTGAAAAGAGAGGGGAGTGTATTCAAAAGATATTCCAAAGATAAAATTGACAGACATTGGCATAGCTTGGATATTGGGTAAGAGATATTGAGGAATCCATCATGACTCCTAGGCTGCAAGCCTGAGGGACTAGAAAGATGGTTTTTCCCTCTACAGTAGTGGGGTGGTAGCTGAAGGGAAAAAATAACAAGTTCTGTTTTGGACAAAGCAAATTTAAGTTGTATGGTAGAAATTCAATTTGAGCTGTCAGAAAGGCAGTTGGAGATGTGAAATTGGAGATCAACAATGAAATTGGGATAGAATAGGAAGATTTGAAAATCATCAACACAAAGATACTAATTAAATCTATGGGAGCTGAGGGAATCACTAAGTGAAGTTGTATTGAAGAAGAAGAGAAGCAAGCCAAGGGTAGGACCATGAAGTATCCACATTATTTGGAGGTTGATGCAGCAAAGGAGACAAAAGAGGAGCAGCCACCTTGGAAGAAAACCAGGAGAGATTGGTGTTCTAAAAACATAGAGAAAAGAGAGTATCAATTTGGACAGAGTCATAAATAGTGTCAAAGGCTGCACTGAGATTGAGGGGACAGAGGAAAAGCCATTGGCTTTGGCAATTAAGAGACATTTGTAACTTTAGAAAGAATGGTTTCAGTGAAATTAATAAGGTCAGAGGCAAGATTGTGAAGGGTTAAGAGGGGAGTGAGAGGAGAAAAATGAAAGGCACCTATTGTAGATGGAGTTTTGAGTAGTTTAGCCATAAGAGCAGAAAAGATATATGATGAAATGATCAAGGGAGTTTTTTTTTCATGATGGGTAGACATGGGCATGTTTCTAGGCAATAGAGCAGGAGTGAGTAGAGAAGGAGAGATTGAAAATAAATGGAAAAAGTGAGAGTGACAGAAGTGCTAGTCTATTAGAGGATATGGGATAGAATAAACAAATAGAGGGGTTAGCCTTGGTAAGGACTAAGTCTACTTCATCATGTGAGACATGGGTGAAGGAGGAAAAAGTGACAGAAAGCATCTGAGTGATAGGAGATGAGGAAGAGGGGGAAAGAGGGAGTTCATGTAAAATGACCTCATTTTTTAAAAATTATGAGGCAAAGTACTCAGCTGTGCAGAGGAGGGGATGACATGGGATGTTTATGGAAGAATGAAAAAGTTTGAAAGAGCTGTTGTGAAGATGGGGATGGTGAGTTTGTAAGGGATGTGTGGGAGGATTGCCTAGCAGCAGTGAGGACTCAGTCGAGGTTGTGCAACAAATTTTTGTGAATATAAAGTTTGGAAAATTACTTTCCTCATAGAAATCTAGTGAGTTTGATAGGGTATGTATTGTCCACATTTTATAGGTGAGAAAATATAGTCTCCAAGAGGGTAACTGACTGGTTCACTTCACATGTCTAATTAGGGGAAGGATTGAAAAGATTGATTCTTTTCTAATAGGCCAATAGATTTGGGTTGATTCTATTGTTGTGGTTAGGATTCCTTACCTAGAGTCATAAGTAGTCAAGTTCAGCTGAATTTGTACAGAGCTCTTAAACCTAAATTCAAATTCATAGTAGCCAGTAGGCACATAAATGGTTGTGAAATAAATGTTATCTTGAGAATTGTATGTATCTTATGAACATGTGCCCTGTAGAACATGGGTTCTTAATCTAGTATACAAGATAACCAAGGGGTCTATGACTAGATTTTAGGGTATCTGTGTAGTTGGGCGGAAAATCTTTTGATAGCTATATTTCGATATCCTTTGTAACCATATGTATTTTATTGTATACATTTAAGCATTATTCTAAGGAGGAGTCTGAAGGCTTCACTACACTGTCAAAGGGATTCATGACAGACATAAAATCATTTAAATCATACTGTCTTTTACATTCCTCCTATTGAAAATTTTGAAAGGATGGTATTTCTAAGAAGTACTGATTATTTCATACGTTTGTGTGTGCACGTGTATGCGTGTGTGTGTGTGTGTGTATACACAAAAGCAATCATATAATTCAAACTAGTGATTTCATCCATGTGGGCAGCTTTCAAAAGGGAGTTTGCTCTACTAATTAGTAGAGTTTCTTCTAGTAATACATATCAACACTTGCTCTGCAACTTGTAGTCTTACAGAAATCCTTGTGACACTGAGAGATTAAATGACTTTCTTGGAGTCTCACAGCCAGTATATGTTTTAGGTGGAACTTGAGCCTAGGTGTTTCTGATTCCGAGGCTAACTCTATTCAATGCATGTTGCTGCCTCTCAGTCATTATTTCTGTTAGTAACTTCTCAATTCTTTGCTTAATTTTTCTCATGTTGATGTGTTCATAGAAAGAGGGGAGTTTTTCTCTCTTAATCATCCCAAGGTCATTAACTGGTAAATAAACTGACTGGGAGCAAAAAAATTATTTTCATTATGGAGAGTGAATTTTAATGTGTGGCTATAATTCATAGCACTCTCTCATTGGCTATTCCTGCCACAGATATTTTGCCTTTGTTATTCTCCTGGCAAGACAACAAAGAAAAGCACTCACATGGAAGCTAACACCACATCACAGAGCTCAGTTCTTAGTTAGGAAGCCATGCGGAGGGAGTGTCATCCTCTGGTTGGCCTTCAGACATTTGGTTTTTGCTGTCCCATTCATTCCAGTATTTTGTAAGAACACAGGGACCCTCACATTACAAGCTGGGTGGTCACTTCCTTTCCTTGGGAAGCTGATACTTTTCTGGCATCTTCTGAAACACCTAAATTTTGGCAGGAGGAAAAGAGCTGCTAGAAACCTTTGAGCATACAATAGTGCTGAACAAATTCTGAGAGAAAAGAGGACTGAATGGAGTGTTCTACAAGGGAACACTGCTGTGTTCTGAAGCACTTCCTTGATCTCTTTGTTTTGTGTGTTTCTTTGGGTCATGCTAAGCTTTTCCCTTTTCTGTCACAAAAGCACCAATTAATTCAATGGTGTTTCTATTTATCTTAGGTTTAGAGGCCATTCTCTTAAAATAGACACCAATTTACTGAAAGGTAAATATTGCTTACAAAATTTGGTGTTAGAAGCCACTAGTAATTAAATATAGACTTTTAAAATATCTATTGAAATGGCTTTTTATTTCAAAAGTAATCTACAGTAGTCAGCAAACTTTACAGAAATTAAGTGACTTTTTTCAGTCTCTTCTATTCAGTTATTCATTAGCCATTCATTCAATGAATATTTGTTAAACAATTAATACATTCAATATGTCTGAAGATTAATACTATTATCTAGGTTCAACTTAACTTGGCCTTGCCTCCATTATTATATATCTGGTGCCAACACCTATAATGAATCCTGTCAAGCTAATCAGCAAGTATTTAATAAGTGCTTATTTTTTGTCAAGGCTTGTGATACGCACTGTAGATACAAATACAAAAGTGATCTAGTCTGAGCCCTATAGGGATTTCTAATCTTAAGGTTATATAAAGAGATGGGTATGTAATATACTGATCTCACAACTGTGTAAGGTATGCAGTTTAATGTACCTATATGATTATTTCCATCCTTAGGATTTGTCATGGGGTTTATGGTGGTCTTTATGTATTCCTCAATAAAGAACTACATTCTCCCACACACTCCAATTAGAATTAAAATAGTCGCTAATGAAAGTGACCCAGTGGGAAGTCAAAGACTTCACTCCTCAGGGAGGTGGGCCTAGAAATGTTCTTTTCCTTGAATAGAGAGAAGGCAAAAGCTTTTATAGAGGATAGATGGGGTAGCTACTTGAAAGGTGGAAAGTTCCCTTTTGGGGTGGGGAAAGTTTAAGTGCTTTTCATATTCCTGAGATTTGAGGGGGATTTTTTTAAATGATAGTCCTGATATTTGGGGTTACCTCCGTCTCCTAGCTCTGTTCAGGTTGCAGCCATGTCCAACTGATTGTCCTGCTATAGAATTTTATTGAATTCCAGAGGCAGAGCTAAAATCCTAGAGTGAAACCAGGAAGTTGCCTGAGCTCTCCCAAATTTTCCTCAGAAACAACAATAAATTAAACCTATTAACCGATTCTGGAGGTGCAAAACCTGCACACACAAAAAATGGAGTGAAACAATCTTCTGACTTAAGATAACCTCAAAGATCTTCAGGAAAGGTCTGTTTCATCTGGGTAACAAGGGAGCACAGCTCAGCACAGAAGGTATCTGGGCAAGCCAGGAAAGGCTCTTAGTCTCACAGTATAGATCACTAGCTGAAGACCCACAGTCCTAGCTCAGCAAGCTAGTGGCAAAGCAGTCCAGTTGCAGAGTATCCAGCACCAACACAGAAGGCAGTCCACCAACTGGGGTATCTGCTACCCAAAAGGCCCAACTATGCTGGGCCACTCCAGCACAGTGAGGAAGCATCAAGTTTCTGTGGCCTCAGAGCAGAAAGCCAGTGACTGGGCTGCTAGCCTCCAGCAAAAGAAGTTTGAGACAGTGCACACTGTACCCCAGGAACAGAATTAAACTTTAAAGGCACAAAAGAAGTTAAAATATGAATAAGAAACAGAAAAGAACCCTCACCTAGAAAATTATTTTGGTGACAGGGAGAATCAAAAAATAAACTCTGAGTAGGACAACAATGTCAAAACATTGAGGAAAAAGTAGTCATTGAAAGAATCCATCCATCACCTCCTAAGAGAGACCCCAAAAAGAAAACTCCAAGGAATATCATAGCCAAATTGCAGAATGTTTAAGTAAAGGAGAAAATACTGCAAGCACCCAGAAAGAAACAATTTTAATATCAAGGAACAACAATCAGAAGTACATAGGACCTAGCAGCTTTATCAATAAAGGATCAGAGGGCTTGGCATATGATATTCAGGAGGGCAAAGGAACTGGGATTAAAACCAAGAAAGTTCTGCCCAGAAAAATGAAGCATAATCTTCCAGCGAAAAAGATAGGCATTCAGTGAAATAGGGATCTTTAAAACTTTCCTAATCAAAGGGCCAGAACTAAACAAAAAATTCAGTCTACAAATACAAGATTCAAGAGACACATATAAAGAGAAAAAAGGAAAAAAAAACAAAACACATTACCCAATAAGGTTAAAGTGTCCCTACAAGGGGACAAGATACTTGTAACTCTTGAGAACTGTAGCTTTTTTTTTCTATAAGGTATTTTATTTTTTTTCCAGCTTCATGTAAAGATAGTTTTCAACATTTGTTTTTATAAGATTTTGAATACCAATTTTTTCTCCCTCCATCCTTACTTGCCAAGACAGGAAGCAATCTCATATAGGTTACGTATGTATAATCACACTAAACATATTTCTGCATTGGTCATGTTATGAAAGAAAAATAGGAAAAATCTCAAAAAAGGGGGAAAAAAGTAGCAACGGCATGGTTTAATCTGCATTCAGATTCCACAATTCTTTTTATTTTTCTGGATATGGAGAGCATTTTCCATCATGAGTCCTTTGGAATTGTCTTGGAGCATTGTATTGCTGAGAAGAGATAAGTCTAACACAGTTGATCATCACACATTGTTTCTGTCACTGTGTACAATATTCTCCTGCTTCTGCTCACTTCACTCAGCATCAGTCCACTTAAGTCTTTCCAGGTTTTTGTGAAATCTGCTTGCTCATCATTTCTTGCAGCACAAGAGAATTCCATTATATCCATATACCACAACTTGTTCAGCCATTCCCCAATTAATAGACATTCCCTCAATTTCCAGTGCTTTGCCATGACAGAGAGATAATTTAAATATTTTTGCATATGTGGGTCCTTTTCCCTTTTTGTGATCCCTTTGGGATACAGACCTAGTGGTGGTATTATTGGATCAAAGAGTATGCACAGCCCCATAGCCCTTTGGGCATAACTCCAAATTACTCTGCAGAATGGTTGCATCAGTTCACACCTCCAGAAACAATACATTAGTGTTCCAATTTTTCCACAGCTTCTCCAACACTTATTATTTTTCTTTTTTGTCATATTAGGCAATCTGATAGGTTTGAGGTGGTACCTCGGAGTTGTTTTAATTTACATTTCTCAAATCAATGGTTTAGAATTTTTTTTTCATATGACAATAAATAGCTTTGATTTCTTCTTCTGAAAACTGCCTATTCATATCTTTTGACCATTTATCCTCTGTGGAATGATTGTTTTCTTATAAATTTGATTTAGTTCCCTATATATTTTGGAAATGAGTCCTATGGTATCACCCTTTATGTCTAAATCATGCATGCTTTTAGATCTTATTTTGGTATATACTGTATGATATTGGTCTATGCCTACTTTCTGCCATATTATATGTCAGTTTTCCCAGCAGTTTTTGTTAAATATTTAGTTCATATCCCAAAAGCTGGAGTCTTTGGGTTTATCAAATAGTAGATTACTATAGTCATTAACTAGTGCGTCTCCTCTGCCTAATCTATTTTTTTCATGAGTACCCTTTATATTCTTCATCTTTTGTTCTTTCAGATAAATTTTGTTATTTTTTCTAGCTCTAAAAATAATTTTAGGTAGTCTGATTGGTATGGCAGTGAATAAGTTAATTAATTTGGGTAGAATTGTCATTTTTGTTATATTAGCTTGGTCTGTCAATGAGCAATTGATATTTTTCCAATTATTTAGATCTGATTTTGTTTCTGTGAAAAGTGTTTTGTAATTGTGTTAATAGAGTTCCTAGGTTTGTCTTGGCAGATAGACTCCCAAATGTTTTATATTGTTTACAGTTACTTTAAATGTAATTTCTCTTTTTATCTCTTTCTGCTGAACTTTGTTGGTCATGTATAGAAATGCTAATTATTTCTGTGAATTTATATTTATAGCCTTCAACATTGTTAATGTTAATTGTTTCAAGTAGATTTTTAGTCAATTCTCTAGGATTCTGTTAAGTATACCAGCATATCATCTGCAAAGAGTGATAGTTTTGTTTCCTACTTGCCTATTCTAATTCCTTCAATTCCTTTTTCTTCACTTATTTCTAAGGCTAACATTTCTAGTATAATATTAAATACTAAAGGTGATAATGGACATCCCTGTTTCACCCCTGATCTTCCTAGGAATGCATCTAACTTGTCATTACATATAATGTTTGCTGATGGTTTTAGATAGATACAGATTATCATTTTAAGGAAAACTTAATTTACTCCTATGCTCTCTAGTGTTTTTAATAGGAATGAGTGCTGAATTTTATCAAAAGATTGTTCTGCATCTATTGAAATAATCAGATCATTTTGGTTAGTTTTGTTAATGATGTGATCAATCATGTCGATAGTTTTCCTAATGTTGAACCACCCATGCTTTAATTTCTACTTCATTAGTGGTGAATTCATACCTTTCATTTTTTGATACGGGTAAGTTAGTTTTCTTCTTTCTTTCTTTTTAAATCAAATTAACCTAAGGTTTATCTATTTTATTGTTGTTTTTTTGTTTTGTAAAACCAATCTTAGTTTTATTCATTAATTCTATAGTTTTCTGATTTTCAAATTTATTTATCTCTCTGATTTTCTGAATTTGTAATTTAGGGTTTGGGGATTTTATTTTGTTCTTTTTCTAGCTTTTTTAGTTGCATGCCCAATTCATTGATCTCCTCTTTATCTATTTTGTTAATGTAAGCATTTTGAGATATAAAATTTCCACCAAGAACATGCCTTAGCTGCATTCCCATAAATTTCCATGTTGTCTCATTATTGTCATTCTCTTGGATGATCTTATTTATTGTTTCTATAATTTGTTGTTTGACCAACTCATTCTTTAGAATAAGATTATTTACTTCCTTTTTTTTTTTGGTGAAGCAATTGGGGTTAAGTGACTAGCCCAGGGTCACACAGCTAGTAAGTGTTAAGTATAGGAGGCTGGATTTGAACTCAGGTCCTCCTGACTCCAGGGCAGGTACTCTATCCACTGCACCACCTAGCTGGCCCAGATTATTTACTTTCAATAAATCTTCAGGATATCTTTCCATGGCTCTTTATTATATGAAATTTTTATTGCATTATGATATGAGAAGGATACATTTACTATTTCTGCCTTTCTACATTTGACTATGAGATTTTTATGCCCTAAAACATGATCAGTTTTTGTGCATGTGCCATATACCACTCAGCAAAAGGTATATTCCTTTCTATCTCCATTCAGTTTTCTCCAGAGGTCTATCATATCTAAATTCTATGAAATTCTATTCACCTTTTTAACTTCTTTCTTATTTATTTTGTGGTTAAAATTATGTAGTTATGAGAAGGGAATGTTAAGATCCCCCAACTAGTGCAGTTTTGCTGTCTATTTCCTCTTGTGACTCATTTAACTTTTCTAAGAATTTGGCTTCTCTACCACTTGGTACACTTTATGAAGATGTAGTGTCCTTCCTCTTTTAATTAGAAATATTTTTGCTTTTGCTTTGTCCAAAACAAGGATTGCTAATGCTGCTTTTTTTTTTTGTACTTCAGCTGAAGCATAATATATTCTGCTCCAACATTTTACCTTTAGTCTAAAAGTAAAACAGGTTATTGTAGGATTCTGATTTTCAATACACTCTGATAGTCACTTCCATTATATGGGAGAGTTCATTCTGTTCACGTTCAGTTATAGTTACTAGGTGTATATTTCCCTCCATCATATTTTCCCTTTTGTTTGAACTTTTTTCTTCTTTCTCTGTATTCCTCCTCATCATCATTTTCCTTCTGAACACTGCATCCCTCAATCTAACCACCCTTTTATCACCCCCTCCCTTTTCTTTCTTCTTTCCTCCTCTGCTTCTGCCCTCCTTTATATAACACTTTTTTCACAATTTTCTTTTATAATATCCATTTCTCTCATTTCTTTTCTCATTTTTCTTCTATCTCTCTTATTTGATTTTTAAAATCTTTTTTCAGTTCTTCAAAGAAAGCTTTTTGGTCTTGAGACCACTTCATCTTTCTCCTTCAGGCTTCACATGTAGGCATTTTGACAGTATTGACTTCATCTGAGTTTATATTTAGGTATTCCCTGTCTCCATAGAAGCTCTCAATGGTAAGGGTCCTTTTCTGTTTCTTATTCATGTTGTAACCTATTTTTTTTTACTTTTAAAGTTGAGTTCTACTCCTGGGCCACAGGGAACATTTTTGCAAGCTTCTTGTGCTGGGGGATAGGGGCCTGGTCACTGCCTTTCTGCTCTGAAGCCTCTCAGGGCTTGTGGATTCCTCTCTTCTCTGGGCTTGCTCCTGCACTAGGATGGCTTGGCAAAGTCACACCTGTCCTGTTGGTGGTTCTTTAGCTGTCAGTTTGCCCTATCAGCCAAGGCTGTCAGATCTAACAACTGGAATGTTGCACCACAAGGATTCTGAGCTAGGACAAAGGGACCACAGCTTATGATCTGTGCTGTGGTCAAAAGCCTACCCTCAAAGGGCTTATATTCTAATGGGGGAAGACGAGCACAAAAGGAAGTTCAAAAGCAGAGGTGCAGTGGAGCAGATAGGAGGAGAAAGTAACAGACTTAGGGGCATAGTGGAAAAGTTGCTTAGAAAAGTCCCAAAGTAGTGAATCTAGATGAGAAAGGAAAAGATGTCTGAGCTGAGCTCTCTCCTTAAATGGATATTTAGAGTTCATGGCCTCTCCCTCCAATCAGAAAGGCAGATAGTAGTGAGGAAGCAGAATACCAAGGCTACTGAGATCTTAAAGGATAATGAGGCTACCTCAGGATCTATGGAACCACAATGTGATCCATATACATTTATTCAAAACAAAATTCATGCGAGGCAATATTCCATGCACTGAAATTTCCTGTCTTCATGGTCTGACCCTTCCTTTAACCTTACTATGAGACTAGCTTATTTATCTGCTTCTGTGTGTAATTCTATTTGTGCAAAATGAAACATGTAGAGTCTTGGTGTTTATGAAAAATCAGGATGCTCTGAGATGGTACCTCTTGGTGTTATCTGTGTTTAGTATGAAGGATCTCAGGAAATAGTATAAATGGATCTGATTTCAAGAACAGATAACAGAGTTTCAACTAGCAATTTGTTAATTAGAAATCAGTCATGCTAAAATTTATGACAGAGGAGAGAGACCCTGAGAAATCATAGGAAGCTTTGGTAGAAGATGCTTCTGTAGAGTAAAAAAGATTCAAAGTAGGGTAAGACCTCTATTTTGGGGCCACAAGGGGAAAGCATACATGCCATCTGGTTCAGTTAAATTCTTTTCTCTAACCAGATTACTGTGCAGAGAACTGGGTAATAGTACCAACAAAATATAAATGTACATTTTTAGAATATACAATGCTTTAAAAAATCACCATTTATTAAATGTTGTACCTTATTAATGTAAATGATCTCATGTAAAGCACTAGTGATTGCATGCTAGATACACATATGAGTGATAAATGATGATGAGAACTGGCTCGAGGTTAGACTGATTGATTAATATTTTATCTGAGGGTAAGAGTAACCTACCCAGGGGCAGCAAGGTGGCACAGTGGATAAATCACTAGCCCTGGATTCAGAAGGACCTGAGTTCAAATCTGGCCTCAGATACTTGACACTATCTGTGTGACCCCGGGCAAGTCATGTAACCTTCATTGCCCCGCAAAAACAAACAAACAAACAAACAAATAAATAAATAAATGAACAAATGAATAAATAAATAAATGAAATAACCTACCCCCTGCCTACATCTCCACTCCTGAAGAAAGGCACCTGAAGAAGACACAGCCCTCTAACTGTGTATGCATGTTGAGGTCATCTTCTGAGTTTTAATAAGCTATAACCATCATCAAAACACTGTAAATACAACAAAAAGTGAACACATGATCTCTTCTCAGTGCAATTGCAAAGATGATCCCTTATACTTAATTTCCAGTGGTCTTCCTTTCAGAAGCTTGGTCCTTTCAAGGCCAAGCTCAGGTCAAATTTATTTTTTTCCCATAAATCCTTTCAGCCCTTTTCCTCCAATCCTCCATAAACTCCAGCAGAATGTTCTTGCATTCTTTTCTGAGCACGTCTCAAGTTATCCTGGGAGATTTTCAAATTGTTTTCCCCTTTTATCTTTTTTCTGTTACTTCTTACTGTGGCATCTTGAGTAGTCCAAAACACTAATATTGAACCATACCTTGCCCACAGGCTTGTGTGACATACACCATTCCTCAAGAGATTCTGTAGTGCTTTATCTGGAATTTCCTTTTGCCCCTGTAAGATCCATTATACATATCTGGTTACTTGTATATCTCCCCTATCAAACTCTTTGAGGTCAGAAACTATCATTCATTCTCCTTAATTTTAGCATCCTGGTGTATAGCAGAGTAATTTGCATATTATAGGTAGTGAATGAACACTTGTTCAATTGAATTTATGATAAAACTTATGCAGTTATTAAATTTGAGATTTCCTTGTATTTTTTTTTCCTTTCAAGGAGTCTTGGTTTAATTAGTATTGAGAATTGAGGCAGCAAAAGCAGAGTAAGGAGAACTCTGGACTCCCACCCAGAAGACCTAGGATAAAAACCTAGCCCTGCCTCTTACTGGCTCTATGACCTTGGCTGAGTCTCTCATTTCTCCAAACTTCTGTTTCTTCTTTCATAAAACATAGGTAATGAGATCTGTACTTATTTATCTCACAAGATTATTTTTAAGAAACAACTGATATGATTTATGATCTAAAGTCCTTGGTAAGCTGAAAAGTATTATATAAATGTCAGCTGTAATTGCCTATTAAAGTCAGGCAGTGCAAAATTCACCTTGCAAGTAGCAAAGTTGAAAGAACAGTTAATATGAGAAGTGAATGAACTCAACAGCATAAGAATGTGTCTGTCTGAATGTGCTCTAAGGATATGGTTCTCATTCACAATGCCTTATGAGAGTAGTATTTAGCAACCTTTCTTCTTTCCTATAAAACATATTTTTCACACTTTAAACTGATGACCATAGTGAAGAAAAAAAATGACTTACTGCCAAATGCATATAGATCATATAGCATGAATCAAACTGAATGATTCTGGAAAAGATGATTGTGCTGACAATCAGACCTAATCCAATCTAACAAGTATGTATGAAGTGCCTACTGTGTGCAAGAGTCTGCATTATCCATTGAGACTACAAAGACAAAAATAAATACACAAAATGACCTGTCCTTTCCCTCAGGAGTTTATGTTCTCCTGAGGTTGGGGGTGGGGAAGGGAGAGGATTAAGAAACTTGATATAAAATGTGAAACACACACTTGCCAATACATAAATAGATTACATATGCATTATGTATGTGTTGTAAGCATGCATCATATATAAGATATGCATCACACACATATACTATATATATAATGTAGCATAAATACATATGTGTAAATCATTACATATATGTGTGTGTGTGTGCATACATGCACAGAAGATAAGTTTTGGCTCTATTCCAATATCTAAATATCCCTTTCAAAATATGGTTTCATGGGGCACAGCTAGATGGCACAGTGGATAAAGCCCCGACCCTGAATTCAGGAGGACCTGAGTTCAAATCTGGCCTCAGACACTTGACCATAGCTGTGTGACCCTGGGCAAGCCACTTAGCCCTCATTGCCCTGCCCAAATGTGCTTTCATATCTAGATTGACTGGGGAAGAAGATGGAAAGGCTCTTATTTTCCTCATTCTGGACAGATCACTTATGCTATCACACTGTAGAAGTACATTTGCCTTTTTGTCTAAAATTTTACACTATTGACTCACAAAGAGGTTTTAGTCAAAATACCTAATTATTTTTCATATGAATTACTATTAAGCCCTGCGCCCTCAATTTTGTACTTGGGCAGGTGAATTATTTAGCTTAATTGCATCTCACACTTTTAAATTTTCATATTAATTTGGCCTGTCCTTCCAGCTTGATTTTAAGATTCTGTTTCTGTCAACTGAAATATTAGCTGCCCCCCCCAAAGTCTGTATTGTATATTAATATAATCTACAAATTTAAGGAATCTTCCTTCCTTCCTTCCTTCCTTCCTTCCTTCTTTCTCTCTTTCTTTCTTCCTTCCTTCCTTTCTTTCTTTCTTTCTTTCTTTCTTTCTTTCTTTCTTTCTTTCTTTCTTTCTTTCTTTCTTTCTTTCTTTTGGCAGGGCAATGAGGGTTAAGTGACTTTCCCAGTGTCACACAGCTAGTAAGTGTCAAGTGTCTGAGTCAGACTTGAACTCAGATCCTCCTGAATCCAGAGCTGGTGTTTTATCCACTGTGACACCGAGCTGTCCCCAGGAGTATTTCTAAATACAAGTTATTGATAAAAAAAATTAAAGAGGCTAGAGTTAAGGAAACAATACTCTTATAATCAAATAGAGACTTTTCTAGGTTCCTATTGATCCATTAATTTATATTCTTTGTGGTTTCTTGGCACAGCAGTTCAGTACAAGGTTCATACTACTGTAATTGAACGTAAATCTAATCACTTTTTCACAGAAACTTATACCACAAATACTTTCCAAATATTTTGCTCAAATACTGGAAAGGAACCTTTATGGTGTTTCTTTGATTCACCAGTAAATAACCCTATTAAAAAGTCAAAGCAGGTTAATATATCATGACTTGTTCTTAGGCAGCCCTTGTTGCCTTGCGGTCATTATTTCTTCCCTTTCTCAATGTTCACAATGTTTTATTCTTTATTTCTTTATAGAATTAGATTCTTCATATCTTTATTCTACTTTAGAATTATGCTGGAATTAACCATTAGCTCACCAAATTATCTTTAGAAATTCAACTTCATTTTAAAAAATCACCTGATTTGTCTTCAGTCTTCCTGCCCTTTTCTATTCTCCAGAATTTTTAACAGTTCTTCAAAGATTACCAACATTAGTTCTTCAATCCCATCTGCAAATTCTTTCATTAAGCCAGAGATAGATCTACTAGGCCTGGAGACTTGTACTAATTTATGGCAACTGCATGTTCTCTCATTATCTTTTTGCTTATTTGTAGCTTCAAGGCACTTTTAACAATGTTTATTCTACCTTCTCTAATCTAAAGATCTATTTCTTTTTTCCCCCTTTATGTAGGGAAGGTAGAAGAAAAATAGAAGGTTTATGTTTTAGGCTTCTATCTGTTAGGTTAATGTAAGATTAAGTTTATACTATCAGCCCAAAGCAGTAAGTTGAGTCTTTACTTATTCTTTTTATTTTAAGCCTTTTATTTAAAGAAGCAAAGAAAAAAAAAAGACCCTGCATTGATCATATCTCACCTCATCAATTGATTTCAACTTCTTTAAAATGGTCTTACAGTCCATTTCCAGTTTTGTCTTATCCCTTGGATACATCCTCTTAGAATCATACCTTCATAGGATTAAAGCTGGCAGGAAACTTAGAGGCCTTCTGCTCCAAGCTTCAGATGAGGAAACTGACCTAGACAAATTAAATGACTTGCCCATGAACACAGGTGGTAATCATCATATGTGGGATTTGAATCCAGGTTCTGTGACTACAAAGCCAAAGCTCTTTCTTTGTATTATTCTTCTACCAGTGCTTGTTAATTCTTATTTCATTTACAAACTCCCTTGCATAAGATGTTTCTCATGGCTCTTCCTTTTCTTACTCGTTGGCATTGTTCACAATTTCATTATTACAATTTAGCTTTTGAAGGCTTTTACCATCTAAATCATATTTCTGTTGAAGGCCAGTGGCTATTGTGCCTATCCCTTTTATAATTCTTGTCTTCCACTCAGTAAAACAAAACTCAAAATACTTTTGTGTCATAATAATTGTTTCAACTATTTAAATAAATTCCTTTCCCGAAATATGTTTTTGCTATTTCAGAGGCAGATTTTTTTAAAGCAACAACAATTGCTTTTCCAGTCATTAATACTTTAGTTATTCCTCAATGGTTTCATGAACATAGTGGTTTCAATGATGTATCCACTAATTTGGGGATCTTTCACAATGTCTTTTCATAAGTCTTCTATAGTGAGCTGATGACTTCCCTGTGGTTCTTTTAATATAGGTAGTTACCAAACTATCAGTCATGGGGAAAATCCCACCAAATCACCAACAGAAAAATGCACACTAAAGCAACTGAGTTTTATACCTGACACCCATCATCATTGACCAAAAAAAAATAATAAAAAGAAAGATGACAAATATTGCAAGGGCTGAGGAAAAACAGACAATTTGAAGGATTAATGTGAAAATGTAAATTGGTACAAAAATTTTGTTAATGAATATGCTTAAAAGGTAATTCAACTTAACAACTTTAGCAAAGTAGCAGGATATAAAATAAATCCACATAAATCATCAGCATTTCTATACATGACCAACAAAGTCCAGCAGCAAGAAATAGAAAGAGAAATTCCATTTAAAGTAACGGTAGATAATATAAAATACTTGGGAGTCTACTTGCCAAGACAAACCCAGGAACTCTATGAACACAACTACCAAACACTCTTCACACAAATCAAATCAGATCTAAATAATTGGAAAGATATCAATTGCTCATGGATAGGCAGAGCTAATATAGTAAAAATGACAATACTGCCTAAATTAATTTACTTATTCAGTGCCATACCAATCAGACTACCTAAAAATTATTTTGTACAGCTAGAAAAAATAATAACAAAATTCATCTGGAAAAAACAAAAAATCAAGAATATCCAGGGAAATAATGAAAAAAACCTCACAGGAAGGTGGGTTAGCAGTACCAAACCTGGAGCTTTACTATAAAGCGGCAGTCATCAAAACTATCTGGTACTGGCTAAAAAATAGAGTGGTAGATCAATGGAATAGGCTAGGCTCAGGAAATGCAGTAGTAAATGACACTAGTAATGTGGTGTTTGATAAACCCAAAGACTCCAGCTCCTGGGATAGGAACTCAGTATTTGACAAAAACTGCTGGGAAAACTGGAAGATAGTATGGCAGAAATTAGGCATAGACCAACATCTTATACCTTATATTAAAATAAGATCAAAATGGATACATGATTTAGACATAAGAGGTGATACCATAGGTAAATTAGGAGAGAAAGGAATAGTGTACCAATCAGATCTTTGGAAAGGAAAACAGTTTTTGACCAAACAAGAGATAGAGTATATTATAAAATGCAAAATGGATGATTTTGATTATATTAAATTAAAAAAAATTTGTACAAACAGAAGCAATGCATCCAAAATTAGAAGGGAGGCAGAAAGCTGGGAAACAATTTTTGAGGCCAGTACTTCTGATAAAGGCCTCATCTCTAAAATATATAGGGAATTAAATCAAATTTATAAGAATCCAAGTCATTCCCCAATTGAGAAATGGTCAAAGGATATGAACAGGCAGTTTTCTGATGAAGAAACCAAAGTTATCTATTCCCATATGAAAAAATGCTCTAAATCTCTAATGATTAGAGAGATGCAAATTAAAACAACTCTGAGGTACCACCTGACACCTATCAGATTGGCTAAAATGACAAAAAAGGAAGATAATAAATGTTGGAGAAGCTGTGGGAAAATTGGAACACTAATGCATTGTTGGTGGAGCTGTGAACTGATCCAACCATTCTGGAGAGCAATTTGGAATTATGCCCAAAGGGCGATAAAGCTGTGCATACCCTTTGACCCAGCAATTCCACTTTTAGGTCTTTTTCCCAAAGAAATCATGGAGGGGGGAAAGGGACCCACATGTACAAAAATATCTATAGCTGTTCTTTACGTGGTAGCAAGGAACTGGAAGTTGAGGGGATGCCCATCAATTGGGGAATGGCTGGACAAGTTGTGGTATATGAATACAATGGAATACTATTGTGCTGTAAGAAATGATGAGCAGGAGGATTTCAGAGAAACCTGGAGGGTCTTACGTGAGCTGATGATGAGTGAGATGAGCAGAACCAGAAGAACATTGTACACAGTATCATCAACATTGAGTGTTGACCTACTGTGATGGACTATATTCTTCTCACCAATGCAATGGTACAGAAGAGTTCCAGGGAACTCATGATAGAAGAGGATCTCCAAATCCAAGAAAAAAAAAGAAAGAAAGAACTGTGGAGTATAGATGCTGATTGAACCATATTATTTCTTTTGTTTTGGGTGCTGTTGGTTTTTTTTTTTTCTTTCTATTTTGAGGTTTTGCATCACTGCTCTGATTCTTTCTCTTGTGACAGGATTAATGCAGAAATAGGATTAATGTTATTATGTGTATATATATGTCTGTGTGTATGTATATATATATATATATATATATATATATATATATGTATAGAGATATATAGATATAACCTATATCAGATTACCTGCTGTCTAGGGGAGGGGGGAGGGAGGGGTGGGAGGGAGAAAAATCTGAAATTGTAAAGCATGTATAAACAAAAGTTGAGAACTATCTTTACATGTAATGGAAAAAATAAAATACCTCATACATTAAAAAAAAAAAAAAGAAATGGTGTCCAGAGAAGTCATCAGGACGCTATTATGCACAGCACAGGTCAGTAGCTGAGGGTCCTTGGTCCTGGCTAAGCAGGCTAGTGGCATAGTAGGTAAGCTGTGAGTCCAGCCCCAAGGCAGAAAGCAATCTGCCAGCCCAGGAACCCACACACAATAGAATTGACTATGAGCTGTGACCAAGTGAGCAGTGAGCAAGCTGTAAGCCTCTGAGGCCCCAGTACAGAAAGCCAATGACCAGCAAAAGAAGTTTGTGACAGTGTTCTCTGTACTCTATCAGCAGAGCTCAACTTGAAAAGTTGTGAAATAGGCTAAAAATGGTTAAAAACCAGAAAAGAGCCCTGACCATAAAAAGCTACTATGGCAACAGGGAAAACCAAAACACAAACCCAGAAGAAGACAACACTGT
Organism: Dromiciops gliroides; assembly: GCF_019393635.1. Classification (NCBI taxonomy): domain Eukaryota; kingdom Metazoa; phylum Chordata; class Mammalia; order Microbiotheria; family Microbiotheriidae; genus Dromiciops; species Dromiciops gliroides. The sequence continues at coordinate 196,481,598 of NC_057866.1, read as the reverse complement.
CAAAATGCCTACCTGTGAAGTCTCAAAGGGAAAGATGGATTGGTCTCAAGACCAAAAATTCTTTTTGGAAGAGCTCAAAAAGTATTTTATAAATCAAATGAAAAGGGGAAGAAAAAATGGGAAAAGAAATGAAAATTATGTTAAGAGAGACTTAATAGGGAGCAGCTAGGTGGCACAGTGAATAAAGCAACAGCTCTGGATTCAGGAGGACCTGAGTTCAAATCCAGTCTCAGACACCTGACACTTACTAGGTGTGTGACCCTTGGGCAAGTCACTTAACCCTCAATGCCCTGAAAAAATTAAGGAAGAGAGGCTTAATAGCTTGGGGAAAGGAGGGGAAAAAAAACTAAGAAAAACAATTCCTTAAAAAATAAAATTGGCCAAACTAACAAGCCAGTACAAAAGCTAACTGAAGAAATTAATTTCTTAAAAATTGGAACTGGGGAAGTGGAAGCTAATGATGATATGAGACATCAAGTATCAGTCAAACAAAATCAAAGTAATGAAAAAATAGAAGAAAATATGAAATACCACATTGGAAAAGTAAATTACCTGGAAAATAGATCCAGGATAGATAATTTAAGAATTATTGAACTACCTGAAAGCCATGATCAAAAAAGAGAGGTCTAGACAACATCTTACAAGAAATCATCAAGGAAAACTGCCCTGATATCTTAGAACCAGAGGGTCAAACAGTCATTCAAAGAATCTGCCAATCATCTCCAGAAATAGATCCCGAAATGAAAACTCCAAAGAATAGTATAACCAAATTCAAGAATTAATCAGGTGAAGGAGGAAATACTGCAAGCAGCCAGAAAGAAACATTTAAAATATCAAGGCACCACAGTCAGGATTCCACAGGATTTAATACCATCAACATTAAAGGAGAGGAGGGCTTGGAATATATGACCCAACCAAATTGAGCAAAATTGAAATATTTCAGGGCAAAAGATGCACATTCAATGAAATAGGGTACTTTCAAAATTTACTGATGAAAAGACCAGAGCTGAACAGAAAATTTCATCTTCAAATATAAGATTCAATAGAAGCATAAAAGATTAAACAGGAAAAATGTTATACAATAAGGTGAATCTATTTACATCCCTACATGACAGGATGATATTTGTAATTCTTGAGAACAGTTGGTCTTTTAGGACAGTTAGGAATATACATAGACAGAGGGTGTAAGTGTAAGTTAACTTTAATATAACGAAAATTAAGGGGTAAAAAAAAATATTGTTCTGGGAGAAAAGGAGGAGGCAGAATAGCACAAATTACATCACATGAAGAGTCATAAAAGACCTATTAAAATAGAGGGAAGGGGGGGGCACCTAGGTGGTGCACTGAATAAAGCACTGGCCCTGGATTCAGGAGGACCTGAGTTCAAATCCAGCCTCAGACACTTGACACTTACTAGCTGTGTGACCCTGGGCAAGTCACTTAACCCTCCTTGCCCCACCAAAAAATATAGAGAGGGAAAGAAGGAAGTGAATAAGCATTGCTTGAACCTTACTTTCACTGGATCTGACTCAAAGAGCAAATACCATACACACTCATTTGGGTATAGAAATTTAACTTACCATATAGGAGAGTAGGAAGGGAAAGAAGAAAGTAAGGGGATAAGAGGCTGATAGAAATGCAGACAGCTTGAGGGAGGTAGTAGTTAGAAGCAAAACACTGGTGAGGAAGGACAGGGTGAAGGTAGAGAGAAAAGTATAAATGGGGAAAAATAATGGAGTGAAATACAAGTAATCAAAACTGTGAATGTGAATGGAATGGACTCTCCTATAAAAAGGAAGCTGTAGAGTGGATTAAAAAGCAGAATCCTACAATATGTTGTTTACAAGAAACACATGATTGTACAAATATAATATATATCAGTTTGTATGCTGTCTTGGGGAGGTGTGAGGGAGGGATGAGAAAGAAAAACAGTTGGAACTCAAAATCATACAGAAATGAATATTGAAAATTATCATTAGATTTAATTTGGAAAAATACTAAGTACAAAAAATGGACTCTGGGTTAATAAACCCTAATACAATTTGAAGGTTTACAAAGTATTTTACAAATATCATATATCATTTGATCTTCACAATGACACTAACATTTCCATTTACCAATAAGGAAACTGATGCTGAGAGGGCCTAAGTGGCATAACGAGGGTCACATAGTAAATCTTTGAGGTGAGATTTGAACTTTCTTCTTCTGAAGTCCAAGTAAAATGCTCTAGATAAACAGAGTTACATAAGTTTTGAGTAAGCAGCTTCCTGAGGCAGGAAGTCATATTAGTAAGTTTGCTTTAGTATAGGCTTCATGACCACTTGTGAGGATATTGTAGAGAGAATTCCTGATAAAATTTAGGTAGGACTCAGTAACATCTAAGATCCCTTTAAGCCCTAAGTTTCCATGATACAGAACATAAATTGTTCAGTGGTCCAGATCATTCTTTAGCTTTCACAATTCTCTACTACCACCCTAAATACCTGTTTCCTATCTTCTGTAGTCATCTCAAGCCACCAACATGCTTTTAGATCCTTGCAGTTTAACACCTTGATGGAGATGGCACTTCCAAATTACGGCTATCCTCTGAGTCCCCTTCATGTAAACTATGCCACACAGAGAACCTTCAGTGTCCCACCACTTGCAACAGCTGTACTCTGATCCTGGCCAATGGTATAGATACTTCTATTGTCCACTACTTCTGATAGAGGTTGTTGACTAGCTTTGTGTTGCTTTTATTAAGGTTAGTTTCACTATCCTAGGCATTTTAGGCTTTCTGGAGCAATAGATACTTATTAAATTCTTTCCAGAGGACCAGCTTTCGGCAGGCTTACCATTGAATATTATCAACACTACAGCTTTTTTCTGAAAACAGATTTGTTTCTTGCTTTTTTTGGTGAGGCAATTGGGGTTAAGTGACTTGACCAAGGTCATACCGCTAGTAAGTGTTAAGTGTCTGAGGCCGGATTTGAACTCAAGACCTCCTGACTCCAGGGCCGGTGCTCTATCCACTGCGCCAGCTTGCTGCCCTGTCTCTTGCTTTTTAAAACTTTCTCAACTCTTCTGTAGGACTAGACAGAAATGTCATGTTTATATTGAAATATTCAAATCAGTACTATGAGAACCTCGACAAATCATTTAGGGTGTATTTCAGTTTCCTCAACTCTAAAATGGAGATAATAATAACACTTACAGTGGATAAAATGAGTTAAAATTTGTAAAAGCATGTAACACGTGTCTGGTTCATAATAGGGACTTGAAACATTTCTTTTCTTTGCTCCCCCATGTCCAGGAAAGAACTGGGAACAAATTAGTTGCTTATCATCTGGGCAATGATTTAAAAATTGTCATATGTTAATGCAGTATGATATACCTACAAAATAAGAAGTGAAAATATGAATATGAAGACTTTAGTGAAGCATAAAAAGTTGTATATGGACTGATTCCAACTGAAGTAAAGTAGAACCAGAAAAATTAGATGTGTAATACTGACAGTGATGAAAATGGCATGACTCAAAAAATAATACAGAATGCTCTGTCATTATATGTTTATCAATAAACATAGCACAACAGCTGGCATATGTGGAAGTGAGAGGATGAAGACTCTGGTTTTTGAGTAATTGTCTGGTTTTCACAAGATGCTAATGCATATAAAATAGAGTTTAGTACTCATTTCATAGATTTAGCTTCACTCTTCTGCTTATCCAAACAATAAACAGGCTTATAGCTCTATGATTATTCTCTTGTCTTTGGTTAACATAGCAAAGTTTTCTATAGCATGGCCTTTATAATAAACCTCTAGCTAGTCCCATTGGTTAGTTAGATTCCAGAGCATAGAATGTGAACAACTCACAGAGTTTCATGGTATTTGATTAACTTGACTTGATTCAAATTCTCTCCAGAGGTAGACTATGCATGATTAGCCTTGGCAGAAGACATTTGTTTTAAGCATCAAACTTTCTGATTTTTTCTTATTTTCCTTAGAAACTGATTACATGGGAAAATTTGGCTTTCCAGAAAGTATTCAAGGATCATCTTCTCAAAACATATCATTTATAACTGGGATTTATGTTTCCCAGAAAACTGAGTAAAAGACATATTCTTACTGTATACAAACACAATAGTCCTTAAACATCAGTGACACAATGAATTACAAATGTCTAGAAGGAAGATAACAGAAGCAAAATCCAGCCAATTTTTCAGCATTCTATTTGCAGGCTCCTTAACTTGACATTCAGCTTTGACAAGAGCAAGGTCATTGTCAACTAAACTTTATTTGCACATTATATGTGTGGCTATGAGCCTAGGCAATAAAGAACATTTCAAGAATGAATAGAATGCTTATGCATATTGTCCTAAAAGCACAATTCTCTAAATATAAAGGTTATATCTTTTAGAAAAATAAATATTTAAAACAATGTTCTTTCTGAAACACTCTTATGAAGAATTTTTTTTCTTGATTTAGGTTCAATAAATCTATCCCAAATTTTCAAATTTGGAAAGATGAGTTTTCTAAGAGGCATAATCGATAGCACCTTCCTTAGATTTAGGCAGTTTTTTTTTCTTTTTTTGTTCAGGTGTTTCAGTCATGCCTGAATCTTAATGACTCCATTTAGGGTTTTCTTGGCAAAAAAAATACTAGAATGGTTTACTATTTCTTTCTCCAACTCATTTTACAGATGAGGAAACTGAAGAAAATGAAGTTAAGTGACATATCCAGGGACCCACAGGTAGTAAATGTCTGAGGATGGATTTGAATTCAGGAAAATGAGTCTTTTTGACTCTAGGTCCAGTGCTCTATCCACTGTACTACCTAGCTGCCCAGAGTTAGAAGACCTAATTACAAATCCAGCCAATTTACCAATTGATTTCAGTTCCTTTACTGTAAAATGGAAACATTGAACTAAAGGGCTTTTAATGGCCTTTTTCATCTCTGCATCTGTGATTCTTTCTGTACTCCTTTGAAGGACAGAACATTCCCAAGTGAACTGGAGCTAGTTCCATCATATTCCTATATATAGAATAAAAAAAATTAGTCATCAGTTTATGTTCCCTGAATCCCATTCATTCAGGGAATGCTATATGATATGGGAAGGCTTATTTAAAAATGAGCACAGGGGCAGGAGACAACAGAGTTGTAGGATCAACTAGAAGAAAGAATGTGAGACAGAGGCACAAGAGAATGAGACAATAGAGATATCCAGATAAAGATGAAAGTGCCAAGGCCTGAATCCAAAAGTGATCACTTTATTGCCACTTTAGGAAAGTCCCTTTGGAGTCAAGGGCTGGAAGCAAAGGCATCTTTCTCAAGCCATGACTTGGAAGGGTGAGTGGAGGATGAAATGTGGCCAAAAATAACTCATTTGGAGAGAGAGGAAAGCAGATAGCAGCATTCCAGACTACACTGTCCATCTAAACTTTTAAATGTACACCAGGAAGTCCTCTCTCTTTCTTTCCCATGTATTCACTACTCTCCTTCATTTAAGTTTGCACCAATAAGACATTTTTTTCTTTAATAAACATTCATCCTCTCAAATTCTGTATATCTTCTGGGAATACTTTTCAGATGAATGAAAGAAAAGACATATACTGTGCCAACAAATTACATTTCTTTCTTTTTTCTCCTTTAAAACCTATTGGATTAGATATGTGTATTCCACAAAGTCTTTATATATTAGAGGAATGGGTTGGAATAGAGAATTGTCAGTTCTCTCAGGTACCCATGCCTTGTGACACTGCTGCAGTCTTGTGATAGCCTAGTACCTTCTACTGGGCTTTAAATGTTAGAACTTCCCCAGATTTTTGTATTCTCATATATTTGGAATTTGAAAGGGACTCAGATGTCATCGGGTGCAACTCTCCCCTTTTAAAAGAAACTGAGACTCAAGAAAAGTATGTATTAAGTAATTATGGTATTGGTGGTCAAAGAAAACTATTTTGTTTTTGGTTTGGAAAGTCACAGGGAGGTTGAATGGGGGCCATTGGGGAGTAGATTGGGAGAGATGGTTTGATTATGGTTCAATAACTGGAAATTGAGGGCAAGGTACAAAAAGTATACTTACACAAAGGAATAAAGTTGACAAGAAGATGAAATTGACAAAGAATTTTTAAAAGAACATGATTCAGACTACTTATAGTTTTCTTATTAAGGCAATTACCAATCCAAGAAAGTGATGGGGCCTATGGTCTGAGTTTCAGAGTTGAAAGAGTTAAGTTTCCAAGAGCATGGTGAAAGAGAGGGGCTGGGGAGTGGGGAGGGGGAAGGGAACATTTATTAAGTGCTCACATTTTGCCATGTACTGAGCTAAGCACTGGGAATATAAATACTAGCAAAAATAAAGACAGTTCCCACCCTCAAGCAGCTTGCATTCTAATAAGGGAAAACAATACATAAAAGATATTTGAACAGGGTGGTGAGAGAGAGGATGCCAGTAAGGGGACAAGGCATAAAATCTGGGGAGATCTAATAAGAGTTGGGTTTGAAGTGAGCATGGCTATGCTGGGCACTTTCTCCAAAGGGACTTTAATTTACCTAAATTCACACAAGTAATAAGTAACAGAGAAATGGTTTAAAGCCAGGTGCTCTGACTCCACATTTGGAGCATTTTTCCACTGCACCATGATATTTCAATGTTTAATCCGCTTTCTTCTTCTACCCCTTATACCACATTTTAGGGGAAAAAAATTTTTTTAAAGGGGCTGTAAGAGTCTTGAGATGTCTGACACAGGACAGGGCTTAACTGTCACTGACTGTATTATTCAGTCATTATCGCTCAACAGTTTCCCCTTTCTGTGACCTGAGGTGTGATATTACAGTTTGATATATGAAAGTTCCTCACACACACACACACACACACACACACACACAAATATTCAAAGATAACAATTCAGACATAGCAGATTACCACTTCCCCCTCAGAACCATACTTATTTAGGCTTTACTCAACCTCCTATCAAGATAATCATCATTGCCCTAAAAATATAACATCTGGTTTAGGAGTACCAACCCAGAGGTTCTGGAATTCTCCCCTAACATTGCTACACACACACACACAAACACACACACACACACACACATACACACACTTTTTTTTTAAATGTATTACATACCAGATAGCTGCAGAATCAGGGAGACAAAGAGGTATATACCTAGGTGGTGCAGTGGATAGTGTTAAGCCCAGAGTCACGAAGATTTGATTTCAAATCTGGTCTCAGACCCTTACTGTCTGTGTGACCCTGGGGGAGTCATTCAACCTCTGTTTCCCTGCGTTTCTTCATCTGTGAAATGGAGATAAAAATTATCATCTATTTCTCAGCATTATTGCGAGAATCAAGTAATATATGATGTAAAATGCTTAGTACAGTACCTGGCACATAGTAAACACTATAGTTACTAGTTATATTATTATCTATATACTATATACTAGTTATATTATTATCGTGGTTGCATTGAAAAAGCTGCTGCCTTCTTGCTTCCATGAAAAATAGGCTTCTTGGGGGCAGCTAGGTGGTGCAGTGGATAAAGCACTGGCCTGGGATTCAGGAGGACCTTGGTTCAAATCTGGCCTCAAACACTTGATACTTACTAGCTGTGTGACCCTGGGCAAGTCACTTAACCCTCACTGCCCCTAAAAAATAGCCTTCTTATAATAACAAAGATTAATCCTTGTAATATGATATAATTATATATCTAAAATATATGTAATTTAGAATCCTTTTCATTAAATTAATTTCTTAAAATGATGAATTGGTTCCTCATGACATAGTAGAAAGGTTCATGAAGTTTGAAGTAACGGGACCCCAAATTAAATGATGGCTCTACTAACTTGAACAAATGCTCTACTCCTCCTTTCCTCTTTTCTTCATCCGTTGGGGTTGGAAGGGCTGGCCTGGATGGCCTCTAAGGTTCTTCACAACTCTAAGTTTATTATCTATTTTTTAAAAATTGTATCATTTAATTTCTTTCAAATATCACTCATTTTGTTCCTTCCTTCCAGGTTCACTCACCCACTGGGGGAAAAAAGAAGGAAATAAAGAAGTAATCCCTATATCACATAGGCATAATAAAATTCTCATATTGGACATTTACAAAACTTGTTTTCGTCAATTCTACATATTAGCTCATCTCTCTCTGCCATAATGTGGGCACCATTTTTTTAATCAGTCCTCTGGAATAGCGGTTGGTTATTTAGTGTGATTGAAGTTTTATTAGAAAAAAACAAACAACAGCAAATTTGTTTGGTGCATTTTTTTCTTTGTGGAATGGAAAGAGGAGGGACATTAGATAAATGACATAAATCTAGCTTTGATTAGCTTTTTCACCAGATTAAGCCCATATAATTTTTACCCTTCACTAAATATTGTTTTAAAACACCAGGTATTTCTGAGAAGAGAGGTTTGTCTTCCTAATCAGTTTGTATATTTGAGCATGTAAATCCAAATTTTAATCATGAAACTTCTCATCACTTTTCCCTTTTTAATAATGTTGATAGCATTCTAAGATAATAATCCTTAGGTGTTAGAGGATGCAAATTCTTGTGGGGAAAAGGACACTCATGTATTTCACAATTCACTCTAGCAGTGACAAATGTCTATAATTATGTTTCTTGACTTCTGGCCCTGTCCCTCTGGCTTACTTCTGTCACCAGAGTGACCTAAGTGCCAACATTTTCTTCCCATTAGTAGGAAAGCCACATAGCAATAATGTTTTCTTGAATTATTACATTCTCTCTTCTTCTCTAAATTTTTCTTCACTGAAATTTTCTATGCTGCTACCTGCACAAACACAAATAAAGTTCACCTTTACATGAAGTGTACTCAGTCTTGAAAATTATTTTAATCTTAATGAGACCAATTAAAGTTTGATTCTAACTTATCTCCCAAATCTCTGATCACTCTGATACTATGTGCCATATGCCTCTCCTTTCCTGTTTCTTTTATCAAAAGTCCATAAGAGCATAATTTTATTGAATATGTCAAATTCTCTCAGACATTGATTCCCATTAAAAGTTTGTTAATTTTAAGTTTCTTGTTTTACTCAGTTATTTTTGAGGTCAGCCCAAATTCTGGTAGATCATAAGAATGTAATTCACTTTATTTCAATGAGAATTTATTCATCTGTGCTGCATATATAATACTGTTCTAGGCTCAGGGTCGGAGTGGTTGTGTAAATGGAGGGGAAGCTACAGACATACTTCAATACTTTCTCTACTCTCACTACTTTGTGAATACAGCTGTCCTCCCATTATAGACATTACAATTCCTTTAAAACTTGGTTATTCTTTCTTCATTTATTTATTTGGGATTTTCCCCCACCTTACATGTAAAAGCAAATTGTAACATCAATTTTAAAAAAATGTGTTCCAAATTTCCTTTAAAAATTAATGAAAGAGGGGCGGCTAGGTGGCGCAGTGGATAAAGCACCGGCCCTGGATTCAGGAGTACCTGAATTCAAATCCGGCCTCAGACACTTGACACGTACTAGCTGTGTGACCCTGGGCAAGTCACTTAACCCCCATTGCCCCTCAAAAAACCCCCCAAAAAACAAAACAAAAAAAAATTAATGAAAGAGGGGCAGCTAGGTGGCACAGTGGATAAATCACTGGCCCTGAATTCAGGAGGACCTGAGTTAAAATCTGGTCTCAAACACTTGACACTTACTACCTGTGTGACCCTGGGTAAGTCACTTAACCCTCATTGCCCAACCAAAAAAAAAAAAAAAAAAGAAAATAAAAGAAAGGTCCTCAAGAGTGACTGAAGTCAAGAAATCTTTTTCCTTCAGCCATTCCAGTGAAGGACCTCTCCAAACATACCTAAAATAGTCCTCAGATGGCAAGCAACAGTACACTCTCATGAGGGCCTTACTTGGAGTCTTTATAGCATATAAAGGTCTGCTTTGGTGTACATTCCACTGATACAGCCTTTAGTGGGCTATGGTCACCTCAATGACACAATTAGAAACTGGAGAAGGTTTTGAAGGGAAAACAGACGCATGTGTTATGCTTTCTAATGGGGCAACTAGGTAGTGTAGTGGATAAAGTGCCAGGCCTGGAGTTAGGAAAACTCATCTTCCTGACTTCACATCTAGCCTTAGACAATTACTTACTAGCTCTGTGATCCTGGGCAAGCCACTCCACCTTATTTGCCTCAGTTTCCTCATCTGGGAAATGTATTATATGGTGAACCATTCCAGTATCTTTGCCAAGAAAACCCCAAATGAGGTCACCAAGAGTCAGACATGACTGAAACAATTGAACAGCAATAAGAAATGCTAACTAATAGGAGAAGAGGGACTAGGTCTGGGATTTTCCTCAACTAAGGAAATCCTAGGTGAGGAAACTCCCTGCCTTTATGCAGGCTGAAACCTTCCTTGCAATTTATAGACATAATCATTAACTAGAGAACTTAAAGGATAAGAGCTAGTATGTCAGAGGCAGGAACTGAACCCAGGTCTTCCTCATTTTGAGATAAGCTCCATGATGTGCTACTTCTCATAATATATAATAACATATATATTATAACAATAAAAATGTTTCAAACCACATATACAATGAAGGGAAAATGCTCCTGGACTCTAAATATGTATACCCTCTTCTTTGATATAATATTATCATTCTCCAGGAAATAAAAATGAGCATCCATGGGTAAGTTGGTATAGTAGGAATTATTTCATTACTCTCCAGGATATTTAAGAAACCAAAATGCCATACAAATGGTCCCTGAAAATGTTATGGAGAAACATTTCTCCAAAATTAAAATAATGTTAGATTTACCAGATTGCTTTTCATTGTGTCCTTGATTTTCAAAGAACATCAAAAATAGCATATTTTAATTAAATGCAATCAATCATTTGAAGCTGAGTTGCCCCAGTACATTTGGTGTGATTCCTTTAATGTAGATTCTGCTAGATGTTGTTTCATCCTTATTATAGCTCCAAAGTATTTGAAATCTTTTTTGTCTAGCTGCTTGCAATATTTTCTCCTTGACCTAGGAGCTCTGGAATTTGGTTATAATACTCCTGGAGGTTTTCCTTTTGGGATCTCTTTCAGGAGGTGATCTGTGGATTCTTTCAATTTTGTCTTCTACTTCTAGAATATCAGAACAATTTTCCCTGACAATCTCATGGAAGATGCATTCTAAACTCTTATTTTGCTCATGGCTTTCAGGTAATCCAATGATTTTCAAATTATCTCTCCTGGATCTATTTTCCCAGTCAGCATTTTTTCCATTGAGATATTTCATATTGCCCTCTTTTTTATTATTCAGTAGGATTTACTTTACTATGTCTTGGTTTCTCATAAAGTCACTGGCTTCCATTTGTTCAATCCTAGTTATTAGGCAATAATTTTCAACAGACAGCTTTTTTATCTCCTTTTCCATTTAGCTGTTCAAGCTGTTGACTTTTTTCTCATAACTCTCCTGCATTGCTCTGATTTCTCTTTCCATTCTTTCCTCCACCTCTCTAAATCTTCACTCTATCTCTATGTTCTCTTCAAAGTCCCATTTTACCACTTCCATGGCCTGAGACCAATTCATATTTTTCTTGGAAGCTTTGGATGTAGGGGCCCTGAGGTTGTTATCCTTTTCGGAGGTTGCACCTCTATCTTCCTTGTCACTAAATAAACTTTCTATTGTTCTCAACTTTCTTTGCTTGCTCATCTTGTCATTTTTTACTTGACTGTTGGGGCCTACTTCCAAAATACACCGTCCCAAGCTTCAGAGGGTCCCAGCTGTTTCAGTTTGAAGGAGGGCAGATTTTTCTCTCGCCTGACCTATTCTCTGGTCTGAAGGTAACCTCAAGCCAATTTGCTAGTCAACCAGCCAGCACCATGCTGATGTGGTTCTTAGCTTCAAGGGGCCTGCACCCCTTTCCCACCTGGCCCTCTCTCCACTCAGGATTTCTTCCTGATTCCCTGATTAAGTGCAATAGCTGAATTCTCCCTTAGGTCCCACAGACACCTCTGCACTTTCCCCCCCTAGTCAGCCATTCAGCCCTCTCACCTGACAGTAAGCTTGGTTGCAGAAGACACCAGTGCTGCAGCTGATTCGGAGGCTTGGGGGTAAGTTCCTCTTGTTCTGTGTGTCTGGGTTCTGTTTTGGCATGATTGTGGGGTTTGACTCTGCTATCAGCCCCCCTTTAATCTGGAAAATAATCTCAGGTGTCTTTTTGTGGGTTTTGCTGCTCCAGGGCTTGTTTTATTGCTGTTTTGGGGGTAATTTAGTCAGGAGCTCTGTGAGTTTAATGTCCTTCCTCTTCCATCTTGGCTCTGCCTCCCTGGTTTTACTTTCTTTAATAAAAATAGTTAATGGTTTGTCTATTTTGTTAGACCTTTAAAAAATCTCCATATTTAATTTATTTCATTTTCTAGTTTTAAATTATATATATATATACATATACATATATATATATTCAGAACTTTTATTTTTGTATTATCTGACTGTTTTTGATTAATTTTTTAAAACTTATTTTAGCTTCATGGTTATTTCATTGGTCCCTTGTTGCATCTTTTCTTTATTGATATGTTCAGAGTTACAAATTTTCTTAAGGATTATTTTATTATTTCTTATGAAATTTGGTTTGTTGCCTCATTTATATATTTAATTACACAAAAGTATCTAATTTCATTGATTTATTCTCTGCTTTATAATTTAATTTATTATTCTTTTAATTTGAAATCTTTTCTCCAAATTTCCTCTGATTATGTTTTTTTGTACATTGTAAATAGTAAGCAATATTTTAATATCTCTACTTGTTATGCTTCTTTGAGATTTTCAGTTAAAACTTTTGCATAACACTAAGAAGTATACTACTTGCAGTTCCATCCAGTAGTCAATAGGGTTCTATGATTTTTTTTTCTAAATTCTATTCAGGTCCTTAATTTATTTCTCAATTGTCTTTGTGTTATATTTGTCTAGTTCTGAAAGAGGTTCATTTATGTCCCTGACAAGTATTATTTTGCTATCCCTTTTTTGGTGTAACTCACTTTGATTTTCCTTTAAGTAATTTGATGTCATCACATTAAGTGTGTGTGTGTGTGTGTGTGTGTGCGCACATAATGTACATTTATATGTTATTGTAAATATGTATATACACAGAAATACATATATATTTAAAATTAGTGTCATCTGATTGCATATAGTAGCTTTCAGTATGTTTTCTCCCTTATTTTCTGTGGTTATATCTATTTTTACTGATGTTCAATTTGAGATGATGCTTGTCAACTCTTTTTCTTTAATTTATCTGAAGCATAGTAAATTTTAGTCTATTCCCACATAATAACTATGTAAGATCTTAATGTTTTAAGTCTGCTTCTTGTATGCAGCATGTTTTTCTTCCATTTTGCTTTCTAATCCATTTTGCTATTGCCCTTATCCTATCAATGCATTAATTCCATTCACTTTTATAGTTATTTTTATGTTTGTTTTCCCTGCTGCCATTTCCTATTAAATGTTCTTTCTCATTGACCTCCACAGTCTTCTTTATGTAAAGAAGGTAGCAAAAGAAAGTTAATGAGATCAGCACTAGTAACTTGCAATTTGAATATTTTGATTCAACCTCTCCACCCTTCCTGTCTTTACTAAGTCCAGTCTTAGATCACTCTATCTTGTTCTCTTTCCTTTTAGTTTATTCTTTATAATCTTCTCTCTATAGTCCTTTGTTTTGTTAGTGAATATTCCCTCTCCAATTCTCTCTCTCTCTCACCCTTCCTCTTTCCCTCCCTCCCTCCCACTTCTAACCAAGTCCTGTTATTATAAAGTATTTCAACACTAAAGTATTTGTGAATATACATTCAATCTTGTTTTAACCTCACTGATTCCTGCTTCTATCAATTTCACTTTCAAACTTTTATTTATATATTCTTTTGATGTGTTTTGTTATGTAATTATAATTATAGTAACTTCAACCCATTTTCTTTCTTTCTTCTTCCATAGTATATTGCTTTGCCTTCTTTATCTTTATACTCTTAAAGGAAACAAAAAATATAATGAAATGAATAGGTCATTGAATTTTAGGCAACAAGCCCCTATTTCAATTCTCACCTCAGGAACTTATGATGTGAAGTTGGCCTTATCAATTAATCTCTCTCAATTTCCTCATTTATAAAATGAGAAGATTAGATTCAGCCTCTAGGGTCCTTCCATTTTTAAACATATGATTTTGTGATTTATTTTGATAAATATCCTTTTATTACTCTAATTATATTCAGTTTTGCATGATAAATTATTCTTAAGTAGAAATTATTCTTTTTATTCATTGTATAAAGTATTTCAAGTTATTTGTTGTGTTTCATTTTTCTATTATAATAATTGCTGCACAATTTGGTTTGATTCTGACTTTAGCAATTTGTATATGACCTTTATTTCCTTACTGTTTGAAGTTCTGGATTTTGCTTATGAAATTTTTTGGTAAGCATAACTGTTTTTCCTTCAGGAGATTAACTGTAGATACTATTTATATTTTGTGTTCTGGTTCTAATTGTTCTGGAAAGCTTTCTTTTATGGTTTAATGAAGTATATTAGTGCTATTTTTTAGTTTTTGGTTAGGGATATTAGAAGGTCTAATGATAATTAAATTATCACTTTTTTGTTCCATTTTATAGGTTAGTTAGTTTTATTAGTAAATACATCATATGTTCTAAGTACTCAGTCATTTGACTTATTTCTAATATTCCTTATTGATTTACCAAATCACTGAATTCTGTTTATTCCATCCAATTCTTTAATGTTCTCATTACCAGGCTCACACAGTTAAGTGTCAAGTGTCTAAGGCCAGATTTGAACTCAGGTACTCCTGAATCCAGGGTCATTGCTTTATCCACTGCACCAACTAGCTGCCCCTTATTTCTTCTTTCTGGAAAATTTGTGTTTATATCCTCACAGTACAGTTTATATCCCTTGACTATTAATTAATTGGATAATAGCTCTGTTTTCAGCAAGAATGCTTGAAAGTTTTCTATTTCATTAAAGATCCATTTTTTTTTTACCTGAAGTATTATACTTCATCTTGCTGGGTATATTATTCTTATTTGTAATCCTAGCTCCTTTGCATTACAGAATAAACTATTAGAAACCCATTGCTGAATCCTATACAATCCTGACATTGGTTTCACAATAAATAATCGGGCTGTTTCTTTCTAACTATTTGCAATAGGTTTTTGTTTTTGTTTTTGTTTTTGTTTTTTTACCTGGAAGCTCTAGAATTTAGCTATAACAATCCTAGGAGTTTTCATTTTGTGATATCTTTGTTTCTTTTTTTTTTTAACATTTAACATTTCTATATTAATCATGTTGTGAAAGAAAATAGACAAAAAACACTCAAGAAAAATAAAGCTAAAATTTTTTCAATCTCTAGTCAGAAATTGTCAATTCTTTCTCTGGAAATGGATAGCATTTTTCTTCACAAGTCCTTCAGATTTTTCTTGGATCATCATATTGTTGAGACTAGCTAAGTCATTCACGACCAATCATCCCACAATATTGCTATTACTTTGTACACTGAATTTTTTACTTTGCATCAGCTCTTGTAAGTCTCTCTAGGTTTTTCTGAGAGTGTCTTGCTTATCCTTTCTTGTAGCACAATAGTATTCCATCATAATCACATACCCCACTTTGTTCAGCCATTCCCCAGTTGACGGGCTTTCCCCCAATTTCCTATTCCTTGCCGCCAGAACAGAGCTGCTATAAATATTTTTTATACATATAGGTCCTTTTCCTTTTTGTTTTTTGTCTCTTTTTTGATACAGACCTAGTAGTAACATGGCTAGGTCAAGGAGCATGCATGGTTTTGTGGCCCTTTGGACATAGTTCCAAAGTGCTCTACAGAACACTTAAATCAGTTTACAACTGCACCAATAGTTTATTAATGTCTCATTTTTCCCACATCCCCTCCAACATTCATCATTTTTCTCTTCTGTTCTATCTGGCAATATTACAGGTATGAGGTGATATCCCGGGATTATTTTGATTTGCATCTCTCCAATCAATAGTGAGTTAGAGGGGTGGTTAGGTGGTGCAGTGGATAAAGCACCATCCCTGGATTCAGGAGTGCCTGAGTTCAAATCCAGCCTCAAACACTTGACACTAACTAGCTGTGTGACCCTGGGCAAGTCACTTAACCCCCATTGCCCCGCAAAAAATTTTTAAAAATAGTGAGTTAGAGCCTATTTTTCACATGGCTATAGATACCTTTGATTACTTCATCTGAAAACTTTATATCTTTTTATCATTTATCAATTTGGCAAATGTCTTTTATTTTGAGAAATTTGATTCAGTTCTCCAAATGCTTGAGAAATTGGACTTTTATAATACAAACTTGATTAAAAACTTTTTTTTTTTGGGGGGGGGACCGTGCTTGGTTGCCACACCACTGCCACTCTTGTCATCATGCCAGCTTGTCAGTTTCTGCTGCTAGGTGAGGATCCAGAATAGGAGAGAAGCCGATTTGGGAGCAGATTGGATCCATCTTTGTGCAGCATTACTACTAGTTATTTGATAATGACAGAACCCAATTAGGAGCAATATGTACTGATGCTTCTTGCCTTACATGGGAAGGGCAGCAATTCCAAGGCAAAGCCTCTTCCTTCCTCCCTCTCCACTCCTCCCCTCTTTTAAGAAGGAAAGCAGTTCAATATAAATTATAAATATATAATCATGCAAAACATTTCAGTTTTAGTCAGGTCAACTTTTTTAATGTTAGAGATTTATTGGGAGTCAGGGGAATGAAATGTGATTTTAATGTTAAACATCAGACTTTGCAGTTTAATTTGTTGCATGAACTCCTGTCAAGAATAACAATTTAAAAAATTGTGTTGGGAGCCCTAAGGCTAATTTAATATGCTATTCATAATGTTTACATTATTTACTTCTTAAAGTGACATTAAAGAATTTTTAGCATGAACCTTTTCAACCTTTATTGCAAACTATACAAGGTTCAAGAACCACTAAATGGAAAGCACTAGTAGGGAAATTCCAATGAAGAAACTCCCAAGCCAAAGAGAGGTCATGTGTCTTGACTGGAGTCCTATAGTATGTGTCAAAGGTATGTTTGAACCTGGGCCTTACTGAATTTGAGGTTAGTTCAAGTCCATTATGGATACAGTATGTGGCCTATGTTATCCTTTGTGATAAATGTTTCAAGTGTCATTTTGCTTCACTGTTTGTTAACTGGACAAGAGTAGGCACTGAGGAATAAGAATATTTTTAAATTCATAAAACATTAAAAAAGTCTCAGCCCGTGCCTTGAGGAGTTTATGGCCTATCTGAGGAGACATAAAAGACCTAAATTAAAAAACAACAGAAAAACAGAACAATATTCTGAACATGGCCATCAAGCAATTGAGTTGTCAACAAGTATGTATTCATTACTTACTACTATATACCAGGCACTGGGTTGGGCTTTGGCTATGCACAGAAAAAAAATTAAATAGCTCCTTCCTGTGAAGAGCTTACATTTTATAGGAAGAGGGAAACATCAGGCAGGGTAAGGGGCTAAAATACTAGATAGTCTGTCTAAAATATCTACTGAGTGGTTGCCAATAAATTATAAGCTTTAGCAAGAGTTAGACTTTAAATTTTTTTGTGGGGCAATGGGAGTTAAGTGACTTGCCCAGGGTCACACAGCTAGTAAGTGTCAAGTGTCAGAGGCCGCATTTGAGCTCAGATCCTCCTAAATCCAGGGCCAGTGCTTTATCCACTGCGTCAACTAGCTGCCCCCAAGACTTAGACTTTTAAGCATTTATTTATTAAGGAGAATAAGAATTTGGTGAAGAAAAAGAGAAAGGCCTAGATTCATCTATCTATTAAAGAAAGAGTGCATTTCTAGCTCCACTATCCACCACA
Organism: Dromiciops gliroides; assembly: GCF_019393635.1. Lineage (NCBI taxonomy): Eukaryota > Metazoa > Chordata > Mammalia > Microbiotheria > Microbiotheriidae > Dromiciops > Dromiciops gliroides. Next base: position 196,463,760 of record NC_057866.1, on the reverse strand, counting down.
GTCCTGATGAGAGACAGACAGACCGTCAGCCTTGCCCCCTCTTCCTCCCACAAGCAAATGTCACTTCCTGACGCCAAAGAAAAGCCACATGGTCTTGCCCTCAGAGGTCTTCTCCTCATGGTGGAGCTTTCCTACAGTAAGTCTCCAGCAGGTGGCATCATTCCAATCGTAACAGCAGGTGGGTAGTGCAGTGCATAGAAGCTGAGTTGAGGAGTCCTAACTTCAAATGTGGCCTCAGAAATTTACCAGCTCTGTGACCTTCATCAAATCATTTAACTTTTGTTTGCCTCAGTTTCCTCAATTATGAAATGGGATAATAATAGCACCCGGATCTCAGAGTTGTTGTAAGACTCAGGTGAAATAATAATTGTAAAGTGCCTAGCACAATGTCTAATACATAGTAGGCACTATATAAATGTTGTTGTTGTTATACAGAGTAAATCAACATATTTTGAAGAAGAGCACAAAAAACTAGTAGAATAAATTAAGGCCTTATGTAGGAAGCTATGAATGAGCTGAGACTCTTAAAGAGATTTAGGGGTTCTAGGAATTATGGGAAAGTAGAGTCTTTTTATGAACCAAACTTTCTCCCCAAATATGGCTTTTGTAATACCTGATTATGGTCCACAGAATGATTTTTAGTCACCAGAATTATACAGACAGCTTAAGTCATATTGATTATTTAAGTCCAAACAACTGCTACAACGTATCCTCTCATCAGCACACACTGTCAGACACAAGTCTGTTTGGTCCCCCTGCTTCTGATGCTGTAGTTACTGGTATCTAATCCCTCCTACTGGCATGCTCTGAGTAATTCCCTCCATCTCTGCATTGTCTTTTAGAGAGAAGGATCTCAACGGCTAAAACCACCCAGCCTTCCCTTCCCTGATAGAAGGTATCCCTAACCCCTCTCACCCCACCCAGGGCAATGAGGGTTAAGTGACTTGCCTAGGGTCACGCAACTAGTATCAAGTGTCTGAGGTCAGATTTGAACTCAGATCCTCCTGAATCCATGGCCGGTTCTTTATCCACTGTGACACCTAGCTGTTCCCTCATGTATGTGTTGGTATCCGGGAATTGGACAGCTGTTCAGTTGTTAAGTTGTGTCCAATTCTTCATGACTCTGAAATATTTTGTGGGAGTAGGGAGGCAATAGGATGGAACATAGTGCAAAACTCTTTAAATGCTGGAATGAAGAATTCGGACTTGATTCTAGATGCAATGAGGACACACACTGTCAAAGCATTTTTAGTTCTTAACCTGTGTTTGTGTTAGACACTAAGGATATAGATACTAGAAATCAAGAAACCCCCTGTCCTCAAGGGGTTTCCTTTGCCATGAGCATGGAAAAAATCAAGAGGACCCTGAAAAGGTATTGCTGGGGAATTATGACACAATATGGTGTGGAGATGCCTGGGAAGTGTCATGTAGAGACATGGTTCCTACCATGGTGAGGAGAAAGCTAAACTATCAAAACGAGGTAAGCCAGCAGTAAAATACAACATTGTGTTATGGGGGTGGGCAAGAGTGTGAGAGGAGAGTGGAGAAGATGATGATATAGGCAGCAAGGTGTGGAGTGGGTAAGGAAGAGTCATTGCTGAGGAGTGACATTAGAAAAGACATTTCAAGAATCTAATCAGGCACTTGTTATAAGTAATGCATTGGAGGGTGGTCATATTTAAAAGGGATATAGTCTCCCACCCAAATATCCAATCAGTTGCCAAGTCCTATGGATTCTAGTATTGTCAAATGTCTTCTGTACTCCTTCTTTCCTTGGACATTGCTGCCACCCCAGTGTATACCCTCATCCTAGAGTATTTTAATAGTCTTCTTCTTGGTCTCCTGTCAAGTCTCTCCCTACTCTCTAGTCTATCCTACACTCACCTATTAAAATGATCTTCCTAAAGTGCATTTTTTTACCATGTCACCCCCTATTCAAGACACAGTGGCTCTCTATTACCTCCAGGAGCAAATATAAAATGCTCTGGCTTTAAAAACCCTTTTAGGGGGCAGCTAGGTGGCGCAGTGAATAGAGCACCCGCCCTGGAGTCAGGAGGACCTGAGTTCAAATCCAGCCTCAGACACTTAACACTTACTAGGTGTGTGACCCTGGACAAGTCACTTAACCCCAATTGCCCCACACACACACACACAAAAAAAAACCTAAGGTAAAATAAAAACCTTTTAAAGCTGGCATCCTCCTGCTTTTCCAGTTTTCTTACACCTTAAACATTTCTTATACCATCTCCCCACACATACCTTATATTCCAGTAACACTGGCCTTTTTATTTTTCCTTGCATGAGATACTCCACCTCTAGAATCAGGGTATTTCACTGAATACCTCTCCTGTCCAGAATTCTCTGCTTTCTTGTCTTAGCCCCCTGATTCCCCTGGCTTCCTTCAAGTCTCTGCTGAAATATTATATGATGTGACAAAGTGTTTCTGATCCCCGTGAATGCTAGTATCTTCCCCTGAAATATTTTTTAAATTTATTCTGTATATATATTTTGTTTGTACTTTATTATTTCCATGTTATCTATCTCATTATACACTCTGAGATCCTTGATATCAGGGACTATTTTTGCCTTTCTTTGTACCCTAAGCACTGTACTTGGCACACAGTAGGCACTTAATAAATGCTTATTGACACCAGTTAGGAGATTACTACAACAGTCCATATGTTGTGGATAATAGTGTGCTAAGGTGGTGGTATAGACCTAACCATATCACTCTCTTGCTCAAAAACTTTCATTGCCGTCCTATTTATAATGCAATAAATGACAATCCCTATTCCCTGGCTCTAAGGATCTGTTATTTTGATATTATAGGTAATTCTCAATGATCAAACTCCCTTTAACTGTGCAGTTTAGCATTTGCTTTATAACTATGAGTCTTAGTTTCCTTGGGAAGTGAAAAGTTGTAACATGCTCAGGGTCATACAGCTAATATATGTCAAAGGTGGGAATTGAAAGCAGTTGTGATCAAGTTATCTTTTCACTAACACCATTCTACATGTGGCATGGGTCCTGGCATAGCTCCTCTTTGAGGGCATCTCAAAACTCTCTCTTTAGAAATATAACTAATACTAGTGTGTACTCTCTGCAAAACTATCACTAGGACATGGCCAGTGGAGCTTTGTTCCAATACACTAACAATTGATGGAAATTGTACCTGGTGACCAGGAGGCAAAGGGAAAACCACACTTTCTTCTTCAGGAAACTGTAGGAGTCATATAGGAAAGAAGTACTTTGGAAGGTTTGAAACTTCACAGTCCACATCTTTTCTCCCCTTGAAGTTAAATAGAAAACAAAACAAAATTATTCAGTGCTATTATTTGCCAAGCACAATACAAAGCACTAGAGATGTGACTAGAAGAAAGGGATAGTCCCTAATTTCACAGAGCTCACATTCTAATTAGGCAATGCATAAAGGAAACGTTAACTTCAAAGGAGATGGAAAGAACCAGGAATCCAGAGGGTAAAGAAAGAAGTCAGATAGGCTTAGTAGACCCTGGGGAACAATGACTGGACTGAAGATCCTTAACCAGTAATTGTTGAGAACAAGGTAGTGGGACCAAAGTTTGGAATAGTGAAGGAATCTGGCTTAACTGGGGGTGGGTGTGGAGATGTGGGAGCAGCTCCCAGCAAGCAATGGACAGCCCTCTCCTGATTAGATACCCATCCCCACATCTATGGTTCCCAACCACTCTTCTTTCTAGTATCTTCCTTCTTTTAATTACTTCCTCTTTATCCTGTATTTAGCTTGTGTGTACATATTTGTTTGTTTGGGTCACATTCTTAGATTTTGAGTTTCTTGAGAACAGAGATATTTTTTTCTCCCTTTGTATCCTTAGCAGTGGCTAAGGGACAGTTCCTGCAAAGTAATAAGTGCTTAATAAATGGAGGGTAGGAAAGGGAGGAATGTGAAAAGCCCCCTGAGGTATGTTTGCGTTGATCCCTCATGTACGTGTTGGTATCCTGGAATTGGACAGGCTGGGTCAGGCCAGGGGAAGATCCTAGGCACCTTGTACAGGTACTTCTGATGGCCTTTGGCTTGTGGATTGTCTCCACCACACTTTTCTGCCCAAATGAACTTGCCCCCAAAATGAAAATTCCCATTTATGACTCTGAACATCTGAAGGAACTTCCAGCATCTCACCTTCCTTACAGCAGGTTCTGTGACTGAGATTCTCCCTGTTCTTTTGTAGGATGCACAGAAAAAAGAAAATAGTTCTTTGCTTCCTCTTTCTGTGATCCCATTGTGCCACTGAAGCTGTTCTCTCCAAAGTTACACATGATCTCTGAATTGCCAAATCCAATAGTCTTTTCTCAACTTGTTCTTGACTTCTCTGCAGCATTTGACAGTGGTTATCACCTTCTCTTCCTTGCTATTTCTTCTTTCTAAGTTTTTGGAACATCTCTCTCCTAGTTTTTCCTAGAACCACTCCTGCTCAGTCTTCTTTACTGTATTCTCCTTCACATGATCATTCCATCTAACCATAGGTATAACAAAGGGATCTGTACTAGAAGTTTTCTCCTTCCATAACAATTCCCTTGAAAAACTCATTCATTCCCTTAATTACCATCTCTATATGTTGATGATTTTCAAATATGCCTATCCTGCTGTTATCTCTTTAATTACCCCTAATACTACAGCTTCCACTGTTTTTCATATCTCTCAAAGTTGATGTATAGTAGAAATCTTACCCTGAAGATTTCTAAAACTTTCTCCCTAATCCCTCTCCAACTCCTGATTTCTTTATAACTGCCTAGGACAACATCATCCTCTCAGTGCTGCAGGCTCACAACCTAGGTGTCAGCCTCAATTCCTTATTATCTCTTACCACCAAGCTGTTGACAAGACCTGCCAATTTCTCCTTTGCAATATCTCTTGAATACTTTTCCTTCCCTCCTCTGACACTAAAACCACTCTGGTGCAAAACCTCATCACTTCACATTTGGTCTATTGCACTTTACTACTGGTAGATTTGCCAGACACAAGCCTCTCCTCATTCCAAATCTGTGTTCCCATTCAGCTGCAAAAAGTTATTTTCTAAAGTTACAAGTCTGACCCTGTCACCTTCATACTCAACAAACTCCAGTTTTTATTCACCTTTAAGATCAAATACAAGGCAGCTGGGTGGTACAGTGGATAGAGCACTGGCCCTGGATTCAGGAGGATCTGAGTTCAAATCCGGCCCCAGACATTTGCCACTTACTAGCTGTGTGACCTGGATAACTCACATAACCCTCATTGACCCACCAAAAAAAAAAAAAGATCAAATACAAAATTCTCTATCTAACATTCAAAGTCCTTCAAAACTCACTCCTCCACACACCATTCTAGGATTCTTACACATTACTTTCTGCCATATATTCTTTGATCCGGTGACAATAGCCTCCTTTCTGTTCAACATGCAAGATGCTCTATTTCTTGGCTATGAGTAGTCTCTCTGGCTGTCCCTTATTCATATTATCTTCCCTCTTTTAAGTATTACCTATTTATCCTGTATATATCTTATTTGTACATGTGTTTGCTTATTGTCTCCCCCATTAGACTGTGAACTTCTAGTGAGTAGGGACTGTATTTTGGGTTTTTTTTGTTTTGTTTTGTTTTGATTTATTCTTTGTATCTTCCAGGCTAAGCACAGTACCTGGAACATAGTAGGTGTTTAATTAATGTTTATTGACTGACTCTATAGCCATCAGTACTTAATGTGTATATTGGCAAATGACATTGACTAGGATACTTAGGAAGTAGGGGATCAAAACCACAATTTGTAGTTTTGATGCCATGAGGAGATTATCTCCCATGCATACAGGTGCCAGTATCAGCTCCCAGTGGTCTAGCTGCTTTAGAACCTTTTTGATAGTATTTCCACTAGTGTTATAGAGAACTCTTTTCCCCCATACTTAAGCAAGAACATTTTTGTCTTAAATGCTAAAAGGCACACTGTGTCATAAAAGGACTTCTGTGAAAGCACATTCCTTCTAACTGCTTCCATAGAGAGGAATTTGTGCTCATGGAATCTCTCTTTCCAGGCTAGTATTATGGCAATAACAACTAATGGGAAGTGACTCCTTGGAGCTCTCCTCCAAATCCTTCCAAATCCCTTCAATTAATGGCATAAGGCAATTCCTGGAGCAGCAGAACCCAGAAAAGGATGGGGTGAGATCATTTTCCAGCCAAAGATAGCTTAGAAGGTCAATAGAAAGGTCTGTTGTACTGGGGGGAATGTGGAGTGCAGATCCCAACCACACCATACTGACCCAGCCCCAGACAATCAGGACTCCAGGGCCCTTGGAATCAGCTGAGGCAGCAGCCACTTCTGGAAATCACCTCACAGACTAGTGAGGGAGGCAAGTATTAGGCCAGAGGGAAGATTGCAGGGGTCTCTGGTGACTAAGAACTCTGTTGTGTTGCTCATGCTCAGAACCAGAAAGTAGTCTTGAGAAGCAGCCCAGGTTGGGTAGGGGCACAGGCAAGCCTGAGTTTGCGACAACAGTGAAACAGAATTCTGTTCCTGGATTAAAGAGAAAGCAGGCCAGTGGTTACTTACAGACCCAACCGGGAGAGTGTAGAACATGCCTCTCCTTAAATCATACCACTTGGAACCACCTGAACCTTGGGACAGTTTGCCCTGGAAGCAATAGCCAACTCTAAGAAGTAGTTAAAAGTCAAGGAATAAGCTGGAAAATAAACAGACAGAAAAAATGTGGACACTAGAAAGTTTCTTTGTTGACAAGGAAGATCAAAATACACCCTCAGAAGAAGATAACAAAGTCAAAGCTCCTATATCCAAAGTTTCCAAGGAAAATATGAATTGGTCTTAGGCCATAGAAGTGCTGAAAAAGGACTTTGAAGATAAGGTAAAAGAGGTATAGGGAAAAAATGGAAAGAGAAATGAGAATGATGCAGGGAAGGTCATGAAAAAATCCACAGCTTGAAAAGTCAAATGGAAAAGGACATACAAAAGCTCTCTGAAGAAAATAATTGCTTAAGAATTAGGATTGAACAAATGGAAGCTAAGGACTTTATGAGAAATCAAGACACAATAAAGCAAAACCAAAAGAATGAAAAAATAGAGGACAGTGTGATATATATCCTTGAAAAAACAAATGACCTGGAAAATAAATCCAGGAGAGAAAATTTGAAAATTATTGGACTACCTGAAAGCCATGATCAAAAAAATAGTTCACCTTCCAAGAAATCATCAGGGAAAATTGTCCTCATATAGAAGAATAAGGTAAAATAGAAATTGTAAGAATCCACATAATCTCCTGAAAAAAATCCAAAAATGAAAACTTCCAGGAATATTATGACCAAATTTCAGATTTCCTAGGTCAAGGAAAAATTAGTTCAAGAAGTCAGAAAGAAACAATTCAAGTATGGTGGTGCCATCATTAGGATAGCACAAGATCTAGCAGCTTCTACATGAAAGGATCAGAGGGCTTAAAATGTGAAATTCTGAAGGGAAAAATAACTGGGATTACTACCAAGAATCACCTACCCAGCAAAACTTAGTATAAACTTTCAGAGGAAATTGGGAATTGAATGAAAGAGAGGACTTTCAGACATTCATGATGAAAAGACCTGAGCTTAATAGAAAATTTGACATTCAAATACAAGACCCTAGAGAAGCATAAAAAGGTAATCATAAGGGATATTAAAAGGTTAAACTGTTTACCTTCCTACATGAGAATAGGATACTTACAACTCATAAGAACTTTCTCATTAGGGCATGTAGATGGAGTATATTTGGACAGAAGGCACAGGTATGAGTTGAATATGAAGTAATGATATCTTTTAAAAATTAAAATTAAGGGGTGAGAGAGGAATGAACTGGGAGAAAGAGAAAGGGAGAGGTGGAATGGGGGTAAAGTATCTCACATAAAAGAAGCAAGAAAAAACTTATGGAGTGGAAGGGAAAATAGGGGAGGTGCTGGAAAGTGAGTGAGCCTTACTCTCATCAGACTTGGCTCAAAGAGGGAATAACATAGACACTCAGTTGGGTAGAGTAATTATTTAACTCTGCAGGAAAGTAGTAGGGGAAAGTTATAAAGGGGAAGGGTTGAAAGAAGGGAGGGCACATTGGGGGAGGGGGCAGTCAGAAGCAAAACACTTTTGAGGAGGGATAATGTAAAAGAAAATAGAAAATAGAGTCAATATCATGGCCATGGAATAGAATGGAGGTAAACACAGCAATAGTAACTGTGAAAAAAAATTGAAGGGGAGGCAAGAGCAATGTAAGATGATGATTGATTGATGGATGGATTTATGGACTGATGATAATTGGACAAAGAGTAGGATTGATAAGGATTGATTGATGATGATTGTAAAACTTATGAAGGGAGGGCAGATTGGGGGAGGCAGGGGTAAGAAACAAAATATTGGTGGGGAGGAATAGGGTGAAAGAAGAAGGGAAAAGTACAAATGGGGTAAATAGAATGGAGGGGAATAGAGAGCTAGTAATAATAACTGTGAATGTGAATGGGATGAACTCTGCCATAAAACAGAAGCGAATTTCAGAGTGGATTAAAAACCAGAATCCTACAATATGCTGTTTACAGGAAACACATTTGAAGCAATGAGATTCACACAGAGTAAAGGTAAAAGGCTAGAGCAGAATATATTATGCTTCAGCTAAAGTCAAAAAAGCAGGGGTAGCAATCATTATCTCAGACAAAGCAAAGGCAAAAATAGATTTAATTAAAAGAGATAAGGAAGAAAACTACATCTTGCTAAAAGGTACTATAGATAATGAAGTAATATCAATATTAAACATGTATGCGCCAAGTGGTATAGCATCTAAATTCTTAGAGAAGTTAAATGAGTTACAAGAGGAAATAGACTAATACTATACTAGTGGGGAATCTGAATCTTCCCCTCTCAGAATTAGATAAATATAGCTAAGAAAGAAGTGAAAGAAAAGTTAGACATGATAGATGTCTGGAGAAAATTGAAGGGGGATAGAAAGGAATATATCATTTTCTCAGCTATACATGGCACATTTTCAAAAATTGACCATGTATTAGGGCACAAAAACATCATAGTCAAATGTAGAAAGGCAGAAATAGTAAATGCATCCTTCTCAGATCATGAAGCAATAATAATTACATGTAATAAAGAACTATGGAAAGGTAGAGTAAAATCAATCGGAAACTAAATAATTATATTCTAAAGAATGAGTGGGTCAAACAACAAATCATAGAAACAATAAAAATCTTTATCCAAGAGAATGACAATAATGAGACAACATAACAAAATCTATGGCATGCAGCTAAAGCAGTGCTTAAGGCAAATTTTATAGCTCTAACTGCTTATTTGAATAAAAAAGAGAAAGAGGTGATCAATGAATTGGGCATGCAACTTAAAAAGCTAGAAAAAAAAAACAAATTAGAAATCCCCAAGTAAAAACTAAATTAGAAATCCTGAAAATTAAAGAGAAATTAAGAAAACTGAAAGCAAGAAAAGTATAGAATTAATCAATAAAACTAGGAGATGGTTTAATGAAAAAAAAAACAGACAAACCACTGGTTTATTTGATTTTTTAAAAAGAAAGAAGAAAACCAAATTACCAGTATCAAAAATGAAAGGGGTGATATTACCACCAATGAAGTGGAAATTAAAGCAATAATTAGGAACTATTTTGCCCAACTGTATGCCAATAAATTTGACAACTAAATGAAATGGATAAATATTTACAAAAATACAGACTGCCCAGGTTAACTGAAGAGGAAATAAAATGCTTAAATAATCCCATATTAGAAAAAGAAATGGAACAAGCCATTAATGAACTTCCTAAGAAAAAATCCCCAGGGCCAGATGGGTTTACAGGTGAATTCTACCAAAACATTTAAAGGACAATTAATTCCAATATTACACATTATTTGGAAAAATAGGTGAAAGAGTTCAACCAAATTCCTTTTATGATGCAAATATGTGGTGATAGCAAAACCAGGCAGAGCAAAAACAGAGAAAGAAAATTATAGACCAATTTCCCTAATGAATATTGATGCTAAAATCTTAAATAATATATTAACAAGGAGATTTCAACAAGTGGTCACCAGGATAATACACTATGAGCAGGTGGGATTTATACTAGGAATGCAGGGCTGGTTCAACATTAGGAAAACTATTAACATAATCAACCACATCAATAAGAAAACTAACCAAAATCACATGATCATCTCAATAGATGCAGAGAAAGCTTTTGACAAAATACAGCACCCATTCCTTATAAAAACACTAGAGAGGGCAGGTAGGTGGTGCAGCGGATAGAGCACCAGCCCAGGAGTCAGGAGTACCTGAGTTCAAATCCGGCCTCAGACACTTAACACTTACTAGCTGTGTGATCCTGGGCAAGTCACTTAACCCCAATTGCCTCACTAAAAACAAAAACAAACAAACAAACAAAAAACCACTAGAGAGCTTAGGAATAGGTGGAGCTTTCCTTAAAATAATAAGCAGTATCAATCTAAACCATCAACAAGCATTATATGTAATGGAGATAAGTTAGAGGCCTTCCCAATGAGATCAGGGGTGAAACAGGGATGTCCATTATCACCTCTATCATTCAAATTTGTACTAGAAATGTTAGCTTTAGAAATCAGAGAAGAAAAAGGAAGTAAGGGTATTAGAATAGGCAAGGAGGAAACAAAACTCACTCTTTGCAGATGATATGATGATATACTTAGACAATCCTACAGAATCAACTAAAAAATTACTTGAAACAATTAACAACTTTAGCAAAGTAACAGAATATAAAACAAATCCACATAAATCATCAGCATTTCTATACATGACCAATAAAGTCCAGCAGCAAGATATAGAAACAGAGAAATTCCATTTAAAATAATGGTAGATAATATAAAATACTTGGGAGCCTACTTGCCAAGACAAATGTAGGAATTCTGTGAAAACAATTACAAAACACTTTCCCCACAAATCAAATCAGATCTAAATAATTGGAAATATATCATCCATTGTTCATGGATAGGCTGAGCTAATATAATAAAAATGACAGTTCTATCTAAAATAATTTACTTTCGTAAATGACATTGATAATGTAGTGTTTGATAAACACAAAGACTCCAACTTCTGGGATAGGAATTCAGTATTTGACAACAACTGCTGGGAGAACTGGAAGATAGTATGGCAGAAATTAGGCATAGACCAACATCTGAAACCTTATACTAAAATAAGGTCAAAATGGATACCTGATTTAGACATAAGAGGTGATATCATAGGTAAATTAGGAGAGAAAGGAATAGTCTACCTTTCAGATCTTTGGAAAGGAGAAAAGTTTATGACCAAACAAGAGACAGAGAATATTATGAAATGCAAAAATGGATAATTTTGATTACATTAAATTAAAAAGTTTTTTGTACAAACAGAAGCAATGCATCCAAAATTAGAAGGGATGCAGAAAGCTGGGAAACAATTTTTATGGCCAGTACTTCTGATAAAGGTCTCATTACTAAAATATATAAAGAAACTAAATAAAATTTATGTGAATCCAAGTCATTCCCCAATTGAGAAATGGTCAAAGGATATGAATAGGCAGTTTTCTGATGAAGAAATCAAAGCTATCTATTCCCATATAAAACAATGCTCTAAATCACTATTGATTAGAGAGATGCAAATTAAAACAACTCTGAGGTACCACCTGACACCTATCAGATTAGCTAACATGACAAAAAAGGAAAATAATAAATGTTGGAGAAGTTGTGGGAAAATTGGAACACTAATGCATTGTTGGTGGAGCTGTGAACTGATACAACCATTCTGGAGAGTGATCTGGCATTATGCCCAAAGGGCTATAAAGCTATGCATACTCTTTGACCCAGCAATAACACTTTTGGGTCTTTTTCCTAAAGAGATCATAAAAAGGTAAAACGACCCACATATACAAAAATATTTATAGCTGCTCTTTTTGTGGTAGCAAGGAATTGGAAATTGAGGAGTTGCCCATCAATTGGGGAATGCCTGAATAAGTTCTGGTATATGAAGGTAGTGGAATTCTATTGTGCTGCTAGAAACAATGAGCAGGAGGTGTTCAGAGAAACCTGGAAGGACTTGCATGAACTAATGATGAGTGAGATGAGCAGAACCAGAAGAATATTGTACATACCATCATCAATATTGTGTGTTGATCTCCTGTGATGGACTAGATTCTTATCACCAATGCAATGGTACAGTAGAATTCCAGGGGACTCATGATGGAAGGGGATCTCCAAATCCAGGGGAAAAAAAGAACTGTGGAGTAGAGATGCTGATTGAACCATACTATTTCTTTTGTTTTTGGTGCTGTTGTTTTTTCTATTTTGAGGTTTTGCCTCATTGCTCTGATTCTTCTCTTATAACATGACTAATGAAGAAATAAGTTTAATATTATATATATATATATACCTATATCAAATTACCTGCTGTCTAGGGGTCTATGGGAGGGGGGAGGGAGGGAGAAAAATCTGAAATTGGAAAGCTTGTATAAACAAATGTTGAGAACTATCTTTACATGGAACTGGAAAAAAATAAAATACTTTTATCAGAAAAAAATTACTTATTCAGTTCCATACCAGTCAGACAACCTAAAAATTATTTTATAGAGATAGAAAAAATAATACCAAAATTAATCTGGAAAAACAAAAAGTCAAGAATACCAAGGGAAATAATGAAAAAAAATGAACAGGAATGTGGGTTAGCTGTACCAAATCTGAAGCTCTACTACAAAGCAGCAGTTATCAAAACTATCTGGTACTGGCTAAGAAATAGAGTGGAGGATCAATTGAATAGGCTAGGCACAGGAGACACAGTAGTAAATGACTAGTAAAAGACTCCAGCTTCTGTGATAGGAACTCAGTATTTGACAAAAACTGTTGGGAAAACTGGAAGATTGTATGGCAGAAACTAGGCATAGACCAACATCTTGCACCTTATACTAAAATAAGGTCAAAATGGGTACATTATTTAGACATTAAAGGTGATATCATAGGTAAATTAGGAGAGGATGGAATAATTTATCTGTCAGATTTATGGAAAGGAGAACAGTTTATGATCAAACAAGAAATCATATTATGAAATGCAAAATGGATGATTTGGGCTACATTAAATTGAAAAGGTTTTATAAAAACAGAAGCAATACATCAAAATTATAAGGGAGGCAGAAAGCTGAGAACAATTTTTATAGCCAATATTTCTGATAAAAGTCTCACTTCTAAAGTATGTCAGCCACTAAATCAAATTTATAAGAATCCAAGTCATTCCCCAATTGAGAAATTATCAAAGCATGTGAACAGAAATTTTTCTGATGAAGAAATCAAAGCTATCTATTCCCATATAAAAAAATGCTCTATAGTGGCAGATAGGTAGCACAGTGGATAAAGCACTGGCCCTGGATTCAGGAGTACCTGAGTTCAAATCCAACCTCAGACACTTGACACTTAATAGCTATGTGACCCTGGGCAAGTCACTTAACCCCCATAGCCCCGCAAAAAAAAAAAAATGCACTGTCACTATTGATTAGAGAAATGCAAGGTAAAACAACTCTGAGGTACCACTTGACACTTATCATATTGCCTAATATGACAAAAAAGGAAAATAATAAATGTTGGAGAAGCTGTGGAAAAATTGGAACACATGCATTGTTGGTGGAGCTATTACCTGACCCAACCATTCTGGAGAGTAATTTGAAACTATGCCCAAAGGGTTATAAAGCTGTGCATACCCTTTGACCCAGCAATACCATTATTAGGTCTTTTTCCCAAGGAGATCATAAAAAAGGGAAAAGGACACACATGTACAAAATTATTTATAGCTTCTCTTTTTGTGGTGGCAAGGAATTAGAAATTGAGGAGATGCCCATCAATTGGGGAATGGCTGGACAAGTTGTGGTATATGAATATAATGGAATACTATTGTGCTGTAAGAAACAATGAGCAGGCAGATTTCAGAGAAACCTGGAAGGACATACATGAACTGATGCTGAGTGAGATGACCAGAAACAGGAAAACATTATACACAGTATCAACAACATTGTGTGTTGATCAACTGTGAAGGACTTGACTCTTCTTAGCAATACAGTGGTCCAAAAAATTTCAAAGGACTCATAATGGAAAATTCTCTCCAAATCCAGAAAAAAAAGAACTATGGAATCTAGATGCAGATTGAACCATACTATTTCTACTTTTTTGTTTTTCTTTTTTGAGGTTTTTCCTTTTTGTTCTGATTCTTCTTTCATAGCATGACTAATGCAGAAATATATTTAGCGTGATAGTACATATATAACCTATATCAGATTGCTTGCTGTCTTGGAGAGGGAGAAAAAATTGAAACTAGAAATATTATAAAAAACAAACATTGAAAACTATCTCTACATGTAACTGGAATAAAATAAAATACTTTAATGAAAAAATAAATCAACTACAATTTATAAGCTTTTTTAAAAATTCTAGATTTCCCATATCAAGGAAAAGATACTGAAAGAAGAGAGAAAGAAATAATTCTAATACCATGGAGGATAACACATAATTTAGCAACTACCAATATAAAGAAGTAGAGGACTTAAAATATGATATTCCAGAAGACAAAGGAGGCAAGAATACAACCAAGAATAATTTACCAGCAAAGATGAGTATAATCACATAAAAGAGAAAATGTGTATTTAATGAAATAAAAGAATTTCAAGCATTCCTGATGAAAATACAAGAACTGAACAGAACATTTGATTTTCAAATACAAAACTCAAGAGAAATATAAAAAGGTAAACAGGAGTAAGACATTGTAAAGTATTTAATAAAATGAAACTTTGCATTCTCATTCAGTAACATGATACATGTAACCATTTTTAAGAATCTGCTTATCATTAGGTCAGTTAGTTAACTTAACAGACAGGAGTATGGGTCTCTTTTTGGGGGATGATCTCAAAATAATAAGGGAAGAGCTATAAAGAAGTATGTACTGGGATTTTTTTGGAAGGAAAATGATGAATGGAGAAAATGTATCTCACATGTAGAGATGCAGAAGGAACAAGTTTTAAAATGAAAGGGAAAATAAGGGAAAGAAGCAGGTAATTCTTGAAACACACTCTCATCTGTATTCTTTCAAAAAGGCAAAAATATAGATATTCATACTTATCTGGGTATAGAAATCCATCTTACCTAATAAGGAAATAGAAGAAGAGGTCAAGAAAAAGGAGGAGGGTCATAAGACACTGGGAAGATTAAGAGAAGCAATAGTCAGAAGCAAAACAGACGTGAGGTGGTGATAGTGAAAAGTGAAGGATAAATATAAGAAAATAGGATAGAGGCAAATAAAAAGTTAGTAATCATAATTATGAAAGTCAGTGGGAAGAAGTCACCCATAAAATTGAAGAGGATAGCAAAGCAGATAAAAAAACAGAATCTAAGGATTTGTTGTTTACTGGGGACACTTGAAAAAAGAAAAAGAAAAAATTAAAATAAGAGGTTGGAACATAATCAGTTAAGCTTCAGCTGAAGTATAAGAAAAGAAAAAAAAAAGCCACACACTCAAGATTAGCAATCATGATCTTAGACAAAGCAAAACTAAAAAAGAAAAAACTCATTAAAAGAGATTATCTGAGAAACCATATTTTGCTAAAATGTATTATAGACAGAAAAGTATTATCAGTGCTAAACATATATGCACCAAATGCCATACCATCCTAGTTCTTGAAGTTAAGGTTAAATTGCAGGTGGAAATACTATTGGGAACCTCAATTAATCCTTCTCAAACCAAGAAAAAAATGATTCCTAAACAAGAAAGAAATTAAGGGAATAAATCAGATTTTGAAAAAGTGAGATATGATTGACTTCTGGAGAATAATGAATGGGAATAGAAAGCAATATCCCATTTTTTCTCAACTATACATGGTACCCTCACAAAAATTTACAATGTATTCGGGCCCAAAAACCTCACAAATAAATGCAGAAAACTAGAAGCATTATTTATTTTTCTTTTTCACACCAGATCCAATAATAATGATACATTAAATAATGGGCCTCTAAAACAGAGATTAAAGAATAATTCAGAACTAAATTATCTAAGCCTCCAACTGAGTCAAAAAAATCATTCAAAAATAAACTCATTAAAGATAATGGCAACAATGAGAAAACCTACAAAAATGTGTAGGATACAGCCAAAATAGTAATTAGGAGAAAGGGTACATTTCTAAAAATTTGCATCAATAAAGGAGAGAAAGAGCAGTTCAACAAATTATGAATGTAACTAAAAAAAAAACTAGAAAAAGAACAAAATAAAAATCAACAATTAAACACTGAAATAGAAATTTTGGAAATAATAGGAGAGATTAAAAAAATAGAAAGTTTAAAACCGCTGAACAAATAAATCTAAGGGTTGATTTTATGTGAAAAAAGCCAATAATGTAGATAAACCATTCACTAGTTTGATTTAAAAATGAAAAAGAAATAAAATTGCCAGCATAAAAAAACAAAAAGGTTGAATACATAACCAATGAAGATGAAATTATAATAATTCTAGGAGTGATTTTGTCTAACTATAGTCCAGTAAAACTGACTTCCTAGATGAAATTGATTAATATTTACAAAAATAAAAATTTCCTAGATCAATAGAATAGTGAATATACTACTTATAAATTCCAATCTTAGAAAAAAATTGGAACAAATCATAAATGAACTCCCCAAGGGGAAAAAAAAAACAAACCCAGGACCAGATGGATGAAAAAGCAAGTTCTACCAAACATTTTAAAAATAATTAATTCCAGTACTATGTAAACAATTTTTTAAAATAGGTGAAGGAATCCTACCAAATTCTTTCTGTGACCCGGATAAGATTTTGATCCCTAAATCATGGAAAGCAAAAACAGAGGAAGAAAATTATAGACCAATTTCCCTTATGAATATTTATACAAAGATTTTAAAGAAAGAAAGAAAGAAAATTGTAGCTATATATCACAAAGATCATACCCACTTTTACTTAGCTGAATTTATCCAGGAATATAAGGGTGATTCTGTATTAAGAAAACTATAAGGGGGCAGCTAGGTGGCAGAATGGATAGAGCACTGGCCCTGGAGTCAGGAGTACCTGAGTTCAAATCCAGCCTCAGACACTTAACACTTACTAGCTGTGTGACCCTGGGCAAGTCACTTAACCCCAATTGCCTCACTAAAAAAAAACTAAAAAAAAAAAAAGAAGAAGAAAAGAAAACTATAAGAATAATTGGCCATAAGAATAATAAAAGCAGCAAACATCATATTTCAATATGTGCAGAAAAAGCTTTTAACAAACTACAATTTCGCGGTTAATCTGTGTCTAACTCTTTGTCATCTCATGGATAATGGCAATACTGGGTTTTCTTAGCAAGGATATTAGACTAGTTTTACATTTTTCTTCTCCAGTGGATTAAGAAAAATAGGTTACTAGCTGTATGACCCTAGGCAAGGCACTTAACCCCAATTGCCTCAAAAAAAAAAGAAAAGTTGGTTAAATTATTTATTTGCCCATGGTTATACAGAGAGTAAATATCTAAGGCAGTATTTTAACTCAGCTCTTCCTGACTCCAGACCTAGCATTGTATCCACCAAGTCACCCAGATTCCCTTTCCTATTAAAAACAACAACAAGTAGAAAGTATAAGAATAAATGGAACTGTTCTTAAATAAATAAGCAATATCTATCTAAAACCAAAAGTAAGCATTATTTGTAATAAGGATAAACTAGAAGCCTTTCTAATAAAATAAGAGGTGAAGCAAGGATATCCATTATCACCATTATTATTCAATATTGTACTAAAATAAGATAAAAAAGAAATTGAAGAAATAAAAATAGGCAATGAGGAACAAAACATTTTTTACAAATGATATGATGGAATATTTAGAGAATACCAGTCAACTGTTTGAAGCAATTAGCAACTTTTTCAAAGTTGCAGGATACAAAATGAACCCACACATATTATAGATTGAAAGAGAAATTCTATTTAAAGTAATTGTGAAAAAAGTAGAAAATTCCTGGGAGTTCACCTACCAAGACCCATAAGAACTATATGAACACAATTACAAAATACTCCACACAAAGAAAGATCTAAATATTTTGAGAAATATTGATTGCTTATGGTAGGCTGAGTCTATATAATAAAAATGATAATACTACCTAAATTAATTTACTTATTCAGTGCCATTCTAAGTAACTAAAGAATACTTTATAGAACTAGAAAAAATAATAATTTATCTGGAATAACAAAGATCAAAACTAAAAAGGACATCAGTGAAAAGGAATGTGAAGGAAAGGACTTAGCAGTGCCACATATCAAACTATAAAGGATAAGAAATAGGGTAGTTGATCAGTGGAAGAGATTAGGCACACAGTATATAGAAGTAAGTTACCAAAATAACCCAGTTATTGATAATCCCCAAAATCCCAACTTTCTTACAAGAACTCTCTATTTTATAACAACTACTGGTAAAACTGGAAAGAAGTCTGGCAAAAACTAGACATAGATCAACATCTCATACTGTAAACCAAGGTAAGATCAAAATATTTATATAATTTAGTTGTAAAGGATGACATCATAAGAAAATTAGGGAAGCAGAGAAGAAATAACTCTCAGTTCTATGGATAGGGTGTGAATTCATGACCAAAGAGAGATAGAACACTTCATGAGAAGTAAATTGGATGATTTTTTCTTATGTTAAATGTAAAAGATAGTACAAAAATAAAGCTAGTGCAGCCAAAATTAGAAGAAAAGAAAAGCAAAACAAGAAATACAAAACAAAATGGGGGTGGGGACTTTACAAGTTTCTCTATGTTTCATTTCTCAAATAAATAGGGAAATGAACCAAATCTATAAAACAATGGGAACCATTCTTATTTGATAAATGGTCAAAGCAAATGCATAGGTAGTTTTCAAAGGGAGAAATCAAAGCTTTCAATGACATAAAAAGGTGTAAGTCAACAAAATTTAGAAAAATCCAAATTAAAACAAGTCTGCTGTATAATCATACCCATTAGATGAGTTAATGTCACAGAAAATGAAATTAAACAAAATGCTAGAGGGGATATGGGAAAATAGGCATACTAATGAAGCTAAATGGAACAGGGGTTAGAGTACTGAACCTGGAAGCAGGAAAACCTGAGTTAAAATTTTGCCTCAGGGGGCAGCTAGATGGAGCAGTGGTTAAAGCACCGGCCCTGGATTCAGGAGTACCTGAGTTCAAATCCGGCCTCAGACACTTGACACTTACTAGCTATGTGACCCTGGGCAAGTCACTTAACCCCCATTGCCTGCAAAAAAAAAAAATCTTGCCTTGGATACTTGTTAGCTGTGTGACCCTGGGTGAGACATTTAACCCTTCTTGCCTCAGTTTCCTCATCAGTACAATGAAGTGGGGAGTCAATCCTTCCTGTATCTCGGACAAGAAAACCCCAAATGGCATCACAAGAGTCAGATGCAACTGAAATGACTAAACAGCCACAAAAATGGGCTCAGAGTACATATTAAGCATATTTTTCCTTTATTTTTCTTGCTTCCCCCACCCCAGAACATGGCTAATACATGGCTAATATTTTGCATGACTTCATATGTATAATGAGTACCATTTTTTTCTTGTCTTATCAATGGATAGGAGAGGTATGGAGGCAGGAAGAGAATTTAAAACTGAATAAAAATATCAAAATTAAAGTGAGAGGTAATTTGTTCTCTTTCAAAAATGGCTTACATATAATTGTGGGTAGAATTGCTGGTTTATATCATAGAGTAGAAGGGTTGCGGGTTGAGAAAATAGAAGCACTGAATATAAATACTTTTTTCAAGAAGATTTTCCATGAAGAAGGGAGAATTGAGATATCTCATTAAATGAAAGAGAAAGGTCAATGAATAGAGTTGCTTTTCTTGTTTGTTTTTAGGATTTGAGATACTGAAGTAAGCAGGTGGTACAATTAAATAGAATGGGGGACTTGACCATTAACAAGACTGAGTTTAAATCCTTCCTTAGATGCGGAACTAAATGTGTGACTTTGAGCAAGTCACTTAAATTTTCTAAGCCTCGTTTTCATCAACTGTAAAATGAAAATGATAATAAGAGCACCTACTTTACAGAATTGTCCTAAGGATCAAATGAGGTATTGTTCCCATTTGTTTTTTTGTAAACTTTAAAGCACTGGATACGTTCTAGCTACTGTATTTATTCAACACTTGAAAGTGTAGGAGGTAAAAGGATAGTTGAAAGCCTAAGGAGAGAGTAAGATTCACAATGGAATGAAATAGGAACACAAAGAGAATAGGTAGATGAATTGATAATGGTAGTGGAAAACTTGATAAGTTTTCAAACAATAAATTTATAGTGGGTAAATCAACTTAGTTGTGTGGTTTTCTTTAGTGATAGTGAAAAGTCTAGAAGCAGAAAATGAAGAATCAGATGGTGAGGGATTTTGTAGATTTAATGAGCAAATGAAAAAAATCGCAAACCTTAAATGGCTATGTAAATGTAATTTTATTAATGCTATGATTTTTGTCATTATGATTATAAAAATTGTGGGAGGTCCAAGAACATGGTTTTTAATGAGTCATTAAAGTAATAGAATTTAGGGGTTAAAGTTGCACAATGGAAGCAAATGTGTGGGCAGTTATATGGCACAGTGGATAGAGTGTAGTGCCTGAAGTCAAGAAGACTCATCTTCTTGAGTTTAAACCTGACTTCAGACACTTGTTAGCTGTATGCCCCTGGGCAAGTCACTTAATCCTACTTGCCTCAGTTCCTCATCTGTAAAATGAGCTGGAGGAGGAGATAGCAAACCATTTCAGTATCTTTGCCAAGAAAATCCCATATGAGGTCATGAAGAGTTGGACAGGACTGAAACAACTGAAGAGCAAATGAAAGCAAGTACAATCATTGTGATCTTTGATAATAGATATAGGTCAATGGAGCAGGGTTAATGATGAGTTTTTATTGTGTATAGAGGAGTGTGAGGAGTGAAAGTATAACTGTGGAATGAAAAATAAACTTTTGACGTTCACTATCTTGGAGATGGAAAAGTTCAAGGGCTGTAACTGATATGCAATGTGGCAGATGGTTCAAATTAAGAAGGCAGAGAAACGAAACTGTCCAGGTACAAGGATTGTAAAATTTGAACTGAAGTCCTGGAAATTGATAACATGATAGAGAGTAGAGAAGATCATAAGCCATAGGTTAAAAATTTTGGAGAGAGTGAGCTGAAGGTCAATACAAAATATGAACAACGTTGCAGGAGAGAGCATCAACATATTGCATGTACTAGGTAGGGAAACCTAGTTAGTTAGGAATGACAGTATAGAGTTGATACAGAAGCAATACAGGGGAACTAAAATTATGCCAATTCTTCTTTGTAGCACTGTGAATTGGAGATAATGGGGGGAAAGTTTTCTCCACTGGAGAGAGATTTAAAAGAGATGCTAGATTTTGGTTAAAAATTTTGTGATGACAGGAGTAATTGGGAGAGGAGTTTTAATACACAGATGAAAATATTGAGAAAAGAGGTACAGTTCTATAGAGTTTGATGGAATGGACTAGGAGAAAAGTTGAAAAAGACCTAGAGAACACAAAGGATGATCTATAGAGTGCTGATGGCTCTGCGTGAGGTCAGTAGTAGGGGCAAGCTCCTTAAGAGTGTTCTCAAACAATGGAAGGTTATTTCTTTGTTGTAGGTACTGAGGACATCTTTGGATTGATGTTATGTAAGTTAGTCATGTTTTATGTCTTGGAAAATCATGTCAATTTTTATCAATGGAAAGTTTTAAAAGTAGAAACATAATTGCATCTTAGAATAATGACAACTCTCTTTCAGAGATTGAGAATTTATATTCAGAATGTTGGTAAAAGGTTTTTCCTCCCTCATTTTTCTAAGGAAGTAGGAGAGGATTGAAAGGTATTGAAAGTGACATTGTATGGTAAAGGACTTCTGAATTACAATACATGTAGAAGTCTTTTTAAAAGATTTTAATAGAATTATAAAGTTGACTATAATGATCTTTTGTAAAAATTCCCCTCATAGATTAAAACTGAAAGAATAATAGGAGGAAATATATTTGTTATTGATAGGGGCATGTCTTGATAACTGAATTGCTGTACCATAATCTTCATTATCATGAATCCACTGTGTGAAACTGATGATTTTCCCTTTATTTTATTCATAAGTACAGGAGAGTTTGTGTGCTCAGATATAATTTTATAATATATGCATTGAATTCAGTGTGTTTATGTGTATATGTGTGCATATACACATGCCACATATATTTATGTATACATTTCTCTATGTATATAAATATACACACATATATAATATTTAGAGATTGTAAATTGGCAAATTAAGCTAAATGTTTTCATACATATATATGAAAAAAAATCACATAATACATCATAATACAAAATTTATATATATACATATATTAATAAGAAATTTGAATTTCTGAGGATGGAGGGCTCATAGATATCAATATTTCACTATCAAAATAAATCCTTATTGATAGGAGAACATAATAAACCTTAAAGTGAGCAAAGCATTTGACAAGGTATCTCATTCTATCCTTTTGGCCAAAATAGAAACAACTAACTTGATTCAAATCAGTTAAATGTGAGGGGGTAGGAGAAGTGGAGGGATAATTGGTTGTGGGATGGAGAACGAAATTTCAAAGTTCATGATCTTGGAGCTGGTTAAGTTCAAGGTGGGTAACTTATATACATAGATCAATATTTAATGAAATTTCTTTTGCAGTACCTCAGGGATCTAACTGCCCCTATCCCATTCAACATTTTCTTTACTTCATGCAACTCTGCCTCACTTAAATACAATTTATACACAAGTCAAAAGACAAAACCCATAAAAAGTCAAATAGAGGCACATTCCCATCTCTCATATATATACATACATACATAAATATACATATATGTATATATCCATATATAGTATGTACATAGGTATAAACACACATACTGTCTCCCTATCTTGCTTTAAAAAATAAAGTCTGGGGTACAGCTAGATGGCACAGTGATTAAAGCACTGGCCCTGGATTCAGGAGTACCTGAGTTCAAATCTGGCCTCAGACACTTGACAGTTACTAGCTGTGTGACCGTGGGCAAGTCACTTAACCCCCATTGCCTGCAAAAAAAACAGAGTCTGTGTGTTGTGTATGTACCATAGATATAATTAAATATAAAGGAAATCTTTGGGGCCGATGGAAAGGTTTTTAGAAGTATGAAAGGCAAAACATCAGACATTGTGATAAAACCAAATGGACCTTGGGGAGCAATGGCAGGAAAGAAAATCCCCAACCAATGACTGTGGAGAATAATGTGGTTGGCCAGAGAATTATACTTGAGTCAGGCTCTGAGTCACTACAGTGTGAAGTAGGAAGAGGGGCAGGTGTTGGGATCCATGTGAGAAGAGACATAGAGGAGACAGAGTTCACCATTCCCTTCAGTCTTCTCCAAATATCCCAGGCCTTGAATTTTACATAGAACAAAGGTGCTTGAAGAAGAAATTTGAAAACACTTTCCTTACCAATTTCTCTTGTTCTGATTGAGACCATGGATAAGGGCTGGTATTTGGGGTTACTGGTCTTAGGTAGAGTCCATGGGAAAAACTAAGAATTAAACTGGGTTTCTGACCATTAGCTAGATAAAAGTTGAATTAAATGAGTCAATAGAGAGGAGAGAAATTTTTAAAAGAATACAAACATTAACTTAGCATTATCATCTGCTACCTTTTAGAGCAACTTAGCTAATTAAAAGTATTAAATAACCTTATTTTTATTTTTGCAAAATTTTCCCCCCTTTTCTGTTTTTTTTTTTGAGGAAGAAGTAAATAAATTTTATTTTATTTTATTTTAGTGCAACAAACATTTATTTTATTTTTTCCAGTTACATGTAAGGGTAGTTTTCAACATTCATTTTCATAAGATTTAGAGTGCCAAATTTTTCTCCCTCCCTCTCTTTCCTCCCCACTCTACAAGACATCAACCAATCTGATATAGGGTTTATATATATATATATATGTGTGTGTGTGTGTGTGTGTGTGTGTGTGTGTATGTATATATATATATGTATGTGTGTGTGTGTATATATGTATATATATGTATGTGTGTGTACATATATGTATACACACACACACACACACACAATCTACAAGTACTCTTTTTATCAGTTCTTTCTATGTGGGTGGTCATTAGTCCTGTAATGATTGGAATGACACAACCTGCTGGAGACTTACTGTAGGAAAGCTCCAACATGAGGAGAGGGCCTCTGAGGGCAGGACCATGTGTCTTTTCTTTGGCATCAGGAAGTGATGTTTGCTTGTGGGAGGAAAAATGGGGAGTCTGGCATACTGGCTCAGTCTCTTTCCTGAGGACTCTGGTGAAGAAGGGAGCTAGGAATGCTCTCTCCCTTTAACATATAGATGAATCTAGGCCTTTCTCTCTCTCTTTACCAAATTCTTATTCTCCTTAATAAGTACTAAAAAGCCTAACTCTTGCTAAAGCTTATAATTTATTGGTGACCACTCATTAGTTATTTTAGACAGTATAGCTAGAATTTTAGCCCTTACAATCCCTTTGGAATTATCTTAGATCATTGCATTACTGAGAGTAGTTAAGTCATTCACAATTGCTCATAGAACAATACTTCTGTTACTATGCACAATGTCCTCCCAGTTCTGTTCACTTCACTATACATCAGTTCATGAGTCCTTCCAGGTTTTTCTGGGATCATCCTGTTTGTCATTTCCTATAGCACAATACCATTCCATTACAATCATATACCACAGCTTCTTCCATCATTCCTTAATTGATGGACATTCCCTTGATTCTCAATTATTAGCCACCACAAAGAGTTGCTATAAATATTTTTTGTACAATTTTCCCCCTTTTCTCTTTTTCATGATTACTATTGTTAACTGTTTCCCTCCATCCTATTCCCTTCCCCATGATATTTACTCCATTATCTATCTTCTTTTACCCTATCCCTCTTCAAAAGGGATTTGCTTCCATCTGTCCCCTCCCCCAATCTGTCCACCCTTCTTTTGCCCCTCTCTCTTTATCCCCTTTCCCTCCTGTTTTCCTGGAGGGTTAGATAGATTACTCCACCCAATTGAGTGTGTATATCATTCTTTCCTTGAGCTAATTCTTATGAGATTGAATTCTTTGAGCCAATTCTGATGAGTGTTAGGCTCATTTACTGCCCAGATTAAATAGATAATTCCATTCAATTGGGTATGTTTGTGTTAATCCCTCCTTGAGGCAACTCTGATGAATTTAAGGTCTCTTAGTCTATTCTGAGGAGTGTAAAATTAATTTACTGCCCTGATCCTCCCCCATCTCTTCCCCCACTCCCATAAGTCCTTTCCTTCCCTGTTTCTTTCATGTGTGACTTCAACCCATGCTAACTCTGCCCTTGTCCCTCCCCCAATGCATTCCCCTCACCCCTCAATTTAACACTAAAGATGTCATCATGGGGAAGATAGGTGACACAGTGGACAAAGCATCCACCCTGGACCCAAGGGGATCCCAGCCAAAACCCAGCCTCAGACACAAGACAGTCACCCACTGCATGACCCCAGGTATGTTCCCCAACTCCATTTTTTTAATGGTTCTCTAGGGTCTTGTATTTGAAGTCAAATTTGCCATTCAGTTTAGGTCTTCTCATCAAAAATTCCTGGGGGCGGCTAGGTGGCGCAGTGGATAAAGCACTGGCCCTGGATTCAGGACGACCTGAGTTCAAACCTGGCCTCAGACACTTGACACTTACTACCTGTGTGACCCTGGGCAAGTCACTTAATCCCCAAAAGAAAACAAAAAAACCTGAAAGTCCTCTTCTTCATTGAAGTGTAGTTTTTCCTTTGAAAGATTATACTCAGTTTTACTGGATACATGATTCTTGGTTGTAATCCCATTTCCTTTGCCCTCTGGAATATCATATATGCCCTCTGGTCCTTTAATGTAGAAGCTTCTAGATCTTGTGCTATCCTGACTGGGGCTCCACAGTACTTGAATTCTTTCTTTTTGGCAGCTTGCTATATTTACTTCTTGACTTGAGAGCTCTGGAATTTGGCTATAATTTTCCTAGGAGCTTTCCTTTTGGGATCTCTTTCAGAATGTGATCAGAGGATTCTTTCAATTTCTATTTTACCTCCTGCTTCTCAAATGTCAGGGGAATTTTCCCTGACAGTTTGTTGGAAGATAATGTCTAAGCTCTTTCCTTGATCATGGTTTTCATGTAGACCAATAATTTTCACATTATCTCTCCTGGACCTATTTTCTATGTCAACAGTTTTTCCCAGAAGGTATTTCACACTGCACTCTATTTTTTTAATTAATTTGGATTTGCTTTATTGTGTCTTGGTTTCTCATAATTTCACTAGCTTCCATTTGTTCATTCCTAATTCTTAGGCAATTATTTTCATCAGAGAGGTT
This sequence comes from Dromiciops gliroides, assembly GCF_019393635.1. NCBI lineage: Eukaryota > Metazoa > Chordata > Mammalia > Microbiotheria > Microbiotheriidae > Dromiciops > Dromiciops gliroides. The sequence goes on along the minus strand of NC_057866.1, from coordinate 196,437,326 downwards.
TTGTACCTCCTTTTCCACTGGGCCAATTTGGCTTTTCAAGCTGTTGAATTTTTTCTCATGTCTTTCCTGCATCACCCTAATTTCTCTTTCCATTTTTTCCTCCACCTCTCTAACTTTATCTACAAAGTTCTTTTTGCATTCCTCTAATGGCCTGAGACCAATTCATATTGTTCTTGGAAGCTTTAGATATAGGGGCCCTGAAGTTGACATTTTCCTCTGAGGGTGCACCTTGATCTTCCTTGTCACTGAAGATACTTTCTATGGTCCTCACCTTTCTCTGTCTGCTTATCTTGCCTTTCTTTTGCTTGACTTTTAGCTCCTTAAAGTGGGACACTTTTTCCAGGCTGCACTATGCCAAGCTTCAGAAGATCCCAGGTGGTATGATTTAAGGAGGAGCAGCTTCTTCACTCACCTGGCCTGTTCCCTGGTCTGTAGATGACCCCAAAACAACTTTCCATTCAACCAGCTTTGTGTGTTGTGGTTGTCAGCTCTGATGCACTTGTGCCCCTCCCACACCTGGGCCACCGCTACTCAAGTTTACCTCCTAGTTCCCAGCAGGGTTGAAAAACCCAGGTTCTGCCTCAGCACCAGCATAGACCCCTGTAATATGCCCCCTGCCAAGGGCTCAGCCTTCTCACCAGACTGTGAGCTTAGTTCCAGATGACACTGGTGCTGCAGCTGATTCAGAGGCTCTGGCGGGGTCTGTTTCTCTGGTGAGGCCTTCCTGGGACTGCATCAGTGTCAGCGTGGCTGTGGAGTTGGGCTCCACTCCTATCTCAGCACAGCAGTTTCCTCCTTCGACCTTCCAAGCTGTCATTGCTTGAAAGATGATTTCAGGACATTCTTCAGTGGATTTTGCTGCTCCAGGAATTGCCCTATGGCATTATTTGCATGTTTTTTGGAGCGATCGTGTGAAGAGTTTGAGACCTCACTGCCTTTCCTCCACCATCTCATCTCCCTTATTAAAATGTGCTTCATAATCAATTGCTGAGAGAACTGCAGGTAAGAGACTTATGAGCCATTGTGTAACCTTAAGGCATGGTACACAGGATAGCAAGCAGTATTGAGGATCATGATTCATTTCTAGAATAGCTGGAAATCAGAAGGAGACTGAAAGAGCTCGGAGAATTAGGTATAGCCCCATAAAAAAGAAGCAAGCTTACACATTCCTAGAGGATGGTAGACAGAATATTAGATTATCCTGAAGATACCTGGATAGCTGAAGAGCAATTAGAATCAAGGTACATCAAAGAGAGAGTAGCAGAGATATAATGGTCCTAGATAAACACCCTTCTAGATGTTTGCACTGGCCTTTGTTCACCACAGGTATTTTCTGTTTGAGCCATCCTTTTTATATCTACCTTTTCCATTAAAGCATATTTGTAGAAGAATAAGCCCAGTATGGAGGTTACTGGAAGAGAATGTTATATTTATTGTTATTTTAATACTATAATATTTCATTAAATAATTGCTGTATTATTATGTCAAGGTACCACTGAAATATTGTTACTTATTATTAATATGAAATATTATCACGGTTGAGTGGCAGTTATTTCTAGGCTGGGGCTCTTAATCTTTTTTGCACAATGGATCTCTATGGGAATGTAATGAACCTATAGGCCACTTTTCAGAATAGTGTTTTCCAATGCAGAAAGGATAAAATACAGAAAAAAAACACAACAAAGGGAATTAATTATATTGAAGTGTAGTTAACTATATATACACACATGTACATATGTGTGTGTGTGTGTATATATGTATTCATGTATACATATATACACACACACACACATATATATGACCAGAACATTTTCTCATACGTAGGTCACAGAAGCAAGATCAACAGTCACCTCTATTTTTCCAGACTCAAATGCAAGAGCTCCAGGAAAACCTAATGGGAAATAGAACCAGGAACAAAACCTCTCCACTTGCAGAGGAAGAGAAACATGGGACTAGCAGCAATAAGTAACTGATGTAATAACAGCAGCAGCAGCAGCAGCATACAACCCTAGAGGCAGCCCTAGGTTTTGTCACAATTGTAAATGAAATTACATGAATGCTGGATGTACTTAACAGAAGAGGGTTTAACTTGTGTTGCAAATGTTGAGCGATTCCAGACTGTCTTCAGAAATAGAGTCATGGCTTGAAAGTACTCCAAACACCAAATATCCTATAGATGATAAGCTACTGCCTTTATATGCACATACACATGCATGTGTGTGTTCCTCACAAAAAACTAGAAAGGTGGGAAATTAAAGGGTTATTATTCCTATTTTATAGATTAGAGAACTGAGACTCTGGCAGGATGTGAAATTACTTGTTTAGGCTCCCACTGGGAAGTGTCAGAACTATTGCTTCTAAGGGGCAGCTAGGTGGAGCAGTGGATAAAGCACTGGCCCTGGACTCAGGTTCCTGAGTTCAAATCTGGCCTCAGACACTTGACACTTACTAGCTGTGTGACCCTGGGCAAGTCACTTAACCCCCATTGCCCTGCAAAAAAAAAAAAAAGAACTATTGCTTCTTTTTCCTTATGTTTTCTGTTTTCTAGCTAGCCATTTGCTTCTCTAGGGTTTTGGAAAGTAAAAAGTAGAATTTGGGCAAATTGTAATGGAGCTCTCCCATTAAATCCCATTAATTGCCTCAAATACACCATTTAAAGCCCAATATAACTAAAAAAATAAAATAACAAGAACTTGTTCTGATATTTTTTCTTTTAAATGTGCAATAACTATTCAACCAGACTATTCAGCCAAGTAAAATATAATGTTATTTAAATTTATTTAACGTGGGAAATAGGAATGATATTTACAAAGTTCTTTGGCTACCTGAGTCTTTGTTCAATTTCCTTTGTCTCAGAAGATTTATTCAGAGATGTTTGGATTTGATTAGATATCCTGAAGGCCATCTTCTCTTTCATTTTATTATCTTCCCTCTTGATTTTTTTTTTGTATTAAAGGTTTTAATTGACTTTTCTTCCTTCTAAGGTCTTGGGTGATTTCAACCCCTCCCCCCCATTCCCTTACTGCTGAATTTTTACTCTATCCCCTTTGATGGCATATTCCCTTAAGGTTGAGCCTCAAAGATGTTTCACCCACCTCCTTCATTGGGAAATTTACTTTTCACTAGCCTCAGTCTCTGCCCCAAGTGTCTTCTGGGGAGAATAGAGCTGGCTCCAGCTGAATGCCAGTCCAGTTTCCTCCAGTTTGTTATAACTATAACCACATGTGAGTGCCCTTCTCTTGTTCCTTCTTTTCTTTAGTTCTGGATAAGTGCTGCTATAGTAACATGCTGCAAGCCCTGAGAAAGCATCCTTGATCTTTCTTATTCCTCTACCTCTTCCACAATTATTCTGCTTACATTTTTGCAAAGTGATAATAATAAAAATTGTGGGCTTCCAGCAGAAACTACAACAGATATAAGGAAATTGGTAAATGAATCCCAGAGCACAAGACAACAGGTCAGTCTATGTTACCATGTCAGAGCTTTGGGAATGATGAGGGTGCCAATTGAGTATGTCATGAACTAGTTTCTCTGGTGTTAATTCATCTGGTTATTATGTCCTTGGAATTCTTGGTGTTTTAGCATATGGAGACAACTGCAATTACTTTGAGGCAGCTAGGGGCACCATGCTATAGAACACTGGGCTTGGAGTCAGGAAGAGCTGAGGTCAAATCCAGCCTTAGAAATTTACTAGATATTTGACCCTGAGAAATTCTTTTACCTTCTCTCTGCCTCCAATTCCTCACCTGTAAAATGAGTTTAATAATAGTACTTATCTTGCAGGGTTGTTGTGAGGATCAAATGAGATAATTTGTGTAAAACTCTTAGCACCCCAACTTCTACATAGTAGGGACTATATAGATGCATGTTTACTCCCCCCCCATTACATTATCCCTTAAATATAATTTTATTTTGGAGGACTTGTGAGAATTCAGGATAATTAGAAAAAAATGTCTAGTTCTCCATATGACCATGTGATCCATATTATTGATCATGTGACTCTACCACTCTGTTGTTTCTATGTTCCCAGTTCTGGTTATTTTGTATTCTGTATTAGTTGATGACTGTTTACTCATGTCTTTTGTAAATTCGCTATGGTTTTAGAGATGACTTTTACCAAGAAAACTTCTTAAGTCTATAGTGATTCAAGGTTTGAAAAACAATTTTAATGGAATATTAATGAAATATTAACAAGTGCATATTTAGATACAAATTAATTTTGTTTCCCTAAGGCTGATTTGCTGTTGCCTAGACATCCCAGGCAGATGTTATAGAATGATTACAGTTAATGAAGTCAGAAGATCTCAATTTAAACCCTGGCTTTAATTTAATCTCAATTTAAACCATAGCTGGTTCTATGTTCCTGAGCAAGTCAACTAACTTCACTACACCTCAGCTTTTATGACCAGAAAATAGGAATATCATATATTCTACCTAGGTCATAAGTTTGTTGTGAATCAAGAAATTTCTAAAACTTAAATCACTGTATGAATATAAGCTAATATTCTTCATATGCAACTGCCAAGATGAATATGGTTGTAGAAACAAAATATCTGTCAGTGAAAGACTCATTTAGTTATTGTATTTGTCTTACCTTTACATAAATCTTTCTAAATTTTATGGTTACTTAAGATGTTATTCAGGCAAGTCATTGAAAGAAAGAACAATTAACTTTTGCATTGAAACTAATAGCCTTATGTATTTTCATGATGTAAATGACATCTTTTGTCTCTAATCACTTGAGACAAATTACAGATATGATATTTGAATATTCTATGATGGCTCCAATTCATGTGTAACATGTCTTTCTCTACATTTCTAGTATTTATTAAAACCAATATTTTCGACCATTTTAAGTGCACAAAAACAAACAAAAAAACAACTCCTTCAAAGAGATCAAATAATTTAACTGCTAGAAGCATATTTTTATAGCCAACCCATCCTGGCAATTCTGTAAGGATGTAGTTCTATTTAAAAAAAAATCAGATGTTCTATTAGGGCTATAAAAAAGTTCTTTTATTGTTAAAGTAATGAATTGCTACACCAGTATTTGAAAATGCTAAGCCAAAATCTTTTCTTTAATTCATGTGTTTCACAATTCTGGGGTCCAAATGTAATACTTGCATAAGGATAAAAAGCACCTTTTAAAGGAATCTGTTGGTTATTTCTGTATGCCTTCTTATGTTCCACTTCTTTTTTTCAGAGGTAGACTGGCCTTCCATATGAGCAAAAATAATGGCAGCTCATTTCTGTTGAAATATTTGGGAGACAACTTACTTATTCACAGCAATTCTGTGCTGATTACATTTGGCCTAATCATGCAGGAAAATTTGAATAGATGAAGAATGGCTATGGTCCAAAGTAGGATATACAATTGGGGGAACAGTCCATTGAGCCAGTATATCATTGCATTGTTCTTGGACAAAATAAGAGAAACAGAGTAGGCTGAGTTGCATTTAGGAACTTATATGATACTTATAATGATCCCAAACTTCTTACTGAAATGAAAAAAAACAAATCTTACCTTTTTAACCCCAGCATTCTTCCACTGATTCTACATGATGATGCATCAGGGAATACTAATATCTCCAAAGAATCAGGATTACAAGTCTCTGACATGACAACAAACACATATGGTAGAAAATAAATGGACTTCAAGATATATTCAGAAATTAAGTGCAAGAATTAGCATTAAACATTCCTTCTAGATGTATGACAGAAAAAGGAAAATGGACCAATCATGTAACTAAAATAAGGAACAAAAATAACCTTAATGATTCTCTGGTACCCCCATCATGTTAAAAGAAAGGCAGATGAATAGCCCATTGTCACATCTTTTTTATTGAAGAGCATGGACAGGAAGTACACGGGATGATAAATGATGGATGTGTTATGATTTGTACCACTGGAAAAAGTGACCACATCAAGATGATCATAGGCACTGAAGAACTGTAATTTGTATCAAGTAAGCTAATAAAATCATTATTATTCCCATTTTATTTTCAGGACATAGAGATCCTGCACTGTTGAAATCATTCAACAAACATTTAAACAATTTGTGTAGAGTACTGTATTTGGTGATCCCTGCATCTCCAATTGCCTAAGGAAGAACTTGAACTAGATTATTCATGGACCTCTCAAGCTCAACCGATCCAAAACAGAACTCATTATATTTCTTCCCAGCTGTACCTACTTATTACTATAGAAAGCACCTTTATCCTCACAGTGTCCCAAGCTCATAACCTAGATGTTATCCTTGAATCCTCACTCTCTTTCACCTTCAATATCCCATCAGTTGCCATTACTGTTGTTTCTACCATAATAATATCTTTTGTGTATACAGTCTTATCTCCTTTGATATGATGCCACTCTAGTGCAGGATTTTTTCATCTAACACTTGGACTGTTGCAACAGGTTGCTGATTGGTCTCCTTTCCTTTCAGTCCACTCTCTAGTAAGCTGTCAAACTTATTTTCCTAAGGCATAAGTCAAATAATTTCACCTACGTATTCAATAAAGTGACTACCTATTGCCTCCAAGAGCAAACATTAAATCTTCTCTTTGGCTTAAAAATCCCTCCATATCCTGGCCTTTCCTACCATTTTGGTCTACCCTCATGTGCTCTATAATTTGGTGATACTCATGACTGGGCAATTTCACTGGCTGTCTCGTATGTATGTCCTGAAGTTGCTCCCTCTCCATCTCTACTTCCTAGCTTACTTCAAGTCACACCTAAAGTCTTATATTTTGCAAGAAATCTTTTCTGATATCCCCTTAATTCTAGTGCCTTCATTTAAAATAAATGTATCCTTTCTATTTAAAGTTTTAATTTCCAAATGCTATCCCTACCTCCCTCCTCCCTGAGATGGCAAGCAATTGGATAATGATTATACATGTGCAATTATGTAAAACATTTCCATATTAAAAATTTGATACAAGAAGACTTGAATAAAAGAAAAAAATAAAAGAAAGAGAAAGAGATAATGGCATGTTTCACTATGTATTCAATCAATATCAATTCTTTCTTTAGAGGCTGATGGCTAGCTTCATTATTAGTCCTTTGGGATCATCTTGGATCATTGTATTGCTGAGAATAGTTAAGTCATTCACTGTTCTTCATTGAACAATATTGTTGTGACTGTGTATGGCATTCTCCCTATTGTGTTAACTTCAATATGCATGAATTCATGCAAGTCTTTCCAGGTTTTTTCTGAAATCATCATGCTTGTCTTTTCTTATATCACAATAATATTCCAGTACAATCATATATCACAACTTGTTTAGCTATTCCACAATTAATGGCATCCCTTTGATTTCCTATTCTTTATCACCACAAAGAGAGCTGCTATAAATAGTTTTATATAAAGAGATCCTTTTCCCTTTTTAGATGTTTTTGGAATATAGACCTAGCACTGGTATTTCTGGGTCAAAGGGTATTAACAATTTTATAGCCCTTTGGGCAAAGTTCCAAATTGCTCTCCAGAATGGGTGGATCTGCTCACAGTTCCATCAATTGTGAAGTAGTGCCGTTTTCCACATTCCCCTTCAGCATCCAACATTTTCCATTTTTGTTATATTAGTCATTATGACAGATGTGAAGTGGTACCTCGGACATGTTTTAATTTGCATTCCTCTGATCAATAACGATTTAGAACATTTTATATGACTATAGATTGATTTGACTTCTTTGTCTGAAAACTGCTTGTTCATATCCTTTGACCAATTATCAATTGGACTTTCTCTTTGTTGATAATCTCTGATTTATTTTGTATGTTTCTTGCCATTACATAATCATATCATGTTGTCTCCCTTGTGAGACTGTGAGCTCCAGGAGAGCAGACTCTCATTTGTCATACTTTGTATCTCCAGTGCTTAGAACAGTGCGGGGTGTACAGTTGATACTTAATACGTGCTGATTGACTGACTGACTGCCCTCATGTAGGTTAGATTGCAGTCTTTAAATTATTCAAGGTTGCATTGGGAATAATACTTGGTCTCAGTGTATCACCAACTTGTAGAAGATCAAATGAGAGTGTGTATATAAAGCAAAGTCCTTACTACCATTTATTTTATAGCTCTTATAGTATATGGACAGATTGCAATTAAAATAGTCTAAGTATGTTAATTTTGGTATGGGGAGGGTATGGGAAGCAGGAGAGGACAATATTTGAAACTTAATTTATTATACAGATAATCCAGAGAAATTGATAATTATGAACATGGAAACAGGAAAGCTTGAGTTTCAATCCAGGCTGTGTGACCTGGTGTGAGTCACTTAATTCTATCTACCTCATTTTTCTCATCTGTAAAATGGACATAATAATAGCATCTTCTTTCAATGAATCTTTTGAGGACAAAATAAGATAAAAAACATTTGAAAAGTACTTTGCCAACTTTAAAGTACCTCAAAAATGTTAACTGCTATTAGTATTATTATCAGAATTGGTATTAGTTTTACCAGTGCAGTTTGGCACATACTTTGATATTTATCATCTTACGGAGTTGTCTATGGGGGCTGATATTTTAAATAACTTGCCCATAATTACACAACTAGCATTTTTCATGAACAAAAATTGATTCTCTATTCTCTATTCCACATTGCTTCTCTTCTTACTCTATGTTTACACTGTGTAAATGTAGGTGAGTGAGATTTTTCCCACCCCTTAGATACAAGTGATTTAACAGTAGTACTTAACAGTTTATAGACTATAAACTGTGATTTTAAATTATTGAGGTATTCTTTAGTAGCTTAACCACATGATAATGAAATAAGATAGAGATTGGTAGGAGCAAATGCAAATGTTATATTGTCAACTTGTCTACTCCAACACTTACCTAGAATCCATCTATCTTAGTTCCAATTGTGGTTAGGTATAGCTACCAATCAACTTAAAGGTCAAATAACAAAAATAGTAACTTGTGAGCTGAAAGGGACTGATCAGAGCTAGGGAGAGGTTGGAAAGTCATACTTAAAGCAATATGGTAGAAACCCTTAACAGTAGAAAACAAATCAGAGGAATAGAGGTAAGAGGCATCAAGAGAGGCAAGAGAGGTGCCATCTGATATGGCAAAGACATATTCCAACAGATGGCTTCCTTATGTTATTCAGCAACAGGGAAATTTTAAGTAGGGTGTATATAATGGCAAACGAATATGATGATATCTGACTGGTGGTTTCTTTCTTTCTATTCCACACTTATTGCATATGTACCACTTGGATTGTGTTAAATTGTGGGAGGAGTCATATATAAATACCCATGGATTCTGAGGCTCAGGGTCTTTGGGTCCTAGGCCTGAGACTGGCCTTATTATGAGACAGGATCACACTTTCAATAAACCTATTTTCTTTGGCTGGGAGATTTTGTTTTTTTCCTTCATCTAACACTGTGATTTAGAAATGTTTGCAACATGTAAGCTACTTGAAGTGTTCCTTTATGCCTTAGCTTCCAGAAAATTCACTGGTGGATTTATTGGTCAGCCTCAGTTGCAACTTGGTACTTTACAAATATTAAAGCCCCCCCCGAAAAAAAATTTTGAAAGGTATGAATGACTCCCAAGTACAAAATAATATCTACTTCCATTGAAATTGAATTCTGTTTTCTTTTTACTTCTCATTGCCCAGTTTTCTATTGCTTCAAAAACCATTTCAGATATATGTTTATAGCTAATTATCTCATTCATGTTGGTACTGGGTCATATACTGATTTTGATGATCATTTCAAATCCTCTGAACTTGTCCATCAGAAGTTTTGTTTTGTTTTTTCTTTCTTTTCTTTTTTTTGTATGTCCTCATCACCTAGCACAATAAATTTGCACTATTCACTGCAGCAATTGGAATGCAGTGTGTCAGGATTCACTTGCAGTTACAAAATTCTACAAAGCAAATATATTCTTATATACATTAATGAACTATAAATACAGCAGTTATGGAAAGCATTGAAGCACTTTCAATTTCTTGGTCCTGTCACACATAGTGCTCTAGTGGGTATTTAATAAATTGCTTCTGAATAAATGAATGTATGATTGCCCATATTTTCACTTCCTATCTGAATAATATTTCTTTTCTTTAACTATAAGAAAGGTATTTTTAATTGTATTAATATAGGATATAAAGCATATAACAAAGGCAAATTTCATGTTTCTTTTATTTTTTTTTTGAGTCAATTGGGGTTAAAGTGACTTGCCCAGGACCACACAGCTAGTAAGTGTCTTGGGTCAGATTTGAACTCAAGTCCCCCTAACTCCAAGTTGAGTGCTCTACTTACTGTACCACCTAGCTGCCCCTAACATTACCTTTTTTTTTTCATTTTATGTATGAGGTATTTTATTTTTTCCATTACATGTAAAGATAGTTCTCAACTTTTGTTTATACATGCTTTACAATTTCAGATTTTTCTCCCTCCCACCCCTCCCTCCCCCCTCCCCTAGACAGCAGGTAATCTGATATAGGTTATATCTATATATCTCTATACATATACATATAGATATATATATATATACACACACACATATATATATACACATAATAACATTAATCCTATTTCTGCATTAATCCTGTTACAAGAGAAAGAATCAGAGCAGTGATGCAAAACCTCAAAATAGAAAGGAAAAAAAAAAACAACAGCACCCAAAACAAAAGAAATAATATGGTTCAATCAGCATCTATACTCCACAGTTCTTTCTTTCTTTTTTTTTTTCTTGGATTTGGAGATCCTCTTCTATCATGTGTTCCCTGGAACTCTTCTGTACCATTGCATTGGTGAGAAGAATATAGTCCATCACAGTAGGTCAACACTCAATGTTGATGATACTGTGTACAACTAACATTACCTTTTAATGTTCAGATATATGATTTTATTAGTAAAGAGAACGTTTTACATGGAAACTTCCTCTAAAAATTCAGATTAGCCCTGTATTCATAAAGGCTCATCCATCAGTAATAAGAGCAACTCCTGTGAAAAAAGAATCAACCATCCCCCAACCACTAAAACCAACCACCATTGATGAAGCAGGTGAGCCAGCCTAGCTAGACTCTGAGAGAAGAGGCAAGAGAAACAAATTGAGATATCGCCTCTCCTTAGATCCTGTAGTTATAGCCCTGTTTTTAGTCCATTCAACTAGCCATGCTTCAGTGGAGCAATTCTTGTGAAAATGGAACTTTGCAAATGCCTCTAGAGACACTGTAGTCCTCTTCAGTAGCCACAGCTACTAAAGCCTGGGAAAGAAAAACTCTCAATGCCACAGTTCCTGGCCCTATCCAATGGTGCAGTAAGAAAAAAGGATATAGATTCAACCATAAAAATGACACTATAGAAGATGTACTACCATATGTTGTAGCATTGTATCTCAAGAATTATCATGTCTTTCCATCTTACACCAATATGGACCCCACGAACATACCTTGGCCATTATAATGAGCCCTTTGAGTGAAAGGTTTGTCTTGGTTTTCTATTTGTACCCACAAAACTTAGCACAGTGTTTTGTACATTCTAAGCACTTAATAAAATTTCTTCCTTCCTTTTCTTCTTTTCCTTCCTTCCCTTTCTTTCTCTCTTTTTTCCCTTTCCCTGGGTACAAAAAGCTGAAATGATATTTTCAAGGTTATACATCTAACATATACCAATATAAGAATTAAGCACAGTTTTTTTTTTAAATTTCAAGCATGATCTGATACTCACGACATCATCCCTTTGCTTTAGCTTCCCTGGGGGATAGGGATTGGACCTCTGATTTTATTGTTGTAGACATCTCCTAGTTGAGGAAATTCTCTGAATATATGATTATTCATTCCCTTCCTAGATCACTAATACCTTACCCAGGCTCATTTAGCCAATATTCACAATGCAACTATCTATTCACCATACCACACTATCTGTCACCTTCTTCAGATAGTAAGTACTTAATAGATTTTGTTGAATACTATTACTTTAATGAAAGCATAGATTCATAAATGTGGAATACAACTTACTAAGATAAAAATGATAACTCGTATGTGAAAGGTTCAAAGGTGACAGTTTTTTCCCCCTATCATCTCATGCAACCATTGCATAACACAATGGATAGAATATATTCTGTCACTTTCAGTACTAATTAGTTCCCCCGGTTCTTATTAATAAACCATTTCCAGTGTAAAGTCATAATTGCCACAAATCCCATGGTTAGGGTCAAAATGCCAACTTTTATTCATCCTTCCCTGACTAGTAGCTGCAGAATGTACACAATTGTGTCATAGCAACTCCTACTCAGAATCTCAGTTAGAAAAGACTTTCCTAACCAAATCTATGCATGAATAAGAATCCCCTCTACCACAGAATGAACAAATGATCACCTAGATGGCTCTCATGGACTGGAACACATTGTCTCCCATAGAAACCCATTCCATGTTGGGATTATTCATTGGTAGGAAGCTTTTGATTTTGGCAAGCCAGAAAATTCACCACTAGTTTCACAAATAACTGTATTTCAAAGTAATGAATAAAAAATATGTGAGAGTTTCAAAAAATGGTATATATAGTCTGAGATAAAAGTCCATTGCTAGCTCAGGTGATAATAAAAGGATGTTTGTAAGAATTGTTGAGTTAAGCTTGAAATGATAGATATGAAATCATCAGTCAGGGTAAAGAAAGATTCTTGGCATGAGTAAAGTTATTGTAGTGGGAAAACCCATAACATTGGGGTAAAAGTTGGGGTATAGTTTGTCTGGAATATAGAATACAGAGAAGATAGGGAAGTGGGGATTAAGCTTTTAGTAAGTGCCTACTATGTGTGCCAGGCACTATGCTAATCACTTTAAAAATGGTACATTATTAGATCTTTACAAAAGCCCTGCAAGGTAGATGTTGTTATCCCCTGTATACATATGAGAAAACTAAGACAAACAGAAATTAAGTGACTTGCCCAAAGTCATACAGCTAGTAAGCGTCTGAGTCCACGTTACAGTTTGTCTTCTAGACATCAGGTCCAGCAGTCTATTCATGGTGCCACTTAGTAGATGATAGAGAGAGGAGGAGGGAGAGTGAGAGTAACAGGGACAGGGTCAAGGAGAGGGACAGCAACAGGGAGGAAAGAAGGAACAGAGGGAGGGGAGGAAGAAAGGAAGGAAGGGAGGAAGGAATATTTGCAGATAATAAATGCTTAATAAATGCTTTATGGTCTAGACACTATGCTAAGTATTAGAGATACAAACACAAGAAAATAAGGTAACCCCCACCCTCATGGAGTTTGCATTCTATTTAGGGTAAGGGACAAGACACCATGGGGAGGGTGGCAAAAAGTGGGGGAAAAGTCACACATCTGACAACAGGGTATAGAGCCAATTAGGAAGTAGAATGAAGGTTCCTGCTCTCTAAGAGGTCACCTTTTAATGGAAATCCCCACACATAGGGATGGTTTCTGTAATTTAGATTGAAAGGTCCATAGGGTGAAGTAGATATTAATGGCTCTTCTTTAATGCCACTTCCACTGATAAAATCAGATCATCTTCTGAGCATGAATCCTTTGGCATCTGATAGTGCTGAGCACTATGGCGATAACTTTTTTTCCGGGTTTTTGACAAAGTTGTCTGTACCATCACCAGGAATATTTGCTAAGCTACATATCCACTGGGTTTGCTTCTCAGGATTATGACTGTGGACACTAGTTAGAAGCAATGCCATTTCTAAGGTTTGGGGATTCAAGGTCTTTGGGTTTAGTGTTTATGATAGAGTCTGATGAGAAATGGTGTTCAAAGTGGTGATAGTGGTTACTTGGCACATGCTGTCTCCTGTGTGGAATAATGGGTAGAACACTGGGCCTAGAATCAGGAAGACCTGAGTTCATGTTTCGACTCAGGCACTTATTAGCTATGTAACTCTGAGCAAATCATTTCAATTCTGTGCCTCAGTTTCCTTGACTGTAATATGGGAATAAGAGCACCTACCTCCCAGGGTTGTTGTAAGGACAAGATGAGATAATACTTTTAAAAACTTAAGACAATGTCTGGCATAAATTAGGTGTTACATAAATGTTTCTTCCCTTCCAATGTCTCTCCTTCAAAGTGACTTTCTGCTTCAGCTAGGCTCGCTTGTGTAACAAGTTGAATGGCAGTTTATAGGGTGGTGATGAGAAAGAGTTAAAAACAAAACCAAAAATTCAAATAAGGTGGTACCAAAGATAAGAATAGTGAAATCCAAGAGAGGGAAAATATTGATAAATTGACATAAATCAAAGGAAAACAACTAGGAAGAAAGTATTAAGATCTTACTTAGGAGAATTCATCAAAAAAAAAAACTTAAAAAAAAACCTAGAAATATTTAGTTTGGAGAAGAGAATACTTGTGGTTGGGGATTCTGATAGCTGTTTCTGGGTATTTGAAAGACTTTCATGCCCAAGTGGACAGCAATAGGTCTAGTGGGTGAAGGAAAGTTACAAAAAATAGATTTCAGCTAGATGTAAAGAAAAGAAAATTTTCTCTAAAAATGAGAGTTATTCAAAAGCGAAATTGACTTCCCTGGGAAATCTCATGTCCTCTTTAATAGAAGTTTTCAAGCAATAATCTGAGTGGCCACTTGTTGGGTATATCATAGAGGAGATATTTGTTCATATTTGAATTAGTTCAGATGCTCCCCCCAACATCCCTATAAACCCCTAGATTCTTTGATTCTGTAATACAGCATGTATAGAGGTTCTGAAAATACTTTTTATGTTAACACATCTGACAATAGAATATTCTTGAGAAATTCTCAGTTAAGCAGAACAGGTGTGGGATTGACAGATTCACATCATGGCATTTCTAATTCTGAATAATGCTTTAAACTTTCAGTTCCAGCAATGCTTCCTGTTTATAATTCTTTGCCTTCTATTCTATCTGTGTTGATATATTCACAGAGGGGAACAGTGGATGATGGATCCCGGGAACAGAAGGGATTCAGCAAAGTTTGAAGACTATTTCTCATTCTCAAGTTGAAAAAATGGCAAATGTGAGAGGATGAGTGTGAAAACAAGTACTTTCTTTCTCACCTCTTCTCTTTCTCTCTTTCTTTTTTCTCCATTCTGAGTTATTGGCAAGCCTGCTTAGAGGCCCAGTGAGGAACACACAACAAGAAATAATATGGAAACAGAGCAAACAAGAAATATGCTTTAAATTCTTGTTTCCTTCTACTCATTCTCATTTAGCTATTGGGTAAAGTGAACAATGTCTCAAATACAACCCCCCACTACGTATGGGAAGGCTTGACACTGTTCACTTTACCAGTGCCATTTGCCTACTAATATTAACGAGAAAGCCCACCCATGAGAACTTGCTGAGGCAATAAATTTAAATATTTGTTGATCTACTGAGATCCTTCTCCATGCACAGTGAATTGTTCACATTCAATCTGTAGGAGAAAATTTTGTCAATCAAAAACCATTCATTAAATGCCTACTATAGGCTCTGAATAGTGCTAAGCACTAAACTGTATCCTTTCCACTCTGCTTCCCATACGTTCTCCCATGTCATCAGAGAAATATGAAAAGGAGTTGGACTGGTTCTGTACTTAGATAACCAATGGATATTCCCATACTTCACTGACATCCATGCAATGTGAAAGGATCTGGAAGAAGACCCGTTACAAATTGGGAAGACCTCTTGTGGGGGATTTCTGGGAGGATAAAGCTACAATGGGAAAAACTGCATATGCATGAGATTTTGATCTATTACATTTGAAAGATTTCCCACATACTTGGGCTCATAGATCCATCAAAGTAAACATCATACTTGTAAAATAGTAATCAATTTAATCAATGTGTTGGACAATATGTATAAAATCTCATTATAAATACCATGGGGTACAGTTTCTATCCTCAATAACCTTATGTCAAGTTAAGGAAGAAATATCAAACCACATGAAAAGATAGGTAATAATATATTAAATATACTTTACTCTGCATTCAGACTTCATTATTTCTTTTTCTGGATGTATTGATGAGAATTGTGAAGTCATTAATGGTTGATGATCATATAATGTTGTTTTTACTGTGTACCATATTATATTTCTGCTCACTTTACTTTGTGTCAGTTCATGTAAGTCTAGTACTTTCTCAAATATGTCTGCTGATCATTTCTTATAGCACAGTAGTATTCCATTACATTCATATACCACAACTTGTTCAGCCATTCCTCAGTTGATGGGCATCCCTTCAATTTTCAGTTCTTTGCCAACACAAAAAGAGCTCCTACAAATGTTTGTAAACAAGGGTCCTTTCTCCTTTTTTATGACCTCTTTGGGTCATGGGCATAGTAGTGACACTGCTGGGTCAAAGGGTATGCACAATTTTATAGCCCTTTAAGCAGGCATAGTTCTAAACTTTTCTCCAGAATGGTTGGATCATCTCACAACTCCACCAACTAAGCATTAGTGTGCCAACTTTCCCACATCTTCTCCAACATTTGTCATTTTCCTTTTTTGCCATATTAGCCAATTTGATAGGTGTGAGGTGGTACCTCAGAGTAGTTTTAATTTGTATTTCTCTAATCTATAGTGTTTTGAACATTTTATATGGCTATAGATAGCTTTAATTTTTTTTAATATGAATACTGACTGTTTATATCCTTTAACCATTTATGAATTGGAGAATAACTAATATTCATATGAATTTGATTAAGTTCTCCATATGTTGGAGAAATGAGGCCTTTATCAGAGACACTTGCTGTAAAAATGTTTCCCAGCTTTCTGCTTTCCTTATAATCTTGATGCAAAGCACTGTCATTTAAAAAATAATAATAATAAACATTTCATTAAAAGTTTTTAAGTTCCAAATTCTATCCCTCTTTATCTCTGTCCCTTTGCCCTTCCCTGAGGTGGTCAGCAATCAGATATAGTGTGTGTGTGTGTGTGTGTGTGTGTGTGTGTGTGTGTGCAGTTATGTAAAACATTATGATATTAGTTATTTTGTATAAAAAATTAAAGTGAAAAAATAGCATGCTTCCATCTGTGTTCTATCGATTTCAGTTCTTTCTTTCAAGGTGAGTAGTATGCTTTATCATTAGTACTTTGGGATTGTCTTGGATCATTGTATTTCTAAGAATAGTTAAGTTATTCCCAGTTCTTCATAAAAAAATATTGCTCTCATTGTGCCCAATGTTCTCCTGGTTCTGCTCACTTCAATATACATCAGTTCATATAAGTCTTTCCAAGCCTTTCTGAAATCTGCCTGCTTATTATTTCTTATATCACAATAATATTTCATTACAATCATATACCGCAGCTTGTTTAGCCATTCTCCAATTGATGAGCAGTCCTTTGGTTTCCAATTCTTAACCACCACAAAAAGAGATGCTATAAATAGTTTTGTACAAATAGGTCCTTTTTTTTCTTTTTTTGGGATGCCTTTGGGATGTAAACCTAACAATGCTGTTACTGGATCAAAGGGTATGCATAGTTTGAAAGCCCTTGTTACAGTTCCAAATTATTCTCCAGAATGGTTGGATCCATTTATAACTCCAAGTATAGTGTATTGGCATTCCTGTTTTCCCACATCACCTCAAACTTCGAACATTTTCCTTTTTTGTTATATTTGCCATTCTGATGGGTGTGAAGTGATACCTCAGAGTTGTTTTAATTTGCATTTCTCTGATCAGTCGTGACTTAGAGCATTTTTTCTTATGACTATATAGAGCTTTGATTTCTTTGTCTGAAAACTACCTATTAATAGCCTTTGACCATTTATCAGTTGTGGAATGGCTTAAATTTTTATAAATTTGACTCAGTTCTCTGTATATTTGAGAAATTAGGCCTTTATCAGAGATACTTGTTTTAAAAATTCTTTCTCAGTTTTTTACTTATGATCCTGGTTAAATTAATTAGTTTTTTGTGTATGAAAAAGCTTTTTAAATTTTATGTAATCAAAATTATCTAAATTATATTTTGTATCAAAGCACTCTCTTTGGCAAAAAAAAAGTCCTAGTATTGTAGGATTGTGGGTAGGGAAAGTATTATCATAATGATTTTTATTCTCTTTTGCAAAGGATATAGAAAGTATGTAAGTAGAATTTCACTGGGACTAAAAAACTTGAAGGAAATATTGCTTATAATTTATCTTCATCAATCAGTTCTATGTTTGGTGACTATAAAACTAGTCTGATGAATTTTACTTTCATGCAATCAACTATAACACACTCACCTAATAATCTAATTAACATCACCATAAATGACACAGCCATTCAAGAGGGCAAGTAGAGATGTAATTCTGGAAGGAAAGAAGGAAGGAAACAAGGAAGGAAGGAAGGAAGATTTATTAAGCACTTACTGTGTTTCATACACATGTGCTAAATGCTTACAAATATTATTTGATCCTCACAACAATGCTTGGAAGTAGGTACTATTATTATTCCCATATTATGGTTGAGGAAACTGAGGCAGACAATAGTTAAATTAATTGCCCAGGATAATATAGCTAATATATTTCTGAGACTAAATTTTATTTCCGATCTTCCTGATTCCAGGCTTAGGACTCTTTCCTCTATGCAATGTTTTCTTCCCCTAGAAATGTAATAAATACTGAATAAATAGGAAGCTAGATAATCAGGTAAATGGCATGACATATAGAGAGGTAGAAAAAATGGTAGACTGGCAAATTATAAATAGATTTGAGAGTAGTCTTCAAATAAATAACTGAAAGCTTTGGGAGTAAATGAGATTTCAAAAAGAGGTTCAGAGAAAGAAAAAAGGGGACCAAGGGAAGAAATGTGAGAGAGCAACACCCTTAAAAGGAAGAAAAAGACAATAACTAAGAGGAACAGGCAGTGAAGGATTTTTAAAAGGTATGGAAGAGTAAGAGAATAAGTATCTCTGAAGCCAAGAGAAAAGAGAGATTGTTGTCTCTATCTTTAGAATCAAGTACATTGCCCAGATCCTGATAGGTACTTGTTTTGTTGTAGTCATTGTTGTTGTTATTGTTGTCTTGTTTTTGTTTTGTTTTTCTTTGCAGTTCAATGAAGGTTAAGTGACTTGCTCAGGGTCACACAGCTAGTAAGTGTCAAGTGTCTGAGGCCAGATTTGAACTCAGGTCCTCCTGAATCCAGGGCCTGCACTTTATCCATTGTGCCACCTATCTGCCCCATGATAGGCACTTAATATATGTTGGCTGAATTGAATTGAAACTGAAAACAAATTGATTTAGTAAAGGAAAAGATAAGGTTCTCAAGAAAACCTTCACTAAAATCAATGAAATTTCCCATGTGCTTAGCACTTTAATATATGACTTTTGATTGGAGAGTTACCCAACATGTTGAAGGTTTTTCCTCTAAATCTTTTGATACTTAACATAATCTAGACAATATGTATGCTCATCCATTTTATTTTTCCCATGTGAATTATGAGACAAATATCTTTTGATTAGTCCAAGGTATCTATTAGTTGGCCATGGTTTTATACAATTTATACAAGGCAGTGGGTAGAACTATGGATAGAACACTGCTGATGGACTCAGGAAAATCTGAATTCAAATTTGGTCTCAGACATGATTATATGACTCCAGGAAAATCAGAACCTCTGATAGTCTCATATTCCTTTGTTATAAAACAGGAATAATAATAGCACCTAAGTCTGAGTGCTATCGCAAAGATACCATCTGTAAACAGAATGGTCTGGAGCAATGGAGTCAAACTCAAATAGAAATGGGTTGCTAAACCATAAATAAAGATCCTCGTAGTGTTCAGATTAATATAGGAACATATAATATTATCTATGTTCTTTTGTATTTTTCTTTTGCTAAATATTTCCCAGTTACATTTTAATCTGGTTCCACACTTGCCAATGGGCCACATGTTTGATAATGCTGGTTTAATGATACTCATCCTCTATAAGGAATACCTCTACCTTTAGACTTCATTCAAGGAATACATTCCTCCTGATAATTACAAACATTTTTGGTGAACAGCCAATGCCCAGACTTTTCTTACTTGATATTAATAGTCAAAGAATCATTAAACCAGTGTCTCTAGTTGCCTTTATCAAAGACTCTTAAATGATTTTTAACATATTCAAGAGACTACTCATTGAAGAAGAGCTTTTATTGTTTTATATTATTGAGTCAAGTATGTGTGTGTATTGGGGGAGTGAAATTTTAAAAAAATAATAGAAGGATTATATATCCTCAGTAGATTTCAATCTATTCTGTGATTATAATGATGTATTCCACTTTGGAAAATAATTTGCAAAAGATTGCTTTCTTGTATTTTTAGCCAGTGTACTCTGTAGATGAGTAATTCATTCTCCAAGGACTTGATAAAGAGGAGAAAATAGATGAATTATTAGGTGTTGCCATCTTTTCTCTCACATTTTCTGGAAAGCAACATTATCTTTAATCTTTTCTATTATTTTGCTATGCATCCTTCCCTGATGTATGGTATAAAATAATCTTTTGCTGTTTCAAATATTTTTTTTATCACTTCCAGCATGGATTTCCTCTGTGTGTACTTTGTCTGATTTGACCTCATCTTCTTAAGCATAATTATTTTTCCTTAAAACAAACAAACTAAAAACAGGGAGGAAAACCACAAAGCACTGAGCTATTAGAATACAAATGTAGTATTCCCACTGTTAAGTGTCATGAAAATAGATTATAATGGAAGATAAATCTGTTCCATTTTTCTATCTATTTGTTATCCTCTTGTCAGAATTATATATAATTGTGAACACTAATGCATTTAGGGCTGTGGAAATCTGTTATTTACTCATCTAACAAATATTAATTACTTAATGTGTGAAAGGTACTGTGTTAAATAGGCAGAAGCTAGATGACCCAGTCTATAGACAGCTGGGACTAGATAAAGGAAAATGTGATTTAAAATCTTGCCTCAAACATATGTGTCTGTTTCAGTTTCCTCTAATAAAAGATGGGGATCACAATATTATCTACCTCCCAGAGTTGTTGGGATGATTAAATGAGATAATATTTGTAAAGGACTTAGGACAGTGCCTGGTGTACAAAAGGCACCTAAATTGTCCCATACCATGAGGTTACAAAGAAAAGAAAAAAAATGGAAAAGAAAAGTCATTGTTCTCAAGGACTTCACAATTTAATAGGGAAGACAACATGCATATAACTGTAAAAACAAGAGATATAAAGGATAAATGGGGCGGCAACTTAGAATGAATGCACTAAAATTAAAGATGCCTAGGGAAAACATATTATAGAAAGGGATACCTTAGCTGAGACTTGAAGGGAGCCAGGGAAGTGAGGAGGTACAATTGAGGAGGAAGATCATTCCAGGCATGGGGGACGGCCAGTGAAAATGTTCAGAGTCTGGAGATGGAATGTAGCAATCAAGGAATATTAAAGAGGTTAGTGTCATTATATAACTGTGATAAAATAATGGGATTTGGTAGATGCCCAGGGGCCCCACCTAAAGATTGATTTGGAATTGATTGAACTGGGTGAGACTGAGAAACCGACTGAGAACCCACTTAAGAATGACTAAATCAAGATTACACCTGGCTGGCCCTGAGTGGGGTATAGTTCTCAGAGGCTGTGGACTATGCCTTAATAGGAGACTACTCTCAACCAATCAGCTTCTAGGACCTCCCCTTTCATGGAGGGAGACAGGAAGTATGAAGTTGAGGCTTGCTTTCTGGATCTCTTTTTTTCATCTGGGATTTTTGCATGGTGGCAGCAGGGGCAGAACAGAGTAGAAAGATCTACTCCATGTGTTCTCCATAGAAGTGTGGATAGCTAAATAATAAAGATGTAAATAAATAAATAGCTTTCTCAACTTCTCTCTCTAATATGCTTTAATAAACCCTTAAAAGCCTAAACTCTTGCTGAATTTATCAGTAATTGTATCCAGTTCCCCCCCAAAAAAAAACTGGGGGGGGAGGCGGGTTAGGACCCACATTTAGATTTTAAACATCACATAACAAAGTACACAAAAGCAAGTAAAGTGTAAAAATACTGGAAAGGTAGAAAGGAGCCAGGTTACAAAAGTCTTTGAAATTCAAACAGAGGATTTGCTATTTGATTCTGTTACTAAGAGGGGCAACTAGGTGGAGCAGTGGCCCTGAAGTTGGTAGGACCTGAATTCTAATATCACCTCAAACACTTATTAGCTTTGTCACCTGGGCAAGTCACTTAACCCCAATTGCCTTAAACATCTGGGGCCATCTCCAGTCATCCTGTTATAAATCTTGCCACTCAAGCCAGATGGCTCTGGAGGAGAAAGTGAGGCTAATGACTTTGCACAGCCCTTCCTCGCTTAAATCCAATTCATTGCAAGTCATGACATTTGTCATGCTCCTCTTGGAGAATTAAGGACAAACAACAAAAATAGGAAGCCACTGTATATTGCTGAATAGAGAATGATATAGTTAGACCTTCATTTTAGGAAGGTCAATTTGTCATCTGAGTGGAGGCCACATTGGAGTGGAGAGAAATATAAGGCAGGGAGAACAACTAGAAGGCTATGGCAATATGTTGGGCATAAGGTGATGAGGGTCTGTGCTAGAGTCATGTCAATTTCTGATAAAGGAAATGGGCTTATGTGAGAGACACTAAAAAGGGGGAAACAACAGGACTTGGCTACTGATTGGAGATGAGGAGTGAAAAAGAGCTAGGACTTGAGAATCACCTCCAAGTTGAAGGCCTGGGTGACTGGGAGGATGTCTATTCCTATGTCTGTGCTCAACCTCTCCTGTTTGATAAGATATAACAACAAACAGTCCCTCTGGAAAGACTTCCAGGTCCATAGCCTCGGGTGATAATTTTTCTCTCCTTCCTTATTTTGTCCTAGAATACTTTGTTTATATCTTTTGTCTGCATCACAGCCTATCCCTGAATATCCTTATCTGTATCTTATCCACTTAGAGGCAGGGAGATAGCTCAGTGGATAGAAAGCACTGGTCTCAGAAACTTATTAACCTGGGAAACCCTGGTCAAGTCACATAACCCTGTTTGTTTCAATTCCTGTAAAATGAACTGGAGGGGACAGCTAGATGGTGCAGTGGATAAGGCACTGGCCCTGAATTCAAGAGGCCTGAATTTAAATGCAGCCTCAGACACTTGGCACTTACTAGCTGTGTGACCCTGGGCAAGTCACTTAACCCTCATTGCCCTGCAAAAAATAAATTAATTAATTAAAATGAACTGGAGAAGAAAATGGCAAACAATTTCAATATCTTTGCTGTGAAAACCCCAAATGGAGTTACAAAGAGTTAGACATAACTGAACAAGAACACCACCAAAAATCTTATCTGTTTCTACAATGAAGTAAAATTTAAAATCCTCTAGGCAGGGACTGAAGGTTTGTTTGATTGTTTGTTTTTCCCCTCTAGTCTCTGTATCATCAATGCCTAGAACATTGACTTATACCACATGGCAGTTGTTAAATAAATGGGGTTTTTTTGAATCACATGCTCACTTATTGTATTCATTCTGAAGACAAAAATCAAGCTATGGTCATATCTACACAATTAACTTGAAGGCATTTTCACTTGAATCCAAGCTATACAATCAATCAGGAGGGAGCATTTCAGTTTGAGTTGAATTGAATGAGTAACTCAATTATGTAAATACAGCTAATGCCTCACTGGTTTCAACCCTATTTTGTGAATCTTATATATGTATAGATAAGTACATGTTATCAAAAATGTGTTTGTATATCTCAAGGCATTTCTTTAATACATGAGGCAACAAGGGACTTTTATTCCATATTCATGCAATTTTTTTTAAGTAGCCTACTGCATGGGGAGTTCCACATAATAGATGTTTAATATATGTCTGTAGATTTGATTTTACTTAAGCTACTTATTGAGTTATTTAAATGAATAATACATTTTATGAAAAATTTAATCATGCTTTAGGGTGATGCTAACAGAATAACATATTGAACCCCATTCATATATTTGTAAGAGAAATGCCCTCAAAATATCAATGAGTTCGATTAAGTGCTGTTGTTTCTACTTTACCCACATGAGGCTAATTTTGGAATAAGTGGGAGAAAAATAAGAAGGTTATTTACTTTCAGGATATGAAGAATATGGATGGAGCCTTTTCACTATCCTATATAATTTGCTACAAAAGCAAGAAAAAAGTTTGGAGATATGGCCAGTAGGGAAACAGTGAAATAGTCAAATAGTTCCAGTGGTAATAAGGGAAACAATAAAGTTGTCTTTCCAAAACTCCTTTATTGTCTAGCATCTAAAGTGTCATTTCCATATAAATTCATGAAAAGAAACCACTCACAATTCAAAGCTGCTGTAGTGATTAATTAAGATATCAAGGGAGCTAAATGAGAGGATGGAGGGAATCCTGCATGCTTTATCATTTTTCTTTTTTTGATAACCATTCCTACCAAATTCCAAGCAATAGCTACTTGCAAGGGCAGGCAAGTAAGCCTAACTGAAGCAGAAGGATACTATGAGAGAAAAATGGGAGGCAGGTAGAGGAGTTCCTATCTCAGCTGCTACTGGGATGGGGTCCTATTGTTCTTCTCAAAGTTTGTTTCTTGTTCCTCAGGACATCTGTGCTGGGATAACTTCAGCACTTGACTGGAACTGACTCCTGTATTCCTTTGCCTTGCTCTACCAATCTTTTGAAACCCCTAAGGTTAGAAACTCCTCTCTGTTAACTTAGAATATAAAAGAACAAATCAGGGGCCTTGGAATGAGGCACTTGACCCTAGAGGGGAGAAGCCATGAGGTACTTTTCCTTGGCAGCACTGCCTTTCACTGAACACGAAGAACTAAGGAATGGCCTAATGAAGGCAAAAGAACAAATGTGGAAGAAAGATGAAATAGACCAGTCTAAGGTTCCTTTCTGAATGCCTCTGCTGCTAATCTAAGCCTGTGGTTACCTGGGAGGAATAAGGAATGGATTGTCTATTATGTTCCACAGTTTCTCCCAGGTAATTCCTTTATTGGTGATCACAGTTCTCCCAGAAACAAGCTCCCTAGCCTATATTTTTAATCATAAAAGTATTTTGTTATTTTCCAGTTATATGTAAATTTAGTTTTCACCATTTGATTTCTTAAAATTTTTAGTTCTTAATTTCTCCCTTCCTCCCATCCCTTCCCCCTCACCAAGACAGAAAGCAACCTGATATAGGTTATATATGTACTGTGGGGATGAATTTTTAATTGGAGAGTGTTAGCTAAGTCGCTCACTTCAATATTGGGCAAGGAAGGAGACCGGCAGCCTCCCTCAAAACAGAGCAGGATTTATTTTAACGAGAACAAACTTTAAAAAAACACACACACACAAACGGGATCAGTAGAATCAAAGGAAAAGAAATAAAATGGGGAAAGGGAAATTATACAACCTGAAAAAACACCACAGCCCAGGAATTAGCTGAGAATACACAGCAGCACTCCTGTTACCTTCCAACTTCCAGCTAGAATGATGAATTCTCCTCCCCATTCCCAGCAAACCCCACAGAGCCTCCAGCCAATTGGCTGGCCGCTCTGATAGTCACATGACTGCCCTCACCAGGCTTCCAATCATTATAATTTTGCCAGGCCCATGTAGGCGTCGGGAAATGGTGATGATGTGAGGTGCCAGCACCATGGCAACGGATACAACCAGTGGGTGGAGCACCAGGTCATTTGCGGAGCCCCAGGCCAATGCGCCAAGGTTTTTTTGTTTTGTTTTGTTTTGTTTAATTCTAACAAAAAGATAGGGTCATAAAAACCTCAAATAACAATTGATTCTTTCCAGTACAATCACATTAAACATATTTCTGCATTAGTCATGTTGTAAAAGAAGAATCGGAACAAAAGGGAAAAACCTCAAAAAACAAAAACAAAAGTAGAAAGAGTTCAATCTGCATTCAGAATCCACAGTTATTTTTTTTTCTGGATGTGGAGAACATTTCCCATCATGAGTTCTTTGGAATTGGCTTGGATCATTATATTGCTGAGAAGAGTTAAGTCTATCACAGTTGATCATCACACAATATTGCTGTTACTGTGTAAAATGTTCTCTTCGTTCTTCTCGCTTCATTCAGCATCAGTCCACTTAAGTCTTTCCAGGTTTTTGTGAAATCAGCCTGCTCATCACTTTTTACAGCACAATAGTATTCCATTACATTTATATACCACAACGTGTTCAGGCATTCCCCGATTGATGGGCATTCTCTCAATTTCCAATTCTGTGCCACCACAAAGAGAGCTGCTATTAATATTTTTATACATTTCCATACTTTTCCCTTTTTTATGATGTCTTTGGGATACAAACCTAGTTGTGGTATTACTGGGTCAAAATGTATATACAGTTCTACAGCCCTTTGGGCATAGTTCCAAATTGCTCTCCAGAATGGATTAATCGGTTCACAACTCCACCAAGTCATTAATGTTCCAATTTTTCCACAGCTTCTCCAACATCATATTTTTTAAATTTTTTATCATATTAGCCAATTTGATAGGTATCAGGTGGTACCTCAGAATTGTTTTAATTTGCGTTTCTCTAATCAATAGTGATTTAGAGAATTTTTTTCATATGGCAATAGATGGCTTTGATTTCTTCATCTGAAAACTGCCTGTTCATATCCTTTTACAATTTCTCAATTGATAAATGACATGCATTCTTATAAATTTGATTTAGTTCCCAATATATTTGAGAAATCAGGCCTTTATCAGAAACACTGGCTGTAAAAATTATTTCTCAGCTTTCTGCTTCCCTTCTAATCTTGGCTGCATTGCTTCTGTTTGTATAAAACCTTTTTAATTTAATGTAATCAAAATCATGAATTTTGCATCTCATAATATTCTACCTCTTGTTTGATCATAAATTGTTCTCCTCTCTATAGATATGAGAGGTAAACTATTCCTTCCTCTCCTAACTTACCTATGGCATCACTCTTTGTGTCTAAATAATATACCCATTTTACCTTATTTTAGTATATGATGGAACATGTTGATCTATGCCTAGATTCTGCCATACCATCTTCCAGTTTCCCCAGAAGTTTTTGTCAAATACTGAGTTCCTATCCGAGAAATCAATCTGATATAGGTTGTATATGTACAATAAAATTAAATATATTTCTGCATTAGTCCTGCTGTGAAAGAAGAATAAGAACAAAAGGGAAAAACCTCAAAAAAAAACCAGCAGCGAAAAAGAAGAAATGGTATGGTTCAATATGCATTCAGAATCCACAGTTCTTTTTTCTGGATGTGGAGAATATTTCCCATCATGGGTTCTTTGGAATAAATCACATATTAATTAAACCAACACCATACTACTGACTGGAAAGAATATGGAGAAAGGAGTGGGGGTGAGGCAGGGTGAGGAGACAAGATCTTGTAGAATGGAACATGTAGATGAGTTGATGTTGGAAAGCTTAAGGGCCACCTCTTCATCATAGACTAGGAAAAGATCAACTTCTCAGTGTTGTTGAGGGCATTTTTCTATATGTATGCCACATGTATAATAGGGAAGCATATGGTTTGTGCTGAAGTTTTCCCTTCTGTAACCACATCACTATCCTATCTTCTCATCAAAAATAGCTCTAAATATATACTTTATATGGCTCCCAAATTCTTAATTAATGTTTGTTTCAGTAAGTACTTATTGTTAGAAACAGGTAAACTGAGGCATAACTCCCAGTCTAGTGCAAAGAAGGAAGGCCATTTTATTATAATTTTGCAAGAAAGGGCAAGCACTCTAGAAGAGTGGTTCATCTTGCCACAGCAAAACTTCCCTTTTTATCCTAGATCTTATGCAAGGTCCCACCCCCATCCAGGTTCACATTCTTCATGACACTTCTAAACATGTAGACCACCACCTCCCATGTGGCGATACTGCTGCCCCCATCTCATGAGACAACCAGAACCTGGGATTATATGATTCTTTGTTATCTAACTTCAGAAAACCTCTGTTGACTCATCAGGGAAAGGAAGGAAAATCTTGGGGAGTGAGGATAAGCTTCTAGGTCCTGAACTACATAGCCTGTTCTTATCTGAAAGGAGCATCCTCCATTGGTTAACTGTTACCTCAAAAGAAAAAAGGAAAGAATGGTAGAGATGGGGACAAGGGGGAGGGGGGAGAGAGAGAAGCCTCCAGGACTTGAATAATGTATCCTGCCTACTGAGGAGGACACACCATTTGTCTCACTTATCAAGCATCTGCTATGTGTCATATACTTCCTCAGGCCCAGGGGATTCCAAGGTGAAATGAAATAATCCCTTCCCTCAAGGAACTTATAGTCTATGCAAAGGAACAATAGATACACATAAGTAAATTAAAGATGTATTCAAAGTATATACACAATAATTGGAAAGGAGACACTAACAACTGTCAGGGTATGAGGAAGGGCCTGATGAAAAGAAATAACATTTGAAGTGAACCTTGAAGGGAGCTTGAGATTCTAAGAGATGAATATAACAAAGGAGATTGCATCCCTCACCTCTGTGCTTTGCAAAAGCAATGAGAGGAAAACAAGTATGGTTGGAATACGTGGCATTACTGTCTGCTCAAACCCACCATATACCATACCATTACTATGTCCATGATAGATAGATAGATATAGATGTGTTCATGTATATATGGATGACATATACACCATATATATACACATACATACACACATAATAGACGGACATACAGTGTCCAATGCCATTTCTGGATCATTAGAGTTACTTAGAAGTTAACAATCCATCAAGAAGCATATGTTAAGTGCTTACCATATGTTATTTTAGGCATCATGCTAAGTGTTAAGGATGCAAAGAAGGGGAAAAGCAGTCCTTTCCTTTAATCCTTCCTCCTTATCAAATGATTCAGAGACTGTGATCTTTTATCACTTGCAAACATATAGCATGACCAGAAGAACCTTATTCTTGAAAAGACAAATCTTTGTTTCAGGAAGATACGTAGTGTTTAAAAAAACAAAATAAGAACAACAAACTTTTTGCAAATTTCCCAAAGGCATTCTAAGCTGTTCTCTATCTCCTGTTCACTCTGGGTTCAGCTCATTGTTCAAGATATATGTGTCACTGCAAAAGTTCTGGTGGTTATCCATCTAACAGTATGCCATAATTCTGACTGAATTTATACCTATATTTATTCTTACCTGATCTTTGCTTTGTTTTTTACCATCACCTTTCCCGGCTTAGTCCTAATAATAATCTTTTTTAGGTATAACAATATTTTACTGCTCCTTGAATAATGCCCTGTTCCTAAGTGCTTTCCTAATTTTACTTATTTGTACTATCTGTGCGTCACGCTGTCAACCCTGGGTATGAAGAGAATACTTCCTGTTTGTTTTTTTTAATATGTGTATGCATAATGTTTTCCTGTTCTTTAACAGATGATAAGTGCTATTTGAAACTTCATTCCTTGCAGGCTTTAAGCCAATATCTACTTTTCAGTTTTGCATGTGAGTTCAATCTCTTCTAAATACAAGCAAAAATTTTGAAATTTTAATTTCACTCAAAATTCTTCTAGTAGCGTGAGCTTAGTAATGAGATACATGATATTGCAAACATGGGCCTCTAAGAATACATACATGGGGGGGGGGCAGCTAGGTGGTGCAGTGGATAGAGCACTGGCCCTGGAGTCAGGAGTACCTGAGTTCAAATCTGGCCTCAAACACTTAACACTTACTGGCTGTGTGACCCTGGGCAAGTCACTTAACCCCCAATCGTCTCACTAAAAAAAAAAAAAATAGAATACATACATAGGGGCAGCTAGATGGCACAGTGGATAGAGCACCGACCCTGGAGTCAGGAGTACGTGAGTTCAAATCCGGCCTCAGACACTTAACACTTACTAGCTGTGTGACCCTGGGCAAGTCACTTAACCCCAAATGCCTCACTAAAACAAAAAAGAATACATACATAGTGTATTCTTCAGTGTAGTACTTCAATATTAAAGTTATCTTGTCCTTCCTTGGAAGTGGATTGCATTTCAAATATAAAACCTTTTATTATTTTGCGAAATTTGCTCCTTTAGTTAAAAAGCCCCAATGTGCCAACTTTGTTTTCTTTTATCTAAATTGTTATGTGACTATTGTGACTATAAACAAGCAAGAGCATTATCAGTACTCATAAATGCAAAAGGAATCAAGAACTTTATTATAGAAAAAGGGCCACCCCCATTTGTCTCAAAGAAATGGATTAAATATAAACACTATCATTACTAGGCTACTATCAAGCCCTTGAGAAAAATAAGTCTCTAATTATGCACTTAGAGTTCTGCAGAAATCCTCACCCAGAAGCATACCCGGCCTCGTGCTATTAATTGGTTTTGTGAAAACAGGATGTTTGGGAAGATGATGTTAGAGGATGTAAGGGGTTAGTTTCATTGGCATGATATTATAACCACATGATATACATTAGGGTGCCCTTCCCTTATGGGAATCTTTAAGAAATACTGTATGGGGGCAGCTAGGTGGCACAGTGGATAGACCACCGGCCCTGGAGTCAGGAGTACCTGAGTTCAAATCCGGTCTCAGACGCTTAACACACACTTACTAGCTGTGTGACCCTGGGCAAGTCACTTAACCCCAATTGCCTCACTAAAAAAAAGAAAAACAATAAAAAAGAAAAAGAAAAAGAAGTACTGTATGTTTCAAGGGGGGACAAAAACAGTGGCTGTTTGCTTCTGCATTGTGAAAACCTTATGCAGATTTCTAAGCAAATGTCTTTGCATATCATCAACATAATAGTATTAATAAAACAATAGCTAATATTTATATAACTCCTACTATGTTCCGGGCACTCTGGTAAGAACTTTATAAAGATTATCTCTCTTGATTCTCACAAAAATCCTGGGAGGTGTGTGCTGTTATTATATCCATTTTACAATGATGGAAACTGAGACAAATAATTGAGTGACTTGCCCAAGGTTACACAGATACTGAGTCCCTGAGTCCAGACTTTAACTTAGGCCTTCCTGACTCCAGGACCAGCACTCTATCCATTGTACCACCTTGGAGTTTTATCAGGAATATGTGTAACATAGTCACTTTATAACATTTTAGGAGGCTTGTGTGGATAATAATTCAACTGAATTCAACAAATATATTTACTGTCTTCTAGGTACTAGTCTCTATCTAGCTGCTAGTGTTATAAAGAGAAAAATGAAAAAAAAAACCCTTCTCCCAAATACCTTACCTCCTACCTCTAATGGTATAGGAGGAGTGGGAAAGGTAGGGGACATATAACATGTGCAAGGATAAATACATAAGAAGTTTTACAAGATAGGATAGGAATTGGCCTATGATTTCATTATACAGAGAACTCTTTCTGCACATTTTCAGCAACTTATATAGTGTTTGGGGATTGCCTAGAACAGTGCTTCTTAAAATCTTTCCAATCGAGAACACTTTGCACTGGAGAAATTTTTACATGATGCCAGGTATATAAGTGTGTGTGTGTGTGCATGTGTGTGTATGTATGTATGCATATGTATATGCATATGTGTATATAAGTATGTATGCACATGGATATATATTCACATATGTGTGTATGCAGATATACGTGTATATACGCATATATGTGTATATACATATATATATATACACAGACACATCTACATCTACATATACACACCTACACCTACACATATACCTACACATACACATACACATACACATATACATATACATATACATATACATATACATATACATATACATATACATCCTTTTATGTGAAATAGGCCATGACTATTTATCCACACATTCGCCTTTTGCAGTTACCTCTTAGGTTGGCTTCTAAAAGAAAAAAACTGGGGCAGTACTAGAATGATTCAGAATCATAATGCAAATGTACAAAGTGAATGGAGTTATTACAAACCAGCTGAATCATTGAACCACAATTGCCTTAATCTATTTTAGAATCTCCAGCCTCCCTTAAAGTTCAACTCTTCCATGATCTTCTCCATGACACCTGTCCAAATGTTGGGAGTGACTCGTGTTTTTATAAGTTTTTACCCAGTTAGGAAATTATGTCATAGAACCTTATTACTTTACATGGGATGGGAATTACTGATCACTTTAGTTTATGACCTCTCACCCTTACAATGGTACCTAGAATTTTAGATATGGTAATACATAGACAATCTTATCTATTCCCTTCACTTTATAGATCAAACAACCAAAACATATTTATTTATTAAGTACTTACTATTTTAGTAGTACCGTGCTAGGTTTCAACAATATAAAGACAAAAATAAAAGAGTTTCTGTGCTCAAGGAAATTATATCATCTTAAGGAAAGCCACATGTACAGGTATAAGTGCATACAGAATAAATGTAAGGTAATTTTAGGGACAAAAACAAACAAGAAAAGAAGTATGGGTGTGTCTTAAATTTAACAAGATCACAACAAAACCACTCTGTGCTTCCTTTTATAATTTTTGGTTTCTCTTGTTCATCAAAAAATGTTTAATTGATACTCTTTTTTTTCCTATTTATCACCACCCATAAACCTACCCTCTCACTCCTATTCCTGAGAAGATCTTCCTTTTGTGTGTGTGTGTGTGTGTGTGTGTGTGTGTGTGTGTGTGTGTGTGTGGCAATGAGGGTTAAGTGACTTGCCCAGGGTCACATAGCTAGTAAGTGTCAAGTGTCTGAAGCCAGATTTGAACTCAGGTCATCCTGAATCCTGGGCTGGTGCTTTATCCACTGTGCCACTTAGTTTCCCACAGATCTTCCTTTTAATAAATTTTTGTAGGCCAAAACAAATGAAATTGGCCTATAAGCTATGGATGAGAATGCAGGACTTAATTATCATCTTCATTGCAATGACCTCTCTGCCAGGAAGCCAAAAGTAAACTAGAGACTGAAAAAAAGATAATCTTAAGTGAGCCCAAATAATAATAATAGATCACACTTAAATACCACTTTAAGATTTGCAAAAAAGCATCATGGTGGAATGCGTGGAGATCTGGTATTGGATTAAAAAAGACTTGCATTCAGGTACTTCCTTTGACATTCACTGGCTCTGTGAGTGGGAAAATCACTGAAACTCTCATTGTTGTGATCAATACTCTAAGAATCTAATTGGCTGACCTGCATTGGTGGAAGGGGTTTGCTTAACTGGTAGTTCCTGGTACCAATGAAATCACATGTACAGGCTCTACAAATATTCCTTTTAAATTGCAAAATACTTTATATATAGGGGCCTGCAGGAAGCATCTTCCAGCAAGAATTTTAGAAAGTCTTCTTTAGAGCTTTAAATGAGTATAAAAGTAAAGCAGTAATAGAGGATTATAACTGTGACCCAACTCAAATGGATCTCATTTGAATTCCTATATACTTCAATCAAGTTTAATGGTTCCCTTGAACTATCTGTTTGTTTAGAACAGTAGGGGGAAGGTTGAGAAATGGCATATTGCTGGAGGAGAAAGTAGGGAAGATTTGAGATGGAAAGGCCAGGATATTTGATAGAGAACTCTCTACCCTTCACTTCTTTGTATAGTGTAGCAAAAAGTTAATGAATGAATTTATTAATAGGTTAAACAGCAATGATTTTGAGGGTCTGCTTAAAACCCAGCTCAGCCTCTTGGCTTGAGCATGGCCTCTGCAATGCTCCGGTTGTACAGATGAAAAATGCCTCCTTTTTTCACCATTTTATTTTATATTGTTTGTGTCATACATTTCTGACAATGGAAGTATTAATTTTACTGTACTTTTTGTAACCTTTTGGGAATCTAATGTATTGTAAAGTATTTTACATATGTCCTGATTACCATGGCATGGATATTGAAGCTATCCTAGCTTTTGAAATAAAAAATTAACAACAACAACAACAAAAAGCTACCAGTGGGAATTCTGTGCATATGAAAAGTAGGGGGAAAAGTTACTTTTACTTCTCGGAGAACCCTTCACACCCTTTGACTCCAGACTAAAGGCCTATAGACACCAATACCCTCCTGTTGTTCAGGGATCTCCATTAAAGTTCTTAGTTATTAATCTGTCCTACCCACTATTCCTATGCTCTGCACAATAAAAGTTTCCTATTTGTACCTATTACTTTAAGGGTCCTATTACCCTTGCAAGGCAGAAACTAGCCAGTCTACACATTATGCTGAAATATCTATCCATTCCTTTTGGACATTTGGCTATGTTTCTCCATAAGTACAGCACAGGAGGTCCATTTAATGTGCTGGAAGAAGAGCACCTCTGTTTCCCTTAATATTGCAAGGATTCCAGTGGTCAATATGATCCATTCACCTTCTGTCCTTTGCTCTCATCCATGACTTGAATATCTTTTTTGCCCATCTTTTACTCTAGCTTTCTCCTTTGTCCTTGTTTCTAAAATGTTAAAAGTCTGAGGGGCGGAGCCAAGATGGCGAAGAGGAAGCAGCAAGCTGCCTGAGCTCTCCTTCTGTTCCCTCACATTAAATCAAGCCTCTGGACGGATTCTGAAACTACAGAACCTGCAAAGAGACAGAGAGACACAGTCCTCCAACCAGAGATAATTTAGAAGACTTCAGGAAAAGGTCGGTCTGACTCGGGCAAAAGGGAGGCCCAGCGCAGGGCAGCAACCCAGCGCCTAGGGGGTTGGGGCAAGTCAGCAGGAGCTGCGGGCCACAGCCGAACAATTGAGGCTCCCGGAACCTGGTTCAAAAATCTGGTGGCCAAGAAGGACAGTGGAAAAACCTACCTGCACCGGCTGAGAGGGCCACGAACGGCAGCGCCTGGCTAGCCTAGCACAATCAGACAGGAAGTGCAGGGCGGGGCATCTCCACACACCATAAAGGCCTCAGAGTAAAAGCCAGGTCACACAGCACCTATACACCTGCACAAGAAGCCCAAAACAGGGACCCTGGTGCCCCCAGAGCAGAACTCAACTTAAAGAATAAATAAATAAGCTGCAATAATGAGTAAGAAACAAAAAAGAGCCCTCTCCATTGAGAGCTTCTGTATCAATAGGGAAGAAGCCAACACAAACTCAGATGAGGACAATAGCCTCAAATTGTCTACATCTGAAGCCTCACAAGGGAAGGTGAATTGGTCCCTAGAACAAAAAGCCTTCCTGGAAGAGCTCAAAAGGGATTTTAAAAATCAATTGCAAGAGGTAGAAGAAAAAATGGGGAGAGAAATGAAAGCAAAACAAAAAAAACTATGAAAAAAGAATCAGCAGCTTGTAAAGGAAGCTGAAGAAAACAAAGCCTTAAAAAATTCATTTGGCCAAATGGAAAAGAAGCTGCATAATCTCACTGAAGAAAACAATACCTTAAAAAATTCACTTAGCCAAATGGAAAAAAAGGTGCATAATCTCACTGAAGAAAACAATGCCTTAAAAATTAAAGTGGGACAGTTGGAAGATAAGGAATCCATGAGACACCAAGAATCAGTCAAGCAGAATAAAAAAAAATGAAAAAATAGAAGAAAATGTGAAATACCTCATTGGAAAGACAACTGATCTGGAAAACAGATCGAGGAGAGACAATTTGAGAATCATTGGACTGCCTGAAAGCCATGACCAGAAAAAGAATCTAGACACCATATTCCAGGAAATTATTAAGGAGAACTGCCCTGATATCATAGAATCAGAAGATAAAATCATCATTGAAAGAATCCACCGATCACCTCCTGAAAGAGACCCCAAAAGGAAAACTCCAAGGAATATTGTAGCCAAATTCCAGAATTATCAGGTGAAGGAGAAAATACTCCAAGCAGCCAGAAAGAAGCAATTTAAATATCATGGAGCCACAGTCAGGATTGCTCAGGACCTGGCAGCTTCAACATTAAAGGAACGCAAGGCTTGGAATATGATATTCCGGAAGGCAAAGGAGCTTGGATTGCAGCTGAGAATCTATTACCAAGCAAAAATGTGCATTTTCTTTCAGGGGAAAAGATGGACATTTAATGACATTGGGGACTTTCAATCTTTCCTGGTGAAAAGACCAGAACTGAATAGAAAATTTGATCTCAACACACAAGACTCAAGAGAAGTTTAAAAAGGTAAACAGAGGGGAAAAAAAAGTTACCCTATTAGGTTAAACTGTTTATATCCCTACACAGGAAGATAATACTCATAACTCTTAAGAACGGTAAATGTATTTGGTCAGAGAGAAGGACTTTATATAGAGGGTATAAATATAAATTGTCTTTGATGTGATGATACAAAAGAATTAAGGGGATAAAAAGGGAGTCTCTGGGGAGGAGAGGAAAGGGGAGGTGGAATGGGATGAATTATATCATATGAAGAGGTGGAAAAAAAACCTATTACAATAGAGGGAAAGAAAGGAGGGGGGAACATGGTTTCAACCCTATTCTCATTAGATTTGACTCAAAGAGGGAATAACATATACGTTCATTGGGATAAAGAAACTTAACTCATTCTTTAGGGAAACAAAAGGGGAAGGGAAAGGGGGGGACTGATAGAAGGTAGGACAAAAGCAAGGGAGAAAAGGGTAAAGAAAAGAGAGGGGGGTGATAAAAAGGGAGGGCAGATCGGGGGAGGCAGGGGTAAGAAGTAAAACGTCGGTGAGGAGGAATAGGGTGAAAGAAGGGGGGAAAAGTACAAAGGGGGTAAATAGAATGAAGGGGAATAGACAGTCAGTAATAATAACTGTGAATGTGAATGGGATGAACTCTGCTATAAAACGGAAGCGAATTGCAGAGTGGATTAAAAACCAGAACCCTACAATATGCTGTTTACAAGAAACACATTTGAAGCAGACAGATACACACAGAGTAAAGGTAAAAGGCTGGAGCAGAATATATTATGCCTCAGCTAAAGTAAAAAAGGCAGGGGTAGCAATCCTTATCTCAGACAAAGTGCAGGCAAAAATAGATCTCATTAAAAGAGATAAGGAAGGAAATTACATCTTACTTAAAGGTACTATAGATAATGAAGTAATATCAATATTAAATATGTATGCGCCAAGTGGTATAGCATCCAAGTTCTCAGAGGAGAAGTTAAATGAGTTACAAGAGGAATTAGATAGTAATACTATACTAGTGGGGGATCTGAATCTCCCCCTCTCAGAATTAGATAAATCTAGCCAAAAAATAAATAAGAAAGAAGTGAAAGAGGTGAATAGATTACTAGAAAAGTTAGACATGATAGATGTCTGGAGAAAATTGAATGGGGATAGAAAGGAATATTCCTTTTTCTCAGCAGTACATGGCACATTTTCAAAAATTGACCATGTATTAGGGCACAAAAACATCCTAGTCAAATGTAGAAAGGCAGAAATAGTAAATGCATCCTTCTCAGATCATGATGCAATAAAAATTACATGTAAGAAAGAGCCAGGGAAAAGTAGAATGAAAATCAATTGGAAACTAAATAATTTCATTCTAAAGAATGAATGGGCCAAACAAGAAATCATAGAAACAATCAATAACTTTATCCAAGAGAATGACAATAATGAGAAAACATACCAAAATCTATGGGATGCAGCCAAAGCAGTGCTTAGGGGAAAATTTATAGCTCTAAATGCTTACATGAATAAGAAAGAGAAAGAGGAGATTAATGAATTGGGCATGCAACTTAAAAAGCTAGAAAAAGAACAAATTAGAAATCCCCAATTAGACACTAAATTAGAGATCCTGAAAATTAAAGGAGAAATTAATGAGATTGAAAGCAAAAAAACTATAGAATTAATCAATAAAACTAAGAGCTGGTTTTATGAAAAAACCAATAAAATAGATAAAATATTGGTTAATTTGATTAAAAAAAAGAAAGAAGAAAACCAAATTACCAGTATCAAAAATGAAAAGGATGATGTTACCACCAATGAAGTGGAA
Source organism: Dromiciops gliroides (assembly GCF_019393635.1). NCBI lineage: Eukaryota > Metazoa > Chordata > Mammalia > Microbiotheria > Microbiotheriidae > Dromiciops > Dromiciops gliroides. The sequence goes on along the minus strand of NC_057866.1, from coordinate 196,399,671 downwards.
ATTAAAGCAATAATTAGGAAATATTTTGCCCAACTGTATGCCAATAAATTTGACAATCTAAATGAAATGGATGAATATTTACAAAAATACAAACTGCCCGGGTTAACTGAAGAGGAAATAAAATCCTTAAATAAATCCATATTAGAAAAAGAAATTGAACAAGCTATTAATGAACTCCCTAAGAAAAAATCCCCAGGGCCAGATGGATTTACAGGTGAATTTTACCAAACATTTAAAGAACAATTAATTCCAATATTATACAAATTATTTGGAAAAATAGGTGAAAGAGTTCAACCAAATTCCTTTTATGACACAAATATGGTGGTGATACCAAAACCAGGCAAAGCAAAAACAGAGAAAGAAAATTATAGACCAATTTCCCTAATGAATATTGATGCTAAAATCTTAAATAAGATATTAGCAAGGAGATTACAGCAAGTGATCACCAGGATAATACACTATGACCAGGTGGGATTTATACCAGGAATGCAGGGCTGGGTCAACATTAGGAAAACTATTAACATAATCAACCACATCAATAAGAAAACCAACCAAAATCATATGATTATCTCAATAGATGCAGAGAAAGCTTTTGACAAAGTACAGCACCCATTCCTAATAAAAACACTAGAGAGTTTAGGAATAGGGGGAGCTTTCCTTAGAATAATAAACAGTATCTACCTAAAGCCATCAGCAAGTATTATATGCAATGGAGATAAATTAGAGGCCTTCCCAATAAGATCAGGGGTGAAACAGGGATGTCCATTATCACCCCTATTATTTAATATTGTTCTAGAAATGTTAGCTTTAGCAATCAGAGAAGAGAAAGGAATTAAAGGAATTAGAATAGGCAAGGAGGAAACAAAACTATCACTCTTTGCAGATGATATGATGGTATACTTAAGGAATCCTTGAGAATCAAGTCAAAAATTACTTGAAACAATTAACAACTTTAGCAAAGTAGGAGGATATAAAATAAATCCACATAAATCATCAGCATTTCTATACATGACCAACAAAGTCCAGCAGCAAGAGATAGAAAGAGAAATTCCATTTAAAGTAACGGTAGATAATATAAAATATTGGGAGTCTACTTGCCAAAACAAACCCAGGAACTCTATGAACACAACTACCAAACACTCTTCACACAAATCAAATCAGATCTAAATAATTGGAAAGGTATCAATTGCTCATGGATAGGCAGAGCTAATATAGTAAAAATGACAATACTGCCTAAATTAATTTACTTATTCAGTGCCATACCAATCAGACTACCTAAAAATTATTTTATACAGCTAGAAAAAATAATAACAAAATTCATCTGGAAAAACAAAAAATCAAGAATATCCAGGGAAATAATAAAAAAAAATTAACAGGAAGGTGGGTTAGCGGTACCAAACCTGGAGCTTTACTATAAAGCGGCAGTCATCAAAACTATCTGGTATTGGCTAAAAAATAGAGTGGTAGATCAATGGAATAGGCTAGGCTCAGGAAATGCAGTAGTAAATGACACTAGTAATATAGTGTTTGATAAACCCAAAGACTCCAGCTTCTGGGATAGGAACTCAGTATTTGACAAAAACTGCTGGGAAAACTGGAAGATAGTATGGCAGAAATTAGGCATAGACCAACATCTTACACCTTATACTAAAATAAGGTCAAAATGGATACATGATTTAGACATAAGAGGTGATACCATAGGTAAATTAGGAGAGAAAGGAATAGTGTACCTATCAGATCTTTGGAAAGGAGAACAGTTTTTGACCAAACAAGAGATAGAGTATATTATAAAATGCAAAATGGATGATTTTGATTATATTAAATTAAAAAAAATTTGTACAAACAGAAGCAACGCATCCAAAATTGGGAGGGAGACAGAAAGCTGGGAAACAATTTTTGAGGCCAGTGCTTCTGATAAAGGCCTCATCTCTAAAATATATAGGGAATTAAATCAAATTTATAAGAATCCAAGTCATTCCCCTATTGAGAAATGGTCAAAGGATATGAACAGGCAGTTTTCTGATGAAGAAACCAAAGCTACCTATTCCCATATGAAAAAATGCTCTAAATCTCTAATGATTAGAGAGATGCAAATTAAAACAACTCTGAGGTACCACCTGACACCTATCAGATTGGCTAAAATGACAAAAAAGGAAGATAATAAATGTTGGAGAAGCTGTGGGAAAATTGGAACACTAATGCATTGTTGGTGGAGCTGTGAACTGATCCAACCATTCTGGAGAGCAATTTGGAATTATGCCCAAAGGGCGATAAAGCTGTGCATACCCTTTGACCCAGCAATCCCACTTTTAGGTCTTTTGCCCAAAGAAATCATGGAAAGGGGAAAGGGACCCACATGTACAAAAATATTTATAGCTGCTCTTTACGTGGTAGCAAGGAATTGGAAGTTGAGGGGGTGCCCATCAATTGGGGAATGGCTGGACAAGTTGTGGTATATGAATACAATGGAATACTATTGTGCTGTAAGAAATGATGAGCAGGAAGAGTTCAGAGAAACCTGGAGGGTCTTACGTGAGCTGATGATGAGTGAGATGAGCAGAACCAGAAGAACATTGTACACAGTATCATCAACATTGAGTGTTGACCTACTGTGATGGACTATATTCTTCTCACCAATGCAATGGTACAGAAGAGTTCCAGGGAACTCATGATAGAAGAGGATCTCCAAATCCAAGAAAAAAAAAAGAAAGAAACAACTGTGGAGTATAGATGCTAATTGAACCATATTATTTCTTTTGTTTTGGGTGCTGTTGGTTTTTTTTTTCTATTTTGAGGTTTTGCATCACTGCTCTGATTCTTTCTCTTGTAACAGGATTAATGCAGAAATAGGATTAATGTTATTATGTGTATATATATATATATATATGTATATGTATAGCGATATATGGATATAACCTATATTGGATTACCTGCTGTCTAGGGGAGAGGGGAGGGAGGGAGAAAAATCTGAAATTGTAAAGCATGTATAAACAAAAGTTGAGAACTATCTTTACATGTAACGGAAAAAAAATACCTCATACATTAAAAAAATAAAGGCGGATATTAGGCATTTTTTTGTTTTGTTTTTGAAGTAATAAAGTTTTCATTATAAAAAAAATGTTAAAGTCTGCTCAAGCCACTGGATTCCTCTCCAACATCCTCTAGATGGTACATATTTCTAAATCTTCAAGACAGATCTTATCAGGTCCTGCCAATGGACAATTGAGCCCAGAATTAAATGGGAAGAAAGTGAACTAAAATTCCTTTGAGAAATTGCAAGGATTACAAATGTCTCCTTGTAAGAAAGGCACTTAAAAATGTCATCAGGAAAATATGGCAGTGGGTTTGGGTAGGGGATTGGGGTTGGAGTCCTTAGGAATTCCTCTTTAAAGAATTATACCCTCTTGCACACAAAGCCAATAGAATAAGAAAATAGATTATTTAGGGGATGGGGAAGGGAAACCAAGAGAGAAATCCTTGGACTTCTTCTCATGGGGAGAAGGCATGGCACAGATTATGGCTCTGAGATACCAATCTCTTCAAGTAGGAGGCAGGCAGATTCTTTTATGAAGGTCCAATGAGGTGATCATCTGATTGTAGAAAGTTCCCCTATTGAGGGAGGACCATCCCCCGCTGGTGGTGGCTGGAGGAGTTAAGTGAGGGGTGGCTGTGGACCTCTCAAGCCATCTCTCCACTCCTCTGGCCACAAAGGTAGCAACCACTCCTAATCTTATCTCCCCAGGGGTGAGGGAGACTTGAATGAAGGGTAATGGTCCCAGAGCTAGCTCAGTCCTGATCAGGATCCAGTTATCTCTTTAGGTGTGTTGGTGCTTTGGTTTAGTTTCTCAAGGAGAAGGTTCTTTGATGTACCCCAGAGAACTTCTGGGGTGGCCTGGGACCATAACATTTTTCTGGAGTTACTAGAGTTTTCAGCATGTTCCCACCCTCCACCCCCAGAATCAGTGTTGTTTAAAATCTAAATTGTGGGGTCTAATCTGCCCCCCTCCCAGTTTGGGGGGGGGGAAGCTGGCTAAAATCACTGATAAATTCAATAAGAGTTTTAGGCTTTTAAGGATTTATTAATATATATATATATATATATATATATGTGTGTGTGTATAAAATATATGTGTGTATATATATAAAACATATATATATATATATAAAATAAGTTAGTGAAGAGAAAGAGAGATTTAGAAAAGATTCCTTATAGCATGGAAATCCTAGCTTGGATCTATTCGATATAGCCAGAGAAAAAGAAACCTTTCTTTTCCTAGCAGCCCATGTGAAATCTCTCACCACCAAGCCAATGTCCAAACAACAAAGAGGGGCTCTCCTGTTCCCCTGTCTGCTGCCACACGCCTATCCCTCATGAAAACAACAGAGCTTCCATGAACAAGCATCCACTTGGTAGTTCCTCTCTCCCTACCCAAAAGGGGAGGTCCTTCAAGCTGATTGGTTGAGAGTCTTCTCTTGCTGATGTCAGTAGTACACTGCCTCTGAGAACAACATCACTCAGGGCCAGCCAGGTGTGGTCTCCATCCAATCACCCTTAAGTAGGTACTTAGTCAGTTCCTCATTCTCACTCAATTCAAACAATACAGTTACTCTAGTAACTCCAGAAAAATGTTATGGTCCCAGGCCACTCCAGAAGTTCTCTGGGGTACATCAAAGAACCTTCTCCTTGAGAAACTAAACCAAAGCACCAACACACAGTATTGCTGTGTGCAAGATAGAGTTAAAAGGATGAAGTCTGGAGATACAGATGCTATTTAAGAAGTAATTACAGAGGGGGTGGCTAGGTGGCGCAGTGGATAAAGCACCGGCCCTGGATTCAGGAGTACCTGAGTTCAAATCCGGCCTCAGACACTTGACACTTACTAGCTGTGTGACCCTGGGCAAGTCACTTAACCCCCATTGCCCCGCAAAAAAAAAAAACAAAAAACAACAACAACAACAACAAAAAAAGAAGTAATTACAGATATAAGGAAATAGAGAATTAGTTATGTGTGGAATGTGTTGATATTTTAAAACTACAGTGATATTAGCATTTATGTTTTACTAAATGAAAACTTTCTTCAGTTAACACTTCTGAAATCACATTTTTATAAAACTTTGTTAATAGAAAAAATCTATTCGATAACACAGATTTAATATTATATCATAGAAACATCATAACTTAGTAGATAGAGAGCTGTCCTTTGAGCCAGGAAGACTTAGGTTAGAGTCTTGCTCCATACACAAATTGACTAAGTAACTTTGGGAAACCAGTTAAAAATGCAGTGCTTCAGGCAATTGTGTATGACTATAGGTTGTAGATATGGTGCCAACCTATAATGGTAGATTTGTAATTTGGAAGTTCCAAAATTGATGAAATCACAATTCCAGTCCCTATTCACCATCATAGAAAAAAAAATTCACTCGTTAACACCCTTCAACTTGTACCAACAGGTATAAGTAAACTGGTATTCTGCTTATGTTTGTATGTCCTTCAAAGAACACACATATTTAACATTACTGCTTATACTAATTACTAAAAGAAGCATTACAAAATAACATGGTATCAATTATTTTCTGATAAAACATTTTTTTTACATGAGAGGCAATACAGAATAGAAGATAAGGACAGCATTTAAGATAAAGTGGGCTCAAATATTTACTAGCTCATACTAGGTGTATATCCAGGTATATACCTAAGAATTAAGAATTCAGTGCCATGGGTGGAGCCAAGATGGGGGAGAGAAGCCAGGAAGTTACCTGTACTCTCCCAAGTTTCTCTCAAAAACAACATTAAATCAAGCCTCTAAATGGATTCTGAAACTACAGAACCAACAAAAAGACAGAGACACAATTTTCCAACTTAAGATAATTTAGAAGACTTCAGGCAAGGTCAGTCTCACTTGGGCAAAAAGGGGAGCTCAGCACAGCTCAGCAGAGGACAGCATGGAGGATGTCTGGGCAAGTCATCAGGAAGCTCTTGGCAGAGCAACTGAGGCTCCTTGATCCTGGCTTAGCAAACTGGTTTTTAAGGGCTAAAATTCTAGCTAAACTGTCTAAAATATCTAATGAGTGGTCGCCAATAAATTATAAGCTTTAGTAAGAGTTAGACTTTTAAGCATTTATTAAGGAGGATAAGAATTTGGTAAAGAGAGAGAGAGAAAGGCCTACATTCATCTATCTATTAAAGGGAGAGCACATTTCTAGCTCCATTCTCTACCAGCGTCCTCAGGAAAGAGCACGAGACAGAGTGCCAGTCTCTTCTTCATCCCACTAGCCAATGTCACTTCCTCATGCCAAAGAAAAGACTCCTGGTCTTGCCCTCAAAGACCTTCGCTTCAGGGATGGAACTCTTCTACAGTAAGTCTCCAGCAGGTGGCGTCATTTGAATCATTACAGTTCCCCGCTTTGTTTCCTCAAGAAACGGGACGTTTCCTTGATGAAACAGTCAAAAATAACAAAATATAATAACCTATGCTAACTAACAATATGTTAATAACAATATAGAAAAGGGAGAGAGGAAAGTTTTGTCCAGAGGGGCAATTTTTTGTCCTCATGAACCAACGCTTTGAGGGAGGGCCTCTGCAGAGAGTACATGTTACAGATGGTGTATATTATAACAGAAAGAGAAAAAAAACAACAACAACAACAAAACTGTTCATTTAAAGTCTCTGAAAGTCTTTTCTCAGATGTCCTCTAGGTGTAGTCGTGGAAAGGAAGTCTTTTCAGGGGTTGATGTGTGGATGCTGGTAAAAAGTCAGGAAAATTTCCTACAAAATTTAGCTTAACACAACTTTAAAATAGCTTTGTCAATAATCAAATCAAACAATGAAAGTTCTCAAAAACATGTCTAAGGGAATTCAGAATCTTAGTTGTTACAAATGAAACATATAATAAAACAAAAATGGAAACATTCTTTAAAATTAATATTACCATAATCCCCCCTTGTAGAGGGGAATTGAGAAGACAATTGCTGCAATATTAGTTTTTTAAAATAATGTTTTTCTTTGTTTCATCACTTTTTGCATCATCTGCCTAATTATCCTCATACCATTATGAGAAACTTAAAAATCTAATATAATTGGTAACAGATGTCAAGGCCAAATTCAACACTGTTATTTATCATGACACCTGAGATAATTATGGGGGTTACCATAAAAGAACAGAGAAATGATGGGATATGAGCATTCCCACACTTGAGCAATATATACTGCCCATGCAGTATACCAGGCTTAAAATAGGTGGATTGAATATATGCCCATGCCACCAAACCTATTGGAGGAAACTGAGTCAGACTTAATCAGATGCATGGGATTGAGATGTCCATGGCATCAGGCATATAGGAGGGGGCATAGAAGCCAGGTGTAGAAGTGAGATGGGTGGGATCAAAACTTCCAGCCACCTGTACAATATTGTGGGGAAAAAGAGAACAAAATATAAAACCAAGAGAATCCAAGCTCAGCATTTGTCAAAAGCTGTTCCCTCAGCCACACCTTGACTTCATGCATGTCTCCCCTCACGTGACAGTTCAATGACTGCTCTTGCATGTATTCCTCTCATGATTGGATGGCATCTTGGCCAAATGGCATCTGATAACTCAGAATAAAGACAATTAATGTCTTAAATGATAAGTTCCCATAATCTAAGTCTCATATGGATTTAAAAATTGAGGATAATAAATGATTGCAAAAAAATGTGAATGTACCTTGCCTCAGAATATAATATACAATTATGCAACAATTTCAAATAATACCCCTTTTTTTTTACTTAGTATACAATTACTTTTGTGAAAAATCAGAACATATTTAAATACAAGTTAAAGGACAACACAATCTCAAAGAAAACTTTTTTTGAAAAAAGAAAACTTTTACAAATGTTCCCTTTTTTTTTTGGAATATGCTTATCAAAAATAATACTTCTACAATCAATTTACATTTGCCATGGCAACCAATTTGCCAGGGAAATGCTTTAAAGAGTTTGATCAAATAATCAGTTGAGAAAAAAAAAAAACAAAAACAAAAACTCAGAATATGGGAGCACGATACTCCTAGAATTAACATTGTATTATAAAATTAAAACCATCTTGCAATGTTTCAAAATTAGATAGACAAATGAATAGAAGAAAATACACATGAAAGAATAAAAGACAATGAAATCCAAACTAGGGAAATCTAAATGAATATGAACTTAACATTAATAAGAGTATTATAAAATATAAACTTGATCACATGACTATAAAAAGCTTTTACAAATATTCTCCTTGTTTTAAAAACTAAGTATAAAATACAATCTCAAAATCATGAAAATCTCTAAAAATAAACCCATACCATTAATTTCAAAATATATATGTAATAGCATAGAAATCCTATGTAACCTCTGAACTGATACTATTACTCTGAGTGAATTCAGAACACTTTTGATTCCGTTATCTAAAATCCCCAATACTCATATCAATACCTTGCTGCTTACTTCTACATTCCTGTAAAATATATACCCTTCCATGGCAAAAGAAGCAGAGTCTTGAACTATGTTGATGATTGTCATTCTTATTCAGCTTCAGTTTTTCTTCTTTAACCCCTCTATATTGTCTGTCAGTCTTTTCACCATACAAATGCTTTATAAGGTTACTAATTAAAGACAAAAGCAAATTAGCAAAATTATGAAAAGAACGAGCATATCTGGAATTTAAAGGGTTTTCTAAGGTTGTCTCAGAATCACAGTCAGGCTGGGGAAGGACTGAGCCTGAAGCTGCAAATGGAGGTAGAGAAAGCTGAGCATGTGCAAGATCAGGACCTGAGGAAGGTGGATTAGATCTCTTGATCTCCTGGGCAGAAGAATCAAGAAGAAGAGGGGGAGGAGGTGGGGTACCTAGAGAAAGGGAGGGGGCCACCTCTCCCATGTGGTGTACAGCCCGGGAATCAAACTCAGGCCTGGGTTCCCCTTCCACCACTGCTGGGGGATTAAAAGCTTCTGGAGAAGCCTCCAGGCATGCAAAATTAAAGAAACAATTAGTGTTAGAACTTGGAAAAGCTACAGGAATCTCTTCAGGTTCCTCTGAAAAAGCATGGCTGGGAGAGGGGGGGATAAGCACCTTGCTGGCTCTTCAAACAAAAATAAAAATAGAAATAGAAAATTCACAAAAACAATGCATTAACATGATCTTTTCTCTCATTTGTCTGGTTAAAGAGACTAAACTGAAAAATAGGGTAATTAAGGAGCTTAAAAGGTCCATTTGAAAACATTTAAAGGGAAAACAGGCAGCAGTTCAGCAGTACTTCAGATTTAAAGGGACAGGGTAGGGGAAATTTCTTACCCAACCAGAAAATCAGAAGAGTAAGGTTCAGCTTTCCTCTTTGTGGTCATCCATCTTTTAAGGGCTAAAATTCTAGCTAAACTGTCTAAAATATCTAATGAGTGGTCACCAATAAATTATAAGCTTTAGCAAGAGTTAGACTTTTAAGCATTTATTAAGGAGAATAAGAATCTAGTAGAGAGAGAAAGGCCTACATTCATCTATCTATTAAAGGGAGAGCACATTTCTAGTTCCCTTCTCCACCAGCATGCTCAAGAAAGAACGCGAGACAGAGTGCCAGTCTCTTCTTCCTCCCACTAGCCAACGTCACTTCCTGACACCAAAGAAAAGACTCCTGGTCCTGCCCTCAAAGACCTTCACTTCATGGGTGGAACTCTTCTACAGTAAGTCTCCAGCAGGTGGCGTCATTCCAATCATTACATAGTGGTTCATTGGGCCAGTTGTGAGATCTGCCAACACCAGCTGAGAGGGCAGTCTAACAACTGGAGGACCACCCACAGGAAAGGCACAACTGGGCCTGGCCATCCTAGCACCTGGAGCAAGCACAGGGAGCAAGCCCATGGAACTGAAAAATCCATAAACCATAGAGGAATCATAGTAGGAAGCCAGTAACACAGCCCCTATCCCCCAAAACAGGAAGCTTGAAACAGTGATCCTTGTGCTCCAAGAGCAGGCCTCAACTTTAAAAAAATAAATGAAAGTATGAGTAAGAAACAGAAAAAGGGCTCTTACCATTGAGAGCTTCTGTGTTTACAGAGAAGAGCTAAATACAAACTCAGATGAGGACAATATTCTCACATCACCAACATGTGAAGCCTCAAGAGGAAAAATGAATTGGTCTGAAGACCAAAAATCCTCCTTGGAAGAGCTCAAAAAGGATTTGAAAAATCAATTGAGAGAGGTAGAAGAAAAAATGGGGAGAGAAATAAAAGCAAAACAAGAAAATTATGAAGAAAGAATCAACACTTGAGAAAAGGAAACACTAAAATTGACTGAAGAAAATAATTCCTTAAAAACTTCATTTGGCCAAATGGAAAAGGAAGTGCAAAAGCTTAATGAGGAAAACAATGCATTAAATATTCAAATTGGATAGATGAAAGCTAATGACTCCATGAGGCACCAGGAATCAGTCAAGTAGAATAAAAAGAATGAAAAAATAGAAGAAAATGTGAAATACATCATGGGTAAGACAACTGATGTGGAAAATAGATCCAGAAGAGACAATTTGAGAATTATTGGACTGCGTGAAAATCATGATCAGAAAAAGAGTCTAGATACCATATTCCAGGAAATTATCAAGGAGAACTGCCCTGATATTATGGAATTAGAGGATAAAATCATCACTGAAAGAATACACCAATCACCTGCTGAAAGAGAACCCAAAAGGAAAACTCCAAGGGATATTGTAGCCAAATTCTAGAATCATCAGGTAAAGGAGAAAATCCTCCAAGCAGCCAGAAAGAAGCAATTTAAATGTCATGTAGCCACAGTAAGAACTGTACAGGACCTGGCAGCTTCAACATTAAAGAGTCTCAAGGCTTGGAATATGATATTCAGGAAAGCAAAGGAGTTTGGATTGCAACCAAGGATGAATTACCCAGCAAAACTAATCATTCTCTTTGAGGGGAAAAGATGGATATTCAATGAAATAGGAGAATTTCAAGGTTTCCCTATGAAAAGACCAGAACTATTTAGTTCTATTCTATTCTATCTTTACATGCCAGACTTAAAAGAAGTTTAAAAAGGAAAACAAGTGATTAAAATCTTATTCAATAAGTTTAAACTGTTTATATCCCTACACGGGAAGATACTTCTTATAAGTCTTGAGAACGGTATCACTATTTGGGCAGACAGAAGGAATATACAAAGAGGCTATAAATATAAATTGTCTTTGATGTGATGATATAAAAAATTAAGGGATAAAAAAGGAATTTATGGGGAGAAGAGGAAAAGGGGAGGTGGAATGGGGTTAATTATATCATATGAAGAGGTACAAAAAACCTATTACAATAAAGGAAAAGAAGGGAGGGGTGAGCATTGTTTCAACCTTACTCTCATCAAATTTGCTTCAAAGAGTGAATAACATATACATTGATTTGTACAAAGAAATTTAGCTAATAATTTAGGGAAGTAAAAGAGTAGGGGGGAAAGCAGGGCACTGACAAGAGAAGGGGGAAAAGGGGTAAAGAAAATGGAGGGGAGCTGATAAAAAGTAGGGCAGATTGAGGGATACAGGGGTAAGAAGCAAAACATTGGTGAGAAGGAATAGGGTGAAAGAATGGAAAAATAGTACAAAAGGGGTAAATAGAATGGAGGGAAATAGACAGTTCATAATCATAATGGTGAATGTGAATGTGATAAACTATGCCATAAAACAGAAGTGAATTGCAGAGTGGATTAAAAAACAGAATCCTACAATATGCTGTTTAGAAGAAAAACATCTGAAGCAGAGAGATATACACAAAGTAAAGGTAAAAGATTGGAACACAATATATTATGCTTCAGCTTAAGTAAAAAAATCAGGTGTAGCAATGATTATCTCAGACAATGCCAAGGCAAAAAAAGATCTAATTTAAAGAGATAAGGAAGTAAACTACATCTTGCTAAAGGGTATGATAGATAATGAATTAATATCAATACTAAACATTGTGCTATAAGAAACAATGAGCAGGCAAATTTCAGAGAAACCTGGAAAGACTTACATGAACTGATGCTGAGTGAGATGAGCAGAACCAGGAGAACATTGTGTACAGTATTAACAACATTGTGTGTTGACCAACTGTGATAGACTTGACTCTAATCAGCAAGCCAGTGGTCCAAGATAGTTCCAAAGGACTCATGATGGATAATTCTCTCCAAATCCAGAAAAAAAGAATTGTGGAATCTAGATGCAGATTGAAAAATACTATTTTTATTTTTTTCTTTTTTGTTTTTTTTTCCTTTTTGCTCTAATTCTTCCTAACATCATGACTAATGCAGAAATATGTTTAATGTGATTCTACATATATAACCTGTATCAGATTGCTTGCTGTCTTGGGGAGTGGGGGGAAAGTGTGAGGGAGAAAAATTTTAAACTAGAAATCTTACTAAAATATATTGAAAACTATCTCTACATGTAACTGGAAAATAATAAAATACTTTTGTGAAAAAAATTAAAAGTAATAAATTTAAAAAAAATAATTCAGTGCCAGTGGCAACTTCTTAAATCAGTGATATAGAACAACTGTTGATCTGCTCTGGTGAATGGAATTTTCACACTAGGATTTTCTCTGTATCAATGAAATAATAGGCACATACACAAAGTAATAATAATTATAATATTTATACAATTTATATTGTTTGCACATATGCACAATTCAAACATGTGCACAAATACATTTGTTTATCATTTCTATCTTTTGGCTAACTCATTAAATTATTGTCTTTTATTTGTAAAAATGTGATCAATGCTTCACAGAAGAGGCACTCAATAACTGAGATTTTAAAGAACAAGTTTTCTTTTTCCTTTTTTTTTAAAAACATGTAACAAACATTTTTATTTATAGTTTTGGCTTCCAATTTTTATCTCTTCTTCCCTTCCTCCCCTTACCCCGCCTTGAGGTGACAATCAATCAGATATGGGTTATACTTATACATGTATGATTATGTAAAACATTACCATATTTTCATTTTGTACAAGAAAACTTTATTCAAAGGAAAAGAAAGAAAATGAAAAATAGCATGCTTCAGTCTTTTGCATCAATATCTGTTCTTTCTTTGGATGTAGATAGTATATCTCATCAATACCCCTTTGGGATTGTCTTGGATCATTTTATTGTTGAGAATAGTCAAGTCATTCACAGTTCTTCATCAAAGAATATTGGTGTCTCTGTACACAATGTTCTCTTGTTTCTCCCTACTTCACTATACATCATTTCATACGTGTCTTTCAAGGCCTTTCTGAAGTCATCTTGCTTGTCATTTCTTTTAGCACAATAATATTTCATCACCATCATATACCACAGTTTGTTTAACTATTCCCCAATTGACAGGTGTTCCTTTGATTTCTAATTCTTAGCCAGAACAACAGGAGATGCTTTAAATATTTTTTTTTACAAATGGTCTTTTTATCTTTTTGGGGGATGTCTTTGGAATATAAACCTATCAGTGGTATTGATGGATCAAAGAGTATGCACAGTTCTCTAGCCCTTTGGACATAGTTCCAAATTGCTCTCCAGAATGGTTTGATCTTTTCACAACTCCACCAACACTAGGTTAGCATCCCAGCTTTCCCACTTCCCTAACAACATCCAATATTTTCCATTTTTTCTTATATTTGTTACTGTAATAAGTGTGAAGTGATACTTCAAGAGTTGTTTTAATTTTCATTTCTCTGATGAATAGTGATCTAGAGCATTTTCAAAAATATATAGATAGCTTTGATTCCTTTGTCTGAAAACTGCCTGATCATATCCTTTGACCATTTATCAATTGGGCAATGGCTTATATTTTTATAAATTTGACTCGGTTCCCTATATATTTGAGAAATGAGACCTTTATCAGAGAGATTTGTTTCAAAAATTCTTTCCCATTTTTCTGCTTCCCTTGTAATCTTGGTTACATTAGTTTTGTTTTTGCAAAAGCTTTTTAATTTTATATAATCAAAATTATCTATTTTACTTTTTATCTTACTGTCTATGTATTCTTTGGTCCTACATTCTTCCTCTGCCCATAAATCTGACATATAAATGATTCTATACTCCCTTAATTTGCTTACAGTATCATCCTTTACGTGTAAATCATGTACCCATTTTGACCTTATTTTTGTATGTGGTGTGAGATGATAAACCCAAAGATCCAGGCTTTTGGAACAAAAACTCATTTGACAAAAACTCCTGGGAAAACTGGTAAACAGTATGGCAGAAACTAAGAAAGATTTTTCTTAAATAAAACCTTCAAAAACTAAGAATTCAGATGAAATTATTTGCTGAATAACAGGGTTCCTTTCTTTAAAGAAATATTCACGTTAATATATTTCAAGCAGTGGTATTTCCTATTGAATAGTGTTTGATGTTCCACAATTTGAGTTCTGTGATGACTCTTTGTTGTTTCCTCAATATCCTTTTGTTTAGTCTTTTACAGGAAAGGGGGAAGTTGCCCTGAATGTGGTCAGTTTAGTTCTTCAATGAGGTTTTGTCCAAATAAATACATTGATATCCAAGTCATGTAACTGTGGGATAATGCTGAAAAATGACCAACACAAATATTTGGTTATCTTACCAAAAATAAATGCCATTTCGGAGAATACAAACATTTTCAACAAAGCCATCATTCCTCTGTGATAGCCAATGTTATTTTAGGGTGTGTATTATATAATGATAGCATTTGTAGAACTCACAAGCTTCAGTATACAAAAGAAAATGTAGCTTCTAGGGACAGGGTTCCTTCCAGGTGTACATGCATGATATGCTATAAATGATGCAATATGTGTAATGTTCACCAAAAGATAAACTTACAGGAAATTCTCTGTACAAAATTGTTATGCCAAATGAGGAAATTAGTGCCATAAAAATTAAGAAAACATCTCTCAGAATATTCTTGCTGTGATTGGTCTTTTTTGAAAACAAACATTCTGTTCTATGTTCTCTCGGATAAACACATGAGAAATAGCAAAACAACTTAGTGATATATAAATGAATATCACCTACCTACGTAAATGGTGATGAATAGTGAAAAGCTCCTTTGAAATTCAAAAGTGTGGGGCGGGGAGGGATGGGGGGGAGCATTGGTGGGGGGTTTGTGGGTGTGTGGTGGGGAAGATAGCCTGATGTTTTTAAACTTTTAAATCACTCTAAGTTCAAAAGAAGATGGATATAAAACCATTGTGTATTGCTGGAAGTTAATGATCAGAAGGCCATTAGTCTGTGTACTTTGTACTTAGCACAACTCCAAGTATACCATGAATTCTCACTAAATATATATTGTAACTCCCACAAATCTTGCTCTAGTTATAATAATTGCTATCATTCTGCATGCTTGAAGGACAAATTGCTATGTTACATAAAAGAGTGGTAAATATTACCTGGTACAAAACTACTTTAAACTTGATTTTAACTTTTTTCCCAAAAAATAAACAGCACCTTTGCAATTGTTCAGTGTTTATACTTAACTGAACATAACAATAAGCCTGGATTCCATTAAAAATTTATTTTGTACTGGGCTCAGCCCACTTATGATGCTGAGTAACTATTATTGAATCAGTCTTTTGATCAGATGGAATACCTTCCTTATTTGAGACACTAATCTTAAAATTTTCAATAATATTAGAAGGTTTGACCTCAGGAGCTACTGTCTTCCTTGTCAAAGTCTTGATGAAAACCCAAACTTCTAAATTCAATTCAATAAGCATTTCTTAAATGCTATAATTATTTCTAAGTATTATAGATAAAGCACTATGCTATACATTAGAAATACAGAGTCAAGAGAAACAGTCAAAGCCCTCAAGGAGATTATATTCTATTAAAGCATACATAGTACTATGATAGACCTGACTCAGGCTAATTTCTTTGAATCAATCATTCAGTTACTCAATAAGCGTCAATTAAGTGTCTACTATATGTCAGGCATTGTGCTAAGCCCCGGGGATACAAAGAAAGGAAAAGAAATTTACTCCTCGCAAATATTCTTATTAACTCTGTTATGTATACTCTATTCCTGAGTAAGAGACTATCATTCTTACATTTTAAGCCATTATCCAGGAATCAAAATCTTGTTTTTATAGACCATCTTCTTAAGTGACAGTTAAAATCTAAAATCTGTCTTTCTCTTCTGAGGCCTCCGTCTTTCATTGTTAACAGTGATAAAGACACCACTTATGCCCCTAAGGTGGGCAGCTTCTTGTCCAAAATTTCATGATTTATTAGAATGCATTCCATATTCTTTCTAGCAATATAGCTTTTGCCCTCATAAATCAGTCAGAAGTGAGTAGTAATCATCTGTTTTGACAAGACATGGAAATTCTTTGCCATGTTTCAGATTCATGCCCTGGAAAGATAACATTCCTCTGTGTTATTATGAGGTTGACAAATTACTGCAAGAGGTTGCTTCAATAGGGAGTCACCAACATTGTCTGCTTTTCTACTTTTAAGTATATTGATATGTATAAGGATGCATAATTTCATTTATACGCATATACCTTCTCCAAAACAGATCACAATTTCTTGCCTTAGAATAATCTTCACATACTGTCCATTTAATGAAGAACCCTTTGGACCTCAGTTGACCTTATACCTAAAAGAAGCACATAATCTCTGCCCATGGGCTATGACTCAAACTCTTAATAGCTTGACAGGATCTGCCATTCTGAGACACACACTTTGAAAACCAGTCAACTTTATATCACAATGGGGCACTGGAGAACTATTTTAATGTAATAAGAAAAGGAGAGAAGGAAGAGAGAGGAAGAATCTATGGCTAAGCACCAACATGATATTAATGAAAAAAATACAGTATTCTGCAATTTAGACTCAAATCAACCAGAAATAATTTTATTTAATTTATCACTAATAGATATAGATATAGATATAGATATAGATATAGATATAGATATAGATATAGATATAGATATAGATATAGATATAGATATAGATATAGATATAGATATAGATATAGATATAGATATAGATATACACATATGCGATTTCTTGCTTGGAAAGAAACCTATCAAAATGAGCATAGCTCCCCATGCCTACCAATATTAATCTCTGCCCCAAGATTTCAGGTAACATTTGTAGTATAAATACATACACACACATATATACATATACACACAGAAACAAACAAATATATCTTAAAATATACCCTGGGTTAAAATTCCAGTATTGATCAACCAAATTATAATCCCATTCCTCCTAAACTGCAAGAGAGTTCTTACCCTCTATTGATAACAATCATTTCTGGATGGCAAAGGTGTAGGGCAACACTGTGAACTAGACTTATTAAATCAGGGTGGTTGCCATGCCTAATCCCTTCCCCTAATAAAAGGTTCCCTCCTCACACTTTTATTCCCTTCTGTATCATCTATCTTTTGAAGAGGGATTTCCAAGGGATCTCAAAAGGGCTTTAGAAAAAAACATTTTTTTAATATTTTAGTCATATGACAAATTAGGTTTTAATTACATTTCCCCAGTGGCATAGTGGATAAAAAGCCTGCTGGGAGTTAGGGAAATCTGGGTTGCAGACTGGGGTCTGATGCTACTGGTTTTATGTTCCTTGCCATTTAGCCTTTTATTGCTCCAAGAAACTTTCTAAAATGATAATTACAGAGTTGGTGCCTGACATGCTTTTGAAAAGGGAGTTCCTTATATCAATGACATCACCAGGCTCTTCCAAAACTCCTGCTACAGAAAACAAAAATGTGAAAAAGGAAGGCATCACCAGAAATCCATTATCCAACACTTCTTTATTATTCTTTGCTATCCTTAAACAGAATTGAAGGTTGGGATGTGTAGATACTGAGTGATAAGTGTTTATTAAATTTCAAGCAAATGGTCTTCCCTCAAAAATTTCTCATGAAAGTTTTATTGCTTATTGAGCTAGGACTCAAACAATGTAATTTCTGTTGCTTAGATTAGATTTTAGTACATCGAATGAATACATTTTTTGTTGGTGAAAAGAAAGTGAAGCTTTAACATGGAAACTTTTTCAGGCAAGCTTAGTTACCCAGTAATTTGTGAAATTCAATAACTTTCATTCATATTTCCATGCATCTGTAGGATTTACCAAGTTTATTAGACAGTATGTAAATGAAGGTTTCCATAATCATGCCAAATTTAAATCTTTCCCACACATTTTATTGAAATACACTCCATTTCCATGACACAATTATTCCATCTCACTAAAATAATCCTGTTTTCGTAACCCAATAGTAATGTAAATTGACAAAATCTGTGTGCATTCATATTAAAAGTAATCAATAATATTAAAGAATAAATAGGATTTAAGGGTTGTATCTGGTCTTTTAGTTTTCAAAGGTCTCCCAGACTGTGGACCTACAAGTTCTCTCATTTAAAGCATTCGGGTCTTTTGCAAAACTCATCAAACCCATTCAGCAGTTCTTCAGGTTGGACTACATTGTGTGACTAAAATTTTACTTAATGATGTCAAATGGAGGATGTAATCTTCTACTAATATGTTATAGATAGCTTGGAATATTCCCTGCCATTGCAATCATTTTTGGTGGTGGGGAATTTATTTACTTTTCATAGCAATGAACCATGAAGACTCTCATGATAACCCATAATACAAACAAAAATAATAAGTGTGCTTTTTCTTCGGTTTCTTTTAATTTGTAGAAAATTGGAAGTCTATTTCAAGAGCAGTCATACCTTATCTTGATAGGCAGAGGATAAACTTGAGCCAACATGAATCTCATATGGTATAAAGATAAAATGTTAAAAGGTAGAGAAACAAGGCTCTTGTCCTTCTCCTGATTTCTATTTTTGAGAGCTTTGTTTGTTCTTTTCTCTTTATTTTTTTTTCATCAGTACACACGTAGGATCTTTCCTGCTTCTCATCATTCAAAAACATAAGGCTATTAAATACCATGAACAGTCAGAAAACAAGCTCAGGATTTGGGAAATAACTTCAATAATTAGAACATGATAAATATAATATCCATTTGGTTCTCTCCAAGGTAGAGCTAAAACAGAAATTCTGACATGTAGGTGAAAATGTATTCAGTGGGGGTAGGGAACCTGGAGACAGAAAGGAGACTAATATACGAACACTCTTGACTCTCATGCATTGATGATGTGGACTGAAGAAAAAAGATGATGAAATTTGAGGAACATAAAAACTGGAGTGTTTGGAGGGGGCAGAGATTGAGATGGACAAGAAGATGCCAAGTAGGGTTGGAATTTATTGGAGCAAAGAGAAAGGAAGTCTGCAAAGAATAAGCAAAAAGGATCCTGGCAGAATGGAGTGAATTCCAAAGGAGGGAAAGTAGTTGCGAAGTAATAATGGCAGAGGGAGATTGTTAAATTTCATTGGGGAACTGGACTGTGCTAACTCTTCTTCCTGGCCCTATGAAATAAAGTTTGTGAGAAAAGGATTATGCAGCCGCTGAGATGGTTACAAGAGGTGGTGTCTTGAAAAGAAATCTAGGTTTCAGTGAGCAAAAGAGTATGGAAGAGGGGCAGCTAGGTGGTGCAGTGGATAGAGCACTGGCCTTGGAGTCAGGAGTACCCGAGTTCAAATCCGGCCTCAGACACTTAACACTTACTAGCTGTGTGACCCTGGGCAAGTCACTTAACCCCAATTGCCTCACTAAAAAGAAAAAAAAAGAGCATGGGAGGAATGCGATATAAAAAGATACAAGATGAAAAGGAAATTCACTCTTAGGAGAGGAGTACATTAAAAGGCTCAATGGAAAGGGAGAATGGAGAAAAATAAAGACTTGAAAGGTCTAAGGATAAGCTAGAAATGAAAGTATGGGGGACAAGTAGCAGGGGAAAGAGGTTTTTCCTCAGTAAAAGTTCAAAATCACAGAGATTAGAGGATCAGAAAGTAAGAATTTTTTAGGCATAGTGGAGGAGGAGTATTAAATGGGAAATGCTAAACCATCCTGCACATGTTTTATCTCTCCCTGTAGAATGTAAGTTCCTTGAGGGCAAAGATTATTTGGTTTTCATCTTTCTGGACCCAGATTTTACAACAGTACATGCCACATTGTCAGCACTTTAAATGAATCCCTATTAATTGATTGCAGTGGTATATCTAGAGATACACGCTTCAAGGTGGAACCCCCTTAGGTAACTGAAGTGGACTATTTGTTTGGCAGGAACATAAACTGTTATCGTTGACAAATTTATGGAGCATTTAGTTTGCAGGATATTGTGCTTAGTCTAAGGGATACCAAGGAAAATATATGGGTTGAGGCTAAGTGATGATAATAAGTATAGGCTGTGGGATTTGCACTTTAGCTCTTCCTGACCCCAAGGCCATCATTCTATGGGCTACATACACTAAGCTGACTGAGACATCTGAAGAACCCGTCAGGGGAATATTATGCACATGTGAGAGAAAGGTATAGTGTCTGGTATATACCATATCTGAGGCAAGTGATAGGAATCTTACCCTTAGATATGAGGGGGATAGGGTGAGGGACATAGTAGGCAGAGCTCACCTGAAAACTTCACATTTTATTAATTATTAATGAGTTGGTAATCTCTACCCTGTTCAGTGACCCCCACAGCTTTCAGTTCATTCTAAATTTGATGCTCTGGAGCAAAGCTCTGCTTGCCCCGATGTAGTGATGTTTTTGGCCAGCCCCCATAAGGTGAGTGCTATTATAATCTCATTTTCCAGATGAGGAAACTGAAACTGAGTGATGGTAATAAGCTTATGCTGTGGAATTTGCACCCAGCTCTTCCTGACTCCAAGGCCAGCATTCTATGGCCTACATACGTAAGCTGACTGACACATCTGAAGAACCCATAACAGAAATATTAAGTAATTTTTCTAAGTGCACATTTTTAAGTTACAGCCACTGTCATCCTAAAGAAGAATACGCCTATTTCCTCTCTTCCTATGGCAGGCACCATTCCAAGCATTATGAAAACTAAGAAAATTAGTCATTTTACCATTTTTTCTTTTAACTAAATGAAATAAACTATAATCACAGCAAACGTCCTTACTGTTGGGAACAGAAGCCCAACACAGTCTATTCTCCTTAAGGTAGGTATATATTAAAACATTGCCCTTCCTCTACAAGGCTATAAAGAAAGCTTCTTCCTTCTTTAGTCTGTGTTTATTTATTTTCCTTAGTATATTCTTCAAGTGGGAATTTATCAAAGCCTTTTGAAATGCTGTTAATTATACTCTGCTGGTAAACTTTATCAGTTCTTTTATTAACCTTTTCAAAAAAGTTTAACTGGTTTCAGAAACATGCCTGATGTCCCTACAAAGAAGGGAAATTATTTAATAAGGTGAAGTCTTAACAAAAAAAATCTTATTTCACAATTCATGAAAATGTAATTTAGAAAAGCTCAGAAAGCCCCAGAGTCTGAATTGAAACTGCTCAAATCAGTATTCCCAAAGAGTATGGAGAGTGATCATTCAAATTACTATGCAAAGGCTGACCTTGGAATCCCTTTGTTTTATTACCCAAGTGGGAGATTATGTGAACAGAAAGGAAAAATGGTGTTTTGAGGAGGAGGGAGGGAATAACAGCAACTGGAAATAAAAGAAGAATGTGAAAGGTCAAAAAAATACCAACTTCTGTGAAATTCATTCATCCCTTTGATTCTCAGACATATCTGATTGTCAGCATTCTTCAATTTCTAACTTAAAGGTAGATGAATTTTTCAAATGTACTGTTACTTGTTTAAAAAATAGTAATGCCTTATTATCAGATATAGGGTGACATAGTGGCTAGAGAGAAAGCTTTAAAACCAAATTTTCAAGACCTGCTTTTGTCACATACTGGACTCTGTGACCCCAGAAGAGTCAAGAAACCTATCAGTGTTTTGGCAACATTCTCTCTAAGACTATAATTTGCAAAGAGGATTCTCACCTGAATCATTAGAAAGAATTTGCTTCACCAGAAAGTTCCAATGAAATCATAGGTCCCTGTCGCTAGTGAAAGATTAACTTAGAACAACATAGACCAAAAAAACAAAAAACAAAAACAAACAAAAAACAAATAAAAACATACTTTGACATGGACTTGGAATTAATCAGAAGTTTCTCCTGTGAGAAGCAAAACCAAAGATTAATGGATGACAGGACAGATATATCGAAGAATCAAGGGACTATTAAATCTTATATTGAACAACTAGATATCAGGACAGACATACCTAAGAAGTAAAGGGAGATAAAATTTTATAGCAGGAAAGTCAATTAGGCTTGGCCACTACCTTACCAGAGCTAAGAGACAGAGATAACCTCAAAAGTCAGGAACATCATTTCAAAAAAATCCCCCTAGACTCTATATAAGGAATATGACAAGTATCTAAGCTTTCCCCACCCTACCCCAAAAGGGAACTTTGCGGTTTTCAAGTAAGTGGAAACCCCATCTATCCTTTATAAAAGCTTTTGCCTTGCCTTTGTTCTAGGAGGAATATGTTTGTAAGCCCTCCTCCCAAAGAGTTGTCATCTGACTTGCCACTCGATCACTTTCTTTAGCACCAAATAAAAGAACACTTTAATTCTAATTGGACTGTGTGTGAGAGTATAATTCTATATTGAGTAATATCTAAGGACCACCACCTCTCTGTTTGTTCCCTGACTGGGAAGTGGGGAATTCCTCTTTCCTCTCACAACAAAACCCAGAGGTAAGAACTCCTTTTCACTTATTTTCTCTCTCAGTCCTGACTATTCCTTGCCAGTGAGTATGGAAGGAAAGAGATTGGTGTCTGCTTTTCCACATGACAGAGGCGTCTCCCTTGCAAAAAGCTTGGCCTGACAACTGAATCAATTTCAGACCCTCAGATTCAATGACTCTTTGTATGAAAGGACAATATTTGGGTAAAGGTGAAAACAACCTTAGACCCATGGGGTACGAAGATAATATTCCAAGGAATTCCCTTTGGGGTGCATTCTGAACAAGTATGCTAAATTTGACCTTACAAAGTTGAAAAAGCTATTGGACTCACCTGCAAGAGTATAATCTTTATTGAGGAATACCTAAGGACTACCACCTCTCACCCATGACACCTATAAGTAGCATACATTCCACCTAAATATGTAGATACTGTACATGAACATGAATATTTAGACACTCAAAAAATACTTTTTAATTTATGAACATCCATTTTTGTACAATTGTTGTAACAATTATTTGTGATAAAGATTAATATCGATAGTTTTAGCTGAATCATTTGGGAGGGGCCACACCTGACCCACCCTGAGATTACATATGCTACTGAGAAGGACCTCCCCTTTTGGGGAGGAAAAACACCAGACCTCCCCTTTTAGGGGAGGAAAATTCCATCGGAAGGGAGGTAACTTCCAGTGCACAGGGCGTTCAAAAGGTCAGCCTCTTTCAGCCTGGAAAGCAATCTGGTGGAGCTCAGCTTGGTGGTGGGGTGTTTTGTGCTCGGTCTTGGGTGTTCTGGTTCTCAGCCTGGTGGACAGTTTGGGATTGGTGAGTTTTATGAAGGAAAACCCTAGATTCCTTTGAACTAGCTTAATCTCGGGGATTGCATAGACTAAGTTTAGAGTTAAGACTGTCCATCTGTATTTCTACTTCCTTATTTCCCTAATTGGTTTCACCTTTGTGGTCTAATTAATTCCCAAGTAATAAAACCTGATCCTTTATGAACTAAAGTTCAGAGGCTCCTTTTCTTATTGGCCTGGGATGTGTATATATAAAAGGGAAACCTCAAAGGGGAGATTAATGCTCTGTATATCCAATTTTGGCCCTCACACAATCATTTTATATCCTAAAATATTAAAATGATTAAATATCATATATGTATTGTCATTGAAGGTGCTATTTGCTTCTAAAGAAATAGAAGTATTAAAGAATGATTTCATATGCATACATATATATATACACACACACACACACATATGTAGAGATATAGAGGTAGAGATAGAGATATATAAATACATATATGTTATCAGCCTAGAGTAACCCAGAAGTTCTCTGAGGTACATCAAAGAACCTTCTCCTTGAGAAACTAAACCAAAGGATAGACGTATTTAAAGAGATAAGTGGCACCTGTTCAGGGCTGAGCTAGCTCTAGGACTACCACCCTTCATTCCAGTCTCCCCCACTCCTGGGGAGATAAGATTAGGTGTGGCTGCTGCAATTGTGGTGAGAGGAGGTGAGAGATGGCTTGAGAGATCTACAGCCACCCCAACTCCCCCAGCCACCACCACTGGGGGATGGTCCTCCTCCAATAAGGGAACTTTCCACAGTCAGATGATCACCCCCATCAGTACTCTATAAAAGTATCTGCCTGTCTCCTGCTCCTGGAGATAGGTATCTCAGTACCACGTTCTGTGCCATGCCTTCTCCTCATGAGAAGTCTAAGGATTTCTCTCTTAGTTTCCTTTCCCTATCACCCTAAATAAACTATTATTTTATTCTAATTGGATTTGTGTGCAAGAAGGTATAATTATTTAAAGAGGTATTCCTAAGAACCCTTACCCCTATCCCATACCCCTATCTCAAACCACCATCTATTTACCCATAACAATATACATATATAGTTGTGTCTAGTGGTAGCTATTTTGCTGGGGCAGAAAAAAAGGGGGGGGGAAGTTACATGATAACTTTACTATATTTTTAAAGGAATCTCAATTTGTAAAAATAGATTTGCAATTTTATATACAATGATAGAAATGGTGTGTCTGCCTCAGTTGGCAGGATACATTATTCAAGTCCTGGGGCCTTCTCACCCATCTCCACCATTCCTTCCTTTTTACTGCTGAGTTAACAGTTAACCAGTAGAGAATGTTACTCTCAGATAAGAACAAACTATGGAAACCACGCCCTAAAAGCTTGTTCCCATTCCCCAAAATTTCCCTTCCTTTTCCCTCCTGAGTCAACAGAGGTTTTCTAAAGTTAGAAAACAAAGGATTGTAAATTCTCAGGGTCTGGCTGTCCCACAGGGTGGCTGCAGCAGTGATGCCACATCTGGGGGAGGTGGTCTATATGTTTAGAAGTGTCAGTGAAGAATGTGAACCCAGATGGGGGAGGGACATTGTGTTAGATTTAGGATAAAAGGAGAACTTCACTGTAAAAAATCTGCACTACCCAGAAGGGGTATTTGCCCATCCTTGCAAGGTTGAGAATAAATGACCTTCCTGCTTTGCATCAGACCAGGAGTCCTGTCTCACTTTACCTGTTTCTTTCATACAATCATTTTTTTCTATTCCACGATGTTCTAAAAATTCTTGTTTTATTTTCTAAAGTTCAGAATAAAATAAAATTTTTAAAAAGAGATCATTAAATCATAGCACAGAATGTTCTCATACTATCTAGTCCTATTGTTTGGTTTTGTAAATGATGAAACTGATGATTGAAGAAGCTTAATAAATTAGTTGTTGTCAGAGGCAGGAAATGGATCCAGATCTTCCTGACTCCAAGTCCAGTGCATTGTACCATCAAGGGGAAAATAGGAAGTACAGAGCACTGGGTTTAGAATCAAGAAAACCAGAGTTCTAATGTAGTCACAGATTTCAACTAGCTTTGTAACTCTGGGCAAGTCACTTACTTCAGTGTCTTCAAATGCAAGCTGGGATAATGTCAGCCATATCCCAAGGTTGTTGTGAAGATTAAATGAAATAATATATCTAAAGCACTTAGGACAGTTTCTAGAACACAGAAGAGATTTGTGAGAAAATAATTATTAATAATGAATATCATGGGGAAACCCAGAGCAGTTTCAATTCCTTTCTCTCCCCTCACATCTCCACTCCAGAAAGTTCAGTTCTTGAAGAAGTTCTAATCTTGTTTGGGACCAGCTTAAGGGTACAATAGAGATGAATATTGATTCTTTTGTCTAGCTAGATTGAGTTGATGGGATTAAACCACATCTAGATACTAGACTTGACCAAGGGTCTCTCCTACTAGGTCATCAGTAGAGTTCATTTTCTTTCTTTTTTTTTAATTGAATACAATTTTATTTTCCAGAATATATGTAAAAACAAATTTTGACATCAATTTTTTTAAAACTTTGTGTTCCAACTTCTCTTACTCCCTCCCTTCCCATCCCCCACCCACAAGAACTCAAGCAAAGAAGAAAACATAAACGCTTTACAGATATCATCCCTTCATAAACAGTTCAGACCTGTGTCTTCTGTGAATTCCTTACTGAGAAAGTTCTTATGAGTTTGAAGTATTATCTTCACATGTAGGAATGTAAATAGTTTGATCTTTTAATATCCCTCATGAAGTCTTTTTCATGTTCACCTTTTTATGCTTCTCCAGGGTCTTGTATTTGAAAGTCAAATTTTCTATTCAGTTCAGGTTTTTTCATCACAAATGCCTGAAAATCCTCTTTTTCATTGAAGTCCCATTTTTTTCCTCTGAAAGATTATACGAAGTTTTGCTGAGTACATGATTCTTGGCTGTAGTCCCAGTTCCTTTGCCCTATGGAATATCATATTCCACGCCCTCTGGTCTTTTAATGTAGATGCTGCTAGATCTTGTTTTAGCCTTATTGAAGCTCCATAGTATTTGAATTCCTTTTTTCTACCTGCTTGCATTTTCTCCTTGACCTGGGAGCTCTGGTATTTGGCTATAGTATTCCTGGAGGTTATCCTTTTGTAATCTCTTTCAGGAGGTGATTGGTGGATTCTTTCAACTTCTATTTTGCCTTCTGCTTCCAGAAAATCAGGGCAATTTTCCCTGACAATCTCTTGGAGGATGCTTTCTAAGCTGGCATTTTGGTCATGTTTTTCAAATAGTCCAATGATTTTGAAATTATCTCTCCTAGATCTGTTTTCCAGGTCAGATATTTTTCTAAGGAGATATTTCATATCACCCTCAATTTTTTTTTTCAGTTGGATTTGCTTTAATGTATCTTGGTTTCACCTAAGGTCACTAGCTTCCATTTGTTCAGTCCTAATTCTTTTTTTCTTTTTCTTTTTTTTTTTGAGGCAATTGGGATTAAGTTACTTGCCCAGGGTCACACAGCTAGTAAGTGTTAAGTGTCTGAGGCCAGGTTTGAACTCAGGTCCTCCTGACTCCTAGGCAATTATTTTCTTGACATAGCTTTTCTATTTCTTTTCCCATTTGGCTTTTCAAACTGTTGACTTTTTTTTCTCATGACTTTCCTGCATTGTTCTCATTTCTCTTTCCATTCTTTTCTCCATTTCTCTAAATCTTCCTTCTATCTCTCCTACTTTCTCTTCAAAGTCTCTTTTGAGTGCTTTCATGGCCTAAGACGAATTTATATTTTTCTTGGAAGCTTTGAATGTTGGAGCTTTGATTTTGTTATTAGCTTCTTCTTCTGGGGGTGTATTGTGGTCTACCTTTCCCCCAAAGAAGTTTTCGATGGATTGCTGCTTTCTCTTCATACTCATCTTGGCCATATATTTCTTGGATTTTAACTCCTTAAAGTGGACTGCTGCTTCCAGGACACACTGTTTCAGCTACAGCATGGCCCAGGGGGTGATTGAGCTTCTTCTCAGCCTGACTGGCCTGTTAGTAACCATGGCCACTTTCTCTTTGGCCCAGAAACAGAAGTCTGATTGAACTCTGATTCTCTATGGTCTGAAGCTTGGCATGCCTGTGCCCCTCCCCCACTGGGCCACAACCACTGGATTCAGCCCACTGGTTCAGAACCAGGACACTTCGCCCCAACTCCAGCAGAGACTGCCTCCACTTCACCCCAGCCTACTGCCAAACCCTATCACCAGTCCATGATTGGAGCCTCAGAAGCTGATGGCACTGAAGACTCTGAGGCACTCTGGAAGCACTCTCTGTTCCTGGCTGAGTCTGGACTGCATGCTGAGCTGTTCATCCTGATCACTAGGTGATCACAATTGCCCTCTTTTGCTGGAAAATAGTCTTGCTCTATTCTTATGTTCATTAGGCTGCTCTGGGGTATTTTTTGTTTGTTTGTTTGTCTTTTTAACCACATTATTTGGGCATGAGTGGAAAGGTTTATCTGGAGTTTGTGGGAATCACAGCTTCTCCGACTCCATCTTGGCTATGGCAGTAGAGTTCATTTTCAATCAAATTGGATGACGCTAACCAATTAGTTTTGGTCAATATATAATGACTGGGGGTTATGGGGGGGGACAGCTAGGTGGCACAGTGGATAAAGCATTGGCCCTGGATTCAGGAGGACCTGAGTTCAAATCTGGCCTCAGGCACTTGACACTAGCTTTGTGACCTTGGGCAAGGCACTTAACCCCCATTGCCCCACCAAAAAAAAGAAATGTACAATGACCCACCTCTATCAAAGGAGGATAAAAGCATTGACCTCACAAGGGCTGCTATCTTGGTTCAGTCTCTTCGTGCTCTCTTGGCTTCCTGGACCCACTCCCTTGGCTAGGAATGCTGCTTCTTGGTGTGTACCCTCCCTTTAGGGGTATGTAGGTATGTAGGCCTGAAGGTCTGAGACTAGTGGGGAAGTTGGTGAGACACATGGTAAATTAATATCATATCAATATATGATATTAATTAATAATAAATTCTTCCTGGCAAAACAGGTGCAATAGCAATATATAAATAGCAATTAATTTATAAGAGTTTAGCACAATAATTTAAAAAAAGATTTAAATATATTTACTTCCTCCCCCCTCCCTTTGTCCTTCTTTTCCTTTCTTCTTTTCTTTTTTTCTTCCTTTCTTCCCACCTTACTTCAGTCTTCACTGCTTTGAAAGTAACATTCCCTTTAGAACATTTAGATTGCTGTCCAATCAGCTGATAAATACAGAGCCATTCAAGGTGTTACAGGGATTGTGTTACAAAGAAATCCATATTATAAAAAGATGGGAAAAAACATCTGATGTTAATATAATGCTGCCAAGACCTAACTGAACCATGTCAGAAATGTTGAAGGTGCTGAAGATGAGTGCCTGGATATCTTTCTACTTTGGTAATTCTCCTACAGTAATTATCCTGCCTCACTTCAATTATCTTTCATAAGTGGCAGGCTTGAAGTCTAGGAACAAAAAATTCAGCACTTTCATGGGACCATTTTCACCAAGTGATACCCAATATATTAAAGACATTAAAATTTAGGACTGATTATTTTCTGACCACCTCAGGTACCATGTCCCATCTCACGCTGATAGATCATATTAATATTTTTCATCACAAATACCCAACATCAGTGACCTCCCAAGGACATTACACATACACTAGCATCACTCTCCAAAATGCTGCCCTGACCAGTTATGTTTTTTCAGTAAAGATCTAAATTCATTGTGATTAATTCTCATAATAAGACTCCATGATAATTTCACTTAGCCAAGATTTTGATACAAATTCCATTGCTTAATGAAAATTTGAGACACATTGGTGTTACTCTTCAGATAGCTTGCATATCAATTGCATCTTGGAAGTATATATAAGAATTTTTATCTCAATATACAATTAATGATTAAAACATAGTTCCTTATTATTATTAACACATTCCTTACAAACCTGACAAGATGGGCAGCATAAGACATTACCCAAAGAGGTTTAGTAACTAACATGTGGTCACATCCATTTCATTGTCAAAGCAAGGAGAGATCCTTAGCTATAGAATGAGAAAATCTGGGCTTAAATCCTGCCACTGATGTGTACTACCTGTGTGACTTTGGGACATTCCCTTTCTCTGTGGCTCAGTTTCTTCATCTGGAAAATGAAAGATTTGACTAAATGATGTCTATGGTTTCTTACAGCTTTAAATCTATTCTATGAGAAATCATCTTCTTATTCCACATCTAATAATCCTTCCAAGACACCATATAGGTTAATCATTCTTTTACCACATTTATCTTATTTATATACTATTTTCTCAAAATGCTTAAATGAACATACGCATATGTTCTAATTACAAAGTTCCATCATCTCAGCAGAGAAAGAAATACTGTCTTTATGACAAAAATTCACACAAATATGTAAAAAGGGTGTTATCATTCATCAGGCATGTATTAAGCACTTCCTTTATGTCAGACACTGGGCTAAGTAAGTGGATTCATCACCATTGTAAGAAACTCTTGCACAGGAATTCCTTCTACCAATTAAGAGAAAAATCACCTTCTGACAACAAATCAGTCCTGAGGATTAACCAATGCTTCAAGGGCTTAAGTCACTTTAAATAGTAGCACTCACTGAGAGTAAAGGCCAGAGGCAAGAATTGAATTCTGGATATTCCAACTTCATTGTCAGCAGTATAGCCATCTGTCACAGCTGCAGTAAACACTGGTAAATTTAAAAAAATTGTAAATGAGTCTAATTATTTGTAATTATATTAACAAAAGCAGTAAAATGGTATTTTAGTAGATCTTAACCATGTTTTAGAAATTTTGATCAGCACTGTTTGTGTAAGAACAGGCTGCCATTGGCTAACAAGATACAAAAGGAAAATGACAAAGGGCAGAAGTGGAAAATTGGGACACAACTACATTATTGGTGGAGTTGTGATCTGATCTAACCATTCTAGAGAACAATCTGAAACTATACCCAAAGGGACATAAAACTGCGTACGATTTGACCCAGTAACACACCAGTACTTTCTATCTATCTATCTATCTATCTATCTATCTATCTATCTATCTATCTATCTATCTATCTAGACACACACACATACATTCATATATACACACATATATGTATATATACACGCATATATATACATACCTGTATATACATATCCATACATATGTATATCCATAAATATGTGTATATATATACATACATATATTTATGTGTGTGTATGTATATAAATATATATATATATAATGTTCTGCTCTTTTTGTCATGATAAAGAATTGGAAATAGAGTGAGTACCTGTCAATTGGGAAATGGCTGAACAGGTTGCATCATATAGGAGTGCTTGATTACTACTCTTCTATAAGCAATGATGAGGGGGGTCATTTCAGAAAGACTTACATGAATTGAATCAAAGTAAAGTAAGCATAATCAAGAGATCACTGTACACAGTAACAATCATATTGTACAATGATCAACTGTCAAAGACTTATCTACATTGATCAATACAATGCAATGTCCCAAAGCAAATCAAAGGGAATCATGATGAAAATATACTATACACCTGGTTCTATTCACTTCACTCAGCATCGGTCCACTTAAATCTTTCCAGGCATTTTCTTAAATCTGCCTGCAAATCATTTCTAATAGCACAATAGTATTGCATTCCATTTATATGCCCCAAATTGTTCAGCAATTCCCCAGGTGATGGACATCACCTCAATTTCTGATTCTTTGCCATCAGAAAAAGAGCTGCTATAAATACATTTGTACATGTGGGTTCTTTTTTATGTTCTCTTTGGGATACAGACCTAGTAGTGACACTGCTGGGTCAAAGGGAAAGCATAATTTTATAGCCCATTGGGCATAGCTCCAAACTGTTCTCCAGAATGGTTAGATCAGCTCACACTCCACCAACAATGCATTAGTGTTTCAACTTTACCACATCTTCTCCAACATTCAATATTTTCCATTTTTATCACATTAACAAATCTGATAGGTATGAGGTAGTACCTCAGAGTAGTTTTAATTTGCATTTCTCTAATAAGTAGTTATTTAGAACATTTTTTCATATGGCTGTAGATAGCTTTAATTTCTTCATCTAAAAACTGCCTGTTCATATCCTTTGACCATTCTCAATTAGAGAATGACTTGTATTCTTATAAATTTGATTTAGTTTTATATATATGAAATGAGGCCTTTATTAGAAACACTGACTATAAAAATTGTATTCCAGTTTTCTGTTTTCCTTCTAATCTTGGTTGCATTTGTTTTGTTTATACAAAAAAATTAATTTAATTTAATATAATCAAAATGATATCCCCTATAACTTGTTTGGTCATAAATTCTTCCCTTCTCCATAAATCTGAGAGGTAAACTATTTCTTCCTCTCTTGATATGCCTATGGCATCATTCTTTATGTCTCAATCATGCACCCATTTTGACCTTAATTAGGTATATTGTGTAAGATGTTGTTTTATACCTTGTTTCTGCCATACTATTTTCTAGTTTTCCCAGCAGTTTTTGTCAAATAGTGAGTTTTTATCCCAGAAGCTGGAGTCTTTGGGTTTATTAAACAATATAATACTATAGTCATTTATTAATATGTTTTGTTTCCCTAACCTATTCCACTTATTCACCACTCTTCCTTAGTATCAAGTATTTTTGATGACTGCCACTATATAATATAGTTATAGATGTGGTATAGCTAGCCCACCTTCCTGTTTAATTTTTTCTATTAATTCCCTTGATGTTCTTGAGATTTTGTTCTTTTAGATGATTATTTAAAATTATTTTTTCAGCTCTATAAAATAATTTTGGTTAGTATTTTTGGTGGGATAATGAGGGGTAAGTGACTTGCCCAAGGTCACACAGCTAGTAAGTGTCAAGTGTCTAAGGCCAGATTTGAACTCGTCTTCCTGAATCCAGGGCCAGTGCTTTATCCACTATGCCACCTAGCTGCCCCCTTTGGTAGTTTTATTGGTATGGTACTGAAAAAGGAAATTAATTTGTATTACTTAGCTCAGCCTATCCATGAGCAATTGTTTAGATTTAGGATAAAAGGAGAACTTTCCAATTGTTTAGATCCGATTTTATATGTGTAAAAAGTGTTGTGTAATTGTGTCCATATAGTTCCTGGGTTTGCATGGCAGGTAAACTACCCAATATTTTATATTGTCTACAGTTATTTTACATGGAGTTCCTCTTTCTCTTGCCACTGCACTTTATTGGTCATGTATAGAAACATTGATGATTTATGTGGGTTCATTTTATATCATGCAACTGCTAACATTGTTGATTGTTTCAAGGAGTTTTTAATTGTTTCTCTTGGAATCTCTAAGAAAACCATCTTATCATCTGCAAAGAGTGATAGCTTTGCTTCCTCTTTGCCTATTCTAATCCCTTCAATTTCTTTTTCTTCTCTTATTGCTAAAGCTACCATTTCTAACACAGTATTGAATAATAGAGGTGATGATGGACATCCTTGTTTCTCCCCTGATCTTATTGGGAATATCTCTAACTTTTCTCTATTACATACAATGCTTGCTTCTTGTCATTTTAAGCAAAGCTCCATTTATTCCTATACTCTCTAGTGTTTTTAATAGGAATGGCCATTACATTTTTTCAAAAGCTTTCTCTTGCATCTATTGAGATAATAATATGATTTTGATTATTTTTTTAATTGATATAGTCAATTATGTTGATATTTTTCCTAATTCTGAACCAGTCCTCCATTTCTGGGATAAATCCCACCTGATCATAGTGTATTATCCTGGTGATAAATTGTTGTAATCTCTTTGCTAATAGTCTATTTTTTTTGTATTGATATTCACTAGGAAAATTGATCTATAATTTTCTTTCTCTGTTTTAGCTCTCCCTGGTTTAGGTATCAAAACCATACTTCTGTCATTAAAGAAATTTCATAGAGCTCCTTTACCTGTTTTTCTAAATAATTTTTATCATATTGGAATTAATTATTCTTTAAATGTTTTATAGAATTCATTTGTAAATCCATCTGGCCCTGGAGATTTTTTCTTAGGGAGTCCATTGATGGCTTCTTTAAATGTTTTTTCTAAAATGGGGCTGTTTAATTATTTTATTTCCTCTTCTGTTAATCTTGATAATTTATATTTTTGTACATATTAATCCATTTCCTTTAGATTTTCAAATTTATTGGAATAGAGTTGGGCAAAATAGCTCCTAATTATTGATTTAATTTTCTCTTCATTCATGGTGAATTTACCCCTTTAATTTTTGATACTGGTAATTTAGTTTTCTTCTTTTTCAAAATCAAATTAACTGGGGGCAGCGAGGTGGCACAGTGGATAAAGCACTGGCCCAGGATTCAGGAGGATGTGAGTTCAAATCTGACCTCAGATACTTGACACTTACTAGCTGGGTGACTCTGGGCAAGTCACTTAACCCCCATTGCCTGGCAACTAAAAAAATCAAATTAATAAAGGTTAATCTATTTTATTGTTTTTTTTCATCAAACCAAATTTTAAACTTATTAATTCTATAGTGAATTTTATTTTCAATTTTATTAATTTGTCCTTTGATTTTCAAATTTTCTAATTTGGTATTTAATTGGGGATTTTTAATTTTTCTTTTTCTACCTTTTTTAGTTGCATATGCAATCGATTGATTACTTTTTTCTCTATTTTATACATGCAAGCATTTAAAGATATAAAATTTCCCCTAAGAACTGCTTCCACTGTAAACCATAAGTTTTGGTATATTGTCTCATTATTGTCATTCTCTTTGATGAATTTATTGGTTCTGTAATATGTTGTTTGACCCAATTATTCCTTAGGATGAGATTACTTCATTTCCAATTAATTTTTAGCCTATCTTTCCATGGCACTTTATTATGTGTGATTTTTATTGCATCATGATTTGAAAAAGATGTTTTTACTCATTCTGTCTTTCTGCATTTGACCGTGAAGTTATTTTGTGCCCTGATGCATGGTCACTTTTTGAGTATGTTCCATGTACTGCTGAGAAAAAGGTATACTCCTTTCTATACCCATTCAATGTTCTCCAGACATCTATCATATCTAACTTTTCTAAAATTCTATTCACCTCTCTAACATCTTTCTTATTTATTTTGTGGGTAGATTTATCTAGTTCTGAGAGGGGAAGGTTAAGATCCCCTACTAGTATAATTTTGCTGTCTATTTCTTCCTATAACTCACTTAACTTTTCCTCTAAGAATTTGGATGCTGTACCCCTTGATGCATATACGTTTAATATTGATATACTTACATACTTTGTCTATGTATACTCCTTCTATTTGCCCTAATAGGGATACAGTTCTAAAGAGTTATGGGCATTATTGTCATGTGTAGGGATGTATACAGTTAAACTTTATTGAATAACATGTTTTTGTTTACCTTTTTATTCTTCTCAAGTCTTGTATTTGAAGATCAAATTTTCCATTCAGTTCTCATCTTTTCTTCAGGAAATTTTTTAAGTCTTCTATTTCATTGAATGTCTATCTGTTTCTCTGAAAGATCATGTAAAGTTTTGCTGGGTATTTGATTTTTCATTGCCATTCAAACTTCTTATCTTCCAGTATATCACATTCCAAGCCCTTTGATCCCTTAATGTTGAAGTTGCCAAGTCCTGTGTAATCTTGACTATGACCCCATGATATTTAACTTGTTTTTTTTTCTGAGGTCTTGCAGTGTTTTTACTTTAACCTGATAATTCTTAAATTTGGCTACAATATTTCTGGGAGTTTTAATTTTGTAATCACTTTCAGGAGGTGATCAATGGATTCTTTCAATGACGATTTTATCTTATGATTCTAGGATAAGAGGGCAGTTTTCCTTGAATATGCTATGTAAGCTTCTTTTTTTTTTAAATCACGGCCTTTGAGTAGTTCAATAATTTTAAAATTAACACTCCTAGATCAATTTTCCAGGTCAGTTGCTTCCTGATGAAGGATTTCACATTTTCTTTTATTTTTTTCATTCTTTTGAGTCTGTTTCTCTTATTATTGGTGTCTCATAGCTTCTACCTGCCTAATTTTTAGGGCATTGTTTTTTTCAGTCAGTTTTTAACCTCCTTTTGGAGGCTTCCATTTGGTAAATTCTATTTTTCAAAGAGTTGTTTTCTTCAGTTGATTTTTTTCCCATTTGACCTATTGGTTTTTTTAAGGAATTATTTTCTTCATTTAATTTTTCTGCTTCCTTTTCCAAGTTGTTGACTTTTTTTTCATAATTTTCTTGCATAACCCTCATTTCTTTTCCAATTTTTCTTTTAGCTCTCTTATTTAATTTTTAAAGTCCTTTTTGAGCTCTTCCAAGAAAGCTACCTGGTCTTAAGATCAATTCATCTTCCCCTCTGAGGCTTCACATGTAGGCATTTTGACAGTGTTGTCCTCTTCTGAGTCTGTGTTTTGTTTTTCCCTATAACCATAGTAGTTCTCTATGGTAAAGGTTCTTTTTCCTTTCATACTCATATTTTATCCTATTTTGTGACTTTGAAAACTTAGCTCTGTTGCTGGGTCACTGGAGACACCTTTGCAAGCTTCTTGTGCTAGGGGACAGGTGCTCTGAGACCTATGGGGCTCTAGGATTCCTCACTCCTCTCAGTTTGGTCTCTGCACTGTGGTAGCCTGGCCTCATTATGCCTGTCCCACAGATTATTCTCTAGCTGACAGTTTGCCATCTGTACCAAGGTTGGGAGGACTCACAACTGGCCTGGTGTGCCACCAGCCTGCTGAGCAAAGACCAAGAAGCCTCATTTGCTCATGTTTCCTGTGTCCAAGAGCCTCCAGCTGACTTGCCCAGACACCCTCCATGCTGTGCTTCATTCCTCTTTCACCCAAGTGAGACAGACCTTTCCTGAAGTCCTACTAAATTATCTTAAGCTGGAAGATTGTTTCTCTTTGTCTTTTATAAGTTCTGTAGCTCCGGGGCCTGCTTTGAGGCTTGATTTAATGTTATTTCTGATGAAAACTAGGGAGAACTCAGGAGATGTCCTGGCTTCTCTCCTCCATCTTATTGGGCAACTCTCTAAGATTGTAAATTGAAGAGAAAATGATGACCTGCATTGGTAGATGGAGTATCCTCACCTGGAAATTATCTATACCAATGAATAATAGGACTACTATCTCTCCCTATGCTATCCCTATTCCTATCCTATTCCTATGGTCTATTATTTTCTTATAGAATAAAAATGTAAATTAGAAAATTCTTCTTTGAAGATTTATGAAATATAAAACATATTTCCAGGACCTAGTAAATTTTATCCCTGTACACAGTTTCATAAGAAAATGAAATACACCAAATCTATAAATCTAAGGGATTCATTAAAAGTCATATAAAGCATTTACATTACCCACAGAAGCCTAAGGGCAGGGAGAAGATATTGTACTAGTCACTGACCCCTAAATCATACCTTTAAATTCCCTTAGGCTATTTCTAATTTGGGATCTTTTCATGGATGAATGATGTAGTCATTGATAATATTATAATTCTATATATATATAATTTTGCTTAAAATTATTTCAAGATTCCCTTAGGCACTTAGGTTTCTATTTTTAAAAAGTGGTTTAATTATAGCAGGGCAAAGAAAATGGGTTAAACCACTGGGATGACATGTTAAGACTTAGAGTCCTGGGTTCTTTGGCCCCTCCCGTCCTTTCTTGAAAGCTTGAAGTGGTCTCTTTTGACTACAAAATAAAATACACAGTGATATTTGAGGTTCTCCACAAGTTATCTTCATGCCAACTTCCCAGCCTTATTATAGCTATCCCTTTTACATTGTGACTTTCCCCATTATGATTTTGATATATGACTGACTGGCATATTAATTGAGAATTTGGGGGGAGTTTTGTGGAAGCTACATATGAAATGCAAAGGTCGGAAGACAACACAGAGCCTATAATTAAATACTTAATTCAAATTTTAAAATAATGTACTGTAAATATCCCATAAAAGAAAAAGAAGAAAAATCAGACTTTTTCTCTGGTACAAAGGGAGACTGAACATATTTTGTGCAGATTTTCCAAATGGTGAAGGCACTATGCCCCTAAGCCCTGCAATGTAGAAGGGATAACTCTACATGGTATTTGCTTTTCATACACACTAGGCCCCAGCCGATCTGCACCACAGGTTGTTCCCCACCTTCTTCTGCTTTTGGCCTTCCGTATAGGCTGTTTATTCCCTCCTTCCTCACTTTATATGAGCATGTCCACTCCTCATTTCTTCAAGAAGACTTTCATGACTTTCAAGCTGAAAGGGATCTGTCAAATTTTTCATAAAGCAATCTAGAGCCATCCTTCTTCTCTATTGTATCATTCTCATTTGTTTTATTTTTGTTTCTAAATTGTAAGCTCATTAAAGGCAGGCTTGGTTGTGCTGATTGTCATTTCTGAAGTCCTAGACTAAATCACTGTGCCCTTTTTAGTTTAGGCACTTTATAAATATCTGCTAAACTGATTTTAACCCAGTTCCCTGAAGCAAGTAGATATAGTTGCTTAGTGGTTTTTTTTTAATTTTTCTGAGGACATTGTTCAATCAATTAACTAATCAACAAACAATTATTAATAACTACAAAGCAAGTTACCAAGGATATGAAAACTATAATGAAATAATCCCTATACTCAAGCAGCTTACATTCTATGGGTGGAGACATCATATAGACTTATAA
Source organism: Dromiciops gliroides (assembly GCF_019393635.1). Taxonomy (NCBI): domain Eukaryota; kingdom Metazoa; phylum Chordata; class Mammalia; order Microbiotheria; family Microbiotheriidae; genus Dromiciops; species Dromiciops gliroides. Next base: position 196,361,554 of record NC_057866.1, on the reverse strand, counting down.
GCATATAGAAAATATTTCTTTGAGATATATGTGTTTGAGCATAGTGTGTTTGCATACAATTATTGTCCAAATGTATATATGGGTCTCATATGAGGCAGAGTTATCTATCCTGACACTGAGGATAGAGGGGTATATTGGGGAGAGGTGCCTGAATCACCAGCAGGATGCTTGCTGGGAGCAGATGGACAGGCAGGCCTAATTAACAACATGAAGCTAGGTGTTCTTTTATTCAATACCCCAAGAGGGGTACTGGGATAGAAAATTTATCTGCTCTCTTAAATATTGCTGCTAGGAGCACCATAGCTTCAGAATAAAAGCTGCCTCTCTTGTCACTAGTCGTTTAATATTCGCCAACTCAACCACTTCCCAGCAATGTTGGTTATACAAAAGGCCATCACAAATAGTGAATATCAAGTGGGCCCATTCATCTAAGCCAAATAGCAAATATAATTCAGGGATCTTGTATAGATTATAATTTCCCAGAAAATACATAGGAGGGGATGAGCTCTTTAGACAGAAATAAAATGAGATTGTACCTGAGCCAAGAGAGAGTCTCTAGTCTCACACAATTATCCAGACAGTCAAGCTAGAAGTCAAGGAAAAATTGAGAAGCCAAAAATCTCCTACAAACCTTTAGCTTCCAAAGTCTGTCTCTGTCCCTCTCTGTCTCCCTTTCTCTCTCTCTCTCTCTCTCTCTCTCTCTCTCTCTCTCTCTCTCTCTCTCTCTCTCTCTCTCTCTCTCTCTCTCTCTTTTCTCTCTTTCTCTCTCATTTCAGGGTCTTGTCAATATCCTCTCCAATTAGGAGTCACCTTAGTAGTCATATCTCCCTCTGAAAACTCAGCAGCATGTAAAATGCTCAGCTTTCTCATGGGAGAAAGCCCATTTATATAAGCAAAACAATGGCAAGCTAGTTTTTTCCCCCTGAGGGAAGAGAACATCTCACTAATTGTTGAGGGCATCAGGAAAGCCCTCATGTTGAAGGTAGAATTTGAGATAAATTTTGGGAAGAAATTATTTTCTTTTATATGCTCCCCCACATTCTTAGTAATTAGTAGAAGTTGTCAAATTCTTCTTCGTGGCATAAATTAACATGTAAGCATTGGCTAACTCTCAAGGACATATGATAAATTGTTTAGGAGGGGCTGTTCAGCATTTAGTTACTTCCACTCCCTGGTGTCTACTTTACAAACTTTATATTCAAGAAATCATAATAGATTTACCTCCCAAACAACAATAAAATAACCCCTGGAGCAAGAAAACCCACAAAAAGATGGGTTGAGATTATTTTCCTTTATATCATCACATCAAAGACAATTTATGTTTATACCCTCTGTGTATAATCCTTCTGTCTGCCCATATATATATATATATGTGTGTGTGTGTGTGTGTGTGTGTGTGTGTATGTGTGTGTGTGTGAGTATGTGTATACACACACACACACACACAGAGTTCTCAAGAATTATAGGTATTATTTTCCCATGTAGGAATGTAAACATTTTAACCTTATTGAATAATTTTCCCCCTGTTTACGTTTTTAAACTTCTCTTGAGTCTTGTATGTTAAGATTGAATTTTCTACTCAGTTCTGATCTTTTCATCAGGAAAGCTTGAAAGTCCCCTATTTCATTGAATGTCCATCTTTTCCCCTGAAAGAATGATTGGTTTTGCTGGGTAATAGATTCTTGGCTGCAGTCCAAGCTCCTTTGCCTTTTGGAATATCATATTCCATGCTTTGTGATCCTTTAATGTTGAAGCTGCCAGGTTCTGAACAATCCTGAGTGTGACTCCATGATATTTAAATTGCTTCTTTCTGGCTGCTTGGAGTATTTTCTCCTTTACCTCATAATTCTGGAATTTGGCTACAATATTCCTTGGAGTTTTCCTTTTGGGGTCTCTTTCAGGAGGTGATTGCTGGGTTCTTTCAATGATGATTTTATCCTCTTATTCTATAATATCAGGGCAGTCTATTTGATAATTTCTTGGAATATTGTGTCTAGACTCCTTTTCTCATCATGGCTTTCAGGGGGTCCAATGATTCTCAAATTTTCTCTCCTGGACCAGTTGTCTTTCCAATGAGGTATTTCACATTTTCTTCTATTTTTTTTAATTCTTTTGATTTTGTTTGACTGATTTCTGGTGTCTCATGGAGTCCTTAGCTTCTGTAAGGGCCTAAAAATCTAGCTATGATGTCTAAAATCTAATGAGTGGTCACCTTAAATTAGAAGCTTTAGCAAGAGTTTAGACTTAGGTATTTATTAAAGTGAATCAGAAATTGGTGAGGAGAGAGAGAGAGGTAAAAGATAAACTTCCTCTAACTAATAGACCCTGGCATCTGACCCAAAAGACCCCTGCTCAGGGGCTTCTCCCAGAATCCCCCTTGTGAAACTGGAGACAAGGCCATCCACAGACAAACACAGCTCCAAGCTAATTGATTGGTAGATCTGATTGACAGGTCCCACAGGTGGTTCCATAGATGTAACTTCTGGAAGCCGGGCAACTTCTGGATTCAAAAGTCACATGGTTTCCAAGTCAAATGCTTTCTCTTCATGGCGGAGCTTCCCTGCAATATCTCTCCCAGCAGGGGGTGTCATTCCAATTCTCACACTTCCACTGTCCAATTCAAATTTTTAAGGCATTGTTTTCCTCAGTCAGATTATACACCTCTTTTTCCATTTGACCAAATGAATTTTTTTTTGGGGGGGGGAATGACAGCTAAGTGACTTGCCCAAGGTCATACAACTAGTAAGTGTCAAGTATCTGAGGTCGGATTTGAACTCAGGTACTCCTGAATCTAGGGCCTGTGCTTTATCCACTGTGCCACCTAGCTGTCCCCAAAGTGAATTTTTTAAGGAATTGTTTTCCTTTTCCAAGCTGCTGATTCTTTGTGCTTCTGTTTCCAAGGTGCTGATTCTTTTTTGATAATTTTCTTGTGTTGCTTTCATTTCTCTCCCCATTTTTCTTCTACCTCTTTCAATTGATTTTTAAAATCCTGTTTGAGCTCTTCCAAGAAGGCTTTTTGTTATTGAAACCAATTCATCTTCCCCCTTGAGGCTTCACATGTAGGCAATTTGAGAGTATTGTCCTCATGTGAGTTTGTGTTTGGTTCTTCCCTGTTGACACAGAAACTCTCAATGGTGAGAGCTCTTTTTTGTTTCTTGCTCATATTGCAGCTTATTTTTTTTTTAAAGTTTAGGTCCACTCCTTGGACACTGGAGTCACTGTTTCAAGCTTCTTGTGCTGGGCAATAGGGGCTGTGTCGCTGGCTTTCTACTCTCAGGCCTCTATGGCTTGTGGATTTCTCACTGCCCTGGGCTTGCCCTCTGTGCTTGCTCCCCATGACCACTAGGATGGCCAGACCTGGTCACACCCGACTTGTGGGTGGCCTCCTAGCTGGCAACCTGCCATCTCAGCTGGTGCTGGTGAATCTCACCACTGGCCTGTTGCACCACTAGCCTGCCGAGCCAGGATCAAGGAGCTTCAGTTGCTTCCCGCTAACTTGCCCTAGCCCCCTACATGCTGCACTCCACTCAGGTGCTCTGTGCTACCCCCCCCCCCCCCGAATGAGTGAGACCAACCTTTCCTGAAATCTTTTAAATTATCTCTTTTCGGAAGAATGTGTCCCTCTATCTTTTTGTAGGTTCTATAGTTTCAGAATCTGTTTAGGGGCTTGATTTAATGTTGTTTTTAAGGGAAACTTGTGAGAGCTCAGGCAGTTTACTGGATTCTCTCTGCCATCTTGGCTCTGGCCCTGAGATTATTTTCGAAAGACAGGTTAAAGGAGGCTGTGCTTGGCTTCGAGAAGAGTCCAACCCCGTGATTGTGCCGACACAGACCTCAGGCACACTGTGCCAGAGGAAGTTACCCCTGGTCCTCTGAATGAGCTGTAGCCCTGGTGTCTTCTAGAACTAAGCTTACAACCATTACCAAAATAATCAGTCGGACGGCATCTTCCATTAGATTGTTAGGAAAAATTGCCCTGATGTTCTGGAAGCAGAAGGCAAAAATAGAAGTTGGAAGAATCCAACAATCACCTCTTGAAAGAGATCCCTAAAGGAAAACCTCCAGGAATATTATAGCCAAATTCCAGAGCTCCCAGGTCAAGGAGAAAATATTGCAAGCAGCTAGGAGAAAAAAAAGGAATTCAAATACCGTGGAGCTACAATAAGGATAAAATAAGATCTAGAAGTATCTACCATAAAGGACTAGAGGGCAAGGAATATGATATTCCAGAGGTCAAAGCAACTGAGCCTACAGCCAAGAATCACCTACCCTGCAAAACTATGTAGGTTTTCAGAGGAAAAAATGGGACTTCAATGAAAGAGAGGACTTTCAGGCATTTGTGATAAAAAGACCTGAACTGAATAGAAAATTTGACATTCAAATACAAGACCCTGGAGAAGCATGAAAAAGTAAACAGGAAGAAGAGATCATGAAAGATATTAAAATATTAAACTGTTTACATTTCTACATGGGAAGATAATACTTTGAACTCATAAGAACTTTCTCAGTATTGGGATAGCTGAAAGGAATACACTTAGAAAGAGGACACAGGTCAGAATTGAATATGAAGGGATGATATCTGTAAAGCCTTTATTTTTGGTTTATCCTTGTTCTTTGTGAGGGTGGGGCATCTTATGTCTGGGGCCATATTCGGGCTCAGGGCCTCCTGAGTCCAGGGCTGGTGCTTTGTCCACTGGTCCACCTAGCTAACCCATGATGACATCTTTAAAATATGGTTGAGGAGTAGGAGGAATGCACTGGGGGAGAGGGAACAGGAGAGGTGCACTGGGGAGAGGTAGCTCATATGAAAGAAACAATAAAAAAAGCTTATGGGGGAGGAGAAGTGAGTATAGTAATATATTTTTGCCCTGAGGGAAAGTGGAAGAGGAAGGAGATAAGGGGCTGGAGGGGAAGAGGAGAAGAAGGGAAGTGATGATTAGGGGAGAGAGCAGTAAAAAGCAAAACACTTTTGAGGAAGGTGATGTTCTGCATAACTGCACATGTGTGACATATTGAATTGATTGATTTCATAGGGAGGGTTGAGGAGGGAGGGAGGAAGAAAGAAAGAAAAAAATAGAACACAGAATTAGCTCAAAGACCTTAATCTTATCTGAGTGGGCTCAAGGAGGGAATAACATACACACTCAATTGGGAGAGGTAATCTATTTAACCGTACAGGAAAGTAGGAAGCTAAGAGGATAAGGAAGGAAGGGTAAAAGAAGGGAAGGCAGAGCAGGGTAGGGGACAGTCAGAAACAAAACATATTTGAGGAGGACTAGGGTAAAATAATATAGAAAATAGTGTAAATATCATGGGAAGGGAATAGAATGGAGGAAAATAGTTATGATGATTGAGTACAATGGCAAAATGTATAGTACCTACTTTGCTGGGCTATTGTGAAGAAAATTCTTTATCAAGTTTAAGTTACTACATAAAAGTTATGATGAACAGGATGCTATTAGAAAAACCTGGAAAGACCTACAAGAACTGAAGCAGAGTGAAATGCACTGTATACAAAATAAAAGTAATCGTGTATATAAGATGATCTGCTGGGAAGCAAGTGGTTATTTTCAGCAAGGCAATGATCCAATATACTTCTGAAGGATTTATGAAAATCGCAATCCATCTACAGAGAAAGAACTGATGTATGTGAAAACAGATTCAAACACATTTTTGACAACTCCTTAATCTGAAATTTTGTTTTTATCTGTTTTCTCTCACAATCTGGCTAATGTGGTAATTTTTTCCATGATTATTTATGTATAACTTATATTGAATTGTTTGAGTTCTTGGGTGTGGGGGGTAGGGAGGGAGGGAGGAAGAGAAGTTGGAACACGAAGTTTTTAAAAATTGATGTCATAATTTGTTTTTACATGTAATTTGGAAAATAAAATTCTAAACAGAAACAAATAAGGAAAAACAAAAAAACAAAACCGCATAATGTTTTTTTTACTGTCAGTCAGTCCATGCTAGTGGAACCTGGGCTCAGTAAAAATTAAAACAAAGGGAATTAACACTATGACATTACAGAAGCAGAGCACAAACTGAAAACGTCACAGTAGCTCATAGAAGAGAGGATAGTCAATAGCAAATTAAAAGACTACTTATACTGTCAACCAGAAGACCAATGATATTAATACATTTAGGATAATAAAGCATGTGGCTCTGGGAAAGAGACAATCTCCCCTAAACAAATGCATCATGAATCTAAATAGGAACACTTAAACTTTGGATAGCAATGTAAGGTTTGCAAACACACATACAGATAGAGATATGGATGCAGATATAGATACAGATACAGATGCATATGCATATATACACACACAAACATGTACATGAACATATATTTTCCATATATGCACATGCATGCATACAAACATTTACATACATAAATACATTCTCATAATCACCCTATGTAGTAGGTTCTATTATTATCCCCATTTTACCAATGAAGAAATTGGGGCTTAGAGAATTGATTTCCCCAGGTTAATACAAAGTAATTTGCCTAGTAAGTCTCTAATTCAGGATTTGAACTGAGGACCCTTGGCTTGGAGTCAGAAAGACTTGAATTCAAATTTGATCTCAGATACTTACTAGCTGTGTGACACTGGGTAGTCATTTCATCCTGTTTACCTCAATTTCTTCATCTGTCAAATGAACTGGAGAAGTAAATGTCAAATATCTCCATTATCTTTTTCAAGAAAACCCCCAATGGGATCACAATGAATCAGAGACAGTTTAAAAATGACTGAAGAACATCTCTGACTCCAGATCCAGTATTCTATCTCCTGTGCCACCTAGCTGCTCCTAAATAACAATGTATCAGCTCACCAGGGTAAATGGGCATGGTCAATAACTACATATTCTCTTGCCACTCAACTAAGTTCTCTTTTCTGAGGCTTAAAGATATCTGACTACCTTCCATTATTTTTTATGCCCAACAATTTGCTATTTAGAAAATTAGACTACATAGAATTATGAAAAACATAGTTTTGTGATCATTCTCAGAGAGGGAGAATTTAGCTTGTTATTTTCAAAAGGATCAGTGGATGGAAAATTTGAAACAGCAAGCTAAGTTTCATATGCAACATAAACCTTGAATATAATTTTTACCCTCTCTTAAATCAGTGTGGGATATTGAATTTACTATTGAACACAGGCAATCTGCTACTTGCTAAACCTCAATTGAGCTACAGCACAAAGACTCACAAGGAATAGGCATAAGTCTTCCTAAAACACTAACAACGGAAAAGGGTTGAAAATTGAAAGATAAAGATAAAGATGCCTGCCCTGCTGGAAATAGCAAATGGTATCTAAGGTAATTATTCAAAGCAAAATTACGGAATTTCTAATCACTAAACAATTATAGAAGATTATGCTGAGGATATAAGCATTAAGCAGTTTGTTTCTGAAATGGGAACTTTTTTATATGTGACAAAATCAGATTTCTTGGATATAAAATAAGTGTAAGAGAGATGGGAAAAAAGCTAATCTCTGAAAAGATTTATGACCCAAATATCTGTACTTCCAAAGAAAAATGAAAGGATTTAGAAAATTGTTATTCAAGAACATTAAAATTGAGGAGAATGTCCTAGAAAAGAACAGAAAGAAAAAGAAAAAGAATGAAGAATGGTAATAGATTTAAATCCAGCTGTCCTGTTAACGATTCTGAAGTGGAGCATAATATCATGGGGAGGGGTAAAGGCCTTAATTGACTTCTTTCGGCAACATAATACAGGTAAGTTGTCATGTTGGGGCTATCTGTTTATTGTGGAATATTGCAATGGGATCAGGGACCTCCTCATTTTATCTGAGATTTTTGTTCTGATCTCAAATATTTCCCACCCAGAGTGTTTCTGTATAAATGGTTCAATAGAAAAAGATAATCATGTAATACAATGAACCTCCATTTCATATTGTTTGCTTTTAAAACAAGTAAATAATAAATTCTACATGCTACTTTCAAAACTGCACTGATTGCCTGTGCTTCCTTTTGGCCTTTTCCTTTCATTAAAAAGAAAAGTTTCAATAGCTTTTTTTTTTTAGTCTTCACTAATGTTAACCATGCTCTCCATTCCAACCCTTTGACAGTATTAAAAATGGAAAGAGGGGAAAAAATCCCTAACAAATAACCATAGTCAAGCAAAATAAATCCACATATTGGCTGTGTACCAAAACATATGTCTCTTTCTGCCCCCTTGAGTCCGTTATCTCTCTGTCAGGAGTTAGGTACCATCTTATATCATAGATCCTCTGGAGACATGTTTGTTTGCTCATTGCATTGATCAGACTTCTTGTCTTTCAAACTTGTTTCTTTGTATAATGTTATTACATAAATTATTCTGCTCACTTTGGTCTGTATATAGGACTTTCTGTAATCTTTTAATTTTTCCTTATGGTATAATAAGATTCCATTATATTCACATAATACAGTTTTTCCATCCTTTCTTCTATTACTGGGTACCCCCCAGATGCTAATCCTTTTCTTTTTTTTTCCTTTTCATCTCCACTCCTATTCCTCATGGTTTTACTGATAGGACTGAGGTATTTCTAAATGATACTTATTGTACTTAATGTTTTTCTGTTTGTTTTATAACCTCTTTTTGGAGTCCATCCAGGTTAAAGGACTTGGCCAAAGTCATAAAGTTTATAAGAATGTGAGGTCAGATTTGAACTTGAATAAAAATGTCCTGACTCTAGGACTAGTGCTCTATCCATTGTGCCATCTAGCAGCTCTCTATTTTTAACAATTTTTTGTAGGTATGTGTTTGTATGTTCACTTCTCCATTGTTTCTTTCAGATAAGAATGTAGCAATCTGATGATCATTTCATTCACCCCTTTCCTCTCTATTTATTTACTCTTCTTATGTACTTTCTTACTCCTTATCCTCCCTTCTTATTTTTCTTCTTTGAGCTCTTAGAACAGAACCAACCCACCTTCATATAATCTCATTTTCTTATTTAACTGCATCAATTTCCTTAGAAAACACTGAAGTCTGATTGGATGATTGTTTCTACTCCCCCATTAGGGAGTTAGTACTGTTATACATCCCCTTCTAGCTCTATTTATATTTATATTTCAGCTACTTCTCAACTCTGGGTTTTCATCATTAATATTTGAAAATCCTCTTTTCCACTAAAGATCCATTTTTTTCCCTGTAAGGATTATATATGCTCAGCTTTGCAGGGTAAATTGTTCTTGGTATTAAGCATAAATCTTTTGCCTTTTGGAATATTGCATTCCAAGATGTCCTTTTGTTTAGAGGAGAAACTGCCAGATTTTGTGTGATCCTGACTTTGGCTGCTTGGTGCCTGAATGTTTTGTTTCTAATTTGTTTGCAGTATTGTTCTTCAATAGAGAAGTTCTAGATTTTGGCTATGTCATTCCTGTGACTTTTGCTTTTGTGCTTTATTTCAGAGGATAATCAGTGTATTCTTTCAATTTTCATATTGAACTCTTATAAAAATGGTTTAAGGTAGTTTTAACTATGAGTTGTTATTTTTTAAATATATTGTCTCAAACTAATATAACCAAGATGAGAAGAGACAGAAAACTGGGAAATAAGTTTTGAAACAAATATCTCTTATAAATGCCTCATTAGAGAACTGAGTCAAATTTATAAAAATACAAGTCATCCTGCAATTGATAAATGGCCAAAGGCTATAAAAAGGCAGTTTTAAGAAAAAGAAATCAAAGCTATCTATAATCATATGAACAATCCTCTGGATCACTATTGATCAGAGAAATTCAAATTAAAACAACTCTGAGGTATCACCTCACACCTATCAGAATGGCAAATGAAACAAAAATGGAAAATATTGGATATTGGAGGGGATGTAGGAAATCTGGAAACACTAATTCACTGTTGGTGGAGTTGTGAAAAGATCCAACCATTCTGGAAAGCAATTTGGAACTATGCCCAAAGGGATATGGAACTGTGCATACCCTTTGTTCCAGCAATACCACTGCTAAGTTTATGTTCCAATGCCATTCCCAAAAAGAGAAAAAGACCTCTGCGTACAAAACTATTTATAGCAGATCTTTTTGTGGTGACTAAGAATTGAAAATCAAAGGAATGCCCATCAATTGGGGAATGGCTAAACAAGCTGTGGTGTATGATGGTAAGGGAATATTATTGTGCTATAATAAATGACAAGGAAGATTTCAGAAAGGCCTGGAAAGACTTGTATGAACTGAAGTATAGTGAAATGAATGGAACCAAGAGAACACTGTACACAGAGGCATTGTTTGATGAAGAGCTATGAATGACAATTATTCTCAGCAATACAATGATCCAAGACAATCCCAAAGGACTAATGATGAAGCACACTATCCAAAGAAAGAACTGATATTGATTGAACACAGGCTGAAGCATGCTATTTTCCACTTTCATTTATTTATTTTATTCAAGTTTTCTTGTACAAATTGACTAATATGGTAATATTTTACATAATTGCACATGTATAAAACATATCTGATTACTTGCCACCTTGAGTAGGAGGGAGTGAAGGTGGAATAAAAATTAGAACTGAAAACTATAAATAAAAATGTTCATTATTTTAAAAAAATAAAACGCATTGTCTCCTTTAAGACTGTATTTACTTCCAGTTTTTTACTCAAGAACTTTTATTTCATTTTCTTTTTTTTAAATATGCTTAATTTCTTCTAAGTATTGATTTAATCCTTTTAGAAAATGCATTTTATTTTTCCCTTTGAATCTCAGTTTGCAGCCTTGTTGGAGTTAATTTCTCCTTCTGTGGTGGATTTTTTGACATATCTATATCTACAATAACTTATGGGGGGGCAGGGCAATGAGGGTTAAGTGATTTTGTCCAGGGTCACACAGCTAGTAAGTGTCAAGTGTCAGAGGTCAGATTTGAACTCAGGTCCTCCTCAATCTAGGGCCCATGGGCCCTATACCACTTATACCACCTTAACTGCCCCGACAGTTATTTTAAAAAATAAAATAAAATTTTTAAAATAAAAATCAATATCTTGCTTTTTTACTAATTTATCTAGCATTAGTGCAAGGTTAGGTTCAACCTTCTTGTGTATTTTTAGGTTTTGGTCATTAGCCATGTTTCTTCTTACTCTGGACTGGATGTTTTCCTATATGGACTCCAACCTCCCAGAATTAGACACATCTGGATCTCTTTAGAGCCTCCTGTTATATTCCAAAACCAAGTGTTAGGGATCTGGGTCCTTAAACTGTGTATCTGCCCTGGTTGTTGTCAGTTCTGGTAACCTTCACTGTTGTCAATTTGGATTTCAAAATATCCTCGGGATTTTAGACCACACTGAGGATTTATCTACTGCCTTTAGGCACAGTCTTATATGTTACATGGATCTTTTGTCTCTATCTAGTTACACTGACAAACTATTAGCTTATTTGCATGCACTGGTACTGGCTTTGTTGGAAGCTCTGTCTCCCAATTACAGTGGGCTTTGGAATGAATTTTTGTGCAGTACTGTGGTAGAAAAAGTCACCTACTCTCACTTCCCATTAAATTGAGTGATCACTCTGTTTTACTGTGAATTTCAGCTTTTGTTGGGGAAGGTATGTGTAAATTGAGGCTACCTTTCTTCAAGTAGTCATCTTGGCTCGACATCCTCCCTCCTAATTTTACAGATGAAGAAACCGAGGCTCAGTGAAGTTAAATGACTTGCCATTGGTCACACAACTAGTAACATCAAAGATGGAATTTTACTTCAGACCTTCCTGACTTCAAATGTAACATACTATCCTCAATACCAAACCACCATTCCAAGATATGCTTAGCTCTACAAGGTATTGACTCCTCTGTATGCTACAGAGAGTAAATGTGTAGGAAGTTTAGTAGTATAGATAACATAGAAAGATATATCCTTTAATTATATAATTATCACTAAATGTCATGGCTAAAACAATCATTAGTTTTCCCCAAGGACATACTAGGACAGAGCATCTGCATAGAAGCTGAAAGTAAGGACCATAGAAATCATCCAATCCATTCTTTGACCCTGCTCAGGAATTCCTTCTGCAAAACCATGGGGAGGTATTTATCTAGCTTCTTCTTAAACACCAATGGCAGGAAGTCACTTCCCTAGTTAGGCAACTCATTCTCTTTTCATATAGATCTGAAAGTTGGAAAATACGATGTCCTCTATGCTTAGAATACCCTCCTTCCTCATCTCCACAGCTCAAAATCCCTGGATTCCTACAAATTCAACTCAAATGTCACCTTGTACAAGAGGCTTTTCCCATGTCCCCTATGTGCCCTACTCTCCATCAGGTAGCTCCTTCTTTCCCTGACTACCCTATAGGTTACTAGAGATATACATACTGTCTGCCATATTAGAATTTAAGGTCCTTGAGGGAATTAATTATTTTTGTTTGTTTGTTTTATTCTGTATCCCCAATTCTTAGCATGGTGTCTGGAACACTGGAAATTATGAAATAAATCCTTATAGGAAGGAAAACGTAGGTCCAACATAATTTCTACCTATTGGTTTTCTTTTATTCATTGTTTTCTTTTTAGGTCTTTATTCAATTTTGTTTTCACCCCAATTACATGCAAAAAAGATTTAACATCCATTTTTTTTTTTGTGAGGCAATTGGGGTCAAGTGACTTGCCCACGGTCACACAGCTAGCAAGTGTCAAGTGTCCGAGGCCGGATCTGAACTCAGGTACTCCTGAATCCAGGGCCGGTGCCCTAACCACTGCGCCATCCAGCTGCCCCTAACATCCATTTTTAAAACCATGTTCTAAATTCTCTTCCTCCCTCCCTGCTCACCTCCCACCCTTAAGATTGCAAACAACTCAATATGTCATACATGTGTAGTAATGAAAAACATTTCCACATTAGTCAGATTGTGAAAGAAAAAAGACAAAAAATATAAGAAAAAGAAACTAAAAATATGCTTTAGTCTGTATTCAGCCACCATCAGTTCTTTCTTTGGAAATATATTGCATTTTTCATAAGTCCTTCAGAACTGTTTTGGATCATTGAATTGCTGAGAATAACCAATTCATCCACAGCTGATCATCTTGGAATGTTGCTATGACTTTGTGTATAGTACATCTCACTTTGTATCAGCTCACATAAGTCTTTCCAGGTTTTTCTGAAAGCATCCTGCTCATCACTTCTTACAGCACAATAGTGTTCCATCATAATCTAATCCCACAATTTGTTAGGCCATTACCCAATTGATGGGCATCTCCTCAATTTAGAATTCTTTGCACCAGAAAAGGGCTGCCATAGATATTTTTGTACATATAGGACCTTTAATTTTTTTTGTTTTTTATCTCTTTTTGGATATTGGCATAGTAGTGGTATTACTAGGTCAAAGAGTATGCAGGGGTTTATAGCCCTTTGGCCATAGTTCCAAATTGCTCTACAAAATGTGTGAATCAGTTTACAACTCCAGCAACAGAACAATAATGTTTCATTTTTCCTGTATCCCCTACAACATTTGCCATTTTCCTCTGCTGACATATTATCCAATCTAATAAGTATGAGGTAGTATCCCAGAAGTATTTTAACTTACATCTTTCTAATCAATAGTGAGTTAGAGCATTTTTTCATATAACTATAGATAGTTTTGATTATTTAATCTGAAAACTGTTCATATCTTTTGATCATTTATCAATTGGGGAATGGTTCTCATTTTATTAAATTTGACTCAGTTCTCTATGTGTTTGAGAAATGAGCCCTTTATCAGACAAACTTGCTTGAAAATTTTTTTCCCAGTTACCATTGCTAACTGATTTTCCCTCCATCCTACTCTTTCCCTATGTCATTTACTCCATTCTCTATCTCCTTTCACCCTTTCCTTCCTCAAAGGTATTTTGCTTCTGACTGCCCCCTCCTCCAATCTGCCATCCCTTCTATCACTGTTCCCCCATCCACTTCCCCTCCTGCTCCCTTGCAGGATAAGATAAATTGCTATACCCAATTGACTATATGTTATTCCTTCTTTGAGCCAATTCTGATGAGAGTAAGGTTCACTCACTCCCCGCACCTCCCCCATCTTCCCTTCCATTGTATAAGCTTTTTATTGCTTTTTTTATGTGAGATACTTTACCCCATTCTACCTCTCCCTTTCCCTTTCTCCCGGTGCATTCCTCTTTAACCCCTTAATTTTATTTTTTAAAGATTTACTCCCTTCATATACAACTCACATCTGTGTCCTCTGTCTAAATATACTCCATCTACCTGTCCTAATAATGACCTCTACCTCTCTTACTTTATTTTCAAAGTACATTTTGAACACTGCTATGACCTGAGACAAATTCAAATTTTTGGGGGAAGCTTTGCATGTAGGAGCTTTGACTTTTATCTTCGGAGGGTGTATTTTCATCTTCCTTATCATCATAGAAATTTTCTAGGGTCAGCATTTTTACTGTTTCCTCATTTTCCCAGCCTGTTTCTTGACTTTTGACTCTTTTTTAAAGTGGGGCAGGGGGTGGAGCCAAGATGGCAGAGGAAAGACTTTAAACACACAGGGCTCCTGATACAATCACCCCAAAAATAGCAATAAAAGAACCCTTGGGGCAGAAAAACACACAAAAATACAGGCTGAGAGTTTTCTCCAGCTATAGATAAACTTCAGGGGGCCATGCTGGGCCACAAATAAAGCCTAACCTCCACAATCGGGCCAGCACACAATACACGTGCCCGAGGAATTTGCCCCAGTGCCTCTGAATTGGCTGCAGCACCAGCATTTTCTGGAACCGAGCACACTGTTGGGCTGAATGGCTGGCCTGGGGGAGTAGGTGCAGGGGTACCAGTTGACTGGGGGGAAGGATATGACTGTCCCACCCCAACGGGCAACCAGGAAGAAATGCTGAGCTGCTGAAGGCCCAGGTCAGGGAGGGGAGCAGGGAAGCAGGCTCATTGGAAGCTGAGAACCACACCACAGAAAGCTTTGCTGGTTGGTTGCTTAGTAAATAGCCCTGAGGTTATTTTCAGACCTGAGAACAGGCCAGGTGAGGTTAAAAACTGCCCCCCCCAAACCAAAACACCTGGCACCCTCTGAAGCTGGGAACAGGAGTAGAGCCAAGAAGCAGCCCCCACTACACCACTCCACCCACGAGTGGAGAGTTTAAAATCAAATGAAAGTGAGGCCAGGCAGGCTGAGAAGAAACCCAACCATCTCCCTGGGCCATGCTGTAGCTTGAACAGTGTGTCCTGGAAGCAGTGCCACACTTTAAAAAGGAGTTAAAAGCCAAGAAATAGTAAGCCAGGATGAGTAGGCAGAGAAAGAAGAAGACCATCAAAAACTTCTTTTGGGGGTAAGGTAGACCACAATACAACCTCAGAAGAAGAAGATAATAACAGGGTCAAAGCTCCAACATCCAAAGCTTTCAAGAAAAATATGAACTGGTCTCAGGCCGTGGAAGCTATCAAAAGGGATTTTGAAGAGAAAGTAGGAGAAATAGAAAGAAGATGTAGAGAAAGGGAGGAAAGAATGGAAAGGGAAATGAGAGCGAGGTAGGAGAGTCATAAGAAAAAAGTCAACAGTTTGAAAAGCCAAATGGAAAAGGAGATTAAAAAACTGTCTGATGAAAATAACTGCCTAAGAATTAGGATAGAAGAAATGGAAACTAGTGACCTTATGAGAAACCAAGACAGAGTAAAGCAAATCCAATTAAATGAAAAAATAGAGGTCAATGTGAAATATCTCCTTGGAAAAGCAGCTGACCTGGAAAATAAATCTAGGAGAGAGAATTTGAAAATCATTGGACTACCTGAAAACCGTGACCAAAACAAAAGCTTAGACACCATCCTCCAAGAGATTGTGAGGGAAAATTGCCCTGATATTCTAGAAGCAGAAGCTAAAATAGACATTGAATGAATACACTGATCACCTGCTGAAAGATATCCCAAAAGGAAAACCTCCAGGAATATTATAGCCAAATTCCAGAACTCCCAGGTAAAAGAGAAAATCCTGCAAGCATCTAGAAAAAAGGAATTCAAATACTGTGGAGCTCCAATAAGGATAAAGCAAGATCTAGCAACTTCTACATTAAAATACTAAAGGGCATTGAATATGATATTCCAGAGGGCAAAGGAACTGAGACTACAACCAAAAATCATGTACCCAGCAAAACTGAGCATAATATTTCAGAGGCAAAAATGGGATTTCAATGAGAAAGAGGTCTTTCAAGCATTTGTGATGAAAAGCCCTGAACTGAATAGAAAATTTGACTTTCAAATACAAGACCCTAGAGAAGCATAAAAAGATAAACAGGAAAAAGACTTCATGAGGGATATTAAAAGATCAAACTGTTAACATTCCTATATGGAAAGATAATACTTCGAAATCATAAGAACTATCTTAGTATGCAAATCACAGAAGATAGGGCTGAACTGAATATGAAGGGATTATATCTGTAAAGCATTTATGTTTTGTTCTTTGTAGGGTAGACAGGGTGGGGTATCTTATGTTTGGGGCTGGATTTGGGCTTGGGGCCTCCTGGGTCCAGGGCTGGTGCTTTGTCCACTGTGCCACCTAACTAATCCATGATGACATCATTAAAATAGGGTTGAGGTGTAGGGGGAGGGAGAAGGGGAGAGATGGTCTGGGGAGAGGTAGTTCACATGAAGGAAACAAGAAAAAAGCTTATGGAGGAGAGTAGAAGAGGGGGAAGGAGTTGGGGAGTGAGTGAACCTTAATATCATCAGAATTGGTTCAAAGAAGGACTAACATACATACTCAAGAAGATACAGTAATATATTTTTGCTCTGAGGGAGGGGAGGGGGGAAGAAAGGAAGGAGGAAAGGGCAGATTGGGGGAGAGAGCAGTAAAAAGCAAAACACTTTCAAGGAAGATGAAGATGTTCTGCATTGCTGCACCAGTATGACATATTGAATTGCTTGATCTCATAGGGAGGGTTGAGGAGGGAGGGAGGAAGAAAAATTTAGAACACAGAATTAGCTCAGGGACCCTGATCTCATTGGAGTGGGCTCATGGAGGGAATAGCTTTCATACCCAATTGGGAGGAGTAATCTATTTAACCCTCTAGGAAAGTAGGAGGGGAAGAGGATAAGGAAGGAAGGGTGAAAAAAGGGAGTGCAGATCAGGGGAGAGGAAGGTCAGAAGTAAAACACTTTTGAGGAGGAATAGGTAAAAAGAAGATAGAGTAAATGTCATGGGAAGGGAGTGGGATGGAAGGAAATAGTTATGATGATTGATTATAATGGCAAAACGTATGGTACCTACTTTGCTGGGCTTTTATGAAGAAAATTCTCTGTCAAGCATAAGGTACTATATACAGGTTATAATGAACAGAATACTATCAGAAAAGCCTGGAAAGACCTACATGAACTGAAGCAGAGCGAAATGTACTGTATACAAAATAACAGAAATAGTGGGGGATGATCTGCTGGGAAGCATGTGGTTATTTTCAGCAAGGCAATGATCCAATATAACCCTGAAGGACTTAGGAAGATTGCAGCCCATCTGCAGAGAAAGAACTGATAGTATCTGAAAACAGATGGAAACACATTAATTTTTTTTTCTTTTCCTCTTTGACAATTCCTTAATCTGAAGTTTTGGGTTTTTTGACTGTTTTCTCTCACAACTAGCTAATATGGGAATTTTTCCATGACTACTCATGTGTAACTTATTTCTAATTTCTTGAGTTCTCATGGGTGGGGGGTGGAAATGGAGGGGGCAAGAGAAGTTGAAACACAAAGTTTTTTAAAAAATTGATGTTAAAAATTTTTTACATATATTTTGGAAAATAAAATTGTATTTAAAAAAAGTGGGGCAGTGCTTCCAGGTTGGAGGGTGCACTGTCCCAAGCTTCATGGGGTTTGTGCAGCTATTTTCACAGATACATCTAGGAATTTGTAAGTTTTTAGTTCTTCCAAGGTTGAATGATTTAAGGAGAGGTATGTTTCGTACTCTCCTGGCCTGTACTCTAGTCTGCAAGCAACCACAGGCCTGATTTTCTGCCCTGGAACTATGAACAGTATCCCACTCCACTGTTGCTTCAAGCTCTGATGTGCTTGTGCTGCTCCCCCATTTGGGACTGCCTCCCAAGACTGTGACCTGGATGTGAGTATGGGCAAAAGAACAGAGTCTTGCCTCAGTCCTGGCAAAGAGTTCCCTACAATCTCCTTCTGGCCAATTGTTTAACCCACTTACTGTCTGTGGGCTGAGTTCCAGAAGCAGTTACTGCTGCAACCAGTTCATAGGCTCCCAAGACCTGCTCTTGGTTTGCTGGGATGCCCCTGTCTGTGGGTCTGTGCTGGGGCTGGGGCTGTGCTGCACTGAGCTCCACTCTCACCCTGGTATAATAGACCTTTCCTGCTGAAAGTTCTCTTTGGCTGGAAAATTATTTCACCAGTCTTTTTTGAGTTCTGCTGCTCTAGGAACTGTCTTATGGTATTATTTGAGGGTATTTGGAGGGGTCATAGAGAGAGCCCAGGCAAGTCATTGCCTTTCCTCCACCAACTTGGCTCTGCCCCTACCTATTGGTTTAATCTAGCCCTCCAAAGTCACACATATTATATCATCTTTTTTTTCCACCATAGCACTCCTACAAATATTTGAGAAATGATACTGGGATCACTAAGTATCCCCATCTCCAGGATAAGCACTGTTCCAGATTAAATATACTCTTCAAGTGTTCCCCAGGTGACACAGTTTCATTTAAACTCCTCATCCTGACCACTGTTTCCCAGAAGCACTCTAGTTTATTACTGTTTTTCATTAGAAATAGTCCCTAGAACTATACAGAGTATTGCAGAACTTGACCTGATCGATACATACTACTCAGAGGACAGGATTATTTTTGAACAGTTAAATCTAGGGTTTAGAGCCTGAGACACAGACAGAGGGATTTGTTATCTCCTTATTGGGTAATCTCAGAGTAATAAATTCCAGAGTCTGTTGGCATGGAGACCACTATATAGCAAGGTACATTCCTATCAAGAACAGTAGGAGCCAATGTTGTTTCTACTGAAAAATTTACATGTCACCAAGTAAGAAGGACCTGGTAGTTTTACACATTACACAGAGAAGTAGGAAAAGCAAAGCAAAACTGACTAGGAGCAGCATCTGAGATGGGAGGGGGGGAAGAGAAGAGAAAGGGGCCTGATCTTTAATATGCACCAGTGTACACAACTGTGCACAGTGACATCATTTGTTCTTTCTGTCTAGAATGGAAATTCTCTTAAATATGTTTACCTAGCATTTTTACAATGTTGAAAAATGAAAATATCATTTATATCAAGTATAGGTTAGAGAAGTGGAAATTAAATGTAGAAAATATTTAATTTGTAAAAATGTAATCTAAAAGTCATTTCAACTTTATTAGACAAATAATGCATTAAGTGGGTATAAAAAGTGAATTATATGGCATTGCAAATAATAATTCAAAGATTTAAAATTAACTTACTCTTCAGTCCTTCATTTGTTAATCTGTATCATCATCATCAAAATAATAGGTAACATTTATATAGTGCCTATATACCTTGTTAAGTACATTTCAATTTTAAACTTATTTATGATTTATAAAAACTCTGGGAGGTAGATGCTATTATTATCTGCATTTTACAAATGAGGAAACTAAGCCAAACACAAATTAAGTGACTTGCACAAGGTCACCTATCTAGTAAATGTCTGAGATGGCATTTGAACTCAGTTCTTCCTGAATGGGCCCAGTGCTATATCAATTCTGCCATGAAGTACATACATGAATACAAACATGTATACACATGTGTATATGTATGTGAATATGTGTGTATACACACACACATATATATACATACACACATACATTTATACTATAACTGTAAAACAGCACAAAGACATTTAGGACACTTATAGGTTGGGTGATATATTACATATGTTTTAGATAGACTGAGTTTAGATATATTGAGCAGAAGCAGAGGCATCATGTGGCAAATGAAGGTAGAGGGATAGGTATTTGGAACTATGGAAATATATTACAGCTAAAGATAGAAATTTAAGATAAATTTTCATAGAGACAATTAGAACTAAATATAAATGAGATATATTATTTTTAGTCTTTATAAATTTAATATACACATAACTATTTTTAAACTAAAAGGTTTAAAAATACTACTAAGTATACATCTTATTTATTTATGGATATCACTAGCCTCCACCACATTTATATTTGAATGCCTCACTGTGATATATGGCTGACTTTCAGTTCTCAAAGGCTAAGCCAGGGAAATGCAAGCCCCCGGAGGTTGTACAACATTGCCCATTGACAGATAGTATATGTCTATTTTCTGAGAGCCAGCCAAACTCAGTCTAGAGAGATCTATCTTTTTTTTTAATTATAATCACATTTCAAAGTTTATGATGGATTAATAGAGGCAATTTTCAAGATGATATAGTCATGGATCTTTCAAAGTATTAGCACATTTATGTTTAGCGAGTTATCTGCTGGGTCCAATAGTAGGGAGTCCAAGTCATCAACTAATTAGAGAAGTCTGATGACACACCTTGACAAAGATTTAATGGAAAAGCACTGACTGTAGAGTAAGAAAACCTGTATTCAAATCCTACCTCTGAAATGTATTATCTGTGTGACCCTGGGCAAATTATTGAATCATTCTCATCTTCACTTTTCTCATCTGTAAAAGATGTAAAAGGATGGTGAGGGTGGATGGCAACTGAATTCCCTACCAGCTCCAAATGTATGATCTTAGGACCTTTACAAGGCTAAGCTGACTAGAGAGTATCAGTGCATGTGTATATATGTATGTAGATTATACATACATAATATATGCATATATACACATACATACACCACTGACACACATACAAATATATATAATATATATATACACATACATACAAAAATATATACATACATCCATAAAACACATGTACAGAAAATAAGCAAGTACTATATCTATGTTCAATGAAAAAGTTTTTCCTTTAACAACATTGAGCAGTTCTTTCATATACTGATGCTTGGTATAATTAAATAGTCAAAGAAAAGTTATAGCAGAGACAAATTGAAATTATAGCAGAGACTTAGTCATTCCATTGGCTGTAGTTCATCAAAATGTTTTCATAAGTGATTAGTTAGTAATTTCTAGGTACCTGTTTTCTATGATTTTCACAGAAAATCAGAACATATCAGTTACATCCAACTTTCCCCAGAATATACCCAATTATAAATAATAGGCCATGGAATATGTACTAATAAGAATTAGTACCCAAAATGGCTTTGCTGAGAGAGACTCATGAAGTGGTCTATATTGGGCTATAGCACACCCAAGTGTACATAGGCAAATCTTTTTCTCCTCTGAAACAGTCTAAGAAGGCCATATTAATTTTCAGTTTGCTTATCATTATGGAGGCCAAATAGGAAACAAATGAAGTCATTTTAAATACTCAAAATGGTATTTCTACTGCCATATCATTATATTAAAAGAAAAGACACATTTTTTTTGGATGGGACAATGACAGTTAAGTGACTTGGCCAGGGTCACACAGTTAGTAAGTTTGAAGTGTCTGAAGCCAGATTTGAACTTAGTTCCTCCTGAATCCAGGGCCGGTACTTTATTCACTGGACCACCTAGCTGCCCTGAAAAGATACATTTTTTTTTACACTCTTTGAGAAAATGTAGCAAGAAGAAGTCAGTATGGAAGTCTTAAATGTGGTCCTCTCTGAGAAGCAACTTATAGGCTATAATATAACAAAGTTTAGAGGGAAAATACTCTCTGAAAAAGAAAGAATACAAACTGTTCCACATGCTCCTTTCCTTTGAGATTACATGGTGGAAGGGAGTTCCAGGGTGGAGCCAAGATAGCAGAGGAAAGGCAGTGAGCACTCGAAATCACAACAAGAATGATCCAAAAAACCTCTAAATAATGCCATAGTACAATTCCTGGAATGACAAAATCCATAGAAGAATGTGCTGAGATCATTTTCCAACCAAAGATGGCTTAGAAGGTCAGAAGGAAGGGGCAGCTATGTGGTGCAGTGGATAGAGCACCTGCCCTGGAGTCAGGAGGACCTGAGTTCAAATGTGGCCTCAGATACTTAACACTTTCTAGCTGTGTGACCCTGGGGAAGTCACTTAACCCCAGTGGCCTCACCAAAAAAAAAAAAAAAAAGAAGGTCAGAAGGAGGGAGCTGCTGTGCTGAGACAGGAGTGGAGCCCAACTCCATAGTCACCCTGACACAGATTCAGTCCCAGGAAGGCCTCACCAGAAAAAGAGACCACTAGAGTCTCTAAAGCAGCTTCCGCCCCAGTGTTGTCTGGAACTAAACTATTCATATCATATAGAGTGTGAACAATGAAAGTTAACCTTTAATTATACCATTTATGAATTATCATATAAAAATTCAGTTTTATAAATGTCATCTCTTGAAAAAGCCTGTAAGTGGATTGTAGTACCCAGCAATTCCTTGGCATATTAAAAAGTCCTTCAAAAATCAAATTTTAACTAATGCAATGTTAGAACTGGATAGAGTTTTAGAGATTATTTAGTATATAGTTTATTAGCATCATATCATTATAAAGCTGAAAAGTTGTAAAGGACCTTGTATGTCATCTTGTTCAATCCTTTTCATTATATAGATGATTAAATGGATCAAAAGAAGCAAAACGACTTACCCAAAGTGCTGCTTCTTCTGCTGGTGGTGGTGCTGGCTTTGCTGGTTGCTGGTACTTTCATAAAGAAGCAGGGCCTGCTGGAGGACCAGCTGAGTGGTCTGAGGAAGGAGCTGGCCAGCTTGAGCCAGGGAAAAGCTGCATGTAAAAAGCAAATACTGCTTTTGCAGCAACAGATGCAGGGCCTACAGTCTCAGTCCCAGGAATTGACCACTGAGTTTCTTCATGGAAACAAGGGAGGTCTCACAGGACCTGGAACATGGCATCATCATTCCTGTGGCTGGGGAGCTGTGCAAGTCTCCCAGAGAAGGTGCAGTCATACTGGGGCAGACTGTTGACAGAGGGGTGACCAAGGAGGAAGTGCAACAGGTGATTAAGGAGGTTCTGAAGGTCTACAGTGAAGACCACATTGGGCTGGTGGACTATGCCCTTAAGTCATCAGGGGACAGCATTAACTAGACCCAGAGATCAATGACCTACAATATCAAGATGATCTTTTCTACTGTGTTTGGCATCCCCATGTGGGAAGTCCATCCAGAAAAGTGCTGGGCATTCCAGAGGTCCCAGGGCTTCACCACGGTTTGCTTGTCTGCCCACATCCATATCATGGACAACACCTTGGAGCACCTGGCCAAAGCCATGTCTCCCATGAGGAACATCCTCAGTGCCCCTAAGGACTTTGTCATCTTTGGGCTAAATGAAGTCTTACAGGCAGAGGGAGTGACCCTTGGGCAGTTCACATACCATTGGGATGGGGAAACCATTAAGACCTTCTATTTTCAAAAAAAACATCACAGACATATACCAGGTGGTAGAGCTTCAGATATGGAGCAAGTGGGGTCACCTCGAATATACTCCTTCAGGGTACATAGGGAGCCTGCCAAGTAGGCCTTTCCCTGTGGGTTCCTTTCAGAATCTGGTACTCCTGTTCCCTTTCAGCCCCTTCCCCTCCACCAGCAAGCAGCTTCCCCACCTTCTCCTCCCTCCCTTCTGCTTAATCACTTTGGGGCACTCTGAATTCTGGAATAGAGACAGGCACAGATGAGAGCCCACATCCTTGGAGGAATCTTGCCCCACTCAGCCCTCTCTACATAAGGAGGAAGAAGACAGCTGAGCTACTTCTGTCTCAGTCTCCATCCTTGGGGGGGGGGGGGGGGGGGGACAGTTGGACAAGCTCCTTGCTAGGCCCTGATCACTCCCAGAAAGTGTATATATATATATATATATATATATATATATATATATATATATATATATATATATATATATATATATATATATATATATATATATATATATATGGAGAGAGAGAGAGAGAGAGAGAGAGAGAGAGCTGTGTATTATATGATGGGTTAAGGCTAGTTTGGGAGGAGGAGGGCAAAGTCTTTGGTCTTGAGGGCCGATCATATTCTGTAGATAGATAGTTAGATTTATGCAGATATGTGTTTCATAGTTCTTTTTTTTTGTCAGAAACAAAAGGAAAGGGATCGATTGCTAGGTGCCTCTCCCAGGGCACTGATCCCCTGCAGAATGGGGCTTAGCTCTTCCCCATCTGTGTAATTTCTTAGTTTTATTTTTTAATCAACAGATTCTAATTTATGCATTTACAAAAACAATACATTTTCTCTTGGAAAAAAATATGGTCTCTGGGCTTCTTTTTTGATCATGGTTTTCAGGTAGTCTTGTAGTCAGGTGATTCTTAGATTATTTTTCCTTTACTTGTTTTCAAGGTCAAATATTTTTTGATAGAAAATGTCTCAAACTTCTATTTTTTTTTCAATCTGTTCATTTTGTTCCAGTATTTTTATTGTCTCCTAGAAGAATTGATTTCTTTCTGATCCATTCTAATTTTCAGGGATTCTGTTATTTGGGTAAGGTTTTGAATCTCTTGTCCTAAACACTTTATTCTTCTTCTAGTTGTTTCCTCTTGAATACTTTTTTTTTCATTTCTGGAATAATCATTTTTTTCTTTTGACCTTTCATTTCATTCTTGTAGGAATTCTAGTAGACTTTCTGGGGGAAAAATTGTTTTTATTTGAGGTTTTGTTCACAGATGTTGTGGAATTATTCTCTTCTTATAGGTTTGTGTCCTGAGTGTTAACTGAATA
Organism: Dromiciops gliroides; assembly: GCF_019393635.1. Lineage (NCBI taxonomy): Eukaryota > Metazoa > Chordata > Mammalia > Microbiotheria > Microbiotheriidae > Dromiciops > Dromiciops gliroides. The sequence goes on along the minus strand of NC_057866.1, from coordinate 196,336,849 downwards.
GAAATATTTCTTTCCTACTGTTGGAAAAATGTCTAAGTCAGAGTGTTAGATGAAGAGAAAGCCAAAGTCTGCAAGCCAAAGAAAATACGTTTATTGAGAAAGGGATCCTGTCACACAATAAAGCTGTTCTCAGTTTGAGGACACAAAGACCCTGAGCATCAGGACCCATAGATAGTTATACTCCTATAGTCCCCAAGATTAAAGTATAAATACCATGAGATGGTTCTGTAATAGGCAAATATGTTACCATATCTTCTCCTCTATTGGCCCCCAATATCACCATTGCTAAGTAACATGGATCAAAACATAAAGAATTGCAGTATCATATCTTATATTGTGGAAATAGAAAACCCATCTGTGGCAAACTGTCCCACATTTGTGATACCTTTAGGACATTTGATGGATTTAATGCCTTAATCAGGTCAACCTAGTTGCTTTACATCTTATTTTAGAAGTACTGATTGGTCCAAAGCAAGTCCAGAGTAGCTCTTTTTAGGTATCTGACCTTTTTCCTTATTGGTCCATCCTAACCACAAACTTATATAGGAGGATACTTTAATGTATGAGAGGACAAGTTGATTCAAGCATTTTCAACTTGTCTTAAATCATGATCATCTACAGAAGCTTGAATCACATATATTGGTAAGGAATGACTTTAAATCATGTAGAGAAGTAATTAATGGGAAAAATTTCACTCACACTACTCATATTGAACTTCTTATTATTTGTTTTCCACCTTTGTTTCCTTAATTGGGAATTTGAGTAAGGGCCAGATTCTTTGTATTTCTGTGATCCATGGAATTTCTGACCTGTTGGAAGATTGAGGGGGATTAGCTCCCCAAAGACTTGGAGGCTCAGCCAAATCTTGTATAATAAAAAGATTTATTAGGAGAGAGGAATATATGGCCAGGAGACAGAACCACTATGGAAAATCTGTCCCACTCCAGCAAGAGAAGACCTTGTCTTTTGTATGTTTACAAAACAAAGGAGAGGAAATTACAAAGCAAGAGAAATGCAAAAACTGGAAAGGGCAAGGTAACTGGGAGGGGATCTTTGACTAATGGGGTATCAGGATATGAAGCATCCATACCCTGCATATGACCTGGCAGACCTTACCCTATTCCTGAGGTGGGAGACAGCTATTTTTTCTTGATAAAGCTTAAGGATTTCTTGGGGGTTGAAATCCTTTGGATTTCTTGGAGTTCCATTACATTTCTAGAAGGAAGGGGAGCCTTTTTTGTCCTGTCTGCATCACCTAAAATCCCTGCCATTGCTTTATCTGAACAGCAATGCTATATTTTTCAGGGACCTTAAAGGTAAATCAAGCCAGGTGCAAACTTTCAGTGCACTAAGCAATCTTATCTGGAGTATAGAATGAACATTGCTCTCACACTCTGAGCTTTGCTGGCCCTTCAACCCTGGTTTGAGATTAGAGAGAAGGATTTGTCGTGAACAGGTATTTCTGCTTCTCCCTTTGTGTTAATTTCCTTTTGTTTCCATGGGCTACACAAATACAGGCTCTAGCTTTCCCTGGCTGACCACTCTTTTGCAAGCTGCAAGGTTTCTGTCTGCTCTGATATATTTCTCTAGTGACTGAAGGTTTCAGGATGTCTCTCTGCATGGAGCTGTGCTGGAAAAATACAAAGTGATATTTCTTCTGGATTTCTTCATCATTACTAGATCTAGTATTCTTTTTTTTTCATCTTTTCTAAAGTACTTGTAAGGAAGCTCAGCTCTTCTGCTTGTGAGAATTAATACATCTTGCCTAAATTCCCCAATCCAATCAACAAGTATTTATAAAGCTTCTATTATATCACGAATAGAATCCTTCAGTCTAATGCAGTGTCCTTAAAGCACAGACTAATTCATATTTACATTATTTCCCTTAGCCTAGAATACTGTTTTTGACCTAATGGGTTAAATATTTGTTGAGCTGGTGTATTTTATAGGTGATGAAACAAACCCAAAGAGATGAAGTGTTTCACACAAGGTTGTAAAACCAATAATCAGGAAGATCCATACTTGAGCACTGTCATTTATTGTTAGAATTCCTAAAATCTTTCTGTTAACACCAGAGGAACTCTTCCATGTATTATTTGAGTAAATGACATGGAGTGGTGGTTAGTAACAGAAGAGTTAGATCTCTCCTTCAAGTATCTATCGCATACCCTCTGAGTAAAAAATTAAGGACTCAGTATCCTGATCCCCAAGAACTGAATTATGAAAAGCTATATGTTAAATGAAGATACTATTCATCTTTGTCATTTGTTAAAGAGGATAGCAGGAATATGAGTAAAGATTTAGTCATTCAGATACAAATCTAAATTTCATGTTAAATGTGACCTGCAGAATTCTGACCTGGTTGTGGGGGCTAGCTCACCCAAGGAATTTGCTCACCACAAATATTGTAAAATAAAAAGATCTATTAGGAGAGAGGGTAAATGGCCAGGAGAGAGACTCACTATGGAAAATCTGTCCTCATTGAGTGAGAGAAGACCTGTTGTTTGTATCTTTACAAAACAAAACAGAGGGAAGGGCCTTACAAAGAACTGGGAGGGACTTTCAAAAAAAGAAACTCAAAATAAACTGAGGTCAAATAACTAAGAGGGGTTCTTTGAAATTACTTTAAAAGAAATAGAAATCTAATCCCTGATGTCATTGTAAAGACCTCTAAAATGTACCTAGCATACACTTTATTTTCTAACTACTATCATACCCTAACCATTCATCTGTTTTGTTTTATGGTGTAAACTTAGAATTTGGAAAAGTCAACAAAAGTAGAAATATTGCTCAATGATAGAAAATTTAATAGTTTGCCTTAATTTGAACGAGAAAATATATTCAAGCCAATCAGTTTCCTTGTTCTTTCATTCTCATGAACTCAATACAAATCTAGTGAACTCAATTCAAAATCTTGACTGATGCCCCGAGTTCAATTATAGAGAATGTCCCAAAGTCATCATCATGACAGATAACTACAATTCAATATTACCAGTGATGGAGAAGGCTAAAAGAACTAACATATACTGAGTCTTGAGTTCTTATCAATAGTACCTAAAAGGGTTTACAGAGAAACTAAGTTTTGTGTTCTTGCAGTTACCAAAAGGTTTTGTCCCTATCAACTTTCACCATCAACCTAGACTATAACTAGGGACCATTAACCATTAATAGTCATTAATATTCCTAGATGACAGGACACCTAGAAACCAGATCTTATGTAAAGAGATATCATAAACACAAAGACACTCTAGGTCTTACAAGTTTAAGCATGTCTTTAAGAACATGCACAGAAAAGGACCAAATGTGTCCTTAGGTTCACTATATGACATGTAATCGCCAAAAACACACCTCCAAGGAAAAAAGATACCCACTTTGGAGGTTGTCTTAGGACCCCAAGAAGTCCAAATTAGAATAAGCCTTCCCATGAACTTCCCACAAGGAGGAGATTCAGATAATGAGAAGATATCTTACTTTTTCTTAATATAAATATAACTTCTTCTTTTCCCTATTTGAGACACCTATCTCTATGGTGCTCTCCTTGTGATCAACAGTCTTTCAACAAAACTTGAGAAACTGAGTCACTGAATCTTGGAATTCTTTGGGATGCCCCATAATCAATCTGATCAATTAAATCCATCCTACATCACCAGTAATTTGTGAATTGTTAGTCATTCTGAATGAAAGGAAAATGCTATTCACCAAAACCCACTTGCATGGTACTTCTGATGAGAGATCAGTAATAGGCCTTAATTCATGAATACTTTTTTCATCTGTATTCAGCAATACCTGGCACTGTAGAAGCACAAGATGAATCATTTTATAACTCTCAGGAAGCATAGTTTAAAAATCAAAAAGCATTGAACTTGCAGGTAATAGATATAGAAAGGTTCAAATTGCTGTTGTCAAATATAAAAAAATGGGTAACCATTGACAAATCTTTTAAAACCCCTCAACTTCAATTTCCTCATCTATAAAACTGGGATGATGATTCTTACACTGTCTACTTCCACAGAAGTATTGCTAAGAAACTGGTAAATTTTTAAATGCTATTGTATCAATCCATTGTTGCTATTTGGGGGGACTTAGAAGCTTTCAGAGAAGTAAGTGAACCATTCCTGCTAAAAGTAATTGAATATTCTTATGGGTATATTTTAACTCTAAAAAGGGGGAGATCTTCATTTGAAGTAGAAATATGAGACACTAGGCAGTGAGAAAGTGCAATCAGTTGTAATCAAGGGCATGGATGTGGAATGAAGAATGAACCAGAAAAGGGTAAAGACAGAAGATTAGACAAATGACCAATTATGAGCCCAACCTGAAAGTCGGGAGAAGGGCAGGAAATAAAGGATACATTTAAGAAGGTTGACACAACCTTGGGTTTAACAATTTTCTTTCTAGTAAAGGAGGCTGCAGTTGGTGTACTTTTCTGGAAATGTAGCTATTAGTCCATTAAATGTAAATTTTAGTATTCTTTTAAATTGTTATGCCAGTAAAAAAAATAACTTTTCTTTATTAGAATTGAATTGGACACTATATTTGGGTCTTGTCAAACTCTTATCCTGTTTTGATGTCAGGGATATTGGGGTCATTCATTTATCTCACTTCAAAGAAGTTCAGGACAGTAGATCCACATACATGTTAGGGCAATTGGATGATGCAGTATAAAGAACATTGGGCCTGCAGGCAGAAACACCTGAGTTCAGATGTCATCTTGGGCACATGATAGCTGTGTGCCCACCCTGGGCAAGTCACTTGATTACTATTTTCCTCAGGTTTCTCAACTGTAAAATGGGAGTAATAATAGCATCTGCCTCCCAGAGTTGTTAGCATCAAATGCAGTAATATTTGTAAAGTGTTTATTGCAATTCCTGAACAAGCAGAGGCATTTAATAAATCCTTCCTTCCTTCCTTCCTTCCTTCCTTCCTTCCTTCCTTCCTTCCTTCCTTCCTTCCTTCCTTCCTTCCAGAGACCAACTACAAGTGCTCTCTACATACTAGGTCAGAAGTGAAACTATTAAAGGCCCAGGGTTATGGAAGATGGAATGTGGTCTTACTGAGATGGGATTTTGTCACCTTTGATGTCACAGGCAAGAACATCTTCCCTAAAGAAGTTAGAGCACAGATATGTCTACCATGAAAGATCCCCTCCCCCAAGAAGAAAGGAATTAGCAAAAGGAGGCTTGTCCAGAGCAGAAGCAGCCTGTCACAGCAAAGCCTAGCTTCAGAAAACTGGACTCTAAATTACCCCAGCTCTATAAATGTAAGCTGTAAATAGTATGAATATTTTTCATTTTTTAACTTTAGCCTATGGGTAAAACTCTTAACTGTGATAGGATAAAGAAAAAAACCATCGAAATGATGAATGTCCTAATAGATTTTTGTTATTTGGAATTCATAAATTAACTTGTCATCTGGCATTCAACTTTTCTTCTTGTATAGGCAAAATAATTGTCATGGCACCACATCAGCTTATTTTGATCAAGTAGATAGAAAGTATTTCATAATGGGATAGTTTCATCCCAGCATAAAAAACATTCTCTGCAAGAAATGTACAAAGGGAACAGGATAAAATTAATGTGGGCCAGAGACAGCATAGAATAATGAAAAGGGTCCTGTACTTATGTAAGGAGCTAAAATTCTAGTTAGTCTGTCTAAAATATCTAATGAGTGGTCACCAATAAATTATAAGCTTTAGCAAGAGTTAGACTTTTAAGCATTTATTAAGGAGAATAAGAATTTCGTAAAGAGAGAGATAAAGGCCTAGATTCATTTATCTATTAAAGGGAGAGCACATTCCTAGTTGCACTCTCATCCAGAGTCCTGATGAAAGAGAGCGAGAGCACCAGCCTTGCCCCCCTTTTCCTCCCACAAGCAAAGGTCACATCCTGATGCCAAAGAGCCACATGTCTTGCCCTCAGATGCCTTTTCCTCATGGCGGTGCATCCTGTAGTAAGTCTCCAGCAGGTGGCATCCTTCCAATCATTACACTTAGTTTTAGGAGCTGTGAGATCAAATCCCTGTTACAGATGGGTGACTTAAGCCCTTTAAGTTTTAGTTACTACCTCTGTGAAATGAAAATAATTATATTTGTACTACCTACTTACCAGGGTTGTTTTGCAGAAAGCATTTGTTGAACCTTAGAGCGCAATGAAAAAATGTGAGTGATCATTACTATTTAATTACTATTCCAAGTCTGTGAATTATCTAACAGAAATATCTAAACCTCATTTCCCAACTGCTTAACACCAGAGAAACTGAGACATATTGGAAGACTTAGATCCTCAACTGGATGTAAAATTCCTTTAGGGCATAAAATACATCTTATGCTTCTTTTATATTATATTGTATTTTGTATTATATTGGATCTCTACTCCATATATATACAAAACCCCTTAAACCACACCAAAGAAAAGCTATTCTTTATTGGCAGACCAATTTAAAGAATGAAAAACTTCCATTTAACTTGATTCATATGTAGTTCTTCTATTAGAAAAAACCCTCTATTCTGATGTTCATTGTGGTGCAAAGAGTTTCCAAAAGCTGTGCCAAGGAGCTTAAGCTCTGGAAGGTTCAATGAAGCTGGAAAGTCTTTAGAAATAGTTCCAACACACACTAGTTTTCTTAAGTACAGGCTACCCTAAGTAGAACGAGTTTTATCACCATAAGACTAGCTGCTATATTCCTCATTATTTAAACATGGTTACCCAAGAATCAGAAAAATAAATGAACAATGGGCCTTATATAATGCTCGCCTCCCAGTTAGGTGGTGACCAAACTAGAAAGGATAGTAGTAGAGGCTAAGAATTATACAGTACTTAAACCATCTAAACCAATAATTTAGCTTTCATTACTCTTAATGCATGATCTTTGTCCAACAGTTAACACATTCATACAAAATCAATCAATTAATGAGCATTTATTAAGTACCTACTATGTTCCAGTCAATCATAGCTGATGAAGATATAAATGCTAATATTTTCACTATAAAATGAACTAGAAGTCAATTAAGGTTCTATAAAATACAGGATTAGATAAGCTATCCTTGGAGAGGAAATTTTTTAAATGGGGAGAGATAATTACATCCCACAACTAAAGGTAACAGGAAACATCATTTCCTGGGATATATGGTCATCTCACTTTTGGAATACCCAGGATAAGCTCATATTTAGATCATCATAAATATATTTGCAGTTTATATAACACCATTTCTTTGAGAAAATGGACAGAGAAATCCTATTAAGAACCACATAATTTTATCCACAGTCAAATCAAAATATATCTTGATTGCTTTAGCACAGAAGAGGAAAGTGAAAAATATAATAGAAAACATGTTTAAAAATTAGTAATAGGTGGGGCAGCTAGATGGCGCAGTGGTTAAAGCACCGGCCCTGGATTCAGGAGGACCTGAGTTCAAATCCAGCCTCAGACAATTGACACTTACTAGCTGTGTGACCCTGGGCAAGTCACTTAACCCCCATTGCCTAAAAAAAAAAAAAAAATTAGTAATAGGGGAAGAAAGAGGCCTTTACTCTGTAAATCACTCAGAAGTCATATGTTAAGCGATGACAAATACTTTTAAGAAATTTTAGAATTTGCTGGATATGGTAATCACTAAACAATATCACACACACACAAAAATTAAATTAATTATATATTAATAGAAAGGAAGTGTATATAAAAATATAGTATAATCAAATAATCATTGCCTCTGAATCAGATCACCTGGGTTCAAATCCTGCCTTTTCTTAATCCTACCTTTGTGACTTTGAATCAATCACAACTTCCAGGGACTTCAGTTTCCACATCTGTAAAATGAGGAGGTTGGATTATATAGCTTGTGAATTTCCTTCTAGATTTAAATCTGTGACCACATGACTGCTTATAAATTTGGAAATCATTTCCCACATGAGGATACTTCTGGAATCAGATGTGTGCAATCAGACTGGTTAAACCAAGGTCAAAATCAATCACATATTAAAAATAAGATATTCTGCATACAATTACAATTATTCCACCTCAAGCTATTTAAATAAGATGTTGACTCTGAAAATGGAGGAAAATAGTTATTACAACAACAGCAAAAGAGTTGTCATTTCTACAGGACTTTAAGCTTTGAAAAGTACTCTGCATGCAGTGACTCAGGGGATCCACACAGGGACTTTGTATGGGAGGTAATGAAGGTATCCATATCTAAATTTTATTAAAGTAGCTGAAGCTCAGAAATGTCAAGCAGAATCTCCATAGACAGCTAGCCAACATCAGTACCCATATTCTAACCCAGATCCCTCTCACCCCAATTCTAGCATTGTTTCTACTCTATCACACTGATTGCCATCATTTCTTTTTTTCTTTTTTTTTTTTTAGTGAGGCAATTGGGGTTAAGTGACTTGTCCAGGGTCACACAGCTAGTAAGTGTTAAGTGTCTGAGGCCGGATTTGAACTCAGGTACTCCTGACTCCAGGACCGGTGCTCTAGCCACTGCACCACCTAGCTGTCCCCTGCCATCATTTCTTAATAACATTTGATGGCAAGAAAGACCTCAGAAACCATATCCTCCAAAAACTTGATTCCCTTTTAAGCCAGAGATATATGGTGGCCAAAGACAATGTAAATTTAGAGTTCAATCTCATGTATAAGAAAGTACTGAGATAAAAATATAGAATGGTGGACTATTATAAACAACATTACCTCACAGAATAGTGGAAAATAATTTAGGGAAGAAATAATTTGTCAGAAAGTTTGGCAAGAGACCAAACTAAACCAGATTATCATAAGAACATTTTGTCTGTTTTTTCAAAAAAATGTATTTAAATATTTACAATGTTACCCTTTCTTTCTCTCCTCCCTGAGGTGGCAAGCAATCAGATATACATTATACATGTTCAATTATATACAGCATTTCCATATTAATCATTTTGTATAATAAGATTTGAATAAAAGAAAAAAGTGAAAGAAAGTTAAAAATAGCATGCTTCAGTTTGTATTCAATCAATATCAGTTCTTTCTCTGGAGGTAGACAAAATATTTCATTAGTCATTTAGGATTGTCATGGATCATTGTATTGCTGAGAATAGCTAAGTCATTCATAGTTCTTCATCAAACAGTATTGCACTCTCCAGATTCTGTTCACTTCAGGATACATCAGTTCATGTAAATATTTCCAGGTTTTTCTGAAATTATCCTGTTTATTATTTCTTATAGCATAATAATATTCCATTACAACCCTATACCACAACTTGTTTAGCCATTCCTCAACTGATGGTCATACCTTAAATTTCCAGTTCCATAAAAACACTTCTAAACAAAACTGAAAAGAGGATAATAAATTGAAATGAAATAAATCAGATCTGCCAGTATTTTTTTTACCCTCCACCCTTGTGGGATTAAGAGATATATTTTCTTAGCTGGCATGTTTTTTTTCTCATTTAAAATTATTTTTTCTATGTTTCCTTTTGTTCTTTTTTGACAACTTTTTAAATGTTTGGAAAATTAAAAGAATCTGTACTATAATCCATGCATGCTTTTTTATTTTTTCATGTTTCTTTTTCCATTCCCCCAAAAAGTCCCAAATAAAGCATCTTGCCAACATAATAGAAGATTTCTTCCCTATATTTGTTTCTATAGTAATCTGTTGTGACCTCTGGAAAAAAAACAATCACTGAGAGTATTTTTACCAAAGAATGATGCTTGAAAATATATACAAAACTATTGATCTATATGTCTACTCTCCATGAAATTTCCTAATCATTTTTTCCTTGCACATATCAACATTATCTTATGAGCAAAATTGAAAATGGAACAGTTGGACTTTCACCAAAGATTTTCCACAACAAACCATGCCTTCATAATTATGGGTTTGACAGATAATTGTAGAAAAATAGCCAAACCCTAAGTTTATTTTTATTTGTTTTTTTAAAAAGGAATTGAATTAGTAGAGCAAATCCAATCACTGAGAACCTACCTCAAATAGAATGTTTCTTATTCATTTGTTAATACAAGATTCCACGATCAATGAAACCACAGACATATGGATAGATGGATAGACAGAGAGAGAGAGAGAGAGAGAGAGAGAGAGAGAGAGAGAGAGAGAGAGAGAGAGAGAGAGAGAGAGAGAGAGGTAACTGTCTTTGGCACCAGACAAGATATATGCTCATCAAATGTGCACACCAGTGTAGTGGGGCTTTCCCTATAATGTCCAAATAAAAGATGGGTGTCATAAATGTCCAAGAATGGTATTATGATAATTGTGTTGAAGCACAGAATACTACAGAATCTCCTCATTAATTCAAAATTATCAGCCTAAAATTTTATGCAGAAATAAGTAGTGGATAAAAAGGAAATAATGCCAATATTATGACACAAAATTTGAGGTTGAGCTTATTGATTTATTATCAGCCCATAGCTCTTGCACATACACTGGAGAGGGTCTACATACAAACTCAGAAATGAATAAGAAAAGAACAAGCTGACACACATTTAAGAAACAGTTAAGGGGCAGCTAGGTGGCACAGTGGATAGAGCACCGACCCTGAAGTCAGGAGGACCTGAGTTCAAACCGGGCCTCAGACATTTAACACTTACTAGCTGTGTGACCCTAGGCAAGTCACTTAACCCCAATTGCCTCACAAAAAAAAAAAGAAACAGTTAATGCCTTCAATGATTCTGAGTTTCTGCCTTCCATCTTTTAAACAATATTCTTCCAATGATGATATATGGTTCCTAATCATGGATTGTTAACATCTCACAAGAATTAAAGTTTCAGGTGACCAAGGATTTGAAGAAGCAGTTTTCAAAGGAAGAAATCTGAACTATGAAAAAATAGGTGAAAAAATCTCCAAATCACTAGAAATTGGACAAACACAAATTAAAAGAACACTGGAGGCAGCTAGGTGGTGCAGTGGATAAAGCACTGACCCTGGATTCAGGAGGACCTGAGTTCAAATCAGGCCTCAGACACTTGATACTAGCTGTGTGACCCTGGGCAAGTCACTTGGCCCTCATTGCCCTAAAAAAAAAAAAAAGAACACTGATGTTCCACCTCACAGCCTTCATAATGCAAAGTTGACCTACAATAAAAGAAAATGATAGTTTCTGAGGAGCTACAAGAGAATAAGCATGTTAATGCTCTGTTTGTAGGACTATGAATTTTTTCAGTTAATCTGGAAAGCAAGTTGAAAATTTTTTAAATTATTAAAATCTTTATACCCTGTTGCCCAATGATACCACTATAATGTTTATACCCAAAGAGATCAAAAAAGAGGGGAAAGACCTATATGTAAAAATTATATATTTATATCAGCTAAGGGAAAGTCTATCACCTGGGGAATGACTGAACAAATTATGGTACCTAATGTAATGTAAGGCTATTATACCATAAGAAATTATGAAAAGGATGATTTCAAAGAAAACTCAGATAAAGTGCATTATTCTATACAGAGACATTATAAAGACAATGAACTTAGAAAAAATAAGAACTCTGATCAATCCAATAACCAACCATGATTCCAGAAAACAATGATGAAGCATGCTTCATGTCTCTAGAAAGACAAGTAAGAGACTCATTGCAGAATGAAACACATATAATTTGGGCATAGTAAATGTGAGGATTTGGGGTTGTTGTGGTGGTTTTTTTTGCATGACTGTGCATATTTGTTAGATTTGCTTTTCAATAAAGGAATATGAAAGAGAGAAAATAAACGTTTTCATTTGAATTGCTATTTTAAAATTACAACAGATAAAAATAAAGAAGTATAATAGAAACATGAATAGTGAGTATTAATGAACTGCAGCATGTTGGTAATGATGACTTGTGCACAAGTAGTTTCATAAATGGTACTTTTATGGACCTATACAACTGGAAAAAGAAGTGAAATTTGTATATAACTTGAATTAGGAATAATAGATGGATATTCAGGTGCTCCTTGGCACTCTCGAACATTAAAAGAGATAGATAACAGCCTTCTGAATTGTTCACAGGTCTATAGAGGATTTGTAGAAAAATTTGGATTAAAGTCATACAAAATAAGAAAGCATAGATAGATGATCAGATGCCCTAGTGAAGGAAGTACTCAGATCCAACAGGATCATGGATATAACAATATAAGCAGGAATTAATTAACTAGATCAGTTCACAAAAAGAGAAGGCAAAATTGAATGATCAGCATGATGATCATCAAATGTAAATCAGTCTGCCTCTCTTTTTCCATTATCTTATCCACAAATGAAGAACAATGACATAAAAATCCCATGGAAAATTAAAATTATTTCATTCTATTAAAATGGTCATGAAAACACACTATATTCCTATGGTAGTTTATTCTTCTCAGAGGAGTTACATAAATTATTTCAAGTGATCATATCAAAGAATCAGAAAAAGTGACTAGTAGAGGGTTTTTGAAGGAGGTTTTTGAAATAGTTTTTATTATTTCTATATTATAAATGAAGTTATTAATGTCATAAGATGCATTGTCAATAATTAAATGCTTCTGCATATTTATTCTGGGGGGAACGCATACTTTATGCATATGGGATGTTGAAAATATGATTTCTTTGTATTAACATCCCATTTATGTTACACTTAGATACATGGAAATTTAAGTGGGCAAACAAAAACTGGTTCATTTGAAGAAGGATAGTTTAGTGATTAGACACAGGGCAAGTTACTCAGCCTTCCGTACCCCTCCCCAAATTCCTCATCTGTAAAATCAGGGAGTGTGTGTTGCTTTAACTAGATAAATGCTTACTAAGGTCTCCTCTAGTTCTAATTGTAATTATATTTGGTAATGCATTAAAAGAACATTGAAATCTGCCTAGTGTGGAAGCCAGGAGTGAAATACACAGATGCATTGCTTCCACACTGGGCAGATATAATCTTTCATATTAGGAGAACAGATATAGTAATCCATTGGTTCATGTAGTTCTGCCTCTATCTATGCAGATTCAATGTTAGTTCTTCCTTTTATCGATACATTCAAAGTATACAGGACATGAAATGATACAGACCAATATAAGCCCTAAGCCATTCTGAGTTTTTGCTCTCAGAGGCTGGTTTTATCTGTTCTCCTAATATGAAAGATAGATGAAAAAGAATCATTCAACTGAAAATTTTTACATTTGAAAAAATAAAACTCTGATTTTGGCTAACTTGTCTATGGTAGAAGCAAATATTTAATTTCTATAGATATAAATCTACTTAACATTTTTTAAAAACAAACATTCATTTTAACATTAAAATAAACATTGATATAAAAGTATCAAAATTGATAATTGTCAATTCTGAGGGAGGAAAATTTATTTGCCAGATCACTGAGGTCTAATCATTTATTTCATATATTCCTTCTGTATTGTCTATGAATTATGATTTGCTTGTGACGAAACCAGCTCTAACACTACTTATGGGTTCTTTACTTGTTTGTACTGACTATAAAAATGTCATTGAAAACTGGGTATACTTAACATCTTGTTATCCAACAGAACTTTCACATAATCTTGAAAGATATAACTCTTCTTTATAAAGGCCTGTTAATCTTTTAGTAAATAAACTGTTCATCTCCAAAAAATTATCTTAGCCATATTATTGCACTATATTTTCAAAGTACCAAAAAGCTTTTTTCTCCCCAGGGATTCTTAGATGCCCCATCTTCCACCATCATCTCCATCCTAGTGCCTAAACATATATCCCAATTCATAACATTTTTGTTTATGTCTGGAACCCCTTTGTCAATCTGGTAAAGTTTACGGGCCCCTACTGAGAAGAAAAAATTTAAAGGATAAAATAGATTGAAGTACAAAGGAAATCTGTTATAGTGAAATAAAGTAATCAATATGTTAAAAGTTCAAAGTTCATGGACCTTCCAAATTTTACGAGGTTAAGATGAAAATTTTAGGGAAGAAGTGTACCACTGTCCAAGTCATATCAAAGATAGAAGTCTAGGCTTTGAAATTAATTTATTCACTCCATACTATATTCAAAGCGTACTTACATAATACAGTTGATAGAGTGAAGTCAGTAAGACTAATCTTTCTGAGTTCAAATCTGACACAAGACATTTCCTAGCTGTGTGACCCTGGGAAAGTTGCTTAACTCTGTTTGCCTCAGTTCCACATCTGCAAAATGAGGTGGAGAAGGAAGTGGCAAACCACTCCAGTATCTTTGCCAAGAAAACCCCAAATGGGGTTATGAAGATTTGGATTTGACTGAAAGGACCCAACAACAACACAACTATATTCAAGGATTCTCAAATAGCTCCTCAAGACCTAGCTAGTCATTGATGAGTTTCCCATATGTATTAGTGAAGGGAATTTCACAAAAAGAGTTCCTACACTGATGAAATCAAGGATCTAGCTGTCTTCTCTTCTAAGGAGGATTTACATTTAATGGAAAAAATACAATTCATTTTTGTTTTATAGTAAGGGATTTGACAATATTCATCTGATTTTTACATTATCATGTAATCATACCTCTATTCTATTGTCTCATCTTACCATGAAACCTTAACTAGGATCTTGATAGGTCCTCTAAAGTTGGAAAACTTTTTAGTATTGGCCCAGAAATAGACTTTATGTACCATGATCCATTCTGGTTAATTATAAAGAGTTTCATTGTGAAAAATTAGACTGCAGGATTTAATTTTGGAATAAAATACTGAGCATTATTCTAGTTCCCCTTCAATCTCAATTATCCCAGATGTCTTGTCTAAATACAGGGACTAACATTTGTGAATTCCTTTAATATTATCTAGGCCTAAAAGTATTCCCTGACCAAATGAGTCTCAGGAATAATCTCACAGCAGGTTCCATTATTTAAGAGTAAGCAAAACTTCAGAAGCAAATGTTTCATTTAAAGGGCATTGGCTCTCATGCTAAAGAGTGATTACATGAGATAAAGTAATTGATAATCTCCCTTGGTTAGGAGCCCAGATGAGTAGTTGAATGGAGTCCTCAATGTGAGATAAGAACACACATACACACATGCACCCCAGAAACAAGGAATTCATGCATAATTGAAATATTACTTGCAAATGCTACTAGAGAAGCCATGAGCAATGTAGCATTTCACTGTTTCATTAAACCAGCAAGTATTGCTTTTCTCCATGTTCTTTTCCTTCCCTCTTAAGACCATCTTAGCCCCCTAAGATGTGTCTAAGTCAGACAAAATTTTTCTGATACCAGTGTTGAAATGTCCCAATTCCTAGACTTTATACCAAAAAGAAGTTGTAATACTGAGTATTATTTGCATAATGGCAAGAGAGGACAATACTGAGTTCTGTAAGTGATTTGGGGATAGAATTGCTTTTAGTCATTATCACTGTCACAGAAAGGCTTGTAAAAAAGTAGCCATTTTATTGACACCATATACTTACAAATCGCAGCTTCCTGAACACTCAAAATTATCAGAGTTGAAAGTTCCCAGATTGGTGCTCTCTTGGCTAATGTGGTCACTCTGGAAAAGAACATTTACTATTCATGAGAGAACAGTGGGAAAAAATGTGGTCAGGATCAAGGTATTTGCAGGTTGTATACAGCAAAGGCTTTCTATTCTGTCTTAATGGAACATATATTTCTAGAGGATATTTTGCTTTTCCTATTTTCATCCCACATAATCTACATGGAGAGCTTTACATATCTTTATTTGCATGCTACCATATTCTCCCTTTTGCCACAAAAGTGCCATGAACCATAGTGTTAGAGAATACATCAGGCTACATATGCATGGGCATACTCATACTATTGACTAAAAAATGTTGTTCCCCAAAGTTAGGTCTACACAGATGGAATGCACTATGTAATTTCTTGAAAATCCTTTTCCCTGATTTGCTATTCTTCATTGTGATCTATATAGAAATAAACTATGGGTATTCTACATAGAAATGAAATATAGCTTTGTGAGAATACATCTTTTGGTTTTTTTGTTGGGTTTTTTTTTTTGGTGAAGCAATTGTGGTTAAGTGTCTTGCCCAGGGTCATACAGCTAGTAAGTGTCAACGGTCTGAGTCCAGATTTGAACTCAGGTCCTCCTGAATCCAGAGCTGGTGCTCTCTCCACTGTGCCACCTAGCTGCCCCTGAATACATCTTTTTTTTTTCACATAATTTCTGACCATGTTGGTAACAGTGAACATCTCTGTGGGCACAAGCTTTAATTTTTAATTATTCCAAACTGCATTCTTCTGTAAAAAAACATCTATTTTGCATAAATATTCTCATAGTTACATTCCATAGTCTGTCCATCAGGGAATACAATGAGCACGGGGGATCAAATCACAAAGGAATGAAACATGCTAGGTATAGGCATATTAATAATGATAGATACAACAATTTGATTCAATAAGCATTTGTTAAGTGTTAACTGGATATAAGTCGATGAACTAGGTGCTATAGAAATAAAAGACATTTAGCAGGAATATGTCTGACTGGAACAGGAGGAAGAATAACCAAGCTGGAAAGGTACCAGAGGCATAGACCATGTGACTCATGGAATTTTAAAAGAACCAAGTAAAGCTTCCAGAACACTGAATAAGCTTTTTAGAATATAGTTGTAGAAGGACATGTTGAAAACTCAAGATAAAAAAAATGTGAGTCAGTTGTGTTGTATTCAGGTTCAGGGTGACCACAATAATGAAATCAAAATTTTTTAAAAAAGTAAAATTATTTCCTGTTACACTACCTTTCCCCCAGTCATACTTCAGATATTATCAGGTTAAATTATTATGGTGACCTGCCATATCTATCTCTTACTAGTATATTCTTTCTTCAGCTCCCAGTCACTCTAAGATCAGGTAGAAATCATTAAACCCAATACTTTACTTCAAAAAAGATACTTTTACTAGGAACAGATTTTAGTAGCTTATATATATCCTCTTATGTGATTAAATAAATGAGATAATAGAGGAGGTCCAACAGATTGGGTGGGGGGAATGATGCTAACATCATAAACGTTGAATGGAGTAGGGGTGTTTAGACTGGAAAAAAAAGATGAGTGGACATTATTGCAGGCTACAAGTATTTGAAAGTTAATAATGTGATGAGAGTAATTAAACTTGTACCTTGACTCCAGCAGAAAGAACTAGAACTTTTGGTTCAAAATAAAAGAAACATTTTCAAAAATTAGAGCTCCTGGGGCAGCTAGGTCGTGCAGGGGATAGAGCATTGGCCCTGGATTCAGGAGGACGTGAGTTCAAATCCGATCTCAGACACTTGACACTTACTAGCTGTGTGACCCTGGCCAAGTCACTTAATCCCAATTGCCTCATCAAAAAAAAAAATTAGAGCTCCTTAAATATATGATAGATTGCTTTAAGGATCACTAAAGGTCTTCAAGTCACTTGTCAAGATTTGCAAGCTAAAGTTAGAATGACATCTGGTCCACATGGCCTCTGAGGCACCTTGCAACATTGTAATTCTATAATTTCAAAATATTCTATAGCATAGTTCACTGAGATGATTTGATGGAATAGATCATTGTCATTGGTAAAAATTATACTCTCATCAATTTCTTGGATGATAATGCAAACATAAGCCCTGGTTTATCTCGATCATATCTACTAGATTAAAGTTATGTTAACCAATTAGTCACTTATTTCTTGTGCTTAAGTCTCCCATATGTAAAACACACACATACACACATATTTTATATGTATATACACACAGACACAGATACACATATGTATCTTTCTAAGCTGAGTTACTTGATCATAGGAATTAGGATAGCAACTGTACCTGTGATTTCATTGTTATATAGACCTCTTGAGTAAATAATCTCCCTTTACCAAATCAGGTCACCTCAAAATGTTTTTTGATTAAAAAAAAATATTCTTAGAGTAGATATGTCTTGAGAAATCAAGTGAATTTCCTAAAGTTACATATAAAGCACACATCAGAAACTGAAGTTTAACAGAGCTCTTCCTAGAAAGGAAGAAATTTCTTTACCTACTATGCCATGCTGGCTCTGTCCATTATGGAACATTTTCCAGTCATGGCAACCTCAATTAAGGTATGACATATGTTCTGAGATCAGTAGAAACAGGACATATATTCTTTTTTTTAATTATTTATTTTTTTCAAATTACATGTAACAACAAATTTTGACATCAATTTTTAAAACTCTGTGTTCCTAATTCTCTTCCTCCCTCCCTGCCCCCCTCAAGATCTCAAGCAATTCAATGTAAGTTTTATATTTGTAGTCTTACAAAACATTTCCACATTATTCAGGTTGTAAAAGAAAACATACAAAAAAACTTTAGAAAAAGGAACTAAAAAAATTATGCTTCAATCTGTATTCAGACACCATCAGTTCTTTCTCTGAAGATGGATTGCATTTTTCATAAGACCTTCACAGTTGTCTTGGATCATTGCATTGCTGAAAGTAACTAAGTCATTCACAGCAGATCATCTTACAATGTTGCTGCTATTTTTGTCTACAGTACATTTCACTTCACATCAGCTCATTTAAGTCTTTTCAGTTTTTTTCTAATAGCATCCTGCTCATCCTTTCTTATACCACAATAATGTTCTATCATAATCTCATCCCACATTTTGTTCAGTCATTCCCCAATTGATGGGCATCTCCTCACTTTCAAATTCAACATTTTGTTTGTTTGTTTTTTAATCTCTTTTTGGATACCTACCTAGCAGTGGTATTGCTAGGTCAAAGAGCATGCATGGTTTTATATCCCTTTAGCCATAGTTCCAAATTGCTCTACAAAATGTTTGAAACAGTTTACAACTTTACCAAGAGTGTATAAATTTCTCATTTTCCCCATATCTCCTACAGCATTTTTCATCTTCCTCTGCTGTCATATTATGGAGTCCCATAGGTATGAGGTAGAACCCCACGTAGAACCCCAGTTGTGTTGACCTGCATCTCTCCAATCAATAGTGAGTTAGAGCATTTTTTCATATGGCTATAGGTAGCTTTGATTATTTCATCTGAAAATTTCAAATTTTTTGATCGTCTTTCAATTGGGGAATGATTCTTTTTTAACAAATTTGTCTCAGATCTCCAACTGTTTGAAAATTGAGGCCTGTAAGAAAAATTTGTTTCAATTTTTTTTCACAGTTACTATTGCTAACTGTATTTCACTCCATCCTATTCCCTCCCCATGACATTTACTCTATTTTCTATCTTTTTTCATCCTATCCTTCCTCAAAAATGTTTTGCTTCTGCCCTCTTCCCTCTCTTCTTTCACCACCCCTTCTTATCCCCTTCCCTTCCTACTTTCCTGCAGGGTAAGATAGATTACTATACCCATTTGAGTGTGTATATTATTCCCTCTTTGAGTCAATTCTAATGAGAGTAAGGCTCACTCACACTCCCTTACCTCCCCATCTTCCCCTCCATTCCATTAGTTTTTTTCTTGCTTCTTTTATGTGAGAAACTTTATCCCATTCCATCTCTCCATTTCCCTCTCCCCCAGTGCATTTGTCTCACCCCTTAATTTTATTTTTTAAAGATATCATCCCTTCATATTCAATTCACACTTGTGTCCTCTTTCTAAATATACTCCATTCTGCAGTCCTAATAATAAGATAGTTCTTATTAGTTACAAGTACCATCTTTGCATGTAGGAATGTAAACAGTTTAGCCTTTTAATATTGTTTATGATTTCTTTTTCCAGTTTTACCTTTTCATGCTTCTCAAACGTCTTGTATTTGAAAGTCAAATTTTCTATTCAGCTAAGGTCTTTTCATTAAGAATGCCTGGAAGTCCTCTCTTTCATTGAATTCCCATTTTTTCCTTCATTTCCTTAAGATTATACTCAATTTTGCTGGGGAGGTGATTCTTGGTTGTGATCACATTTCCTTTACCGTCCAAAATATCATATTCCAAGCTCTCTGATCCTTCCATTTAGAAATTGCTACATCTTGTGTTATCCTGACTATGGCTGCACGATACTTGATTTTTTTCTTTGTGGCTGCTTGTAACATTTTCTCCTTAACCTGGAATTTGGCTATAATATTCTGGGAAGTTTTCCTTTTGTTACCTTGTTCAGGAGGTGATCAGTGATTCTTTCAATTTCTATTTTACCTTCTGCTTCTAGAACATCAGGTCAATTTTCCTTGAAAATTTTTTTTGGAAGATAACGTCTGGGCTCTCTCTTTTTTTTTATCATGGCTTTCAGGTAGTCCAATAATTTTCAAATTGTCTCTCCTGTATCTATTTTCCAGGTTAGTTGCTTTTCCAAGGAGATATTTCACAATGCCTTCTATTTTTTTCATTCTTTTGCTTTTGCTTTATTGTGTCTTGATTTCTCATAAAGTCATTAGTTTCCATTTGCTCAGTCAGAAGTTTTAGGGAAATATTTTCTTCAGAGAGATTTTGTACCTCCTTTTCCATTTGGCCAATTTAGCTTTTCAAGCTATTGACATTTTTTCATGATTTTCTTGCATCACTCTCATTTCTCTTTCCATTTCTTCCTCTACCTCTCTTACTTTATTGTCAAAGTACATTCTAGCATGTCTTTGGCCTGAGAATAATAAATATTTTTCTTGGAAGCTCATGAAGAGTTGGACATAACTAAATGACTGAACAACAAAGCAACATTTTGTACTCTGCATTTTTTTTAGTGAGGCAATTGGGGTGAAGTGACTTGCCCAGGGTCACACAGCTAGTAAGTGTTAAGTGTCTGAGGTTGGATTTGAACTCAGGTACTCCTGACTCCAGGGCCAGTGCTCTATCCACTGTGCCACCTAGCCGCCCCTCTCTGCATTTTTTTTTAGTGTGAAGAAAGAAAATGAATATGACTTCTTCTTTTTGAAGTGCAAGTTGATTTATTTGACAAATAACCATATATGGAAGGAAATGACAAACCAAGGTTATCCTCAAAGATTTTATGTCAGAGATAGAGAGGACAAAGTTATTTCCATGTTAAGGAAGGGGCAAAATTTTCTTAAATGCCAACTAAGTAAAGATCTGGAGTATTCAGTTCTATCTTTTTTTATATTGAGGTGGAACAGCCATAGTGCATTTCATATAGAAATAATTAAAGTATATTAACAGGAAGAGATAGAAGAAAGAAATACGTAGGAGGAACAGATAAGAATAGAAAAAAGAGTTCAGTGATGGAACAAGAGTTAATAATTACATGTAAAGAAGATCACTAAGACCTTTCAATTATATATGTATATGTATATATATATATACATACATACACATATACACATACATACATAAATGCATTATATATATACATATATATGTAAATATATGTGTGTGTCTATACATATACATATATACATATATATACATATATATATATTTCTTTATCCGTACACACATGCACACACTCTAAAACATATCTGTGTTCTGGTCAATTTAAACATTCTTTAATGAAGCTGATCACAACCCATCCATTCCTACCCATTCTGTGTAAGTCCTATCCATACCCTCACCAAAATGGGGACCTCCATTTTCTCCAGAGTAGAAGATTCCAAAGATATATTCCTACTATTCAATGCTTAATCTTTTCACATGATGAACTCAACTTCTTCATTTATTGTACTTTACCCTCATGACATATAACTTGACATTTTAAAAAATTCTTACACCGTGCTCATGCCCACCATGTACATCATAATTGCTTCTGCATGATTTGCTGTCGTTCAGTCATTTGATTCATGTCCAGTACTTCATGACCCCATTTGGGGTTTTTTTGACAGAAGTACTGTAGTAGTTTACCACTTCCTTTTTGAGATCATTTTTCAAATGAGGAAACTGAGGCAAACAGGATTACATTATGCTCATTTTTAAAATAATTTTGTAACTTCAGTGTTCCATGACTCACAGACATAAAAAGAAGTATATACATATAAGATATATTCATATATGTACAAGATATATTTGTATATATACATATATGTATATGTACATGTAATTTCTACCATTGAAAGACTTATCCCTTCATTGATATGAATAGTAAAACATTCAGGCATATGAGTGCTTCCTAAGATCAAAGAAATTGAACTCATGTGTAGGTAAAATATTTCTACAACCATTGAGGAAAATAACAGCAATGAGAGACATGTATCCCCTACTATACCTGGCTATTCAATTTCTTTTTCACTTCTGTGGAATACAGTCGACAATATGGTCATATTTAATTAGCCCAAACTAACATAACACATATTTACTTTGCAAGAACAGTGCCATTCCTAAGCAGGAGGCACTTTATTCCAAGAGAACATGATGTGAAATATAATCCATTTGTTCATGAAAGCAATAATGCATGGACCGAGGTGACATATCCACAAACAGCAGAAATGGTCTAGCAACAGCATATAGTATAGTCTTTTCATGGAAAGAAAGACTTGGTGAAACTAGAGATAGGAACAATCAGTAACATTCTCAAAAAAGGGCCTTGCATGAGAACAGTTAAATTAAATTGATTCATAATTCTTAACCATTTTATTCTTAACCAATAGTATTATTTTAACTTATTATGTTTAATATTTATTGCTGACTACCCTATAGCACTTTAAGATTTGCAAGTTTCTTTATTATACACTATCCTACTTGATTTTCCCTATCATTTTGTGATCAAGGTATCTTAGATATTTGTTTTATAGAATCACAAGATCCAAGAGATTCAGAGACTTGCCCCTGGTTAGGGATACTCAGTAACCATCATAGGGAGGATTCTAGCATGGTCTCTCCACCCCATCTCCAGCAGTTTTCTTCACATGGTCTATGAAAAGAGTGCAGAAATTAGATTCAAAAGCCCTGATTTTGAATTGTGGTTACTCCACTTCCTTCCTGTGTGACCTTTGGTCACAAAACAATTCTTGAGACAGATGACAATTAGGAAGCATTAAAAGGGAACAACTACAGGCTACACAGCCACTTCTCTGGTCATTCAGTGTTGCTGAATCTGCCATAGAATTTCTTGCCTGTGTAGTCAAAGTTGAGAGAGTTTCTTCTCTCTGAGACAGAAGGGCAATGAAATGTGACAGACCTCTTAAGCTAGTATAAACATTACTTTGAACTTGCCAACTTTGAAGGAAAAATAGCATAAAGGAAAGGTGTTCTTAAAGATTGAGACTGATTCAAGTGTCAGAGAAGATGAAGTAAAATTATCCAAAGAAGATCCAAAAGGACACCTTTTTTGAGAACCAAAAGGGAGAAACCCAATTATGGTGATGAATTAGATAAGGGATTTCTGCCTTCTTGTGTACCATGGACCCCTTTGGAAGTCTGATGAAGTTTATGAGAATTTTCTCACAATAACTTTTTTTTTTTTGCGGGGCAATGGGGGTTAAGTGACTTGCCCAGGGTCACACAGCTAGTAAGTGTCAAGTGTCTGAGGCCAGATTTGAACTCAGGTACTCCTGAATCCAGGGCTGGTGCTTTATCCACTGCACTACCTAGCCGCCCCTCACAATAACTTTTTAATGAATAAAATAAAATGCATAGAAATAAAGTTATACAAACTAAAAAGTTCACAGACCCCAGGCTAAAAATGCATGGGCTGGGGGGTGGCTAGGTGGTGCAGTGGATAAAGCACCGGCCCTGGATTCAGGAGTTCCTGAGTTCAAATCCAGCCTCAGACACTTGACACTTACTGGCTGTGTGACCCTGGGCAAGTCACTTAACCCCCATTGCCCCACAAAAGAACAACAACAGCAAAAAACCGCAATGCATTGGCTATATAATTTACAAGATTAGGGCCTGGAATTGTTATTTAATGGCTATCCTGAAGTCTAGATGAAGAAACACTCTCTACCAGTGCATGTCATCAATTTCTCTATATATTCTTTGAAAGCTGCATAGAGCACTGAGATTAAGCGACTCACCCAGGGTCATAAAGTCAGATGCCAAACCCCAGCACAAGTTTTCCTGACGGCTACCTCTCTATAAGATCCAAAAGCTCCAGGATCCATTCTGAAACCTATGACCGATTGGCAACTACTTTCATTTTTTTCTCTCAGGCAGAGGTTTCTTTAAAATCTTCAAAATGAAAAAGCAGTTGTCAGTTGAAAAACAAGCAATATTAATTTGTACAAAATGAAAGAACACATACTTATGTGTAAAAAGAATACAATGAATAAGTTTATTTTAATTACACACTTAAGCAATATTATACAAAGGGGGTAAACACTGAAGATATAATGGCTAAGTAAAATAGTCTCTGATCTCCAGGAGCTTACTGGGGGAGTTGGGGGCATATTACAT
Source organism: Dromiciops gliroides (assembly GCF_019393635.1). NCBI lineage: Eukaryota > Metazoa > Chordata > Mammalia > Microbiotheria > Microbiotheriidae > Dromiciops > Dromiciops gliroides. The sequence goes on along the minus strand of NC_057866.1, from coordinate 196,312,685 downwards.
GTACAAAAATAAGTAAATAAAAATCAATGAGAGTGAGACATGAATACCTACTAGAGAATGGATTAGGAAAGATTTAATGGGGGTGGCATCTAAGTTGTGCTTTAAGAAAATAAAAGGATTCAGAGGCAGAAACAAGGTAAGAGTCCATTCCAGGCATAAGGAGATGGTTTCTAAAGAAGAATAGGGGTAGAAGATGGAAAGCTAGGATAATGCCAGATATTGATGGGTAGATATTAAATGCCAGTCTAAGAAGTCTGTGCTTTAAGACAGTAGGGAGTCACTAAAGATTTTTGAGCAAAGTGATGATATGATTGCACTTTTCAATTAGGAAGATGATTTGGTCAACCACGTGAATAATGAATTAGAAAGAAGAAAAATCATAAGCAGGATGCCCAGGTAGAGCATTATTACAATAGGATACAGGAAAGGAGATATAGGGTGAAATAGGGTGGTAGTCCAATGAGTGTAGAGAAAAGGGTGGAAATCAGAAATTTGTAAAGGGGAGAATCAATAAGATTTGACAAGGAATTAAATAGGATTATGTAGAATCAAGGTCCCTTCTGAAGTAACAAATATTTAAGGATGGTGAAAAAGTAGAGCCCTCAAAAAAATGAAGAAAATTAGAAAAAGAACGTTATTTTGGACATGTTAAGACTGGGCTTCCAAATGGAAATAACAATAACAACTAACATTTATTTAGTGATTTACAGTTTGCAAGACATTTTATAACACATTTGATCTTTACAACAACCATGTGAGGTAGATGTTATTATTATTCATATTTTACACACAAGGAAATTGAGACACAAAAAGCCTCTCAAAAAAACGAGGTGACTTTCCCTGGGTCATATAGCTAGTTTCTGAGGCAACAATCAAAGTCAAGTCTGCCTGACTCTAAGTTACATCTTCTATCTACTTGGGGACCACCCAAGCTACTATTTCCTGGTCAGTTTTTCTAGCTGGTCGATGGCAATGTAGGTCTGAAATTACTATAGAAATTAGGCTAGACATATGTAATTAGAAGCCTTATCCATAGAGATAATGGCTGAATCTCTGAAAGCTGTTGTAAATATCAAGAACATGTAGAGAGAAGATATAAGAGGTCCCAAGACAGAGTTCTAATGGGACCTCATGCTTAAAGAGAAACATATGCATAATAATCCAGAAAAGGTTAAAAAGGAACAAACAAGCATCAGTAGAACCAGGAAAGCCAAATGTCACATAAGTCAAGGGTGTACTATCTTTCAATTAATTTTTTCAAGTAACTAGAACTAGCATTTGTGTGTCATTAATTAAGTATACAAAAAAGCCATAAATTTCTTAGAATTGGGGGCAGCTAGATGGCGCAGTGGATAGAGCACTGGCCCTGGAGTCAGGATTACCTGAGTTCAAATCCAGCCTCAGACACTTAATACTTACTAGCTGTGTGACCCTGGGCAAGTCACTTAACCCCAATTGCCTCACTAAAAAAAAAAACTGAATGGGATCTCAAAGTTAATGGACTGCAACTCTCATTTTGTGCATGAAGGAATTAAGTCCAAGAGTAGTTAATCATAGACTAGTGATATCCCCAAGAATGATCTATATATTTTTATGTGTGAAAGGTACTTGATTGAATTTGTGATATTACTACAATAAGCATTGTTAAATTTCAAGAGACCCAGATATTAATTCACAAGTGCAATGAAAATCAAGGGAAAATTTCTCAGTTAAGGTCATTTCAGAATACTGAGACACTTTAGAAATTCTTTCTAATAAACTGATCTTATTAATATATTCAAAAGAGAAATCTCTTTTAGGGGGAAGGCAGATTTGCCATGGGTATTTGTGTGGATCTTGTCTGTTAAGTACTATGTTAGAATGACAATTGTCACCATATCTACGATAAGTATTTTATTAAATAATGCATTGGAGGAGTTAATTTACATTGTACTATTAGCCACTTCTGGACATGAATTTGAAAAAAATAAAATTAGGGAACAAGTGATGAAGGGAGAAAGTAAGATATCTTGATAGGTATTTTTCATTTTCCAAAAATACTTTTCTTTCATTAATTACTAGTAATAATTTGATTTCATGAACAAAGAAAACATATGATCATTTTGCCTGAAAAGGATAAATACTAAAAAGATTATAGTAAGGCAATTACTGAAAAATCACTTCAAGCCATCAGTCAACAAACACAGGTGTATTAAGCATCTAGATGGCAAAAATTGAGTTAAGATCCCTGTGGTTTAGCAGCTATAAAACCTGTCCTATCAATAGAAGCCTGAGCTATTAAATTTCCATCCAGCCCTGCAAAATTTTTTTGGACTTGTGATTTCTTCAGTGGTGAAAAATCCCAGGGAGGACACTCACTCTTCAGTTGCAGATTGGCACCTACTTTGTAACTTAAAAGGTTTGAAGAGTTGTCTGAACCTGATTAATTAAGTGAATTTCCCAGATATGTATAGTCAGGATGTGTCTGAAAATGGACTTTAACCCAAATATCCATCCACACTCCCACAATTCCAAATTGCTATTCCAACCTTGTAATAAACATAGAACCTGCTTTCTGTAGGATATAAACCAAAAATACAAATGGATTTAGTAAAAAAAAAATAAATATATAGAATCTTGAATGAGAGATCAACAATGAGTTGAAAGTTAACTTTATTCAGGCATAATAACAATTATAACAGTTTAATAATAATTAATGAATGGTTTAAGGTTTGCAAAATGCTTTACAATGCTATTTTATCTTCATAACAATTACGAAATGAAGATGCTATTTTTATCTCAATTTCACAGGTGAAGAAACTGAGGGAGACCAGGTTATATGGCACGGCCATGGACACAAAACTATTAAGTTTTTGGCTATTAAGTATCAAATTCAGACTCAGGTCTTTCTTTTCTTTAAGTCCAGCACTCTATCTTCTGGGCCACCTAGCTGCCTCTCTACCACATTAGGGGAAAAGGGTAACAATAACTGTGCTCTCACAGATTAATCATTGTCAGATCCCTGAGCTGGATAAATTATTGATTATACAGCCTACGTTTTAAAATCTCTTAAAAAAACAGAAACAAGAGGAAGCTACACCTGCTGATAGATGGGATCAACTTGCCTCATCATTGCCAAAGTTAAAAAAGGCTCTGAAAGCTGAGGATTTCTCTTAAGCTGGAAAGGATTGCAGTATGTGGATGGTGAAACACAGTATAGCTGTTATCTCAAGAACAATCACTGCCAAATTGGGAAACATTCATTCAACCCCAGAAGGATGTTCAGTACACATTTGTTTAATAGGAACTAATGAATATACTCTAATACTACAGATCAGATTGAGGAAAAAACACAGGGATATGATAGACCCTTGAGGTATTGAAGTGTGCATTAGCACAGAGTATATAGTTATCCATATGCCAAATGGCTATAGATGAAGTATCTTACGCATTCATAAAATTTAGACATCAAAGAATCTTCAAGGATAATTTAGTTAAAACAAACAACAAACAAAAACCTCTTCGTTTGAGGATAAATGACTTTCCTCAAGTCAAACAGTTAGCCACAGAATGGATGCTGGAATCAAGGTTCCCTCAGAATATAATAAGGAAGAAAATTATATGCAAAATATTAAAGATTCCACTATTATTTAAAAGAGATTGAGAGGACCAATGATGAAGAATGCTACCTACCTCTTGACAGAGAGAAAATAGGTTAAATATTCAAAATGAAACATTTTGGACAGTGCCAATATTGAAGGCAGCTAAGTCACTCAGAAGATAAAACACTGAAACACTGTACTTAAGAGTCAGAAAATCTGAGTTCAAATATGGGCTCAAGCATTTACTATCTGTGTGATCCTGGGCACGTCACTTAATCCCATTTTCCTCAGTTTCCTCATATGTAAAATGAGCTTCAGAAGGAAATGGAAAACCACTCCAGTGTCTTTGCCAAGAAAACCCCAAATGCACTCACAGATAGATACAGCTAAAATGACTGAACAACACAACAACAATAATGGAATCCATTTTACTTGACTATGCATATATGCCACAAAGGCTTTTGTTTTTGTTTTTCCTGAATTGGGTGGCAAGCAGGGAGGATAACAATAAATGGCTCTAGGGGCAGCTAGGTGGCGCACTGGCCCTGCATTCAGGAAGACCTGAGTTCAAATCCGACCTCAGACACTTGACACTTACTACCTGTGTGACCCTGAGCAAGTCACTTAACCCCTGTTGCCCTGAAGAAAGAAAGGAAGAAAGGAAGAAAGGAAGAAAGAAAGAAAGAGAGAGAGAGAGAGAGAGAGAGAGAGAGAGAGAGAGAGAGAGAGAGAGAGAGAGAGAGAGAGAAAATATAAATGGCTCTAAGGCTGGCTTTCTATCCACTACCACCATACTACCATTCACTGAAAATAGTATTATCCCCATTTTGCAGGTAAGTGAACTGAGAGAAAATAACTTTCCCAGGGTCCCATAACTAGTAAGCATAAAATCTAGCTTTCTATATTAAAAATATCCATGGTCCCATCCATAGTATATTGCTTCTATTATTATAGTTTGAAATACTCGTCAAGGTATTCAAAGAGAATTGACCAGACATTATCCATTAGCTCAAGGTAGCTTATGTGGAAAAAGAGAAACTGGAATATAAACAGAGCCACTGAGGATAGGTTAAATGAAGACATGGTAAGTTGATTATTTTCTGTGTTTGAAAAGCTCTTAGATGATAAACTCCTGGAAAGCAAATGTTGTGTCATATGTAAACTGCTTCTTTCCTCCCAGTACTTGGTGTGGTGCTCTGCAAACAGCTGTCCAATAAGTTTGTTGAATTAACAAGGTAGTGTGGAATACGGCAGAGTGCAGGAGCTGGAATCAGAAGAGCCGAGTTTCAATCTTAGCTCCATTACTCTCCTTCTCTGTAACCTTGGGCAAATCAAACTGAGCTTCAATTTTCCCATCTGGAAAATATGGTAGTTGCACTATATGTTTCAAGGGCCCTATCATCTCTCTACCTAAGGTCTTATAAATGAAAATAAATCTGTAGTGCCTTTATTGAGTAGTAAATGAAGACAAAATAATCCAAGAAAAACTACCAATATAATTTCAGGGAAGCTTCTTAAAAGGGGAGGAGGCTAACTAGAGGGGAGAAGCATTATTTGGGTCAGGAAATATCAATATCTATTGGAATGCCTGTAAGCATAAAGCTACTTCAGCTGGCACCCTATATTTGCTGTGTATCTAGGAAGAAAAGTTAGAAACAGTAGTGGAGTGAATTTAGGAATCTGTGAATTATTTTTCCTGGGAGGGACATTGGTTTGGGATTAAAAAGAAGACAAAGGAAATGAGATAATTGTGAGCTTTTTTATGCAGGAGGTTTGGGTTTTCATGAATAGGGTAAAAGAAAGCTGTTGAAGCATTCATGGACAGAATGCTGTCCAGAGCTTTAATAAAACAAAGATCTGTCTGTGATCTGGGAAGACACTTTTCCCAGCACTCTCCCCCTCCCCTAACAGTAAAAGGACCCAGTGTAATACAGTGGGATTCCCCCCTCCTCCTTCCCAAATCTCTCACCTCCCCCCCATACATACACTTCTTCCTCTGCAAGTTACTCTGGCGGTTCATAAAAGAGAACGCACAAGGGCTGCTGTAAAATAAAATCAAATAGAATTAATGCCTAACCCCTGGGACTTTTTTCCTCATTTTCTCCAGGGACAACATTTGGAAATGAAAGCATTAGAGCCTGAATCATCTGAATGTGAGAGGGGGTTATAAGACACCCCCACACTCACACCCACATTTTAAGTGGGTCTGCCACCCCTCTCTTCTAAGAGCGGAGGTCCCAAACCGCATAGCTAAGAGACCTCAGCTGGGGACAGAATCAATACTTTCTCCTCTATCTAAGCCCCCAATCCTCCATTCCCCCCACCCCAGTCCCTGATAACCACACATAGTCCTATTTTCTTCTCATGTGCCCAACGCCAGCTCCTTTAAAGGGCAAAGTGGTAAGCACCGCCCGTGGTCCCGAAAGACCTGTCAATCCATGGGGCCGCGTTGCTGTGATTGGCGAGAAGGACAGCGTTGCCTGGCACCTCCCTCGCCCCCATTCGGATTGCCAGCGGTCTTCTGGTTTGGATTTTGCTGGAATGTGGAGAGCGGGCTTTAGGCTGATGCCCGAAACAGGTGCAGGAGCAGAAATGGTAGCGGGCGGCGGGGAAACCCTGTGCAAGTGCGTTCCCTAGTCCAGTGATCTCCAAATACTGAAGTGGCTCGATCTTCTTTCTTGTCGTGTACAACTCTTCAGCGAGCTGTTGTCCACAGGAAAAAAAAGGGAATTACAGACCCATCCTCTCTATCTTCATCACCCTCCCTTTCTCCAGTGACAGTGTATAAATCACCTGAGCTTCTGCCACCTGAGTCTCTCCTCCACTCATTGTACTGGGAAAAAGAAAAAAAGGATCCTGTTGAAAATCACAGGTACAACTAGCAGTTGGGAGCTGTCTGTGGTGCTGAAGCTTTCCAGACGCCTTCTTTATCCAACCCGGGAACTATTGGTATTTTATATTTTCCAACACGTCCCTTCTGTTTTTCCATGCTTTGGATACTCCTGCTTTCAGTAATGTAAATAACTGTTTAGAACATGGCCCACGTGAAATATTTTCGAATAACCGCTTCGGGATTTTACTTCTGGGAAGCAGCTGTGTTACTCAGGTGAGTCCACTTATAGGTACCAGTTAGGCAGATGAATTTCATCTGATTACAATCACTTTGTTACTGACAAAACAGAGAGACTGCTCTTCTTGTGTAATACTAGCTGAAGGTGTCTCTCCTGTCTCACTTATTTTGTCTAGCTTAATTGCTTCTTAGGTTTTGAAAGAAAATGAAAAGGAGCTGAATGATTGAAGGTAACTTTCTTCTAGTTTCCCTTGTCTATTGTTGATTGAATTTCAGTAATTGATTTTTACTTTTCACTGTCATTACTTTCCGTTGCAACGAAGATATCCCTAAAACACTTGAACATTTGCAAAGTCTGGATTGTCTATTGCTTTCCAAATCCCAGATTTCCTAGGGAGCTTTCTTTCTAAATGGGTTCTGAACCCATCTCAGTTTTCCAAGTCTGTTCTTTTACATGCAAAAGTTATACAAAGTTTGATAACTAGTTGTGGATAACTTAAATTTTTAAAGGTATAAATTAGATTTCAGGAACATTTTGGAGAAAAGGACAATCCTAGAAAATGCCTAGAAAAACGGATGGAAAAATTAATGTAAAAAGGTTTGAATTTTCTGTAATGAGATTTCCCTTAAAATAAGCCTTTCATTATATTGATCAGGTCCATACCTGTTTAGTAAATTAATTAGTCTGATAATATGCCTCTTCAACTAATTAGTCTTAAGAAATAAGTCTGCATTGTGCTTCAGTGAAAATTTGTTGACTGTTGGCTATCTCTTAGAAAAATCTTGCTTCTTTAAATCTTCCAAGAAGAGGAGGAGAGTAAGCAAAGAGTTTGGAATCTTTATCTTGTTTTTTAGCCCTTAATTATGTATGCATGTATGTATACATATATATATATGTATATATGTGTGTATATATATATTTATATATATAACAAATATCCTAGGTTCTACTTATGAAAGTGTTGTATGGTGCTTTAATTTCATCAATTAAAGGTAAATAACCCTTCAGTACCAATGAGCTTTCCATATTACTAACTAGAATTTTGTTCCACAATGTTGGGCCTTTTTTTTTTTCATTTGCATGTACTCATTATCAGTTTACTTTTTATTTCTTAGTGTTGGAAAACCTTGAAATATACTTCAAACATGTTGAAGAAATCATATCAAAGAAATTAGAGGTGGGGGGAGGCATGCCTGCATGTAAGAGAAAGTAGTGGGAAAGACCAAATATGAATGTGTACTTTTAATATCATCGCACATTTAATTTCGTAAATGAAAGGTTAAGAATGTGTGGAACAGGTGGTTGAAGCACAACTTCAATTCATTCTTGTAAATTTTGTACAACTTCATGCTTTATTGAAATTTATAAAGTGTAGTATTTAAATGGAATAAGAATGCAAAGCTTTCCAATTAAGACTACTGAGATCTACTTAATGTATAAGAAATCATGTGATATAATGAATTGTTTATAACTGGATATTAATTTACTTTTATACCCTAATATTAAAATGTCTTCTTTCCCCCTAAAAAAAAAAAGAAATGAACATTTTTTTAAGGAAATTGAGTTTTTCTGTAAGAAGCATTTTTGTTCATTGGAATTGGGAGGGCAGGGTTACTGAAATTTCTATAGACAATTATATTTTTAAATGTGTATAGTAGCACTTTAATTTTGGATGTTATTGGGTCAAAATATCTGTTTAAAGCCTTAAATAACTAGATTCCAAGATCTTTATTGAAATAATTGATAACATGTCATAAATTAGCTGTCGCTTATGAAAGTTTTTCTGCTACCTGAAATTATGTTAGTCTTAAAATGCACTTCTTGAAATGATATAAAGGAGATTTTTACACATATGGAGGTTCAGTGTGGAAGTATCAACTGTACTTTTTTTCTTACTTCCTCAATACAGTTGTTTTTCTTTGTATGACTATAAATATATTTTCTTGACCATGTTACAGGTTGATATTAGAGTGGTTCCTCATCCAATGAGAAACTATCTACTTCAATAGAAAATAAAATATTTGCTACTTCAGGGTGACCAGTGAAGTACAAAATATCCTTAAGTAATACAGGAAAGGAAAGCTCCCCCTACTGGCAACATTGTATAAAAGTGTCTTCCATAAAGAAATAGTTCTTGGACTATCTATATCCTTTGAAAAGTACCTACAGTTTTTCCTGATATCATTGTTCATATAAAAAAAGCCCTTCTATATAAAGGTGAGCCCTAACTCTGGTATTATTGATTAATAATTTAGTTTAATTCAGTGCTCCACTTTTAAAAAGACTCCCTTTTAAGGATCATTAAGGGCTATTTCATTTGAAACTATAAATCAGTAGTCATACATATTAAGAAAATTAATGGAATAATTTTTTGACTATTACTTTTGTTCACTACAGTATGAGTGTCATTATGTATTTATTTTTTTTACCATGTCTTTTCCCTACTAAAAAAACAAACAAACAATCTTCTTCAGGCTATCTTTATGTTAGACCATACAGCGGGTTGTTTTATCTGTACTTGTGCTAATTTCATTATTATGTTTGTCTTCCTCTAAAACATATTATTAGACTAGAAAAATGTAATGGAGAAGCCCAATGTATTAATGTTGCTTTTATGTCATTTCTGTTATGATATTCATTCCTTTATGATCTTTCCTTTACATTATGGCATTCCCTTTACATTCCTTATGTTTTTGATGATCATAATAATTTCCAAATTAGGAACTGATATGCAAAGGAAGTTATCTTCCCAAGTGTATTTCACAGCTCTATAAATACTGTTGAATGGGGAAGGTGGGAGATGATTCTATTAACTAAGTCTTCAACCAAATAGAGATTCTAGGAAGTGATGGTAAGAAGGAAAACCATTTCACAACACCTGAAAAATAAAGTTAAATATCAGAAAATAATAAGAAGACTAGATTGGTTGGACCGTAGAGTGTGAGAGAGTAACAATTTGTAATAAGTGTGGAAAGGTAGTTTGGAGACAGACTGAGGGTGTTAACATCCAAAAAAAAAAAAAAAGAGTATATGTTTATTCCGAATCTCAATATGGCCAGGCCTGAACTTTAGGAATATCAGTTTAGCAGTTATTTGGACAATGGTTTGGATGAGGGAGAGACTTTATGTGATAAAGCAATTTAAGAAGTTAGAGAAATTTTCTAAGTGAGAGGTGATGAGGACCTGAATGACAGTAGCTTTGTAGGTAGAAAAAAGGAATGTATATGAAAAATGTTGTGGATGTGAATGTAATAATATGTGTCAACTGGTCTGATACATTGGGTGAGAATGAGGAGTTGAAAATGACACAGTAGATGTGAATTTCAGTGGCTAGAAGGACAGTGGTGGCTTCAGCAGAATTGGAGAAACCTGGAAGATGAGCATTTTGGGGGAGAGAAGGGATTAGTTTTGTTCTAGAAATGTTGATCTTATGATATATGATGATCATCTAGTTTAAAATGTCCAATAGGTAATGATGTGGGGGTACACCTCAATTGACAAAGGGCATGTTGAAATTATTGGATAATTTAAACCTCCTCTGTATATTTATTCTTCATTGAATGCTCTACTCTCCACCAGAATTGAATTCTCTGAGAACCTGGGAATTAGTATGCAAGACTAGGAAGATGAGGGGGCATAATAGATGAAGTAAAATGGTAACATCACCAATATGTCATTCACAGTCTCCCTCTCCTTGCTTGAAATTTTCATTGTAATGGTCACAAATGAACAAATGTCAAAGATAGCAATAGGCTTGTAAAGGGCAGATGAACTACATGATTTGAAATGTATACAAGTTTCATAAATTTCCTGAGAGGTATCCCTAAGGAGGAAGGTAGGCTTGAAAGAAACTCTTTTAGGAATGCCAGGTTGTAAACCATTTTGGGGTCTGTGAAGATCAATAAAAATATTCCTAGTGGAAAGGAGGTAAAATAAAGAATCTTCCTGTGAAGAGGTTTGCATGATATATTATATAATGCTTACAACTTCAACAATATCACTGCTTAGTTGTTAGATGAAAACAACTATCCATCCCTGTAGATTAGCATGCTTCTAATAGAGATAGAGATTGATGAGCTAATGAGATGGTGGAATTATTAGAGCTATAGGCTTAGAAAAAGGAAATTACTTTAAATTCTTCCATCACTTTATTCTTTGATTTTCTTAAAACTATACTTTGGTTTCTTCCTGTTCTGATTCAACCTCCACATCTGTCAAATTGATCTTCCTCAGGCACAATTCTCACAAATATTTCCTATCTCAAAAACTATCTCTTAACAATTATAAAATCTAGTCTCTTTATCCTGTCTTTGAAAGCCCTCTATTTGCCCTCTCTCTGACATTCAACCAACCTCTCTTATTTTCCCTTTAAAACAATCCTTAAAGGGCCAAAATAAGCTGCTTATCTCCCTCAGCATACAAATTTCTTTCCTTTATTGTGAGTCATTCGTGTTCAATTTAAGATATCTCAGGAACAATCCCATCTATCTACAGTGTGAGGAATGCCCTTTTCTATATTAATCCTTCCTTAGAAGGATATAAGTTTTAAAGTGTAAAGATGTAAGGCGTAAGAATCACCTTACAATTTATCACAAGGAATTTTCCTTGATCAATCCCACCTGATGAATACCATAATTCTGAAAATCTCAATTTGTGCAATATAACTTTTATGTTTTTATGTTTTCCTTTATGTCTTCATATTATTAGTTTTGTATATATGTTGTCTCCCTCAATATAAGGTAAGCTTAAATGGCCTCAGATCTATGACTATATATGTATGTGTGCATGTGTGTGTATATATACATACAGATATAATATATGTATATATGTGTATCCTCCAGGAACAAACAACATGCCATTAACACAGTGTTCTCTACCTAGAAGGAACTTGTTGAGTGACTGAATTCTGGTTGTCTGGTGTTTTTGTTGTACAGTGTGGCCCTAGAAATGAATGATGTGTGCATCCTTAATGGATTGGCCTAGTTAAGTTATAGAATCTCATTATGTTTGTCATTGATATAGGTTAAACATTTCCTTTGCAAAATCTTCTCTGTGACCAAAGAGAGCTCCCAAACTAACAAATTCATATATCTCAAAGCTTTGAAGTAGAATTAGAAATGCTCAGAATCATGAATGTGGCTATCAATCAACAATCCCCACATATTGAATATCTCTAATGTACCTAGCACTGCATGACAGTGACCAACAAGAAGGTATGGTAGGGGCAGCTAGGTGGCACAGTGAACAGAGCACTGCCCTTGGAGTCAGGAGGACCTGAGTTCAAATGCAGCCTCAGACACTTAACACTTACTAGCTGTGTGACCCTGGGCAAGTCACTTAACCCCAATTGCCTCACCCCACCAAAAAAAAATTTTTTAAAAAGAAGGTACGGTAAGTTTTTAGAAAGGGTTGGATAGATAAGGATGACTAGATTGAGAAGAGACTTGAAAAATCATATAGGGGAATTTGAATATGACACATGTTGTTTTATATACACACAGTTCTAGACTTTATTCTCTATGAATCTATGAGTTCAGGACAGAGGAGCAAGGTGATTTTTTTTTAAATTCTCTTGTAGACAATTCAATCTGATGGCATCATGACTAGGTGGAATGGAAGATAAGTAGGAATGGAGAATGAGATTTATTTGAGGGAAGTTGCAGAGGCACAATAACAAGAGATTTCAGTGATTTGGTATAAAGATAAGGGAAAAGTTCAAAGTTGCCCCAAATTTTTCTAGCCTAGGATAATAGTAGTATGGTTGTATCACCAATATAAATCACATAAATGGGAAAAGAAGATCATTTGGAAGTATAGGGAGATGTGGTTGTGGTAATATTAGAACATTCACATGGAAACCTATCAATCCAGGCAGTTGAATGTAATGTATGTTATCCCAAGCAAGAGATGAAGTTTTGAGAATCGTCTTTATGGATTCATGGTTAAAACTACCAGATCCCATAAGTTACTCAAAGGAGAAATAATAGAGAAGAGCATAAGGGAACTCAGAATATAGAAGACACATAGGTGGGGAATGGGAAGATGTATAGGAAATCAGGAAAATGAGTGGCAAGAAAATCAGGTTCAAGGGGTTCAAAAAATACAGATGCAGGCAAGTTACTTTAGATTGACTATAAAATGTCAGCTCGCATACAAGGTACCAGTGGAATATTCATTCCAAAAGGATATGGCATATTACTTTACATGTCATTGTCATACCTGGTCTTCCACTTTTTCCTGGTGGAAGAAAGCAAAGTCATATATCTAAATACCTGAATAGCTGGAAGGTAACCTTGTCCAGAGACTAGACTAGTTCTGAATCAACTCCAGATATTAGGAGGCCATGGAGTTTTATCTTTCAATAGAAAAAGGAAGCTAGAATCTCTTACAAATTAACCAAGAACAGATGTTAGTAGAATTCCTTTTGAGTAAAGAACTGAAATAAAGAATATTCATCATTCTTAATTTAACTATCTTCATATTTCTTTGCTCTGGAAAAGAAACCTACTTCAGGTAATCTTAGATGTAGAAGGAAACTAAAGTACTAGAGGGGCCAAAAGAGGAAAGCTCTTCAAGGAAGCATAATTAGTAAAACCAAGTACTGAAAAAATTCAAAGTATGTGAGGACTGAGGAGAAAGCACCTTCATACTTGGTGAGAAGGGACAGATTAGTAAACAATAAAAATTCATTTCAATGTATTGGTTGGAGTGAAAACAAATTAAAGGAATAAGGAGGAAGTGAGGCAATAGAAGTAGAATCAGTAGGTGAAGAATACATGTGCGAAGAAAGATGAATCACAATATTATTTATTTATTTTTCAGGGCAATGAGAATTAAGTGATTTGCCCAGAGTCACACAGTAAGTGTCAAGTGTCTGAGGCCAGATTTGAACTCGGGTACTCCTGAATTCAGGGCTGGTGCTCCATCCACTGCACCACCTAGCTGCCCCCCAGTCACAATGTTATTAACAATTGTACACATGTATATATAATGTCTGTAAAGTAACCTTGTCACAAATCCCTAGGGAGCAGGTACTATTATGTAATACTATCCCAATTTTCAGACCAGCAAACTCAAGTTCAGAGAAATAAGAGACTAATTCAGTTATATAACAAATGGGCATCTGAAACAGGACTGGAATTCAGCTCTTCTGATTTTGAATAATATTCTAATCACTGTATTATTCTGCAAAGAATGGATAGAGAGGTTGGTGTCTGGCCAGGGTAAAAAAGTGCTTTTTTTAATTTAATTTTTACTATGTCTTTGTGATGGAGAAGTTAAAAAGGAAAAATTCCATAAAGAAAAGAAGCTAAAGATGCAAAATTCAGAGTCGATAATTGTGGAAGCTGGTTGCTATAAAAGATTGCAAAGGATAAAGTACAGAAATTAGTAAAAAAAAAAAAAAGAGGGGGGTGGGGGTAGTTCTAGAATAGGAAGAAATAATCTCTTCTGCAATTGGGAGGGAAAATGAGGTGGATATGGGGAGCTTTTGAAATGAAGAGAGGGGTACAAAGAGAAACACAAAAAATCTCAATCATTGCCATAAAGCATAAGGCAGAATGGATATTAAATTAGGCAAAAAATATTTTGACCATCAGAATGCTATACGATTTTCATTTTTGCACATTGCAATTTACAATAAGACATGCAATAAAGCTATGACAGTGTCATAGCCTTTTCTGATTATCAAAGTCAATATTATAATTAAAAGTTAGTATTATAATAATAATCCTGTATGCTATCAAAAGACACAGACTTTAGCAGAATATTAGATTTCACAATGTAATGTTTTATAAAATACAAACTTCGGGGAGCTTTTATTTCTAAAACCCTAAATGTGAAATGGGTACTGACTAGATCAGGTTCTTAAATGATAAAACTTGTTTCTATATTTTCATCCATTGCCTAAACTCCAATTTAAAATTGTTTCCATTTAATAGCTAAACCACAATCCCTATTAAAGAAAGTGATCCTTTGGCTATGTTCCTAGTGAGCAGAAATATGTTGCAGAAATCACCCTAACAATTGGCACCTTTACTACTTGAAATTTCATCCAAGGGGTCAAGAACTGAGTATATGTCCTGGCAACCTTAGAGATCGTACCTTTAGAAGACAATTCTTACATGCTGGCAGATAAACTCACACTGCTGTAAGTTATAAAACATTTCTTCTGGAAAAATAATTCCAAAACTTAAAATCTTCCTCTTCCCCACTCCTCTCTTCTCTTTTCCATTTCCTCTCCCCAAGTGACACACAAACAAAATGATATGCCTAACTTTGAGTTTCTCTTTTGATATTTGTAAACCTGTATAAGTTGCATCTTAGCTACATTTCCTATCTCCCCCATTGGCTAACTTTATTCTCTCAATATACACAGCTGGATCTTAATGCATGCTTTTTTAAAGTGATATGATTTCAATAACTGGTTCGGGGTGGGGGGGGGGAAGTTTAATGTTCTTTCCTGTTAGGTTTGTTGCATATGATAGGTATTTTGTCATTTTCTGATTCAACATGTTTTTTATGAAATACCTCTAATGGGAAATGAGCAAATATGTCAGGTGTAGCAAAGGATAAAGATAAAAAAGAAACCTATATGCTTTCGAAGAGGTTATCTCTTGAAATAGGTCCAAGTGAGAGGCTCACAAAAATTGAGACTGGAAATTTGAATGTAGAAGTCTTACAATTCTAATTATTTTTTACTTGGTTTTGCTGAGAAACTCTCTATAAAGCTTTTCTTTTTGGTCTTCATGTTCTAGTTCTTATAGTAATAAAGCAAAGAACAAAGCTTCAGTGTTCGAGCTTCTTTGAAATGCAGATAAGTGATGATTATTAAGCAAAGGCAGAACAAATGACAGAAGGAGGGAAACTGCCAAAAACATTTCATTTAATTTTATTATTTTCACAACATACAATTTTATTTTCCATTATAACAATTCCATATCAACAGGACTTTGGGATTTCAATAAATTAGGAGAAATGTTTTCTAAAATGTTGAATGCACTCCATGTCAACCTGATTGTGTGAATTATCTGACTTCATCATAATGAGAAAGAAAGTGTTGTCTTGCTTTATTCCTAAGCCTCCAAAGTGAATTCTGGCACAAAAGTTTTGTCTTATGTTCTTCCTGAGAAATTTCTTTCTGAATATTTTTGTTAATATTTTCTTTTTTTTTTTGTTAGTGAAGATCTGGCAGCTAGGTGGTACAGAAGCTAAAGTATTTTATCTATTGTCAGGAAGACCCGAGTTCAATTCTAGCATCAGACATTTATGACCTGCATAACTCTGAGCAAACCTCTTAACTAATGTCTGCCTCAATTTCCTCAAATATTAAGTGGAGATACTAATAGTATCTACCTCCCAGGGTAATTATGAAAGTGAGATAATATTTGCTAAGCCCTTTGCAAACATTAAAATACTAAAAAGTGCTAGATATTGTTAAGGGATTCACTTTCAAGAATAATAAAGGAAGGGGCAGCTAGGTGGCAGAGTGGATAGAGCACCAGATCTGGATTCAGGAGGACCTAAGTTCAAATCTGGCTTCAGACGCAACACTTTTTGACTGTGTGACTCTGGGCATGTCACTTAACCCCAATTACCTCACCCAAAAAAAAAAAGAATAATAAAGGGAAAAATCATTTTTTTTTACTATTTACTAGATTGCAATAACATTGATACTATGTTATGTGAGATTTAGATAAAAAGGAGTTCTTGCCAAACACGGGGTAATAACTAACCCATTATAAATAAAGTACTCATTAGCTTTTCTTATAATTACAGTAATGTGAGGGGGAAGGCCTTCATTACATTATACTTAGAAAGAGTTAGCTGGGATTCTGAAAGGTAAAGTGATTTTCCCATAATTACAGAGCTAATAATGTTTCATAGTTGGGATTTGAACCTAAGTCTTATTAACTTTGAGGCAATCTCTCTATCCATTATGCTGTACAGCATCTTGCTCATCAATGAACTATCATATTAACATAAAGATATATATATACACACAACAACAACAACAACAAGTGGTCTCAAGTGAATTCAATAAAGCACTTAGAGAACAAATAATCCCTCCATGAATTATCTTTTTAAATAAAGAACTATGGCACTCTAATTATCTGTCAAATATTTTACAAAATATGATAGAAATAGATAATGGTATTATCTTGATAGAAATTAGTGAACAAGAAAACTTAGCAATGTATTTAAGTATTAGTAAGGCAAGTTGGATTTATACCATTAACATCAGGATATATCAATATTTTAAAAAGATTATCATAATAAGTCATGTCAACAGGAAAAGCCTTTGATAAAAGACTCCTCTAATTTATGACACCAAATGCTAAAAATCCTGAAGATGAAAGGATTTTTGTTTAATGTGATTCCAAATCATGTTTTCAATTCCAGAATCTGAATTATGTTAATGAAGAATATTATCAGCTTTCAAACTGATACTTTGAGTAAAATAAAACTGTTACTTTTTACCATAATTATTTGACACTGTTGAAGAAATAGTAGCCAAAATAATAAGCTAAGAAAAATTAAATAAAAATATTAAGTTTAGTAGAATATGAGACTTATTTTTTATAAAAATTAATGATCGTGAAAATAATAAATATCTGACTTTTACTCAGTTTAATAATCCAAAAGACCAAAAGAAAATAACATTTCCTTAATTGAATGGAGTGTTTTTCATTTTTGTTTTTTAATGTCATTTGGGTTTACACTGTTATAAGATTTATATGCCTTTGTTCTTTGTTGATAAACTTTTCATTGCATTCTTCACAGATCCTTATAATCTGTTTATTATAGACCTTTTACCCTTTACAAATATTATAAAACTTTTCTGTACTCACAACCTCCTACACAATTATTTCTTCATTACTCTCATCACCTGATTCACCTCACATTTTTCTATGCAAAAATACCATTTTCCAAGAACTTTTATCTCTGTGTACACCCAAATATGTTTTGACATCACTCCCTTTTCTCTCCTTTACTCCAAAAATTGAAGTGTCCCTTCTTATCATCAAGACCCAGCCCTTTATGTGTGCCTTAATACTCATTCCACTTGGAAAATGATACTTCCACAGTCATTCTTTCTGTCTCTTATGATCATTTTCACTCTATTTATTTACTCCTGTCCTGTAGCCTACAAATATATCCAGATTGCCCTCATCCTTAATAAAAATAATCCTCCATTGACTCTATCATTTCTTCAAGTTTTCATCCTGTTTCTCTTCATTTTTCGCAATTAAACTGCAAATTAAGGTATCTGGGACATTGAGAAGTAAAGTGACTTCTCAGCCTCCTACAGTTTATCTTCCATTCAATTGAAATTTCCCTCTCAAAGTTACCAGTGATAAAATCTGATGCACTTTTCTCAATCATCATCTTGTTGACCTCTGTGCAGCATTTGACAATGTTTGATTCTCTGCCTTCTCAGTTTTCATGATATTGTTCTCTTGATTGTCTTCCTACTTTTCTAGTCGCTCCTTCTTACCTTTTGATGGATAACCATCCATATCCCACCACTTAATCAAGGTCATGTTGCAAGGCTCTGCCCTGGGCCACATTCTCTTTCCTACATTTTCTATCTTGGTAATTTCATCACCTCCCATGGGTTCAATTATGATATTTATTGCATGTAATTCCCAAATATGTTCATCTAGCCTTAGTCTCTACTGATCCCCAAGCCCCATCACCAACTATCTATCAGAAATTTCAAATTCAGTGCCCTGCAGGCATCTCAAAATCAGCATGTTCAAAATAGAGTTCACTATCTTTTTCCCAGATTCCATCACTTTTCCTAAAAATTATTCCTGGCAAGGTTATCATCATCCTCCTAGTGACTAAGGTTAACAGCCTTAATATCATCCTTGACCCTTCAATCTCATTTACCCATGCTGACATATCTGTTCAGTTGCCATATCTTACCATTGAATATCTTTTGCCTCTTTCTCTCCATTCCTATAGTGACCTTCCACTTTTATGTTTTCCTTATCTCTCATCTGGTCTCTTTTACAGAATTTACCTTTAAAATAACATTAATGAAAAAGAACAATAGATTATGTAAATAAGTGGGAGATCTATGCTTCCAAATGTATAAATATATAATAAAATTATAATGATAAAAAATCTATTAGTAAATTAAAATTGAAAAATAGATCAACAGAAAATATTAAAAATGTAGACTATACTTGTCTGGTAATTTCATTCATATCTGACTCTTAGTTAACTCATTCGGAATTTTCTTGGCAAAGATACTGAGGTAGTTTGCCATTTATTTCCCCAAATCATTTTACAGATGAAACTGAGACAAAGAAGGTTAAATGACTTGGTCAGGGTCACACAGCTAGTAAGTGTCTAAAGCCAGATTTTAACTCAGGAAAATGTCTTCCTGACTCCAGATCTGGTACTCTATTCACTATACCACTTATCTGCCTCACAGACTAGACTTGTTAAAACCAAGATCAGAAATTGTAAAGAAAATAATTATTTATGCAACTTTTAAAAATAGTGGATTATAAAGACCACTGGAATTGAAATTAGAGGACTGGAGTTCAAATCCCTATTCTGTAATTTCCCATTGACTTTGCGCAAGTCAATAAACTCTGTGGGCTCCATATTCCTCATGTTAGATGAGGTTTGTGATTATATAATCCCTAGCATTCCATTTTTCTTTAATTCTATTATCATGCCATCCTTAAAATTATTGGACAATTGTATATAATCTGAGTAAAAGAGACATGTAGGTCCCCATTTAATACCATTGCACCACAATAAGTTTTTCTTTCTTTTTTTTTTTTTAGTGAGGCAATTGGGGTTAAGTGACTTGCCCAGGGTCACACAGCTAATAAGTGTTAAGTGTCTGAGGCTGGATTTGAACTCAAGTACTCCTGACTCCAGGCCAGGTGCTCTACCCACTGTGCCATCTAGCTGCCCCTTCTTTTCTTTTAAATAAAAGTATATTATTATTTTCCAGCTACATGTAAGGATAGTTTTCAACATGTTTTTCATAGGATTTTTGTTCCAATTTTTTCTCCCATCATCTGTTCCCTCCCTCCTCCCCAATACTGAAAGCAATCTAATATAAATTATATACATACAATCACATTAAACATATTTCTGCATTAGTCATATTGTGAAAAAATCAGAGCACAAAGGAAAAAACCTCAAAAGATAAGGGGAAAAAAAACAGCCCAAAAGTATAAACAGTATGGTTTAATCTGCATTCATAATCCACAGTTCTTTTTTTCTGGATGTTGAGAACATTTTCTATCATGAATTCTTTTAAATCGTTTTGGATCATTGCACTGCTGAGAAGAGCCAATCTATCACAGTTGTTCATCAAACAATTTTGCTATTACTGTGTACAAAGTTCCCCTGGTTCTGCTCCTCTCAGTCAGCATTAGTTCATGTAAGTCCTTCTAGGTTTCTCTTTAATCCTCCTGATCATCATTTCTTACAACACAATAGTATTCTATTACATTGATATACCACAACTTACCTGTTCCCCAATTGATGGGCATTCCCTTGACTTCCAATTCTTCGCCACCACAAAGAGAGATGTGTGCGTGCTCTCTCTCTCTCTCTCTCTCTCTCTCTCTCTCTCTCTCTCTCTCTCTCTCTCTCTATATATATATATATATATATATATATATATATATATATATATATATATATAGTGCATGTGGGTCCTTTTCCCTCTTCTGGGATCTTTTTGGGATATAGACCCCTGGGTCAAAGGGTATGAATAGTCCCATATCACTTTAAGCATAGTTCCAAATTGCTCTCCAGAATGGTGGGATTGGTTCACAGCTCTACCAACAATGCATTATTTTTCCAACTTTTCCACAGCTTCTCCAACGTTTATTATTCTACATTTTTATCATATTAGCCAATCTGATAGGTATGAAGTGCTACCTCAGAGTTGTTTTAATGTGCATTTCTCTAATCAATAGTGATTTAGAGCATTTTTCATATGGCAATAAATAGCTTTAATTTCTTCATCAGAAAACTGCCTGTTATTTTTTCTTTGCCCATTTCTCAATTGGGGAATGACTTACATTCTTATAAATTTGATTTAGTTCCTCATATGTTTTAGAAATGAGGCCTTTTCCTCTTCCCTTGAGTCATCCTCGGTAATCATTTAAAATAGTGAGGTACTCCCTTGATCCAGAGAACCCCACTAAATCATGCAAGTCAAGGGGTTCAAATCTCTGGGTCCACTTCAAGAATACCCATGAAACAGCCCAAGCTATCAAGGGCATGCATATCCTAAAAGCTACCAAGTATTTGAAAGATGTCACATTGAAGAAACAATGTGTTCCCTTCCATTGATACAATGGTGGAGTTAGCATGTGTGCCCAGGCTAAGCAGTGGGGTTGGACACAGGGTCATTGGCCCAAAAAGAGGGCTGAGTTCTTGCTGCATATGCTTAAAAATGCAGAAAGTAATGCTAAACTGAAGGGTTTCAATGTGGATTCTCTTGTCTTTGAGCATATCCCAGTTAACAAGGCCCCCCAAATGTGACAGCGTACTTACAGGACTCGTGTCCAAATCAACCCATACATGAATTCCCCTTGCCATATTGAGATGATACTGACTGAAAAGGAACAAATTGTTCCTACACCATAAGAGGAGGTTGCTCAAAAGAAAAAGATATCCCAAAAGAAACTGAAGAAACAAAAGCTTGTGGCATGGGAGTAAATTTGACATTAATATGCAAATAAAAGTGAAAAATGTGTTTATCCTTTAAAAAAATAAAGAAATGAGGCCTTTATTAGAAATACTGGCTGTAACAATTCTTTCCCAGCTTTCTGACTCCCTCCTAATGTTGGCTGCATTGCTTCTGTTTGTACAAAAACTTTTTAATTTGATGCAATCAAAGTCTTCCATCTTGCATTTCATAATATTCTCTATCTTTTATTTGGACATAAAGTGTTTTCCTTTCCATAAATCTGAAAGGTAAACTATTCCTTCCTCTCCTAATTTATCTATGGTATTACCTTTTATGTCTAAATTATGTACCCATTTTTATCTTATTTTGGTATGTGGTATAAGGTGTTGGTCTATGTCTATTTTCTGCCATACTAACTTCCAGTTTTCACAGCAGTTTTTTGTCAAATACCGAGTTCCTATCCCAGAAGCTGTAGTCTTTGGGTTTATCAAACAGTAGATCATGACAGGTATTTATCACTGTCTCCTGTGCCTAACCTATTACATTGATCCACCACTCTATTTCATACCAGTACCAAATAGTTTTGATGACTGCTACTTTATAGTATAACTTCAAATTTGGTAAGGCTAGCCCACCTTCCTGTGTATTATTTTTTATTAGTCCCCATATCTTCTTGACTTTTTGATCTTCCAGATGAATTATGTTACTTTTTTCTAGCTCTATAAAATAAATTTTAGACACTCTGTTATAGCAATGAATAAGTAAATTAATTTAGGTAGAATTTTCATTTTTATTATATTAGGTTGACCTATCCATGAGCAATTGATATTTTTCCAATTATTTAGATCTGATGTGACTCATGTGAAAAATGTTTTGTAATTGTGTTCATAGAGTTCCTGGGTTTGTCTTGGCAAGTAGACTCCCCAGTATTTTATATTGCCTACCATTACATTAAATTGAATTTCTCTTTCTATCTCTTGCTGCTGAACTTTGTTGGTCATGTATAGAAATGCTGATGATTTATGTAGATTTATTTTACATCCTGCTTCTTTGCCAAAGTTGTTCATTGTTTCAAGTAATTTTTTAGTTGATTCTCCAGGATTCTCTAAGTGTACCATCATATCATCTGCAAAGAGTGATAGTTTTGTTTCTTCCTTGCCTATTCTAATTCCTTTAATTCCCTTTTCTTCTCTGGTTGCTAAAACTAGCATTTCTAGTATAATATTAAATAATAGAGGTGATAATGGACATCCCTATTTCACTCCTGATCTTATTGGGAATGCCTCTAACTTATCTCCATTATGTATAATGTTTCCTGATGGTTTTAGGTAGATACTGCTTATTATTTTAAGGAAAGCTCCACCTATTCCTATGTTCTCTAGTGTTCTTAATAGGAATGAGGATTGTAGTTTTTCAAAAGCTTTCTCTGCATCGATTAAGATAATGATATGACTTTGATTAATTTCTTATTGACTTGGTTGATTCCGTTGATAGTTTTCTTAATTTTGAACCAGCCTTGCATTCCTGGTATAAATCCCACTGGGTTATAGTATATTATCCTGGTGATCAGTTGTTTTAATCTCCTTGTTCTTATTTTATTTAAGATTTTTGCATTGATATTCATTAGGGAAATTGATCTGTAATTTTCTTTATCTATTTTGGCTCTGCCTGGTTTAAATATCAGCACCATATTTGTGTCATAAAATCAATTTGGTAGAACTTCACCTATTTTTCCAAATAATTTGTATAGTATTGGGATTAATTGTTCTCTAAATGTTTGGTAGAATTTCCGTGTAAACTCATCTGGCCCTGGAGATTTTTTATTAGGAAGTTCATTGATGGTTTGTTCAACTTCTTTTTTGAAAATGGGGCTATTTAAGGATTTTATTTTCTCTTCAATTAACTTGGGCAATTTGTATTTTAGTACATATTTATCCATTTCATTTAGATTGTCAAATTTATTGACAGACAGTTGGGCAAAATAGCTCCTAATTATTGCTTTAATTTACACTTCATTGATGGTAAAATCACCCTATTCATTTTTGATAGTGGTAATTTGGTTTTCTTTCTTTTTTAAAATCAAATTAACCAAAGGTTTATCTATCTTATTGGTTTTTTTCATAAAACCAGATCTTAGTTTTATTAATTAGTTCTATAGTTTTCTTTGTTTTATTAATTTCTCCTTTGATTTTCAGGATTTCTAATGTAGTATTTAATTGGGGATTTTGAATTTGTTTTCTGCTAGCTTTTTTAAGTTGCATGCCCAATTAATTGATCTCCTCTTTCTCTTTTTTATTCATGTAAGCATTTAGAGATATAAAATTTCCCCTAAGCACTGCTTTGGCTGCATCCCATAGATTTTGGTATGTTGTCTCATTATTGTCATTCTCTTGGATGAAGTTGTTGATTGTTTCTATGATCTGTTGTTTGACCCACTCATTCTTTAGTATGAGATTGTTTAGTTTCCAATGAATTTTCAGTCTACCTTTCCATGGCTTTTGATTACATGTAATTTTTATTGCATCATGATCTGATATGGATCCATTTACTATTTCTGGCTTTCTACATTTGACTATGAGGTTTTTGTGCCCTAATACATGGTTAATTTTTGAATATGTGTCATGTACCACTAAGAAAAAGGCATTCCTTTCTATCCCCATTCAATTTTCTCCAGACCTCTATCATATCTAACTTTTCTAACATTCTATTCAACTCTTTAACTTCTTTCTTATTTATTTTATGGTTAAATTTATCTAATTCTGAGAGGGGAAAATTGAGATCCCCCACTAGTATAGTTCTGCTGTCTCTTTCTTATTGTTACTCATTTATCTTCTCCTCTAAGAATTCACATGCTATACCACTTGGTGTTTACATGTTTAGTATTGATATTACTTCATTATCTTTGGTACCTTTTGGCAAGATGTAGTTTTCTTCTTTATCTCTTTTAATTAGATCCATTTTTGCTTTTGCTTTGTCCGAAACAATGATTGATACCCCTGCTTCTTTTTACTTCAGCTGAAGCATAATATATTCTCCTCCAAACATTTACCTTTATTCTGTGTGAATCTCTTGGCTTTACATGTGCTTCTTGTAAACACCATATTGTAGGATTCTTATTTTTAGTCCCCTCTGTTATTCATTTCCATTTTATAGGAGAGGTCATCCTATTCACATTCACAATTAAGATTACTAACTGTTTATTTCCCTGCATCCTCTTTTCCCCTTTGTTTGTACTCTTTTTTTCCCCTTCTTTCTCCCTATTCCTCTTGACAAGTGTTTTGCTTCTGACCACTGCCTCCCTCAATCTGCCCTCCCTTTTATCAGCCCCCTTCCTTTTCTTGCCCACTTTTTCCCCCTGCTTCTGCCCTCCCTTCTATCAATATCATTTTCCCCTTCCCCTTTTGTTTCTTTAAAGAGTAAGCTAAGTTTGTTTTATTTTTTATACAAATGGGAGTATGTTATTCCCTCCCTGAACCAAATCTGATGAGAGTACGGTTGAAACAATGCTCATCCCCCCCCTTTCTTCTTTCCCTCTGTTGTAACGGGTTCTTGTTGTGCCTCTTCACAAGATGTAATTAACCCCATTCCAACTCCCCCTTCCTTTCTTCCCCCATTCTCCTTTTATTCTGCCCTTTAAGTTTCTTTATATCATCACATCAAAGTCAATTTTATAACAGTACCATAATAGAGATACAGACCCCAAGAGTTGAAAGTGTTATCCTCCCTCATAGGGATGTAAACCACTCAACCTCATTGAACAACCTCCCCTCCCCCTTGTTTACCTCTTCATACTTCTCTTGAATCTTGTTTTTGGATATCAAATGTCCTGTTCAGTTCTGATGTTTTGTTTTCAAGAAAACTTGGAAATCCCCTATTTCATTGAATATTCATCTTTTTGCCTGAAAGAAAATGTTCACTTTTGCTGGGTAGTTGGTTCTTGGTTGCAATCCAAGCTCCTCTGCCTTCCAGAACATCATATTCCAAGCCTTGTGATCTTTTAATGTTGAAGCTGCCAGGTCCTATGCAATCCTGACTGTCATTCCATGACATTTAAATGGATTCTTTCCTGCTTGTTGAAGTATTATCTTCTCATTCACCTGATAATTCTGGAATTTGGCTACAATATTCCTTGAAGTTTTCCTTTTGGTGTCTCTTTCAGGAGGTGATTGATGGATTCTTTCAATGATGATTTTATTCTCTGATTCAACAATATCAGGGCAATGCTCCTTGATATTTTCTTGGAATATGTTGTCTAGACTCTTTTCTTGGTCATATCTTTCAGGTAGTCCAATAATTCTTAGATTATCTTTTCTGGATCTATTTTCTAGTTTTGTTTTTTCAATGAGGTATTTCACATTTTCTTCTATTTTTTTCTGTATTTTGATTCTGCTTAACAAATTCTTGGTGTTTCATGGAGTCATTAGCTTCCATCTAACCAATTTTAATTTTTAGGGCATTATTTTCCTTGGTTAGCTTTTGCAACTCCTTTTCCATTTGGCCAATTGTATTTTTGTAAGGAATTATTTTCTTCAGTCAATTTTTGTGCTTCTTTTTCCAGTGTAATTATCATTTCTCTGATTTCTTTTTCCATTTTTTTCTCTACCTCTCTTATTTGATTTTTTAAAGCTTTTTTGAGCTCTTCAAAGAACACTTTTTAGTCTTGAGACAAGATCATCTTCCCACTTTATTTGTCATTTGTAGGCATTTTGAAAAACTCATCTGAGTTAGTGTTTTGGTCTTCCCTGTTGCCGTAGAAGCTATCAGTGGTAAGGGTCCTTTTGTTTTTTACTCATATTGTAGCCTATTTTTAAACTTATTGATTTAATGTTGTTTATGAGGGAAATATGGGCGAGCTCAAGCAACTTCCTAGCTTCTATCAGACTCTCTTGGATCTGCCTCCTAAGCTCTGAACCACAATAAATTTCAAAAGAATAATTTTTGTCAATCATAGAAAAAGAGAATCAACATCTACAATGATAAAGAGAAAATGTATTTAAATTCTTTGAAGGGTCAAGATACATGAATCCAATTACATGTACATTTAAAGTATTAATACAACAAAACATAATGTATCTTGAGTAAAAAGGGAAAACAGATTGGTGATTTATTTTTTTAATGAACATATCTGTTAAAGTTTGACATCTAAAATTTATAAGAGATTGTTTAAATAGTAAAATGATAGGATTAGTAAATATTTAAAGGAAGACACACACATGATAAATAACCTCATGAATATGTCTAAATTCTGATACAGAGAGACTGTCTTATAGCCATGAAATGAATATAGACAGTGCAATAAAATTCACTGTTGACCCAGCTAGGTAAAAGCAGACTTGCTAATATCCTGGCAGTGAAGCTGTGAATTAATTTGATCTTTTTGGCAAACACTATGCAATAGAAGTTATGTAATCTTCATACCCGTTGATTAAGAGTAGACTCCAAGAGGTCGTGGATGAGGGGGGAAATCTGTAGTAATATATTTCTATCAACAGTATTTATAAGGGCAGCTAGGTGGTGCAGTAGATAAAGCACTGCCCATGGATTCAGGAGGACCTGAGGTCAAATGTGACCTCAGACACTTGACACTTACTGGCTCTGCGACCCTGGGCAAGTCACTTAACCCTCTTTACCTGGCCGAAAAACCCAAAAAATAGTATTTGTAATTTTAAAATAGACAGAGGAAAAAATGCCTAAGGAAATAAATGGCTAAACAAATTATGCCACATGAAAATTGGGAAATATCATTACACCATAAGAAACGGTGGGTATCATTCAAAGTAAAGTAAAATCAACAAAAAGGAAAATATGCACCATAACTA
This sequence comes from Dromiciops gliroides, assembly GCF_019393635.1. Classification (NCBI taxonomy): domain Eukaryota; kingdom Metazoa; phylum Chordata; class Mammalia; order Microbiotheria; family Microbiotheriidae; genus Dromiciops; species Dromiciops gliroides. Next base: position 196,285,537 of record NC_057866.1, on the reverse strand, counting down.
TAACTATAGAAACAGTAATAAAACTTGATTAAGTATACAGAAGGGAAATCCAGAGGAGGTTCAGAAAACAAATATGATTTTGTTGCTACCTTTCTGAAGTTAATATACATATCTTATGTTTTATATCCTGAAAATGATGTAAATTGATGATTAAGGTTACAATCTTCTTTGGCTTTTTCTTTCCTTTTGCTCTTGTTTGTTTTAATATTTTTACTTGAAGCTAAAATTAATCTTTAGGGGGGAAATCCCTCTTGCCTGGTATTCAACATTATATATCCAGGCTTCTCTAGCTTATTTCTTCCCCCCATTTACTCTGTGATCTAGCCCACATGTATTCTCTTCTTCCATGATGCTCTGGGATTTCCAGTCTCCTTGTCATTTATTGAAGTTTAACCTCTAAATCCAATTCTGATGCCATCTATCCCTTATCCTTCTCCCATTTGAGATGACTTTACATTTTCCAGAACACTTCATTTTAGAAGTCTCTAATGTACGTGTGTGTGTGTGTGTGAGTGCCTAAAACAGGGAGCTAGAACATTTCCCTAGAGCTCAAAATGGACAGCTAGGTGGCACTGTGGGTATATTTCCAGGCCTGAAGTCAGGAAGACTAAGCTTCCTGAGTTCTTGTCTGAACTCAGGCACTTACCAGCTGTGTGATCCTGTTCAAGTCACTTAACCTCATTTGTCTCAGTTTCCTCATCTATAAAATATGCTATAAAAGGAAATGGCAAACCACTTCAGTATTTTTGTCATGAAGAGTCAGTCGTGGCTAAAATGAATGAATGAATAATAACAAAACTTGAAAGACTAGGATAGATGGTGTAAAAGATAAAGTTGAAGACCTTATGGTAGAATTGATCACTGAAAGGACAAGACAAAAGAAGGAAGCCAGGTACCAAATTCTCAGTAATAGAGATAAGGAAGGGATAGCTAAATGCATGTCAGGAGCATATATTAGATGCCAAGACAAGGCTTAGGCAGTATCACAGTGTAGGCTATTTGTCTTTGATCAATACAACCTTTCTACCTCTTGCATCCAGTGCTCTTTCCCCCCCTACTGCCCATAGTAGTCTTCTCTTTTCAATTGGCTAAAATGCTTTACCTTTTCTTATTTATCTATCCCCACGCCTTTATCAGTCCCTTAAAACCTGCATAGATTTCTTTGGATCTGGCATACTAATCTGAGACAGAGAGAGGATGAATTGATATTTATCCTTTTGTTTAACATTTATATTGTTTCAGGGCATATAGAAGGAGAGTAGGGATAGAAAAATTAGGATGAGATAAGACCATCATTTTGCTGAAATCATAGTACATAAAAACAGCTGTGCCTACTCAGTTTAAATGTGAAATGGATTTTTCCTTTGCTCTATTTTGACCTTCACATTTTCACCTGCCTTCTTTCATGGGATGTGGGATAAAACTGCCTTTTTCATTTTTTTCTGGGGCGTGGGGGGAGAAGGAAAGAGATTTGGAGAGGACTAGAATTATAGCGTCAATAATAAGAAACTCCTAATGAGGAACTTACTCCACCAACACAGAACAGCACTACTGTGTAACTGGAAGTCTTAAGATAATTGTCTGGAGCTAATGACAAGCTTAGTGACTTAGTGAAGGTCATACAACCAAGTAGATGTCAAAGTAGAGAATTGAATCTTGCCTGGTCTTCCTGACAGCTCTCCATCTTCACTGCCTCTTGTCCATTCCCATCCTTTATATAATAAATAACTTTATAGCCAAGATAGAACTCTTCATTCTGTGTAATTACTTGTGGTTTAAAATTTTAGAAAGAGGAGCCATCTATCAAAAGAGATTGAGAAGGCAAATTTAGAAAGAAAAACTTACAACATGAATATAATAACAAAGGAAGAGGAAATGAGATAGTAAGCTAGTTAATAGAAGAAACTTCATGGAGAAATGTTTTTATTACTTAGGAGATTGAGAGCATGTGTTCTTTGGAGCATCAGGAACCTGCAACCTGGATTGTTTGGGCATAAACATAGTCAAAAGCAATCATGCATGCATGGTCATGAACATGCATGTACACACACACACACACACACACACACACACACACACCCTCAGTCTTCCCCTCTCCCTTTTTCTCTTCCCCCCAAAAGTGAATAGAATTTCCAGCCTGGAGTTCAAAAGATCTGAGTTCAAATCCAACCTCAGACACTTACCAGATGTGTAGTCCTGCGTCAGTCAACATTTGTCTCACTTTACTCATATGGATAATAGAATCTACCTCAAAGTGTTGTTGTAGGGATCAAATGAGATTATGATTGTAAAACACATCAAAGTGCCTCACAATAAGTGCTGTGTAAATGTTAGCTATTAGCCACTTATTTCTCCTTCCCTTCCTTTTTCTCCCTTTTTCTCTCTCCCTCTTTCCATGAAAAACATGAAAATGAGGTTGGATTTAAAAATGGAGTAGCCCCCTGTTTTGTATTCAGGTTGACAAACATACTGAGTTCTCTTCTAACCTGGGTAAGACTATATTCTGTAACTATCCTATGTACCTGGAGTTTTCCCACTGCCAGTTCTTTTTTGCTCTTCTTGGTTGCAAACAATTGGCCTGAGTGTGATACTTTAGTTGACTCAGTAATAACCTTTACACTTTAAAAAAACAACCTTAAAAACAGTTATGTTATAGAATATATTTTCTGGCACTATTGATCAATGATTGTTGGTTGATTTATAATTATACTCAACATTCATTTGTTAAGTTCCTTTTACTTACTCAGTACCTTTCTAGAGACTAGGATAAAAAGTATGTAAGCAACTAAGTTGTGAAGGCTAAATGTACATTGAGTTACATGGGTTATTCAAATAAAATGACCTTGAAGTTCATTTTTGCATATAATAGTCATAATTGATATTGTGCTACATAGTATCTAGTTATAGATAATAATAAGTGTGTACCATTACTATTACTTTAGCTCAGGTAAACTAACCCTTGCTTGATTCAATTGGAACATTGTCAGAATGATACCTAGGTGCAGTGGAATGGAGAAGCATTTAAGTTCAATGGTATAATTGGAAATATTTCTTAGGCTTCAATCAAAAAAACAAACAAACAAACATGGCCCCATTGCAAGAGAGCCCCAAGTAGTAATCCTCTTAGTTTCTCTAATAGACAGGTTTCCCAACATTTTTTTTTTTTTTGCCAAGGACACACTTGCAAAACTGGCACCAATTTTACTTAATTCCAAGAGAATAGCTCTCTCCACTGTGATTATTCTTCACTGAGGGGTAAAAAGAGGATAGGAATTGAGACCACATTGGCAGGTTTTTCCCAGTGTGGGGATGGAATCAAAGAAGTTGACACCACATAATTCTAATTTCTAAGCCTGGAGATACCCCATGATTTAAGGGATGGGATGTTGAAAATATTGCTTTCTTCCTTTTCTCCTGACTTCAATAAAGCACCGAAGTATTTCAGGGTAGTTCTTTCCCCAGATATTTTCTAAATTATTCCTCCAAGATCAAATATGTTTCTGAAAAATCACAAATGTTTCTTTTCCCATCTTCTACCAGGTTGAATATTATGAGTCTGGGTAATAGAATTTATTGGAAAACCTATCATTGATGATTCTACAGGGTGTAATGTTCTATCAATTGGAGATCAATTGGGCTTAATACCTATGTAGGAGATAAGGTGGATAATAATGATAAATGATTCATACTTCAGTGTGGATGGTTTAATTAAGTTCCTTTTTTCTTCACATCCTACTGAGATACATATTAGGGCAAAAATGTTTTGAGAATGGGGTAGGAAGGTAATGAGGCAATTTTAAATCACAGGGCATGGTGAAAGGGGTAGGCTTTGATAGAATGCATTATTAGGAAACAAAAGACAGTATTTGGTGATTAATTTATGGAAGATAGTGGAGGAAAGACTAGGAAATGGGGATGACCTACTTAGGATGAACTTTTCTACTTAACCCTTTGCCAAGGGACCAAGAACAACCTCTCCCCAATTCTCTTTTGAGCCCTATAACATTACACTTTTCATGCCACCCTGAAAAAAGTATTGATCAAAAAAGGGATGAACAGGATAATACTGGGAGTTTTCAAAGACATTGCTGACCTTCTTGGGTGTGGTTCTGTGGTCAAGAGTACAAAAACCCAGGTCTTGGGAACAAATACACAAATAAAAATACACAATATAGCATCAGCCTACTAATCCAGCAGAAAATGAACTTCTGGTTCTATAATAGTTTAGAGATTTTGACAGAGCCAAATCCCTGGGAATAGTTCTCCTAATAGTAGTATATGCCCCACACTGATTTATATCCTACTTGATTATTTTTTATTTTTGTTATTAACTGGAGTGAGGAAATTAATTTACTCTCCTTTTTGAAGATTTGTGCCCAGGGCCTATCATAACTAATCTCAGGATAAAAGAAATCACCCTAGGATGGATATATATATATATATATATATATGGCACCAAGAACTCATAGTGATATCCAAATGTTAGCTGACAGTACCCAACAAAAAAAGACTATTTTCTCTCTCTCCCTCAGCCCAACTGAAAAATAAAGTATATATTTGATGATAAAATCTGTTCTTGTGACATTGCTTCTACTTTGCTTCTAGCCTTTTGAGATATTTTTTGATCCTGCTTTTGTCAACCATTATGCTAGTTATAGATCTCAGATTACTGCACATTACTGAAGTTTCTCATTCTTGGACAAAATTTAGTAAAAAAAAAATTAATAATTTTTAAAATGATGCTTTATTGACCAAAACACCCCCTAGTACTTAGTTTAAGTGCCAGAATTGAGTTTAATACTTTGGAAGCTGCTTTAAGATGTCATAGACCCTACAGGGCACTTTAGCTATCTGAAGGAGCTAATGGTGCTTCCAAAGATTGTGCATATATGCCCTGCATAATCTGGTTCATTAATGGTGCACAATTATTGGAAAAGTTTGAGACTGAGGGCTTGAAGTCATTGTCTTCTTATTGAATTTTAAAGATCCAGTGCCCTACTTTATGCAATACAACTAAACCAAGATAAATGACCCTAGGCAAAACATTCTAAACAAGGACATTTCAGTGTTTCTGCTTCTGAATGAGTGATAAAAGAGATGGTAAAGTTGAAGAACAAAAATTGATTCCATTCCTTAATAGCACATTTTTAATAATATTAATAATTTTTATTATCAGTCATCATTATAATTACAACCCACAAAGCACTTCAACAGTGTAAAAGTGCTTTCTTCACAGCCATAATGTGGAGAAGGTAGAACAAACATAAATAGTTCCATTTTTCATATGAGAAAAATAAAACCAAGAAAGATGAAATGACCGCGATCATGCATTCAGGAGGATTATAGGTTAGATCATGTTTCAGATATTTTCTATGTCATCTATAAAAGTAAGGAGCTGGATATGATTTCCATGAAGAATTCTTCCAGCTCTAAATCCCTAAGCCAATGGAATCCCTTTCTCACACATATATTTAGGGTTGGGATTTGAAAACACATCTGGTTTTGTTTTTCCCCACTCTATCATATTTTTTCTCATTTTAATCAATAACAAAATAAAAGCTTTCTCTTCCTTTTACACAATGGACAGACTTTTATAAAGTATTTCATAATCTGATAGTCAACATGATGATAGATTGATTTTTGAATATTTCATGGGCTTTGGAGTGTGAATATGAACCTCATGGGAAATCTGCCCTGAGGAAGCATAAGAGATCTGAGATTGGAATGTTGTTATGTTTTAGTTCAGGCCACCTCATTATACCTTTAGATGGTTCTTGGGTGAGCTGATTACATGTATCATCCATACTGGAAACAGACTATATTTATAGGAATCATAAGAATGAGCTAGAGAATTTTTAGGAGAACAAAAAGCCCTTTATCTAAATGCTAAGTTCAATGGAAAATTGAATGTGTGAGTTTCCCATGTGTAACATAATAAATTGAAAAGAAATTGGAGCCCTAACAGGGTGAATTGTTTCTGCTGTTTTTGACATGTTGATTGGATATGTATTTCTAGTTGCTCTTCAGCTGACATGAAAGAGTAATATTGCTAGATATAATTAGTTGTTGGTGCTGGTTGACATTGAAGACCAGTGAAGTCCCACCTGCTTTGGAAAATGACTAGACATTAACAAAAAGAAATACCTTGGGGGCAGCTAGGTGGTGCAGTGGAGATAGAGCACTGGCCCTGGATTCAGGAGGACCTGAGTTCAAATCCAGACTCAGACCCTTAACAATTACTAGCTGTGTGACCCTAGGCAATTCACTTAACCCCAATTGCCTCACCAAAAAACAAAAACAAAAACAAAACAATAAAAATAAAAGAAATGCCTTGGAGAAGCAGACAGATATAAACCTTTGTTATATTTCTGACAGGGTTATAGGCTAAAGATCAGAGAAATGTTAAAAAAAAAAAAAACCATAGTAAACTCCGATTTCCACAAAGCATTTCAGAACATCTTACAACATTCTAATAGACAAACTCAAGTAATGAATTTAATAGTACATATAGGTAGAATCACGACCTGTTGATTGATGGAACTCAAAAAGAAAATATTAAGGAATTGATATCAAACTGGAGGAAGTTACAAATGTTATTTTTTTTAAAGTTACTAAAGGAGGTTACAAGAGATCTGTCCTTGATACTAGTTAGCATTTTATGTGAATTACACAAATGACATACTTATCACTTTGTAAGATGAAAGGATCTGAGATATATAACTAGCATAATGGTTGACAAAAGCAGGATCAAAAAAATATCTCAAAAGGCTAGAATAGAGAAAATTTAAGATGAAAGGAAATAGGGTCAATATAGAAAAAACTACACTTTGATTATGAAATCTTCACCAAAATACATTAGGAGACAATAATTCATGTGAAAAAGACAGGAGGGTTTTATTGGACCTCAATATTAATCAAGAGTGTGAAATGGTAGCCACAAAAGCAAAGTTGACCTTAAGCAATTTTTAATAGAAATATGTTGTCTAGAACAAGGGAGGATATTGACCTGATCTTCTCTTTTTCAGTTAGATACTATATAAAGTAGCTTTTGGTTTTAAGCACCAAATTCTAGAAGAGATATAAATAAACTGGAGCATAGCCAGAGGAGAATAACTAAAATGGCTAGAGGAATTGAGACAATGTCATATGAAGATTATTGGAAGGAACTGGTGGGTATTTAGATCAGAAAAGAACAGACTTAGTATACTGTCCTCTTGTGTTTAAAGAGTTGTCATGGAGAAAAGTGAATTCAGGGGCAGCTGGGTGGTGCAGTGGATGGAGCGCCGGCCCTGGACTCAGGAGAACCTGAGTTTGGGTGTGACCTCAGACACTTGACAATTGATAGCTATGTGACCCTGGGCAGGTCGCTTGGCCCCGGTTGCCTCACCACAAAACAAAACAAAACAAAACAAAAATTCTTCACAAGAAATTCACAGAAGACAGGGCCAAACTGAATATGAAGGGATGATATCTGTAAAGCATTTATGTTTTGGTTTTTGTGGGGCAGACAGGGAGGGGTGTCTTATGTTTGGGTCTGGATTTGAGCTTGGGGGGGCCTCCTGGGTCCAGGGCTGGTGCTTTGTCCACTGTGCCACCTAGCTAATGCATGACAACATCATTAAAATAGGGTTGAGGTATAGGAGGAATAAACTGGGGGAGGGAGAAGGGGGAGAGATGGTCTGGGGAGAGGTATTTCACATGAAGGAAACAAGAAGAAAGCTTATGGAGGAGAGTAGAATAGGGGGAAGGAGTTGGGGAGTGAGTGAACCTTAATATCCTCAGAATTGGCCCAAAGAAGGACTAACATACATACTCAAGTAGGTATAGTAATATACTTTTGCCCTGGAGGGAGGGAGAAAAGGGGGGGGGAGAAGGGAAGGAGGAAAGGGCAGATTTGGGGGAGAGAGCAGTAAAAAGCAAAACACTTTAAAGGAAGATGAAGATGTTCTGCATTACTGCACCAGTATGACATATTGAATTGCTTGATCTCATAGGGAGGGTTGAGGAGGGAGGGAGGAAGAAAAATTTAGAACACAGAATTAGCTCAGAGACCTTGATCTCATTGGAGTGGGCTCATGGAGGGAATAACTTTAATACCCAATTGGGAGGAGCAATCTATTTGACCCTGCAGGAAAATAGGAGAGGAAGAGGACAAGGAAGGAAGGGTGAAAAAAAAGGAGTGCAGAGCGAGGGAGAGGATAGTCAGAAGTAAGGCACCTCTGAGGAAGAATAGGTAAAAAGAAGATAGAGTAGATGTCATGGGAAGGGAATGGCATGGAGGGAAATAGTTATGATGATTGACTATACTGGCAAAATATATGGTACCTACTTTGCTGGCCTTTTGTGAAGAAGATTCTCTGTCAAGCTTAAGGTTGATATAGAGGTTGTGATGAACAGAATGCTATGGGGAAAACCTGGAGCGACCTACATGAGCTGAAGCAGACTGAAATGTAGTGTATACAAAATAACAGCAATAGTGGGGGATGATGATCTGCTGGTAAGCATGTGGTTATTTTCAGCAAGGCAATGATTCAATGTAACCCTGAGGGACTTATGAAGATTGCAGCCCATCTGCAGAGAAAGAACTGATAGTATCTGAAAACAGATGGAAACGCATGTTAAATTTTTTTTTCATTTCCTCTTTGACAATTCCTTAATCTGAAGTTCTTGTTTTTTTGACTTTCTCTCACAACTAGCTAATATGGGAATGTTTCCATGACTACTCATGTATAAATTATTTTGAATTGATTAAGTTCTTGTGGGTAGGGAATGGAAATGGAGGGGGGGGGAAGAGAAGTTGGAACACAAAGTTTTTTTAAAATTGATGTTAAAATTTTGTTTTTATATATATTTTGGAAAATAAAATTCTATTCAGATTTTTTAAAAAATAGAATTTTTCTACTTGGTTGCAAGTGCCTTCTCTTGATCTTCATTTTCTTTTACCTCTCTGCAGCACTTGACTTTGTTGATCATCCTCTCCACCTTGATCTTGTCTTCTTAGATTTTTTTTCAGAACACCATACTCTCCCCTGTTCCTCCTACTTATGTGACTGCTCCTTAGTAGTCTCCCTTGTTGGATACCCATCCAGATCACATCCTCTAACAATAAGTACCTCTCAAGGTTCTGTCCTGGGCCCTCTTCTTTTCTACCTCTATGCTACTTGGTGATCTTATGTATTTCATTATCATCCTTATGTTGATGATTCGCAAATCTACCTGTACTTCCCCCACCTCTCTACTGACCTCAAAACCATATCTCAACTGCCTTTCAGACTTATAAAAGCATAAAATTATAAGGATCTTAAATATGTCCAAAAGAGATTTCCTACTTTCTATATTTCCTCCTGTAGAGGGCAAGAGTCCTCCCAGGCTGTCAGACTCTCAACCTAGAAGTCTCACTATCTCTTATACCCCATATCCAATTTGTTGCCATGATGTATTGATTTCACCTTTGCAATATCTCTCAAAAATGTTCCCTTTCTCCTCTGACACTACCACAACTTTAGTGCAGGCTATCATGAAATATTTTTAAATATATGTGTGTGTGTGTGTGTGTGTATGGATGTATATGTGTATGTGTATATATAATATGTATATATTTTATGTGTGTATATGTGTATATGTGTATATGTATATATACACACACACACATATATATATACATATATATATACATATATATATATATATATATATATATATATATATATATATATATATATATATATATATATATATATATATATATATAAAACATGTTGTCTTCCTCATTAGATTGTAAGCTCTTTGAGGGCAGGAACTGCCTTTTACCTCCTTTTGTATCCCCAGTGCTTTGCATAGTGCCTGGAATATTCTAGGTACTTAAGTATTTATTGGTTGGTTGATTATAGGGAACAGAACTGGGAAGTGAATAGAAATAACAGAAAAGCATGTTTTGTTCAATATGTTGAAAGGCTCACTGAAATCTAAAATGATTAAATGGGTTACCTTTGGAGTAGTTATGTTCTAACAATAAAAATATTCAGGCAAAGGTGGTATGACCATTTGGGAGAGATTTTTTACAGAGATGAGACATGAGCCATGGATCAGCCTAGATGGCATCTGGGATCTCTTCCATCTTTAAGATTCCATAATTTTACCAAGGTTTCAACATACACAAAGAGATATATTAGTGCAGCACACAGGATGACCTAATTTCAAATCTTAACTCAGACACCAGCTCTGCAAACCTTGGCAAGTCATTTTAATCTGTCTGCCTCTGGTTTCTCAACTGTAAAATGGTGAATATATAGTAGCACTTACCTGACACAGTTGTTTTAAGTGGCAAATGAGATAACATCTGCCAAACATAGCACAATATCTGACACATAGAGCCTTAATGAATGTTGTTCTCTTTTCCCTTCTATATTATAATAAATTAAAATAATATAATTACATATTATTATAAGGTAAGATAGTCTGTTCTTTGGTAGAATTTTCTTGTTATTACCTTCCATTTCTCGAGACCCATTTTGGTTGACACTGTATGGAGACAGAAGAGGGAAAGGATAGGGGTGAGGAAAGCTGGAAAATTCTTCTTCTGACAATAATCAGTAGCTTTTAGCCATTATTGGTATGAAGTATACCACTGGAAAAGGGGCTTTCCAAGCTAGAGAAAGATTACTTAGAAAAGAACAGAAGGAATTTTTCATGGGAAGAACAAAATGATTCATTGAGTAGGAAAAAATCTATAAGAAAACATTCTTTACCACACCTCCCCTGTGATGTTTCATTTCACTTCCTCAAAAGTACAGGAATTTAGGGGACAGCTAGGTGGTGCCATGAATAAAGTACAGGCCCTGGATTCAGGAAGACCTGAGATCAAATCCAGTGGCAGACACGACACTTACTAGCTGTGTGACCCTGGGCAAGTCACTTAACCCTCATTTCCCTGCAAAAAAACAAAGCAAAACAAAACACACACACACAAAAGAGTTGGAAGGGACATTAAAGATCATAGGGTCTAATCCTCTTATTTGGGGCAGCTAGGTGACACAATGCATAGAGCACTGATCCTGAATTCAGGAGGACCTGAGTTCAAATCCGGCCTTAGACACTTGATACTTAACTAGCTGTGTGACCTTGGGCAAGTCACTTAACTCCAATTGCCTCACCAGAAAAAAAAAAGTATAGAAATTTGAAAGGGGAAATAAAAAACTACAACAACAACAAAAACAACCTTCTGTCTAATAAGTGGTCAGCTGTATTTTAGCTTGTTATTCCTTGATCTTAGAATGGAATACATAGACAATGAATATATTCACCCCTCCCCCAATTCTGGATTTTAGTTCAATATAATTTTCCTTAGCATAAATAGGAAATTTCATACTCTATAAAAAACAATAATAATCACTGAATCACTGACATTTGAATTGCACTTAATATAATTTAAAGTGCTCTAAGTATATTCACATTTGATATAAATACAATAATCCTAGTAAGAATTAATATGACTGTTTTATGATCATTTTGTAAAACAGAGAACCTGAAAAATATCAATGCAAAGTAAATGTCTGTTTTTTCTAGTTTTCATAAAGTATGTTATGGATTTTTTGGTATAAATAAAAAAGGACTTTGATATCTGAGTGCCAATAAAGAAGAGAGTTGGGGGGGCAGGTATTTATTTTTTGCTTTGTCCACTTTTAGTGACAGTAAGAATTCAAACAGCTGGCAGCTATGCACCATAGTTCTCTCATATTTGATTTTAAGCTCCTTGATGGGAAATATCTTTTTATTACCCTTAGTGCCTTGCACATATTAGTTGCCCAATAAATGTGTCTAGCTAATGAATGCTATAAAAGAGAAATAAAGGTGGCATCTAGGTGGCACTGGACCTGCATTCAGGAGGACCTGAGTTCAAATCTAATATCAGACACTTGACACTTACTAGCTGTGTGACCCTGGACAAGTCACTTAACCCTCATTGCCCCACCCAAAAATAATTAAGTGAAAGAGAAATAAAACTGAAGTACCCAAATAGGAAAAGATGGGTACTAGCAAGCTAAAGCACTCTTGTGGTCAGTACCTATAGTTTAATGCCTCATTATTGTAGTCTTAGTAGTTTTATGAATTAGGCTTTGATTCATAACCTTGACTTTTCCATGATTTAAAAGATCATCTTTGAGTTATAAAATTACAGAATCCAGTGATAAACATGTTGATAAGTCTCTGCGAACTTAAGCTGCTCTTTGAATAACTGGAGTACAGTTCATTACTAGTGCCAATTGGATGCCATTTTTAGGGCATAGCCTTCAAGAATGTTAGGGTCGCTATTATACCATGATGAGGCAATACAGAAAAATATTGGTAGATATAGGAATTACCTATACTGACAAAAGCATGGATTCCTGAAACATGAAAGCTATATTCACAGAATATTAAACCTAGAGGAGGTCTTTGTTATCAACCCTACCAAGTTCCTTATTTCACAAATGAGGAACCTGAATATCATAAAGGTAAAGTGACTTCCCTATGCTCATGCAGCAGGTCAGTGATGGAGCTACAATTAGGACACAGGCCATCTTATAGTGTATTGTAATTTTATTATGTTATTTGCCTACTTAGAAAAAGATTCTAGGTGATTCAAAGAATTCTCCACAATATAAAGCAAAATTAGTTTTGAATAATAAAAATATATTTTAAAAATAAAAACAGAACAGAAAGCAACTAATACATATTACTCTTTTCCTTTTTGAGTCACCTGAGATGTATGTATTCATAGCTTAAAGGGTCCTACAAGGTTTTATATATGAGCAAATGGAAGTTGAGAATTTAAGTGACTCTTCCCAAGTACTTTTGTACACAGAAAGTAGTAAAGCCAGAATACATATTCAAGTTTAACTCTAAATTTAATGATCATTCTACTAAATATTGCTGTATTAATTACTTTAGTTGAAATATTTAATTTAACTTTAAATTTTCTGCTTCAGTAAAAAAAAAGGAGGGGGAACACAGTGGGCAATATAATTCAAAGAATCATAATGAGAGTCAAAAGGGAATTCAAAAGCCATTGAGAACAACCTGTGCCTAAGAACAAATCCATCTACAAGCATTTCTTAAGCATTTACTGTGTGCTAGGCACTATGCCAAGCACTCGGGGCACAATAAAAGACCAAAAGATAATACCTTTTTTCAAGGCACTCACCATCTAATGGGATAGACAACAAGCAAACAATTATGTATGAACAAGCTATATACAGGATTAATTTTCAAAAATCATTAACATAGAGAAGGAACTAGAATTGGGGAGGGGGGTGGAAAAGGATTCATGGGTTTTATTTGAGACTTGAAGAAATCCACACACTACAGTATCTCAAGGAAGTGGTCATCAACCCTTAACCCAAAGACCCCTAGGGAAGAAAAATGTGCTTCTTTCTGAAGCATCCCATTAGACTTCTGAATAGCTCTAATTTATCAAGAATGTATTTCTTATATCAAGGTGAAATTTGTCCCTATTCAACCTCTACTACCCCATGATTCAATTTTCAAGTCTCAATGCACTCCATCATTCTAATTGCCTCTTGTAGATAATATTGACCATGATAACTGATTTTAGTAGAGCACTTTACAATTTGCAAAATATTTTTATATGTTATAAGACTTGATACTTATAATACCTGCCTCAATGGATTTTTTGTATCATTAATCTCATTTTGCAGATGAGCAATTTGAGATGTCAACTTCCCTAGGGTTATACACCTGAGACACATTGAACAAAATTCAAACTCGGGCATTCCTAAAATCACACCAAGTGTTCTATCCAGCTTACCAGTCAAGGTGCTTCTTAAAATGTGATATGCAGAGTATAATACTCCAGACTTGATTTGATTAGAAGGAAATACAGTAAGAGTATCATATCTGACACTATGCTTTGAAGTAAGGTTTAGGATCTCATTGTCAGACTTCAAGAGGCAGAGACAAGATGGTAGAGAAGAGAATGAAATCAGTTGAACTCTTCCAATGTTCTTTTTTTTTTTTTTTTTTTTTTTAGTGAGGCAATTGGGGTTAAGTGACTTGCCCAGGGTCACACAGCTAGTAAGTGTTAAGTGTCTGAGGCTGGATTTGAACTCAGATATTCCTGACTCCAGGGCCAGTGCTCTATCCACTGCGCCACCTAGCTGCCCCCCAATGTTCTTTTTCAAACAACTTTAAAATAATACCTTAAATAAAATTCTGGAGTGGCAGAGTCAACAATAGGTGAGGGTAAGACTTTCTTCAAGCCCAGGACAATTTAGGAAGTCAGAAATAGATCTGTGACACAAGGGTGGAGGCTAGTCCAAAAGCCCACATAGATGAAATGTCAGTGTTTTGTTTGTTTTTGTTTTTTGCAATTATGGCTAAAATGGAAAAAACTGTTTTGCATGACATCACATGTATAATTGATATCAAATTGCTCACCTTCTCAAAGAGGAGAGAGGGACAGAAGGGAGCAAGAGAATTTGGAATTCAAAATGTTAAAAATGAAAGTTTAAAAATTATACATAACTGAAATATTTAATAAAGACAAATATGTGTGTGTATATATGTGTGTACACATATGTACAAAATCTCATTGTCTTTTTCAGTTGTTATGTCATGCTATTAACTCAGTCAATATAAGTGAAAATGGAATAAGATTACTTCGGGAAAACCACAATATTCAAATCCAGATTTCTTTTAGTTGTGTTCTATAGAAACTTAAAAGGTAGAGCATAGCAATAAGGGATAGAGATAGAACCTGTAAATTTATAAGTATAGGAATTTCTCTCCATCAATACACAGCTTATTCTCCTCTCTGCAATTATATTCCTAGAGAGTTTCCTAGAACACTGAGAGATCATGACTTGTCTATGGTTACATATTCAATATACATCAGAGAGGCAAGACTTGAACCCGGTTTTCCTGGGTTCAAGGTCACCTCTCCACTATGTCAAAATGCCTCTCTAAAAGCATGCTGAATAATTAAATGAAGGCATTTCTGGAAGGACTTGGACTCAGATAATATGGTCCAGGCATGTTGTTCTTCTTGGTCTGACTTGATAGAGCTTTGAGAATTTAGAATGATACATTCATAACTAAAGCATTCCATTCCATTGGCAATGGTGGCATTTTGGTGTCCCTGTGATCTCAATGGTGTGGGTGTTCCTTCCTCTGTTGCAGATTATCCTACCTTCAATCCTTTTTTATCCTGAGATTCTTGTCCATTTCATTAAATCCTATATATGTGACCTATACAAGGTACTGAAAAACTTCCATTGTGTCTTTTAGCAGTCTGTGAATACCAATAAAATGCTTGAATTATCCACTGCTTCCTCTTACTAGAAGAATCACCTATGGACTTTTATGATCAAGCATGTCCTTGTGTCCACAAACCATGTCCATGTAATGCTTTGTGGAGTAAGCGGCTATTTCAAATGCCATGTACCTTGACCATCAGAGACTTTTTAAAATAATGAAATAACCTAAAATGTTTTCATTCAGGAGACTACCAACACAATTGTGTAAAGGATCAATTGGATAACAGGGAGAGTAGAGGCAAGAAAACCAATCAATAGGCTATTATAAGAGCTTGGCAAAATGCATAGAGCAATGTACTTGAAGTCAGGAAACCTGGTTTCAAATCCCTGTCCAGGCACTAGCTTATGTGATCCTGGTCACGTCATGCTGAACCTCAGTTTTCTTACCCGAAAAAATGGAGAAAATAATAATATCTACCTCACAGGAGTGGCATAAGGATCCAGTAATATAAATAAAATGCTTCTCAAACCTTGAAGCACTCTATAAAAGTGAGCTATTACAAATAATTCAGGGGAAGAACAATGAAGGCCTGAATTAAGGTAGAAATAGTAATGGTAGTGGAAAATAAAAGGAAAAGATAAACATTAAGGAAATTTAGGATACAGACAGAATTTAGAAACAGATTTGTTTCCCAAATGTGGGTGAAGTAAGAGCTAGGGAAAGGGAAAGGATCTGAAAAATATTTTTGGCATCAGGGGAAAGACATCAAGACTGAAGATGAAAGAGCAGGGATAGTCAGTGTCCTAAAGAAGATGAAAGGAAATAGGATCAAGAGTAGATATTGAAAAGTTGGCTTTGCTAAGAGGGAGAAGCACCCCCTCATCAGACTAACAGAAAAGATATCAGGAAAAGATGCAGAGAAATTTTGAAGTACAGAAGATAGTAGTTGGGAGTTGAAGGATCTTACATTGGATGAGCTAAGTCTTTTCAGTAGAATAGGGGACAAAATCACTTCATTAAGGAAAGTGGTTTCAGGAGGATGGACTTAAGAAGAATGAAGAGGGTTTATAAGTCACTATGGAGAATATGATGGACATGATTATTATGACTTGCATCCCCCAGCCAATTGTAATGCAATCTAAAAAAGGTGGTTGCAGCATGGAAAAACAAATTGTTCTGGAATCAGAGGACCAGAGTTGAAATCCAACTTCTGATCGTTACTAATTTTTTTTTTTAACTTTGGCAAGTCATAAAATCTCTCTGGGTTCAGTTTTCTCATTTATACAATTAGGGTCTTGGGCTAGAAGTGATCTGAGATCCCTTCCAAGTCTATAGTGTATAAATATTTTAAATGACTAGGCCTATTTTAGGGGGACTAATCTGACTGGAGGACTAATCTGGGGACTTTTGACTAACTGGCTATCTGACTGCCATTAATTTAATATGGGCCATTTATAAAGTTCTACCACACTGTTCCCAAATTGATAAGCAAAATATTAAGAAGCCTCTTAACTAAATAAAGCAGAGTTTATTTATGAGATACTATTTAAAATTAAGAGTACAGGGAAATAAAATGTACAACCTGACTGCGTTCAGGTGCTTCCACCTGCTGCCCCTGGAGCTTTTTTAATAAGGGCCATAGCTCCCTGTTGCCTTAGGGTATGTTCCACTTTCACTGCTCAGCTCCTTTCACTAACTACAAGCCCCTTTCACTTTGTAATCCCCCTGCTTCTAACTTTCCTCTCCTTACTGCCACCACTGAACCCCTGTGTTTCTCTCTCACCGACCTCTCCTAGTGCTCCAGTGTCCTTCTGTTCTCTTAATCTTCACTTTCTCCAACCTGTACCCTGTCCTGATGACTTCTGTGCTCTCTGCTGCCTCCTGTTCTGTCTGTCTGCTCCATCAGTCTGCCCTCTGCTGCCTTTGCTGCCCCTCTAATCTTGTCAGCCCCCTCCCATTTTTGTCAAACTCCCAGGTCTGTCTGTCTCTGTCTCTGTCTCTGTCTGTCTCTGTCTCTGTCTCTGTCTGTCTCTGTCTCTGTCTCTGTCTGTCTCTGTCTCTGTCTCTGTCTGTCTCTGTCTCTGTCTCTGTCTCTGTCTCTGTCTGTCTCTGTCTCTGTCTCTGTCTGTCTCTGTCTCTGTCTCTGTCTGTCTCTGTCTCTGTCTCTGTCTCTGTCTCTGTCTCTGTCTCTGTCTCTGTCTCTGTCTCTGTCTCTGTGTCTGTCTCTGTGTCTGTCTCTGTCTGTCTCTGTCTGTCTCTGTCTGTCTCTGTCTCTGTCTATCTTTCTATCTATCTAATCTTTCTTCTCTCCACTCAAATCTCAGGGCTTTTTGCACCCCCACACACTGCAAGCTAATCCGCCAACCAGGGCTGCAGCTGGTGAGAGGGGGGGATGCTCAGGTGACTCATCAGTACCACACCTAGGGCTCCAGGGGCTGTGCCCCCTGCTGTGCACCCAGGGACTTCTGCACTGGCTATGCCAGAGGCTGGCCTGGACAAGCCTGGGATCTCTCTGATAGATCCTCTCAGGGTGGAGGGAGCCGTCTGACCTGGAGTCTTGTACAACCCACAGGGCTTTTTGGCTCAGCTGAAGCAGAGGGGGAGGGGAAGAGACCCTGAGGGCCTAAGGCTTTCTGATCTCAGCCTAAAGGTAGGGTCCCCAAATCAAAATAAATTTCCACAATAGCAATAATTGATACCAAATTAGCAGTCACCTCCAACACCTACTCCCCTCTCTTCAAACAAAGCAATTGCTATGCCTTTATATGAAATGAGTTTCCTGCTCTAGAAAGAGAGGAAAAAATTATAGTGGCATTGCATTGGATTAGAGTAGTGAATAGCTATTTCAAAGGTAATGTACCTTAGCAACCCCTATGTGCTCATCTGTGGGGAAAGAAAGGAGTATAAGACATATGTATTCACCCTCAAGTAGCATATAATCTATTTGGAGAGATGCAGGGTAAATAAATGAAGAGTTAAATAATACAAGACAACAAATAGAAGAGTCATCATATAAGTAAGTAGAAAGGCTGTGTGGCATGGTAGATTGCATGCTGGACTTGGAATTATAAAGACCTGAGTTCAAATCCCTTTTCCAAAACTAGGTTCCTATGGGCAAGAGTTAAATACTCTGAAACTTGGTATCCTCATCTATGAAACGCGTACATTAATGCATAATATTGCTATGGCAGTAACTCAGACCTGGTTCAGGAGGGTTAACTCACCCAAAGAACTGAAGGCTTACAGAAAATCTTGTAAAATAGATAGATGTGTTAGGAGAGAGGACTACGTTGCTGAGAGGCAGAGTTAAGATAAAGACTGCCTTCCAGAGGGAGGAGAGAGTTGATTTATTAGACAAAGAAATCTATGGTCCAAGTGAGGAGATTGCAATGGGAGGGGGTGTCTGGAGTTTGAGTAATGGGCTATCAGTAAGATATACAGCACTCATCCTGCTGACATACAAGGAGCCCATTTCTGGAACATATGGAACTTACATATTGTCTCTATTCCTTATGGAACTTGGTATGCTTATTGGTGTTTATACCATAGATGGAACTGTCTCTGAATGGACCAGGGCCTATATGGTCCAGCTACACTTCATTCCTGAGGTGGGAGATAGCTGTTTTTCACTTCTGGATTCTTTGGGGTTTTTTTGTTTTGTTTTTGTTTTTGTTTTTGTTTTTGTTTTAGTGAGGCAATTGGGGTTAAGTGACTTGCCCAGGGTCACACTGCTAGTAAGTGTTAAGTGTCTGAGGCCAGATTTGAACTCAGGTCCTCCTGACTCCAGGGCCGGTGCTCTATCCACTGCGCCACCTAGCTGCCCCCGATTCTTTGGTTTTAATGTTTAAGGGTGTTGCTTAGGAGTTGGGGTCTCTAGGTTTCTTGGGGTCTTAAGTCCTACTACAATATTTTATGTGTCTATGTGTATACACATACATGTGTATATATATGCTATTAGAAAATTTATATATATGTGTATACACATAATACACATATATATGGAATTAGAGATAATTAATACAGATATACGTATGTACATTGTGAGTGTCTGAAGTTGGCCTCAGCACCCTGAGCAGGCTGCCCCTCCCCCAGCGCTTCTGCTCTAGTCTAAACTGACCCAGGCATGTAAGCCTCACATGCCACACCCAGCCCAGGCCCAGCTCAGTGAGGATGCACATGATAAACCTCAGGAATGCCCCAGCTTCCTTCGCCCAGCCCTGGCTCCTGGCACACATGGCATAAAGGCTTAGTGCCATGGCCAGCCTTGGCTACAGGGCTCTGCCTGCCCTGGGGGCACCAGCAAATTAGCTTGGTATGTGTGAGCATGGTCAGCCTGAGTTTCAGGAGGATAAAGAAGGGTTATGTAGCCTGGGGGGCGGACAGTAAAGGGGAAGGCTGAGAAAAGGGAGGCTACAGAGAGCAGGCACAGCTTACAGTTGCAAAGGACTGAGGACTGAGTTAGTGTGGGGTGGCTGACAGTGGTGTAAGAGTGAGAGTGAAACGACGTAGTGAAGATGTAAGAGAAGAGGTTGGTCAGTAGTGAAAGTGAGCAAAGTAGGAGGATGCATGAAGGAGGATACAGAGACAGATGGAGGAGTGGAGCAGTGAAAGGAGAGGGCAAAAGGCAGTCAGGTTGTATTTTACTTTTGTTATCCTTATCTTTAAATTTATTCACCTCAATAAACCCTGGTATTTGCTTAAATTGAAAAAGAGGCTTCTTGATCTTTTTCTAATCAGGCTGGGAGAGGCAGTGGGGGAGGGGGAGCATCCCAATTGGCTCTTCCCATATTAAATTAAAAGCAATCAGCCAATCAGGAGTTTACAAATTAACTTACAGTTAATATAATTTTTTACAACATACATATATAAATATATATATACACATATACATACACATGTATTAATATATGTATACACATATATATTAATTATCTCTAATTGCTTTAGTAATTAGCAAGATTGTTGAGAGATTCAACTGAAAAGTATGCAAGAAAGTATGCAAAGTATTTGGCAAACCCTAAAACTTTTTGTAGATTTTATCTATTGGTAATTTATTGTTCATTTGCAAGTAATTAGTATTCATACTACTATGAGACTGGAAGACAGAGAAATATTTATCAATAAGTCTAAGAAGGCCTCACAGTGAAGGAAAGGCTTGATTTATGCTTTAATGTAGAAATAAAATTTGGATAGGCTGAGTGGAAAGCATTGTAGGCCTAAAGAGGCAAGAAAGGAGAGAGTTGATTGGCTGAGTGGAAAACATTGAAAGCATAGAGAGGCAGGAAAGGTGAGGGTTGGTAAAAGGCAATATGTGAAACAGGAAATAAAATTGGAAGGTCAGAGGGTCCAGACAATGGAAAGCACAGAATGACAGGCTAAGGAGTTTGTCCATTTAAAAAATATATTTTGTTTTTCTGAAGGAACTATAATATCATTTAATAATTCTAAGCATTACAGTTCCATGATAGAAGTGGTTTTTTGGGAAAGTAACTGTGGACAGCTAGGTGGCACAGTGGATAAAGCACTGGTCCTGGATTCAGGAGGACCTCAGTTCAAATACAGCCTCAGACACTTGACACTTATTAGCTATGTGACCCTGCACAAGTCACTTACCCTCATTGCCCCACAGATTGATGACCTAAGCTCCTGAACAGAGTAGGTTCTTAATTTTGGAGGAGAGGAGAAGAGGGCCCCAAACCCGTACTTTCATCAGTGTGGAGAAACCCCCTCTGCCAAAGTACATTGAAAACTTGTTTGTGACTTTTAGTCTTACACAGTTGCCTAAGGCAATGAGAGATTAAGTGATTTACCAGTTACAATGAGAAACACATTAGCATATTTCTATGCTATACCAAAAAGTGTAAATTTCCACATGACTTGTTCATCATAGTGTTATGGTGGAAATTGGTTCAGGGTATGGGATACGGGTTCTTAGGAATTCCTCTTTTAAGAATTACATCGGGGCAGCTGGGTGGCGCAGTGGATAGAACACTGACCTTGGATTCAGGAGTATCTTAGTTCAAATCCGACCTCAGACACTTAACACTTACTAGCTGTGTGACCCTGAGCAAGTCACTTAACCCCAATTGCCTCACTAAAAATTAAAAAAAAAAAAAGAATTACATCCTCTTGCACACAGATCCAATTAAAATAAAATAATAGTTAATTTAGGTGCTAGGGAAAGGAAACCAAGAGAAAAGTCTTTGGACTTCTCATGAGGAGAAGGTATGGCACAGAGATGTGGTTCTCTGAGATAACTATCTCCTTGAGCAGGACACAGGAAAATACTTTATGGAGGACCAATGGTGGCCCAATGGGGTGATCATCTGACTGTAGAAAGTTTCCTTATTGGGGGAGGACCATTCCCCACTGGTGCTGGCTGGGGGAAGTTGGGTGAGAGGTGGCTCATCTCTCAAGCCATGTCTGTCCCCTTCATGACACAAAAGCAGCAACCACACCTAATCTTAACCCCTTGAGAGGTGAGGGAGACTGGAATGAAGGGTGGTGATCCTGGAGCTAACTCAGTATAGAATGGGTGCTACTTATCTCTTTAGGTTTGTCTGTCCTTTGGTTCAGTTTCTCAAGGGGAAGGTTCCTTGATTTCTCCCCAAAAAACTTTTGAGGTACCCCAGGCCCATAACAATAGTGAAAAGAAACTTGCCATGCTGGAAGTCAGAAATAGTCTTATTGGAAATATTGTAAATTAGATTCATACTAGCTGTGAAACCCTCTGTCAGCCAACCTTTTCATAAGACTATTGGCCATTCCATAAGACTACTATTTTGGGGGGGGGGAGTGGGGCAATGAGGGTTAAGTGGCTTGCCCAGGGTCACACAGCTAGTAAGTGTCAAGTGTCTGAGGTTGGATTTGAACTCAGGTCCTCCTGAATACAGGGCTGGTACTTTATCCACTGTACCACCTAACTGCCCCCTGTAAGACTATAAATTAAAGAAAATATAAAGACTTGCATTGGTTTCTTCAGGCAAGATTTGCTTATAGCAAAGAATTTGCATTCAGGTTCCATCCTGATTCCATTGAAGCACAGCCAGTATATACCACAGACTCAGCTTGAACCACCATCTGATATATCATACTACCTCTCAGATGTGATCATTTAATTATACCAACTGCTTTCTAAAAAGGGGGTATTTTTGGATTGCCTTCATGTTTGAGTTTGAAGTCCAGGTGGATGTAGTCATAAATAACATTAATACCATTTTTATGTGCCTAATCTGTGTCAGACACTGGGTCATTCACTGGGAATACAAAGAAAGGCAAGGAGAAAAAGACAGACCAACTGACAGAATGCTCTCAAGGAGCTCACACTCTAAGGGGAGATGGAAATAACATGCAAAAAAATACAAATAAACAAGATACATAAAAGATAAATTGGAGGTTGTCTCAGAAGAAGGCAATGAAATTAACACCTTGCAAAATGTGAGACTTTCTTGGACGCTTGAAGAAAAGAGAAAAGAGACAAGGAGGAGGAGGAAAAAGTGTTTCAGGTATAGGAGACAGACAGACCTAGAAGTTGGGAGATGGGGTCAGAACAAACTTTCCAAAAGGGAAAGCCTAAAGCTGAAGTATATTATGTAGGGTTATAGAATCCCCTTTTCCTCAAGTATTTAAGAAGGAAAGAAATAACATTGTGTCAATCATAAGGTAAATGCCATTTGGCCTGGGTGCTCAATCTATGGCTTTGGCTTCTTGTTTTAAGTTTCTATGTAAAGCAGGGATTGTTAGCCCTTTTGAAAAAGAATTTATAGATCCCTTTTGTCATCTGGTGGAACCTATACACCCCTTCTCAGAATAATGTTTTTAAAAGCATAAAATAAGATGCATTGAATTACAAAGGAAATCAATTATCCTACTTCATAGATTCCCATATTAAGATCTACATATGTAAAGTGTTTTTGAACCTGACTTCACACAGCACTAACTTCCAGACATCCTCCATCTGGGGAAGGAGAAGGAAGGTGAGATTTGTAAGAACCTCTCCTTTGTGTTGCTCCCTAGTACTTCTGATTGCATAGTCATTTTACCTCCTGCTGTTTAGAGACAGTTTTCAAACAAAGTGCTGCTTGATTATGTTGGGATGTTACCAAAATAATTGTTTTTCAGAAAATATTTCTACTAATGCCAGTATGTCCGCAAATGCAATAGTTTTCTACTTATGATCTGATTGTAAGGGAAGAACATATGTTCAAAAAGCAGTTTGTTCTGTTTTGTTGTGTTTGTCAGTAGAAACATTGTTTTTGTTCATCTACATTATTCATGTTCATGTCCTAAGGGCAAAATTGGAGGATAGGTACTCTGTTATGTAAATAAGCTACAAATGTTGTGAATGGCAAGGTACTAGGAATTTGTGAAGGTTTACTCCAAGATTTCTGAATAACCTTCAAAATGAGTGTTCTAAAACACTGAAAAAGGAATATACTGAGAAAACCCAGAATTGCGTTCCTTGCAAATTTCTAGGCTAAATGCCATTTTCTTCCAATATAACCTTAGACTGTGTAGAAAATCTAGAAAAAATAATTAAAATATAATTTAACAACAGGATAGAGGAAAGCAAATTCCAATAGGATGTGGAATTCCCATCTTCTAAGCTTCCATCATTAATAATTATTGTGCATAGGGGGCAGCTAGGTGGTTCAGTGGATAAAGCAGTGGCCCTGGATTCAGAAGGACCAGAGTTCAAATCTGGCCTCAGACACTTGATACTTACTAGTTGGGTGACGCTGGACAAGTCACTTAACCCTCATTGCCCTGCCCCCCCAAATTAATAATAATAATAATAACAATAATAATAATTGTGCATCGTATTTAAGCCTATGTGAATAACTCTAAAATATATTATCAAATCACCCACCTATTAGGATACCAGGTGAAAGGATCTGTCAAGAAGTTATACTAGTGTTATTCTTAGTGAATATGTTCCAGGTGGTTGGAAACAAACCACTCATTTAATCATCTTTTGAGAATTTTGTCAAGTATTGGCCAAAAGATTACTACCCCATGACCTGGTAGATCCACTTTTCTTGTTTTGGAAGATAACTGACTAATCTTTGACTGTATTTATCAGATTATCAACAGTGGTTCCACAATCACATTGCCAAACTGATAGAGGAGGCTAAAAAGTGGTTAACAGCGGAACCTGAGATCTGAGCTCTAATTTAGACCCGAGCTTTCAAAGGGGCTAATGATTTGAGTGGAAATTAATAGCGAATATGTATTAAGCACATTAATTAAGAAATTAATACCATGGTCACAATTTTCTGCTTGAAAACAGCAACATTCTACAACTAAATATTTAAAGACTTAAGAATCATTGCAATGACCAACCATGATTCCAGATTATTAGTGATCAAGAATGTGACCCAATTCTTGAAAGAAGGGTAATGGACTAGAAATGCACAGTGAGATATATATTTTGTACATAGCCAATATCAGAATGTATTTGCTTGATTATGCATATTTATTAAAAGTTCTTTTCCTACTTTTTGGAACAGAGAAGAAGTGAGAAGGCGAAAAAATTCTTATTCATCAGAAAGATAGAATCTATATTAAAAATACTTTCAAAATGTATTTTCTGCCACCATTTCATTTGAATGTATTTTGTCATATCTTCTCTCTAATTTCAGTTTCTCCTTCCTGTGTTTAAATCAATAAAGAGATCAGATTTCCCAATTTTAATTACTGACTTTAACTATAATCCCATTCTAGTGCCTCATCATAGTATACAGTTGACTCTGGATCTTTGAAGATCAAACCATTGATGGGCTGACCTATCAACTTGAAAAAGTTTTGAGTATGAGTACAGCAAGAAATGTTTGAAGACTGCTTGAGTGAAACTAATCCCCATAAAAATTGGCCACTGGGTAGAGATAAGGAAAACTGAGGCTCAAAGACCTGAATTAATTAACTCATGTTCACTTGGCTTTATAAGCATCAAAGGCATCATTTCAACTCAGATATTCAAGCATGAAGGTGCTCTAAGACTTTTGGGATACCCTAAATATTAGAATGTCCCACAAAGAAGTCAACTTAGCCAAAATTGTGCCTGAGACATATTGAGCATAAGGGAGGGAAAATTTGGGGTGTTCTACAGGAGGACAAGAGATAATACAGTGAGGATAGTACAGTAAGAAGAAGGGGCACTGCAGCACAGAAGACATTCTCGTGGTGATAATTCCAGAGATTTTGCCATCCTTGGCTAGATAGGAAATGTTTGTTTTCCTGCTTCCCTGCTCTCTTTGACACTCAGAAAGCTTTTGTGTGAAACATTTTCTTTTCTTGGGAAATTAGAAGCTTCCTGCCCCACCAGAATAAACTGAAATTTTAGTTTATATAATATTGGTTATGTGTTATATAAAAGTGACAACATAGAATTTGCATTGGACAGAATGATGAAAAAAAAACTGTTTGCTTTTGAAGTTGTGATCACCCTTTGCCAGTTATCCTTGTTCTCTCTTTTCCCTCCATGAACAAAATCCTATGGGGAAAAAAAAAATAAAGAGCCTGCAGGTATACTCTGATTTTCCAATAGTATTTTTTCCTCTCCTGGAAAAAAAAAAAGGCATAAAACTGTAGCTCATTATCTCCTCTCAACTTGCTGTTTTCTCCCTGCCCAGTTAAAAGGTACAGTTACCTTTTCTGTGCCTAGCTATTTTCCTATTTTCTTCTTCTCTTTAGCTCTGTTTTTAATCCTGCTGTCCATCTTATTTTTCTACTTTTATTTCTCCTAATTTTTTTCTTCACCAAAGACACACACACACACACACACACACTACACAGTAATATCCTTTGGGAACCCAGAGTTGAGAATTACATGACATAATGAAACTTTCACATAGGATTTTACTGGGGAGCATTAACAGACTAACCAAAAATTCTGATCCTGATACTTAATAAATGAGTGGGTTCAAATTCTGCTTCTGAATTTTTTTCCAAAACTATGGGGCAAGTCACATAAACTCTCTGTGCCTCATTTTCCATATTTGT
Source organism: Dromiciops gliroides (assembly GCF_019393635.1). Classification (NCBI taxonomy): domain Eukaryota; kingdom Metazoa; phylum Chordata; class Mammalia; order Microbiotheria; family Microbiotheriidae; genus Dromiciops; species Dromiciops gliroides. Next base: position 196,259,281 of record NC_057866.1, on the reverse strand, counting down.
GAAATGGAGATAATTCCTATAGTACTATTCACCTCAGGTTCAAATGAGAAAATCTATGGAAAGCATTTTCAAAGCCTTGAATTGCTATTCATGTTTAGGCTGTTATTCTTATTGCTATTGTAATACATACAAAATGAATTCTAATAATAGAATACTACATAAATATCAGATATCATCATCATTTTGAACCTGCTAGAAAATATCTATTAAGTGGTTATTCAAACAATAGGCAGGGAATCAAAGTATATCATCAGTAAATATGTCTACTTATCCATTCCCTTCAATAATGAGTCATAGAATTTTGTGAGGTCATTGTCAAGGTCATTGAGTTAGTTTGTAGACTTCATTCTCCTTTTTTCTAAAGATCAGGAAATTTACCCTTCTCTAGTTCTGCCTTTCATGATTTTTCAGAGGTCACAAGTAGAACTGTCATCAAATCTGTCAACACTTTTGGTAGTCAGTGGTATAGTTTGCATGGAACAAGGGCCCAGTGCTTACTTCATTCAAAACCTTGTGCTAGGCAGAATTTTTTCCCCTTGGAACAGAAAACAAGCAAAACTAGAAATGAGTACTTCTGACTTCTCTCTTTTACCTCCTACCCTGAGCAACAGGAATATCCCTTCTTTGGTATTCCTGGTTTTCTGAAACATAGCTAAAAAAAACAAATCCTATTTTTTTTCCTGACCAGACTGCACTCTAAGATTCTGTAGTCCTGATGAAGAAATCCTAAAAATTGAATGGTTCTCAGTGACATTATCACCATGTCTGAGAACTGCAGGATTCATGCCTCTCAAGAAAATGAAAATGATTATAAGTACATTTATTGAAGATTCTTTCTATGTTATTTTTTGTCATCTGAGACTCTCTAAAGCAAAAAAAAAATGGTACTCTTTATTTTCATTTATGTAGAATTTTATTTTTCCCCAATTATATGTAAAAATAATTTTAACATCCATTTTTAAGACTTCATGTTCTAAATTCTCTTCTTCCCTCCCTCCCCACACCCCTTAAGAACTCAAGCAATTCAATAAAATTTATACATGTGTAGTCACTCAAAACATTTTTACATTAGTCAAGTTGTGAAGGAAAAAGAGACAAAAAAACTTAAGAAAAAGAAACTTTAAAAAATATGGTTCAATCTGTGTTGACACCATCAGTTCTTTCTCTGGCAATGGATCACATTTTTCTTAAGTCCTTCAGAGTTGTCTTGGATGATTGTATTGTTGAGAAAAGCTAAGTCAATCACAGCCGATCATTTTATAATATTGCTATTACTTTGGATACCATACATTTAACTTTGCATCAGCTCATGTACACCTTTCCAGCTTTCTCTGAAAGCATCCTGCTCATCATTTATTATAGCACAATAGTGTTCTGTCATAATCTCATCCCATGATTTGTTCAACTATTTCCGAATTGATGGGCATCCCCTCAATTTCAAAATATGTGCACCAGAAAAGGGCTGCCATAAACATTTTTGTATATATAGGTCCTTTAACTTTTTAGTTTTTATGTCTTTTTGGATACTGACCTAGTAGTGGTATTACTAGATCAAAGAGTATGCATGGTTTTATAGCCCTTTGACCATAGTTCCAAATTGCTCTACAATATGCTTAAATAAGTTTACAACTCCACCAACACTGCATTAATGTCTCATTTTCCCCATATCTACTACAACATTTGTCATTTCCCTATGTTGTCCTATTATCCAATCAATTAGGTAGTACCCCAGAATTGTCTTGACTTGCATCTTTCTAATCAATAGTGAGTTTGGGCACTTTTTTCTTGTGGCTGTAAATAGCTTTGATCTGAAAACTGTTCATATCTTTTGATCATTTATCAATTGGTTAATGGTTCTTATTTTAAACACTTTAACTCAGTTCTCTATGTGTTTGAAAAATGAGTCCTTTATCAGAAAAATGCTTCAAATTTTTTTTCACAGTTACTATTGCTAATTGAATTTCCTTCCATCCTACTCCCTCCCCATGACATTTATTCTATTCTCTATCACCTTTCACCCTTTCTCTCTTCAAAGGTGTTTTGCTTCTGACTGTCCCCTCCCCCATTCTGCCCTCCTTTCTATAACCTCCTCCCTTTATCCCCTCCCCCTCCTAGTTTCCTGCAGGGTAAAATAGATTACTATACCCAATAGAGTATGTAGGTTATTCCCTCTTTGAGCCAATTCTGATGGGAGTAATTTCACTGACTCCCCAGCACATCCCCCATCTTCCCCTCCCCCCTCCACTAGATAAGTTTTTTCTTACTTCTTTTATGTGAGATACTTTAACCCATTCCACCTCTCCCTTTCCATTTCTCCCAATGAATTCCTCTCAAACACTTTAATTTTTTAAAAGATATTCTTTCATATTCAACTCACACCTTTCCCTCTGTCTAAATATGCTACATTCAACTGTCCTAATAAGAAGAAAGTTCTTACATTCCCATATAGGAACGTAAACAGTTTAACCTTTTAATGTCCATTGTTATTTCTTTTTCCTTATTACCTTGTTTTTTTCCTTTGGTGAGGCAATTAGGGTTAAGTGACTTGCCCAGGGTCACACAGCTAGAAAGTGTTAAGTGTCTGAGGTTGGATTTGTACTCAGGTCCTCCTGACTCTAGGAGTCAGTGGTCTATCCACTTCGCCACCTAGCTGCCCCCTCCTTATTACCTTTTTATGCTTCTCTAGGGTCTTGAAGGTCAAATTTTCTATTCAGTTCAAGTCTTTTCATCAAGAATACCTGAAAATGAGGCAGCTACGTGACAGAGTGGATAAAGCACTTGGCCTTGGATTCAGGAGGCCCTGAGTTCAAATCTAGCCTCAGACACTTGACACTAGCTGTGTGACACTGGGCAAGTCACTTAACCCTCATTGCCCTACACACACACACACACAAAAAGAATACCTGAAAGTCCTCTCATTAAATTCCCATTTTTTCCCCTGAAGGATTATAAGCAATTTTGATGGGTAGGTGATTCTTGGTTTTAATCCCAGGTACTTTGCCCTCCAGAATATCATATTCCAAGCCCTTGATCCTTTAATGTAGAAGATGCTAGATCTTGTGTAATCCTGACTGTGGCTCCACAATACTTGAATTGCTCTTTTCTGGGTCCTTGACCTAGGAGCTGGGGAATTTGGCTATAATATTCCTGGGAGTTTTCATTTTAGGATCTCTTTCAGGAGGTAATTGGTGGATTCTTTCAATTTCTACTTGACCTTCTGGTTCTAGAATGTCAGGACAATTTTCCCTAACAATTTCTTGGAAGATGTTGTCTAGGCTCTTTTTTTATCATAGCTTTCAGGTAATCCAATAATTTTCAAATTATCTCTCCTGTCTCTATTTTCCAAGTCATCTTTCCAATGAGATATTTCACATTGCCTTCTATTTTTTCATTCATTTGGTTTTGTGTTATTGTTTATTGATTTCTCATAAAGTCATTAGCTTCCATTTGTTCAATCCTAGTTTTTAAGGAGTTATTTTCTTCAGAGAGCTTTTGTACCTCATTTTCCATTTGGCCAATTTGACTTTTTAAGGCGTTCTTTTCCTCATTGGCTTTTTTACCTCTTTTACCATTTTGCTTAGTCTGTTTTTAAGACATTATTTTCTTCAGTATTTTTTTTGATCTACTTTACCATGATTTTCTTGCATCACTCTCATTTTTCTTTGTATTTTTCCTGTACTTCTCTTACTTTAGTTTTACAGTCCTTCATGACTCCTTCTGTGGTCTGAGACTAATTAATTATTTTTTCTTGGAAGCTCTGGATATAGGAGCTTTGACTTTGATATCTTCTTCTGAGGTTATATATTGATCTTCTGTGTCACCATAGAAACTTTCTATGGTCAGTCAGCAATTTGTTTCTGTTTGCTCATTTTCCCAGTTTATTTCTTGACTTTTAACTCCTTTTTAAAGTTGGACACTGCTTCCAGGGTGGAGGGTGCATTGTCCCAGTCTTGTTGGGGGGGGGTAGCTGTTTTCAGAGATGCTTCTAGGAATTTGTAAGGTTTTTTTGTTCTTGAAGGTGGTATGATTTAAGGAGAGGTATGTTTACTACTATCCTGGCCTGTGCTCTTGTCTTCAAGCAACCACAGGCCTGATTTTCTACACTGGAACCTGGAACAGAACCTAGCTCTACTGTGCCTGCAAGATCTTATGTGCTTGTGCTCCTCCCCTGTTGGGACCTCCAACCAAGACTATGACCTGATCTGAGTATGGGCAGAACAACTGAGTCCTGCCTCAGTTGTAGCAAAGAGATCCCTGTAATCTCCTTCTGGCCAATTGTTTGACCCCCTTACTGTCTGTGGGCTGGTTTCCAGAAGCAGTTGCTGCTGATGATGATTGAGGCTCCCAAGGCCTGTTCCTGGTTTGTTGTGACTGGGGCTGTCTGCACTGGCCCTGCCTACACTAGGTTGAGCTCCTCTCTCACCCTGGTACAACATACCTTTCCTGCCTATCTACTAGGTTGTCTTTGGCTGGAAAATTATTTCACTCTGTCCTATGGGTTCTGCTGCTTCAGGAACCGTCTTATGGTATTTTAAGGTATTTGGAGGTGTTTTAGGGAGAGCTCAAGCAAGTCACTTCCTTTCCTCCACCATTTTGGTTCAGCTGCTCCTCCCCCCTGCTTTCCATAGAGAATGGTGCTTTCACAAACCTGGTGGATACCTTGCTTTTATATCATAAGTCTGAATGATTTTCAGGCTTATAAAAATTCATGTCATCTTGGTTGCAAGTGTTTAAACAAAAAGAATGAGAAGTGTCTAAAATAAAGCTGACTTTACTAGAATGTAGCCTTTTTAAAAGGTCTCTCAGTGTTCAAAAAAAGTGAAAATATAAGTTTCTTGTATGTCCTAAAGACCTGACAGGTTTAGACATGTCAGTTCCATTTATCCATTCACTGGACAGATATTTACTGAGTCCCTGAGTTTTTCAAGGCTAGAACGTGTCAGACATATAGCAGTGAGGAAGACATTACCCTGGCCTGCAACTTCAGGGGTAGGGAAGATGTTCAAAATAAAAGGTAATATTTACCTTTTGCCATTAGACATGTGAAAAGTGCTATGGTATGGAAAAAATGCTCTAAATCACTGTTGATTAGAGAAATGTAAATAAAAACTACTTGGAGGTACCACCTCACACCTGTCAGATTGGTTAACATGACAAAAAAGGGAAATGATAAATGCAGGAGGGGTGAAAAGATTGGGACCCTAAGATACTGTTGGTTAAGTTATGAACTCCAACCATTCTACAGAACAATTTGGATCTATGCCCAAAGGGTTATGAAACTGTGGATACCCTTTGACCCAATTGGACTACTACTAGGTCTAGATAACAGAGATCAAAGAAAAGGGGAAAGGACCTATTTGTATAAAAATATTTATAGCAAGCCCTCCCCCCCCCATGGAAAAGAAGTGAAAATCAATAGGATGTTCATCAATTAGGGATTGACTGAACAAGTTTTGGTATGATTGTGATGGAATACAGTTGTGCTATTAGAAATTATGAGCAGGATGCTTTCAGAAAAACCTGGAAAGACCTATACGATTTCATGCAAAGTTAAGTGAGCAGAACCAGGAGAACACTGTACACACACACAAAAAAAAAAAAAGCAATACTGCAAAAATGAACAATTGTAAAAGATTTAGCTAATCCAGTCAAGAAAATTCCAAAGGACACAGGAAATGCTATACACTTCCAGAGGAAAAAACATACGAACTCTGAATGCAGATTGAAGAATGCTTTTTAGAAAAACCTTTCTTTATTTGTATTATTTTATTTGTGTTGTTTTGTCCAATATGGCTAATATGGAACTGTGTTTTGTATGTCTTCACATGTGAACCTGAAAATGATTGCCTTCTCAAGAAGGGGAAAGAGGCAGGAGGGAGGAACAGAATTTGCAACTCAATATTTTTAAGGGTTCAAAAAATTTTAGATGTAATTGGAAAATATTTAACAAAATAAAAATATTTTGCCAAGTGATTTGGTGACTAAGCAGATGGAGAATAGGGAAGCTCTCACTGAGAGGGTAGATTTTGAGCTAAATATTAAGGGTTGTACCCATCCCTTAATCCCAAAATCTAAGAGATTTTGAAAGGTAGAAATGAGCAGGTGAAGGACATTAAATGTGGGAGGAATTATATGAGCAATGGTTCAGAAGTGGGAAAGAATGGCATATAAATGAGTGTCCTACTGTTAGAATATAATAGTAGAGAAATAGTAGACTGGCATCCAAGCTTGAAAGACTTGAATGACATGCTAAAGAATTTCAATTTTGTTTGATAAGCATTTATGATCATGAATTTTATGGGATCAGAGTGGTATTTTATATAGTAATACTGACATCTGATTATATACTAAAGAGAATAAAGACAAAAAGGTCTCATATAAAAACAATCCTAGTGGCACATTTTATACTAGTAACTATCTGAAGAAAAAGTGACTTCTTATGGATTGGGTATTGGTGGGAGAAATGGTGATATATGAATGTCAAAGAAGGATTGACTGGAAACATACTTAAGTGCTTTCTATGTGTAAACTGAAACTATTCTTTCCGATATGATCTCTCAACTGCCCAACCTCATAGTCTTTTTTTCTATTCTTAATCTCTTTTATGCCATCAGTCATACTCTTCTCACTAGTTTCCATAACATTGCCTTCTCCTACTGCTCCTTTTACCAGTCTGAGCACTTATTCTTTGTTGTCTTTGCTGGATTTTGATCAAAGTCACACTACTAAATAGGGGTATCCCCAAAAGTTCTGTTCCAGGCTTTCTATACTATTTTATTTGCTTATTGTATCAGCTCCCATGTATTCATTTTCAATCTTTATGTTGATAATTTTCAACTCTACTTATGAGGTCTTAACTTCTCTTCTAGCTATTAGAATTGCATTTGCAATTACTTTAGAACATCTTGAACTAGAAATTCTCTAGACATCTAAATTGAATATGCCTTAAACTGATCCCATTGTCTTTTCCCCCAAGCCCTTCACTCTTCATAATTTCCTCATTACTGTTGAGGACAGTACCATCTCTCTAGTCAGCTTCACAAACTAGGTGTCATACTTAACTCCTCACTCTCACCACCCCTCACATATCCAACCTCTTGTCAAGTCTTGTCAATTTTACGTTCATAAAATCTTTCATATATACCTCTTTCCTTCCTATGACACCACCACCAACCTCATGAATGTCCTCATCACCTCATGCATAGACTACTATAATAACCGTCTAGTTGGTTCCCCTGTCTCAAGTCTATGCCCATTCCATTTCATCTTACCCTTAATTATCAAATTGTTCTTCTTAAAGTATAGTTGTGACCATATCAACAATCTCTCCCACCTCTTCAGTGGCTCTCTACATCTAGGATAAAATACAAAATCCTCTGGCATTTAAAATCTTCCTGATTTGCCCCCTCCTCCATTTCTAATCTTCTTATATCTTATTGTCTATGCAACATGCTTTGTGATTCACTGACACCAGCTTCCTTGCTGTTCCTCACATAGATGCTCTATCTCTGGACTGTTCATTTTTGTTGGCAATCCCCTATATTTGAAATTCTTCCCCTCTTTGTTTCTTCTTCCTAGCTAAAGTTGCAGCTAAAACCTTTCCTTGCCCAAGAAGACTTTTCTGATTCACCTTAATATTAGTACCTTCCCTTTGTTAATTAACTCCAATTTACCCCATGTATTACTTGTCTGTTCACAGTTGTTTGCATGTTGTCTCCCCCATTAGACTGAACTCTTTGAAAAGTGCCATAATTCTTACTGTACTATGGCAAAGGAGATGGTGATGCATCCATCTTAAATCGCATTTCAGCTGACACAATTATATCACCATCTGATCTTGAGCCATTTGATTGTGCGAGGATTTTAGTGGTGAAAACTTTTTTTCTGGGTCTTTAGTAGCTATGGCATTAGCACCAACAGTAACACTTGTCAGGCCACATGTTCACAATGGCTGCCTTATTAAATTGGGCTAAAGCAAAATCAGTAGAATTGGGAGGGTGAGGATTTGCTCACTCCCAAGGAAGTTGGGCATCTCTGCTTATTGGTTCATTGAGTTGGCCTTTCCATCCCATAGGTACTAACTGGTGAGGATGACTGGCCTTTTCTCCATGGTAGGTGCTTCCCCCACTGATTGCTGCAGAGATTGGACTGAAGTTATCATAAAATAAGAATTAAAAAATTTGACTAATTCAGAGAAATAGGGCAAATTATGTGAATTGTTATAGAACAAAGAAAGTAGAACAATAAACACAACTACAAAAATGTAAACAGAAACGATGATAAAAGCAGAAAAATTCACATTAAAGGGAATGACTAATATTGTCTCTCAACAAAATATAATGTAATATACTTGCCTTTTCTTGGTAAAGAGATTGGGAGTTATGGGTGATGATTATGACATACAATATAAAATATTCTGTATACCAGTTAAGCTTTAGCTTTATTTCATGCATTTTAAAAAGGAGAGTTCTAAGGTATCTAGGTTATTAGAAAACCAAGAACATTCTGACCTTTATAAAACAAAGGAGGAGGTAGAAAGTAGAAACAGAATTTGGGAAAATATCAAAATAGTCTAGGGCTAAATTGATAATGTTCAGACCAAGGAATGGTTATACATGCACGCACGCATGCGCGCGTGCACACACACACACACACATGCGCGCGTGCACACACACACACACACGCACACACGCACACTAGATAGGAGGTAACCTTGGGGGTAACACTAGGAGAAGGTTCAGGGTAAGGGAGGCCTCATGTAGTAAATGGCTCCTTCAGTCAAAGGAAGGCACAGATTCCAAGAAGTAGAAGTGAAGAAGGGGTGCATTTCAAGCAAAGGATCATCAGCCAGTGTAGATGTATGGACATGGGAAATAGAACATCACGGGTGAAGAACTGAAAAGGCCAGGTTGGCTAAATCACAGAGAGCATAAAGGACAGTAATATGTAATAAGGCTAGCAAGTTAAGACTGGACCATCTTCTTGAGAATTTTACATCACAACAACAGACCCACCTTAATCTTGGAAGTAATAGAGAGCCACTGAAGTTGATTGATTCAGAAGACAAGAATGGTTACAGATACACTTTAGCAAAATCGCTTTAGTGTTTGTATATAGGGGCCCGGTATGAGAAAAGATTCAACATAGAAAAATTAGGCTATTAAAATAGTTCAAATGAAGGTCTGAACTAGAGAGATGGCTGTATGAGGTAAGAATAGGTCATATACAAAACATATTTTACCAATAAAAGCAAAGATTTTGGTAACTGATTGGATATGCAAGATGAGATGGAGTGAGTCAAGGAGGCCTCTATGATTGTGACACTCTGTGACTGGACAATGGTAGTGTAAAGACATTCTGACAAAGAACAGAATGAATGAAAAGACATGGTAGGTGGGGGCAGGGGCATGATGAATTATGTTTTGGATAAATTGTGATTGAGATGCATAAGAGAAACAGTAATATGAAAGAAGGAAAAAATTGGAAGACTTCATAAAGAACTATTAGTAAAATCTAGTGGCTTGATAAGGGAGACCAAAGGAGAGGAAAAAGACAGCTCAATATGGAATTCCAAGTGCCCTTTAGGAATTTAGCATCTAGTACTGCATGGCTGATTAACTGATAAAATTAGGATATTCTTCTTAGAAATGTAAATAATGGGGGGCAGCTAGGTGCACAGTGGATAAAGCACTGTCCCTGGATTCAGAAGGACCTGAGTTCAAATCCGGCTTCAGACACTTGACACTTACTAGCTGTGTGACCCTGGGCAAGTCACTTAACCCCCATTGCCCCACACAAAAAATAAAGAAAAAGAAAAAGAAAAAAAAGAAATGTAAATAATGATATTAAGTGTAAAGTTCTACATGTCTGAATCCATGTAAGAATCTAATTGAGTCTGGCCCCTACTTTGAAATGTCAACATAATTTCACATGTCTTATGATTCCTAAGTAAGGTCAAAACCCCTTGCTTAAATAATTATAATTTGGAACAAAAAGCTTAAAAGAATGATGATGTTGGGATTTCATAGGATTTAGAGGTGGAAGGAATATTAAAGATCATCTAGTACAATCCTCATTGATTTACAGATGAGGTAACCAAGGTTGAAAGGACAGTGACTTGCTCAAGGTTACATACTTGATGATTAGGCAAACTGGGATTTGATACTTCATCTTCTGACTCCTATCCAGGACTCTTGCTACACATTGCAGATAAATATAAAATCTTATGTATGTGTATATATAATTTATATACTAAATACTTGTACACTTATATGTGTGTATATACACAAAACAGACTCCTAGGCAATGTGATGAATAAGAGGGCAGATTACTTTTCTTTTGAAATTGTCAACTCTCCAAAACCCTCCTCCCAAAAGGAATTAAATATGGGATGTAGAATACTTACAGCAAAATCCACAGGAGAAAAGAGAATCTCCAACAAAGTAAAATCTTTTATGTATTAATACTGGAGGATATTAATAAAACACTGTTTCAGCATCCCCTCCATACAGCTGCAGCAAGAGCATAAAAAAACTTTAGGTATTATTTGGGGATCCTTTGCTGCTGTAGTGATTCTACCTGAACATTCCTACAATTCCCAACTCCCCAAAAGCAGCAAATATTAACTCTGCCTAGTCATATGAAGCAATGGAGGTGAACAGAAGAGAATTGAGGGCAATGAAAATATAATATCCTTTGACTGGGGCCTGGTTCTAGGACAGGGACTCTCTAAGGTTGCAATGATTCACAGAACACCCCCTGACCATCTCCCATCCCATAAGAAGCTGCAGATATTTATCAAGCCACAGGAAGGATGCTAGTATGGATCGCTGTGACAGACATGAAAGAAAGGGGACTGAAAGACAGGTAGAGCTTGTCTTATTCCCTCAAAGGTTACTCCCAGCAAGGGACCCAGGCTATCAAACTCTATTTTTCCCAATATTAGGAGATTGAGACAACATTTTATCTCAGCCTTGGCATTCTGTTTACCAAAACTTACAGAGGGATTAGAGAGGAATAAATTTTTTAAAGGCTGAAATACCAAAGGCATCAAGAAAAGAGCTCTCAATAAAGGATTAGTATATAAACAGACAAATCAAAAAACAAATCCAAACTTGTGAGAAATGTAAAAAAGCAAAAAGAATTACCCCATTTCCCAAGAAAGTCAAAATACATACATGACCTAGTTTTAAAGGGAGATATTACAAGAAAATTTGAAGATGAAATATATTATCGGATATGGATAGGTGAACAATTTATAAACAGACAAGAGGTGGAACATGAATAATTTGGATTACATTAAATTAAAAATATTTTATACAAATAAAACAAATGTATCCAAGATCAGAAGGAAAGCAGAAAACTGGGGAAAAGAATTTTATAGACCCTACCTAGATTGCAACTCAAAACTGTTGCATAGACCCTGCAATCCACCCCCCTTGCCACCACCAACCTCTTGACCCACTCTCCAGTCTGTGAACTGAGTTCCAGAAGTAGCTGCTGCCTCAGCTGATTCCAAGGTTCCAGAGGCCGGATTCTCTGGGGCTGGGGCTGGGTCTACACAGTGTGGCCTAGATCTGCACTCCATTCTTACCCTGGTATAACAGACCTTTCCTGCTGATCTTCTAGGCCACCTTTGGCTGGAAAATGATCTCACCCTCTCCTTCTGTGGGTTCTGCCCTGTGGGGACCAATTTTTAATTGGGGAGTGTTAGCTAAGCGACTCACCCCAATATTGGGGCAAGGAAGGAGACCGGCAGCCTCCCTCAAAACAGAACAGGATTTATTTTAACAAGAACGAACTTAAAACACAAACACACACACACACACACACACACACACAGGATCAGTAGGATCAAGGGAAAGGAAATAAAATGGGGAAAGGGAAATTGTGCAACCTGAAAAATACCACTGCCCAGGAATCAGCTGACAATACACAGCAGAGCTCCTGTTGCCTTCCAGCTTCCAGCTAGAATGGCAACTTCTCCCCATTCCCAGAAACCCCACACAGCCCCCAACCAATTGTCTGGCCACTCTGACAGTCACATGACTGCCCTCACTAGGCTTCCAATCATTATAATTTTGCCAGGCTCATGCAGGCATCGGCGAGTGGTGATGACATGAGGTGCCAGCGCCATGACAACGACTACAACCAGTGGGTGGAGCACCATGCGGTTTGTGGAGCCCAAGGCCAGTATGCGCCAAGGCATAAAAACCCCAAATAACAATTATTTCTTTACATCCCCCTCATCATTTCTTATAGCAAAATAGTACTCCATCACAATCATATACCACAACTCATTAAGCCAATCCCCAATTGGTAAGAATCTCCTCAGACTCCCTTAATGTGCGCACCCTTTAATCATCCTCCCTCCCATATCTCCTGTTCCATTGTCCTTCTCTTTATCTATGGGGTAAGATATATTTCCAAACACACTTGAGCATTATACGTATGTATATACATACACAAATGCATATAAATGTTAGGTTGTGTGTATATACATATGTGAACAATATATACATATACACCACATATATACAAATCTGTGCTGTATACACACATGTGTGTACATACATACACACACATACATATAATTTCCTCTTTCAGCCAGTCTGATCAACATGAGGTTCAAGCTTGCTTAGCACCACTCCCATTTTCCTGTACACTTTAAAAGTTCTTCCTTGTGTATTTCTTTTATAGAAGAAAAATACCCCCATTATATCTCTCCTCCCATTATCCCTCTTTCCCTCCCTTTTGTGTTTTTTTTTCTTTTGGAGATCATCTCAACATAGTAGACACATATTCATGCCCTTTATCAATATAGCCTCCTTCTAACTGCCTTAATAATGATAAAATTATTTCCATATAGGAATAAAAACAGTTTCACCTTATTGCATTCCTTATGATTCTTTTATGTTTACTTTTTAAGCTGCTCTTGAGCCTTCTTTCTGAATTTCAGATTTTCTATTCCACTCTGACTTTTGCATCATGAATGCTTGGTAGCCCTTTATTCCATTAAATCTCCATTTATTTTCTCTTGTAGGATTATACTCAGTTTTTCAGAGTACTTTATTCTTGGTTGTGATCCTAGTACTTTACCTTCTGGAATATCATATCCCAAGACCACCACTTCTTTAACATTGAAGCTGCTAAATCTTGCATGATCTTGACTGTGGTTCCATGATATGTAAAATGTTTCTGACTGCTTGTAATATTTTCTCCTTAAGATATGAGCTCTGTAATTTGATTATAATGTTAAACAAAGTTTACATTTGGGGATTTCTTTTGGGAGTTACATTGTGAAAATTCCTAAGTCTGATGAAGAGAAAGAAACAGTGAAGTCTCCAAGCTATAGAAATCTAGGTTTATTGAGAGAGAGAGAGAGAGAGAGAGAGAGAGAGAGAGAGAGAGAGAGAGAGAGAGAGAGAGATATCCTGTCTCAGACCTAAAGACCCCAAACCTCTCCAAAATAAGCTTTTTATACTCAACCAGGGCTAGCAAGTATTCACACCTTACTATTTTTGGAGCAACTCCTCCCAAATATACACAAGTTCTATCTGCTGGTGTAGAGAAACCCTGGTTCCATTTCACTGTTGTAGACATGTGTCCTTGACCTCATTTAATTTCTCATGCTCATTGATCCAATCTGATCAGGAGGTACTTTCAAAGGTACAGTCCTAGTCTCAGATGGTACTGTCCTAGTCTCTTAATCTTTCAGTTGTGTCTTGGTCACTTTCTCTGAATCTGATCGGTTTCTTCAGCTTAAAAGATACTATTTTTAGTACCTTGGTTAACCAAAATAAACACATGTTAACAAAAATAAACACAGTTATTATAACCAAAGAAACAAGTTTACAATAAAGTTGATACATGAGAGCATAAATCTAATAGATATAAGCCACTAAAGAATATTCAAAGCACAGAAGAACAAGTTATATAATAGCAGTGTCTTAAGAAACTAGAGAATATTTACATATGTTGAATCACCATTTGTATCATTGATATCTAAGGGTTTGGGGAAAATCTCATTCACAGGTATTCAATGAATTCTTTCAATAACTATTTTGCCTTCTGGATCTAAGATCCCAGGGCAGTTTTCTTTTATAAATTCTTGAAATATGATGTCTATGCTCTTTTTCTTTGATCATGGCTTTCAAGAAGTCTCACAATTCTTAAATTATCTCTCCTTGTTCTCTTCTTCAGGTAAGTTGTTTTTCCAATGAGATAGTTCATATTTTCTTCTATTTTCTTTTTTATGTTTTTACTTTGTTTTATTTCTTGATGTCTCATGGAGTCATTAACTTCCACTTGCCCAGTTCCAATATTTAAGGAATTTTTTTTTCACTGAACTTGTGTACCTCTTTTTCCATTTGGCCAATTCTAGATTTTTTTTTAAGGAATTCTTTCTTCAGTGACTTTCTGTGCCTCTTTTCTTTTTGGCTCTGTATCTTTTATAAAAAGTTCTTTCTGGGTGAAGTGGATAGAGTAGTGGCCCTAGATTCAGGAGTACCTGAGTTCAAATCCAGCCCCAGACACTTAACACTTACTAGCTGTGTGACCCTGGGCAAGTGGTTTAACCCCAATTGCCTCATTAACTTTAAAAAAAAGTTCTTTCTTCAGTGAATTTTTGTGCCTCTTTTGCCATTAGGCAAATTCTGTTTTTTAAGATGTAATTTTCTTCTGTATTTTTGTGCTTCTTTTTCCAAGTTGTTAATTCACTTTAATATTTTTCTTGTATTACTGACATTTCTTTCCCCTATTATTCCACTAGCACTCATCTCTTTCTTTACTGCTTCTTTGAATTATCATTGCACTTGAGTCTAATTTGCATTTGTTTTTGTGGCTTTGCTTGTAGATGTTTTCACATTGTTATCTTCTTCTGAGTTTGTATCTTATTCTTACCTGCCACCAGGTAAAATCAAGTTCTTTTTTGTTGCTACTTGCTCATGTTTCCAGTCTTGTTCTTGACTTTGAACTTTATGTTAAAGTTGTGCTCTGCTCACTTGGGGCTGGGGAGACAGTGTGCTAAGCTTAAGTGTGTGTGTGTGTGTGTGTGTGTGTGTGTGTGTGTGTTACTGCTTGTAAAGCCAGTTCTAGGTGTCTGCAAATTCTCCATGCTTTCAAGGTAGTGTTATCTATAGAGAGGTATAATCCTTATTCTATTTTCTGGTCTTTACTGGGAAGTGCTCCTGCTTCCTTTCAGCCACAAGTGCTAGCACTTCTATTGGTCCTGGAAATGTTCCTAGGTCCCTATCCTCTATTTCAAGCTCTGGGGTTCCTCTTGGCTTTTGAACTGTGACCACAGTCTCTACTCTCTTGTGACTGATAACAAGTACTCCTCTCCACCCTCTAACTGTGACCTAGAACTGCTTATGGGCAATCAAGTTGCTAATCAGCATCAGATGCATACAGGGCTAGAAATCTAGAAATCCATGCCTGTGATCTCTTTGTGACCAGTTGTTTAATCTCCTTATGGTCTCTTGCCTGAGAGTTCCTTAAACTGTTGCTGATGTTATTGGTGCAGCTGCCTCCAAGGCCAACCACTGCTTGCTGCTGCTATATTCTGAGCTATTTCCATCTTAATGTCACAGACCTCTGCTGCTACCTCCTAAGTTGTCTTAGATTGGAAACATATCTCACTTTGACTTCTTCTTGGTTCTGCTTCTCCAAAATTTGATTTAAGGAGTTATTTTAAAATTGCTTGAAAAAGAATGTTGGGAGAGTTTAGCTGGGTTGCTGCCAATGCTCGCTCATTTCCATACCATATTCCCTTTAAATAAACCAGCCACTCTAGCCAAATTAATAGCTATGTGACCCTGATGAAGTCACTTTTACCTTGTTTGCCTCAGTTTCTTCATCAGTAAAATGAGCTAGAGAAGGAAATAGCAAACCATTCCAGTATCATTTCCATGAAAACTCCAAACAGAGTAATGAAGAGTCAGATACAATAAAAAATGATTTGACAATGACCGGCTAAATTGAAGCTTGTTTCTAAAACATGCCAGGCAAAAATCCCATATCTATATTTTAATGATTGCTTGATGTTATTTTTCTCATTTGAGCATAGCTTATTGCTATTATACTTTCAAAGTCTTGCTCACTTCCTATATTCCTTAGTTATTTTCTCCCAAATACAACTTAAGAATGATATACTTTTCTTTGGATTTCTCTCACAGCTAAAATTAATATAATATTTTAGTGATTTTTATATGGAATAAGAGTTATTTTATGAATGTATCTCTTTTTTCTTTCTTTTTTTTTTTTGCAGGGCAATGAGGTTTAAGTGACTTGCCCAGGGTCACACAGCTAGTAAGTGTCAAGGTCTGAGGCCGGATTTGAACTCAGGTCCTCCTGAATCCAAGGCTGGTGCTTTATATACTGTACCACCTAGCTGCACCTGGCATCCATGTATCTTATAATCATAATTAATGCCCTCTCTCCAAAAGTTTTGCTATATTGGTTACATGACAAATAATAAGTGTATATGAATGTGAGTATATAGGAATACATGCATATATGTATATGTATGAGTATATATACACATACATATATGTATACATACATATGTGTTTGCCTGTGTATTCCTATTATCCCCTGGTGATATGTCTATTGAGATATTGAGAGCACAACTTGATTCTTTATCTCTGGGTTAGCACTGAGCCTGGTCCAGGTCTGGCTTTTAATATATGCTTGTTGATTATGTGATTGATAGATTATTTATTAAACTCCTAGAGGATAAAAACTGCTCCTTGTACTTCTTTGTAACCTTCATAGCAGTATAAACTAGGTGCTCAGTACATGTTTTGATCTATTCTCCCTTCAAATATACTTATATCTACTTGTAACACTGAAGGCCCTTATTTAAGTGTTGTTGCTTAAGGGAAAAATATTAAACTTGTGTCTATGTGATATTGGGCAAGATTTTATTCCTAGAAGTGTGATGTGATTTAAAAAAAAAAAGCAGAGTCGGGGGCAGCTAGATGGCGCAGTGGTTAAAGCGCTGGCCCTGGATTCAGCAGTACCTGAGTTCAAATCCGGCCTCAGACACTTGACACTTACTAGCTGTGTGACCCTGGGCAAGTCACTTAACCCCCATTGTCCTGCAAAAAAAAAAAAAAAAAAAAAAAAAAACAGAGTCTTAGTTTTAGAAAGGACATTAGAGGCCATTTGCTTCAACTCTTACCTGAATAAAACAAGTACCTCTATGAGTGGTCATCTAGCTTTGTGTGAAGACTTCCAAGAAGGAAGACTTCATGACATACAAAGGCAATCTATTCTACTTTGGGACAACTCTGATTATTACGGAATTATTTCTTTTTTTTTTCATAAAAGTATTTTATTATTTTTCATTTACATGTGAGGATATTTTTCAAGATTTGTTTTCATAGGAATTTTACTTACAAATTTTTCTCCCACCGTCCCTTTTCTCCCTCCTCCCCAATATGAAAGGAATCTGATGTAATTTAGATATGTATGATCACATTAAACGTATTTCTGCCTTAGTCATATTGTGAAAGAAGAATCAGAACACAAGGGAAAAACTTCACAAAAGAAGGAAAAAAGATGGCCCAAAAGTAGAAACAGTATGATTCAATCTACATTCATAATCCACAATTCTTTTTTTTCCTGGATGTTGAAATTGGCTATTATGACAAAAATGGAAAATAATAAATGTTGGAGAAGCTGTGGTAAAATTGGAACACTAATGCATTGTTGGTGGAGCTGTGATCTAATCCAACCATTCTGGATAGAAAATTTGGAACTATGCCTAAAGGTCTATGGGACTGTTCATACCCTTGTACCCAGTGGTACCACTGCTAGGTCTCTTTGGGATACCCAAAGAGATCATAAAAGAGGAAAAGGACCCACATGTACAAAAATATTTATGGTAGCTCTCTTTGGGGTGGCAAAGAATTTAAAATTGAGGGCATGCCCATCAATTGGGGAATCTTTGAACAAGTGGTGGGATATAAATGTTATGGAATACTATTGTGCTGTAAGAAATGATAAGCAGGAGGATTTCAGAAAAACCTGGAAAGACTTAAGTGGACTGATGCTGAATAAAGTGAGCAAAGTCTCCAAGCCAAAGAAAATAGGTTTATTGAGAGAGCGATCCTGTCTCCCAATAAAGCTGGTCTCAGGTCTAGGACCCAAAGACCTTGAGCCTCAGGATCCAGAGATACTTAAAGTCATATAGTCCTCAAGATTAAAGTATTATTAGATATTTCTGTAATAAGGAAATATTTAGCCATGTCTTATCTACTGGTACCTGTGGGGACCAATTTTTAATTGGGGAGTGTTACCTAAGCAACTCGCTGCAATATTGGGGCAAGGAAGGAGACCAGCAGCCTCCCTCAAAACAGAGCAGGATTTATTTAACAAGAACGAACTAAAAAAAAAAACACAAACAGGATCAGTAGGATCAAGGGCAAGGAAATAAAATGGGGAAAGGGAAATTATACAACCTGAATAACACCACCACCCAGGAATTAGCTGAGAATACACAGCAGTGTTCTGTCGCCTTCCAGCTAGATTGGCAAATCTCCTCCCTTCTCCCCAGCAGACCCCAGACAGCCCCCAGCCAATTGGCTGGCTGCTCTGACAGTCACATGACTGCCCTCACTAGGCTTCCAATCATTATAATTTTGTCAGGCCCATGTAGGTGTTGGCGAGTGGTGATGATGTGAGGTGTCAGCGCCATGGCAATGGCTACAACCAGTGGCTTGAGCACCATGCTGTTTGTAGAGTCCCAGAGGCCAGTGTGTGCACTGAGGTTTTTTTAAAAAAAATTCTAGCCAAAAGATGGGGTCATAAAAACTTCATATAATAATTCTTTACATCCCCAATATCATTGTTGCTAAGTAACATGGATTGAAACATACAGAACTGCAATATCATATCTCACATTGTGAAAAGAGAAAACCCAACTGTGGATTAAGAAGTGGCCATCTGTGGCAAACTGTCATGGGGGAAATGGGGTAGGAGGTTTGGGTAGGGGTAGGGGCAAGGATAGGGGTTTGGGGTCCTTAAGAATTCCTTTTTAAAGAATTACACACTCTTGCACACAAAAGCAGTTAGAATAGTTTATTTCAGGGCTGAGGAAGGGAAAGGGAAGGGAAGGGAAACCATGAAGGAAGTCCTTGAACTTCTCATGGGGAGAAAGGCATGGCACAGAGAGAGTGGCTGTGAGATACCAATCTCCTCAAACAGGAGACAGGAAAGTACTTTTATAGAGGATGGATGGGGGTGACCATTTGACTGTGGAAAATTCCTTTAGTGAGGGAGGACCATCCCCCAATGGTGGTGGCTGGAGGAATTGGGTGAGGGGTGGCTGCAGATCCCTCAAGCCATCTCAGGACACAGAGGACTAAAATGAAGGGTGGGGGTCACAGAGCCAGCTCAATCTAATCTGGTTCCACTTATCTCTCTAGGCGTGTCTGTCCTCTGGCTTACTTTCTCAAGAAGGTTCTTTGATGAACCCCAGAGAACTCCTGGGGTGTTATGGGCCCATAACAAAACTATCCCAAATTTGTGACACTTTTAGGACATTTGAAGGGGTGTAGATGCCTTAATCAGGTCAATCTGATTGCTTTACATTTTATTTTAGCAGTTCTGATTGTTCCATAGCAACTCCAGAGTTGCTCTTTTGGGTATCTGACCTTTATCCTAATTGGTCCATCCTAACCACAAACTTGTATAGGAGGATGTTTTTAATGTATGAGAGGACAAGTTGATCCAAACATTTGCAACTTGTCTTAAATCACCATCATCTACAGAAGTTTGAATCACATATATTGGCAAGGAATAACTTAAATTATATAGAGAAGTAAGTAATGGCTAAAAACTCATTCACTATTCATATTGTCCTTCTGCTTGTTTGGTTTCCTTAATTGGGAATTTGAGTCAGGGCCAGCCAGATTCCTTGTAATTCTGTGATCCATGGAACTTCTGACCTGTTGGGGGAGGGGGTATGGCTAGCTCCCCAAAGACTTGGGGGTTCACCTGAATCTTGTAAAATAAAAAGCTTTATCAGGAGAGAGGAATATATGGCCTGGAGACAGAATCACTATGGAATATCTGTCTCTCTCCAGCAAGAGAAGACCTGGTCTTTTGCATGTTTACAAAACAAAGGGGAGGAAATTACAAAGCAATAGGAAATGCATAAACTAGGAAGGGCAAGAGGACTGGGAGGGGAACTTTGAATAATGGGGTATCAGTAGGATATGCAGCATCCATCCATATCCTGCATATCCCCTTGTAGACCTGCTGCTCTGCCACACCTTATTCCTGAGGTGGGAGACAGAGCTATTTTTTTCTTGGGAAAGTTTAAGGATTCCTTGGGGGTTGGAATCCTTTGGATTTCTTGGGGTCCCACTACCCTTATATAAGGAAGGGAAGCCTTGTTTGTCCTGGATGTATAATCTAAAAACCTTGCCATTGCTTTGTCTGTACACCAATGCTGTATTTTTTAGGGACTTCAAAGGTAGATCAAGCCAGTTGCAAGCCAGTATCTCACAGCCACTCTCTCTGTTCCATGCCTTTCTCCCCATGAGAAGTTCACTAAGCAATCTTGTCTGGGGTATAGAATGAACATTGCTCTCACACTGAGCTTTGCTGACCCTACAACCCTGGATTGAAATTAGAGAGAAACGGTTGTAGTGTCCAGTTATTTCTGCTTCTCCCCTTGTGTGAATTTCCTTTTGCTTCCATGGGCCACACAACTAGAGCCTCTAGGTTTCCCTGGCTGATGACTCCTTTGCAAGCTGCAAGGTTTCTGTCTGCTGTGTTCTCCTTGCCTAGTGACTGAAGGCTTCTGGATGTCTCTCTGCATGTAGTTGTGCTGGAAAAATATGCAATGAAATCTCTTCTGTATTTCTTTATCATTAGTGGATCTAGTATTCTTTTTTCATTTTTTACAAAATACTTGTAAGGGGACAGCTAGGTGGTGCAGTGGATAGAGCACTGGCCCTGGAGTCAGGAGTACCTGAGTTCAAATACAGACTCAGACACTTAATACTTGCTAGCTGTGTGACCCTGGGCAAGTCACTTAACCCCAATTGCCTCACTAAAAAAAAAAATACTTGTAAGGAAGCAGGGCTGTTTTGCTTGTGAGAACTAAACCATCTTGCCAAAATTCTCCAATCCAATAGATAAGTATTTATAAAGCATCTATTATATTATTAATAGAATCCCTCAGTGTAATGCAGTGTCCCTGAGGGCTTAGACTAATTCATATTTACATTATTTCCCTAAGGCAAGAATACTGGTTTTGACCTAATGGGTTAAATATTTGTTGAATTGATTTATTTTATAGGCAAGGAAACAAACCCAAAGATATAAAGTTGATATGGGGAGAGCCGATAGGAGAAAGCACGTGGGTCCTTAGGATTCCTCTGTAAAGAATTACACTCTCGCACAAGACCTAATCAGGAATAAGAGAACAGGTTTATTGGGGTACAAGAGAAACCGGCCGGGAGGAAGGGTTTGCCAGAACAAAACGCTTCCCCCCAACTGACTTGTGGGGTGCCATTTTATAGGGTTTCGATGAGGGGTGGGTAAGAGTCTCTTATTGGGTGAGGGGCTGGTGGTCTTCCCGCGTTGCGCTGTGGTAGGAAGAATCCCTCGTGAGAGATCTGGTGGTGGGTGTCAACTTTGTCCTGATGGGTCTAAGCAGTCTGCTGATGGGCGGTTCCAGGTGGTCTTCTCCTGGATTACCTCATCCAGATGCTTAGGAGGACTGGAATGTGGGGTGATGGTCCTGGAGCATGCTCAGTTCAATCTGTGCCGCTTATCTCCGTTAGGTGAGTGTGTGTGTCCTTGATTGTGTTCAAGGAGAGGCCTACTTGATTTCAAGGGAAAACCCCTGAGGTTTCAAGGAAAAGGTTCCTTGAACCCCCCAGAGAATTGTTGGGGTGACCGGGGCCCATAATCCTCCCATGACAAAGTGATGTGTCCAAGATTGTAAAGCCAATAAGCAGGAGAATGTGGACTTGAGCACTGCCATTTATTGTTAGAATTCCTAAAATATTTCTGTTAACACCAGAGGAACTCTTCCATTTGTTAACTGAGTAAATGACATGGAGTGGTGGTTAGTAAAAGACAAGTTAGATATCTTGTTCAAGTATCTCACACCCTCTCAGTAAAAATAAATGATTTAATATCCCCATCCCCAAGAAGTGAATTATTATAAGCTCTATGTCATATGAAAGTACTAAACATCTATGGTATTTGTTAAAGATGGTAGCAGGAAAATGAGTAACCATTTAGCCATTCAGATACAAATCTAAATTCCATGCTAAGATTTATAATAAAACTAATTCTTTTTTATGGAGACTGCAGTTAGAAAATATGTTTCTGAGAAGATACTTGTTTAATAGAAATAGAGGGAAATTCTACTACTTAATATCATTGTAAATATATCTAAAATGTACTTATCATACACTTTATTTTCTAATTACCATCACTTGGACTTGGACCTTAGAAAAGTCCAGAAAAGTAGAATCATTGCTCAGTGATAGGAAATTTAATAGCTTGCCTTCATTTGAACCAGAAAATATAGTCAAGCCAATCAGGTTTCCTTGTTCTTTCATCTTCATTAACTCAATAGAAATCTAGTGAACTCAATTTAAAACAGTGACTGACTGATGCCCCTGAGTTCAATTATAAAGCATGTCCCAAAGTCATCATCTTGACAGATATGTACAAATCAATATTGTCAGTGCTTTGTGAGTTGTGAGTCATTCTGGATGGAGGAAAAATGCTATTGACCAAAATCCATTTGCATGGTACTTCTGATGAAAGCTCATTAATAGTCTCACAGGTGTGTGAAAATTGGGGCCCCCCCCCAAAGGCTGTTTGAAGTTGTCTGGGGAACAATTAATGTCTGGGAGAGAATTTCAGCTGGGAGAAAGGTGCTTACTAATGGCTCCTTTCCTCCCCCTCCCCGGCAATCAGGATCACATGATGAGAGAGACCCAAGGCTGGTCACAGGGGGAAGGAGTTTAGAGGGCTGCCCCTTTGACTATCCTGCATTCCAATTGGCTAGCATTTGGCACCAGTGTCTTGGCACAAAAATTGTAACTGAGGAAGAAGGGAGTTGCCAGCCGGGTTAAGAGATAAAAGGGCTCCCTAGTCCCACGCTTGCTGCCATTTTCATTAGGGAGCTGGCCCATTCATGTGCTAATGTATAAAGACCTTTGATATTTCTCTAACACTGAGTCCCAGAAATTTTTAAATGGGGTTTCTCACATAGGCCTTAATTCATCAATGTTATTTTTTCATCTCTGTTCACTAATAAGGCACAAGAGGATCATTTTATAACTCTCAGGCAGCGCACTTTAAAAAAAAACAAAAAGCATGGAAGTTGCAGGTAATAGCTATAGATAGGTTCAAATTGCTGTTATTAAACACACCAAATGGGTGACCATTGACAAATCTTTTAAAATCCCTGAACCTCAATTTCCTCATCTATAAATTTAAGATAATTCTTACACTATCTACTTCCACAGAAGTATTGCTAAGAACCTGGTAAATTCTTAAATGTTATTGTATCAGTCCATTGTAGCTATTTGGTTGGGGGGTCGGGGGGGACTTAGAAGCTTTCAGAGAAGAAGTAAATGAAGCATTGCTGCTAAAAGTAATTGAATATCTTTAGGGTATATTTTAACTCTAAAAAGGGGAAACCTTCAATTGAAACCCAAATATGAGACACCAGTCAGTGAGAAAGTGCAATCAGTGGTAATCAAGGGCATGGATGTGGAATGAAGAATGAACCAGAAAAGAGTAAAGACAGAAGATAAGACAAAAGATCAATTATGAGCCCAGCCTGAGAGTTGGGAGAAGGGCAGAAAATGAAGGATACATTGAAGAAGGTTGAAGCAATCTTAGATGTAACAATTTTCTACTAAAGAAGGCAGGAGGGCTACAGTTGGTGTACTTTTCTAGAAAAGCAGCTATTAGTCCATTAAATGTAACTTTAGCATTCTTTTAAATTGCTCTGCCAGTGGAAAAAAATAGCTTTTCTGTGCTAGAACTTGAAGAAGGCACTATATTTGTGTTTTGTCAAACTCACCATACTGTTTTGATTTCAGGGATATTGAGGTTCTTCATTTAACTCACTTCAGGGAAGTTCAGGGCAACTAGATGATGCAGTATAAAAAGCATTGGGCCTACAGGCAGAAACACCTCAGTTCAGATGTGATCTTGGACACACGCTAGCTGTGCCCTTGGCAAGTTACTTGATTACTAAGTCTAGTATGAAAGACCCCTGCCCTCAAGAAGAAAGGAGAAGTTAGCAAAAGGAGGCTTGTCCAAAGCAGAAGCAGCCTGTCACAGCAAAGCCTGGGTTCAAAAGACTAGATTCTTTATTTTTAATATATTTTTTTGTGGGGCAGTGAGGGTTAGTGACTTGCCCAAGGTCACATAGCTAGTACGTGTTAAGTGTCTGAGGCCGGATTTGAACTCAGGTTCTACTGAATCCAGGGCCGGTGCTTTATCTGCTGTGCCACCTAGCTGCTCCCCAAATGACTAGATTCTAAATTACCCTAAATATTATGAATATATTTCATTTTCTCAACTTTAGCCTGTGGGTAAAACTCTTCACTGTGATAGGATAAAGGATAAAGCATTGAAATGATGAATGTCCTAACAGATTTGTTATTTGGAATTCATAAATTAACTTGTCATCTGGCATTCAATGTTTCTTCTTGTATAGTCAAAATAATTGTCATGGAACTACATCTGCTTATTTTTACAAGATATAATGTATTTCATAATGGGACAGTTTCACCCCAACATACAAAACATTCTCTGGCAAGAAATGTACAAGAGAACAGGAAAAAATTAATGTGGGCCAGAGATAGCATAGAATAATGAAAAGGGTCCCGTACTTACTTTTAGGAGGAGCTGTGAGATCAAATCCCTGTTGCTATTCTGTGACCACAGATAGATGACTAAAGCCCTCTAAGGTTCAGTTGCCACCTCTGTGAAATGAGAATAATTATATTTGTACTACCTGCTTACCAGGGTTGTTTTGCAGAAAGCATTTGTTGAACCTTAGAGCACAATGAAAAAATGTGAGTGATCATTAATTACTATTTAATTACCATTCCAAGTCCATTAATTATCTAAAAGAAATATCTAAACCTCAGTTCCTAACTTCTTAGCATGGGAGAAGCTGAGCCATATTGGAAGACTCAGATGCTCAACTGGATGTAAAATTCCTTTAGGGCAGAAAATACATCTTATGCTTCTTTTCTATTATATTGGATCCCCACCCTCTATATATCCCCCTTAAACCACACCAAAGAAAAGCTATTCTTTATTGGAAGACCATTTTAAAGAATGTAAAACTTCCATTTACTTTGGTTCATACCTAATTCTTCTAC
The DNA here is from genome assembly GCF_019393635.1 of Dromiciops gliroides. NCBI lineage: Eukaryota > Metazoa > Chordata > Mammalia > Microbiotheria > Microbiotheriidae > Dromiciops > Dromiciops gliroides. Next base: position 196,233,896 of record NC_057866.1, on the reverse strand, counting down.
TTAAAACAAACAAACAAACAAAAAACAAAAAACTCTACTCAGATGTTCATTATGGTGCAAAGAGTTTCCAAAAGCTGTGTCAAGTGGCTTAAGCTCTGGTAGGTTCAATGAAGTTACAATGTCTTTAGAAATAGTAGCAACACACATTAGTTTTCTCAGGTACAGTCTGTCTAAGTAGAGTGAGGTTTATCACCATAAAATTGGCTGATATATTATTAATTCTTTAAACATGGTGACCCAAAAAGCATAAAAACAAAAAGTGGGCCTTGTGTAATGTTCCCCTCTCAGTTAGTTGATGACCACACCAGAAAAGTTAGTAGTAGAGGCTGAGAATTATACAGTCCTTAAACCATCTTAACTAATAATTTAGCTTTTATTACTCTTTAATATCTTTAATACATGACCTTTGTTCAATAGTTAATACATTCAAACAACATCAATAAATCACTATTTATTACCTACTATGTTCCAGTCACTGTTAGGTGATGAAGATATAAATGCTTATATTTTCATATAAAACGAACCAGAAGGCAATGAAGGCCCTGTAAAATACAGATTAGATAAGTTATCCTTGGAGAGGAAAATTTTAAAATGGGGAGAGATGATTTCATCCCACATTTAAAGGTAATAAGAAAAAATCATTTCCTGCTACATATGGTCACCTTACATTTGGAATATGCATGATAAGCTTAAATTTAGATAATCATAAATACGTTTATATAACACCATTTGTTTGAGACTATTGACAGAGAAATTGTATTAAGAACTAGACAATTTTCTCCACAATCAAATCAAACTATGTCTTGATTGTTTTAGCACAGAAGAGGAGAGTGAAAAATGTATTAGAAAACATGTTTAAAAATTATGAATAGAGGGAGATAGAAGGCTTTACTTTGTAGACCTCTCAGAATTCAAAGACTAAAGGATGACGAATATTTTTAAGAAAGTTTGGAAGGTGCTGGATATGGTAATCACCAAACAATAACACACAAGAAAGGGAAATTAACTATATATTAATAGAAAGGAAGCATATATGAAAACATAGTACAGTGGAATAATCATTGCCTCTGAATAAGATCACCTAGGTTCAAATCCTGCCTTTTATTAATCCTGCCTTTGTGACTTTTAATCAATCACTTAACTTCTGTAGTCCTCAGTTTCCACCTCTGTAAATTGTGGATGTTGGACTATGTAACTTGTGAATTTCTTACTAGATTTAAATCTAAGACAACATGACTGCTTACAAATTTGGTTAACATTTCCTACATGAGGATACCTCTGGAATCACCTGTGTGTTGTCAGACTGGTTTAACCAAGGTCAAAATCAATCACGTATCAAAAATAAGATATTCTGCATACAATTACAATTATTCTAATCCGAGCTATTTAAATAAGATGTTGACTCTGAAAATGGGGGAAAATAATTAGAACGACAACAACAACAAAAGTATTGGCATTTCTGGGGGCACCTATGTGGTGCAGTGGATAAAGCAATCAGCCCTGGATGCAAGAGGACCTGAATTCAAATTTGGCCTCAAGCACTTGACATTTACTAGCTGCATGCCTCTGGGCAAGTCATTTAACCTTCATTGACCTGCACAAAAAAAAAAAAAAGAGTTGGCATTTCCACCAGACTTTAAGCTTTGAAAAGTACTCTACAGGCAATGACTCAGGGGATCTACACAGGGAACTTGTATGGCAGGTACTAAAGATATCTGTATGTAAAATTTATCAAAGTAGCTGAAGCTCAGAAATGTTAAGTAGAATGTCCATAGACAGCTAGGCAACATCAGAGCTCATATTCTAACCCAGATTTCACTTACCCCAAGTCTAGCTTTGTTCCTACTCTATCACACTGATTGCCATCATTTCTTAATAACATTTGACAGTGGTAACAAATTGATGGCAAGAAATACCTCAGAAATGATATTCTGAAAAAAAAATAACCATTAATCTATATGTCTACTCTCTATAAAATTTTCATATTTCATAATAAAATAAAATTTTATATAAGAGCAAAAAATTGATAATTATTAATAATTCTGAGGGAGAAAAAAAGTATTTACATTTTTCTTAGTTCCCTTGTATACTTGACCTTTTGTTCTTCCAGATGAATTTTGTTGTTATTTTTTCTATCTCTATAAAATAATTTTGGGTAGTTTTATTGATATGGCACTGAATAAGTAAATTAATTTATGTAGAATTTTCCTTTTTATTATACATATATACCTCTCTCTTTCTCCATATACTCTCAAATACATCTGTGATTTGGTCAATTTAAAGATTCTCTACCCACCCATCCATTCCTGCCCATTCTGTTTAAGTCCTATCCATGCCCACCTTTAAGATCACCAAAATGAGGGCTAGCTAGGTGGCGCAGTAGATTGAGCACCGGCCCTGGAGTCAGGAGTACCTGAGTTCAAATCTGGCCCCAGACACTTAACACTTACTAGCTGTGTGACCCTGGGCAAGTCACTTATCCCCAATTGCCTCACTAAAAAAAAAAAATCACCAAAATGGGGCCATCCATTTTTTCCAGAGCAGATTATACCAAAGGTACATCCCAACTATTCAACTCAACTTTATCACATGATGAGCTCAACTTCTTTATTTCTTACACTTTACCCTCCTGACATGTAACTTGACATTTTAAAATTTCTTATGCCTTGCTCATGGCCACCATGTATAGCACAATTTCTTTTACATGATTTACTGTTTTGTGGTTTTCTTGGCAAAGGAACTGGAGTAGTTTGCCACTTGCTTCTTGAGCTCTTTTTCCAGATGAGGAAACTGAGGCAAACAGGGCTGCATGATGCTCATTTTTAAAATTACTTGGTAATTGTTGTGTTCCATGACTCACACATAAACAGAGTAGAATAGTGTAGTGTAAGAATACTGGGGGGCAGCTAGGTGGTGCAGTGGATAGAGTACCGGCTCTGTAGTCAGGAGGACCTGAGTTCAAATCTGGATTCAGACACTTAACACTTACTAGCTGTGTGACCCTGGGCAAGTCACTTAACCCCCACTTTTTCACCAAAAAAAAAAAAACTGGGATGAAAGCCAAAAAGACCTGAGCTGAAATGCTGTCCTGACTCTTATTTACTATCTATGCGTTCTAGGGCTAGTCACAATTTCTATGTGCCTCAGACAACTCCCTAGGATTTGCTTCCTAAAGTACGAGGTAGTTCTCTTGCTGGCAGTTCCTTACTGCTAGTAAAAACATCATAGATACAGTATATAATAGAGACAGGTATATCCTTGCTCTCTATATAGATAGGTGTAGATATACTTTTAAGCCATTAGCTTAAAAGCATAATAAGGCTCACCAAAATAACACCAGTTAGAGATCTTAGATTTAGAGAAAAGAATAACATTTTCAGATAATTGTGGTCTGTGTGTTCCTCATTTTCCTACCTTCTAGCCCCTCCTACACATATACCTATATTTAAAAGACTGGCCACTTCATAAGTGCAGATACTCCCTGCCACGAATACAGGTCACAGCTGGACACATTAGTAATCTTCATTAGTTAGTGTGGCTGAAAAAAAATATTATCTCATGGGGTTGCCTTTCTGCTAAGGGGCTTCTGTGATCCTACCTATAGTGGTGTCAGATAACAAACACACATGGTCCACTGGCAGGCAGAACTTTATTTAAATCTGTTCTGGCTAGATAGAACCTACCAGAGTTTGCACTCTGCTTGCATAATCTTCAAGAATCCAAGGTCACCGTCATACCACAATGAGACATTAGAATGGAGCGTGTCATGGTTTGTGTATGTGTGTATTTCTATTTATCTGCAAATACATATTCATATGTTTACAGACTATAGCCTGATAAGATACATTTGTATCTGTACATATATGTATATGTACATGTAATATCTACCATTAAAAGAAATATCCCTTCATTGATATTTTACCTAGATCATAAGCATCCAGATGAACAGTAAAACATGCAGCCATAAAAGTGTTTCCTAAGATCAAATAAATTGAAATCATGTGTAGATAAAATATTTCTAGAAACATTGAGGACAATAACAACAAAGAGAACCATGTACCCCCTCCTCTACTTGGCTATTCAATTTCTTTCATTACTGTGGAATACATTTGACAATATGGTCATATTTAATTAGCCCATATTAACATAACACACATTTAACTTTGCAAGAATAATACCATTCCTAAGCAGGAGGCATTTTATTCCAAGAGAACATGATTGAAATGTAATCCATTTGTGCATGAAAGCAATAATACATGGAGTTAGGTGATATAGCCACAAACAGCACAAAAGGTCTGGAAATAGCATTTGGCCCTTGAAAGCTACAGTACAGTTCTTTCATGGAAAGAAAGGCAAGTCAACCTCTTCAATCACATCTACAAATAGAGACAGGAATAATCAGTAATGTTCTCAAAAAAAGGGGCCTTGAGTGAGAACAGTTACATGAAATTGATTAACAATTATTACCCCTTTGGGGGTACCAGACCTGGATTCAGGAGTCCCTGAGTTCAAATCTGGGTTCAGACACTTTTCACAACTAGATGTGTGACCTTGAGCAAATCACTTTGCCCTCATTGCCCTCCCAAAAGAAAAGGTTTAAAAAATTATTATCCCTTTTTAGTATTAATCAATAGTATTGTTTTTATTATATTTATTAATATTTTATTATATTTATTATATTATCGTATTTATTGCTGACTACCTTGTAGCACTTTAAGACTTGCAAAGTTCTTTACCATACACTATGACAATTGATTTTGCCAATCATTTTGTGCCACAGGTACTGTAGAAATGTGTTTTATAGGAGTAACAGGCTCAGATTCAGATACTTGTCCCCACTGATATACCTTGTAAACATCATAGAGAGGGATCAAGCAAGGCTCTTCACCTGATCTCTAGCATTTTTCTCCACATGGTCTTTGAAAAGTGTTGCAATTAGATTCAAAAGTCTTGATTTTGAATTGTGGCTACTTTACTTGCTTCCTGTGTGACCTTGGGTCCCAGAACAATTCTTGAGATAGATGACAATTAGGAAGTATTAAAAGGGAACAACAACTAGAGGTTACATAGCTACCTCTCCGCTCATTCACTGTTGCTGAATCTGCCATAGAATTTCTTGCCTGTGTAGTCAAAGATGAGTTTCTTCTCCCTGATACAGAAGGGTAATAGAATGTGACAGACCTCTTAAGCTTGTACAAAACTTACTTTGAATTTGCCAACTTTGAAGGAAAAATAGCATAAAGGAAAGGTGTTCTTAAAGATTCAGACTGATTCAAGTGTCAGAGAAGATGCAGCAAAATGATCCATACATGATCCAAAAGAACACTTTTTTTTTCAGAACTGAAAGGGAGGAAACATTTAAAAGGACAACTTAAGATTTTCCAATGAGGGAGGAGTATGTGCATAACGTTCATTAAAGAATAGACTTCCAGGGCAGCTAGGTGGTGCATGGATAGAGCACTGGCCCTGGAGTCAGGAGTACCTGAGTTCAAATCTGGCCTCAGACCCTTAACACAAACTTACTAGCTGTGTGACCCTGAGCAAGTCACTTAACCCCAGTTGCCTCACTAAAAAAAAAATTAGACTTCCCACGAATGAGATTAGTAGATGGAATTTCTGCCCCATGGTTCATAACTGACAAACCTTGTAAGTCATTCTTTGAAAATATATAAAGTAGGGGGCAGCTAGGTGGTGCAGTGGATATAGCACTCAGGAGAACCTGAGTTCAAATCTGACCTCAGACACTTGACACTTACTAGTTCTGTGACCCTGGGCAAGTTCCAACCCTCATTGCCCCACAATTTTTTTTTTTTAAATTAAAATATAAAGTGCTTTAATGAAAAGAGAAATGAGGATTTAGCATCAGAAGACTGGTTTAAGTCTGACCTCTCCCATGTCTTATCTGTGAGCTTCTAGGGAAATGACTTCATGTCTATGGACATCAGTTTCTTCACCTGTGCAATAATGGTGATTAACTAGATCAGGGATTCTTGACTTTTTTGTGCACCATAGACCCCTTTGAAAGTCTGGTATATGGGGCAGCTAGGTGGCATAGTGGATAGAGCAATGGCCCTGGATTCAGGAGGACCTGAGTTCAAATCTGGCCTCAGACACTTAACACTTACTAGCTGTGTGACCTGGACAAGTCACTTAACCCCAATTGCCTCACCAAAAAACAAACAAACAAAAAAAAGAGTTTGGTATGTGACAGTCTTCTCATAATAACTTTTTAATGAATAAATAAAATGCATGGAAATAAAGTTATACAAATTTAAAAGTTCACACACCCCAGGTTAAAAATGCATGGGCTAGATATACTACAAGATTAGGGCCTGGAATTGTTTATTTAATAGCTATCCTGAAGTCCAGATAAAGAAACACTTTCTACCAGTGCATGTCATCAATTTCTCTGTAACTTATATGCTTTGGGAAATGCCTAGAGCACTAAGATTAAGTGACTCACCCAGGGTCATAAAGTCAATAAGTGTCAGATGCCAGATCTCAGCACATTTTTTCCTGATTTCAAGGAAGGCTTTATATTCACCAAACCATACTACCTTTCTACAAGATCCAACAGCTCCAGAATCCCTTCTGAAACCTCTGACCAATTGGCAACTACTTTCATTTTCTTCTCTCAGGCTGAGATTTCATTTCAGTCTTCAAAATGAAAAAGCAGTTATCAGTTGAAAAAATAAGCAAAATTAATTTAGCCAAAATGAAAGAACATACATTTACGTGTGAAAAGAATAAAATAGATAAGTTTATTTACACACTTAGGCACATACTATACAAAGAGGGTCAGGCACTGAAGATATAATGGCTAAGTAAAATAGTCTCTGCTCTCCAGGAGCTTATTGGGGGAGTTGGGGGCATATTACATGTACAAAATTAAGTAAATAAAAATCAATGAGAGAGAGATATGAATAGCTACTAGAGATATGGATTAGGAAAGATTTCATGGAGGTGGCACCTAAGTTGTGCCTTTGAGGAAATAAAAGGATTCAGAGGCAGAAACAAAATAAGAGTCCATTCCAAGCATAAGGGAATGGTTTCTGTAGAAGAACAGAGGCAGAAGATGGAATGCTGAGTTCAGAGAACAACTAATGGTTCAATCCAACACACATGAGGAGCATATAAAGATGGAAATATTAAATGAAGATTGAAAGCTAGGTTAATGCCAGATATCGATGGGGAGATATTAAATGCCAGTCTAAGAAGTTTGTGCTTTAAGACAGGAGAGAGTCACTAAAGATTTCTGGGCAAAGTAATGATACGATTTCACTTTTAACTTAGGATGATGATTTGGGCAGCCATGTGAATAATGAATTAGAAAAAGAAAATAGGGTGCCCAGGTAGACCATTATTACAAGAGATTACAGGAAGGAGATACTGACCTGGAATAGGGTGGTAGTCCAATAAGTGGAGAGAAAAGGGTGGAAAATGAGAAATTTGCTAAGGGTAGAATCCATAAGATTTTATAAGGAATTAAATAGAATAATGTAGAATCAAGGCTCACTCTGAAATAACAAATATTTAAGGATGGGGGGAAAATAGATCCCTTGAGAAAAATGAAGAAAATCAGAAAAGGACCTTTATTTTGGACATGTTAAGACTGGGCTGCCAAATGAAAAAAATAATAAAAACTAGTATTTATTTAGTGCTTTACACTTTGTAAAACATTATATATATGTTAACACATTTGATCTTTACGACAACCATGTGAGGTAGAGGTTATTATCCATATTTTACATGCAAGGAAATTGAGACGCAAAAAAATTGTCTCAAAAAAATGAGGTGACTTTCCGTGTGTAACGTAGCTAGTAAATGTCTGAGGCAGGAATCAAAGTCAGGTCTTCCTTACTCTGTTACATCTTCTATCTCCTGGACCACCCAAGCTTCTATGTCTTGGTCAGTTTTTCTAGCTGGTCTATGACAATGTAGGTCTGGAATTACCATAGAGATTAAGGCTAGACATATGTAATTAGAAAGCCTTGTCCATAGAGATAATGACTGAATCTCTGAGAGCTGTTGTAATTATGAATATATGTAGGGAGAAGAGATGAGAGGGCCCAAGACAGAGTTCTAATGGGACCTCATGCTTAAAAAGATGCTTAATAATCCAGAAAAAGGTAACAAAGGAACAAACAAGCATCAGTAGAACCAGGAAAGCCAAGTGTCACATAAGTCAGGGGTGAACTATCTTTCAATTATTTTTTCAAGTAACTAGAACTAGCATTTGTGTGTTATTAGTTAAGTATCTAAAACAAAACAAAACATAAATTTCTTAGAACTGAACAGGATCTCAGAGTTAATAGACTCTAACACTTTCATTTTGTGCATGAAGGAATGAAGTCCCAGGGTAGTTAATCATAGACTAGTGATAGACCCAAGAATGATCTATATATATGTTTTATGTGTGAAAGGAATTTAATTGAATGTGTCATATTACTACAATAAGAACTGTTAAATTTCAAAAGACCCAGATATTAATTCACCAGATCAGCCAAAAATCAATGGAGATATTCTCAGTTAAGGTAATTTCAGAATACTGAGACTCTTCAGAATTTCTTTGCAATAACCTATCTTATTAATATATATTCAGAAGAGAAATTTATTTTGGGGGGAAGTCAGAGTCGCCATAGGCATTTGTGTGGATCCTGGGTATTAAGGACTATTTCAGAAGGACAATACTCACCATAAGTAAGTTATTAAATAATACATTAGAGGAGTTAATTTATATTTTACTATTAGCCACTTCTGAACATAAATTTTAAAAAAAACAGAATTAGGGAACAAGTGATAAAAGGGAAAAAGTAATGTATCTTGATGGGTAATGAGAAGCATACAAAAGGGTTATTTTTAATTTTCCAGAAAAAATGTTTTTTATTTCATTAATTACTAGTAATAGTTTAATGTCATTAAAAAAACAAAATAGCTTATATGATAATTTTGCATGAAAAAAGATAAATACTAAAAAAATTATACTAATTACTGAAAACCACCTCAAACTATCCATCAATAAACAAATATTTCCTAAGCATCTAGATGGTAAAAATTGAGTTAAGATCCCTGTGGTTCAAAATGTGTAGAATCTGTCCTATCAATATAAACCAGAGCTATTAACCTTCCAGCCTTGTAAATTTTATTTGAACTGTGATTTCATCAATAGTGAAAATTCCCAGGGAGGAAACTCACTCTTCAGTTGCAGATTGGCACCTACTTTGTAACTTAAAAAGGTTTGAGGAGTTGTCTGGAGCACTGATTAATTAAGTGAATTTCCCAGATATCTATAGTCAGGATGTGTCTAAGATGGGACTTGAACCCAAATATCCATCCATGGCCCCACAATTCCAAATTGTCATTCCAACCTTGTGATAGACATACAGAATTTGCTATCCAGTAGGATATAGAACAAAAATGTGAATGGATTTAGTAAAAATAATAAATATATAGAATCTTGAATGAGAGATCAACAATGAGTTACTGAAGGAAAGTTAACTTTGTTCAGTAAAAATAATAATAATTATAATGGTTTAATAATAATTAATGATTTAAAGTTTGTAAAATGCTTTACAATGTTATTTTATCTTCATAACAATTCTGAAATGAAGGTGCTATTTTTATCTCTATTTCACAGATGAAGAAACTGAGGGAGACCAGATTATATGACATGGCCATGGACACAAAACTATTAAGTATTTGGCTATGAAGTATCAAATTCAAACTTGGGTCTTTCTTTTCAAGTCCAGCACTCTATATTCTTGGCCACCTAACTGCCTCTCTACCACATTAGGGGAAAAGAGTTACCATAACTCTGCTCTCACAAATTAACCACTGTCAGATCCCTGAGCTAGATAAACTATTGATTATATAGTCTACATTTTTAAATCTCTTAAAAAAAAAAAACAGAAACAAGAGGAAGCTATACCTGTTGATAGATGGGATCACCTTGCCTCATCCTTGCCAAAGTCATAAAAAGGCTCTGAAAACCTAGGATTTCTCTTAAACTGGAAAGGATTTCAGTATAGAGAAGGTGACACACAGTATAGCTGTTATCTAAAGAAAAATCACTGCCAAATGGGAAGACATTCATTCAACCCCAGAAGAATGTTCAGCAGGTCTTAACTTTTATTTGTTTAACAGGCACTAATGAATACACTCTAATACTACAGAGCAGACTTAGGAGCTAAACTGACTGAGGGAGAAACAAAAATATCATAGACCCTTGAGGTATTAAGTATGCAGTAGCAAAGAGTATATTATGATCCATATGCCAAATGGTTATAGATGAAGTAGCTTATGCATTAATAGAATTTAGACTTCAAAGAACCTTCAAGGATAATTTAGTTAAAAGCAAACCAACAAACAAACAAACAATGACAATAAAAACCCCTTCATTTGAGAAATGAGAAAACTGACTTCTACAGAGGATAAATGACTTTCCTCAAATCACAGTTAGCCACATAACTGATGCTGAAATCCAGGTTCCCTCAGAATACAATAAGGAAGAAAATTATATGCAAAATATTAAAGATTCCACTATTATTTAAAAGAGATTGAGAGGACCAATGATGAAGAATGCTACCTACATCCTGACAGAGAAAAAATAAGGTTAAATATTCATAATGAAATATTTTGGGCAGTGACGATATTGAAGGCAGCTTAGTCACTCAGTACATAAAACACTGCAACACTTCACTTAAGAGTCAGAAAATCTGAGTTCAAATATGGACTCAGGCATTTGCTATCTGTGTGATTCTGGGCAAGTCACTTAACCCCATTTGCCTCAGTTTCTTCATCTATAAAATGAGCTTCAGAAGGAAATGGGAAACTACTCCAGTATCTTTGGCAAGAAAACCCCAAATGCACTCACAGATATACCCAACTAAACTGACCGAACAACACAAGAACCACAATAATTGAATCCATTTTACTTGACTATTCATATATCGTACAAAGGCTTTTGTTTTCGTTTTTCCTGAATGGGGTGGGAGGGAAGAAGGGAGGAGAAAAATAAATGACTCTAAGGCAAGCTTTCTATCCACTACCCCTATACTACCACTCACTGAAAATAGTATTATCCCCATTTTGCAGTTAAGGAAACTGAAGGAAAGTAACTTGCACGTGGTCCTATACCTAGTAAGCATAAAAACTGAGTTTAAAATCTAGCTTTCTAGATTAAAAAAATCCAGGGCTTTTCTCCCACTGTAGTAGATTTGACCATCTCAAGAATTTTAAATCACAACAACACAGAGCCACTGAAGTTTGTTAAATTAGGGGGAGGCAACAATGGTCACATATACATTTTAGCAAAATAACTTTAGTGGTCATGTGTAGGGGATTGGTGAGAGAGAAGAATCAACATAGAATAATTAGGTTATTAAAATGGTTCAGGTGAGGGGCTGAACTAGAGAGATGGCTGTATGACCTAAGAGAATAGGTCATATACAGAACATATTGTATCAATGAAAGCAAAAGGTTTGGGTAACTGATTGGATATGCAAGATTAGTGGGAATGAGTAAAGGAGGCCTATGTGATTGTCAATTTGTATGACTGGACATTAGTCGTGTCTTTGACAGAATGAATGAAAAGACATAGGTGGGGACAGGGGCATAATAAATTTTGTTTTGGATAAATTGTGATTGAGATGCATTAGAGAAACAGTAATATGAAGGAAGGAAAAAATTGGAAGACTTTTTGAAGAAGTATTAGTAAAACCTAGTGGCTTGATAAGGGAGAACAAAGGAGAGGAAAAAGACAGATCAATATGGAATTCCATGTGCCCTGTAGGAATTTAGCATCTAGTACTGGGTGGATGATTAACTGATAAAATTAGGATATTCACCTTAGAATTATAAACAATGATATTAAGTGCAAAGTTCTACATGTCTGAATCTAGGTAAGAATCTAATTGAGTCTGGCCCATACTTTGAAATGTCTATATAATTTTATAGACTACCTGGGGCTGTATCTGTGTTGGAGCAATTGCGGGGCTGGACTCCATTCCCAGCCTGGTTCCCACTCCTCCTGAAGTTCCAAGGTATCTTTGGCTGGAAAAAAATCTCAGCTGTCTTTTTCTGGGTTCTGCTGCTCTAGGAGCTGTTTTCTGGATGTGTTTGGAGATTTTTGTCAGGGAGTCTGAGCATTTACTGCCTTTCCTGGGTATAATTCTTAAGAATGGCTGGAGAATAATAATGAAATCAGTATTGTCATTGTTTCCTGGAAGTATAAAGTAACTGACTGTCTTGTGGCTTTACTTGAGGCAGCTAGGTGGTGCAGTGAATAGAACGATAGGCTTTGAGTCAGAAAGACTCATCTCATTCAGTTCAACTCTGGCTTCAGACACTTACTGGCTATGTGACTCTGGTCAAGTCACTTAACACTGTGTGCCTCAGTTTTTTCATCTGTAAAATGAGCTGGAGAAGGAAATAGCAAAATACTCCAGTGTATCTCTACCAAGAAAACCCCAAATGGGATCATAAAGAGTGAAACAAAACTGAAAAAAATTACTGAACAAAAATAGCTTTACTGACTATTCCTATGACTTCCTGGCCTCCCAGTTCTTTCAATGTGTTGTCTCTTTACCTATTAGAATATAAACTTCCTGAGGAGAAGGACCATTTGACTTTTTATTTATAATACTAGTACCTAGCACTTAATTAACACTTTTCCATTCATTTAGAGTGGACATTCTGTAATAGTAATTTCTAATAAAAATGAATTTGGCTTAATGTTAAATAAGACTTTTCAGAGGATCCTCGAGAAAATGAGACTAAATTATGGATTAAACTAGATATTAAAATAGTTCATTTTTGCATTTATCTATTATTCTTTTCTATGTAGCAAAATGATGAAGTGAAAGAAACAATCATAGGATTTACAGCTAGAAAGGATCTTATAAATCAGGTAGCTTTGGGGTTGGTAAACTATGGCCTGAGGACCAAATCTGGCCAGCAACCTGCTGTTGTTGTTATTGTCATTGTCGTTGTTGTTAAATAGCTAAAAATGACTGTTTGTTGGCAGGTACAAAAATTGGTGGTGATCCAAACTGGGCTGGCAATAGTTTGCCTACCGCTGAACTAATTCAAGCCCCTCATTTTGCATATGAGGAAATTAAGGGGCAATTAGTGGCAAAAATGGAATTCATTCAGAAGCCTTCCGATTCAAATCCAGCACTCTTTCCACTTCACCACAGTGCCTATCTGTATGTTTCATATTTATGATCTCTCGATGCTTATGAAACCATAGTTATATGTGTGAAGTAATCATTAGAATCAGGAATTTGAAATCTAGTCTCCTCAGCAAACATTTCAGAATAGCCTCTTACTGCTTTTGTTAAATTAGAAAAAAATAATGCCTAGCATTTCTTGCCCCCCCCCTTTAGTATACCAGGCTCTTGGGCAACACTTTTTTTTTTTACTTTTTTATTAACAAAATAAGACTATTGGTTATTGAAACTAATCAATTAGCATTTATTAAGAATTTACTTTGTGCCAAGTATGGGGAATATGAAAATAAGTAGAAAGAAAAACAGTCCCTGCCCTCAGGGAGCTAAGAGACAACAAAAAAGGAAGCAGTAAAATGCCAAGGAGGAGAAAAAGCACCTGGAATGCAGTCTGGAGAGGAAGGAGACTTGACTGGACTGGGCACCCTCCTTAAATAGAGGTTCTGGGAGGAGCCATTCAATCAGAAGGAGAGGCTAAAGGGCTGCAAAGTACCTTTCCTGGGTATAATTCATTTTTGATATGTATTTCTCATTCATAAATCCATAAATTTAAATCCTAAAGGAATCTTAAAGATCATTCAGTTTAAACTCCTACTTTTACAAGTAAAGAAATTGAATCTTAGAAAAATGAGCTGATTTTCTTGACTATGACATGACTTACTAAGTAAATCCAGGGTTGGTAGGGGGTGAGTTCTCTGGCTCTAAATTCAGTGTACTTAACAATACACCAAACTACTTCTTCAACATGTACACTTTGTATTATGCACACTATCACAGGGTTGCATAAAAATTTCTCTGGCAAAAAGGGGTCACAAGTGGAAAAAGCTTACAAAGCCCTGTCCTCAGGTATTAAAAGGAATAGCAGATTCATTTACAAAGCACCTGACAGCGATCTTCAAAAAAATCCTAGAGAAGAGAAGATGTTCTATAAAACTCTATACAGGGAAATATGATTTTTTTTTAAAAGAGAAGTTAAGTGATTTCAGAACTGGTTAAATAGTCATTGTCCTTAATGGATTGTCATCAACTTAGTGCAAGATCTCTAGAAGGTAGCTCTGAATTTTTGCCATTCACTTTATTCTGTGTAACATTTCTATTCATGCATGGCTTAGATAAAGACATTAATAGAATGCTTATCAAACCTGTGGATGATTCAAAGCTGAACAGAGTTGATTGTGAAGTCAGGAAGACCTGGAATAAAGTCCTATTTTTGCCATATCTAAGCTATCTAACCATGGGTACATCATTTAAACTCTCAGGAAGCTAGGTAAATCTCTAAGACAATAAAATAAAGAAGCATTGCAGATCTTTGTCAGTGGAAAGAGTTTCCACAGTGGGAGTTCCCTACACTGTGAAATCTCAGGGCCAGAACCATCCCTGTACCTTAAAAATAATTATGAGGAATTGCACACAGAAAGACAAAAAGCAAAACTAGTCCTACTCTCAGGCAGCTTTCATTCCATGGATATTTCCAGACATACTATGAAGGATATGGCAGTCCAAGTAACTAAGCTTTGCCAGTATTTACAGAAGCTGTTTGACAATTCATCATTTATATGTATGAGGCAGATAGGTGGTGCAATGGATAGAGCACTGGTCCTGAAGTTTGCAGGAGGGGTGGGAAGGAGTGCTGAGTTCAAATCTTACCTCAGACACTTATTAGCTGTGTGATCCTAGGCAAGTCACTTAACTCCAATTGCCTTAAATATCTGGGGCCATTTCCAGTCATCCTGATAACATATCTCACCACTGGATCCAGATGGGTCCAGGGGAGAAAGTGAGGCTGGTGACTTTGCACAGCCCTTCCTCACTTAAATCCAATTCAGTTCAAGTCATGACATTTATCATGGTCCTCTTAGACAATGAAGGACAAACAACAACAACTTATATGTCTAAAGTGGATGAGTACAAGAACATACTGAACTTCCCCCCAAATGTGTGGCCTTTTAATTTCCTTTGGCATTCTCAAAAGAAATTAGGGAACTATAAAGAGGGTGAGGCATAGGAGGAAATGATTTTAGTTCAGATGGAGGCACTTTGGCTCTGAAATATCAGTGGGATACCTTAGGAAAAATCATCAAGCAGGAAGTTGGAAATCTCAAACTGGGGCTAATAGACATGATGGGGTTGAATGTGTATAATTAGGAGTCTACTATATTCAGGTACCACAAAGTTAGAAAGTATAGAGAAAAAGCAGTGAGGGCTGACTTAGTGTATTTGTGTTTGTTCTTTGTCCCTTGGACATAGTTTCAGCACCTATAATTAACTTTTAAACTAAAGAAGGATTTTTGTTTTGTTTTTATTTTGTTTTGTTTTAGACCAACTTAAATGATGAGGAGAATAAGCTTAATCTTCTAAAGCAACTATGCTATATAGCAGAAAGAGTATTTGATCTGA
This sequence comes from Dromiciops gliroides, assembly GCF_019393635.1. Classification (NCBI taxonomy): domain Eukaryota; kingdom Metazoa; phylum Chordata; class Mammalia; order Microbiotheria; family Microbiotheriidae; genus Dromiciops; species Dromiciops gliroides. Next base: position 196,218,273 of record NC_057866.1, on the reverse strand, counting down.
AGTCAGAAGATCTAGGTTTAAATTTTGACCCTATAGCAAACCAACAAGTTAACTGACTTTGGTAAGTCAGTTCTCCTCTGGGTCTCAATTTATTCCATAGAACATATGGAAAGTAATATATGTATTATCTATGTCTTTGGGTTGTGTCAGGATCAAATGGCTTTGTAGTTTATAAACATTAAATAAATGTCAGAGGGGATATGTTAAACCTTTAAAAGTTTAATTTATCTCTCAGTGGAGAGTTAAGGGTACGATTAAATGTTTGGTGTATTTTTATTATGCAAAAAGACAAATACATAAAGCATGTGAGTCATAACAAAATCATTAACGAGGGGAAGGAGATTTTTTTGTTCATTTTGAAAATCTCTTAGCATGGTTCCTTTCATAGCAGAAACTTAAGAGTGACCACAACATCTATGTAGCAAGCACAAATATAGGAAACTTGGATCTAAACAAAGAAAGGAATAAACACCTTAGCTTCCATGCCTTATAGAAACATATTTTTTTGGTGTTTGATTCAGGGCTTGGCAATCAGCCTTCAATAAATGAGGTATATAAAGAGAACTTCCTATAAAAGAATATTTTTACTAGTGAAGTTTCTATATGAACTTTTGACAAACAAGACAGCACACCACCCCTCCCTCAGCCAAGCTTTGAACCCAAACCCCAGAGCCCATGATCTAGGGAAACAACTAGGAAGAAAGGGGTAATTATTCTCCCAACACACATGGGTCAGGCAAACCAGCCTTGGTGAGGCAGTGAATACTAGGGAGATAAGGGTGGTGGTATGCACCAAATAAATCAAAACACCCTTAACACCTTCACCATAATCTTTTCTTGAGCTCTTGTGGAGATAACTCGTGACTTTGAACACAAGAGCCTTAGAAATAGCAATATTTCCCCAAGCACCAGAACTTAGCCTGGACCCCACAGATATCATTGAAAAGAGAAATTATTCTGGAGAGGGGAGCCACTTCCCTCTTCACCACCAGCAACATTGACTGACGGATTTCCACCAATAAGAAGACAAACATGGGTGAGCCTTGGCATTAGCAACACCTTCTCTCCTGCCCCCAGATCATCGGTCCTGCTACAGCTTTTTACTTATAGCCATCATGTCAGGAAAGCAACTCCTATAGAGAAGAGTTTATCCATTCCTAGCATCTGCCAACCAGGTGCCCTAAATGAGATAAGGAATCCAGTCTAGATGAAGTAGCAAGTCACCATAAGAAACAGGAGGTACCATGTGCTGGACAAGTAAAACCATCATCATGTTGGCCACGGTTTTCCCTCTAATCCTGATGGAGACAATCCTGGACCCAGAACCCATAGCTATAAATACTCCCATACCAGTATCTTCACCCTGTGTCTTCAGAAGCAACCTTTGAAAAGTTGCTATTCTGATGGCTGCTCCTGGAGGTTTTAGAGCCACAGTTACTAAAAACCTAGGGGAAATTCTTGTCAACTTGGCACTCTCCAATGGTTCCATTTCAGAAACTGATGTGTTTTTAAAAGTGGAAATTACATTAAAGAAGAGTTGCAGCCATCCGCTTTGCCTGTGTACTCTAGTGATCATGGTACCTTTCTATGTGACTTTCAGATGAAACCTTCCATAGGTGTTGTCTTTCCTATTAGCATGTGACCTCCTTGAGAGCAGGGACTGTTGCATCTCTGTTTTTATCCCCAGTGCTTTGCACATAGTAAAGACTTAGTGAATGTTTCATTAATTCATTTATCCATTCACTTTATTATGGACTTATTTCAACAATCTGTGATTTAGGAAGTGGGGGTGCTATTTCCACTCATGCATAGATAATCTTCTCTGTGACATAATTGGTGCTCTTTGAGTTACTTGGAGTAGCTACGTGGCACAGTGTATAGAGTGCTAGGCCTAAAGGCAGGAAGACTCATCTTCTTAAGTTCAAATCCAGTCTCGGGCACTTATTAGCTATGTGACGGTGGGCAAGTCACTTGACCCTATTTCCCTCAGTTCCTCATCTGTATTGTGAACTGGAGAAGGAAATGGCAAACCACTCAACCCCAAATAAGGTGACCTAGAATCAGACATTACTGAAATGACTGAACAACAACAACAATAACAACTTATCAAAAAAAAAATCATCTTCTTGCAGCAAACTATCTTTTCAAATCAGTCTGGTATTCAAGTGACAAAGAGATTTCACCAGACTATACTTGAAGTTTTCCAATTTATGTCCCATGATGCCTTTGTCTCTACAAGAATAATCTTTAAAAATTAAATCAATACTACCTCATGATGAATCTCTAAAGTAAAAGTTAATTGGAGAATATTATGTAAATATAAAGGAATTCCTAAAAAAACTCTCAAATTTATTAAAGAATTTTAAAGTGTGAGAAACAGCATGGCTTCCTCAAAATAGCAAGTTCACTTTCTTTTTTGGTAAGTCATAAGATTGATAGATCAGGGAAATATGGATATTCAAAAAGACATTTCATCATTCAGAAATTTATGTTGTTGAGAATTAAAATTGGTTGCAATTTTCATTATCCTTATTGACATAATTGGGATTTACTCTAGATAAGTAAATTTTGTTGTATTCAAAACGTGTTGCATGACCAAACAAACCCATAGAGTACTAATTACTAGATCAGTACCAGCCTTAGTGATAGCAAAGTGAGAGAACTAAAAAGGCTGGATGATAGAATTGGGGTTCTAAAATATCTCAAACATATAGGCTGAAAACACAACATTTAATAGGGATAATGGTAAAATTCTATACTTGGCTTCAGAAATTCAACAGAAATATATAGGATCAAGGAGACAGCACAATAGCAAATGATGTCAAGAAGACTGTAGAATTTATTTGACTGAAATCTAAATTAGATGTAACATAGCAGTCAAAAAAACAAACAAGTTAATGCCTTCTTAACCTGTATTAATAAACATGCAGTGTTCATGAAAAGGACATTGATATTCTTGCTATGTGGTATTGTGTCCCAAGTACATCTAGAATTATGTGTTCCCTACTGGGTGCTACATTTTTGATAGTCTACTTAGTGGAGTGAGTAGTGAGTAAAAATAAGTATGACCTTGGTGGTGAAGGGACTTGAAAGCTAAATATAAAAAGTTTCAAAGGGATTTGGTAACTATGTTAAAGAATCTGAAGAACTGCCAGGTGAAAGAAAGTATAGTTTTATTTTTGCCTCTGGGAGTAGAATGATGAGCAATGGCTCAAAGTTTCAGAGAGGTAGATCTGGGCTTGATTCTAGAAAAAAACTTCCTAACGATCATTAAGTATATATAAATAGAACAGGATTCATTGGGAGGTATTGGACTTTCCATTACTAGGGGACTATCAATGATGATTAATATGAAATACTGTAAAGGGGATTATTGCTGTTGGAGTATTGTTTGGATTTCTCATATACCTTCCAACTCTGACATTCTGTGATTCAATAAAATATTTACAGGCTCACTTAAAATGAGATCTATGTTATATTTTGTGATAGTACAAGAATTCCTGTATTCATTCAGGCTATCTATGCTAATGATAATAGTAATAATGAAACCTTTTGCATCTTTAGACAAGAAACCCTACAAAAAATCACATTGCTTGTCTAGCATGTGTATTGAATTGTCAGTGAGGTTGTGGACAATATTATTTGAAAAAGTCATGAAAAGAAAATTGACTTTTTTTGTATCAGATTTCCAAGGCCTTTTCTTTTGTAATATTTTCTTTATCAACCACATTTTTCAGTAAACAAGCTGAGCTTTCCAGAACCAACATGTTAAAAAGCTCTTTTTTCTTTATCACATACTCACTTGAGAAATACTTGATATCTAAGTGTTTATACTTACAAAAATGTATTTTGAACTGTGTGTGCAGGTTTTGCCTTAAATTTCTAATATGGGTATAATGATTCTTTTTGTCTCCAATGTGCTAGGCTGAATCCAAATTGGTGGTATTGGCATTAGTAGTGATCTGTAATAGTGTATGAACAAATATGGCAGCTTCATATTACTGAGGCATTCCAAAGAAATGCATCTTTAGTACTACTGAAAATTGTGTAGCAACCCCATTGTCTTCAGTCTAGCTTGTTTTCTGGGTACTTGTTCATCAGTGGAGTAGGAGGCATCCCCAGGCTTCAGCATTTGTATTATATGCTATCTAGCACATAATACCCTACCTGTTTTTGTTTTTCCTTCATTTTGGAAGAGGATTTTGACATTGGGAAGGTGTTATCATGACTTACAAGTGAATTGGATTTAAGTGAAGCAGTGCAGTGCCAAGTCACCAGCCTCACTCTCTCTTCCAGAGCCATCTGGGTCCAATGGCAAGATATAGATCAGAACAACTGGAGATGGCTCCAGATTCAGTAGGGAACCTTGGCATTTTTTTCAGGATATGTATGTATGTATGTATGTATGTATGTATGTATAGGTTTTTGTGTATGTGTGTGTATATATATATGTATATATGTGCATATATGCATGCATACACACATATATACATGTCCTGGGGGGGTGGGAACCAAGGTTCCCCACTGTGTGTGTATGTGTGTGTGTGTATGTGTGTGTGTATGTGTGTGTGTATGTGTGTGTGTATGTGTATACAGGATGAATAGAAAATAATTAACCTACCTGTTAGCCCATAACACTTATCTATAATCTAATTTCTTTATGATATAGAAATTGGGGAACAGCTGAGATGCAATGGTCCATCCTCACTTGTTAATGTGGACCTATTTGAATTATCTTTATCTCATCATGAAAGTTAACATTAAAAGCTGGATTCAAATATTATTGTTGTTAGTCTTTGTTCTCAGGGAGGACAAATGGCATTAAGAGAGTGATGTCAGGGGGAAGCTAGGTGGCACAGTGGATAGAACACTGGCCCTGGATTCAGGAGGACCTGAGTTCAAATCTGGCCTCAGACACTTGACACTTACTATGTGTGACCCTGGGCAAGTCACTTAACCCTCATTGCCCTGCCAAAAAAAAAAAAGAATAAAATGGTCTTAAAGAGAGAGAGAGAGAGAGAGAGAGAGAGAGAGAGAGAGAGAGAGAGAGAGATGTCTTGACTTGAGTGTGAATCGGTACAAGTGGGGCAGAGCTGCAAAATAGTTAGGCCCCCTCTCTCTTCCAGAGTCATCAAACTCCAGTGGCAAGACAAAGGTCCTGGATGAAGTGGGCGGCCTTGGTCTTTCTAGGTTAAGGTCTTTCCCAGGTCTCAGTTTGTCTAAAGCCACACCCATTCAATGATTAAAGGCTTAGGTAATAGTTGAGACCAATTTTTCATACCTGGGGAGGGAAGATGCTGAAGGTTTCTGGCCAGAACTGAAAACAATTGCTATTTACACTCATTCAAAGCTATCAAAACTAAACAAATACAAATAGAATCTAAAACCCTATACAATCAAGCAAGAAGGTCCCTGCCTTCAAAGAGCATGTGTTCTACCGGGAGAAAAACATCACAAAAGGATACTGGTTAAGCTGGGAAAAGGATAGAAGAGAGAAGGGGAAACTGAAACGAAACCCATAGGGCCTAATTACTTGCCACAGGATCACACCGGCAGTGAGCAACAGAGTTGAGATTCAAACACAGGTCCTTCAAATAAAAATGTCATATTTTTTCCAAGTATACCAGGCTTTCCTCTCTTTTTCTGTGCTGAGTATTAGTCCTATCTACCACTGTTTGTTATCCTTTGATGTGGGGATACGTGGGGCCTTAAATAGCTTCCCCTAACATGCTACCACAACAGTAATCTTAGAAACAATAAAAGAGTAAAAATTGTAATCCTGCTCCCCAGGCTTTGCAATTTTTACTCAGCCCAGGTCTCTTATCATGAGATAATTTTAGTAAAATTTCTTTACAAGATTAAGGAGACATCAAAGGATTCCATTTCCTGAATGTCAGCTTTAATAATCATCTTGGTAGTATTCAGAGATTGGAATAATAGACTTCTTTAACTAATATGTATTGAAATTCAAGAATCTGGACAAGGGAAAGACAGACGTGGCATCTTTAAAACAGATAGCAGGACATTGGAGAGTTCCTAAGTAATTGCTTATCATTGTGTATTTCCCATCTCAGTTCCTTAGACTGTTCATACTGTTTGCTTTTTCCTGTTCACCCACATAGTAGGTACCCGGTATTTGTCTGTTGAATAAAAGGGTGAATGAGTATATTTGATGCTGAAACTTCCCATTTTTAATCAAGTGATTTTACATTTTTATATTGGAAATTTTAATGACTATAATTGCCTGATTTCTTTTGGGTAATAGCTAAATAATGGTGAATGTTGACAGCTTTCTTACATTTTGGGTATGAGCTTCTTTTAACTTAGAAGAATTAAAAGGTCATGACAGCTAATTAGTTGCTTGATTTATAATTTCTTAATGACTTCTTTATCCTAAGTCTAATACATTTGAGAACACATTGAAGTGTATGCTATAAAATGCCTACTTTCTGATTAGTACTTAAAGCATAAATTGAGTAAATAGAAGGCAATAGGATTCAGTGGAATGAAGAAATTGGAGATTGAGAGTGAGAACATTGAGTTTCTAATCCAAAGTCTACCACTAAATAGTTGTCCAAATTCAGCCACATCCATTGGAACTTTTGGCCTCAGTTTCTTCACCTATAAAATGGGAGAAGATAGAGTCCACATGTCGGGAGCATCTAAAAAAAGATGGTTGATACAAAAACATTTTGAAAAAGGCAAAGCATTATCACATAAAGGACATTTTTTTTAGTTTATCATTTTTGGGGGTTGGGGCAATGAGGGTTAAGTGACTTGCCCAGGGTCACACAGTTAGTAAGTATCAAGTGTCTGAGGCTGGATTTGAACTGAGGTCCTCCTGAATCCAGGGCCACTGCTTTATCCACTGTGCCACCAAGCTGCCTCATATAAAGGACATTTTACATTAATGTAGCTATGTGAAGTGCTTATGAAGAGACAGTCCCTGCCTTCAAGGAGATTCCATTCTAATGATGGGAAAACAAGATTCAAAAAGATAACAAAAATTTGGGGATGGGGGGATAGGTAGGGGATAAGAAACCTGAAACACAGAAAGGCTAAGTAATTTGTCACAGGGTCACATAGGAAGTACATAGAGGTATGAGCATTCATCCCTAGAGACCATATAAAGATAGGTACAGTACATAATATAATAAAAATGTTGTAACAAAATATAATAAAGTTAAAAATCCTCAGGTAGTAGCTGTTATAGGAGAGGGGCTTCAGAGCCACTTTGAAAAATTCCAGGGATGGGACTACACTGCTGATTTTATTAGTATATGGAATTCCTTGGGGGCAGAAACACACTAGCAAATGCAAGAAGGGACTTACTCTGCAATTAATAGTATTAGAGAATTTCCTAGAGGACTAAGAAATTGAGGGATTTGCCCAAGGTCAATGGGCTATTATGTTTCAGAGGAAGGATTTCAACCCAGATTTCTGCCTCTCTAATCAATACTTGGTGGGGTGATGTCTTAACATATGCTAATCCAAGACCACAACGACAGCATAGCAAGAGTGAAGAAACTTCCAGTAGCATAAGATATTAAATATATACATAGATATGTTATATATAAACATTATATATGTATATAGAAACTTATGTATATGAAAAAATTCCCTTTCTTTAAATACAAACCTCTAACTTCTATTTCTAATCAATTTTATTTTTAAAAATATCTGCCATTCCTATTAGGCTTTCAAAACTTCCTACTTTCCACCTGTGTGGAGCTTTGGAGATAGATGTTATTTTTGTCCTCAATGTTTATTTTGCTTATTTGAACTCAGCAGAATCAGTCTTAACATTGTATTCAAATGAGTACTCCCTCAAAATCTTGACCTGCTGCAGTATATTATTCAGTAAATCACTTTGGTTGATGAATTCAAAATGCATGTAAAGTATCTAGATATGACTAATTAAGAGCTCAACTCTCTTGCTTATTTACATATTGAGAGGTGACACTAATCTCTAATTCTTGGCCAGAGTATTTGCTCCCAAGCAACTTGACTATCTAGATGTGTTAAAGAATAAAACAACTAATATTGTAGTACTACTATCTCCACAGAAATGAGTCATGAGCATTGAATGGCATTAAAAAAGAGTCATATTTTTTTCCTTTAAAAAATACATTAAAGGGTATAAAATTTGGTATTGGGGAGATTGTAAAGTGGTTTTCTGTGAGGAAGTAGATGAGGTGGCTTTTGAGTTCCAAGCTAACTCTGTTATACTGTGATTCTATAACTTTAAGATGTTCAGTGGCGAGAAATGAATTATAATAAACTTTCTCTGATCTCTAGCCCCTGACATCAATATGTTAATGAAGGCTAGCAAGCAATTTGATGTTATATATTACAATCATGTTAAACATATTTCCACATTAGTTAGAACAAAAGGAAAAAATGCAAGAAAGAGGAATCAAAAACAATAACAAAAAAGCAACAAAAAAGTCAAAATAGTATATTTCAATCTGCATTCTGACTCTATGGTTCTTTTTCTGAATGTGGAGAGCATTTTCCACCATAAGTCTTTTGGCATTGTCTTGAATCATTGTATAGCTAAGAAGAGTTGTCTATTACAGTTGATCATCACAAAATGTTGTTGATACTGCTTACAATGTTCTCTTGGTTCTGTTCACTTCACTCAGCATCAATTCATGTAATTCTTTTCAGGTTTTGCTGAAATCCATCTGCTTATCATTTCTTACAGCACAATGGTATTCTATTACATTCTTATACCACAACTTGTTTAGCCATTCCTCAATTGATGGACATTCCCTCAATTTCTAATTCTTCACTACCACAAAAAGAGCAGCTATGAATTTTTTGTATGGGTGAGTCCTTTTCCCTTTTTTATGATCTCTTTGGATAGAGACCTAGTAGTGGTATTGTTGGGTCAAAAGGTATATGGAGTTTTATAGCTTTTTTGACATGGTTCCAAATTGCTCTCCAGAATGGTTGGATCAGCTCCTAGATCTACCAGGAATGCATTAGTGTTTCAATTTTCCCACATCTCCAACATTTATAATTTCCCTTTTTTCATATTAGCCAATTGGATAGGTGTGGAGGTGGTACCTCAGAGTAATTTTAATTTGTATTTCTCTTTGTTCACATCCTTTGACCATTTCTAAATTGGGAAATGACTTGTATTCTTGTATATTTGATTCAGTTCTCTATATATTTTAGATATGAGGCCTTCATCAGAAACACTATCTCTAAAAATTATTTGCCAGCTTTCTGCTTTCCTTCTAATCTTGTTTGCATTGGTTTTGTTTATGCAAAACCTTTTTTTTTTAATTTAATGTAGTCAAAATGATCCATTCTGCATTTCATAATGTGCTCTATCTCATCTTTGGTCATAAATTCTTCCCCTCTCCACAGTTCCACAGGAATAGTAAACTATTCCTTCCTTTTGTAATTTGCCTATGGTATCACTCTTTTTTTTCAGGGCAATGAGGATTAAGTGACTTGCCTAGGGTCACATAGCTAGTAAGTGTCAAGTGTCTAAGATCGGATTCAGGTCCTCCTGAATCCAGGGCCGATGCTTTATCCACTGTACCACCTAACTGCCCCTGGTATCATCTTTTACCCATTTTGACTTTACTTTGCTGTATTGATTGGGTAAGGTAGTGGTCTGGGCCTAGTTTCTACTATAATATTTTCCAGTTTTCCTGGCAGCTTTTATCAAATATTGAGTTCTTATCCTGAAGGCTAGAGTCTTTGGGTTTATCAAACAAGAGATTGATATATTCATTTACTGTTGTGTTTTGTGTGCCTAACCTATTCCACCTGATCCTCCTCTCTATTTCTTAGCCAGTACCAATTAGTTTTGATAATTTCTGCTTTATAATATAGTTTTAGATCTGTTACACGTAGGCTACCTTCCTTTGCATTTTTTTCATTAATTCCCTTGATATTCTTGACCTTTTGGGGGGGAGTTGGTTTTTCATATGAATTTTGTTATTTTTTTTTCAGCTCTATAAAATATTTTATCAGCAGTTTGATTGGTATGGCACTGAATAAGTAAATTAAATTGACATTTTTATTATGAGTACAGCCTGCCCAAGAACAATTTATATTTTTCCTGCTTAGATCTGATTTTATTTGCGTGAAAAATTTTGTAAGTGTGTTCATAGAGTTCCTGGGTTTGCCTTGGCATGTAGACTCCCAAGGATTTTTTTTTTTATTGTCAACAGTTATTTTATATGGAGTTTTTCTTTCTATCTCTTGATGCTGGACTGTGTTGGTCATATATAGAAATGCTGATGATTTATGTTGGTTTATTTTGTATGCTGCAACATTGCTAAAGTTGTTAATTGTTTGAAGTTTTTTAGTTGATTCTTCAGGATTTTCTAAGTATATCATCATATCATCTGCAAAGAGGGATAGTTTTGTTTCTTCTTTGCCTATTCTAATTCCTTCAATTTCTTTTTCTTCTCTTATTGCTAAGGCTATCATTTCTAGTACATTATTGAATGTAGTGGTGATAATTGATATCCTTGTTTCACCTCTGATCTTATTGGGAATATCTCTAACTTATACCACTTGCATAAAATGCTTGCTGGTGGTTTAAGATAGATAATGTTTATTATTTTAAGGAAAGCTCCATTTATTCCTAAGCCCTCTAGTGTTTTAATTGGAATGAGTGCTGCATTTTGTCAAAAAGCTTTCTCTACATCTATTGAGATAATCATGGTTTAGCTCTGTTTTGTTATTGATGTGGTTAATTGTTGTTGATAGTTTTCCTAATATTGAACCAGTCCTGCATTCCTGGTATAAATCCCACCTGATCACAGTATGTTATTCTGGTGATAAATTATTATAATCTCTTTGTTAATATTCTATTTATAATTTTGCATCAATATTCATTAGGGAGATCTATGTTTTTCTTTCCCTTTTTATTTCTTCCTGGTTTAGGTATTAGCACCATACTTGTCTCATAGAAGGAATTTGGTAGGATTCCTTCTTGACCTATTTTTCCAAATAGTTTATATAATATTGAACTAATTGTTCTTTAAATATTTAGTAAAATTCACTTGTAAATCGATTTGGCCCTAGAGATTTTTTCTTAGGTAGTTCATTGATGGCTTGTTCAATTTCTTTTCCTAACATGGACTTATTTAAGGATTTTATTTCATCTTCTGTTAATCTGGGCAGTTTATATTTTTAAAAATATTTATCCTTTTCATTTAGATTGCCAAATTTATTGGCATATAGTTGAACAAAATAGCTCCTAATTATAACTTTAATTTCCTTTTCATTGGTGGTGAGTTTATCCTTTTCATTTTTGATGCTGGTTTTCTTATTTCTTTTTTTAAATCAAGTTAACCAAAGATTTATTTATTTTAACCAGATCTTAGTTTTATTTATTAATTCTATAGTTTTCTTACTTTCAATTTTATTTATCTCTCCTTTAATTTTCATAATTCCCAATTTGGTATTTAATTGGGGGGTATTAATTTGTTTTTTCTAACTTTTTTTTAGTTGCATACACAATTCATTGATCTCTTCTTTATTTTATTCATGTAGGAATTTAGAGATACAAAATTTCCCCTAAGAACTACTTGGGCTACATCCTATAAGTTTTGGTATGTTTTCTCACTATTGTCATTCTCTTGGATGTAGTTATTGATTGATTCTTCAATTGGTTGTTTGACTCATTCTTTAGGATAAGATTATTTAGTTTTCAATTCATTTTTGGTCTATCTTTTCATGGCACTTTTTTACACATAGTTTTTATTGCATCATTATCTGAAAAGGATACATTTACTATTTCTGCCTTTCTTCATCTGACTGCGAGGTTGTATGCCCTAATACATGATTGATTTTTGTGTATGTGCCAGGGACCCCTGAGAAAAAGGTATATTCTTTTCTACTCCCATTCAGTTTTCTCCAGAGGTCTATCATATTTAATTTTTCTAAATTTCTATTTACCTCCTTAACTTCATTTTTATTAATTTTTTTGGTTAGATTTATCTAGCTCTGAGAGGGGAATATTGAGGTCCCCCACTAATATCATTTTGCTATCTATTTCTTCTCATAAAGTTCTTCTCTAAGAATTTGGATGGGGAATGTGTATATTATTCCCTCTTTGAGACAAATCATATGAGAGTAAGGTCAAAACAATGCTCACCCCTCTTTTCTTTCCTCCTATTGTAATAGGTCTTTAGTGTCTCTTCACATGAAGTAGTTTACCCAATTCTTTCTTCCCTTTCTACTTCTCCCAGTGTAATTCTTTTTTTTCCTTGTTTATATATATAATCACATCAGAATCCACTTATATGCACACCTTCTATCTATGTCTTCTCTTCCTACCTGCCTTGATAAAGCTACAGTCTCAAGAGTTAGAAGTATCTTCTTCCCAAGCATGGATGCAAACATTTTAATCTCTATTGAATAATATTCCCCCCACCCTTTTTACCTTTTCATGTGTTTCCTGAATTTTGCGTTTGTCGATTGAATTTTCTGTTCAGTTCTGGAATTTTCATTAAGAAAATTTTAAACTCTCCTATTTCATTGAATTTCCATCTTTTCTCCTGACATACATTCTTCTTGTTGTTGTGGGGGTTTTTTTGAGTGGGTTTTTTTTGTAGGGCAATGAGGGTTAAATGACTTGGCCAGGGTCACACAGCTAGTAAGTGTCAAGTGTCTGAGGCTGGATTTGAACTCAGGTACTCCTGAATCCAAGGCCAATGCTTTATCCACTGCACCATCTAGCTGCCCCTACACTCTTGGTTTTAATCCCAGTCTCTTTGCCTTCCAGAATATCATATTCCAAGTTCCCAGATCCTTTAATGTTGAAGTTGCCCAGTCCTGTGTAATTCTTATTGTTGTTTCTTAACATTTAAATTGTTTCTGGCTGCTTGCAGTATTTTCTCCTTTACTTGATAGTTCTGGAAATTAGCTAACATAGCCCTTGATGTTTTCCTTTTGGGGTCTCTTTCAGGGGGTGATCAGTGCATTCTTTCAATGACCAATTTTTCCTCTAACTGTAAGATATTGGGGCAGTTCTCCTTAATAATGTCCTGAAATATGCTCCATAGGTTCATTTTTTGATCATGGTCCTCAGGTAGTCCTATTATTCTTATGTTGTCCCTCCTATATTCTTTTGATTCTGCTTTACTTCTTCCTGTTGTTTCATTGAGTCATTAGCTTCCATCTGCTCTTCTGATTCTGAGGGAATTGTTCTCCTTTTCCAATTTTCCAGTTGTTTTTTTTAAGGCATTATTTTCTTTTTTTGAAGCTATTGACTTTCTCTTGCATAACTCTCAATTCTTTTCCTAATTTTTCTACCTCTCTTATTTGGTTTATAAAATCCCTTTTCAGCTCTTCCTGGAGGACTTTTTTGGTCTTGATACCAATTCTTCTTCCCCTTTATGGCTTCACATGTAGGAGTATTATCATTTTTGTGTTCCTCTGAATTTATGTTTTGATCCTCCTTGTCACCATAGTAACTGTCAAGGCTGAGAGTTAATTTTTTTTCTCTTGTTCATATTTTAATTTTTGTTCTAGCCTCTTTTGTGCCCTTTAAAGTTGAGTTCTGCTCTTGGGGTACAGTATGCACTGCCTGGAGCTTCTTTTGCTGGGAGTCTGGGGCCAAATCACCAGCTTTCTGCTCTAAGGCATCAGCAGCTTGTGGCTTCTCACTACTCTAGAGTGGTGCAGCTTACTTGGGCTTGTTGGGTATCTGATACCCCAGCTTGCAGGTTGCCTTCTGAAGATCTTCTAGGTTTTCTTAAGTCTGAGGATTGTTTCAGTCCATTTTGTTTGTTTGTTTTCAGTTTTTACAGCTCCAGAGTCTATTGAGAAGCTTAATTTAAAGTTGTTTCTGGGGGAAATTTGGGAGAGCTCAGGCAGCTTCCTGGTTTCAATCTTCCATCTTGCCTCTGCCTCCAGAACTTTCTAGTGCTTTTTTAACAATAATAATCACTAATGTTTATAAAAGACTTTAAGATTTACAAATCCCTCAATGTACATTCTCATCTAAAAAGCACAACCACCCAGGGCAGCTAGGTGGTGGTACAGTGGATAAAGCACTGGCCCTGGATTCAGGAGTACCTGAGTTCAAATCCAGCCTCAGACACTTGACACTTACTAGCTGTGTGACCCTGGACAAGTCACTTAACACCCATTGCCCCCCCCCAAAAAAAGCACAACCACCTCTGAGATTTTTATTACCACCACCACCTCATTTCCCAGTTAAGGAAAATGAAGCTGCAAGGACAAATGACTTACCCAGAATTACTTACTTAGTCAGTAATTACCTAAGGTAGTTTCTGAAATCAACACTTTTTAATTTTTTGTTTGTTTGTTTGTGGGGCAATGGGGGTTAAGTGACTTGCCCAAGGTCACACAGCTAATAAGTGTCAAGTGTCTGAGGCCAGATTTGAACTCAGGTACTCCTGAATCCAGGGCTGGTGCTTTATCCACTTCACCACCTAGCCGCCCCCTGAAATCAACATTTTTTTTTACACTGAACCCTGTCTTCTTCTGTCCACTATACCAAGCTAACTTTCCATGAGTATGAGTTCAGCACTTATGTTGTACATCTCATATTACAGGACTGGGCTACTTCTTTTTCCAATTATATATTTCCTGGATGCAACAGACCAGAAATCAAGAAAAACAGTTGATTGAAATAGAATTTGGTTTAATATGATATTGAGAAAATTTATTATGTGATGAATTTATTCATAGTTAGATGAAATAAAGGGGAATAACTGATTAATTTCCCCTAAAGGCATATAGAAAACATATAACTCAATTTGTATTGCAAAAACATATTTGTAGATCATAGAGTCACAGATCTGAAATTAAAAAAAGGAAAGGTTAAATAATCTAATCTCTTACACAGGCAGGAATGTCATTTGAATATCCCAGAAAAGTAGCTACTATCCCATAAAGGAACCCTTTCAAATACTTAAAAAAAAAAAAGTTTTATTGATCTTTTTTTTTTCTTTTTGCATGTAATGGCCACATATATTCCTTTATAATGTTCCCTTGTAACAAAGAAGTACAATTAAACAAAACAAATTAACACATTGACTATCTGACGATATATACACGTATACATATATATACACATATACACATATACACATATACACATATACACATATACACATATACACATATACACATATACACATATATACATATATACATATATATGTGCCATTTAATTCCTGTAGTCCACCCAAAACCATTCCAGACCTGTAAACAGCCAAAAGGAGGCAAATGATCATCACCCTCTCTCTGGAGTCGTTTGGTTGTTGTAGTGATCTGAGTTTTGATGTTATTGAGTATTATTTTCCATTATCCCCTTGTGTTCATTGTCTTCTTTTACTTCTACTTGCTTCATTCTTTTTTGTTTGTTTTGTTGTTGTTGGGTTTTTTTTTTGTTTTTTTTTTGTTATTTTAGTGAGGCAGTTGGGGTCCAGGGTCACACAGCTAGTAAGTGTTAAGTGTCTGAGGCCGGATTTGAACTCGGGTACTCCTGACTCCAGCACCGGTGCTCTATCCACTATGCCACCTAGCTGTCCCTACTTGTTTCATTGTTCATCACTTCATATAAACCTTCCTAAATTTCTCTCAATTCTGTGCATATATCATTTTATTTTATTCATAACCATAATTTAATCACCAACCAATAGGGACTAAGATACTGTATTATAGAATAATTTGTTACATATTCATGTATTCTAGAATGGGCCTATTATAAATTATGCCATAGTATAGTAGAGCTGATTTCAGAGCCAGAAAGACCTATGTCCAAGTCTCACCTCTGACACGTATTGGCTCTGTGATCCTGGGCAAATTACATACTTTTTCAGATTCCTTGGCAATTCCCTAAAAGGAGGTACAGACCTAATTTGGTAGAGGGATATTTCACATTTGAAATTTACCTATATCAAAAGAATCACAGACTCAGCCCCTATCTTCATAGGACTTATTGGATCACCAATTTCCTTAGGGTAGTGCATTCTATTTTTAAACAGTTCACATTATTAAAATGGTTTTCTTTGTATTATCTCTAGAAATATATAGAAAGGTTTATTCTTTCATGGTACAACCTTTCAAACATGGAAATCTACTATCTGCTTTTCTTAGACTAAATATCTCACTTCCTCCCTCATTTAAGTGATTTCAGACTTTCCAAAATGCTAGCTGCCTTGCAGTCCCCATAACTGATCCAAATAATTTAGGTTTTGTTTTTCTAGTGTAGAGTTTTATCTTACTTGTTCTGAAAACTGTCTTTCTACTGCTTTATTTCAATCATTCAGTTGTGAATGACTCTTCATGACCCCTTGGCAAAGATAGGGGAGTCATTTGCCATTTCCTTATCTAGTGGAATAAAGCAAACAGAAATTAAATGATTTGCCTAAGGAACATAGCCAGTAAGTGTCTGAAGCTGAATTTGAACTCAGATCTTACCGACTCCAGACCCAACTGTCTTTCCATTGAGCTACTCAGCTGCCTGTCCTTCTACTAACACTACTTACATTGGAATCAAATTATTTTGGCAGTTCATATTGAAATTGAAGTCAACTGGGGACAGTTAGGTTGCACAGTGGATAAAGCACCATCCCAGGATTCTGGAGAACCTGAGGTCAAATCCGGCCTCAAACACTTGATACTTACTAGCTGTGTGACCCTGGGCAAGTCACTTAACTCTCATTGCCCTGAAAAAAAAGAAGAAAAAATGAAATAGAAGTCAACTAGAATCCTTAAAATTTTCACATGAAGACTGGATTTGAACTGAGGTCCTCCTGACTCCAGAGCCAGTGCTCTATCCACTGCACCAACTAGCTGCCCCAATACATAGCTTATTTTTGTTTGGTTTTGGTTTTGGTTTTTTGTTGTTTTTTTTTTAGTGAGGCAATTGGGGTTAAGTGACTTGCCCAGGGTCACACAGCTAGTAAGTGTTAAGTGTCTGAGACTGCATTTGAACTCAGGTACTCCTGACTCTAGGGCTGGTGCTTTATCCACTGCGCCACCTAGCCACCCCTTTTTGTTTTGTTTTGTTTTTGTTTCATAGCTTATTTTTAAAGAAAACTATGTTCCATATTTGCTGATCTCATTATATCTCAGCTTGATATTCAAGACCCCTCCAAGAACACTGACAAAAAGGTTCCATAATATTTTCTACCAATTCATTTAGGCCTCACATTTTGTACTTATTTAAAGCAATTAGCTTTCTGTTGTTATCTGTTCATATGTCTAGGGCTATACTTTTCTTTTTAAAAAACTTAATAGAAAATGTGAAAGCCAAGTTGGAGTTAGAGTAGTTTGGCTTTTTCTCTCACCTGATAACACTACACAACCTATCCCTTAGATGTTCACCATCTAGTTCTATATGTAGCTTATTTTTTGTTTGTTTTGCTTTGGTTTTTTTTGGTGAGGCAATTGGGGTTAAGTGACTTGCCCAGGGTCACACAGCTTGTAAGTGTTAAGTGTCTGAGACTGGATTTGAACTGAGGTCCTCCTGACTCCAGAGCCAGTGCTCTATCCACTGCACCAACTAGCTGCCCCAATACATAGCTTATTTTTGTTTGGTTTTGGTTTTGGTTTTTTGTTGTTTTTTTTTTAGTGAGGCAATTGGGGTTAAGTGACTTGCCCAGGGTCACACAGCTAGTAAGTGTTAAGTGTCTGAGACTGCATTTGAACTCAGGTACTCCTGACTCTAGGGCTGGTGCTTTATCCACTGCGCCACCTAGCCACCCCTTTTTGTTTTGTTTTGTTTTTGTTTCATAGCTTATTTTTAAAGAAAACTATGTTCCATATTTGCTGATCTCATTATATCTCAGCTTCCTCACTCATAAAAGGGTGGTGCCGTGGATAGATCACTGAGATTGAAATCAGAAAGACTCACCTAATGATTTTGAATCCAGCTTCAGATACTTCATTGATACTTCATTAAGTGTGTGACCCTAGGCAGTTTTTTTAACTTTATTTGCCTCAGTTTTCTCATCTGTAAAATGAGCTGGAGAAGGAAATGGCAAACCACTCTAGTGTCTTTTCTTTTTTTGGGGGGGGGGTGAGGCAATTGGGGTTAAGTGACTTTCCCAGGGTCACACATCTAGTAAGTGTTAAGTGTCTGAGGCTGGATTTGAACTCAGGTCCTCCTGAATCCAGGGTTGGTGCTCTATCCACTGCACCACCTAGCTGCCCCTCTGGTATCTTTTCTAAGAAATCCCCAAAATGGGGTCATGAAGAGTGGACACAACTGAAATGACCCAACAACAAGCAACAAATAATGATGCTGGGTTTCCATGGTGAGAGTAGTCTTTCAGTCTAGAAATATTCTCACCTAACAATAAACATAAAAGAGGAGGCAAGTTATAGGAAGGGAATCCAAATAATTCCAAAAGATACTTACAGTACATATGAAAACAAGCCTGTTCCCCTTCCCTTTGGCTCACTATATGTCTTTAATCCAAGGTAATGTGATTTACTTAAGGTTATTAATCTGTTTCTTGTCTAATATTTGTCCCGTTTATCACCTCAGTCTGCCGAAGGAAAATTATTTCCATGCAGGAACCACATTCTAGATGTCCCTTAGAAGAAATTATTCCTTAGATTACTCCCTACTCCCTTGGGAGTTTTATTAGTGTAGTACTGAACATGCAAATTCATTTTAGGTAATATCACTTTTTATATTGACTCAGCCTACTGATGAGCAATTAACATTTCTCCAGTTGTTTAGATTTCTATCTGAGTGAAGAGGGTTTTGAAATTCTGTTCTTATAGCTCCTGTGTATGTCTTGGAAGGTAGAGTCCCAAGTATTTTCTGATATCTATAGTTATTTTAAGAGAAATTTGTCTTTCTCACTCTTTTTGTTAGGTTTAATTAGTAATACAAAGAAATGTTGTTAACTTATGTGAGTTTATCTTATATCCTTCTCCATTGCTTAATTGTTTCAATTAATTTAGTCCACTCTCTAGAGTTTTCTGAGTAAACCTTCACATCATCAGCAAAAAGTGACAATGTTGTTTCCTCATTGCCTATACTTATTCATTTGTTTTATTTTTCTTTTCTTTTTTGCTATATCTGGCATTTCAAGTATAAAACTCAATAGTAATAGTGATAATGGACCTTCACCCCTATTTTATTGGAAAGGCTACTAGATGATGTTTGTTCTTGATTTTAGAAAGATTATTATTATTTTAGAAAGATTATTATTATTTTTTTACAGAAAGCTTTAATTATTCCTTTGTTTCCTGCTGGGGGTTTTTTAATCAGGAATAGGTATTACATTTTTAGGGAAAAATTTGTTCTATATCTATTAAAATAATCACATAATTTTTGTTATTAAACATGATCATTTATGCTTATATTTTTCCTAATATTGAATTAGCCCTAAATTCCTGGTACACATCCAGCCTGTTGATAATATATAATTGTTCTGATATAATTCTGTAATCTTCTTTGTAGTATTTTATTTAAATATTTTGCATTAACATCCTTTGAGAAGATGATAGATAGTTTTCTTTCTTTGTTTTGACTATCCTTCCTTTAAGTTTCAAGACTATATTTGTATTCCAGGAGGGATTTGGTAGGACTCATTACCTTTTTTTCCAATTAGTATATTTAGTGTTAGAATTGTTCTTTAAAAGTTTGATAGAATTCACTTATAAATACATCTGGTCCAGGACATTTTTTCTTATGCATTCATTAGTAATTTATTAATTTTTCAAAAACAGGGTTAATAATTCTATTTTATACTCTATTAATCTAGGGAATTTATATTTTGTTTAAATAATATTCCTTTACATCAGTTTTATTTTTTCATCCAGTGCCATTGACATACTATTGACCAAAAGAGCTCCTAATAATTGCTTTTATTTCATCTTCACTGATTGTAAATTCCCCCTTTTTATTTTTGATATTGGTAATTTGGTTCTATTCTTTCTCTTTCAAAAAATCAATTTGGCCAATGATTTATCTATTTGATTTTTTAAAAACAGCTCTTAGTTTATTTATTAGATTTTTTAACTATTAATTTTGTTAATCTCTCCTTTGACTTTCCAAATTTCTATTTTGGTCTTTAATTGAGAGTTGATTTTTGTTTGTTTTCTAGGTTGGTTTCTTTTTTTTTTTAAGTTGGATACTCTATTTATTGACATGCTCTTTTCTACTTTATTGTTATAAGAATTTGGAAATAGAAACTTTCTCCCAAGCACTGCTTTGACAGCAATTCACTTTTTGGTATATAATCTTATTATTGTTATTAACTTTAGTAAAATTATGAATTGTTTCTATGATTTTTTTCTTTGACCACCCATTCTTTAGGACTAAATTATTTAGTTTCTGAATATTTTTCCTATGCTTCAAAGGTCCTTTATTGAATGAAATTTTTAATTCAGTTATGCTCAGAAAAGATGCATTTAATAGTTCTGCATGTTAGTCAGGTTTTTGTCAGCATTTCTTTGTGAGATACTTTTCCTCTAATTCATAGTGAATTTTTAAGAAGGTGATATGCATAGATCAGAAATGCATATGATCCTTTCTGTTCCCAATGTTCTCTAGTGGCATCATAACTAACTTTTCTGAAATTATATTCATCTTCTTTTGCATTTATTTCATGGTCATTTATCTAGGTCTGACAGAGATAAATTAATATTTTCCACTATTATGATTTTACTATTTTCTACTGTAGCTCACTTAGCTTTTCCTTAAAAATTTAAATGTTATGGCAGTTGATAATATATGTTCAAGCATAATCTTAATTCATTGTTTGTAGCACCATTTAGCAAAAATAGTTCCCCTGGTTGTTTTTTTAATGGTCTGTTTTTACTTTTACTTTGTCTGAAATTATGATTGCCACTCCTACTGTTTTTACTTCAGCTTAAGCATAAGTGATTCTGCTCTAGCCCCATATTTTAACTTTTATGTGTATGCTTCTGTTTCAAGTGCACCTCTTGTAAACAACATATTGCTGGATTCTATTGTTTAATCCATTTTGCTTTTTGTGCAGTTTTTTATTTTTCCTTCTTATGGGTGAGTTCACCTTTTTCACATGCACAATCATGATTGCTAACTGTGTATTTTCCTCCCTCTTGTTCTCTTATACTTATTCTTTGGTTTAACTTGCACCTTCTTTAAGAGTTCGTTTTACTTTTGACCACTGTGTGATGAAATAATGAGATTTAGCAGATACTCAAAGACCCACCTGGAGATTAATCTAGACTGATTGAATCAAGTGAGAGTGATTGACTGCTAATTAGTTAACTGGATTGTAATCACACCTGGCTAGCCCTTAATGGATTTGGAGGATGCCAACCAATCAATTTGAAGCAGTGTGTAAGGACTGCCTCTGTTCCAGACCTATAAAAAGCTTCCACAATCAGCTTGCTGGAGAGTTCCTGAATAAAGCAGGCTCCTGGAGGAGGACTTGAAGAAGAACCCAACCAGGCTGGAAATCTATGCTAGATGGGCTTTTTCTTAACTTTCTGAACTCCTTGTGAATACCTGTATGCTTTAATAAATGTTTAATGCCCAAAGACTGGTGCTGAAGCTTCTAATTTAAGGCGACCACAATTTAGATTTTAAACATCACAACTGACTCCTTTAATCAGCCACCCTCTTTATTCATACCCCCTTTTCTTAGCCCATTTGCCTCTATTTCTCCATTGGATAAGATAGATTTCTGTGTCCAATTGTGTATGTAGGTATATTTTTCTCTGCTTGAGCCATTTCACATGACTGTAGGTTGAAGTGCTGTTTAAACTCTTTTTTGCATGCTTCTTTTATGTGAGTTAATTTGTCCCTTTGTTCTTCTCTTTTCCCCCTTTCCCAGTGCATCCCTTTCTCAGGCTTCCATTTTTCTTTTGAGATCATACCAACATAATGGACTCACACCTATATCCTCTGTGTTAGTAGACTTATTGTAATTGCCCTAATGATGATAAAGTTCTAGGACTTGTATGTATTATCTTCCCATTTAGGAATGTAAACAGATTAATTGTATTAAGTCCTTTGTGATTTATCACTTATGTTTTGTTTGTTTATGTGCTTTTCTTGAGTTTTGTGCATAAATTGTAAATTTTCTATTTAACTCTGCTCTTTTAATCAAGAATCCCTGGAAGTCTTCTATTTCATGAGATGTCCATTTTAACCCAGTCTTTCTGGGTAGGTTATTGTTGGTTGTAATCCTAGATCCTCTTCCTTCTGGAATATCATATAATAAACCCTATTTCCTTATACTGTTGTCTGCTAAATCTTATGAGATCTTAACTGTGGTTCTACAATATTTAAAATATTTCTTTCTGGCTGCTTGCTCTGAATTTTGGCTTAAATATTCCTGGAAATTTTCTTTTTGGGGTTTCTATAAGGAGGTGACCCTTTAATTCTTTCCATTTCTACTTTACTCTCTGGTTCTAAGATATCTGGGGAGTTTTCCTTTATAATTTCTAGAAATATGATATTTAGGCTCTTTTTTCGTGTGTGTGTGTGTGCGCGTGTGCACGTGTGCGTGCGCATGCTTTGTGGACAGTCCAGATTCTTAAATTATCTCTCATAATTCTATTTTCTTTTTAAATTTACATTCATTTTAAATTTAAATACAAAATAAGAAAAATAACTTTTCCATGTATACAGCAAAACATAAGGAGGATTCATATAAGCCTATAAATTTCCACTTCAGACTGTTTGCTTTTTTTTTGAAAATACTATGTAACAAATACACATTGTTTTCAAAGCTACCCAGCTTTTCTGTGCTTCATTCTGTTTTCTTTTGTTCTCTGCTGTGCACTTTTTTCCTCCCTAGCCAACCCACGCTAGAGAATGTTACAATTAAACATCTATCTATCATCTATCTATCTATCTATCTATCTATCTGTCTAGATATAGATATAGACATAGATATATCTATATACATAGACATGTATATGAATACACACACAAATCTATACATACATATATATATATATATATATATATTTCTATTTGTCAGTTCTTTCTCTGGAGGTGGATAAAATCTTCCTTCACAGGTCTAAGCTTTTACATTTTTTTTTGAAAATCAACCAGCTCATCAATTCTTATCTCACAGTTCCATTCCATCACAATCCTATAATCGTATAGGTTTAGCCATTCCCCAATTAAAGCACATCTATCCTTTGAGCCAATCTTTGAGCTGTAAGAAAATATCTCAAAGTTTTTTTTTAATTTGCATCCCTCTAATCAATAATAATTTAAAGTATTTTTATAAGACTATATATAGTTTTGATTTCTTTATTCTTCATTTTAAAACTCCCTGTTCATATCATTTGACCATTTATCAATTGGGGAATAATTTGTATTCTTATAAATTTGACAAAGTTCTTTATATATATGAGAAATTAGACCTTTATTTGACACACTCTTTATGAAAAATGTTGCCCAATTTTCTTCTCTTTTTCTAATCTTGACTACATTGGTTTTATTTGTACAAAAAGTTTTAAGTGCAATATAATTGAAATTATCAATTTTATACCTTATAATGCTCTTTATTATTTCTTCATAAATTATTATCTGATCCATGAGTCTGGTGTGTGTAGGCCTCCATCAATCACGAATGACCATGGATCAGCGCCTTGAAGAGCCATAGGTCACAGTGTGGCTGTGCAGTCCAGTATGGGAGCAGCAGCTCCTAAGTGACTTATAACCAATAACTGCCGCATCCCGTGTTGTATCTACCCCATGAGGAGTCGCTGGAGTGTCCTCTCCAGGGCACTGGTCTGGGAGGATCAATATGGAAAACAAGCTGTTGCCCATGCAGCAGGTTTTCCCCCTCCGCGACATTGGTGGATCCAAAGGAGAGGCAGAGCCAATACAGTTTGGCACCAGTGCCGCCAGAGGAGTTGCCAGAGGGATGTGATGTCCAACATCCAACTGCCTAAGGGACTCCAACTCCTGATTTTTCCTCCGGGTTAACTCCCGAAGCCTTTTGCATATATGGGTTTAGCGCAAGGCAGCAAAGGTTTAAAATCAGGGTTTTCTTCCCCCAGGCAAGTTGCCTGCCAAGGCTAACAAACCCCACCTGCCCAAAGCAACTGGTTTTAAGGCGCCAGTGACTTACCTTCGCCTCTTCTCCTGTTAGTGGAAACAGTTCCGCCACGAGAAGGCCAGGAGTTGGGCTTCAGTTGTCAGAGGCTATTTGAGATGGATGCTATTGGAGCATTTTATAGAGAGTGGGAGCTTATGCCCACTCCCACCCTGGCATGATATGTATCTATTTGATCTAATCTTGGTACATGGATTAAGATATTGGTTTATGCCTAGTTTCTACCAGATTGCTTGGCAACAATTTTGCCAAATAATTAATTCTTATCTGCAAAACTTAAATCTTTACATTTGTCAAACACAGTATTACTATGATCCCTTACTACTGTGTTGTATGTCTACTCTCTTCTACCTTTATATTTCTTAGCCAATACCAGATAGTTTTGACATTTACTACCTTAAAATATAGTTTGAAGTCTAGTACTAGTGAACCTCCTTCCTTTATATATTTTTATTAGTTTCTTTGAAATTCTTGACATTTTGTTCTTTCTTCCCAATGAATTTTGTTATTAATTTTCTAGCTCAATAAAAAAAATTAGGAATTATTTGGGATGGCATGAATAGATTATGTAAAATTGTCATTTTTATTATATTGACTTTGCCTACTTGTAAACAATTAATATTTCTATTTATTTAAATATGACTATGTACTAAGAGTATTTTATTATTATGTTTATGTAGTTCCTGTGTATGTTTTGTCATATATACTCTCCAGTATTTGATACTGTCTGCAATTATTTTAAATGGTCTAAAATAGTATTGAGAAATATTGGAGGGGGCAGCTAGGTGGCACAGTGGATAGAGCACCGGCCCCAGAGTCAGGAGGACCTGAGTTCAAATTCGGCCTCAGACACCTGACACTTACCAGCTGTGTGACCTTGGGCAAGTCACTTAACCATCATTGCCCAAGCAAAAAATTTTTTTTTAAAAAGGGAGAGAGAAGTATTGGTGACACATAGTATAATGTTTATTTATTTCATTTAACTATCTCTATTTTAGCTTTAACTTGGTCAGAGATCATGATTGCTATGCCTTCTTTTTCTTTCTTTTACATCAGATGAGATAATAAATTCCATTCTAGCTCTTTGTTCTAACTCTGTGTGTTTCTCTCATTTTTATAATGTTAATTGTGAGCAACATTTGTTGAATTCAAATTTTAATCCATTCTTCTATTTCCATATTATGGGTAA
This sequence comes from Dromiciops gliroides, assembly GCF_019393635.1. Taxonomy (NCBI): domain Eukaryota; kingdom Metazoa; phylum Chordata; class Mammalia; order Microbiotheria; family Microbiotheriidae; genus Dromiciops; species Dromiciops gliroides. The sequence continues at coordinate 196,193,043 of NC_057866.1, read as the reverse complement.
ATTCATCTCATTCAAATTCAAAGTTATCATAATTAGTTATATATTTCCCTTCATCCTATTTTTTCCTCACTGTGCCTTCTGTCCTATTTACTACCCTATCCCTCCTCAGGCATCTACTTTACTTCTAATCACTATTGCCCTCATATTCCTTAATGTACCTATCCCTGAAAGAGTCCCTCCCTTATCCTTTCACCCACCCTCTTAATTCTTAATCTATACACTTTTTTTTTTTTAGTGAGGCAATTGGGGTTGAGTGACTTGCCCAGGGTCACACAGCTAGTAAGTGTTAAGTGTCTGAGGCTGGATTTGAACTCAGGTACTCCTGACTCCAGGGCCGGTGCTCTATCCACTGTGCCACCTAGCTGCCCCTATACACTTTTCTAAAAGTCCCTTTCTTACCCTATCCCCTAGCCCTCTTACTTATTTATTAATTTAAAAGATTTTTATACCATATGTATATAGTTCCTCCTTTAACCCATTTCTGATAGAAATTATCATTCCAGCACTACCACCCCTCCACCCCCATTAGCTTCTTCTCTGTCAGTTTTTTTCTTTCACACCTCATGTCACACTTGTATGAGATAATTGCTCCTTTTTATTTCTCCCTACCCAGTTTTATTTTTTAGAATCACCCCTTCATACTCAGCTCAGTCTAATCCTTTCTTTCAAACTATCTCAGTGATGATGCCAGTCATAAAGATACTGATGACATTTTAACATAAAAGAAATAGTGTGACCATACAAAGTCCCTTATAATTGGTCTTTAATGATTACATTATATTTCTCCTGGATCTTATATGTCAAGTTTTCCATTAAGTTCTACTCTTTTTGTCACAAATACTTGAAGGTCTTTTGATCTGTTAAACATCCATTTTTTTTCATTCACTATTATACTTAAATTTGTTGGATAAGTTACTTTCACAACCCCAGCTCTTTTGTTCTTTGAAATAGAGTATTCCAAAATCAAAAAAAAAAAAAAACTATAGTCTTTTAATGTAGAACCTGCTAGGTCTTGTGTGATTCTGGTCATATCTCCATTGTACTTTTTTCCTTGTTGCTTGTAATATTTTCTTCTTAACCAGGGAGCTTTGAAACTTGGCTATGACATTCCTATAAGATCCCTCCTGGGAGTTCTTCCAGGTGGTGATCAGTGGATTTTTTTTTCTCTTTCTGCTTTACCTTCTTACTTTAGAACTACAGGGCCATTTTCCTTAATAATTTCTTATAATATTTTATCAAGATTCTTTTTTGATCATAATTTTCAGGTAGTCCTACCATTCTCATATTGTGTCTCCATGATCTATTCTCTAGATCATTTGTCTTTCTAATGAAATGTTTTACATCCTTTTCTATTTTTCATTCTTTCAATTTTGTTTTATTACTTCTTGATGTCTTATAATGTCATTAGTTTTCCTTCTTCCAATTCTAATTTTCAAGAAATTATTTTCTTTTTCTAGTTGGTTGACTTCCTTTTCATAATTTTCTTAGATTGTTCTTACTTTTCTTCTAATTTTTCTTTGATCTCTCTCATTTTATTTTTGAAGTCCTGAACTCTTTTGGGGTTTGTGACCATTCTCTTTGAAAAAGGAGTGGCTTTTTTAACTTCACTATTTTCTACGTCTTCTCTAACCCTATAGTAGATGTCCATGTCTGGGTTCTTTCTACTTTGATTGCTCATTTTTGTTTTTACTTTTTAAGCAGCTTATTATTACAATCAGATTCTAGTCCCACGGTGTGGGGAAGGGTGCCCCAAATATCAGGTCATTCTTACTGTTGTTTTCTGATGTCTGTCTAGGGCCCAACCTCAGGCACTCCTCTCCACCCCTAATCCATGGCTAGGGACCCCAGCCATACTATCCCCAAAATGCTTTCCCTCCCTTTGGTACTTCTGGTGCTTGCAAACTTCAACTCTCCTCTATGCCCTGGATCCAAAACCAGTGGCTCTGCTCTCATGGAAGTACCCATAGCTAACAGGGTTCCTTCCCCTATGCTACTGCATTCACTGGGCATATGCTTGCTCCTTCTTACCTGCAGCCACAGTGCAGATCTTGTCTGGTCAACACAACTGGGCCTGGAATCCTGAGATAGCAGTGGGTCTTTCAATCTTCCCCTGCTCTGCTGTTCAACCCACACACTGTCTGACCCCCACATTATCAGTGAGGTAAAAGTTCCTGAAACTTAATCTGTGGCCTAATCTAGCTGCTCCTAGGGCTACTTGTTTGTTGATTCATTACAGTCTGTCTGCAGATGTTTGCACTTCACTCAGGCCAAACCTCTGCCCCTAAAGGGAGGTCTTTCCTGAGGTCCTCTTAAATTGTCTTAGGAAGGCAACTATTTTACCCTAAAGTTTATTTTAGTTTTGTCTTTTTGAGGTAATGTTTTGTCTTTTTTGTGGAAGAAAAAATATTGAAAGCCTCTAGGTTTCTGACCCACTCTGCCATGTTCCCAAAATCACAACTCTAATCATTCTCTTTTCCAGATCATTTGTTTTTCCTATAAGATGCTTCATTTTTCTTCTAGTTCTTCAATCTTTTTACTTTACTATTTCTTTTTTTAATAGAAATATTTTATTATTTTCCAGTTACATGTAGAGATAGCTTTCAGCATTTGTTTACATAAGATTTCCAATTTCAAATTTTTCTCCATCCCTCCCCCCCTCCCCTAGACATCAGACAATCCAATATATATATATATATATATATATATATATATATACACACATACATAACAACATTAAACATATTTCTGCATCAGTCATGCTATAAGAGAAGAATCAGAGCAATAAGGAAAAACCTGAAAATAGAAAAACAACAGCACCAAATACAAAGGAAATAGTATGGTTCAATCAGCATCCATATTCCATAGTTCTTTTTTTTCTGGATTTGGAGAGCCTTTTCCATCATGAGTCCCCTGGAACTCTCTTGTACCATTGTATTGGTGAGAAGAATCCAGTCCATCACAGTTGAACAACACACAATGTTGATGATACTGTGTATAATGTTCTTCTGCTTCTGTTCATCTCACTCATCATCAGTTCATGCACATCCTTCCAGGTTTCCCTGAACTTCTCCTACTCATCATTTCTCTCAGCACAATAGAATTCCATTACATTCATATATCACAACTTGTTCAGCCATTCCCCAACTGATGGGCAACCCCTCAATTTCCAATTCCTTGCCACCAGAAAAAGAGCAGCTATAAATATTTTTGAACATGTGGGTCCTTTTCTATGATCTCCTTGGGGAAAAGACCCAACAATGGTATTGTTATGTCAAAGGGTATGCACAGCTTATTATTATTATTATTATTAATTATGCCCTTTGGGCATAATTCCAAATTGCTCTCCAGAATGGTTGGATCAGTTCACAGCTCCACCAACAATGCGTTAGTGTTCCAATTTTTCCAAAGCTTCTCCAAGATTTATTATTTTCATTTTTTGTCATTTTAGCCAATCTGACAGGTATCAGATGGTACCTGAGAGTACTTTACTATTTCTTGATGTCTCATTTCCAATATTTTAAAAAATTATTTTCTTCAATAAAGTTTTGAACCTTTTACCAACCATGTCTCTCTTTTTTTCTCTTCTGCTTGTTTGGTTTTAAAAAAAAAACTCTTTTGTTTTACTCTTTTTATCTTTTTAATTATTTCAATATTTTGGGGAGGGTTGTGTTGAGTCTCCATTTTTTGAGATTTTTCTTCTAGATGTTTTCAGGCCATCATCTTCTGTGTTTGTGTCTTGAGCTTCCCTGTCACTATAGTAGTTCTCTGTGGTTGGATGGGTTTTTTTTGTTTGGTCATTCTTCCAGCCTACCTCTTGACTTAGGATTTTGTTGGTGTTGGGCTCTGCTCACTTATAAGTGATTGGCCTGAGCTTCTGTCCTTTTCCAACCTTCTGTTATTTTTATGGCTTAGTCTGGAGGCCTGCAAGTTTACAGTGCTTCCAAAATGTTCTGACCAGAGAAATGTCTATTCACTGCCTCCTGATCTGAGCTCTGCAAGTTACTAACTTGGGTCTGAGTCCTTGGTTTGTGTGTGGTTGAGTTTCATTAGGACTTTTGTTTAGAATTTAGGTTTAGAATGACTGAACTGTTGCCTCCCCTTTGATCTTGGTCTCCTACCCTCATTATTCTATGTCAGGCTTATGTGCTTGACTAAATGCTAAACTGAGTTGTCCCTCTGGTCTTGGCCTTGGAACCACACCAGTTAATTTCTGGAAATTCTCCTTGCTCAGTACACAGTACATTTGTAGCCACTCCTCTCTCCCATGGAACTATGACCCAGAATTGGATAATGGATAACAGAGCTGCTATCTGGAACCTTTTCTTTTCCTAGTGCTAATTCAGTAGTACCCTAGGATTGTTTTTGTTCCTTAGTTTTTCCTACCCTAGTGCTCTGTCTCAATCCCCTTTCAATCTTTGGGTGCTTAAATGCTCCTCTCTTTGCCACAAGGGTGACTTTTTGGCCAACCCTAACCCCAATTTCTTCAGACCTCTATATTTTCCTAAGCTACCCTCAGCTGGAAAAAAAAGTTGCACTGTGACTTTTTCTTGTTTTTTTCAATCAGAATTCAGTTTGGTATTTTGTCCAGGTGGTGGTAGAAGAGGTGTGCTGAGTATGCTAGGTAAAAATGCTTCCTCTGGCTCTGTCATCTTCATGCCACTGTTTCATACCACACCATTCCCCAATACTTCTGTTACCCAACTTTGAGAAGCTTTTTGCTTTATACCTCAGATTCTTATTAGTTTTCTGGTTCATACCCTCAGCCCAAAGCATTCTGGGGAATGGAGTCTTTTTTGATTTGTGCCATATCTGGTACAGTACTCTGTTGCCATTCCTCCTCCTCACAAAAGAAGACAGGGAAGACAGAGAAATAGAAATGTTAAGCTGTCCGCTGACTCTTGGGAATGCTTCCTCAATAACAGTAACTATATATATTTTTTCCTGCTGTAATGACCTGGTTTTTGAGAAAAGGAAATCTTCTTTGACATCATCCACACATTGTTGACCCTTCACTTCAATTCAACAAGCATTAGTTTAGCATTTAATATGTGTAAGGAATTTTGCTAGCTTTATAATTTGACTGGAAAATAGAGTGTTTGAGAAAAACTAATGCCAAATATATATAGAAAGATCAATTAGAGCCAGAATATGGAAAATGCTAAATCCCAGGCTGAAGTATTTGCTTTTTTTATTGTAGAAGGAGACAATGGGTACCAACATAGGTCTTCATCAGGGTAATGATTACATCAAACCTATGCCTTAAGCAGATTAATTGGATGTTGAATTCTGTATAGCTGGAGAAGGGAAACCAACAAAAGGCTATTACAGTAGCCTAGGTTGGTAGGTGTTGAGGGACTGAACTACGGTGGTATGCCAGCTAGTAGAAAGAGGAGAATTTTTAGATTTGAGGAGTGATCATGGTTTGGGGAGTGATTGCTATATCCTCTTTTCTTTTTCCAAAATTACTTCCTTCACCTAGAAGAAGAAATGAAAATACCAGCCATGTCCTCACATTCTTCATTTCCTTTCCTAGGACTTTAAAGTTAATAGACATTAGTATCAAGCTTTTTCTTAGTGTGCTTTACCTATATGGAATAGAAGTGAGTAGTGGTTGGTGAGTTTATATCTTGGCAAGTTAACTGTATTGTATCAAATATAAGAAACGCACTTCCCCATGTAAACTTGACATACCTTTATTCTGGGTCTTTCAGTCCCTACTATTCATTTGTCCATACTGAGATCTCTAATAGGATTCCATGAATGTAGTAGCATCTATGAATGCATTCTGTTGTTTTGTAGAGTACTATTGTGAGTTGCTGGTTATATGAAAAACACATTTCCATCCTCTATAGGACTTTTAATAGTTCCAGAATTATTTCCTTACCTTTCCTTTTCTATTCCCCTTCCCCCCTTCCCCTTTCCCCTTTCCTCCTTCCACCTTCTACTTTTCTCCTTCCCCCTTCCCCTTTTCTTCTTCCCCCTTTCTCCCCTCCTCTCCCCTTCTCCTCTATATTATATTCCACTAGCCTCTTAAAACTGATTTCAACTCTACCCTGTGCCCTATTTCCTATTTTTTTATCTCTTTGCCTTCATCTTGAATGATTTCTTCCATGCTGTCTAGGAATCCTTAAGGATCTCTTAAGCATATAAAGGAATTCTCCATGCCTTTCATCTTTGCCCAGAGGAAAGAGCAGTTTGCATTTATTTGTCACATAACTTGTAAATAAGTCAAGTAAGAAAACAAACAGCACTGGGACAGTTCCATAAATTGTGGGTCTTAAGAAAAACAACAACTTCCCCTGAAGTTCCTTCCCTAAATTGCCAATTTGGTGACCTTTTATTATTGGGTGCCTCATTGGCAAGTTTTCCTGATAATGTCCCCTCAAAGCTGGTCAGTCCCCTCTCCTCTCACTCCCTGCTAGTCTGAGGGCTAGGACAGTCCCAATTACTACTAACTTGTTCAATTAGCCCATTCTACCTCAATAGATATTACACATACTTTATTAGGACATTTCTTTAATGTCTTTAATTCTTTAATAAGATTTTAATAAGACATTTCAAAGACTCATTTATATTTCCAATTCGAAATACACTTTCTTTTTTTAAAATGACATAAAAAATAGTCAGTCATAGATTAGCCCTCAAAAGTCTATTTCACCCATAATGAAGTTGAGATATTTTACTAATGGAATTTATTTTGTAACAATGTCCGTAACAGCCTGACTTTAATTAATGGTTAGTAATGCTATCTGGTTGTGTAGTTCACAAAATTGCTCTCACTCTTTGATCAACTTCCTAGGAGAACACTAGGTTATTTCCTTACAAAATACCTGGGAAAGTTACTTAAATTCTCTTGGCCTAATTTTCTTATCTATCTCTGAGTCCCTAAGATATTAAAAAAAAAAAATGAACCCTAACCCTGACTTGGGGATCATTATTCACAAATGACTCTCTTACAGTTTCATTAAGTTAAGTGTAGCAAAAATATGAATAATTACATTAAAGAATAAATATTTAGAATATTGGCTTTTAATCTGATATAGGTCATATATGTACAATCACATTAAACATATTTCTACATTAGTCTTGTTGTGAAAGAAGAATCAGAACACAAGGGAAAACCCTCAAAAAAAAAGAACAACTAAAAAGTAGAAAGAGTTCAGTCTGCATTTAGAATCCACAGTTCTTTTTTCTGGCTGCGAAGAACATTTTTCCATTATGAGTTCTTTGGAATTGTATTGGATCATTGCACTGCTGAGAAGAGCCAAGTCTATCACAGTTGATCATCATACAACGTTGCTGTTTCTGTGTACAATGTTATCCTAGTCCTTCTCACTTCACTAAGCAACAGTCTACTTAAGTCTTTCCAGGTTTTTCTGAAATCTACCTGCTCATCATTTCTTACAGCACAATAGTGTTCCATAACATTTATATCCCACCACTTGTTCAGCCATTCCCCAATTGATGGGCATTCCCTTGATTTCTAATTCTTTGCCACCACAAAGAGAGTTGCTAGAAATGTGGGTCCTTTTCCTTTTTCTATGATCTCTTTGGGATACAGATCTAGTAGTGGTATTACTGGGTCAAAGGGTATGTATGCATAGTCCCATACCCCTTTGGGCATAGTTTCAAATTATTCTCCAGAATGGTTGGATCAGTTCACAACTCTACCAACAATGTATTAGTGTTCCAATCTTTCCATGGCTTCCCCAATATTTATTATTTTCCTTTTTTATCATATTAGCCAATATGATAGGTATGAGTTGTTACCTCAGAGTTTTTTTAATGTGCATTTCTCTAATCAATAGTGATTTAGAGCATTTTTTCATATGGCAATAGATAGCTTTACTTTCTTCATCTGAAAACTTCCTGTTCATATCCTTTGATCATTTCTCAATTGGGGAATGACATGGATTCTTACAAATTTAATTTAGTTCCCAATATATTTTTAAAATGAGGCCTTTATCAGAAATACTGGCTATAAAAATTATTTCCCAGCTTTCTTCTTCCCTTTTAATTTTGACTTCATTGCTTCTGGTTGTATAAAACCTTTTTAATTTACTGTAATCAAAATCATCCATTTTATAATTTCATAATATTCTCTATCTCTTGTTTGGTCATAAATTCCTCTTCTCTTCATAGATTTGAGAGGTAAACTATTCCTTCCTCTCCTAATTCATCTATGGTATCACCATGTTGTCTTAATCATGTACCCATTTTGACCTTATTTTGGTATATGGTGTAAGATGTTGGTCTATGCCTAGTTTCTGCCATAGTATCTTCCAGTTTTCCCAGCAGTTTTTATCAAATACTGAGTTGCTATCCTAGAAGCTGGAGTCTTTGGGTTTATCGAACAGTAGATTATTACATTTTGTTTGTTTTTAAACAGACTCCTATTATTATTCACTAAGGTGTCTGGGGGCATCTCTAAGGAGTGCTTCTATAATTTCAAGGTGGGAACAGATTAACATTTGTCTAATCCTAGCATCTTTTCTCAAAATACTTAACTACAGGCCTGCAGCAAGATTCTTCTTGTTGTAACCCCTAGTTGTTATAAGTCAGCATTTCCCCTACATTTTTGTTAAAGGGGTCACAGGAATAGAGATGGGAGTCTGATGGAATGATTCTAACATTATAATGCATCAGGTTGGACTACCAAAGCCCACATAACTGAACAAAAGTATGTTAGAGTTATTGGCTTTTAAACAACCAGAAATCACCAGTGATGTGGTCAAACAAGACAATGGAAAACCACCCTTGATAAATGAAGCAAAGATGGTGAGCTTGCAGCTTGAATTTATGATATCCATAAAAATATTGATAGAAGCTTCTAGAGGTACTACTTGCATCCTTTAGATTCTGGAATTAGTCTAGTGCTGCATCACAAATAAGTATTTGCCATCATAGGGGTTTGAGTAGGATGGAGGATCCTGAATGGAGGATGAGATCTTCTTTTTTATATGATGTGGGGAAATGTCTGAATACCTTTATATTGAATCTCTGGGAGCAATCATTCCCCATAGCCAAATGGGGTTCAGATCTTACTGGGGCAGTTACTGCCATGAAGAGTGGAATTTTCAGACCTTTTAATGGAGCAGTACTTAGTGGCTCAGGCATTTAATGTCATTTTTAAAAATTCCGAATTCATTCAGTTAATGCTTTCTAACATATAATGGAAATTTGTGGGGTAGGTGAGTGCTTTCAATCACCCTGCAGTGGGAAAAAGAAAAGGACTGGGGCAAATGTAGGTCCAATTGTTTTATATTTATAAAATAATGTACACTGATGTTATATCACTTAAAAAATAAAGTTGAATGAACAGAAACTAAAGTAGAACTGAACAGAGTCTGAGAAGACTTGCTGGCACGTTTGCAACAATCCTGATGATGTTATGTCTGCACAAGGTGGGAAGTGTGACTGAAAGAGTCCTGAGCTCAGAGCTTGAGCTTATAGAATTGCTTGAGAGCTAAGGCAATTTATACTCAGTAGCAATTCCAATCCCTGCCCCTAGAAGGCACTTTGGCATTTACACACATCTAGTCATCCTTCATCCTTCAGTGCTGTGAAGGACAAGTGTTTCAGTATAAGCCAGGCGTTTGCTTTTGGTGTATTATAGACCTTTTTGACAGTCTGGTAAAGCCTATGGTCGTCTCAGAATAATTATTTGTAATATGTAGTATTGTAGTATTGTAAAAGTTAGTAAATTTATATGTATATAGTTTATGTGTGTGTGTGTGTGTGTGTGTGTGTGTGTATATATAGTATATAGTATATGTGGTATATGTATATATGGTGCATACATATGGTGCATACATAGTGTGTATACATACATATATGCATGCATATACACATACATTCAAACACACACACACGTGTATGTGTGTCTGTATGCTTTGTCCCATCCAAACTGATAGACTCCATGAAACCTATCTCTATACCCCTTGGGGGTCCCTTAATATCAGGATCCCTGATATAGAAATAAAGGTTCTGTATCAGCATTACTAGACTTCTTTATGTATAGGATCTCCACCTGTATAGAACAAACCATGGATCTATGAAAAAAATGATTAGGGACTAAAGGCAAACTATTAGATCTTTCTCCTTACTAAATCAAGCCACATTTCTCAATCTTTTCTCCTGTTATCTACCAGAAGACCTCTTTTGAGGGGTTGATAATGGAAGGAGAAAATATATTTGGAATTCTATGTGGTTTAAATAATTTAAATGACTTTTAAATTAAAGGATAGTATTTTGGTTGAATAATTACATATAACTGAAGAATGGATTATGTGTTTCATGACATTTTATGCTAAAGAACTAACAAACTAGTGATGAGCTCAGTATCAGTCAGAAACATTTCATAGCCTTTTTTCCACTTATTGATGACTTGAATTAATGACACTTTTTAAAAGACCAGTTGCAAAATCTATGTATTTCTTACTAAATATAAGCCGACTCATAAAATACATAACTGATATTTATAACAGCAGTGTACCAATTATTCTCACAAGTCGTGTCATATGAAAAACACAAACAGATGTGATGTGTGAAGAACAACAAAAAACCCAGCTGTTTTACTGAGAACATAAAATATGTGATTAAATGTTCCATTTTAAGGCAGAAACCCTATACTCTTTCCCTCCAGACTTTAATGAGGGATAGCCATTAGGTCTCCAAAATGATATGAATGAGAAGGTATCCTTTCTACCTTTTTTTTTTCCTCTTTCAGTCCAATTTAATGCAATTCCTGCACTGTTGATTTTTGAATGTAACAGACATGAAAAGGGATTAGTCACCTTCATATCAATAAATTATTCATCGTTAAAGACATAAAAGATTAGTTTTCCTTAATGCAAAACAAGATTAATCTTATTTTCTTCTATAACTCTTCAGAGGGAAAATTTGGGGGTAGAGAAAGATAATCATTTCTACTTGTCAGAAACAGTCTTCTGGGGGCAGCTAGGTGGTAAAGTGGATAAAGCACTGGCCCTGGATCCAGGAGGACTTGTGTTCAAATCCAGCCAAATCAGACACTTGATGCTTACTAGCTGTGAGATCCTGGGCAAGTCACTAAACCCTCATTGCCTCACCAAAGGAAAAAAGAAAGAAAGAAAAAAGAACATGAGACAGTCTTCCATCTAAGATTCAGGAAGCTCTTTAAAAAAGAAAAAAGAAACAAATCAGTTTTTAAAAAATAGTGTCATTCCTTTAGCAAGTCAGTCACCAATAGTGAAATTCATTATTGAGCCTGATTATAAAGATATTTCTATACAATTGATCTGGAATTTAAGATTGCAGGCACCATGCATCATACAAAGATCAGAGGAAATAGTATTGCTAAAATGTGGGATACTGGAATTTTATTAAGAAAAAATCACTAAGATCAGAAAGTGATGATTAGTCTTTCTGAGACAGTGGTTGAATTCCCTTTTTGTTCACATACCCATTCCTGCCACAGATAAGAACATATGGGGATAAGATTCAAGTTAGTGTGGGATCTTTCCGACTTGACTAATACAACCTCTATATACATACACTGGTCTATTTCAGGAGACTTCCTTCTCCAACCTGATTTGAGTTGATGAGCCAGCCAGAGGTAACTAGTAAAGTTCTGCAGTTTCAGAATTGTGAGGCAAGAACCCCTGCAATTCTTCCATGTGGCCAGCAGGGGCAGAAATACTGAAGCCTCCCTGGAAGATGTTTTTAGATTGTTGAGACAATATGCAAAGTGTATGGAAATAGTGACTGACACATACCCTGGGGGCTAAATGTGATGGTCTTACAACAAGGGAAGCACCCTAGGTGTGGCCACAGCTATTCCTCAGAATGAGGGTTCACTCTACAGTACAGAGATGATGCTGGTAACATTGATTGTCCAACCAAAAATGAATATTTCTAATGAGAACCACAACAGGATAAACACTACCACTGAGAAACTCTTTTAATTGATTATCAATGCTTGTAATATACCAGGCACTCTCTGAGTGGCATAGATGCAAAGATAACTGAAAGAGATTATGAAATGTAGGCTGTGGGTCTCTAAGAATATCTGATTAAGATGAGAAGACAAGAACACCAGTTGATAAGGAGTAGTACAAGACAAATGTAGAATAAATGGCAAGCAAATGAGAGAAATGTGTTCCACAGAAGTTTGAAAGGAAAGAGAAATCACTAGTTTATGGTTTCCTCTCTCTCTCTCTCTCTCTCTCTCTCTCTCTCTCTCTCTCTCTCTCTCCCCCCCTCCATCTCTGTCTCCATCTCTATCTCTCCCCCCCTCTCTTTCTGAAAGTCTCCCCTCTATCCCTCCCTCCTTCCTTCCCTCCCTCCACCACTATCTCTCTCCCTTTCCATTTGCTATTTTCTTGGGCAGTTAGGTGACATAATGAATAGAATAATATGGAAGATTCATTTTCCTGAGTTCAAATCCAGCCTCAGATACTTCCTAGTTGTGTGACCCTGGGCAAGTGACTACTTGACCCTCTTTATTTAAGTTTCCTCATCAGTAAAATGAGCTTGATAAGGAAATGGCAAACCACTTCAGTATCTTTGCCAAGAAAACCCCAAATGGGGTCAATGAAGAGTTAAACATGACTGACACAACTGAACAACAATCCTGTAGTGCATCTCCTGTTCTCCAAGATATCATTGTAGCAGTAGTCATTACTTCAGCAATCATATCTGCCAATTCATTCAGTACCCTGACATACATCTCCAACTGGTGACTTGTACTTATTAAGAGCAGCTAAGTGTTCTTTAACTATATGCCTATCCATATGTGGTTTTAACTTCCTGGTAAAGATTCTGTTCTTTCTATTGCAAAGGTCATTGTTCTTGGTTGAGAAGAGAAAAACCAACCAAGACTTAAATAGCTCTGCTTTCTATCAATTATTGTTTATCATTGTCCCATCAAGTATAAGCAATAGATTTGCTTAGTCTTTCTTTGATGCTGATGCTGATGATGATATAGCATTGATATTTTGTGCTTTAGGAATTGCAAAGCAATTTGTACTTATTGTCTCACTCGATCATTTGAGAAGAAAAATTTCTATTTATTTTTCCTGGGTTTTTTGGTTCCATTATTACAGAGGGGGAAAGAGATTGAGATAAAGAGAAACAAAGAAGAATGACTGAATAATAAAAAGTGATAGTAAATACTCTTATTCTGTTGTATTCTTGGATTGTAGCATCTAGTATATTATTTCATATTATTCTCTTTTGAAATGTTAATTTTATAAAATGCAGATTAACTCATTAACTCCTATTCACAAATCTCCAGCTACTCTTTATTTTTTTTTAAACTTTAAGAGACTGCTCTCAGTAAGAGAGCAGAACAGGATACCTAGAGGGGGACATATTTTCTATCTATCTAGATATAAATATCTATCTATCTAGATATAGATAACTGTCAATCTAGATATAGATATCTAGATAAAAATGTCTATCTAGATATAGATATATCATAATATTATTATAGATATTATATAGCATAATGTATTATTCCCTAGAGGGGTGTGTGTATATACATATACATACATACATACATACATCAAAACAACTAGAGGGGAATATAATATCTATCTAGATATAAATAGATATCTATCAATCTAGATATAGATATCTATATAGATATGTAGCTATAGATAGATAATATTTTCCCCTCTAGTTGTCTTGATGTATGTATGTATGTGTATATACACACACCCCTCTAGGGAATAATATATTCCCCTTTAGGTGTCATAGATAGATAGGGTTTGTGAGCATGTACATATATATATATATATGTATGTATATAGATATAGATATGCACATACATGTATATGTATGTATATTTGTATATAGGTATAGGCATGTACACACGTATGTGTATATATGTGAATGTGATATAATGTGTGTGTATGTGTGTATAATTTATGCTGCATTAATAGTAACCAGACAGATATTACCACAGGTAAATCATATCATTAGGCTTTAGCACATTATTTCATATTCCTCTCTTTTGAAATGCTAATTAACCTCAAATGCAAATTAAGTCAACAACAATTCACAAATCTTCAACTACTCTTTATTAGCCTTCAGGGCCTTTGCTCTCTCCGTAGAAGAGCAAAAGTCCTCCTAGAGGAAAAAGAAAAACACATCAAATGGATTGTATTCGCATTGGACAGAAAAAAAATATTACCTCTTTTTCTCAGGCAGCATGAAGTAGTAGAAAGTGGCTGGACTTCACATCAGAGTACCTTGTTTAAAACGCGTACTCTGCTGTTTGCTACCAGGGTGACCTTGGAAACCACCTTTCTTATAAATTACCTCCTGTGCTTTAATTTCCTCATCTGTAAGGTTCATGGTGTACATTAGGTGATCTCCGAATTTCTTTCCAGCTTTAAATTTATGATCTACACCCTAGTGCAACACTGGACATTAATAATGATTACTTTGAATCATTAAGAAGTCCCTAAATGGGGAAGCAGTGCTAAATCTGGCCTTCAGATTGGGATTTCTTCTCTCTGAAGAATCTAAAAGAAGAAATAGGACATTGCACTCATTGTCATATTGTATAATTCTATGGGGGTTGGTGGGGGGCAGATAAGTGACAAAGTGGATAGAGGACCTGAATTCCAATCTGACCTCAAATGTGTTACCCTGGGCAAGTTTCTTAACTGTGTTTGCCTCAGTTTCCTCATCAGTAAAATGAGCTGGAGAGGAAATAGCAAACCACGTGAATAACTTTACCAAGAAAACCCCAAATGTGTTCACAAAGAGTCAGATATGACTAAAACAAATGAACAACAAATCATTTATGGTGGTTGAATTAGGGAATTATTAATGTAATGTACTAATTATACACATATCTCAGCACACAGCAAAAATGAATTACATATATGGAATTTATGACTGTAATTTGGAATAGCCCCCACCAGATGATTTATTAAGTAGTTCCTACTCCCACAATTGAGAATCTCCCAAAGTAAAAATAGGACACACTTGATTATTATTTGTTATTTATATTTTAATGGTAGCTTGACATCATGGGTCTCTGAGCAAGAAAGACCTATGTCCTGCCTCTGACACATACAGAATCTATGACCTTGAGCAAGTCACTTAACCTATAAGTGTTATAAGTTCTCTAAGATGATAAATTGTTCAAAGAAGATGTAAACCTGCATTAGCAAACCTCTAGCAATAACATCTGGTAAGTCTCTATAGCAATAAAATCACAAGTCCAGTCTCTGTACCTACTTAATCCCAGTTAAGAAGACTAAATCCCAGAGAGGTTATGGGGTAGGTTAATAAGCCCAAGATTACGGAAATAGAAATTATAACTATAGATCATTTTTAGGAAGGAAATAGTTCTTTAGCAAGTGTTCACATTATAAAATAGGTTCACTAGGAAAAGTTATTGAAAATTAACTGAAATTATAAAGCAAAAATTAAATTTAGAAGATATTTTAGGGTCAGTTATGAACCTCTCATTTCTCAAAGTATTTTCTTATACAAAACAAGTGTAAGGGACTAAAATTCTAGCTATACTATGTAAAATCTAATGAGTGGTCACCAATAAATTATAAGCTTTAGCAAGAGTATTTAAGTGTTTAAGTATTTATTAAAAAGCATTAGGATCAGAGAGAAAGGTAAAAATCTAACTATTTCTAAGATACCCCATCATCTGACCCACCATGGCGAGGTCAGGAACCAAAAGAGGAAGAATCTCTCCACCAGCGTCCGCTTCCTCCTTCATGTCCTCCTCCTGGAAATGGGAGGCTCCTCAAGTTGATTGGCTGGTAGCTTTGATAGACAGTACCCACGAACAAACATCGCTTCCTGATGCCAAGGAACTGACCACATGGCTTGCCCTCAGATGCCTTCTCCTCATGGTGGAGCTTTCCTACAGTAGGTCTCCAGCAGGTGGCATCAATCCAATTGTTATATAACTAATCTACTCTCAATCAAAATACAAATGAAAATTAATTTATAGGGTCAGAGCAGCTAGGTGGTGCAGTAGATAAAGCACCAGCCCTGGATTCAGGAGGACCTGAGTTCAAATCTGGCCTCAGACACTTGATGCTTACTAGCTATGTGACACTGGGCAAGTCACTTAACCCTCATTGCTCCCCCCCCCAAAAAAAATTGTAGGCTTATAGGAACATAACTTTAGAAGTATTAGAATCCCTAAAAGTCATATACTCCAACCCCCTCATTTTACAGGTAAGGACAGTGAGACAGAGAAAAGTTAAATAACAAGCCCAGGAAGGGCAAAGAGCTAGCAAGTGGTAGACCTGAATCCTCTGACTCCGAATTCAGGGTTCTTTTCACTGTAGCTTGAAATCAAAACCTGTCCACGTCATGTCCAGCCCCCTCCACAAAAACCCTTCCTACTTTGATCAGGCACCATCAAAATTTACTGCAAAGAACATATTGGCTTCTTTTTTTTTTAATCAATGTGTCATGGTACCCTTTTTTTCATACTTTTTTTTTCCAATTTCCACTATTAAACGTTAAGCTTCTTAGTTTAAGTGATTATATTTCTAAAGATGCTTACAACATTCAGTGAAAGCTGACTGACATGCCAATTATCATGCTTATCCCCCTATCAAAGGAATATCCTGAAGAGTTGGTGTCTTACTACTGTTCTTAATGCATATGGTTTTTGCTCAAATAAAGTATATAAGTGCATAAGAAGAATAAAAATTCTTGCCACAAAGAATTAAAGTTAGTCTGAATGAAAGTTATCACTGCATTGAGCAATTCCTTTCTCAGTTTTTTTAAATTTATTTTATTTTAAATTTATGGAATAAAACAAGCATTTCCATGAAAAAGGATAAACCAACTCAGAAAAAGTAAGTCTTAAAAGATTCTTTTAAGTAGAGTAGTATGATCACGATGAGAGTGGTCCAGAAACTTGGACAATTTCTATGACCAGTGGCAGTACTGCAACATGTTAAGAAAGTAGCTATCCTAGGGGACAGCTAGGTGGTGCAGTGGATAAAGCACTGGCCCTGGATTCAGGAGGACCTGAGTTCAAATTTGGACTCAAACACTTGACACTTACTGGTTGTGTGACCCTGGGCAAGTTACTTAACCCTCATTACCCTGCAAAAAAAAAGAAAAAGAAAAAAGGAGGAGGAGGAAGAAGGAGGAGGTAGCTAGCCTATCTTTGTACATGTGATGAGTGAGTAAAAAGTAAATCATCTATTTAATAGTTAGTTGACTAGTCAGCTAGGGGCTAACTCAGATACTGTACTTAGTGCTAATTCAGAACACTGGGTTGTTTGGGGGTTTTTTGTGTTTGTTTTTTTTTTACTTTGGAGGCAATAGATGAACCAATATACCAAATGAATATTACATGACAAATTTTTACCACCACACACAATAGTATATAGCACATGGGCATAATATCACATATGGAATATGGTAAAATTAATTCACAGATGTTCAACCTTGGGTTTTGCCGTTGTGAAGTTTAAAAAGTTCAAGAGAGATAGTTTCTGTGTAATTAATTTTTCTATTAATAATTCTAGCATTTTATTAACAAAAGAAGTAGTTGGCAATCTAAAATTCCAAAGATCCCTCATGAAAAGGGGTTCACAATTTATATGCCCTTGGAAGAATGGGTGGTCCTGAGGATAATAATCAATTCTGATTGATTAACAATTAATGAGAGAATGAAAATTATAATAGGATTGGGCTAATTCTAATGTGGGTTTTAGGGATACATGATTTAGATTACCCAAGTCTTAGTCAAAGAGACTTACCAATTTCCATATCATCTCTCTGACAAAAGGGAGAATCCACATCTTCCCAGACCTGTCTGAATAAACACAATGAGTAAGATTCCACCCATTCTCCTAAACTTAGAATTCCTTTACTATCTTCGATTAGCAAGATTTTCCAAACTACTTGATTTCTGGATGAGGAAGTAGAAAAGGGGAAAAACCTCTCACCTACCTGATATTATAGTTTCTTTAACTATAAAATGAAAAGTTTGAAATGTTACCTTTAAGGTCCCTTCCAACTCTCAACACTTAAAGTACCACTGTCAGGTTACTTATTGAAGGAAAAGCATGGTGATGTTGATTTTGAGTGAAAAAAAATTAAATGGTAATAGTAAGTATTTTGATAGCGTTGACTATACTGGTCAAATGTTGACAAAGGATAGTAGACAGAGAAATAACATCATACCCTGTAAGTGAAGTCTGGAGATCTGCTGCCATTCAGGGAAATGGCAATTGGAATCTTGACTTCTAAATAAGAGAACAGAATCTGGAGGGATATAGTTTCTGGAACCTACAGAAGGAAGATGGAGGGGCAGCTAGGTGGTGCAGTGGATAGAGCACTGGCCCTGGAGTCAGGAGTACCTGGGTTCAAATCTGGCCTCAGACACTTAACACTTACTAGCCGTGTGACCCTGGGCAAGTCATTTAACCTTCATTGCCCTGCCAAAAAAAAAAAAAAAGAACAAAAAAAGAAAGAAGAAACAAAACAAAATTGCTATTAACCAGTGTGGCAGAAGCCTAAAGAGAGATTGAAGTAGGAGGAATATGTTACTATGGTCCTGCTTGGACAAAATTGCATAAGTAAAACAAGGAAAAAAATACATATTAAAAAGACTGAAATTGGGATGACTATTCCCTGACATAGATTTTTATCATATGATAGCTAGTTGCATAAACTATGCTTATAGCACTTTCCCTTCTTGACACATATGATTTCTGAATTTGAGTAATTCATGCAGTGGTTTTGTGACAGAACAAAATCTTGATAAATATAGGCCAATATATTACTAACTTGGGAAGTATTCTGCCTTGAGGAAAAAGTAATTATATGTGCATTGAGGGATAATAAGGTTACAGTTGAGAGAACTTCACACAAAACTTTTTTTAAAAAAGAAAAGAAAGAAAAAGTTGTATTTTTGTATAAAGAACTATTTAAATTAGAAACTTATTCTATTGAGCTGGACTTTTGTGGTTTCTTTGCTCCATATAATGGGATAGCCAGGCAGTACTTCTGAGTCAAAAGGATATGAATTCAAATGAGGCCTCAGACACTTGACAATTACTTACTAGCTGTGTGACTCTGGGCAAGTCACTTAACTCTGATTGCCTCAAACATCCAGGGCCATCTCTAATCATCCTGATATTTATCTTGCCATTGGACCAGATGGCTCTGGAGGGGAGAGTAAAGCTGGTGACTTTTAACAGCTCTTCCTCACTTAAATGCAGTTCACTGCAAGTCATAACATCACCTCCTGATGTCATGATCCTCTTTGAGAACAAAGGATAACCAACAACAACTCTGTATAATATACTCCATGTTTTTGATTCCTCAATAATTATTATGTAAAGAAACCAGGTCTGGGAAATGGGGCAGAGGAGTATTAATTTTTGAAAGCCTGGTGCTTTGATGAGTTTTGCTCTGTGTTCAGGAGTGAAATTTATCTTATTTGACATATGCTTACCACTAATCTTGGTGCTTGTGTATGATTTATTTCAGTATTTCTCAAAATATATTATAGGCAATGGGAATACAGGTCCCATGAAAAAATAGTGCTAATAATTTTCCTTCTAAAATATTTTCTAGTTCTATATTTCACGTCGAAATGGGGCCTTACACAATTTGAAAAGGTTTAAGTTCAAAATAAAGCCTGAGCATGTAAATCTCACAAACCTATTCGTTTGGCTTAATGAAAGTCTTACTACCAATGCACATCAAGTTTTCTTTCATTAGCCTAGAGATATTTTCATTTATGAAAGAATTTGAATAACCTTATTATCATTATATTATTAATTTATTATTATTATAACTGCATATGCAACTATTGTTGCTGACTTCATGAAATGTGGATCTTGTCTTTTTCTTTATAGTTTGGTTGCCACAAAGGAGACAGACAGTGCAAGATCACGTAGCACACCAATGTCACCATCTGATTTTTTGGATAAACTAATGGGCAGGACATCAGGCTATGATGCAAGGATCAGACCCAATTTTAAAGGTAATTTTTCTGCCTATTATGGGGTTAGTTTGGAGTATGTCCACAAAGTTATGCTTTTGAGAGTCGCCCCCCCCCCCTTAAAAAGGGGATAAATGCAAAAGGGGAAAGGAAGCTGGGATCAATTTACAAGTCTTTTGGGAAACACTTTAGTTGGGAATATCTCGTTCATGGAGGAGACATACAGCTTTGGAAATTTGTCCATTCATAATGATTTCTTCCTTTTCTGTTTTGATGCTTAATCATAGGAAAATGATTTTTACAAGGTCACAAACCTAGGAAGTAGGGGGACCAGAATCATATATTGTCTTGTATGGTGGCTAGATGTCTCAACGGATAGAGCACTGGACATGGAGTCAGGAAAACCTGAGGTCAAATCTGGCCTCAGGCACTGGACAGATCACTTAACCTCTGTTTGTCTCAGTTTCCTCATCTGTAATATGAGATAGAGAAGGGAATGGCAAACCATTCTAAGATCTTTGCCAAGAAAATCCCAACGAGCTTACAAAAAGTTGGATACAACTAAAACAACACAAGAACAACCTCATTGGAAATGGGGATAATGATAGCACCTACCTCCCAGGATTGTTTTAAGGATCAAATGAGACAAGCACTTATAAACTGGTTAACACAGTGGCTGGCACAGTGTGGGCACTTAATAAATGCTTGTTTTCTCCCTCCCTCCCTCCTTTTCTCCTGAAATTCCATCTTGTATGGATTTCAATTGGATTGAAAATTCTTTGAGGCCAGTGATCATGTCTGATAGGGCTCTCTGATTCATCACAACATGCTGCATAATATAATATGCATATTGGACCCTCAGTAAATACATATTGATGAAATGAATGAACAGAAATAATAAATTAAGTAAAAGATAATCTCATTTTACTTGCCAAATCTTTTCCAAGTATTTCTATTGTGCAAAGTGATTGTTTCTTTTTTCTTTTTTTTTTTTAGTGATTATTCTTCTACTGAAAGACTGATTACTACAAAGGGAATTGGCAGCAATAGGGAAAAACTGAAAATGCAGGAAATCTAGAGGTTTTGCAATTAGATAAGTAAAAGTCTGATGTATTTCCAAATATGCCTAATTTTTAAGTTGTGGGTGGTACTGCTCTAGTTCACCATGCCTCCATCATTGACTGCTTAATTGTACAGCAAGGTTCAAGTTGAGAGGAAATAATCCTACATCCAAATGTGCCTTAGACAAATTCTCTTTTTGGATGAGGGTCTTTAAGTTGTCATCTTTAAACTTAAGACTGAGCAGTTCAAGTTAAGAATAAATTTGGAGTTTAACATAGAAAATATGTAATGGTGATCTTCTGCTTGTACCACAAGATGGAAAAATGCAGATGTGCAGTGAAAAGTAGACTCATTATGGTACTTCTGTAATTTGAAAAACTAGGAAGATCATTTTGTACTGATTAGAAAGGAAAAAAGGAAATATATATATTCATCTTTTAAAAAATTATTGAAAAATATAAATGTTTTTTAACTCTTCTTGGACTAATTGCTTTGAGAGATTTTCCCAGAAAAATTCTTGTATGTATTTCAATAGAAATGATTGTCCAAACATTTTTGCTACTTTATTAGGCAAAGTGCTTTGATTTTACCACTGCTAACCAGCCAATGTTGTTTTATGTCTTTTAAAATGTGTTTATTTATCAGTATTTAAGAACCAAAGAATAGGTTCCTAAGTTTAGTCTGGTACAAAAAAATACTTTTCCATATAAGAAGGTTTTCTTCGACATTTGGCAAATTCACTAATCTACAGAGACAATAGCATATGCAAGAAAAGGGGAATTTATTTTGATCCATAATAGCCCTGTATTTCAATACATTGTGTAATGTCAATCAAATCCCTCCATGACTTGATAGAAATCCTTTACGAATTCCTATGGCTAAACATACAAACAAAAATCTCTTCATTTTGTATTCAACCTTATTTAGCTGTTCCATTTTTGGAGCAAGCAGTCTGGTCAAACCTTCTGGAGCTTGGTATTCAAGTCCATTGTCTCAACTACTATGTGATACACTGTGGAAGTTATCAAGTCTAAACCTTCAGACACTACAGGAATTCCTTCTTACACCATCACTAATATATCACCTAGAATCTTCTTAAACCTTTTCAATATATTCTCAATGGAGAATATATTTCCATGTAAGACAAGGCAGTCTATCATTAGACAATGATAATTATCAGAAAATTCTTCCTTTTAAGGAGTCCAAATATTCCTTCTTTTAATTCCCATGTATCAGTTCTCAGGAAATGAACAGAATTACTCCCTTTCTTCCACGATAAGCCTTAAAATATTTGAAGATACTTACCACAAGCTTCTTAGTTTATATCTCCCATGTTTGCTCCTCTCTAGTTTTCAGTTCCCTCAACTATTCCTTATGTGATATTTAAAAAACCCTTTTCTGTCCTGATTGCCTTGTCCTTCTTCAGTTATTTTGACCACGTGCCCATAATATGTCCAACTATCCCTTCATAAATTTTGAAAGTTTTATTACCTCAACCTGGTCAGTAGTCAAGCCTATACTTGGGCAAAGTTGTCAAGTAAGCATAATAGTCCTTCTGTGCCTTTGCAATTCCATTTTAGTATCCCTCAACTCTTATTCTTGAACTACCCTGTTCCCCTATTATGTCTCTCTACTGAGATGTCCTTTTGGACAGGGTCCCATGCTCCCCTACAATCTCTACCTCAAAAAAATTAGTTTGAACTTTTTTTTTTTAATAGAATTTTATTTTCCAAAATATATGTAAAAAACAACATTTTAACATCAATTTTTTAAAAACTTTGTGTTCCAATTTCTCTTCCCCACTCCATTTCCATCCCCCACCCACATGAACTCAAGCTATTCAAAATAAGTTATACATGAGTTGTCATGGAAAAATTCCCATATTAGCTAGTTGTGAACTTTTACCAAATGTTTGACTAGTCATGCTGAGAAATTAATTCAAGCTTGCCAAACTGCCTCTTTT
Source organism: Dromiciops gliroides (assembly GCF_019393635.1). Taxonomy (NCBI): domain Eukaryota; kingdom Metazoa; phylum Chordata; class Mammalia; order Microbiotheria; family Microbiotheriidae; genus Dromiciops; species Dromiciops gliroides. The sequence goes on along the minus strand of NC_057866.1, from coordinate 196,170,076 downwards.
GGGTAGTTTCTGCCTTTTAATAGTGGCAAGGAAAATAATGATGAAATTTTGATGCCACTGGCAGAGAGGTTTTTAAATTACATTAGACAAGGGGCAGCTAGGTGGTATGGTGGATAGAGCACTGACCCTAGATTCAGGAGGAACTTAGTTCAAAACCTGCCTCAGACACTTAACAATTATTAGCTGTGTGACCCTGGGCAAGTCACTTAAACCCAACTGCCTCACAAAAAAAGTAAATAAATAAATGAAGGTAGGTAGGAAGTAATTAATTAATTGATTGATTACATTAGACAACCTATTGAACCTAAGCATGCAGTTAGTCCCAATGGTAGGGTATGATTTAATTCAGCATTTCCATATCTTATATGCATTTGGGAATAAAGTTTCCATGAAAAAATGGTGTTAATGATAATTTTCTTTCTAAAATGTAAAAATTGGGGCAGCTAGGTGGTGCAGTGGATAAAGCACCGGCCCTGGATTCAGGAGTACCTGAGTTCAAATCCAGCCTCAGACACTTGACACTTACTAGCTGTGTGACCCTGGGCAAGTCACTTAACCCCCTTTGCCCCATAAAAAATTAAAAACAAATAAAAATAAAATAAAATGTTTTTAAAAAACAAAATTATGCATATATCAAAAGTATCTATTACATGGGGCAACTTACTTCGCATCAAAATTTTTTATGCCCCTAGATTCCTTAAACCAAAATGTAAAGGCTTCTTCAACATTTTCTGATCCCCAAGTCTTCCATGACCCAAAGTATTTTGGGAAAAACCTAGTTCAATGAACTAAGCAAGAGATTCTCCTAGCTTTAGAGGGGAGAAAAAAAAACCTGAAACACGACACCCTCTGATGGTCATAATGAGTCACTGCACCATGTTCTCTAAGCCAAGAGTGGGGAACTAGCTCATTGAGTCATAAATTTAGTGCCAGAATCTAGTCTAATCCCTTTCTTTCAAAGATGAGGCAAGTGGGGCTCAGAAAGATGAAGTGACATCTCTTGTGTCATACAAGTGATAAATGGCAAATTGATGAGAGCAATCCAAGATCCTGAATCACTTGACAAAAATACTCCTTAGTAATTGATTCCATTTGCATTCAAGGATGCAGTTAATTGTTCCAAGGTGGTACATATACCAAATATCCATAATGTCCCTCATAGCTCTGAGTCCTATGGTTTTATAGTAAAATATATGTTTGCAGAGTTTAGACTATATGTAGTATTCTCATAATTTAGAGTGAGGACCAAATTTGGACTCCTACTTAATGGTTTCTCCAGCTGTTGAAGGGGGGACAATAAGAATCTCATTACATAATTCACAAGATTTTCATGAAGTCACGGGCAATAAGGGCTGGAATAAATGCCCTTTTGTCTCTCTTACAGCTCTCAATCTTAGGATTTCATGAGTACCCATCCCAACTGCATTCATCTCACAACTTAAAATTAATTCCATTTAGCCTTGAAAGAATTCAGCTTTCCTAGAATTGGCAGGAAATGGGAAAAGAACAGGAGAGATAGTGGTTATAAAGGAGGAATATTTGCTTTTGCTAAAGAATATATATATATATATATGTGTGTGTGTGTGTGTGTGTGTGTGTGTGTGTGTGTGTGTGTGTATATATATATATATATATATCCTTTTCATTTAACATCTGCCATCACTTTTATCAGATTAGTTTCAAATATCTATACATGCCACCAATACTCCAAGGCTATTAATACTGAACTAAGTGGCTAGTTGTTATTCCCATAAGATGAATAACCCAAGCATAGGCCTGCTCAGCTGATCCAAATATTGAACACAGTGGCAGGAGCCCTTTGGCCAAAATCCTGCTTCAGCCTTGGTAGAATACAGCAACAATGAGGTGAAGTACCAGTTGGAATAGGGGTATGGGGGGGGGAGGCTGAGCCCCCAAGAATTATGAGACAAAAGTATGACATGGCAGCAAAATAACCTAAGCCAAACTTTTTTTGTTTTGTTTTTGTTTTGTTTTGTTTTTAGTGAGGCAGTTGGGGTTAAGTGACTTGCCCAGGGTCACACAGCTAGTAAGTGTTAAGTGTCTGAGGCCGGATTTGAACTCAGGTACTCCTGATTCCTGGGCTGGTACTCTATCCACTGCGCCATCTAGCTGCCCCACCTAGGCCAATCTTAAACTACATAGTGCTGACAATGAGGATGGTGATCATCTCACCATTCTTAGCGCTAGCCAGACGATATTTCAAACACTGAATTAATTTCTAGGTGTGACATTTTAAGAGAAGATTAATTAAGCTGACATGTTTCCAGAGAAGGGTAAATAGGGTAGAGTGAGCAATAAAAACAATTCTAGATAAAGATTCACTGAAAGAGCATGGGGAAAAAAAAGAGGATTTACTGGAGACACAATGAGTACCTTCAAATATCTGAAGGGCTACATAGTGGGTGGGAAAAGGATTCTGCTTGAACTTAAAGGGCAGAAAACCAGAATTCAGAGAAAGTTATTAGGCAGCAGATTTCCACTGAATATAAGAAAGGCTTCCCTAACAATTAAATCTGAGGTACCTTGTGAGGGAGCATGTTACTTGTCACTGCACCTTTTTTTTTTAATGAAAAATGAGTGTCTTATTGAATACATGATAGAACAGATTCCTATTCAGATAAAAGTTAGATGAGATGAAATTCTGAGTTCTGAGATTATACATTTCTCTGATTCATTTGTCTATCCTGTGACTTATACTTGCTTGGCTCCCAAAGGGCTAGAAGGGATGGAAATTAATCTTTTGGGTTGAGTGTAGGATGGATCTATGGGAACAAAGTTTGAAGGATAGAGATCTGTCCCATTTTTTCCCATATAAGAATCTTCTGAAAATACTCTAGGAAGCAGAAAAGGAGACCCCTTACTTAACTGGTCCTGTTCCTAATTTAATCCAGAGGAATATCAAGTAGGGGTTTGGTTCTCCAGGTATTCTTAATCCTCCACAGAGGGGGGGGGGCGGCGGTGGGGAGGGAGGGGAGAAGCACTGCCTATGTCCACATATCTACTTTCCTAACCTTTCTACCTTCTAGCCTTAGCCTTCCCTTGCAGATTATTGGGTCTCAAAACCCATCAGCTTGATCCATCCTGGATAATGCTCTACAGGGTAAATTCCAATCTCTTTTAAGCTGTGCTGCAGTAAAGTCTTGGTTCTGCCTATGAATACTTTAGGTACTGAATTAGGCAAAATATGAATTAGGACTGTATCTTAATGGTTGTACTTCTTGAAATAGTGTTTGAAGTTATATTTATTTTTATATTTAAATTTTGTTTAAATATATTTAAATATTATGTTTAAATGTTTTGCTAACATCAATAATTAATTATTAGTTTTATAAAGGTCACATATGTGGGAAAACATGTTATAACTCCCCATTACTTTTATATATCCATTTGAATAAATATACATAAATATATGAATGTGTCTGTATAGACACATGTAAGTGTACACATGCATAGAATTGAGCACCCCAGCCCACCTGTTGGCATCTTCCCTGAATTTCAGGCTTGATGCCAATGACCAAATAAACAGTTTTATATGTTCTAGCCTTAGAGACCTAAATATATAAAGTGCTGTCAAACAGCAGAGCATCAAAAGCCCTTGGGCCAGCGTGGCTTCATTTCTGTTCAATCACAAAAAGGTTTTGGCCATTTTCTCCGGCTTCTGCTCCCATCTACTTGACTAGGTGTTGAAAACCCTGGCTATATGCACAAATCCTCAGACTCTCGGGGCTAAAGAAGGCAAAGCTGTCTTCATAGTGGCAGCTGTCTGCTATCTCCGTGTCTCCAGGGCTTTGTGCCCAAAGTGATTTCTCCAAAACTTTTCATTCCCATTTCTTCTAAGCTCTACCAGTTTGGCCTCCTTTGTAGCAACTGCAAGAGAGAAAAGATTCCTGTCTTCTGTATCTTCAGGAAAAGAGAGAAAAATCCCATGTCCATTCTCTCCCTGATTTCTCTGTGTGACTGCCTTTCTTCTGCCTCACCTTTGTCATTTGAAGCTTTAGCTTAATTTATTCAGAATTTGCAAATGATGTTGATATTCCTATATTTAAAAAAAAACAGTTTGTTCCGGCTTCCTTTCAATTTACACAGCTTGTCCTCTGACACAGGCTGTCCGCTTTCAGGGGAATAACACCTCTTTCTACTGAGCTTAACATTTCTAGCCATATTTAAAGGGAACACAAAAGAGATACTAAATAATGTCTCTTTACAAAGACATCGCTCAAGTTGAAGCCCAAGGTGAGGCAACTTCATTCCCCTGTTCCCCATCAGTGAGTTCTTCAAACTGTCCTTACTCTTTCTAAGACCATCCCTTATCACTATAGAGGGTGAAATTGGTCTCTCTGCAGACCACAGAACACTAAGTATTCAATTGTGAATTTTCTTTAAAATCTGTGCAATAAGGGGCAGTTAGGTGGCACAGTGGATAAAGCCACCGGCCCTGGAGTCAGGAGTACCTGAGTTCAAATCGGGCCTCAGACACTTAACACTTACTAGCTGTGTGACCTTGGGCAAGTCACTTAACCCCAATTGCCTCACTAAAAAAAAAAAATTTTTTTTAATTTAAAATCTGTGCAATATCTTTTCTTCACTCATTCTCTCACACAGGCTGTAGTTAATCTTTCTCTGCAACCATAAACGCAGTAAACTATGTCAGTTTGTCCTTTCTCTTTCACTTTCACATTGAGGGTTTTTCTCTGAATCTCAATTTTTCTTACTGCTTCTATCTAATTCTTTGACAATTAATCTCTTCTTCCCAATATCACAAAAGAGGGCCTTGCAGCTTTCCTAACTGGGTCACCTTATCACCCTATATGTGTCAGTTATTCCAGGGACATATTTTCTGGCCTTGTCTTCTCATTATGATGATTATTATTTTTGTAGACCTCACTCTCAACACTCCCAAACTGATTAAACCATGTTATTCCTAAATCTGTATACAAATAATATGTTCAACAAACATTTGTTAAGAGCCTACAATGGGCCAGTATTGTGCTGTCTTCCATGGATACAGAGAGAAAAATAAAAATGTCCCTGTACTCAAGGGTCTTAAATTTCACTGGGAAAATGTGTGTGTGTTTGTGTATGTGTGTATTTGTTTAATACAAAATGATTTCAGGGTAGCACTAATAATTGCAGGTATTAAGAAAGGTGTCTTGTTAGAAGGGAGATTTGAGTTGATTCTCAAAGAGAACTAGGGGTTCCATGATGCAGAGAGGTGAGAAGTAAGAGAATTCTAGGTATAAAGGAGAATCTGTGCAATGCCCAGAATATCATTTCCAAGGAATATCTAGTAGGATAGTTCGGCAGGGGCATAGAATATGTGTGGGAAACTGATATGAACTCAGCCCTGGGAAGAAAGCAAAGAAGAATTAGATGAGAAGTAGATGTACTAATCACAAAGGAGACAACTATAAGCATACAAGATGGTCCCTGACCACCTTCTAAAGAGAGAAAATGCGCTCAGGCTCACACGCGCTCACGCTCTCTCTGTAAAGGGGGATGGGAGTATATCTATGGTGGCTAGCATCACAGGGTAGAGTTGAATGCCTCATGGTCAGGAAGTGGGCTGGAGGGAGGTCTGGAAGCAGATTGTAAAAGCCTTTTTAGGTGTCTAATGGAGAAGTTCATTATTTTATCCTAGAGGCAAGAGTCACTGAAGGAGGAGAGGAACATGGTCACACTTGCTTTAGGAATATTAATGTGGCAGCTGTGCAAGATACATTAGAAAGGGAAGGGTCTGAATGTATGGAACCGAAATAGGAAACTATGTGACAGTCCAGGTAAGGAGTGATGAAGGCTTAAACTAAGAGAGTGTGAGGTGAGGGGTGGTGTGAAGAGGAGAAAGAAGAGGCCCAAGAAGAGGTAGAAAAACTAAGACAAGATAAATTAATGGGGAAGAAGTGGGGGCAGTGAAGCCAAAGATGACTCCAAGGTTATGAAACTATTGATTATAAAAATGATGGCACCCTTGACAAAAATAGAGAAGTTGGGAGGAGTGTTTAGGGAGAAATATGAGTTTTGTTTTAAGCATGTCGGGTTTTATAAGCCTGTGACAATGAGGCAGGGAAATAGGAAGCAAGCAATGAAAGATTCAGTACAGGAGCTTAGGCAAGAAATGAGGGCTGCACAGACAGTCTAGGGAGTCATCTGCATAGGGAAGAGAGTTTAACTAATGGGACTGGTTGGGATTACCAAAATAGAGTATGTATAGAGTGAAAAGAAGAAAAGACCTGGAACAGGGGGCAGCTAGGTGGCTCAGTGGATAGAGCACCAGCCCTGGAGTCAGGAGGACTTGAACTCAAATCCAGCCTCAGACACATGGTACTTTCTAGCTGTGTGACCCTGGGCAAGTCACTTAATCCTCATTGCCCCATCAAAAGGAAGGAAGGAAGGAAGGAAGGAAGGAAGGAAGGAAGGATGGATAGAAAGACAGAAAGAGAAGACCTGGAACAGAAGCCTCAGATATAAGCATATAAAAGAAACAAAAGATGTGAGATAATCTAACAATGGAAATGGAGAAGGATCTTAAAATGAGAAGAGACTTGGCCAGAATTACTCTGGAGTTTGGAATTTTGTTTATTTTCAATTTATGGAATAAAACAAGTGTTTCCACAAATAGTATGATAAAAAAGATAATTGAACATGGAACTGCAAATCCACTGAGCAGAAGTTGCTATTCCTTTCCAATTCTAAGGTTAGAAAATATGTAAGAGGGGCAGCTAGGTGGCACAGTGCATAGAGCACTGGCCCTGGATTCAGGAGGTCCTGAGTTCAAATTTGGCCTCAGACACTTGACACTTACTAGCTGTGTGATCCTGGGCAAGTCACTTAACCCCAATTGCCCCACAAAAAAGAAAATATATATATATATATATATATATACATATACATACACACACACACATACATATATATATATATGAGTTTTGAAGAAAAAAAGTTAAGCTATATGAAAATCTCTTCTATCACATTGGATCCACCATAGAAGACACTTTGATATTTTTTTGTTGGTAGTGAGCATTTGTATATTTCCCTGTTTTTAGTTTTAGGCTTTTCTCCATAGACCTGTCTATCAAATAGTTTCCTAATCTAAAAGGGAAATATCATATTCTTAATTTATAGTCCTTTGCCATTCTCTCTTCTAAGTGACTTTTTGAGTAGCTTTTGTTCTGTGATAACTTTAAGAATTGTTTTTAGAGGGGGCAGCTAGGTGGTGCAATGGATAAAGCATCAGCCCTGGATTCAGGAGGACCTGAGTTCAAATCTAGCCTCAGACACTTGGCACTAGCTGTGTGACCCTGGGCAAGTCACTTAACTCTCATTGCCCTTCAAAAATAAAATAAAGTAAAATAAAACTGTTTAAAAAAGAATTATTTTTAGAGAAAAAACATAAAAAATGTGCTGCTAAAACATCTCAATTTACTACCACTTGCCTATAAGGCCAGCTGCAGCTAACTGGGTAAATTATTTAAAATAAAAATCTATCATATGGATGCTACTACAGTTATGGGCTACTTTTTAAAATCAGCTAATAAACTGATTAATAGATTCTACTGTGGCATGGAAAACAGTGCATTGGGCAGGGGTCAATAAGCAGGTGCATCTTCTGTAGCCACAATGGAACATTTACCATCTTTGCTGAGCTGTATGTCCCAGGGACTACCCAAATGATCTGATTTATTGAAAGCCAGAGGCCAAATTGTTGGCCCACATTGAAAACCCTAACACGTATGACACCTGGAGCCAAAAGACTGTAGATATTTATTCTCTATGCACTTGTATATGCAGAGAGGCCGCATTGTATCCTGGAAAGGGAAGTGAACTCTAATCCAGGGAAACCTGGCTTCAAGTCCTGACTCTGACACCAGCTGGCTGTGTTACCCTAGACAAGCCACTTAACTGGTATGTGTTATAGGTAGCTTTCAAACTCTAAAGTGGCAGACCTGCATCGGCAGACTTTTTCTGGGCAATGTCTACAATGAAAGAAATAACAGTTTTAGTACCTGCTCTATACTTAATTAGGACATGTCTCTCTGAATCAAATGCAATTTCCTGGAGAGTAGGAATTGTTCCATTTTTTTTTTTTTGTATTTGTATCCCCAGACTCCAGTGAGGTACCTGGAACATTTTATGATAAATCCTTATTGACCAACTGTGTTTTCTGAGCCGATGTAGCACAGTGGTATCTTTGGCTGGTGTAAACCATTGTTGGGCTAGTGCTAGGAACTATTGGGCTGGTGTTAAGGACAGCTAGGATGGTTTTTTACCCACAAAATGAAGGACATTCACCAGCTGTTAGCACCCAATGGCCAGGATAGCAGAGAATTTTGTTTTGACTAGCAATTTCATTTGTCTTTCTCCATAATACCTTTCTTAAAGTCCTAATTATATATAAGCCTATGAAGATTTGCCAGAGGAAAAAACTTCAGAAGGCCCAACCACTGGAATTTTTTCAGTGCACCAGGTGATGTTGATGAATACGCTCTGAATCCCTTCACTGTATTTTGAAGGCATCAAAAAGTAAGGGGAGAATTTCTGAATGCAGCAATGAAAGAGTTTCATTGTGTGCACTGAAAACAGGCACAGACTGTAGCAAGAGCCAAGATCCTGCAGAGAGCTAATGATCATTTTGAAGCTCACAATTTGCTGCATAGTTGGGGTTAGAACAGTTTCACTCTGTTGGCTCCTTCCCTTCTGTGTACAAACCTAGTCAGATTTTCCCTTCATTTTGCCACCTCTTCAAGGTATATAGCTAGCTAGGGAGATAGATAGATAAATAAATGGATGGATAGATAGATTCAACTAGGTGGTATGGTGGCTCAGAGACAGTAAGACCTGAGTTCAAATCCAGCCACAAACACTTATTAGTTGAATAACCTTAGGCAAGTCACAATCTCTATTTGTCTCAGTTGCTTTGTCTGTAAAATGGGGTGAATGGGTGGGTGGGTGATAATAATAGCAGCTATCTCCTAGGGTTACTGTAAGGATCAAATGAGGTAAAATTTTAAAAATATTTAGCATAGTGTCTGGCACAAAGTAGCCAATATATAAGTGTGAGATAGTAGTAATAATAGCAATAATAGTAACAGGCAGCTAGGTGGCACAGTGGATAGAACACTGAGTCTGGAGTCAGGAAGACTCAACTTCCTGAGTTCAAATCCCAGCTTTAGACTCTTTCTAGCTGTGTGACCCTGTGTAAGTCACTTAACCCTGTTTGCTTAAGTTCCTCAACTTAAAAATGAGCTGCAGAAGTAAATGGTAAACCATTCCAGTATTTTTGTTAAGAAAACCCCAAATGAGGTCATGAAGAGATGGACAAAACTGAAAACAACTGAATGGACAGTAGTAGTATTAGTTATCATTATTGTTATTACATGCATGTATGCATAAACAAACATATGAATATGTATCTAGACATACTTGTATACATGTATGTATATAAGTGTGCATCTTTAAACATACAAATATACCTGTGTATCTTTGTGTTACATGCTAGATACTCTATAACCTGCTTCCTCATTTTTGACTTCATTTTCTATCTGTGAACATCCTGCTCCTCCCACTCCCCAAACAAGAATACAATATTTTAGCAACCTGTGATTTGCCTGGGAATGATCTTAACGATATCATACCTATTTTGAGCTAAGAGTTGTCAAACAGAATCAATAAGATCAGAGATTCATGGAAGAGCTGGACATAGATGATGTAATTTCATCTCTTTATTTTCTAGGCAAGAAAACTGAGACCTAGAGAAGAAAAATTAATTGGCAAAGGTCACATAGCCTGTTCAGAACTAGGCCCAGGACTTTGGTCTCCCAATCTCAAAATGCAATTTTTGAAATATTTGCCTAATTTTCTCTTCATATGTATGTGCCAACAACTCTTCTGGGAAATAGAGGGAGCAATTTTTTTGAAAAGCTTGCTTAAGACTAATAGGAACTGTGGAGCAGCTAGGTGGTACAGTGGATAGAGCACCGTCCCTGGATTCAGGAGCACCTGCATTCGAATCCTGCCTCAGATCCTTGACACTTACTAGCTGTGTGACCCTGGGCAAGTCACTTAACCCCAATTGCCTCACAAAAAAAGACTATTAGGAACTTTGGTGCTACTTATTCCTTCAACTAAACAACAAGTGATTATTAAGCATGCACTATGTACCAGGCAATGTGCTAGGACCCGGAAAAAGAAAACAGAGAACCCAGCAATCCCTACTCATTAAGCAGCTTGCATTGTAATGTGGATACAAGTACAAAGAAAATATGTATACACAGCTTAAATATAAAGTTGAAAAAAATGTGTGTTTGTATATACATATATGTATATATATATATATATACATATATGTATATATGTGTGTGTGTGTGTGTGTGTGTACATTTATAGATAAGAACAGAATAGTGTAGGTAAGAGTTTTTATGCTATTAGGTGACCAGGAAAGGAGATAGGTCTCAATCAGTTCCCAGGGATAGCTTTGTTACTTTTTTTCAAAAAGGAAATCTAATTCCTATTGCAGAGGAAAAGATGAACCCTGATCCCATCACACAAAGAATGTTTCATCTTTGTTCACGGTACCTAGAACATAGTAGGTGCTTTAATGGAGAATAGAGATGTCTGTAGTGCTATAGTCCATGGGGTCACAAAGAGTTGGACACAACTGAATGACAACAACAATAATAAATGCTTCCTCAAACATTGTAAAATGAACCTAAGAACTAAGATCAACGCAATGAACAGCCATGATTCCAAAAGATTGATGATGAAGAATACTATCTGTATCCTGACAAAAAGGCAATGGAATCAAAATGTAGAATGCAACACACATTTTTGGACATGAACAATATGGGAATTTGTTTTGCCAGATTATACATCTTTATAAAGGTTTTGTTTTCCTTTTTTTTTTTTGCAGGACAATGAGGGTTAAGTGACTTGCCCAGTGTCACACAGCTAGTAAGTGTCAAGTGTCTGAGGTCAGATTTAAACTCAGGTCCTCCTGAATCCAGGGCCGGTGCTTTATTCACTGCACCACCTAGCATCCCGTTTCCTTTTCTTTTGGTGGGAGTGCGAGGAGAAAGTTACTTGTTCAGTGAAAAAATATTTTTTAAAAAACATCCACTCATTCATAAAATACTTATATTCATACCTTGGTTAATATTAATAAATGTTTATTTAATTAACTCATTAACATATGAACAAGAGTTGTGATTTAGATCAGTAAAGGGAGTCCCCACACCAGTGACATAACAAACCTCCTGAAGTACTGATGTCAGTTCACATTCACAGAGAGCTTTATAAAGTGCTATCTTCACAGCTACCATTATGGAAAGAAAGCTACCAGAATTATCATTTCCATTGTAAAGATAAGGAAATCATTCTTTTTTTTTCTTTTTTTTTAGTGAGGCAATTGGGGTTAAGTGACTTGCCCAGGGTCACACAGCCAGTAAGTATTAAGTGTCTGAGGCCGGATTTGAACTCAGGTATTCCTGACTCCAGGGCCAGTGCTCTATCCACTGCGCCACCTAGCTGCCCCAGGAAATCATTCTTCAGAAAGGTCAAGAGAGTATATAATTCAAAGTCCCTCAGCAGACCCCAGGACTTAAGATTGTGCTGTTGTTACTTAGTCATCAACTCTTTGAGACCCCATTTGGGGTTTTCTTGGCAAAGATACAAGAGTGGTTTGCCACTTCCTCCTCCAGTTCATTTTACAGATAAGGAACCTAGGCAAACCAGGGTTAAGTAACTTGTCCAGGTTCAAACACCTAGCTAGTAAATGTATGAGACCATATTTGAGGTCATCCTCCTGACTCCAGGCCTAGCACTCTCTCCTTTATGCCCCCTAGCTGTCCTACTTCTATTAGCTGGGCTAGAGCTATTTCCTCTATGGACTTTTGCCCAGTCTTGGTTTTTACTATTTTTTTTTCTGTTTCAGGCCCTCCAGTTAATGTCACATGCAACATATTCATAAACAGCTTCGGATCCATTGCCGAGACAACCATGGTAAGTCCTTTGACATTGTAAAATCTTTCAATTCCAGACTTGGAGTCATTTAAGTAACAAGCTATTAAAGATATGCATGTGTGTGTGTGTGTGTGTGTGTGTGTGTGTGTACACACACACACACACACACATACCATAACAAGTTGGGATATATAATATTCATTTCTCCTTTAAAAATAAATATTAGGGGCAGCTAGGTGGCGCAGTGGATAGAGCACCGGCCCTGGAGTCAGGAGGACCTGAGTTCAAATCCGGCCTCAGACACTTAACACTTACTAGCTGTGTGACCCTGGGCAAGTCACTTAACCCCCATTGCTTCACTAAAATAAATAAATAGATAAATGAATGAAGATTAAATCTAAGCTTTAGCTTCCCAATTACTATGATATTATTCCATAAAACCCACATATAACTTTAAATATATGCCTTAATTTGTAATATTAAAATGTAATGCTAATTTTTTATCACTTGGAAGAATAATATGTAAATCCTCTACAAATTATAGTGAAGAATAAAGAAGCAAACAAAAGTTGAACGGAATTAAATATATATATATATATATAATATTAAATAACTGGTATAGTTAAATCATAATAAATGATGTTGTTTTTATTTAAGCTATTTTAAAGAACAGTTATAAATACAATGAAAACTGATCTTTACATATAATTAATTCTGTAACCTAATGCTCAAAATCCCAGAAAAATACCTGAAGTTTTAACATATAAACCAATGGCATTGCTTATTGATTCAAACTAATTCATGGTCTCTTGTTTAAATGGATTGATTTAAATAACTAGTAATTCACTGCAGTTTTTAACTCTATTCAGTTTTTGTTTGCTTCTTCATTCATCACTATAATTTGTAGATGATTTACATACTATTCTTCCAAGTGATAAAAAATTAGCATTACATTTTAATATTACAAATTAAAGTATATATTTTAAGTTGTGTATGTGGGTTTTATGGAATAATATCATAGTAATTGGGAAGCTAAAGCTTAGATTTAATATTTATTTTTAAAGGAGAAATGAATGTTATATATCCCAAGTTGTTATGGTTTAATCTTTATACTTTATTTAAAAGATTATATTGTATCTGTGTTGTTCTCTGGGCATCTTGCCACATACTTTGGCCAAAAACAAGAAAACTTTGACCTGGGTTGCAGAAAAAAATTTGTCCAAATTTTACCAGAGCCAATGCTTTGTATATGAAATGTGAAGACATAAGTAAAAATGTTCTTTAATCCCATGGTTATAATCTAGGCCAAATGTAATGAGAATGATAGAAACATCAGTTACATGCATAATAAAATATCTTAAACATTTAAATCCAAATATTTAAAACTTATTTTTATATAATCTATATTAAAATAAAATGAAATTTCATTCAAGTTTATATTGTCAGAAAAATAGTTCACAGGATTATGTTCCAGGAAAAGACATAAAAATGTTTCTTTTAAAATTCAATACTTTAGTTTAGAACCTGAGTGAGTGAGTGAGTGTGTGTGTGTGTGTGTGTGTGTGTGTGTGTGTGTGTGTGTGTGTAACTTGCCTTTCTGTCTCTATTTACTTCTCTTTGTAACTAGGACTTTATCTACCTTGGACTAGGAGTATTTTTCCCCAAAAGATGAATTTTGAAAATGGCCCTCAGTAGCAGCATGGTTGCAATTGCTACTTAGAGGCTTCTTTTGGTTTCAGAACATAGCAAGAGACAACCTGCCTTTGTTTTCCTTCCTAGAACTTATCAAGAGAATAAATAAGTACTTCCAGCAGTTTAATATAGTAATTAATAGCATTGCCCATAATAGATGATGAGGACTCTATTGATTCATATATTTATTTTTTCCCAATAATGGTGTTGAGTTCTACTGAGCCTTTCACACTCTCTTGGCTGGTTTCCTGTGGGACAAATAACAGATCTTTGCCAAGATGACCGAACAGCTTTACAAATATAGTTTCTGGGTATGAGGTTATTTTTTTTCATCTTTGTGAAGACAATTAGATCATTTAGAAATTGGACCTGCACTCATGACCTCATTGGCATTGTTCCCTAGTCAAAGGAGGGTTATTTAATTTTTACAAACCCGAACAGCAAGATAATTGTTAAGATATGGATGTAATGAGTTCATTGAGATGATACTCGATGGTGGTGAAGGTGGAAAGTGTCTCTAAATGAGCAGAAGGATTGTTGCTATTATGTTTCTACCGGAGTTACTTGTCTAGCATAGCAGGATTTGGGGGTGTCTGGGGTGGAGGGAAGACATTCTACTATCATTTCTTTCTGCACTTACTGAAAAGCATTATATCCAATTTCTTTCACATATGAATGCAACTGAATATAATGGAAAGAACATGAAGGAATAGAATATAATTTTTCAGTCATTCTCTGATAAGTGAGCTTCCACTTTATTTCTCATTCTTTGCTACCATGGAATGTTGTTATGGATATTTGATTATATATTCAATCTGTCTTTTCTGCGTCTGAGTTTCCTTAGATCATATATATTTAGTGTAATCACTAGGACAAGGGTATGAATGAAAACTTGAATCACTTTTTTTCTTACAAAATTCCAAATTGATGCCCAGAATGATTAGACCAGTTCAGTTCCACCAAGAGAGGTAGTAATGTATCTGTATCATCACAGCCCCTACATCATTGTTCCTATTTAATATCATCTTCAACATTTAGAGGTAGATGAGAGGTATAGGGGAAAGAGAGCTGATCTTAGAGTCAGGGGGACTTGAATTCAAATCCTGCCCAAATCACTTACTAGCCGTGTAGCCCTGGGAAAGTCACTTAACCTCTGTCAGCCTCAGATTCATCATCTATAAAATGGGAATAACAGTAGTAACTGTTGTTCAGGGTTGTTGTGAGGATAAAATAAGTTAATAGTTTAAAATGCTTTGCAAAACTTAAGTTGCTATTGTTATTAGCTATTATTTTGTGTACAAGGGAACACCTTCAAGTTGTTTTAATTTAAAATTTTTAAATTACTAATGCTTTGGAGAATATTTCAATTGGTCATGTTTTGTAATTATTCTTTTGAAAATTTTGTTCATATCACTTAACCATGTATCTATGTGGAATGATTCTTGATATTTTAAAGTTATGCCAGTTTCTTATTTATTTTATACAGAAGACTTTTATCAGTGATATTTAAAGCAGATGTTCCCCCCACATTATAATTTTGATTATCTTCATTTATTTCATTTATTAAAGGGATTTTTCTAAGTTTATTTAACAAACCACATATTTTGTCTTTATTCTTTTTATTTTGTCCTTTCACTCTTGTTTGATTAAAATTCTCCCCATAGTCAACATATCAATATTTTTTCCAAAGTACATGATAAACTTAATAGGGATAAGACTTCAAGGCCCACTGAATGTTTTTAAAGTTCTCCACATATATTTTGGGGTACCTGTTTAACAACCTGGTAGAAATAGTTAAGGCTTTCCTGGACTTCGGACTGAAATTTTAGTATAGGCTTTGAATGAAAAAAGCAGTATTTTATCAGTAACAATAACAGATGAAAATCTCTGGTCTTTGTATTGTCTTACCAATCAGAAACCTTTTTTTCCTTTTATATCAGTGGTTATATTAGTTCTTTTTAAAATCTGGTCTTCTTGCTTTTCTCCCAATAGCCAAATTATTGTTGTGCTATAGAGAAATTAATGACAACCCCTGCAGTTTCCAAATCCCTCTGAAGGTTTTTGCTTATTCTCTGAGGATTAATATAGCTCTTTTATAGCAGGAGTTTGTCAGTTCTTGGTGTTATTTTTCAATTTTAGATTGCATTTTCCTTTGTGTTTTTTAATGATCAACCCTTGATACTGTTGGGAAAATTTCTAAGTCCCAAGGAGGAACAGAAACAGCAAAGTCTCCAAGCCATAGAAAATAGGTTTATTGAGAGAAGGCCTCACAATAAAGCCAGTCATTCAGGGGTTGGAGCTGAAAGACCTTGAGTTACAAAATCAACGGGTTTTTATACCCCTCCAGAGCTTGAATGCTTCTGTACAATACTAATTAAAAGTATCTCAAATTAAAGCATATTCTTAAGAAATATTGAAACTGCCTACATGACAGATGTCAGCATTTTCCAATATTCTTATCAGTCTTCTTGTGGCAACAGGGTCATAATTTTTCTGTATGACCCCTTCTAGTAGTCAAGTATATCACTAGTGAGCTGCATGACACCCTTGAGTCAAGCATATCACTCATGGTTTCTAAAATATAGTATTGCTGACTATTGTATTTTCTGATATTACATAATGCTTGACACTGGAAAATATCAACTGATATTATTAAGTAGTAAGAAGAGAGACTTAATCTACTAATACAATTAAAATAAGATATCTAAATATAATAAATCACAACTTCAGTTAATATGCTGATTATTATCATAATTAAACCTCTTATAATGAAGGGGTGGGGAAAATATCACTCACATAATTATCACCTTCCTTATATGAACAGCTATGATAAAATCCCTAAGAGTTATTGAAATATGTTTTTAAAAGCTGTAACTTCTGTCAACTTCTTTGAAGTTATAGCTGCTCTTTAAATCTACAGAATTAAAAATACAACAAAAGAAAGCCATGAAATGCATGTATAACACCAAATCTAACAATCAACTCTCAGGGAACTAAAGATGGAGAAACCATGATTTTATCTGGTCAGTCAAATGTTTTGAGTCAGTCTAGTGTCAATGACACATGGTCATTGCTGCCACAAAATTAAACCATAATAAAAAATATTTCTTGTCATAAGTATTCCTGATACTGCTGGTTACACCATAGCAAATTACCTCAGGTCTCTTTTCTCTTCTACTGTCTCTTCCCTTAGGATTCACAGTCCTCTACAACCACCCATTTCCTTCTCCTCAAAAGTCAAGACTGGCTTGATTCAGAAGCTGGAATGTGCCCTATGAGCTGTGAGAAAATAATGGGTTTTGGAATGCCCAGAAGTCTCCCCCAACACACACACCCCACCCCCATTCAAGGGGATTATATTAAGATTGGTTGGATTGACTTTGCTGATTGACTCACTTGAAGTTGACTTGATTGAAACCACAACTACCTGAAAGCCTGGCTCTCAGGGGATGGGTTCTCTGACCTCAGCATGTTCTGCTCATGGACTGCCCTCAAATCCAGTGAACCAATGGATTTGGGTGATGCTAGCCAATTAACTTGGAGCGGTGTATAGGGGCCGCCTCTCCTCTGCACTCAGAGGTGGCTTCTGCTCTCATAGGGATGGGAACTTCCTCTTTTTGGCCTGAGACTCTGAGGTAGTGGCTAGATAGGCTTCTTAACTTTCTGAGCTAGGTGTTCTCTTTTTACTCATACTTGGTATGCTTTAATAAATTATTTATGACCAAAACTGGTGCTAAGGCTTCTAATTTATAAATAACAAATATATTAGAAACCCCAGCTAATTTTCCCCAAACTTGGGATGGAAATAAGGTGACCACATTTAATTTTACTCACCACAGAGCATGATATCCCTGCAATACTCCCATGTAGTTACCACCAAAAGACTATACCTAAAACTGAAGGCACAACCAGAAATATAGGACCCATACCATGGAAGAGAGGGGTATTGGAGAATTAAGTGGAAAAGTAAAAGAAACCATGGGTTGGTGAGTTGGTCTTTAAGCATTTTTTTAAATATAAGAATTACCTTTCAATAGATTCTTTAAATATTTCTCCTCTTCTGCCCATTATACCCACTCATCCTTCCACCTTGAGTTTACATTTTCATTTTTTTTTAATTCCCAGCACCTGTTATAGCATTTGACACAAACTTCGTACTTAATAAGAACTTGTTGAATGATTCTTTTCATTGTAGTATTTGCTCTTTTTGTATACATTTTTATTACTTTGGTTGAGAGATAGAGGGGAAGCTGAGTGCTGTATTGTTTCACTGTAACAACTTAATCCAAACTGACTTAAAATATATATTTCTTTTTCCCTAACTTGTCATTTATATTCCTTTAATCAAAATTATCATACCAATTAAGCAGATAGTGCAGTGGATAGAACATTAAGCCTGGAGTCAGGAAGAACTGAGTTCAAATTCACCCTCACACCCTTGACACTTACTAGCTGTGTGACCCTGGGCAAGTCACTTAACCCTCATTGTCCCACAAAAAAAATAATAATAATAATAGCCATGTAACCCTGGAAAAAATCATTTAACCACTCTTTCTTCAACTATAAAATAAGGATTAAATTTGTGCCTATCTCATAGGAGTGTTGTAAGGATTAAATGAGACAGTATTTGTAAAGCCTTTAGGGAGAGTGCCTGGTACATAATAAGAATTAGATAAATGTTTGTTCTTTTCTCTTTCCTTCATAACATAATTATATCATTACTATAATAGTTATATACTGTGAAACAATTTTGCTATAAATTAAGTGGGTAGAATTATTTTATTTAGAGAGGATTAGCCATCAATATCTCAGAAGTATATGTTACTTTTTGCTGTCTCTTAACTCAGGAATTATCTTCAACTCTTTATTTAGAAATCAGTATCTTTTAACACTTGATTTAAATCCCCAAAAATGTAAATCCCTTTCCCATTTTCTTCCCTCCTGGAAGCTTAATGCAATTAAGAGGTTGCATTTTATGCCTGGGATGGGGTTTTTTTGTTTGTTTGTTTTGGTTTTGCAGAGAAATTAGGCTTAAGTGACTTGCCCAGGATCACACAGCTAGTAAGTGTCAAGTGTCAGAGTTCAGATTTGAACTCTGGTCCTCCTGACTCCAGGGCTGGTGCTTTATCCACTGTGCTACTTAGCTGCCCTTGTGTTACCTGCTGCCCAAGAGTTTACATTTTAAAAATGAGAAAATGGTATACAATGTTACCTGTAACAATTCACAAAAAAATCTTTGTTTCTTGTAACTTGATGTAAAAAACAAACAAACAAAAAAAAACTAACTCCCCTTCTAGGAAGTTTAAACCCTCAGTCTGCTCAACGCAATCAATCTTCCTCTTAAATTTAACAACTGACCAAAAATGCTAAGTTCCCTCTGGTGGTCTGGGTCTTCCTGATACGCAATACTTCTAAATTTTAATTGTATCTCTAGTCTCGAAGCTATTCCTTGTAGTTTTCACTCATGTAGAAATTCTGTTTACCCAGTTTATTTTTAGCAGAAGGCAAAATTATATGCAAATAAAGTTTTGTTCACAATCCATTCTTGGCAACAGATTAATTCTTTCAATATTTTAATCATTCTTTTCTACAACATAAGCTCAGCTCTCTTTTACTGCCAAAATTATATACCTTTTCCCAATGTTTATCTAATTAACTTAATATAGTATCAGCCATTTGTTTAGTAAAGGAGAGATCTGCTGTTCTTGTCATATTGCCATTGATTCTTTCCAAGAATGGAGTAAACATTACTCTATATTCCATGTTTCCTTACTATGCAATCCATATGCTAATGTCCTTATTTTTCAAGGTCTTTATCTACTTTCTTGGATGAAGTTAAGGAGCACTGAATAATAACGTGCTTAAAAGTCTGCATAGTACCTGAGGGTCTCAGAACATCTGGAACAATACAACATTATTTTAATAGATCTGTCATCTCATTGATCTGAGCATTTTTTCCATTAAATTAGATCTCAAGGAATCCATGCCCTTTCATCCAAAGGGATTCTTGTATATATTGTTCAAGAGATTGTCCATAAAGGATCTATACAAGACCCTTGAGCTTTCTTGAACCATATCCTTTTCAGAGCATGGGATTTACTCAGTGATCTCCCTTATTCTATTTCTTGGTAGGATGTCTTCATTAGAAATATGTTGCAACTTATTTTTATTTTTTATATTTATTGTCTTTTATATCACCCACAAATTTAACCACTAAAAGATTGTAGGACTCCAAGATTTATGTCCATAGAAAGTCACCAAAATATTTGTATTGAAAAGATGAGTTTTTACACCAGGACATAAGCCTAAGATCATTAAAGATACTGAGTATAACTCATCACTTTCCTTCCTGTTCTTCAATTTTGAATCTAGCTTATTATATATCTGTAGTACATACTCAACATATATAACGATGTATTGTCCATCCAGCATAATCTGGACAATAACTAATACATTTTTTCTTATATGGGCTGTTAATCATCTTTTTTAATGTAAACTTCTTGAAAACAAATACAGTTGCATTTTTGTTTTTGTGTCTCCAGCACATACTATATAATAAATGCTTACTGATTGGTCTATTAAATAATAATGCATCTCATTGAAGAGGTCATATAACATTGTAGGACTTGGTGCAATTTGTACAATACCATCCAAAGGAACATCGGTAGGCTTCAGCATCTGTTCCTTCTTTATTTGGCCCCTGGAAAGACCAAAGTATCCTTCAGAGGAATCATGACAATGGTGAACACATTTGGAAACCGTACAGCTTGGATGGATATTAATAATTAGAGAGTCTTTGAACAGTTTTCTCTGTAGTTGCATTTATCAAGGAACCAAGTATGGTCTAAACATAGGAATGAGAGACTTTGTCTTGATGAAATTACCTTCTAGAACCAAGGAACCCCTCCTTATCATAATAAGGATTATAGTAGGACCTAAGTAGAGGACATTTCATTCACAAGAGAATAATTAAAATATTACCAACATACCATATTAGGGTCCTTTTGCTCTCTTGAGGGGAAATAATTTTATATATTGTTTGCATAAAAATCACCAGGAAAAAGATATACAAAACTATGTCCCAAAAGTCATTATCATTTAGGGTGGAAAGGAATCTAAAGAGTCATCTAATCTATTACCTACTCTAGGCAGGATCTCAATTGTCCTGGAGCAGAGGTTCTTAATGTTGTGTGTGTGTGTGTGTGTGTGTGTGTGTGAGAGAGAGAGAGAGAGAGAGAGAGAGAGAGAGAGAGAGAGAGAGAGAGAGAGAGAGAAAGATGGATCCCTTCACAGAATAATTTTTTGAAATGTATGAAATGAAATACAAGGGTTACAAAGGAAATCAATTATTTTGAAATAAAAATGTGTTTTCCCATGTAAGTTTATGGACCCCCTGAAATATATCCATGGACCCCAGGTTAAAAACCCCTGTCTTAGAGGCTGTATGCAAACAAATAAAAACCACAGCAAATAAAAACCCTCTTTTGATAAAATACTGCATGCCTTTACAACACTATATTCATCATCCATCTCTCCCATTTCTGTTAGAAGAGGCAATATAATATAGAGAAAATGGTACTGTTTGGGGACATAAATACCATTGTTTAAATCCTACCTCTTACATTTCTTAGCTTCATGACTCCAGAAGTCAACTGACTTCTCTGAACCTCATTTTCTTCATCCATAAAATAAAGCTAAAACCTTGTGTGTGTAGAAGCTACTGCACAAAGCTGTTGTCAAGATCAAACAAAATAATTTAAAGCCCTATATGAATGGCAGGTATTATTATTATTATTACTGTTATTATTTTTAGGATAGAAATGAAGAATTTTTCAACTACTCATTTTATGCCTCATTATTTTATGTCATGACCCTTTCCCAACCTAGGTTTCTCAATTTCAAGTAAAATGTGTTGTGGTTTTTTTTTAGACTTTCCTTATAGGTCTTTTCTCCTGAGTCTTTTAATCAACATAGACATGTTTTCCCTCTGGAAGATGGCTAAGTTCAATATATCAAATATGTGAACAAGACTAAGGTATAGTACTCCTGCTTAAGAACCCTCCAATATTTCGTGTTTATACTGGATGGCATCCAAAAAATGTAGTGTATGAATTATTCCAGATGAGAGAACTTTCATTTTTTATGTCCAGTATTTTCTGACAGATTTCTTACAACTTATCTTTACCCCAGAGTGATCCTTGGCACTGACATGATAGCAGACAATAGCCAGGCTAGTACACAACCATACACAAGACAACTATCTTGTGATGAAATCTATGTACTTTCATCCCCATTCTGTTTCATGATCTTCCCTGGAAATTTCTGATCCTGGATCACACAATTAACACTAAGTTCAACTCCTACACTGAATGAAGTCAAATTTAACATATAGACTAACCCTGCACAGCTAGACTGACTTTTTTTTTTTTTGCTGGGCAATGGCAGTTAAGTGACTTGCCCAGGGTCACACAGCTACTAAATGTCAAGTGTCTAAAGCCAGATTTGAATGAAGGTCCTTCTGAATACAGGGTCCATGCTTTCTCCACTGTACCACCTAGCTGCCCCTAGACTGACTTCTTAAACTCAAATTAAGAAACATATTCATAGATGATTAGAACTGGAAAGGACTTTAAGCCCTTCAACTTTGTAGCTGAAGATTCAGGAGGAAAAGTCATTTCCCCAAAGTCATACATACCCTGCCAGAAAGAACTGGTGCCCCAGTCTACTGGGACCAACCTTGGGTATTTATAGGAGCATAAAAAGCACGTGCTTTTAACTCTACATTGATGTAAAAGTAGATGCATGAAATGCCCATACAGTGTTCCTGTAGAAAGTTCTTCAGGATCAGTAAATTAGACATACTTTGATGTAATTCATAAAATGGTCTGAGGGGGCAGCTAGGTGGCACAGTGGATAGAGCACTGGCCCTGGATTCAGGAGGACCTGAGTTCAAATCTGGCCTCAGACACTTAACACTTACTGGCTGTGTGACCCTGGGCAAGTCACTTAACCCCAATTGCCTCACCCAAAAAAATAAATAAAATAAAGTGGTCTGAGAATTATTTAGAATAATTATTCGGAATGATGGAGGTTCATTCTACCAATTTAAAAAATGTAAAGCTAATTAGTCTGAGAGTCAAATGAGTTTCATAATAATGTTTTGGTTTTTGGTTTGTTTGTTTGTTTGTTTTGCTGGGCAATGAGGGTTAAGTGACTTGCCCAGGGTCACACAGCTAGTAAGTCTCAAATCCATTTGAACTCAGGTCCTCCTGAATCCAGGGCCAGTGCTCTATCCACTGCAACACCTAGCTGCCCCCTATAATAATGTTATAACTACCTGATGGCAGTAGTCAGAGTATGTGCTTTTATATTTGATTAAAGTAACTAACATGGTGCCTGGTATGTACCAAGTACTGAATAAATTCTATTAATTACTTGATTGTTTGACCCTGTGGTACTTCTGCTTAGGAAGTTTCAGTTATACTTCATTGTCATCAGGTTAAAATATAAACTTTTCTCTTTTCCATTTAAATCCCCTCATAATTTAGCCCCCACCTATCTTTGCAGGCTGCTTGCACAATATTCTTATATTCTGTTCCCTAATGGGTTGAGTCTAACCAAAACAGGCCTACTTACTATGCCCACTTATACGATATTTTGTGCCTTTGAATAAGCTCTCCCAGATGCCTATAATGTTTCCTTAGATTGGCCTCATTTTTCTTTTTATGATAAAGTATTTTTTTTTAAATATAGTATCTGTCATGTCTAGACTTTTAATTTTGAGCACCTGTGATTCAGCCTAGATGTGCTATGGTCTATTTACCATTGATTTAATTACTATGAGGGCATATGGCAAAGCAGATAGAGAGCAAGCCTTAGAAGCAGAATGACCTGGATGAACATTGAACATGTACTGATTATGTGACCCTGGGCAGGTCACTCAACATCTTAGTGCCCCCCAGACAACTTTCTAAAACTATAAATTACAGAACAGGTGCTGACCTGCATTAGGAGAGAGAATCTTCTCTTCCAGAGTTTATTTTATCAATAAAACCACAGGGATAGCATCTATCCATTAGAGGACTACAGAAGGAACACTATTTCTAGAGCAAGAGTGATGAATATGTTCACTACATGAATAAAAAAGATTTAAGAAGTGCGTGCTGCATGCATGTTGTAAAGATACAAAGACATAGAAGGCATGGCACCTGTCTTCAAGGATTTTACAATTGCATTGAAGATGGGGCAGCTAGATGGCACAGTGGTTAAAGCACCGGCCCTGAATTCAGGAGTACCTGAGTTCAAATCCGGCCTCAGACACTTGACACTTACTAGCTGTGTGACCCTGGGCAAGTCACTTAACCCCCATTGCCTGCAAAAAAAAAAAAACAACAACAACAACAACAACAATTGCATTGAGGAGATGAGACATATAGGTGACCCCAACAAGAATTTGTCACGTGTCTACTATGTATAATTGGACTGTAATTACACATGAGAAATACTAATAAGGGCTAGGAGAGTTGGGGGTAGGGTGGGGATCATGTCCTCCTAGGAGTTTCACAGCAAAGGTCATGAAGCAGCTGTCCTTGGAGCTGGGACTTGAAGGATGGTGTTTCAGCAGACAAGAAGGAGGGTAAAAGCATTTCATTCCCTGAGAAAAGGCATTGAAGCAAGTGTATCAGATGATGAATGATCCAATTTGCCTAGAATGCATCAAAGGAGAAAGCATTTTAAATTCAGTCAAAGAAATATGGAAATGTCTTGAAAATAAGCCACCTGGGCTCCTATCTTTTTTCCTGCTTCTTGGACATTCCCATGTGACTTTTTAGTTTGGCCAAGTGGCTAGAGAATTGAGGTTTGAAATGGGAAATGAGGAACATTGGAAGATAATACTGTCTTGAGGGCAAGGCTTAAAACATAAACATCTCCCCAGCTGTTTAGCTCTCCTCTGCTTACCTAGTCAAGACAACAGGAATTTTAGTGGCTGCTGTGTGTGAGCCCATGTGATATATGACAGGAAATGATTTCTAGGAAAGGGGATTCTGGAACCCTATTTGACATATTTAGGCTTAAAGTTCTCCCTATTGGGGCATTTGATCTTATTTCCACCATAATCTTCCTATTAGCCCCTTCTGGAAATATAAAAATACCTCTTTTAGGAAGCAACTAGTATTTGTTAATTAGTTTGAGTGTCTGAGAGGCACCCTAGGGTAGTTGGCAAAGTATTGTAAAGAAATCCTGGTTTAGAGACTCTCTTCTAGCATACATTGAGTGTTTGACCATAAGCAAATCTTTTAATCTCAGTGTCTGCCCAACAAGTGTATTAAGAGGATAAGTGGCAAAGCAGATTCTAATCCACATTGAGTTTCCCCACTGGGAACTCACTACACAAAATTATAGATTTAGACCAACCCCTTTCCCCTTCCCCCTCTACTAGGGCACAAAAATATCTTTCTTCCCCTATATAGTTTGTCTTGGAGTTTATTTTGAAGGAATTATGCCATATTTCAAGACTTTTTCTATAAGAGAGGTAAGTCTTCCCATATGGCATTGTCTACCCTGAAGAGCTAAAGGACCCTGAAGACAAGGGTAGCATCAAGAACGCATATTTTCTAAGATGATTGACATTGGTCATAACTTGTTACTCAGCCATGGATTTAACATGTCAATTAATGTTAATGATTCAGCAATCAATTGAAAATGCAGCATGTCTCTCTTCAGCTGTTATGCTCTGCCTTTGGCAGATTAACGAGGAATAGTTAACAGTCTCAGTGATTGCATTGGGTCTGCTATGGCATTGTTCATGGAGTGTCTATTAGTTCACTCTCCCTTTGCTTCTGAGGTGCACCACAGACAATGTCAAACAAATAAGAGCAATATCCCAAGGGCCCTTGCAAAGAGAGAGAGGCTCACAAGCAAATTAAATAGCCCCTGTAGCTGAGAGAGTACATATGAAGACAGAAGATCCTTTCTTCAGCATTGAAAGTGCCTATGGATGCTGGGAGTTTAGTACTTTGGGAATTCATCTGGAAAAAATAGGGAAGAAGCAATTTTCTCTTCAATTGGGCTTACACAGCTACAGGCAGCTTTGTGATTTCAACAAAACCAATAACAAACCTCACTATGTTCTTAATTTAGGAAGGAGTAGAAATAAGAGTCTGAATGATTTCCACTAACTGTCCAAAACATCTTGGTCAAGGCTTTCTGTCTTTTCGTGCTATATATACCTGACACTATAAAATGATAACAAGGATGTTGCCCAGAACATTTATTAAAAGGACATAAAATATTTCCTCCCTTAATCAAGTTTTTACTCATTTTCACGGTGGGATAGACCTGTGATTTTATCAGTATGGGAAAATCTGTGTAGAAATTCTCTCCACCGACGCATATTTGTAACATATCTATAACTTATGATCTTAAAGAGACTGAGGCCCTGAAAGTTTGAACAATTTGCTCCTGGTAGGAAGCAAGACTTGAACCCACATATCCCTGACCTAAAGGCCTATTCTCTATACACTATGCTATTATAATATTTTAATCATGCAATTAATTGAATCTAATTTCCTGAATCAAAGTATAATGATAACCAGATTCCTTCAATATAAGATGACTGCATTGTTCAGTTGTTGTTCAGTCATTTCAATCTTGTCCAATTCTTCGTGACCACATTTTTGGGGTTTTCTTGACAAAGATAATGGAATAGTCTGTCATGCATTCTTCAGCTGATTTTATAAATGAGGAGACTAAGGCAAATAGGGTTAAGTGATTAAGTCACACAGCTAGTAAGCATCTGGGGCTGGATTTGAACTAAAGCATTTCTGATGCCAGGCCAGGTGCTCTATTCACTGTGTCACCTAACTGCCCCTTGACTTTGCATAGAAATCCATAATTTTAAGGGGTCTTCAAAATACATTAGTTCTTAGAAAATGCTTGCAGGATATTAAGGTTGGAATGTTGGGTAGTAAGGACTTATCATCAGTAGGTATCATGGGGACAAAACGAATTCTGTGGTTCTAGTTATTAATCAAGCTTGTCATGTCAACTTGTGATTCAGAAGTTAAATCCTCTGAATTTGTTAGTAGCTAATTCTTTTTTTGATATCTTTAACTTTTGAAATTCATCTGAAAAGTTGGTGAGCATTCAGACTGTTTTTAGCTCCACCCCAACAGGGATGATATTTTTTTTGTTTTCCATTTTAGATGAACTATATATATTCCCTTAAAGTTCCTAGGTTTATGGTATATACATTTCAGAACTATTTCATGAATTAATCTGATGCCAAAACAGTACCAGATTGACAAACATGGAGTCCTTCTTTCAAGCCATCCATAATGTGAACCATTTCTTATCACTGGTCTATCTACTATTACATATTGTTTCTCAATAGTACGTAGATAGTTGATAGATAGATGGATGAATGGATGGATAGATGGAAGGAAGGAAGGAGAGGTAGACAGGCACATAGTCTAATGCAGTTGATAGAGTGCTGTTCTCAGAATTAAGAAGATTGTGCTTGAATTCAACCTCTAAAACCAACTGGGGCACCTAGGTGGTACAGGTGATTGAGCACCAGCCCTGAAGTTGGAAGGACCTGAATTTAAATCTTATCTCAGATACTTACTAGCTTCATGACCTTGGGCAAGTCACTTGACACCAATTGCCTTAAACATCTGGGGCCATCTACAGTCATCCTGGTACATATCTTGTCACTGGACCCAGATGGCTCTGGAGGAGAGAGTGAGGTTGGTGGCTTAGTGCAGCCCTTCCTCACTTAAATCCAATTCAGTGTAAGTTGTGATATCACCCCAATGGCATAGTCCTCTTTGAGAATGAAAGACAAACAACAGAAAAGAACAACAGATGTCTAACACCTAATAGCTGTCTGGCCATGGGAAAGTCACTTAGCCATCATCATCTTCAAAATAAGGGGGAAATTAGCTATACATCTCCAGAATATTGTCATGTCTAAATGAGATAATGTATATAAAGTGTTTTGACATTGAAATCCGAGGACTTGGGTTCAAATTACTACCTTTGAGTCCTACTATCTCTGTGACCCTCAGGTAAGCGGTTTACCCTCCCTGGTCATCAGTTCCCTTATCTGTAAAATGAAGGGGTCATATTATTTGGACCCTGAGGTCCCGTCCAGGATGTGTGATCCAGTGAGTATCATCATTAGGTATAGAGTGCCAGACTTGGAGTTAAGAAGATCTGAGTCTGAGTTCTCCCTCAGATGACTGCCAAGTATATAAATCTGGATGTGACATCAGTTTCCTCAAGTGTAAAATAAGAATAATTATATCTATCTACCAAGGGTTGTTGGGTCAAATGAGATCATATATGATGGCATGTTTCTCACAATCCTAAAAACACTGCAATGATCTTATCACTGTAATGCGTATTTTAAATACACATAGATATTCTTTTGGTTCATTAAAATTATAGAATTCTGAGGGGCAGCTAGGTGGCGCAGTGGATAGAGCACTGGCCCTGGAGTCAGGAGAACCTGAGTTCAAATCCGGCCTCAGACACTTAACACTTACTAGCTGTGTGACCCTGGGCAAGTCACTTAACCCCAATTGCCTCACCAAAAAAAAAAAAAAAAAAAAAAAAAAAGAATTCTGAGATCATTTAGTTTATTATCCTGGCCCTAATGGATACTTTCCTTAAAAAGAAGAGCACGTGTTCTATTTATAAAAGACTTAAACAGGGGAGGTTTTTCAAAAACTTTCCTTGGTAATTTTTTGTAGTGTTTAATGAACCTTGCTAAAATGGTATTCTCAAGTTTGAAAGCAGTCAGGGGAATGATTGTGTCTTGGGAAGCATTGGCAATATATGACCCATAGTTACAATTTACACATGAGAAAAATAAACCTTGTGGTCTATTCTTGCGTCTGCGTTGACTCATTGTGTGACCCTGGGAAAGTAAATTCACCTTTCTCTGCAACAGATTCATGGATCTTAACACATTCCACCTACCTCCCTAAGGGTGTTGTGAGAACAAATGAGCATCTGAAAGGGTGTAGCTTAAGATTTTAGGATGAGAAGCTTCATACAGTGGTGAACACGTCTTGTAACTTGATAACAGTGAATGAGAATAGAAGTCTGAAATCAACAAATAAAATATGTAACAAACATAAAATAGCCTCATTAGCAGCAGCTAAAATCTTACTATTAGTGGTCTTTGTTGTAATAATCATTCAAGGGGCAGCTGGGTGACACAGTAGATAGACTGCTGACCCTAAATTTGGGAGGATTTGAGTTCAAATCTGATCTCAGACAGTAGCTGTGTGACCCTGGGTGAATCACTTAACCCAAATTACTTTAAACATCCGGCACCATCTCCAGTCATCCTGATGTATATCTTGCCACTGGACCCAGAAGGCTCTGGAGGAGAAAGCAAAATTGGTGATCTTGTACAGCCCTCTCTCACTTAAATCCAATTCAATGCAAGTCATGACTACCCCAATATCATGTTCTTCTTCAATAACAAAGTACAAACAAAACTAGTCATTCAAAAATAAGGACTCTGCTTCCACTGAGAATATTTCCTCTTCTTGAAACTAACACCGAGTATTCAAAATAAGAATGAATTAATTAATTACTGAAATTTACATTTCTATTTTTTCTTCTCTGGAGCATATCTCCAGCCTTAGAAATTTCTCATGATATAATCATATAACCCAGGGTTTAGCAAAATATGGCAGGAATGGAATCTGCTGTGTGTTTTTGTAGTCCACAAATTAAAAATTGTTTTTAAATTTTTAAATAAAGTTGCATTTAAAAATATTTTTAAAATACATTCTTAGCCACAGGCCATACAAAATTTAGGTGACATTCTCAATTTGGACATTGGACCAAAGTTTGCCAATCCTTAATTTCTTGTCAATAAAGTCTGAAGATCCTACTTTCTGAAACCCAAATTCAATGAAATTTCTAAGAACATTTGGCATTTACTGAAGGCATATCTGTGTGTGTGTGTGTGTGTGTGTGTTCGCTGAGATTTATTTACCAGTCTTTATATAGAGTTGATGTCAAAGCCTCCCCAAGTAAATATTCAATAATCTTCAAAGTAGAAGAAATTTTTCAGGCCATAGTAGTTAATTGAAGCTTAATTCAAAGCAGTGCATCAACCTCATCATTATTCTAGTCTTATGATTACCCTCAGAGTGCCCTAAATTACAGCCTGTTCATAACTTAATCCTTTAGCAAGACATATTAATTGTTATTGGGTCATGGCTACATCACCCAGCAGTGACTTTAGCTGGTTTATCAGGAACCTTTGAGATGACTGCAAAGTACTACATTTGAAGACTCCTGGCAATTGTCACCAGGCCATTCCCTAGTAAAGCTTCTTTCTTTAAATTCTTCTCACTGTTTTCAAACCACATCTCCATTTGGTAAAGTCACAGGAAGACACACATTGTCCTCTCCAAACTCCCCTCTCTCCATCTTTCACATACACTTTATATTGACTTTGCCTGTATTTGATATTGACCGAATAATTTGCAGGTTGTTCTTCAGCACATTTGACGGCAAGTCTTTGTGTGCCCAGCACTTAAGGCACCATGTGGCAGAGAGCAAGCACATAAAATACTTGTCTAATAAAGACCTTTAATGTAACTACCATGTTCTAGAAATGTTTCTTACTAAACTAAAGGCTATCCTACATTATTACAGAAGGTAGAGAGATGGAGATATAGAGATATATTATGTGTGTAATATATGTGTGTGTGTATATATATATATATATATACACATACACACAAGTATAATGGATGTGCATGTATATATATATATACACACATATGTGTGTATACATACATATATGGCATGTCCTATATAACTATATATAAAACAAAATAACTTAATCTCACTTAGGATGACTATATATATGTAGGTATATAAACAATGTTTTTTCCCTTTTACAGTTTTTATTTCATTTTTGCCTGTCATTTTCCTGTTTATTTGGTTTTTTTAATAAAAAGAAACAAATCTAATGACTCAGCCACTACCTATAAGTTACCAAGCAGACTCCAGAATAGATTTCTGATCAGATCACTCTTTTATGGCATATCATTCAACTGAAGGGCTCTAACCTTTAGTTAAAATATCCTAAAATTATCTGGAGACCTTAAAAATTATGGCGCGAAATGCCTTATTTGCTGTTTTCGAAAGGTAACAGCAAAATTTGGCATGATTAAAAGACTGAGTCAGAGTTATTCTCTCTAGTCTTCATGGATCCTGGGAACCTGATAGTACTGGATCAGTGCTACTCCTGAGCTAAAGTTATTTTGTTATGGTCATGTAGCTATTTCATTGGGATTCCCAATGGCTTTCCTATTTTAAAAAAAAAATCTAAATTCTCAATTCCTTCTCTTCTTCAAAAGCTGACCTTTAAATTCTGTACTCCAGTATAAGTTCTGTGATGATGGAACTATGTAAATTATAGCCTCCTCATAGACTAACACAGTGTTTTGGGCCTTCAGCAGTATAGAAATAAGAGAACTTAGCACCTAGCACAGAAGGATCATGAGTTAAAAATATAAGTTTCCAGGTATTGGGCTTTTTATGCTTCCTACCCTGATCCTCTATGTTCATGTGTGGCCTTCACAGAATTTATTTCCTTTCTTTCCATTAATGGCTCAATTTGTGTTACTTATCCTGGGTGTGGTTCTTGCCTCAACTGCTATGCACACATTAGGCACTCTGAATTTGCTCATGCAAAAGTCAAAGATAGAAAAGAGAAGTTTGTTTCTTTTGTTTTTTGTTTTTCTCCTGTGCTGGCTAGTACACCACCTCTTCTGCTTAAACTTAGCAATATCTTATCCCTATTGCTGATGGTGATTATTTAGTTATAAGAGATGTTCACTTCAAAATGTAATGTGTAAAAATTACCAGGTTTTCCTTCCAGGGTATATATTTCTTGGAGCTTATCAGTGCTAAATTGCCTGTCTTTGAGGATACTTAACTGCGCAGCTCTCACAGAAATACATCAAAAGTCTTGATTCATTTTGAACAATTTTCTGCTCTAAAGAATCTTTTGGGCCCTCACTCTGTAAAATTGCCTATCTCAAAATAACATCTAATAAAAACATTAAACACTGCCTTCTCCTAAAAACTATTCAAAGTTGTATTATTGGTCAGTCTTATGCAGAAATAGATACTAGGCCATTTGTCCAGTTTTGGATTCTCAGCTTCGTAATGACGACCACTATTATTGAATATATTGAGACCTTAAACTTATTGAATTGCTTTTAAAAATATAAATAAATTGTCCTTTATCATTCCCTTCCCCCACCTTTGGTTGAAAACTGCTTTTCTCTATATGTGTGTATGTGTATGTGCATGTGTGTTTACCTAAATTTTACATTGGTAGGTGCCACATTTAGCAGGTTTAAAGTTTGTTAGGAGTACCTGTGTCCTTTAGGATGGTGAAATTGGATTCATTTATATCGGCACTGGTACTTAACTGTGAGAGCTGGTTAGTGAGGAGAGAACACCATTCATCTCATGCCCTGCTCTGCCCAGAGTTTACTCCTTTCCTTTCTTATATTGCATTTGGTCAGAATGAGAACAGTATCTTAGTGACAGCTATGCTGATACTCTCCTTCCCATCTAAAGAAAGAGAATAGAAGGCAATCTAGAGGAAGGATATTCTTTTCATGTCCCTAGAAAATGCCCTACCTATGTCATTTCAGATCTGAGAGACAACAGGAGGTCAGTGCAGTGCTTAAGTTATTTATTTAGTTCTTTTTCTCAATAATTAAATAATCTGAATCAGAGCAAGAAGAGCAACTGTGACTTTTTTTTCAGGGTGTACGATTTTACATATTGATTTTCATAGAAAATATTTTAGAATTCCTCTTCTAGCAAACCATATTGATTGATAGAATAAAAGAGGCTTCTTTTTCTAAGTGTTTCTTTCCCAGTGATGATGAGTTAAACTTGCCCTAATTAGTCTGAGAAGGTAGATCTAAGAACAATGAAGTTGTAAAGAGGTAGGCTTGATATGAGAAAAATTAAAAGGGCTGAATATAGGGTCAGAACCTTAATTTGAATGAATAATGGGGTTTGTCACCTATTGACTGTGTGATCTTGGGAGTCATGTAGCTTCCCAGTTTCCTAATGTGTGAAGATGAAATAGTTGGACAAGTTTTAGATATATGATCCTATTATTCCATATATTAGAACTCTTCAAAGGAATTGGCTCCCTTAGGAAGCAGTAGGCTCTCCTCACTAGATGTCTTCAAAAAAAGACAAGATTAACATTTTGGGGGGTTATTAGGTATAAAGGAAAGGGCACAGACTGTGAGATCAGAGGATCTGAGTTCAAATCTCAGTTCTGCCCCTTTTTTCTGTTCCATCTGGGGCAAGTCTGGGCTTTAGTTTCTTCATCTGCAGAATAAGGAAGTAAAATGACAAACTGAGAACTGGAAAGGAACTTAGAAATCATCAAATCCAATTGCATCACTTTACAAATAAGGAGACTGAGACTCAGAGTAGTTAAGAGTCTATATCAGGGGGGGCGGCTAGGTGGCGCAGTGGATAAAGCACTGGCCCTGGATTCAGGAGTACCTGAGTTCAAATCCGACCTCAGACACTTGACACTTACTAGCTGTGTGACTCTGGGCAAGTCACTTAACCCCCATTGCCCCGCAAAAAAAAAAAAAAACCCACAAAAAAAAAAAAAGAGTCTATATCAGGGCCACACAGTTTTTTATCATCATCATCACCACCACCATCATCCCCTGCATCACATAGCTAATAAGTATCTAATGTAGAATTTTAATTCAATTGTTTAGTTTATTTGTTTATATGTTTATTCATTCATTTGTTCATTTGTTATTTCTTTATTTTTGTGGGGCAATGAGGGTTAAGTGACTTGCCCAGGGTCACACAGCTAGTAAGTGTCAAGTGTCTTATGCTGGATTTGAAATCATGTCCTCCTGAATCCAGGACTGTTGCTTTATCTACTGCGCTACCTAGCTGTGCCCCAGTTCTTTAGTTTAAATCCAGCACTCTCTCACTACACCAAGCTGCTGTTAGAAGAACTCTAAATGACCTCAAACATCCCTTCCAGTTCTAAATCTATGATACTATCTAATAGAAGTGGTTTCTAATCAGGTATGGGTTAGACTTACTGGTCTTTCATATACTTTCCAGTTCTGCAATTCTGTAGCATTTCAGAAATGTATACTGGTTAGCAGCATTGACCTTAACACCTGAAGTACCAATTTGTGGCCTTCCACTTGCCTACAGCTTATATTTCTAATTTCCCAGTAGTCACCTCCACTGTATTGATTCCTAATAATAAGCTGAGTCCAGGAGGTAATGAGGAATTTTTGAAATTTCTTCTTACCCTAAGATTTCTCAAAGTTAACAGGTAGCAAAAATAGAACGATACCCCTATAAATTCTTTCCAGATGTCTCTGGCACATTTGTGGGTGTCCTATCCTAATGGGCTTACCTCAATTTCTTCTGGTCCACTATCCAATTTATTTCAATTGGTCAGACTGCTAAGGATGCCAGTAAGGGCTGAAATTTCTTTGCTATTGGACCCAAATGTGCTCTACAGACCTTTATCACCTTTCCTTAGTGTAACACAAAACATAAACATTTTGACTTTAACAATTCTGTCTTTAACAATTTGGGTAAACATTTACAAGCTAAGGATATTCAACAAACTTCAGTGATTACTTTACCTAAAATGTAATGTAGGTGTCTTACTGGTGACTGAGCAAATGCAAAGTAGAAAGCCTGTTATTAGCAGAAAGCCCTAATCAACCACAGGGTGATTTATCTAATTATGTTCATCAAAACAGGAAGAAAAGACAAATTAGCTTCCATATTTTTTGAGAAAGTAATATCTGCATTATAATTTCAATCCCCTAGTATGCCTATATTTTCTACTATAATCATTTATCTTGCTTCATTGGTGACTGAGAGAGAGAGAATAATGAGACCTTATCATCCTTTGCTCTTTCATTCCCAAGTTCTCACCCTTTGTGTTTAGTGTTGCAACAAATACGACTTTGGATGACTTCCATAATTCTATAATAGGCAGCTACTTCAGTTATCTCAAAGTGTTATTAAGGATAAAAGTAAACGCATTTCCATATGACTAGTTTCACTGGGAATTTGGAACACAGGATTTTTTAAATTTTCTTTTATGCATAGCAAATCATTTTATTACTTTGCTAGTTCCCAAAGCCTTATTCAGCTATAGAATGCTGCACTAATGTTTTATGGTTTATTCTATATATTCCTTCCTTGTCATGTTTCTCATTATGTGTATGTAGATATTTCCACAAACACATATATCCATATATACACACATGGTTTCATGCATTACATTTAAGTAAAAGTATTTAAAAGTGGAATTACTTAGGGGGTCAGTAAAAACTATTTTTTGATGAATGCGTAATTTGGAAATCAAAAGGTTAAAAGATGTGAAGATGTGGTTTGTTAAAAAGGATAAGAATTTGGGGTAGCTATGTGGTGCAGTGGATAAAGCACTGGTCCTGGATTCAGGAGAACCTGAGTTCAAATATGACCTCAGACACTTGACACTTACTAGCTATGTGACCCTGGGCAAGTCACTTAACCCTCATTGCCTCAACAACAACAAAACAAATGATAAGAATTTAAGTCCAAGAAACCAAGGACAAAATATTAAAATATTAATTGTCTCTGCTTTGAAAAAATGAGCATATTTAACAGTCTCTCAGCTATTCTTGGAAGATTTAGGCTAAGAAATAACTATATTTCCCTAAACCCAAGAAAGGGTCTTTTTTTTTTTCCTGCCAGGACTTCACCTACTCTTCCCACCATAACTCTCACTCCTACAATTGCATTCATGTGGATTTGGGGAATTATTAGAGACATTTGTTACATGGAGGAAGGAAGTGGTTGGGGATAGAATTTGATATAGGAGAAGTTTATTTCAATTCAGGTTGGTGTGAATGACTGGCTATGTTTTTTTCTGGGTAAAGCTAAGTGCCTCATTTACTATACTATGCTATGCTATGCTATGCTATGCTATGCTATGCCATGCCATGCCATGCCATGCCATATTCTATAGACAGTCAATAAATATTTGATTGATTTTTTAAAATCCAACAGGAAGAATTTTAAACACAACTTGAGACTATGATCTCATGAATGAGGGTATTTCCACCTGAGTCAAGATTATGACACAGAACTGCGTTCACATCTTTCATACTTTTGTACCTTCTTGTTCATATACTCCCATAATCCTGCCTAAAGAATACTGGAGGATTCCCTCAAGATTCTATAGCATTTCAATGGTACCAATTTTTTGCTTTTGTTTTTTGTTTGGTTGATTGCAGTTATTTTTTTATTGGACTTGTAAAGCTATTGTTACAAGGATCTCCTAGTGACAACTTCCTCTTCCAGAGCAGTTTTCCATGGAACACAGAAAGGTTAAGTAGCTTGTCCAGGATTCTATAAGCAGTATGTGACAGAGGCAGTACTGAGCTCCTATCTTTCTGATTCTGTGGCCAGCTTTCTACCTACTACACCATGCTGCTTCTCACCTGTATTTTCATATCATATGTATATGTGTATATTACATACTTATGTTTATTTACTTTATCAAAAAATAATCCAAAAAGTTTTTCTTCTACCTTTTCAAACTTTCATGTCATTAAAAATGTCAAGCATATTTTTCAGTGATATGAATGAGAATTCATATTTTCATTATAATCATTGAATAAATGCTAAACACTAGCATTTCAGTGTCATCCATTGTGGAAACATTTTAAATTTCTTCTCTTAAGACTGAGTGAGATATTTGACTAAATGAAGCAGATACAAATTCTATCATTAAAATTTATGTTTTAAAACCTTGGAGAATTAGCCATCTGCCTGAATATACTGAGGGAAGAATATTGCCTACACAGCTGTACGTGTGTGTATGAATGTGGGTGTACATATATATGCACGGGTGCACATATGTATAGATACACACATATATACACTTATACACATATATACCTATATATACACACACACATACATACACATATACATATATATATATACACATGTATATAGGGGATAATTGTGAGCTAATGTTAAGGATTTATTACTATCTTCATAAGAGTCCATAAAAGAAGAGATGAGCACGAAAGTATGTTGTAATCAGGACCACTTAATTATAATGAGGAAGAATGTCGGGACAGCTAGGTTGTGCAGTGGATAGAGCACCAGCCCTGGAGTCAGGAGGCCCTGAGTTCAAATCCGGCCTCAGACACTTGACATTTACTAGCTGTGTGACCCTGGACAAGTCACTTAACCCCAATTGCCTCACCAAAAAAAAAAGAAAAAAAAAAGAATGTCAAGAAGAACAAATGAAATGCAATTCAAATTACAATTGAAAGGGCTGGGATAATAAATAAAAATTCTATCTTAAATGACATTTTGTCTGGTAGCAATATTCTCAGTAAATTTAGCTGTACAGCAAGAGAAAATGAAAAGCCATATCTCATTGGCAATGTAGAAAAGACTTAAAAGAATAAGTAATTAAGAGAAAATATGTTGTGGCAATTATTTCTCAGTGAATGAAGGAAAGTGAAAACATGATATAGCAGTTAATATTGTAGAATATAATAAGTTAGTAGCGTTAAAATTTATGATTCATTTCAGCATAATTTGGACTGAGATTTAGGTAAACTGCTTAATATCAGTCATCAGTAACTAAGAAAACTAATACAGTCTTAGACATCATTGAGGAGCATGGTTTCCAAAAAATGATGAGTGAAAAATGTCATTTCTATCCTCTCTCCTGATCAGACCATATCTACAATGCTTTATTCAGTTCTCCTGCCGATTTAGAAAGAAAATTCATAGGCTGATAGTGTCAAGACCAAGGGTGACTTGGGTGATTAGGGGTTCTTGCAACCACACTATGAAAATCACTTAAAAGAAATAAAGGAGTTGAGTTGGTAGGAGACATGGTATTTGTTTCTTCCTCACCAGAGGTCTTCAAGGGCCAAATGGCCAATTATTACAGAAGTTTAGAATGAGATTCTTATATATGTATGGACTTGACAACATCGTCCTTGGGACCCTTTCCTATTCTGAACTTGTGATTCTTTAAACAATTTAAAGTTTAGAGATAAATGTAAGAAAATGATTGGGTTTTAATACTTTTTTTCCACTTTGGCCAAATATTTTTCTTAATAT
Source organism: Dromiciops gliroides (assembly GCF_019393635.1). NCBI lineage: Eukaryota > Metazoa > Chordata > Mammalia > Microbiotheria > Microbiotheriidae > Dromiciops > Dromiciops gliroides. The sequence continues at coordinate 196,132,195 of NC_057866.1, read as the reverse complement.
TTGCTGGATTTAAAAAATGGAGTAAAATAAATTGGTGTAAGCCAAGTATAAAAAGCTGATGCCACCTCAGAGTGATAGATATATTAATTCAATGTTTGGTTAAAAGAGAAAAGATGATTGAAGTAGAGGATCAAATGACTACAGCTTTAACAAGAATGTCGGGGCAGCTAGGTGGGGCAGTGGATAAAGCACTGGCCCTGGATTCAGGAGGACTTGAGTTCAAATCCAGCCTCAGACACTTGACACTTACTAGCTGTGTGACCCTGGGCAAGTCACTTAACCCTCATTGCCCTGCAAAAAAAAAAAAAAAGAAAGAAAAAAGAAAAAAAAAGAATGCCTGCCTTATTGAGCATTTACAATGTGTGAACATTTTAACAGAATATCTTACTCTTGAGATAAGGTTCTTAGAATAACATACCCAAAGAATCCCAAAATATCTCATTGAAAAGTGTATCAGCATATATTTTGACTATAAAACAACATAAATGCTTAGAAATATCCAAATTGGTACCATGCACAAATCAACAAAGCACCCAATGCTTGTCTCATTGTTTTCATTTTTCATTTTGTTATTTTGGTGCTATGAGAATACCGCTTTTATCTAATACCTGTGTGCTACAATTAAATAATAGTTGTCTTGAGAAACATTAGCACATATTTGCTTCACTACAGAGAGAGCATAACATGTCAGTGGTTACTATTTTGTTTGAAAATGAAACCAGAATGTCTAATTATGAGTTCTAAGAGGAATTAATTTCTCTATAATTTTATATTGAAATTAATAGCCTCCATAATGCTCCTTGGCCCATCTGCAAATCAGTAATTAGTCAGTTAAGAAATATTAGTCAGCCAATAAATAACTGTCACTAAAAGGGAGAAAAGTTATTATAAATATTATTTACTTTTATTACATAATATTTTATTCACTATATTTTTTCAAAGTGAGTCTCTATTTTTCTCTTCAAACCCATAACATTTGAGTAGAGCCACACATTTGTAATTAGCAAACACTTGTTTAGTTGCATTAAATATTACATAAAAAGACTTAATCACCAATACTTCAAAATATTCTTTATAAAAAGGTACAGTGCCTGTTTAAATTTGTGAAAGTTTAAATCAAAGCTAATGGTAAAACTGTGGAAAACCAAACTGGCAATCAAATCTGTAGAAAACTAGAAAATGGAGGATTTTTAAATGACCATAATATTTTTCAAGAAGTTAAATATTTTACTTATTCTATAATTTTATTTTTGTATTAATAATTGTTACTCATTGTTTCATTTAAGTTGGGGGATTCCAAGTCCCACTACCAGAGTTCAATTTCACTCTTCAATTGTAGGCAGACACTATCTTATTTATCTTCATATTTTCCCAAGATCCTAGCACGGTGCACTAGATAAAAGAGGCACCTAAAAGTCTGAAGGAAGAAAGGAAATATAAATGACACACTCATGTAACAGTTTACCATCTACCTAATATATTATAGTTAGTTAAAATACAAAAAGTCAGATTAACTATTTAAATGTTTTTGTCATTGTCTTGATTTTTGACATTGCACTAATGTGCTAAGTCAACTAAAATTTTCAGTATGGGCAATTTTTCTATCACCTGGATATAAATTTTAATTTTATTCAACAAACATCTATTGGCTGTTTTTATATTCAAAGTTCTGTGCCCAGCTGTGCAAAGGATACAAAGATGTATAGGATATTGTGCCTGTCTGCACGTAGCTTACAATTGAATTCAACATAATAATTATAACTGCAGAGTGGAAAAGAGAGTAAATGTTCCTCCCTTTCTCATTAACACTAAAATGCATTTAGTTGGAAATTAGCACTATTATTAGAAAGGGCCCATGGGTTTCACTAGACTATCAGAAATGTTCATGACTTGTGAAATAGTAGATAGCAAAATAATCACACTTTTTATAAATTCTTAGAATTATAAGAGCTAGATGGTGCTTCAGAGATGCTCTAACCTGAGGAACTTAGGAAAGATAATTGAAAAGTCTTCCATTTTAATTCCATCATTTTACATGTCCCCATAGAGCTTAATCAACTTATTCAAAATTACAAAGATTTTTCCAGATTCTTTCCCTATACCATGCTGCCTTTCTTTCAATACCCTTATTTTACAGGTAAGGAAAATAAGTCTAGAAATGTGGAACTTCTTACCCAAGGTCACATAGCCCATTAGCAGTAGCTGGCACTCAGGTCTCCTGATTCTTAGGCCAGTCCTGATTCTATCAATATAACCAAACAACTTATCCATTCAATTCTTCTGCCACATTGTCCTGGCATGGTTGTGTGAACAGTTAAACATCTGGTCTTTTTATTTTTTTAATAATAATAAACATTTCTAGGGGGAGCTAGGTGGTGCAGTGGATAGAGCACTGGCCCTGGAGTCAGGAGGACCTGAGTTCAAACCTGGCCTCAGACACTTGACACTTACTAGCTGTGTGACCCTGGGCAAGTCACTTAACCCCAATTGCCTCACCTCAAATAAATAAATAGACATTTAAATATAATAATAATAATAATAATACATTTTTATTTAAAGTTTTCAGTTCCAAATTCTATCCCTTCTCCCCTTGCCCCTCCTTCAGGCAGTAAGCAATCAGATATAGGTTATACATGTGCAATTATGTAAAACATTACCATATTAGTAATTTTTTATAAGAAAATTAGAATAAAATAAAAAATTAAAGAAAGTAAAAAATAGCATGCTTCAATCTCTGTTCAATCAAAATCAGTTCTTTCTTTGAAGTTAGATACTATGCTACATCATTAGTCCTTTGGTATTGTCTTGGATCATTGTATTGCTGAGAATAACTAACTCATTCACAGTTCTTAATCAAATAATATTGCTGTCACTGTGCACAACATTCTCTAGGCCTGCTCACTTAACTATATATCAGTTCATATAAGTCTTTCTAGGCCTTTCTGAAATCCTCCTGTTTGTCATTTCTTATAGCACAATAATATTCCATCACCATCATATACCACAGTCATTCCCCAACTGATGGCCATTCCTTTGATTTCCAATTCTTAGCCACTACAAAAAGAGATGTTATAAATATTTTTGTACAAATAGGTCTTTTGTCTCTTTTTGGAGACATCTTTAGGATATAAACCTAGTAGTTCTATTGCAGAATCAAAGGGTATGCACAGTTGTGCAAAGTTCCAAATTGCTCTCCAGAATGGTTGGATCTTTTCACAACTCCAACAGTGGAATAGCTTGACACATGTTTTCTATGCACCAAGGGGATACAAGCTCCCTTATAAACATCAATGACTCAGGACAGCTAGATGGCACAGTGGATAGAGCACCAGCCCTGAAGTCAGGAGGACCTGAGTTCAAATCCGGCCTCAGACACTTAACACTTAGTAGCTGTGTGACCCTGGGCAAGTCACTTAACCCCAATTGCTCCACCAAAAAAAAAATATCAATGACTCCTTTGGAGGTACTCTTTTGGGTTTTGATTGGATAAGTAGAATCCAACCTACAGAAAACATTTCAATAACTGCTTACGTTTCTATTTATTTTGGATCCTAAGGGAACAGAATGGAAAGCCAAAGCACAGGCATGGTGAAACCATGGTATTATTATTCAGATAGATATGGAAACAAAAAAGAAAAGATAATGGGCCCTGTCAATAATGAATAATATAGGTCACTATATCACAACTAAAAATAATAGCAGCTGGCATTTATGGAGTACCTACTATGGGCCATATGCTTTATAAACATTGTCTCATTCAATCCTCACAACAATCCTGAAAGGAACATAGGCTATTATTTTTCCTATTTTGTAATTGAGAAAACAGAGAAAATCCGAGGTGGTGATTTGCCCAGGATCCCACAGCTAGAGTCTGAGGCTGAAGGTGAACTCGGGTCTTCCTGACTCCACACCCAGCACTTTTATCTACTGTTCTACCTAGCCACCACAATCTGTTCATACACTGTGTTTCCCCCACAAAGGATTCATCCAACATGATAAGGCCCTTCCTCTAGTTCTCCTGCCGTTTTTGTGACTGTTAATGGAAAGCAAGAGCTGCCCATGGGTTATAACTTACTCAATCAGCAATTGATGCAATAAATATCAAATAATTCACAAATGAGATATTTATGGAGAATTCAATTTCCATTGATCTTGTAACATGACATGCTTCACAATGGTGGCAAACTACTCTGTTGAGAATATTATCACATTATTTTGTACCTTACACAGGAATAACTTACCAAGTTACACTGTTGTTTTATCACTCAAGGAATTTTGGATAATTTTCAACTATGCATAAGAAAGACCTTTTTGAAGCAAAGCCTTTAAAGTAATGTTTTGTTCTGCTCATCAATTATTATTTGTAGCCAATCAATATGCACCATGGGTTCTTATAACCTCAATGTTCTTCTGATAGCTATGTGACTATAAATGTGGTCTGATGCAGAATGTAATTTCTTAAAACTTCTTTGAAGAATGTGTTCAATGCACGTATACATTACTGTCATGAAGACAGAGCTGGGAAAGGAGGCATGTGATTTGGTAATTGTTCACATTCAGTTGTCATCTTAGTATGCTGAGAAAGTAAGGTCTGAGCCTTGTAAACACTTGGTCTCCCACCCCTCTTTCCTTATGGTTTTTAATTGGAGGAAGAAGATGAAAAGTCCATGAAGAAGGTAAAGATGTAGATAAAATAAAATACCTGTTGAGGAAAGAAAGATCACTTCACCCCACTCCATAGAGGAGGTGGCATTTGTGTTGAGCCTTGAAAAATGAGTCCTTTTTTGATAGATCAATGTGGCAGGAAAGGATATTTTAAGTGGAATGAGCACTTTGAGCAAAGGCCTGGAAACAACAGAATATATTTGGAGAATGGTTCCTGTTCGTCTGAAATAGGACCACATGAAGGGGAAGAGTGGGAAGGAAGACCAGAATGGTAGATGCAGACCAAATGGAGAGGCTTGAATTACAAGACTGATGGCTTTGGTTGGCATTTCCTAGGAGTGGAGAGACATGGATGATGAAGGTGGAAGGGGTGCCGGCTCAAAATATTCTCAGAGCTGTATTTTAGGAATTAGGTGGCATAGGAAATGGAATCAAAAAGTGCTGACCTTGAATTCTGCTTGATGTTCTGACTAGTTTTACAACCCTGGTAAGTCACCTAACTTCTCAGCCTCACTTTCCTCATCTGTAAAAAAAAAGGGGATATAGTAGGTACTTCTCAGGGTTGTTATGAGGATTAAATGAGGTAATACATGTAGTAGACAGTAGGCTTCTGCTAGTCTCGGACGACCATGGATCAGTGCCTTGAAGAGCCACAGGCCACAGTGTGGCTGTGCAGTCCGATACGGAAGCCACAGCTCCTGCTGCAATGAGGACATCAGAAAATTGCTCTCTCTGTTGCCCATGGGTTCCTGCGGCTCAATTGTATTTCTTCTTCCAGAGCTTGGAGGCCCATCTCAGCTACACGCAAGCTGCTCCTGAGTACTGAACTCCATCTGGCACAGTCCTTGGCCATCTCCTCCCAGCTGCCGATGTCTATTCCCAGAGCCCTCAAGTCTCCTTTGCGTACATCTCTGTAGTGAAGCTGGGGGCATCTATCAGGTCTTTGGCCTGAGGCTAACTCACCATAGAGTAGGTCTTTAGGAATGCGCCCGTCTTGCATGTGGTGCACATGACCAAGCCAGCGCAGTCGTCTTTGTTTCAGTAGCATGTAGATGCTCGGAAATTGCGTGCGTTGGAGCACTTCTGTGTTGGTGTTCCTATGTGACCAAGATATGCCAAGGATGTGCTGAAGGCAGTGCATGTGGAAGCTGTTAAGCTTCTTCTCTTGTCTAGTGTATGTAGTACATGTTTCGCTGCCATGCAGTAAGGTACTCAGGACGCATGCTCTATAGAGGGCAAATTTGGTTTGTCTTGTCAGTTTACTGTTTGCCCAGACATGCTTGGCAAGCTTAGACATGTTTGAAGTAGCTTTCCCAATCCTCTGATTGATCTCAGAATATATGTAGTTCCTAAAACATAAAGGACTATGCAAATTTTGGATAGTATTATTGCATTATACTTCCCTTTTTAGACTTGATAGAATGCAGAGACAATTGTTGTATTGGTAATGAAGTGAACACAAGGAAGTCAAGCAAGAAGCACAGACAAGCAGGATTGCCAAAAGCAGATAGATTAGATAGAAAATTAGTTTTTTTTCAGTCATGTCTGATTCTTTTTGACCCTGTTTGAGGTTTTCTTGGCAGGGATCACACAGTGGTTTTGACATTTCCTTCTCCAACTCATTTTATAGATGAGGAAACTGAGGCAAACAGGGTTAAGTGACTTGGCCAGGATCACACAGCTAGTAAATGTCTGAGGCCAGATTTGAATTCAGGAAAATGAGACTTCTTGACTTCAAGTCTGGTACTCTCACCTTTATCTGCTGTACCACATAGTTGATATACAAAATACATGTATATACATGTATGTATATGTGTGTGTATGTGTGTGTATATGTTCATATGCATACAATCTGTACATAATAAAGATCCACAATTCTACATGCAATAATATTTTCTCTTCAATATAAATACAAATGTCCATTTTAGTGTTTGTTAAACTTAGAATACCTTGTTTTGAGCTATTACAATGGTCTGGTTGAAGGTTTGTTTTATATGGGTATTATGGGAAATTAAAAGAAGGGATGAATATGAGACAGATTGAGGACCTAGAAACAGCAAGGTGAAGTAGCTGATCAGAAGTGGGGAGAGGGTGGAATAAAAGATGACATTGAGTCTGATTGATTGGAAATAATAATGCTATTAACCAAAATAGGGGGAAAATAAAAATCAAGGGGGGAAAGCAGGTTTTGAAGAAATAAGATGAGTTTAGTTTGCAATAAACTCAATCTAAGGTTCCTGCAAATCTAGAAAGAAATTGGAAATAAGGTGAAGTTATGGGAAACAGAGATGGAGAGAACCCACCCTTGCCCTAAAAAAAAGTTGGTAAAATCATTATTTGTCTCTAAAACCATATTTTTACCTTAACATTTTGCCAACTGCAAAAGTACAACATCTTATTTAAAATACCACATGAGAATCTTAACATTCTAATAAAGGACCATTCTGTTTTTTACCTTTATGATATTTTCATGCACTGAATTTTCCTACAAAAACCCATAAAAGGTTATAAAAATTTGTGACTTTCAGTCCATATCATCTCACTCATTTAAAAGGTACACACACACTAAAACATATTACAAAGATATTTTTTCCTTTTTTTTTTTTTGTGAGGCAATTGGAATTAAGTGACTTGCCCAGGCTCACACAGCTAGTAAGTGTTAAGTGTCTAAGGCTGGACTTGAACTAAGGTCCTCCTGAATCCAGGGCCAGTGTTCTATCCACTGCGCCATCTAGCTGCCCCCAAAGCTATTTTTATTACCACATTCCTACCTCATTTGAGAGAATTCAAAGCAGTAGAGTTGCAGGCCTAGGAAGGAATAGGTGTAGGTAATACCCCTCCCCCCCAGGATGGAATCTGTGTTTTAGCTATAGATTAAAGCAAGCAGAAGAGAACTTTGGGATCAATGTGCAGTAGGCAAACCCTTTCATTGGTGTTTGAGTGAAAAGAAAGGAAACAGCAAATAAGTAGGGAACTGCTCAAAATTGAATTTTGGGCTCTGAGAGAAGAGGGGTCTGCTGTTCCTGGGGAGCTTTCCCCATTTGTCTGTCTGCTGTCCAGAATATGTCCTCAGAAAATCCTTATGTATTAGCCTGTGTTATGAACTGCTTGAGGTTTTGGATACAGATGAGACTGAGCATGAAGTAGCAACATTCTTCAGACCTCTTATTTAAGCTCTCAAACATGTCTATGTTAGATTATAGGATACTAGGGGGTCTAAGTTCAAGGAACCTTGATGCTTAATTAGCATTACTAATGGCATTGATAAGAACTCACTTGGTGAAACAATTGTCTAAGGATATAGTTTCAGAAAGATCTCAAATTCTTGAAGGAAGAATGATTTAGGGGCAGCTAGGTGGCACAGTGGATAAAGCACTGGTCCTGGATTCAGGAATACCTGAGTTCAAATTTGGCCTCAGACACTTAACACTTACTAGCTGTGTGACCCTGGGCAAGTCACACATTGCCCTGCCAAAAAAAAAAAAAAAAAAAAAAGAATGATTTATAGTGATTTGCTCCCCCTTCAGGCAAGGAAAACTCAGTTGGGGACTATGAACTGTCCCCAACATGTATTTTTAAGAGAGAGTAGTTGATAACAAAAAGTTCCTAAGGTAGTCTAACTAATTTGAACTCCATTTGAAACACTAATTGAACCAGCAACAGCTCTGAGTGGTTTTTGGAGTTCGGTTCCCCACAGGCAGCCAAAAGATATTGAATCCCCAGGACTAATTCAAATATAAAATAAAAGACCTTAAATATGCCACTGCCCACACTATATTAAATATATAAAGGGCAAAAATGCACTAAATAATCTGTAAAATTATTACTATTTGAAAAGGTATATAAAATGAGGGGGATGAGAATATTCTATATATATGAAGCAAATACATTTGCGGAATAAGGTATCTGAGAATAAGTACATAATTTGAGTTGAAAGTGAATACAATAGCTCTAAGTATTCAATGACCAGGAAGAGGTGGCATAAAATAGATGTTGGAAAATACAAGGAAATAGACTATAGTGCTTTAGTGAAAGACTGTGTAGCAGAGGATAGGTGCCCAACTTTCTACAAAGGTGTGGTATTCACTATCATTCTTTTTTCTCCTAAAGAAAAGTTACTGTTCGCAACCAATTTGAGCATGTGTTCAATTGAGTATTGAAAGTTCTTTCTGATAAAAGATAACATGGATAAAGATTATTGGGCACATAATAAATGCTTATTCTCTTCCTTTAAACCTAAACCTGCTTCCCTGTAGCTTCCCTGTTAGGGAGTACAGTGGATAGAGCACTGGCCCTGGATTCAGGAGGACCTGAGTTCAAATCTGACTTCAGACACTTGACACTTACTAGCTGTGTGATCCTGGGCAAGTCACTTAATCTCAATTGCCTCACCAAAAAAAAAGTTCAAAAGACACAATTTCTGGGTAATCCATCATTTTATTAATAATGCAAGCATTTATTAATAAAAGAGGTCAGTGGCCTTCTCAAATGCCAAAGAACCTTTATGGGGGTGGGCTCATAATTTATATGCTCTTGGAAGAGTAAATATTACTGAGGGTGAAAAATCAACTCTGATTGGTTAACAATGATTGAGAAGTGGGCTTACTCTAATGAGGGGCTAGGAGAGTGACATCATGTCACTCTTGGACAAGGAGACTGTTTCTACACCCAGACCACCCCCCACCCTTGGACAATCTAGACAAAGGATCTACCTCTACCCAAACTTGCTTAAGTGGAAGAAAATGGGCAGGAATTCACCTTAGATTCAATTTCTTATAAGGCTGAATGGGGTCTCCCAAAATTAAGCAGCAAGTTAGTTTAACCTTCAGAGACTGAGCTTTCGAAATGAGGACTTTAAAAAAAGGGCAACCCTGGATAAGTCCAAATCATTGGTTATTAATAATTATTTCTCTCACCTACATTGGCCCTAGTTATGCTTTCTGGGGCTTCATGGATTCAATTTAATTGATCCTTTACATGAGGAGAGCCAAGAAAACTGTATATGTATAGATGTCTATAATCACATTATACTTCTGATCACAAAAGCTAAATGATGGCCAAGACTTGCTGTTAGCTACTGAACATAGGAGGTACTCCCCTGTTCCGTTTGCCTTTCCAGCTGAGAAAAAAAAAAAAAAACTAAGTAGCCCTTTAGGTAACTAAGGTCAATTAATTAAAAAAAAAAAGAAATGTATACATAGTTATTCAGTCCTGGTACCCTGGGGTAGAGACTTGTCTTTACTTTCCAGTGAAGAAGAATTTATAACTCTGAAAAGTATTTTGAGCATCAGGATGATAGACTTAAAGTTAGAAGGAAACAGGGTGGGGGTAGGGGAGTCATGTGCTTTTTACAGATGAGGAAACTGAGGCACAAAGCGGTTTCCAGAGTAATGTAACAGGTTTAAGTGTCTAAGGCAGGATTTATTTAAGTACCTGTCACTCTGATCCCAAGTCTTGGATAGGTTCTATCCACTACACCTTCAAATAAAGTGAACTGCACTCCCTGACTGATATTATTCTTTTACATCATGGAATCATAAACTTAGGGCTGGACACCCTCTAGTCAATCTACCCTCATTTCACAAATCAGCAAACTAAAGTCCTGAAAAGTGAGGTAACTTGTCTCACAGACATCAATTAACTAAATTATAACTCTGTAGAGGTAAAAATGATTCCTCCTTATGATTGCATTTGTGACTTCATTCCCCCATTAGGCAGACAGTTGGCATAATGAATAGAGCACTGGAACCCCTGTCAGGAAAACCTGAGTTCAAATCTATCCTCAGGTACTGACTGGCTCTGACCCTGGAAAAGTCATTAAGCTTCCATCAGCCTCAGTTTCAGCAACTGTAAAATGGGAATCACAATAGAACCTATTTCCCAGGGTTGTTGTGAGGATCTAATGAATTAATATTTATAGAGTACTTAGTACAGAGTAGGTTCTTAATAAAAGCTTGTTCTTTCCTCTCTTCTCATTAAAATTTTAATTTTATCATATCATTTGTTAGATACAAAGAAGGCAAGGAGTTAATACAATTTTCATTCCACTCAAAGATTAACATAAATGTTGCATTATCTAAAACTGGGTCAATATGAATATATTTAGCCCATCCGCATTGTACTACCTTCTGAAGCTCTCATATTCTAATTTTATCAATGTAAAATAAATGAAAGGTAACTGAGCAAGAGCCTGTTGTGCATAAATGGCCAGCCTTGGGGGAAGGAAGACGAAGTCATGTTCTGTCTCTGACACATACTAGTAATGTGATCCTGAAAAAGTCAATAAGTCTAAGATTAATATGCAAAGGAGGTGCCAAGCTGTATCTGTGGGAAAAGATTTGACCCACCACCAAAATCCCAGATCTGGAACAAAAAAGGGTAAAAAAAATCAGAGTTAAAGTGTTACAAGACTAGAGGCAAGATACTAGCTGCCACCCCAAAGTGATGAAATAGAGAAAGACAAAGAATTGGAGTATGTGAGGGGAGATCAGAGAAGGGGAGAAGGGACTTCTTCATGAGTAATTCTCTAATAGAATTTGAGATTCCTTTCTAGCTTTATCCTAAAAAAGGAAATGATGACTCAGGGTAGTTACAAGAAAAATGAAAGCATTTACGATCAATTGCATTGATGAAAGCAGATGAGGTATATTTTTATTTTCAAGACAGCCATTTCATTTAATTCTTCAGTGATTCAGAAATGTCTCTCCCATTGTTCTTGAAGTAAGATTCTTACTGAGAAATCCACATAAAGAAGTTTACAACTTAATTCACACCTTCTTTAAAACCCTAATGTCATGTGGGCTCTTGGAAAGTATGTAAAAACTATAGCTCTTCCATTAATATAAATGCTTAGACATCTATTCTGAATGCAATGAAAAACTAATGCAATATCTAGGTTTCATTATAGAAGTTGATATGTTTCTTTGTCTTAGTATGAATACGTTGGCATTATTAAAGGAAATGTGAATAATACATAAAATGAAATAGATATTTAAAAGGACATGGATGAGATTTGTTTCAGAGATGCATGGTGTTCAACTTAGCCAAAAATATAGCAAGGTTATTTATTCCTGAAACCTGAAATACAAAATTAGCCTCAAAAAAGTGTTTGTTTCCATTATTTCCCCTTTTACCATAGTTCTAGAATGGATGTTAGGATTCTAAGCAAAATATATTCATAGATTTTACCTTTTTGTTAGAAACAATAGTCTAAAGTCCTGTCCCAGAAATATAAAGTAAGGTTTTTTTTCCTAAAAAAAAAAAAAGAAATTGTCCTTGAGGTTTGTGCACCACATGACTAAGGTTCAAGTTATTGGTGTAGTTTCTGTTCTCCTAGTCCAAAATCAACTAGAACATGAAGGCTGGAGCTCTTCTCCTCCAGTTTTGGATTAAGACCAACAGGGGCACAAAAAGGTATGCTCAATTCTATCAGCTATATTCTCAATTAACATCCCTCCCCTGTGCTTAATATTTACATCCAGTTATGGCTCATTAAGTCCATTTTTTAAAAATTAAGTTTCCAATGGATTATGATTATCTTATTTTGTTACAGTTCCGAAACCTGAGGTATCCAAATGGACTGGGTACCTCCAGTTTATCACACCCTCTAATGCAGAAATTATTTTTAACAAACTATTAAGACATAATTTAGGGTAGCCAGATATCCATTCATAAAAATGAGATACTCAGAAATATCCAAAATATTCTAAGCAGTTCTTGTAATTTTTATTAGACTTTTTTCATTGAAGTTATATAGACAAAATTTCTTTGGGGAATGGTCATTTCCATAGGTTTTCAATGCTCCTGCCAAAAGCACTCAAGATCTAGAAGGCCCAAACAATCTGGAATGGCTTTGAATATAAACATGGTGGTATTCTACATCCATCAAGAGTTGGCCCTATTTTGCCCTTCATGCCATTAATCCCAATGGAGGGTGCCAAGGATATCAGGAGCTGAGAACCAAGCTCAAGCTAGGTTCCTTTATAAGGTAAAATCCCAAAGTGGGGGGACTTATGGTATAGTTCAATGCAACCTAATTGAGAGCAAATAGCTTAAGAGTATAAATGCAAGATCATTACTGAAATTCTGACTGGGATCATTTAAAGAAGTGGCACATTATATTATATTTGGTATTAACAATTTCTGTCCTTATATTAGCAATTTTTCTGTAACCTGTAACCTATTTCAACCATACATAACAACCAACACACCCTAGACCTCATAATTACAGCTAAATCCTGAACTCATTTTCCCCCTCTATTTATCTATTCTCCAAGTCTCTCAATTCTATGTTGACATTATTCTCCTTCCTACTCCATCTTGACCTTATCGTCATACACTTCAGTAATGCTTTCCTCCCTAAACTCTTTAATCCCATGCCCCCTTGACCTTATGCAAATTCTATTTTATTTCTTTTATTTCTTTTCTTTTCTTTCTTTTTTTTTGCAGGGCAATGAGGGCTAAGTGACTTGTCCAAGGTCACACAGCTAGTACATTTCAAGTGTCTGAGGTTGAATTTGAACTCAGGTCCTCCTGAATCCAGGGCCAGTGCTTTATCCACTGCACCACCTAGATGCCCCCTACAAATTCTACCATATTAATCTTCAACCCTCAATAACTCCTGTCATATACCTCTTCTACTCCTACTTAAAAGTTCATGAATACTACTGAAGAAAATAACAAAATGGGGCTGTCTCTATCCACTACAAATCTATACTGCCTGTCCAACACCAGACTCTTATAACTGAACGGCCATATTCTTTTGAATCTCTCACTGACTCTTTATCACCCCCCCAATTTCTATAGCTTTTCCTTTATCCCCAAACTTCCAATTCTACTCTATCATTCAAAGTAGATATTGTTCAGTCACGTCTGACTCTTCATGACCCCATGGACCACAGAACAAAACCCTTCTCTTCTTCACTATACTCTGAAATATGTCCAAGCTCATGTTTGTTGCTTCCATTTTGGTGCAGTGGTTACACCTAAATTCAAATTCTGCCTCAGATAATTCATTAACTATGTGGCCCTGGCCAAGCCACTTAACTTTCCTCAGCCTTGGTTTCTTCATCTGTAAAATGGAGATTAAAAAATAGTACCTACGTCCCTGGGTTGCTTTAAGGACAAAATGAGATGACATAGGCAAAATGCTTAGCAAAGCTTAAGGCACCATATAAATTTTAGCAATAGCGATATTATTACATTGTCATCTGTTTGGGGAATGGGTTGCCTTCTCCTATTTTCATGTTAAAGACCCTCCCTTCCTTCAAGCTCAATCTCAAGGACCACCTTTCTCCAGGAAGTTCCCTACCTCCCTTCAACTCAAGGGAAAGAAATATTTTTCCCCTTGAATTTCTCTTCAGCAATTTATCTGGAATAATCTTTCAGACTTAATATATTCTCACATTTAGTTATTTGTACATATTCTTTTCCACATTCATTGGATTGGAAAGTTCTTAAAAGCAGAGTATGTGGCATGTCTATCTGTAATCCTTAATGTCTTCCATAGTAACTGAACATGGTAGACACAGAATATTAATTAATTTATGCTACATTAGGTTATTGAGTTGACTTCTCTTATTGAGTCTACCTGTTAATTAAGCAAAATCATTAAGCAGTTTACCTTGAATGGAGTCACCTAAAACAAGGCTGGAAAGGTCAGTTGGAGCCAGATTTTTTTCTAAATTAATTTGGAGCTAAAGGTTTTTGTCAATGAACTCATGTTACTTGTCAGAATATTCACTGTCAAGGAGATGATATGACTATGCTTTTTAGGAATTTGGATTTTAAGGTTCAGTAGCATAAGGACTCGGATATGGACTTTTTCCTCAACTCTCCAGACATCTAGGTGGCAGAGCAAACTATGATAATAGCTAATAGCTGACATTTATATGGCACATTAAAGTTTGCAAAGCACTAAACTCAGGTAATACTCAAAACAATCCTGTGAGGTAGTTGCTATAATTATCCTCATTTTGCAGATAAGGAAACTGAGATACAGAGACTTAAAAGAGGCAAAAAGCTAATGTTTGAGGCTGTATTTGAACTCAGATTTTCCTGACTTCAAGTATTATTACACTGTATCCATTGTACCACCTAGCTGCCTGGAATGTTGACCTGGAGTCAGAAGACCTGAGTTCAAATCCAACTTCAAACATTTTACTAGCTGTGACAGCGGCAGCTCAAAACCACTCTGTGTCTCAGTTTCTACATCTGCAAAATAGGACCCAGAGTTGTTGCAGGCATAAAATGAGATAATATGAGGAAGGTGCTCTGGAAAGCTTAAAGTACTATGTTAATGCTAGCTATTATTATCTCCTTTGCCACTTTACAATGTTTAAGTCATATATGATTATCCCCCTCCCCTAAGTCTCCCACATTCCAAAGTTGGTGGTAGTAGTAGTAGTAGTAGTAGTAGTAGTAGTAGTAGTAGTAGTAGTAGTAGTAGTATTCCTATTGAGCTCCCTGCCATTCTCCCAATTACCTAGGCTCACATCACAACCTTGTCCACTCCATAAAAGCCAATCAGTTGCTAAGCTTTCTATATTTCTATTTTCAAAACATCTCTTGTAGACAGTCCTCTTCTCCACTCTCAGAACCATCACCTTATTTTGGTCTCCCATCACTTTTCACATGGATTACTAAAAAATCCTCTTGGGATGGCTAGGTGGCACAGTAGATAAAGCACCGGCCCTGGATTCAGGAGGACCTGAGTTCAAATCTGGATCCAGACACTTGACACTTACTAGTTGTGTGACCCTGGGCAAGTCACTTAACCCTCATTGCCCCACAAAAACAAAACAAAAATCCTCTTAATTAGTCTTCCTGCTTTGAATCTCATCCTACTTCCATCCAACCTCCTTACTACTGTGAAAGTGATTTTTCTAAAGCATCACACTCAAGCTCTTGGACTTCTTGTAACTTCAAGAATCAAATATAAACTACAAGCTCTTTACAATTGAAACTCTTCCCATAGCCTCCTTCCCATTAGTCCCCTCCATACTCCATTCCCTTGATGGTCCTGACTTACTTGCTATTCCTAAAACTTAAGGATCCATCCCTGACTATGCCTTAACACTGACTGCTCCTCTTGCCTGGAATGTTTTCCCTCTCTACCTCTTTTAAAACCAGTCGCTTTGGGCAGGTAGGGCTCGTTAGCCTTGGCAGGCAACCTGCCTAGGGGAAGGAAACCCTGATTTTAAACCTCCGCTGCCTTGCGGCTATACCCATATATGAGAAAGGCTTCAGGAGTTAACCCCGAGGAAAAATCAGGAGTCGGAGTCCCTTAGGCAGTTGGATGTTGGACATCACATCCCTCTGGCAACTCCTGCGGTGGCACTGGTGCCTAACTGTATTAGCTCTGCCTCTCCTTTGGATGCACCAATGTCACGGAGAGGGAAAACCTGCTGCATGGGCAACAGCTTGTTTTCCATATTGATCCGCCCAGGCCAGCACCCTGGAGAGGACACTCCAGCTACTCCTCATGGGGTAGATACAGCACAGGATGTGGCAGTTACTGGTTATAAGTCACTTAGGAGCTGCGGCTCCCCTATCGGACTGCACAGCCACACTTTGGCCTGTGGCTCTTCAAGGTGCTGATCCATGTTTTGTCCGAGACTGTTGGAGGCCTACTACTACTACTACTACTACTACTACTACTACTACTACTACTACTACTACTACTACTACTACTACTACTACTACTACTACTACTACTACTACTACTACTACCTCTTTTAGAATCCCTAACCTCCTTCAATATTCAGCTCAAGTATTACCTTCAAAGGCTCCCTTCTTTCTACTCTGTCTTATCTTTGAAGGACCTATTTAGATGTGTGTTGTCTTCTCCATTAAAGGCCCAGGTGTCTATGTAATGTACAAACAATTGTTTAATAGGTTTCTTTCAAAAGAATTGATTGACTCAGATGGCTGTTTGGATATCTTTTTTTTTTTATTATATCTTTTATTTGTTTGGGTTTTGTTGTTGTTGTTTTGTTTTGTTTTGCAGGGCAATGAGGGTTAAATGACTTGTCCAGGGTCACACAGCTAGTAAGTGTCAAGTGTGTGAGGCTGGATTTGAACTCAGATCCTCCTGAATCTAGGGCTGATCCTTTACCCACTGTGCCACCTAGCTGCCCCCTGTTTAGATATCTTTTACAAAAAGACCCTTTTCATCATTATCCTAAAACAAAATTGTTTCTTTGGATCTTTCATGAAATACCTACAGGCAAGTTATTGGAAACTTATATAACCATTTTCTCAAGCACACTGCCAGAGTAGCCCTCTAAGGCTAGTAGAGTTTGCTTAACTTATGCAACTTCCACAGACTATTCTTCATTCTGCATGTTTTCACAATGATATTCTTTGGCTAATAACTGGACGTATGATTTCACTGGCATTTGGAACTTCTAGGTATGGAAATACTCTAAACTAATCAAGCTGAAAACTTATAGTTTTAGAGAGTTGCCTAGAGCATTGAGTGGTTAAATTACTTGACCAAGGTCACATAACTAATATGCATCAGAAAGGGAGCTTGAACTTTTATCTACCAGACTCTGAGGCCAGCTTTCAAACTACTATATCAAGCTGTCTCTCACTGTGGAATAAGGAAACTAAATATCAAATGAGTTGTCCTCAAGGGAACAGTTGGAAATCTTAATTCCAAAAGTAAAATGTATTACAATGAAGTTTCATAGCAATAATTCATTGGCTATTGGGTTTGAAAAAATGGGGTACTCCTTTCCATTCATCCTGATTTCTAGCTGTTGAAGCCCAGTTCAGAGAGTTGTTGGGAGATCTTTGGAGATTTCAGGACCCTCTTTTTTTTTTTTTTTTTGTTCAACACAGTGGAGATTAAAAATGTTCCCAGGTACTCTAAGAAGTAGAATTGCAGAAAGCTTTCTGCCGTCCAATGATCCCCTGGGACAGTTGGTTTTTTACTAAATGAACCTAAAAAGATAACTACAGGTGCTCAACATCCTGCTTTTAGATCGCTAAGGTACAAAAAAATAAAAAAATTAAAAATAACAGTTTCTTTTAGAACACCACAGATTAGATTTATGCTGCATTTTTAAATGAACACACCCCCTCTTTTCTCTTTATCTTGTTTACTATTTCCAATAAGTAGTACAAGGGGAAGAGTAGATGACCACAACATGGCATTAGAGAAAAACAATGCAAGATACTGGGGATTGCTGGCTTTATGTAAATGAAGCCTAAGTGTAGAGGTTGAAATAGCTGATCTTGTAGATTACAGAGAGTTCTCTATCAATATCTTACAAAGTTTTCAAAATGTCTAAAAATCATTGATTGCAGTCATCATGAAATGGGATTTTATTTTTCAGATGTCCTTTGTAAACTTTAGTATTTTTCCCCAAAGTATTGTGACTTACTTTTGCTTCAGTGGTCCCCTGCTAAGTCATGCAGGGAGATTTATAACTCAGGCAGCATGACATAAAGGAGAACATACTGGATTTGGAGGCAAGGAAGGAGACATCTAACTTTAAATTCTAGTTCTGGCACTTACTGGCTGTGAAACCTTTGGCAGGCCACTCAATTTCTCTAAGCCTCAGTTTCTTCATCTATAAAATGGGTCTAATGGTATTTGTATTTCCTACTTCACTTGAGTACTTTAAAGATAACACTTAGAAAACCATCAAGCACTACAGTAATGCACTTTAATAGTATTTTTTTCCCTTTCTTGGTGGTTAATATCTCTGACATACAATAACAGAACAAAAGCATAGCTTATTCTGCATGGGTCTCTTACCTGGTAGTTGTGCTTTATTGTACTCTAATCTTTAGAATGACCTCCTCCCCTTGGCTGGAAGAAGGTTGTTTCCATTATCTCCATTTTCAGGTTTTACAGAATTATAGATGATGTTGTTTCCTTGGACAATTATAAAGCATTTCCACATAATTATGAGCCTTGAGGCAAAAAGCTGAAGGGAATTCTGCTCTATGGTCCCTTGGAAAGATACATGGGGTGCCTGGAAAGCAGAAAAACATTAACTGGCATGTAACCTCAGTTCCAAATAGATGCCCAAGGTCATAGCACTACAGACTTAACCCAACAAATGGCTTCTGTGTACCTGTCCATTTGTGTGCGTGAACTTATAATACTGACCAAAAATAATTCAGCATCTCTGCCAGATTAGCAAGCCATTCAAGCTTGGAATCATGGGAATGTCTTCTGATCCTCTATGCTTTGGAAGAGTCAAGAAGTGAAACCAATAGCACTAAAGTCCTCCATTTCCTCAGCCTTGGTAATTTAACTAGATGTTTCTAATGGTGGTAGAGATTAACTAAAGATACCAATTGTTTGATAGCATTCATTGCCTTACAGTAACCTATGTATGATTTCTTCACACATAAACTGGGGGTGGAAGAGAGGGAGTTTAATGAGATGGAATGACTTGTTTTTAATAAAGAAAATAATTTTTGAAGCTATTACCTTAAAACCTAATCACTCGGGGCAGCTACATGACACAGTGGATAGAGCACCGGCCCTGGAGTCATGAGTACCTGAGTTCAAATCCGGCCTCAGACACTTAACACTTACTAGCTATGTGACCCTGGGCAAGTCACTTAACCCCAATTGCCTCACTAAAAAAAAAACAAAAAAACAATCTAATCACTCATCTCGGTGATGATGCTACTCTTTCAGAGAGGATCAAGCAAGAACCAAGACTATCAGTACTATGTCCTCCTCCTTCACTCACAGATGATGAGCTATCTCATTGCAAAGGATCATTAGCATTACCTTCTTTGAATGTCAAGGGTAATAAACCTTTTCACTCTTTATTTAGAATCCCATACCACCAAGAGTAGAGTCTGTGTGTTATTCTCCAACTGGGAAAAATACATAAAAGATGTATCTATATGACTACATATATAACTAAATATAATATATAATAGTTATGTACAAATATATAACTAGAATTTATTAACTATATAACTTTGCAAAGAGACAAACAAATATTTAATAGAAAATGCCGTGATAATATTCTTAATGCAAAACTACCTCTAGGTGTATGCCTCAGTTAATACTCTGTTTATACATAACATGATAAAGTCCTGCTAGGAATTGCATGCTAAGGATGAGAACTGTAACTTGAGAGGGAAAAAAAAGGTGTGTGTGTGTGTGTGTGTGTGTGTGTGTGTGTGTGTGTGTGTGTGTGTGTGAATAGTAACTAGAGAGCCTCCTTCCAAACTAGGAAGGCCTGACCTCAAGTCCTACCTCTGACATATGCTGTCTATATGTCACTTGACTTCTCCATGCTCTTGTCAACTGCTGAAAAGCTGTCAACCTGCTCCGGTGGAAGTTTACTAACCTAAGTATTCCCTATACCAGTAAATCACAAATTCAATCCACATATATCTATCTATCTGTGTATATGTGCATTTATGGATTTTGAACATATAGTGAGCTGTGAAAACATACAGATAAACATAACCAAATCAAGGTTCTGGTCCTGTTTAACTCTATTGGGCAACATGCTTTGAATTTCAGAGAGGAAATAAAAGCATAGATTCTCAAATTAAAAGATGTTTTGGCTGTGGCATAGTGGCTAAAGATCTCTCTGTGAATCCCCACCTCTGTCACAAAGAGTTATGTGACCCTGGATAAGTCACTTTAATATCTCAGTTCTCTAGGCAACTCTCTTTAAGTTGCAGAGAAAATGTTGTCCTGCCTTGGTAGACAGAGTATCCTCATCTGAGCTTTCTCTGTATCAGTAAAAAATCAACGTCTAACCTCATCATCAGATATTTTATCCATCTTCATTGTTTTTCTTTTGGAGAATATAAATCATGGGGAAATGTTGCCAAATTCTTATCTCTAGAATGGATTTTTTTCATAAACAGTGGATTATAATAAGGATTGTTAGTGGCTATAATCCATTGAAGATAGCTTTCATTCTTCCATCATCCAGAGAAGAACAGCTAGGTGTTCCAGTGGATGGGGACTTAGAATCAGGAAATCCTGAGCTTAAATCCAGCCTCAGACACTTACTAGTGGTATGATTCTGGGCAATTCACATATTCTATCTTTGTCTCCTCATCTGTTAAAATGGGAACAATAGTAGCACCTACCTCCCCACAATTTTGTAAGGATTTTAAAAAAGATCGTAAAGTGTATTAAAACCTTAAAGAACTATATAAATGCTAGTTATTATTATGAACAGCAAACAACCTGAATCAGATAAAAACAAACAAAAGCAAATATGAACCACCCCCCCCACAGTCTTCATTAAAACAAGCAAACAAAACCAGTTTCTTTGTGTGCTTTCCTATAGGATTACAGAGTGAACATCTTCCTCCGTCAGAAGTGGAATGATCCTCGCCTTGCATATAGCGAATACCCCGATGATTCCCTAGACTTAGATCCCTCCATGTTGGATTCCATTTGGAAACCTGATCTTTTCTTTGCTAATGAAAAAGGTGCCAACTTTCATGAGGTTACAACAGACAACAAATTGCTAAGAATTTTCAAAAACGGCAATGTGCTATATTCAATCAGGTGAGTCCTAGATGGGAGAACTATTCCAATTTTCCATTTTGCATGTCCTTGTTTTTCTTGCCAGCTATCGACCTTGAGAGTCTATGCAGCTGTTGTTCCAAACCAACAGAGGCCAGCAGGAAGGATTAAATGGAAATTGAAGGACAATAAAATCTAACATGAAATAAAAAATGGGGTGAGGGAGTTGGTGAATTCACTAAAATATTTATCTGCAAGGGGGAAAAAAAACATACTTTTTCAGTTTGCCTGGCTATATCCTATCTTGTTATGCTTGCTATCTATTATGTATCCCTTTTACTTCTACATTTCTTTCTTTGGTCACCTTTTACATTTTTTATCTTCATTCACCAATTCTCACCCTCCCCCACATCACCATGTAGTTGACAACCCAAATCACATTGATAGACCAAGCCAGAAGGCTTATAAAGCATGCCTTTTATCCTTCATGCATTTCTCTGAGGAGCTCAATGCATTTTACCTGTCACTCATCTCAGCCATATCTGGCCCTATACCTGGACAACATTATAACAATAGGATTAAAGTTTTTTATGGTATTGATTACTTGAGAAGATCAATGTAATGACTCTACTTTCATCAATATGCTTTGGTATCTTGTAGTTCTGGCTTTTTTAAGATGAGTGGGATACGAATATCTAGTATGACAGGAACCTTCATCAGTTTTATAACTGAATCCTCTGTCATTCAGAATAGGCTGGATCTCTGGGAGGTACATTAGATGTGGAAGTAAGTCATCTGTTGCTGAGGAGCGAGCATTAAGGCATAGTGCTTCTGCCAGATCTCTTGGTGATTTGTTTCAAAGTCAAAAATCCTTTAGAATCAAGGTGATTGCCTTTTAAAATAAGGGAGTTGAACTTAGCCCCTCAAGTTTCTCCTAGCTGTAAATGATCTATGGGCCTATCATCTTGAAACTTACTTTACATTGTTTTTGTTTCAGTCAAACCTGAATTTAGCTTATCTGGAATAAAATGCAAATATTTTGTTCTCAAGTTCCCTACAACAACTGCACAGAACAAGGAAAATCAACAATTTATAAAAATCATAGTATCTTTCTAAATAATGAACGCCGGAGCCAGATTTTCAGTTTCCTAAATTCTGTAAGATACTTTTTGTCTTATTTGATCCTCACAAAACCCCTGGGAAGTAGGTGCAAATATTTCCCCTATTTTACAAATGAAGAAACCAAGGTAGAGGGAAAGTGAATTGCCCAGAATCATGCAGGTAGTAAATGTCTGAGGCTACCTTTGAAATCAGGTTTTCTTAACTGGCATTATCTCACTATACCACCTAACTACCTTATAAAAACTGTTTACCTTAACAATGAAAAGAATAATATGCAGGGAAATCTCTACCATCTGTTGTTAGTCTAAACTAAATCAATTTTAATTGGTCTCATTATTCTTTTCTATTTTATTAATTAGGTTCTCTTGAAATTTTTGATGTATGATATGATTCAGAGGATATCTGCCACAAATGTTAAATGCATTGTTGGGTGACATTCTTAAATAATGCTGACCTGCTGTTTCCACAATATTATCTCTTCTTTCTTTTCAAATAAATCTATTACTTTTTAAAAACAACAAGATGAAATAACCATAAAATAATGTATTTTATTTTTTTCAGTTGTTATTTTTAGCATTTTCCAAATAAATGACAAATGCACCCCCTGACTAATTTCTGTATAGGATAAGAAGGTAAAAGGTTCATACATAGAGAAAGAGAGATCTATAGATCTCTGTGTGTGTGTGTATATATATACATATATGTATATAGAGATATATGCCTACTATGTTTATTACATGCCTACTATGTTACTATATATACATACAAATTGCCTATATACATATATTTCATCTCCAAGATTTTCCCATAAGACTTGATAAAGATCAAGAAATTTTGAGATGAATGTCAGATGAGTTGAATTTTGAAACTTTTTAGAAAAAAAAAATATAGTGAAAGTCTTTCCCCAAGTAATTCAAGTTTTTTGCCCTGATAAAAGATACTTGCAAAAGTCTCTTCTATATGGTCATTATGATTTTTTTTAATTACTTCCTTTTAAGGAACTCTAGAGTAGTAACTCTAATCTAGCAAAAACAAAAACACCAAAGTTCTGTTTATTCTGCAGTGCTTCAGAGTGCCTAGCATCCTGGAGAACATTTAACGAATCCAGATTTTTAAGATCATTGATTCGGAGCTAATGGATCTCAGAGGTGACCTAATTTAAACCCTGTTTTTTACAGATGAGGAAACTGAGAACCAGAGGTATTAATTGGCATGGCCAAAGTTATCCAGGTCCTCTGACTACAAAGACAAAGATATAGAGTGGCTTAAATGATTAATAATACTAAGTCAACATAGCAAAGATTTGATATTTCATCAATACGGGAAATCCTCTCATCGGTCATAATCTATTTATAACTTAATAGATATTTTATAGCATAATCTGAGGCTTACAGAATTTAAAAAATTTCACCATGGTCAGCTAAGAAGTAAGTATTGTGGGTAAGATTTGAGCCCAGGCACTAAACTCTATCCATTATACCACAGTATCTTTTTAATAACAATAATTTCTAAATGCTATACATAATAATAAAAGGATATATTTGGGGGCAGCTAGGTGGTGCAGTGGATAGAGCACTGGCCCTAGAGTCAGGAGGACCTGAGTTCAAATCCGACTTCAGATACTTAACACTAGCTGTGTGACCCTGGGCAAGTCATTTAACCCCAATTGCCTTGCCAAAAAAAAAAAAAAGGATATATCTTATCTAAAAGGAGAGAGCTCCAAATTTGCTTATTTATGAGAACTAACTCCCTTCTCTTTTCATATAAACCAGCAAGATAAGTTTTCCCAAGTATTTGCTTTTCCTACTTTGTTTGTAAAAAGATGCCAAATATGTAAAACTCACTCCCCGTGGCATTCATTTCTCACCATGTTTCATTTTTTGACTTAAAATATATTATCCAGTTCCTTATTTCATTTTCACCTGTTCTGTTTCCTGTTTTGAATGCTTACAGCTAGCCGACTAAAATCTATGGTGTTGATAAGACAACATAAAATGTGACACATTTATCACAAAAATGTTTCCCATAGAATATAGATGGTCTCAAAATGGCAGTTGTTTATAGTAAAGAACAACTGAAAATGGATCTTTTAAAACAAAAATAAATGATTAAATTATGTGTGCATAAGAATGCTAAAATGAAACAAAGAATATGTCCTTATAAGTGCACAATGAAGTAGATTCAAAGAACAATCACTTATTACATTCCTACCGTGTTTCAAGAACTATACCAAGTGGTGAAGATTAACAGAAAAGAGCAAAAATAATCCCTACTTTCAAGGAGATGGCATTCTAGTGGGAGAACTAACATGTACCAATAGAAATAATATACATGATACATGAAAGCAGATAGAACGTGATTTAGAGGGGAAGTCACCAGCATCTAGGAGGCTTGAGAAAGCCCTTCTGCAGGAAGTGGGATTGCAGCTGAGCCTTGAAGGAAGCCCAGAGAAATTAAGTTATAGAATGTAAAGGGACAAAACATTCAAGACATGGAACCAGCCTGGCACAGAGAAAGGAAATAGAATGTTGTGTGTTAGGAACAATAACAACAAACAAAAAATAGGCCTGTATAGAAAGATAATAGGGTGTGGAAAGTAGTAAATGAAGACTAGAAAGATGGGAAGGAGTCAGGTCGTAAAGAGTTTTTTTGTTTTGGTTTGGTTTGGTTTTTTGGTGAGGTAATTGGGGTTAAGTGACTTGCCCAGGGTCACACAGCTAGTGAGTGTTAAGTGTCTGAGGTCACATTTGAACTCAGGTCCTCCTGACTCCAGAGCCGGTGTTCTATCCACTGCGCCACCTAGCTGCCCCGTAAGAAGTTTTAAATGTCAAAAAGTGTAATTTATATTTGATCTTAGGGAATTGTTGGACTTTGGGAGGGAGGTAACCTGTCGTCAGACATTCACATCACAAAAATTACTTAGGTGACCCTGTAGTAGATGGATTGGAGTAGGGAGAGGCAGTGAGAATAATGAGGAGGCTATTGCAATTGTTAAAATGAGTGGGATGAGGGCTTGAACTAGCATGGTGACTGTGAAAATAGAGGAAAGAAAGGAAATACATGAAAGGCATTGTGAAGACAAAAAATTATAATATTGGGCAATTTGTTTGGATATATGGGGTGAGTGAAAGTAAGTGGAGGATAACATTGAGATTGGAAACCTGGTGCCCCCTCTGTTAATACAGATGGTAATAATGCTAACAAGGATGGGTTTGGGATAGGATTTCTGAGATGCCATGGGATCATTTTTTTTTTAGTTCATAATGTAACACTGCATCTCAGGAGAGAGGCTATGACTAACTATATAAATCTGAAAGTCATCTCCATAAAGATAAATGAACCTATGGGTGTTGATAGAGATCAGCAAGTGAGAGAAAAGGAAGATAGCCCAAAATAGAGTCTTCACTCATAGTGGGTATGACATGGATGACAATGCAGAAAGTTTGACAGATTCAACAAAATGCCAAGCATTTAAAGAGCATCTAATATGTCTAGGCACCATGCTAAACATTGAGATTACAAAGAAAGGCAAAAGTGACCCACACTCTCCAGATCACATTCTAATGGGATGAACAACCATGCACAAAAGACATACAGATAAGACAGAAATAATCAGAGTCAAAGCACTGGCATTAAAGAGCATCAGAAAAGTATTCTTGCAGAAGGTAGAGTTTTAGCTGAGACTTTAAATAGCAAGGAAGCAGGGATGAAAAGGGAGAGACTTCCAGAAATGTGGGACAGTCATTGAAAAAGCATAGTTGGGAAATGAACTATCTTGGGAGAAGATCAACAAGAAGGTCAGTGTCACTAGATCATAGAATACAGGGGAATACATTTGATTCTGGATATAAAAAGGAGTCATTCAAATTTATTGAATTGGGAGGAGAAGTGACATGGTAAGACCTGGACTTTAAGATGTCATTGAGGGGCAGTTAGGTGGAACAGTGGATAAAGCACTGACCCTGAATTCAGGAGAACCTGAGTTCAAATCTGGCCTCAAACACTTGACACTTACTAGCTGTGTGACCCTGGGGCAAGTCACTTAACCATCATTGCTCCACCAAAAAAAAAAAAATCTCATTGACAACTAAAAAGATGGAAAGAAAAAGACTTCCTAATTTACCTGGAATTGAGGGTGGTGTTCATTTCAATTTAATAATCCTTTATTATGCTTGAGAATTAGCGTAGCATAGTGGGCTTTGGTGCCAGAAAAACCTGGATTCTTAAACCTGGATTCATGTCTCATCTATGACATATACTGGCTGTGTGACCCTGAGAAAATTTCTTAACCTCAAAAAGCTATGTATTAGAGAAAGAACCAATCTGGATTATTATCTTCTCATCTGGAACTTCTCTATACCAATGAAATCAGATGTCTTATCTCTATCCCTATTAAAGCACCAACTATGTGCATTCCAAGTGCTAGAAATAAAGAGAAAAATTAAGTAATTCCTGCCCTCAAGGAACTTAAATATTACTGTTGCCAAAGGGTTAAAGTTTTGAGACAAGGACTAAATGATCTGGGATCCTATGACAAGATGGTCAGAAACTGGATATTTTCTTCTCATTTTAATGAGACTAATTTGTTTATTCGGAAATCAAGGCAATATTTGTAAAATTTGCTCCTGAATGAAGTCAAACTAAAAGGGTCTGAGCCTCCTTTCATGTCTTGTCAACAAAACACAGTGTTCTCTCTTTAAGTAAGAGCTGTCCACTTCAAACAGTAGAATGTGATTAATTGCCTTTCAGTTTGGGGATGTTTGGTTTAGGAGATACATATTTGCCTCTTTCAGAGCTTTTGTTTACTTTATTTTGTAGCCTCCATTTTGACAACTACATCTAGTGGTACAAAGAGGATGACTCAAAATTTGCAATGATGTTCTATCAAAGAAACTTTTCTAATATTGTACTTTAAACCAAAAGGACAGAGATGTTAAAGATGTTTGTTTTTCCACAATATGAGTTATAACAGGAATTCTTATTTTTTTTTCTTAGCCAGACAGATTCTTGAGTCTTGCTTTTCAAAGTTATATAATGTCTGTTATTTTTGTCCAGTGAGATTATCAGGGTGTATATTTGACTTCCTGTTGCAGAAGTGGAGCATACAAAAGAGTTGGAGAATGTGTCCTTTCACAGGGAAGGTCAAAGTGCTCAGTGTCAAAGCCAAAACCTTTCTTTGACTATCCCCGCTATCTTGGACATTTGAAAAATTCATGTAGCATTAATTAATAGAAATCCAAACCTGCCTGCTTTCAAATTCCCTTAAAAGACCACAGGATGCCTAGCTTGCAGTGGTACTTGTAAAGTTTTATAACCTAGCTGAGCCAGGTAGAAAAAAATCTAATGGCTGATCAGCCTCTTTTTAAATAAAAATATAAAATATAAGAAATTCTCTAGTGTGGAAGTTCAAGAGGTATAAACTACCAACTGATAACCTGGAGCACCCTTTCACAATTGAATAATTATGACAATTCTTATCTGGACTGTTTCTTCCTTCATTTTTTTTACATCACTACATTTATGACACCTTGCACTTTAGTGCCTCTGTTCACATAGACAGAATTTTAATGGGCGGTGGGAAATTCATTTTGATCAGTTATAGAAATTATTATTATTATCCAATTTGATCAAAATCAACAATCTGTTCCTGCCCCTTCTACCATGAAAATAAAACACAAATTTGAAAGTATCCACTTATCTTTTTATTTTTTTTTTTTGGTGAGGCAATTGGTGTTAAGTGACTTGCTCAGGGTCACATAGCTAGTAAGTGTCAAGTGTCTGAGGCTGGATTCGAACTCAGGTCCTCCTGACTCCAGGGCTGGTGCTCTATCCACAGCGCCACCTAGATGCCCCAGTATCCACTTATCTTAAAGTGATTATTACATATGTTCATAGACTGTCTCATAACTAATGGGCATTTTGACCATGAAGCTCATTCTGACCTAAATAGATGTCATTGCCATCAAACAAGGTGTTCTTTTCTTTTTCAGTCTTTGCCTCATTACTGAAATATTTCTGTGATGTTATCTTTCATGATAACTTTTAAAAATTCTTTCAGATTGACATTAATACTCTCCTGTCCAATGGATCTCAAAAATTTTCCTATGGATGTACAAACCTGTATAATGCAACTAGAAAGCTGTAAGTATAAGCAACATGAACTCCAATTATTCTTACAATGTATTTTGATACAAAATTTCAGCAAAAGTAAGAGGATTTTTAAAAGTCTTTTTATCAGTATTTTGTTATTTAGTGAGCTATCTTTCAACTGAATAATGTACTCTACTAGAAAAGTGGCAATAGCTAGCAAAGAATCACACCATTTTCCAGTCTAAAGGAATAGAGAAACTAAGGATAAAGATATAATAGGTTTTGCGCCTTTAAAATGAGCTATTTTTTATGTCTGAATTAGACTGATTTTTAGAAGAGCTTTAACTCACTAAGAATAGTAGGATACCTAAAGCAAAATGCTTATTTTAAGAAGCTCACCGTTGAAACAAAACAGTGGAATCTTTTGGTCATTTTGGTTCAGTTAAAATATATGCAGCATGAAATGTGCCCTAAAGTCAAGTTTTTAGACAAATTTAGTTTGCAAGATAGAGGGTAATGGTGGAACCAAACCTGTTACAGAAGGAAAACGAGGAGTGCTGGGGGGGAGAAGAGAAACAGTAAAAAGCTAATTACTTGGTAGCTTTCTCTTTGAACTAAATATTCTTACTTACTAATTGCTAAGGTCAGTTGATTATACGCTTACAATTCCTGTAAATGTACCCAGTGTTTTGACTTTAATGAAAACACAAAGTCCTGGTCACCTTGGCCTAAGTAAAGCCTCCCATAAATGTTGATGTCCTAGCATGCATTATTGATTTGCCTTCAAGAAATTTTCACTTTTGTCTGCTTTATACCTCTGTAATTATAAAACTAAAATATATACAGAAAAGAAGAAAAGAGCATGTTGTATCATATAAAATTATGTTTTAAAGATTTAATCAACCTTTCAGTTCTCTTAGACTTTTTTCAATTCTCCAGAACCCATCATAAGAAGTTTGCAGAAGTTTCAACTAGATAATGCTTATGTTTTATGTTGTTGTTATTGTTATTTTCATGGACAAATAATCGTATTATTTTAGATATACAGGTTATCAATACTCCAGACTTAGAAATTTCCATTATTTGAAATACACTCTATAGCCAAACTATAACCCCCAAAATATAAATGATATTTTTCACAATTTACATCATTTGGAGTAAGTTTAAAAGTAATTGTGACAATTAAATATCTATTAAGAGCAAGCGATCTAGTCACCCATTATGCAGTTTAGGGTCACAGTTACAAGGTGGAGAGGAGCAGTCATGGGGTTAAGTGAGAAAAGTACTACCTTTGTTTGGAGCAAGGAATGAGTTCTAAAACCTTACCTGTGTGGCTCCATGCCCAAGAGAAAAGGGAAGATTCAGTTCTAACCTTTCCATCTCTCTCACACATACACACACACACACACACACACACACACACACACACACACACACACGCACGCACGCACACAGAGAAATAAATTTACTGCAGTGGAATAACCAGGATAGGAAAACACCATCAAAGCAAAATCAATCAGTTCAGTTATTTCTAAACATACAGAAGCTCCCAGTGGGCTAACAGTAGTTGAATCCAGCAATAGCCTACTGAAACTAAATCGCATACAATCAAATAAATCCAAAATTGAATTAGAAACTTGTAAATCTCATATGAAGATGTCAGTGAACACATCTCTCTCCAGATCAAACCACCTTGGAAACACTGAAAATAGCAGAAGACCAAGAAAAATATAGAAACTCAGACCAGATTTCCAATTACCCCCCTTCCCCCCAAAATGAGCAGAGCATAACACTAATATGAAGTCCAGAATCAAGAAGTAGACTAGAATAATGAGGACTACTGATGGTGATGGTTGTGGTGATGATGACAATGATAATGACAAACCAACCATAAAGAGCTACTATGCTGACAGGGAAGCTCCAAACACAAACAGAAAAAAGAAAATGACTTGAAAATATCTACAAGTAAAGCTTCAAAGAAAAATGCCAATTGGACATGAGCCCAACAAGAATTCTTAGAATAGTTACAGGCAATGATAAAAGAGCAAAAAATTAAATAAATAAATTTTAAAACTTTTTAAAAAGTGTTAGAGAAAAAGATGGGAAAAATGAGAGCTTTACAAGAAAGTTATGAAAAGAGAATTAAAAACTTTGTAAAAGGGATACAAAACACTTGAGGGAAAAAATTCCTTAAAAATTAATGAGTCAGCCAGCTAGGTGGCACAGTGGATAAAGCATGGGCCCTGGATTCAGGAGGACCTGAGTTCAAATCAAGCCTCAGACACCTGACACTTACTAGCTGTGTGACCCTGGGCAAGTCACTTAACCCCCATTGCCCCACAAAAACTAAAACAAAACAGAACAAAACAAAAATTAATGAGTCTATCAACTTCAAGAAATAAACTTTCTTTTTTTGTCTTTTACTCAAGTTTTCTTGTACAAAATGACTAATATGGTAATGTTTTACAAAATCACATTACATAGTTGTACATGTATAACCCATATCTGATTGCATACCACCTCAGTGAAGGGGGAGGAGGGAAGGAGGGGTAAAAATTAGAACTCAAAACTATAAGTAAAAATGTTTATTATTTTAAAAAAGAAGAAAATATTAAATGTATCATCAAAAACAACTGAATTAGGAAACAGATCAAGGAAAAGTAATTTTTAAAATCATTGGATTACTTAAAATGCATTTAAAAATAAAAAGAGCATAGACATCATACTTCAAGAAATTATAAAGGAACAGTCCCTAGATATCTTAGAACAAGCAGTGAAAGTAGAAATTGAAAGAATCCAAAGGTCACCTCCTTAAATGAAAATTTCTAGGAATAGTGTAGCCAAAATCAAGAACTCCTGGGTCAAGGAAAAAAAAACAAAAAAACATTTCAAGCATTCAGAAAGAAAAAGTACCATAGACTAACACTCAGAATCATACAAAATTTGTCAACCACCAAAAAAAAAAAAAAAAAAAAGAGGGCTTGGAATAGTTTGAAAGGCAAAAGGCAAAGGTTCTAGAATTATAGCCAAGAATAGCCTATCTGACAAAAACTGAGCATAATCTCACAAGGGGAAAATAGACATTTAATGAAATTAAAATTTTAAAAGGCTTTTAAATATTCCTGATGAAAAGATCAGAGTTGAATAGAAAATTTAACATTCAAACACAGTACTCCAGAAAATGAAGGAAGGAAGGGAGGGAGGGAGGACAGATGAATCATGAGGGGAAAATAAGGCATTAAACAAGGTGAAACTATTTACATTTTTATAGAGAAAGTGGATATATGTGTAAGCCCTCCGAACTTTATCATCATTATGGTTCTTAGAGGGAGTCTAATTTGAGAGCTAGACCTTTATGATTCTATTATTTTGGATAATCTCAAAAGAAAAATAAAAGGGCAGGTAAAAGGAATATGCTGGAAGAGGGACACAAGGAAAGGAAGAATGGCTGAAATTACCATATGTAAATGGGCCACACAAAGATTTTTTTTAACAGTGGAGGAAACAGTGGGCAAAGCAATAGTTGAACCTCATTTGACATGATTCAAGGCAGAAAGAATAAATATACACACTCAGTTGGATACAGAATTTTATTTTACCCACAGGGAAGCAGGAGTGAAAAGGTTTAAGAAAAAGGAGAGGGGATAAGAGGGAGGGCAGATTAAGGAAAGCAGTGGTTAGAAGTAAAAGAGACTCTTTGAAAGAGGAGAGGGCAAAAAAGTGAAGGATAATGATAAGTAAAAAGGGTAAAGGGAAAAACACATTTAATAATCTTATGAATGTGAATCAGATGAACTCACTCAGCAAATGGAAGAAGATAGTAGAACTGATTAAAAAAACAGAATCCAACAATATGCTGTTTACAAGAAACATACTTGAAACAGAAAGATACACTTAATGTTAAAATAAAGGATAAATGCAGTCTATTTTGCTAAAGACTTAGTAAAAAAATAATGAGACAGCTATAAATCGTGATCTCACACAAAGCAAAACCAAAAATAGAGATGACATGGATACTAATTAAATAATTAAAAGAGAAAAAGAAGGAAACTACATTTTGCTAAAAGATACCCCACACACACACACACACACACACACACACACACACACAAACACATACACCCAATTAGAGAACATCCAATTTGTTAAAGGAATACCTACATGTTACAAGACAAAATAGTCAATGAAAGAATACTAGTGTGGCATCTTTATCTACCCCCTTGCATATCTAGATAAATCTACTTATAAAATAAACAAACAAGGGGGCACAGGTAGATAGAGCACCCATTCTGGATTCAGGAGTACCTGAGTTCAAATCTGACCTCAGACACTTGACACTTACTAGCTGTGTGACCCTGGGCAAGTCATTCAACCCCAATTGCCTAAAATAAAATAAAATAAAATAATAAAAATAAAATAAAATAAACAAACAAAAGTTAAGGGGATGAATAGAATTATAGAAAAGTGAGATATGATCAACTTTGGAGAATATTGAATGGGAATAGAAAGGAGTATTCCTTTTTCTTACCTGTGTGTGGCACCATCACAAAAATTGACCATATATTGGGATATGAAAACATCCAACATTCATTAAAGCAGAAGTATTAAATGAATGTTTTTACCATAATGCAACAAAATTAAATTCAGTAAAGGGCCTTTGAAGCATAGATTGAAAATTAATTGGAAACTAAATAGCCTAATCTTTAAAAATGAGTAGGTCAAAGAACAAATGCTAGAAACAGTCAACAATTTCATTAAAGGTAATGACAAAAATGAGAAAACATACTAAAATTTTTGGGATGCGGCCAAAGCAGTAATTGGGGAGAAATTATACTTCCAAATGCTTACATCAATAAAAGGGAGAAAGAACTGTTCAATTAATTGGGAATTCAAATAAAAAGTGAGAAAAACAACACATTAAAAACCTCCAATTAAACACTAAAAAAGAAATCCTGAAAGTCAAAGGAAAGTTTAATAAAATTTAAAATAAAAAAATACATTTAACCAATAAATAAAGCTAGGAACCAAACTGTTAGCTAATTTAAGTAAAAATGAAAGCCATGGGGCAGCTAGGTGGCACAGTGGGGATAAAGCAGTGGCCCTGGATTCAGGAGGACCTGAATTCAAATCCAGCCTCAGACATTTGATACTTACTAGTGTGTGACCCTGGGCAAGTCACTTAACCCTCATTGCCCTGGGAGGGAAAAAAAAGAAAGCCAAATTACCAGTATCAAAAATGGGGAGGAGATTTATTTAAAGGCAAAAAGGAGGAAATAAAAGCAATTATTAAGAGCTATTTTCCATAACTATATGACAATAAAGCTGACAATCCAAATGAAATGGATGATTTTTTTCCTATATATAGAGAGAGAAAGAGAGAGAGATTGCCAGATTGCCTAAATGAACAGAAGAAGAAATACTTAACCCTATCCTATAAAAATAAATTAGCATGTCATAAATAACTTCCCTAAAGAAAAAAAAAGGATAAATTTGGTAGAATTTGCTAATTCAATAAAATAGTTAAAGAACAATTAATTTTGATACTATATAAACTATTTGAAAAAATAGATAAAGGATTCCTAACAAATACCTTCTATCACAAATACAGTCTTGATACCTAAACCAGGGAGAGTCAAAACAGAGAAAGAAAACTATAAACCTATTTCCCTAATGGTTATTAATTTGGAACTTTTAAATAAAATACTAGAGGAGATAACAGTATATCACTAAAATCATATGATATAACCAGACTGAATGTATACAAAGAATTCAACACTGGTTCAATAATAGGTATGACTATTATAAGCATAATTAACCATATCAATAACAAAAACAACAAAACCACATGATTATTTCAATATATGCAGAAGAAGCTTTTGACAAAATATATCATTTCTATTAAAATATTAGAAAGTACAAGAATAAATGAAGCTTTTCTTTAAAAGGTAGGTAACAGGGGGCAGCTAGGTGACACAGTGGATAAAGCTCCAGCCCTGGATTCAGGAGGACCTGAGTTCAAATCCGGCCTCAGACACTTGACACTTACTAGCTGTGTGACCCTGGGAAAGTCACTTAACCCTCATTTCCCCGAGGGAAAAAAAAAAGGAAAAAAAATGTAGGTAACAGCTGCCTAAAACCAAAAGCAAGCATTTGTAATGGGGTTAAATTATAAGCCTTTCTAATAAGATCAGGGGTGAATCAAGGATATCCTTTATAACCATTTTTATGTAATATCGTACTAGAAATGCTAGCTATCACAATAATACAAGAAAAAGAAATTTAAAGAATAAACAGAGGAAACAAAATTCACTTTCTGCAGATGATGATAGTCTACATAGAGAACCCCCAAAAGTCAACTAAAACCAAAGCAAAAAAATTAATGACTTCAACACAGATGCAAAAAATAAACCCTCAGAAATCATCAGTATTTCTGTATATTGCCATCAAAATTCTGAGGGAAGGAACCAAAAGAGAAATGCCATTTAAAATAACTATAGACGGGGGCGGCTAGGTGGCGCAGTGGATAAAGCACCGGCCCTGGATTCAGGAGTACCTGAGTTCAAATCTGGCCTCAGACACTTGACACTTATTAGCTGTGTGACCCTGAGTAAGTCACTTAACCCCCATTGCCCTGCAAAAAATAAAATAAAAATAAAATAACTATAGACAAAACAAAATACTTTAGGGGTCTAACTGTCAAGACATGCAGAAAATATGTGAATACAATTAGAAAACACTGTTCACACAAATAAATACAGAAATATTGATTTATCATGTCTGTTGATCCAATGTAATAAAAATGACAAATTAAAATGACAGCTTAATAAAAATGACAAATAAATTAATTTACTTTATTATTTAGTACCATATCAAACTACCAAAGAATTACTTTAAAGAGCTAGGGGAAAAAACAAACTAAAATTAACCTGGATGATTAAAAGAACAAGGTATCAGAATAAATCAATTAAAATTTTGAAGGAAAGGGGTATAGAAGTACCAGATCTCAAATTACACTACAACGCAATTTGGAACAAGATAAGTAGAGAGATCAATCAGTGGGTAATTTTGATTTCATAAGATTTATAAAACTTTGCACTAACAAAACTAATGCAGCCAAAACTGGAAGATAAGCCATGTTTCCTCTCCAGTTCCAATGTTTTTCCCATCACATACTATTTCTCTAGGAAAATAGACTATAATCTTCAATGTATAACATTAGGCATTTTAAAAGTGTGTTTTCCTGGAAAAAAAAAAGGTTGAATAAACTAATGTACTGATAGCATGTCCATTTATAAAACACTTGCTAATATCAGGAATAAAGAAAGAGTCTTAAATGTGACTTTTATATTTTGGTAATCTTTATATCCAAGGTCAAAGGGTATGTTATAGTAACATTTTTTTACCACTAGCTGCATACAATTACAGTAAGCACAAAACAGTTATGAAACATATGCCTGAATTGGCACAGAATCCTAAAAGGTATCTCCATGAAGCATGCCTAAAATCAGGTTCAAAGAAAATATTTTTCTTATGTTCAGATGTTTATCTTGTCACTTGACAAGCACACTAGATTAGGCCCTTTCAAGTCCCCATGTAGGATTTTCCCCTAATTTACCTCTAATGATGTTGACAAACTATGCAACATTCATTCTTTTCTAAAAAAAGTTTTTTTACTTCTTTCTCTGTGAGATTGAAGGTAAAAACAATTGTGTTACCATTTAAATGGGTACAGCAAGTACTCTAGGCTCATTATCTGGGAGCCATGTTGGCTACATCTCCTGATCAGATTCCTAAGAGTATCCCTAAGAAGTTGGGGTGGCCCCAGTATTAGCTACCAGCAATTAGTGTGCCCTAGTTCCACTTAACCAATTAACATCAATTTTCTTTAACCAAAAATTATGTAAAGAAAAGAATTAGGAACACTTTCCCCTCAACCCTGAAATAAGACTCTTCTATACTACTTTGGTATCTGGGAAAAGTAGGTTCAGACTTCATGCAATTTTCTACCATAGCATTGGTCTGACCAAGTTCACACCCAAATGAAGCATCCCTACTGGATGTGCTCTTGTCTTACTTCTAGGTTAAGGCCCCTCAGTCACTCCTTGGAGCTTCAAAGTTAGACTGGTCAAGTGCAGATCATTCTATGATGTTGCTACTGGACTTTTGGTGGTTTGCTTTCCTGACCTCTTCAAATTCCCAGTCTCTAATTTCTAACTCCAGTCTCTTTCGCCAGAATGCTGACAACAGGAAAAAGTGAGCCAAAGAGAAAGGATGACATCAGCTAGTTCTAGCCACACAGATACAGACAATAAACCATCTCCTATTTTAATAGATCAAACGCCAGTTTCAAAATGTCTCCCCATACTCCCAAATCTATACTAGGCACGCTGTACCTGCTCATAGGGGCCAGGCTCATTATCCAGCTCCCACTATACTTGGCTTGCATACTCTCAGCTTCATGGCCCTCAGGGCAAGAAGAGGACAAGGAAAATACATCTCTGCCTGCTACAAGGATTAGAGTTGGTTTCCTGGGAAGCATTCACTTTCTCTCCAATTCTCCTCTGGTCTCTCTCCAGAGAGGG
This sequence comes from Dromiciops gliroides, assembly GCF_019393635.1. Taxonomy (NCBI): domain Eukaryota; kingdom Metazoa; phylum Chordata; class Mammalia; order Microbiotheria; family Microbiotheriidae; genus Dromiciops; species Dromiciops gliroides. Next base: position 196,095,259 of record NC_057866.1, on the reverse strand, counting down.
GTTTTATCCTCCTGCTGAAACAACCATTCTGTCCTTTAGTCCTTTTTCTTATACTGGGAAAAAAGACAGCTCCTATGATGTTTATCAGCTTAGATCCTTTTGGAGGCAATTATGCCAGAGGGCTATTACACAGGGAATCTCTGTCAGTGCTCTGTCCTCTTTGTCTTTTTGCTCCAAAGTTAGGTCCACAACATATGCCCAATCGCTGCTGAAATTTTCAACACCAAGTACTCCTTCTGTCCTACAGCAGCCAAAGGGCACACAGAAGTCACCCCATGCACGGGCTGTTTTTTAATGGCTAGCTACAGCATTTGCTTTTGAGCTCAGGAATTCATGGTGCTTAAGGTATTTCTCTGAGTCTATAAGACACTAGATAATTAGATCTAACTTTACCTAAGAGCTTGTATTTGGTGACAAATAAAGTCTAGTGATGTGTTCCTAGTGACAGCTCTCTGAAAAGCCTTGGGGAATTGACAACAAAGTGTCTGCTATGTATAGCCTCTTTTTACCCACTCCAGCCTAAAACATACTGTCTTGCTGACTTGAAGGCAGATTTCAGCCTATGTATCTGATCTATTTCTGTGTGTGCATGACATGGTAAGATTTCCATTTTGAAAGCAAGCTTTTGCTTTTGCTGTTTTAGAGTCACCTAAATGCATCTATGCATAGGAACATATATGCATTGTATGTGTATTACAGTGTGGGCGGTTGCCAGTGATTTCATTTTTATTTATATATTGGTACTCCAAGAATATTTTTAAATACATAGCAAAAAGAAAGGGGATAAAGAACAATTGTTTACCATCTTGTTGAATTAAAATATGTATGTATAAATGTATGGATGGGTAGGGAGGGGATCTGATCTGGCACATATATGGAATGCACCAAATATCATTTCTCTATATGAAAGAGGCTTCTAGAAGTGCAATGACGTGGAATGAAATGCCTTAGAGAAACTATGGGGCATGGGTAGTATTTTCTAACTAATTCTGACTGATCATGCAGTGAATCAAAGACTCTTGGGGCAAAGAGGCATTCAAAAGGCTTCAGTTAGCTTCCCATTCCTTTGTGGCCATTCTCACTTCAGCTGTATTCCAATGGTATGACTTCTTTGCTAAGGGTAGAGACGATGCTTTAGGTTGCTAGACCTTAAGAGCTTCTCCCCCCTGAGGTCATAGAACCCTGTGAAAGGCTCCAGGGATCCTGGTCCTCTTTCTCTTGTGAGTTTCACAAGTTCAGGAGGGTACCCTGGCATCCCAGTACTTCAGATTCTGGGTTTGTAGACAATGAAGCAAAGAATGGCCCAAGGAGCAAGGCATGACCTTAAGAAATAACTTTCAGTATTCCAACCCATGGTAGCTGGACAAAGACTCATCTAGCAGCAATGCCAGCTTTGGATATATATGAACTTATCAAACCAGTGCTACATAGGATAAGGACTATAGCTGTCTGGGATCATGGATCAATGAAACATGACAAAACAAAGAGGATAAGAAGTGAGGGAAGCAAGCAATGAGTAATTAAAATCTACTCAATAGAGTGGATTTCAAAATACTACTCCCCAAAAGTAGTAGGAGTAATATATTTCAAATCAATTTTAAATATTTCATAGGATTTATAAACAGAAGACACCTTAGATATCATCAAGTCCAAATAGTTCACTTTACATGTAGGGAACCTGAAGTCCTGGGTGGTTGTGATTTTCCCAAGATAGTACATGGAGTACCAAAACTGATATTTGATCTCTGGTCTTCACTCTCTATATCCACTTCTCTTTGTACTACACCCTGCCAATAGAAACGATGGTAAGGGTCATTCATCCAATGCTCACATGAATTCCCCAAGTGAAAATGATGGCTTGGTCATTTAGGGGGTGTCCAAACTGGAATAAGAGCTTTAAAATCTCCATATTCCTTATGGATTACAGTGCCTAACATGGTCCTTTGCGTAGAGTCCACATTCAGTCAATATGTGTTGATTCTGCAGAAATGATGCCTATAGAGACATATTTTTCTCACTCGGATAATTCCTTTGCTTTTCTTTTTTCACCAGCTCTGTGCAAAGAATCAGAGCTCATGTAACATTTTCCTCTGGTGCTATGGAAACACACTTGCATCTACTGCTATTGATTTCCCATGGTAATTTAATAAGACAAATCGCATTTGGGTAGCATGAGCTCCTTGGTGCTTGGCATGACACAGGGTAGCTCATTCACAAGTTGTTGGATGTGTTCCTACTCAAATGACATCTTTCTTTTAGTCACTCAAGAGCTTTTATGCTTGAGTCCCACGTATGGGTGGATAGGCTCCTGCTACTGTCTTGCCACTGTAGGGTTGCAATGACAACTGAGGAATTCCTGCCTAATGGAAATCATCTCTAATTACTCAAAGAGTAGCAGAAATGATCTATTTTATTTAGATACAAAAATTTGTTTCACAAACATTGATTAAATATCTACTATTAAGCAGCCTGTTAAAAGAAGGGAAATCCTTAATTTCTACCAGCTGTTGACCCTGCTGCACTCCAATGCTATTGGAGACCAGAACTCTTGTGATCTTAGACCTTGACCAGAACACATCTGCAAAACTGAGCACTACAAAATAATTTCATCATTTTACCCAAGAAATACAGAGACTTGAAGGAAACTATCAACACTTAGATTTTAGGGAGAGTCTTAATCAAAACTGACTCTAGGGCAGCTAGATGGTGCAGTGGATAGAGCACCGGCCCTGGAGTCAGGAGTACCTGAGTTCAAATCCGGCCTCAGACACTTAACACTTACTAGCTGTGTGACCCTGGGCAAGTCACTTAACCCCAACTGCCTCACTAAAAAAACAAAAAACAAAACAAAACTAACTCTATTGGGCACTTAAAGCATATGGAAAATTATCGTTGTAACATATATGCATGCTCCTATGTATTTAAAATGATTTAATAATAATCTAAATAAGGCACATAATCATTCATAGAAAGAACATTATAATTTTTTTACTCAGTCCCAGAAAGCCCTGTTCAACTATAAGTTCCTTTGTACTTGCTAACTCCTGGAAATGCTTGTTTTGTTCTGTGAATTGAAAATTAAATTTAAAAAACTCTACCAAGGGGGAAAAAAAGGAGGAAGTGGGGAGAGAAGGGAAGAGATAGGTAAACAGACTCAGAGATGGCTTCCTGATTACTCTTCTACTAAGTGAAGGGGCAGCCTTCTGCCTACCTCTACCCTCAAAGAAGTTGGAAAATCTTTCAGTTTACCCTACTGCTCTATTCCATTATGGAAGAGAATTCCAGGACAGAGCAAGGGCTATTGACTTGTAGCATGTTAGAAACTAAGAAAGCATTTAAGATTAAGAGGAAAAACTCTAGAAGCCCTGCCCATCCCTTCCAATTGAACCAGTTTTTGTTTCCAGTCACATGCCTTGCTCTTAGGAACCAAGGATCCATTTCAGCTCCATCCCTAAAGATGATATATAGCCTCTTATATAAGCCATTCCAAAAAATAAGTCAACTCAAATCATCTTACCCCAATTAAACTGAAAGAAATCTGACTCTTTCCACCCATGTCACATGACTTATTGGGGACTACATGTCTGGATCAAAGGAATTCTGGACTATATTTATAATAGAACTTCACCCCCTAGATCCTGTAATCTGTTTGGGAACCATACTTTTAAGGGAGAAAGTTCACTGAGGGAGTGGCTAACTGATACCACCTTCATTCCCATTCAAACAGACAAAAGGTATCAGCTGACAAACATGTCATTGCCAAGGATGAGAAATGCTTAAAGAACATTTCTAATAACTTTATCAATAAAACTCTGAGCCAGATAGAAAGATTGGCTTTGTCAGAAATCCATGCATTAATAACAAAGGATCTATTTTTGTGTTCTTTTTACTGCTTCTTTTTATTACTATGTAAAGATTGATGACCCAAACATTAATTTTAATTTGGTAAATGCTAAACTATGATTATGATCATGGCTAATGATCACTCAAAATATGAGTGCTTCACTGCCAATATCACATTAATGGAGGTATGTAACCACATAAAGTATATATTTCCTTTCATAGAAAAAACATGCTAGAGATTCCTTTGAGGTCTAAGCTATCTGAACCTTTGTCAGAAAAAGTATCTTATAATTAGGGTTTATTCTTCCTAGTTATATATTGGGGCAGTTAGGTGGTGAAGTGGATAGAGTGCTGGATCTGGAGTCAGGAAGACCTGAGTTCAAATGCAGCCTTGGATACTTCTTATCTATATGATCCTGAACAAGTCATTTAACCTCTGTCTATCTGTTTCCTCAATTGTAAAATAATTATAATAATAGCAACACCTCCTCCCCCCACCCCAGGTTGTTAGGAGGATCAAATGAGACAATATTTGTAAAGCATTTAGCACAGTACTTGGCACATAGTCAGCAATTAATAAGTGTTTGTTTTCTTTCTCTTCTCTAAGAGGGCCTAAAGGGAACTTGCCATATATTGAATAATTTGCAATGACAAGGTGATATTTCAATGAGGCTCCAGTACAGTTAAAGAAAAACTTCTCACAGTACTCTAATTTCAGTATTATTCCAACTAAGAAATTGGATGTCTGGTAAAATGATTAAAATTTAAAGCACCAATTATAAATGAATGAATCTGATTAGTTAAATATATTTTGACATTACAGTTGTTTCTTGTCAGTTCAATGAAATTCACTTGGGGAACATGTCTTCTGGCAATAGTCTACATGCTCCAAATGATCATATTTTTCAAAAAGAGTTCCAGCTGTTACTTGAGGAATTAAGAATTGCCATATGGGTCCAGACTCAGTAATTTGTCTTCATAAATAACAGGAACCTTTGGGGAGACCATGGTTTATCCTCCATGACATCATTTCCACCAGATCCACTGTGAATTTAGGAGTTTGTTTTAAACTTCCCTAAACCCCTTCCTTTTCATTTCTACTATGTCTTAGAATAAGTAATTCTACCATCTTACCTGCTGTTTAAGGGTGGATTTCATTTTATCTGTCCTTTATTTACCTCTTACAAACATCGAGTGATCCCTTCATTTAGCATCGCAGGATTTTGTGTTCACTCTATAAACACCATCCTTGATGTTATAGATTTCTATTAAATGTCCTTTAGCCTTTATTTTACCATGGGGAAGCATTCTTGTTTTCATTTTAAGTCCTCGCATTTTTAAACCTTTTATATCTTTGGTCATTTTGGTTTCCATTGTCTTTAGTGGTCTTATAACCAAAATGATTACAAAACTTCAATACAGTCTAATATAATTACAAACACTATATGACTGTTTAAGTTTTGTCCCCATCCTACAATTTAATGTCCATCATTCTTAATGCCTCATTAACAGCAGCAGAGTATTGGACTACAACTTCAAAAGACAGTCTACAGGGGCAGCTAGGTGCAGCAGTGGATAGGGCATGGGCCCTGGAGTCAGGAGGACCTGAGTTCAAATCCAGCCTCAGACACTTAACACTTACTAGCTGTGTGACCCTGGGCAAGTCACTTAACCCCATTTGCCTCACAAACACACACACACACACACACACACACACACAGAGCAAAGGAGAAAAAAAAAACAGTCTACAATGACTCTCAGGTCCCTTTCTCTAGTAATAACTAATAACTAAACACTAAACATCTTATAAAGCCTAGATTATTTTGTCCTAGTATATTACCCTATATTTTTCTCTCTACTAAAACTCATCTTCTACCTTTCTGTTGTATCACAAAAATCTAAGATTTTACTACATTTTCCTCTCTCATCTTCATATTTTATCATTCAGTGAAGTCGAATATCATTCCCATGAACTGAAATAACAGTATACATTCCTTCCTATTATATTTTTAAATGTTAATATCAGGCCAAGCATTATTAATTTTAATCCAAACAGAAATACATCTTTATTCCTCCCTTTTTTACCTCTAAATTGGTCACGTTGGCTTAAAATATTTTAAGTCTTTTAAAGGTCTTTTAATAGTGTAATAAATTTCATCAGATGTTTTACTACATTTATATATTATTTTAATATAATATTAAATTATATAATAATATATATTGTTTTCCTATATAAACTTGTTTATTCTTTTAAAGAACACATATGGACTAGCCAGGTAGTATTTTCACTTAAAGAAATAATGTCTTTTCCGAAGTAGCTTATATTTTATATGCCACAGCACAGTGTCTGGCACATACCAAATATTTCATAAATACTTTTTCTTTCATGTTCAGTGGGCCTGTCCTTAACTGTTTGCAGCCCATTGATCTAGTATCTCTAGTTTTTCTTCTATTATCCATGCTAAGGTTGGAAGTCATAATAACAATCTTCAAATCAATCAATCACTCAAGCTTTCATTAAACACTTTCTATGTTCAAGGCACTGGGGATACAAAGAAAGAATAAAACAGTCTCTGTCCTCAAGGAACTTAAATTGTACAATAATTCCACAATTTCTATTCTTAAACAGGCCTCACCTTAGTCTGGTCATTTATATGTCTTCAATTTGTTTGATTAGATCAGATCTGTCCTGTTAACTACTTTTGTAAATCAGTGTTGCTGGGGGCAGCTAAGTGGCACAGTGGATAAAGCACTAGCCCTGGATTCAGGAGCACGTGAGTTCAAATCTGGCCTCAGACACTTGACACTTACTAGCTATGTGACCCTGAGCAAGTCACTTAATCCTCATTACCCCGCCCAAAAAAAAAAAAATCAGTGTTGCTGTCAAAATGTCTACTTAGAAGGTAATTTTAGAATAGGAATGTTTCTTTTCAGTGTCTTAATCAGAAGAAAAAAAAAAACAAGGCAAATGATTCAAATAGTCCCTATTTTCCTTTCACTATGGAGCATATCTTCAGTGCCATGACCACGCCTTCCCTTGTTGGCTTTCATATCAGTGTACATGTCTGTGTATATTTGTGCTTTCATGTATATGTGTGTGCGTGTGTACATATGTGTACATTGTACATTTGTATGTATAGATATGGATATGCACACTATTTTATTTTCATTGGAAGTTCTAATACTGTCCTTCTCAAATTCAATTTTACCTGTCTAATATTTCATTTCTAATATGTAACATAAATTTAATGTAAACTAATAGATCTCCCTACTTAGAGCACTAGATCCATGGCTATTCAATCAAAACCCTTCCAACTTTGTCTCTATAAAAGACCAAAGGAAGCCAGCAGTCTCTTTATTCATTTATTCCCTGGCAATTCAATACATAGTTATAGAGTTCTTATCGTGTGGAGAACACTAGGAAGGGATCTGGGAGGATTTAGGTAAATTTACAAGTTATCCATAAATTATTAAGGGTGGATGGTGGGAAGTATTTGGCTGCCTCCGATGAGGTCAGCTCCAAAGAAATTAAACATATTTTATATATATATATATATATATATATATATATGTATATATGTATATATGTATATATGTATGTGTGTATATATCACCTTTTAATTCTACTTTTAGACAACTTCTCTTAGAAAATTAATATGTCTAAAACTGAATTCATTATCTTTCCCTCACTAACCCCTCTTTTCTAACTTTCCTTATTTCTGTTTAAAGTACCAATCTTCTTCCTGTTTCCTACATTTACTGCCTTGACATAATCCCAGACTCCTCATTCTCCCTCATTCCATATATCCAACCAATTGCCAAATCTTGCCATTTCTACCTTCACAAATTCTTCCATCTGATTCCTTCCTTTCAATTGCATAACTACCCACTTCAGTTAATGCCCTCTCATGAAGATTATTGCAACAGCCTCTTAATAGGTCTCCCTACCTCAGGTCCCTCACTACTCCATTCCATTGCACACTGTTTGTTCAGTTGTTTTCAGTCCTGCCCATTTTTTCATGCCTCCTTTGGGGTTTTCTTAACAAAAAATACTGGAGTGATTTGCCATTTCCTTCTCCAGTTTATGCTACAGATGAGGAAATTGAGAAAAACAGGGGGGCAAGTGACTTATCTAGCATCACAAAGCTAATAAGTGTATGAGGCCAGATTTGGACTAAGGAAGACGAGTCTCCCTCACTCCAGACCTGGCACGCTATCCACTGTGCCACCTAGATGCTGGTGCACACCACTACCAAAGTAATTTTAAGTACAGCACTGTCTATTTAACTCCCTTAGTCCTTCGACTCCAGTGGCTTTCTATCACATCTCAGATAAAATTTAAACTCTGTTTAGCCTTTAAAGCCCTAAGCAACTGGGTGTCACCCTATCTTTTCTACCTGATTCAACATTAATTCTGCTTCTGCATTCTATGGTCCAACCCCCTTTTCTTCCTTCTCCCATAAAGAACACCATGTCTGGTACCTATGCTTTTTGCATTGACCATCTCATCTGCCAAGAATGCACTCTGACCTCACCTCTGCCCCTACAAAGTCCCTCTCTTCCTCCAAGGGGTCACTCAAACATCATAATCTGCAGAAATACTTTCCTGATATCTTCTCTGCTAGTGCCTTTCCTCTTAAATTTCCCTGGTTTTAACTACTTTGTATATATTTGTACTATTATATTTAAGCTCCATATAGTTTATATGTTCCATTTCCCTTTATTAAAATTTAAGCTTGGGGCAGCTAGGTGGCACAATGGATAGAGCACCAGCCCTGGATTCAGGAGGACCTGAGTTCAAATCTGGCCTCAGACACTTGACATTTACTAGTTGTGTGACCCTGGGCAAGTCACTAACCCCAATTGCCTCACAAAAAAAATGTAAGCTCCTTGGGAGTAGGAATGGTTTCATTCTTTCTACTTGTATCTCCAGCTCCTAGCACAGTGCCTGGCACATAGTAGGTGCTTATCAAGTACTTGCTGATTGAAGGAATTGACAATTCAGTATGGCATTTCATTCAGTCTTCATTGCTAACTTCAGTTGCCTTTAAGGGAAATCTTAAGAGTTGGGAAGACTATTCAAATGAAAGTTTATGTGAAAACATAAACACCCTCTTTTACTTTTCAGTAGATATTTTATTTTCCTCAAGCTGTTTTAAGACACTAGAACTGAATGACAGGGTAGGGAAGGATTTAAAGACTAAAAGTCCTATCATGTTTCACTGTCACAGTATAAGAAGGATATGAAGGACCCAACAGGGCAGTACCTAAGGCAACACAACTGGTATTTTGAGTCAGTACATAGAAATTTACAGGATGCTGACAGTATGCCAGAAGGTAGAAACAAATGAGTGTAGTACATAGTTGGCAAGAATAGATAAGATAGGAAATGACTCGTTATCTCATTTGCTATTCCTGGTGCCAACAACCCAGATGAACTCTTCTCAGGCCTAGGATGCCTCACTCTCTCTTCCCTGGAGGTGGTCATTTTAGCTGTATCTTTGCACTGTCCAAGGATCTCAACTCATGGAGCTGGTAACCCATAGTCTCTGCCTTCTTCTTGACCTGGTGGTATCTCAAAGTCCCAAGTATCCCCCAAGGTATCCTCATCAACAACTGAATTTGTTCTCTTTTTCTTTTTTTTTTTTTTTTTAGTGAGGCAATTGGGGTTAAGTGACTTGCCCAGGGTCACACAGCTAGTAAGTGTTAAGTGTCTGAGGCCGGATTTGAACTCAGGTACTCCTGACTCCAGGGCCAGTGCTCTACCCACTGTGCCATCTAGCTGCCCCTGAATTTGTTCTCAAAAGACAATCTGAAAGGGCAACTAGGTGTAGCAGTGGATAGAGCACAGGTCCTGGAGTCAGGAGGACCTGTGTTCAAGTTCACTTAATACTTAATAGCTATGTGACCCTAGGCAAGTCATTTGACCCCAACTACCTTGCCAAAAAACAAACAAAACCCCCCCAACTATCTGAGAATACCTTCGTTGCTTTCCTAAACATGACTTTCCAGTGCTTGCCCCAAATACCAGAATTTCTAGCTATGGTTCCAGGTTGGAGAAACATAGATTAATCTTGTCTGACAAGGCAATCTCTAATAATCATAGTCTCTCAACACTTGAAGATGTTAACTTCAAACCACTTTCTTTTTGTGGTTTTCTTGTAATCACATGTCATAGAATCATAAGGTAATATAGAGATTGTCTTCCAACTATATACCTTAAGACATTTTATCAGCCACATGGGCCTCAAAAAGCTGAGGGAAGCAGGACATATAGTGACATTGAATCCACTGTAAGACATTCATGACTTCTCCGTCCTCTCGCCTCAAACCATGATAAAAATCCTCCCATATTTCCCCTTTAGTAACTCTTTCCTACCCCGTTAAAATGACCAGGCCATAATTATTTCTATTTTTTTATTTTTTGGTGAGGCAATTAGGGTTAAGTAACTTGCCCAGGGTCACACAGCTAAGTAAGTGTCAAATGTCTGAGGCCGGATTTGAACTCAGGTCTTCCAGGGCCAGTGCTCTATCCACTGCGCCACCTAGCTGCCCCCATAATCATTTTTAATGTTCATCCTTCTAGCATATACAGTTGATACTAGAATTTCATAGGGAAGAGTTACCTAATAGATAATCGGAATGAGTTTGCACACAAAAACCTTTCAGCAGCATATGACTGGAGAGTCCTTTATTCCAACACTCTGGTCACCTTGGGATCAAGGTAGTTCATTTCCTATAATCCTAATTGACACCAGTCATTGGAACAAGAGTCATTACCTGCCACAGTTTCCTCAACTGTAAAATGGAGATGATAATAATAGAACCTGCCTCTCAGGGTTATTGTGAAGACCAAATGAGATAATATTTATAAAGTGTTTAGCAGTGTTTCGTACATAGTAGGTGCTTAATAAATGCTTATTCCTTTCCCTCACCTCATTGGGAAGACCTGTAGCTATATTTTCTCCCAAATAATTGTTAAGCATTTTGATGCATAATTCAGCTACCCCCTTAAGCTCCCAAGTAATTTGCAAAAATACCAAACCAAGCTTTCCAAAAGAAAAGACCTTAACAGTTATTTATTTAAAATTTATAATCATATAAATGAGCCAGCATAGAATAGAGAATTTAAAATCAGCTTCTGAGGCAAGAAGACCTAGGTTTAATTACCACCATTCCTATATACTGATTGTGTGAGGCTGAACAGTAAATTTAACTCTAAGCACCCTAGAAAATTTATTAGGACTATAAGTTGTGGGACAGATGTTTGTCTTTATTGGGAAAGAAAGCTTCCCCACCCAGAGTTGCTTATTAATGATCTATTCATAGGTCACATTAGAATTTGAAACCCAGAGTTGTAATCAGTCAAATTCACATCCACAATTATTCTCATACTCAGGACTCTCCTCTTTGCTGGTCCAGTGAACTTTCTGCCACATCACACCGCTTCCCTGAATATCATGCTCCTGATTCTTAGAAGTATCTTTTTTATAATAACTTATATAGTCCACTGTTGGTAAAGAATGGCCCATCACGTAAAACACATTCCAGTCCCTCCATCCTAATTTATACTGGTAGGCAGGAATAACCAGGGCCATGCATTATTTGAACTGGTTTCATGGATTAGTATTTGATCATTTTGATAAGAAGTAAAACCTCTTTTGGCTAATTTTGAGTCTCTTGACTTCTATGCAGCATTTTGGTGACATGTCTGATTAGATGACTCCAATTTCATTGTTAAGACTGTAAATCATGTTTATTGCCATCAGCTAAGTCCTACATAAAATTTCTTTTGAAATTATGAAAACCATCAAAAGAGTTTAAGATGAGATAAGGAATATAATGAGCTTAGAAATTTAGCAGTGAACTGATAGGGATTTTCCCTCAGTCAATAAGCATTTATTAAGCACCTACTGCATATTGAAAAATGTCATAATAGGACAATGGTCACAATCCATTGAGAGAGAACAGCCATGAAAAGGGAAACATATTCAAGTTATATGGAGTTAAGGGATTTCACTTGGGTCTCATGTTTTTATCAAAGCTGAACCCAGATTAAATGAAATAACTACTTTCCCTTTTGGTTTTTGGCTTTTTGCATGATATATTTTTTCTAATGTCTGCCTTTTGTAGACAAATAGGATACAATTTCCCACTAGTAACCTGGCAAGTGCTTGGAAATGTTTTCCTAGCAGTAGTAATGGGTCACACCAAGCCATTTATTCACACTGTCTCTCCTGGTGATTAGTTGAACTGGGGCCATGCTTTTCACATGGAAGGGGAGTTTTTTTCCTCTATATCCAGCTGGTCTCTATAATGATTGAACGCACAACCTTGCTCTCATTAGCAGCATGTTCTCACCAATTGGCCAAATTTTACCTAAAGTTCTGCCAACAAAAATTATGAGAAACAGCTGGGACCCTCTTAAAACTCTTTTGAATGGAAGTAATATGTTAAAAAATAAATAAAACTTTCCTGACTCTCTTCACAACTCGTGACCTTCTCAACTAACTAATGGGCTGTCAGCCAGTTTCAATGAACTATTTTGGATTTATTTATAGCTATTCTCTTTATGTTTATTTTTCATACACTTATATATGCCCATGTTGCCCCTACACCTCAGTTAAGAAATAAGCTACTTGAGAGTGCAATATCGTTTAGCCTAGAGGCAACTAGATGGCACAGTGGATAGAATGCCAAACTTCAACTCATCTTCTTGAGGTCAAATCCAGCATGAAACACTTAGTATCTGTGTGACCCTGGGCAAGTCATGTAACCCTATTTGCCTAAATTCCTCATCTGTAAAAATGAGCTGGAGAAGGAAATGACAAACCACTCTTTGCCAAGAAAACCCCAAATGAAGTTACAAAGAGTTGGACACAACTGAAGACTGAAATGACTGAACCACAAATGTTTAGCCCTTGTTCCTTTAATGCTTATTATATAACACTCTGCATAAAAGTGTGCCCTCAGTAAATGTTAAGTTTTGTTGCATTTATAACTTGCAAATCATAAAGTGATGCATTTACCAGTCCCAAATCTCTACGTAACATGACTTAATAACATTCTGCTCTTACAATAATGCATTTGAGGAACAATTTAGATGAAAAGCTACATAGGACTTTTACTTCCCTGAAATTATCTTACAAAGTTTGACACAATGCTCAGAAATAAACTTGGAGTATAGAATGATAAGGCTTAAGGAATTTCCGCTGTTTCTGAGATTCCCCTCTCTTATTTCTTCATATGTCCATTTGGAGCTGGGAAGAAACTCAGCTGTTTACCTCTCCAGAGGCTGCAGAAATAGCAGACTACAGACGGTGACTTGCCTCACTAAAGATCAGTGCCTTTTTATTACTTTTAAATCCTTGTAAAAAGCCACTCACTCTTCAGGACAGGCAAGGTGGTATTTGAAACTGCCTTTTATAAGATGTTATCAAATGAGAAAGTCATCCTCAGATTTAGTACCAAATGGGACGAAAATTCAATGGCTTTAGAGAAAAGCTTATTCAAAAACAGAGTCATCATTGCTTTCATTTCAGTGATGTAAATTTTTACCATTATGGGCAGTCTGTGGTCAGGTTGGTCATAGAGTAGCCAGTTCAAAACAACCACAGTACTGATGCTACTACCCCTGGCTACTGTGGGAGTATATCTGTCCCTGTGTGTATCCTATACTCTGCATTAGCTAGATCCTGACATAAGCCAGGAGTTAGATTCTTGAGGATCCTGTACATATTACAGCCACAGTGTTACAGATATGCCCCTCAAGAAATGAGCTGATTATTTACTGAACTCATTTTATATTGACTTGACTAAACAAGAGTTTCATATTCTAAACAAGTTTAAATTGAACAAATTTAGCAGTCATTAGGTGACTACTTTGTGCCAGATACCACATAAGGATTATAGGGAGATGCTAAATTTTAGATAATTTGGGGTCCCTGACCTCATGGACCATACAGTATGATAGAGGGTTAAGATGCAAGTCTAAAATAATACATGAGGTGGTATTGTGATACAGGAGAAAGAATGATTGATTTGGAGTCAGGGATCCTGAATTCAAATCCTAGCTCTTCACTACCTGTGTAACTTTGAGCTATTCGTTTCTCCTCATTGGGTCTCAGTTACCTATTTGGTACAATGAGGGGGTGGGATAAGGTGATCTCTAAGATCCATTCCAGCTTTAAATATGTAATGATCATAAGTGAGTAGTACCTCCCAAATGTCAAAGCAAAACTCCCCATGAGGTCCCAAGGTGGGAGGGAAGTCCTTATGGGCAGAGAATTAAGGAAAGCTTCATCACTTGAATAAGGCTTTAAAGAACAGGAAAGAATTCTGTACGCATTTTTTGTGTTTTTACATATGCTTTCTGTGTACATGTATCTTTAAGGTATTTCTGAGTTTCATTTTCCCTTCTATGCTTCTGTGTCAGCTCTAACAAATAGAAACTCCCATATTGTCCTTATTTTAGTAAAAAAAAATTAATAGAAATATAATTTTCCTCATTTTTGTTATTTCCTTATAAAGTGTTCCATCTGGATAGATGTCAGTGGGATGGAATGAGGAAGTACTGGGCATCTTCAAGTGACTGATCCAAGAAGTCTGTTTTTCCCTCTACTGATTTTTAGTTGTATAAATATTCTTAGTATTAAGTGCATTGCTTGGAATGGTGCTTTATAGCCTGAGTGGTTTTGATTATCTTTTGCCTAGTTGGATATACCATGAATGATCTCATCTTTCAATGGCAAGATGAGGCACCTGTACAAGTAGCAGAGGGACTCACTTTGCCCCAGTTTGTTTTAAAAGAAGAGAAAGACTTACGGTACTGCACCAAACACTACAATACAGGTAGGAACCAATCACAACTCATTACTATTGGGGAGGTAGGAATTTTTGAATCATAGTTTTATAATTCTTCAGCTTTTTCCTAAATATATTGAACCAATTATTCTGACTATATTTGAAATGCAAAATGTTTTCTAGCATCAGAAAGAAAAAAAAGACTTTGAAACATATTAATCAAACATTTACATAAATGCATGCAGTTATATAATTGACTTGAATGAACCAAACAAGTGCCTGATGACTGAAATACGGTCTATGTTAACTTAAGGTTAAAGAAGAGGTCTCATTCAAAGAATGATTTTTGTTTTTGTTTTGTTTTTTTCTGAAAAATACCCTAGATCAGTGGTGTCAAACTCAAATTGAAATGGAGGCCACTAAACCATATATGAGAATCTCTTCAGGCTTATATTGACTTAGGAAACCACAAAGTAATATCTCTGTTTTGTTGTATTTTTATTTGTTTTGCTAAATATTTTCCAATTATATTTTAATCTGGTTCAGTTGCACTTGGGAGTATTGTGGGCAGCATGTACCCACAGGCTGTGTATTTGACACCTCTGCACTAGATCATTCTAATATAGGAAAAACAAGAAATATGAATTCTTTTGATCCTCATGGGGAAAAACCACTAAATCTGATTCCTGCATTAGCACAACAAGAGGAAAATTTACATGGTAGTTCTTATTGTCTACTCTGTTCTCGACATTCAGGTTGCCCAGGTCACTTTGAGGCAAAATTGTGATGCATGTAAAAGCTTATTCATGAAGTATCCTTCCTCTTTTTGTTTCTCATAAATTCAGTCACATTAAGGTGTTGGACCCTCATTTCCACCTCTCCTTGGAGTATCTGTTTTTGAAAGGAAAACTATAGGAAATGAGAAAGCTACCACCACCACCAAGTTATGTATCCACAAAGGTCTGTAGCATTTGGCAGATGTGCAAAAGAGGTTTTCTGGAAGGCCAGCCTTCCTGGTGCATCTCACATCATATAACCTTCATAACATACATTTGAACTAACCAGGAAGCAAAAGCTAGTAGAGAATTGCATTATTCAGTTTAGGGCCTTGAGCTGCAGCAGAAACACATTTAGAACAAATTCACGTTGACAGTTTCTCCAGTGACTTTCTACTGCTGCCAGAATCTTGGCTAAACTCGAATTCATTCATTTGATAGTGTCTACAGTATGGCATAGTTGGACTCTCTTCAAAAAGTATGAGGCATTTCTTTTTAAAGCAGCACTGGCAGAAAATAGTCTTTATGGAAACTAAGCATATAAGTTCATTTAGAGAAAAAAAAAAGATAAAAGTCCTATTAAGCTGCCAAAGAGGTTGTTTTTGCTTTATTCCCTAGTGAAGATGTCACCTCCATACTTTAGCAACCTGTAACTTTACTGGTGGGGGATATTCTCTCCACCAATATAGATTACAACCCTTATGTAACTGAGATAATGTCCTTGAAGAGCTTTCATGGCTAAAACATCCATCACTTTGTAGCCAAGGAAGTGACAAGCCTCTCTCAACTTAATCTGGTCTCTAGCTAACACACAAATACTGTCATTATAAACAAGCTTAAAGCCTTTTCAGCTGGGTACCACTTGCCAGAGTTGAAGCCTTACTTAGAGCTACTCAAGACCCTAGGGAAACCTACAAGCCATGGTGAGAGTAGGACTAAGTCCTACTAGGGTAGACTTCAAGAACCCATGGAGACCTAAAAGTCACCATGAGAGTAGGATTGAGTTCTACTTGAATTGACTTCAAAAACCCAAGGGTACCTTCATTCAATGATGAGAGCAGGATGCTAGATATGGAATAACTTATCAATGTGATTAACTTATATATGAAACTCCCCCATTGGAGAAGTCTCTTTATTCAATAACGTCAACATCTCTGAAACTTACAGTCTTAGAAATTTGACTAAAGCATTTGGAGGTTAAATGACCTGCCTAAGGTCAGATAACCAGTATATGTTGAAGGTGGGACTTGACCTCATGTCTTCCTGGCTCCCAGGCCAGCTTTCTATACACTAAACAACACTCCCTCACTCTTTCCATAAAATGATGAATATACTTTATTCTAAAGAAGTTATTCTTATTTCAATGATTATGAAGTTATTCACTTTAAAAAACAACAAAAACACCTTATTAATGAGTTCCTTTAGAAGTAAACAGTCCTGAAACCTGTAAGCCATGTTTTTTTTTAACAAAAATTCAATTTATTCCCATTTATTTATCTAGTGTAATTGATAGAATTTTGACTTCTGAATTAGGCAGATATGGGTTTGAGTCCTGTTTCTGACACTTAGTAGCTGAATGACTTTGGGCAAGTCACTTCATTTCTATGTTTCTACTTTATAAGGTTCTTTCAAGGCTCAAAGAAAGTAATATACATTATTTCAAAAGTCATAAAGTGGGGCAGCTAGGTGGCGCAGTGGATAGAGCACCAGCCCTGGAGTCAGGAGGATCTGAGTTCAAATCCGGACTCAGACACTTAACACTTACTAGCTGTGTGACCCTGGGCAAGTCAGTTAACCCCAATTGCCTCGCCAAAAAAAAAAAGTCATAAAGCATAAAACTCCACAAAGACTTTTAGAATATGACATATGTAAAGTGCTTTATAAACTTAAACTTTAAGGCATTATATGCCAAGTACTATCATTTCATAACCTTCAGAAAAGTCTGTCCTTGATATAGTGTTGTCTACTAGTTCCTGGTTTATTAGCAAAACCCATTTTATCATAGACACCTATACAATAAAGGTCAGTGATACATTTTTGGAGGTATGATACTTCTTTGGAAACCTGGAGAAATCTTTCCATCTCATATCTCAATCACCTGACATAATACTTCTCTTTGGAAGCATAATCCAGTACTTCCACCTAACCTATCTTCTTGAGTGGAAGTTGAGAATGAGAACAGGAGAAAACCAAGCCTGAGATAAAAAGGATATAGTGCAATGACCAGTGAGGAAGCTCCTTCCACCATTGCAAATCAAACCACATATATTTTTAAACTAATGAAACAGAACAAAAGAGGAAGTGTGAAACTATTGTATGACACAAACTGGAAGCTGCACATCGACGATCCTTCCAATATCCTGAAGTCATATTTCTTGAAACTCAAATCCAATACCTTCCGTTTATAATAGACACTATCCAACCACTGACTCAAAAATCAGAATTGTTCAACCTTTAAGGTCTTGTATTCTCTAATTCTCTTCTCAATTCACAACTTCCTGTCCTACTTTTCCAATTCCTTCACTTTTAGCTAGAATGAATTCCACTCCTTTAAACAATCCCTATTTCCCACTCCAAGTCTATACTCCATTTCAGGTTTTACTTGACTCCCTGACCCTGCCTAGTTTCCATGGTTAACTATTTCAGTAGTCCTAGTATCCTTCTTCACCTCTTTCTGCCTCCCTAACTTTTCAATCTTGTTAAAGTCCAACTGCTGCTCTCAACAATTACTGAGCAGTAGTTATTACAAACCATTTCCATTCCCCCTGAACCACTGTACTCTCAGCACCAGCACTGGTCCATTGGCTTTGCCTTGATTCAGGTGGCACTCTCGTACTCGCTAAGGGCGCCTTCCCTGGGTATTGCAATCTAGACCCATCCCTTCCTCATGGTAGTTTAAAAGCCCAGGATTCTAGGGAACTTTTCAGTAGTCCCAAAATTTCTCTTTATATGTCCCCTCATAGGACACAAGAAAAAAAAATGGAAATCAAGAAGCAAGAACAATTCAGGGTGTCTGCCCCATAGTTCCCTAGGGTGAAAGTGAAAATTAAACTTTAATAATAGCCGTGGGTTACATAAGTATACATTTCACTTTTTTAAAAGTTCCTCAATAAAATGAAATGTGCTAAAGTTGAAGGGTTTTTTCCACCAAAATAGAACAGACTTGATATTTTACATCATTAAAAGCATGAATAAATTGTCCACTTGTGCATAACAAATTTTGATGAATTTCCCTCAAAGTAATAAGGATTTTCAAAGAAAACTTTAAAGCTTTTTTTTTTCAAATAAAAAAGTTAGAGGATAAAATAAAAATCATGCTCTATAACCTCTCTCTAATGCTGGAACTGACACCAAAGGATCATGCTAGAAGTGAGGCAGCATCCTAAAACTTTGTCTATTGGGTTTCTTGGTTTTAACATCATTAAATTGCCATCTCAAAATTCTCCTGTTTCCCATTTCTCTGGAGACTGTTTATTTCCATAATTAGTATTTTTGCAATTTCATTGTGCAATAATATTTTCATTCTGCCGTGTTATGGAAATATTTGTTTTATTTCCTAAATTAAGAATAAAATATTTTTTAAAAAATAAGTAACATGCTGCCCCAACTTTAGAATATATCAGTATATAATCCATACTACCACCTTCTTTGTTTCATTCTTCATTCCTATATTACTAATCCATGTGTTTTTTTCCTGTGTAACCAAAACAAATTGATCTGTACTATGTTTCCCCTATTTTACCTCAGATCGGTTTTATGGGGATGAATGCAGGTAGACGTTGATGGAACAGTTAATTCTTGATTAGTAAAAGAACTTGCAATGTTGCTTCCTCATTTTCTGTGCCTGAATTCCCATTCTTTTTGGTAGCCTTAGGATCAATTTTTCATAAAGCAATGTTCTTTCTCTACTTTGTTCTTTCTCTTCTTACATCTTTGTTCTATTATTTTTAATCAGAGTGGTAACCATAGAAATGGAAGAGTTTTTAAAAATATATTTTTGTGACTACTATGTTTAATGCTTTATGCTGCTTTCTTAGTGAAAATATTATATGAAGAGGCAAGAATTTGTCCATTTTTGTCAAAGTCTCCAGTGGCTGGTGGAAGGAGCACTTTGGTTCAAGTCCTATCAACGCTCCCTCTAAGCTATGTGAGAGTCAGCCAGTCACAATTTCTCTGGGCCCCATCTATTTAATAGGAATAATATTTGTACCAGCTACCTCCTCAGGAATAATGTCATTATGTAAAGTGCCATCTTACAAATAGTAAATAATCTTATGGGCAAAGTCGTTTTCTGTTACACTGCAAGTGCTTATGGGCCCTCTACTAGGGGCTAACCCCTCTGTAAATTCCACATGGGATACCTCTAAAAGAAATAGCATGGCAAAGAAGCAAACAGGCATGAAAACTTTGTAATAATTAAGAGCTCTCCCTTGTAGAATGGGCTATCTGGGGAAACAGTGCCTTCCTCCTCAGTTGGAGGTCTTCAAGAAAAAGCTAGATGACTGCTTGTCAGATGTATTTCAGTGGATTCTTCATAGGGAGATGGCTGGAAGTTAGAATAGATAGCCTTTTCATCTCTGAGGTTCTGTGACACAAGTTCAAGAAATTGTGCCAGGCCCAGTTTCTCTTTAACCACTCAACTCTTAACTATTTCTGGCCCCAGGTCCACTGAGGGCAAAGTCTGATATTGTGGTCAAGAGCAAGATAAACTATTCACTACTACTGTTAACCCTAGGAAGGAGCCACATCATTTCATCTCTCATTTCATCTCCCATACACATGCACATCCCCCAGCTTGCCACCTTTCCCTACTTCTTACTTAAGCTTAATCCAACACACACACACACTCCAGCTTTCTGTTGTTCCTTAGTGCCCTAGCCCCAACTTGCTTGACATATAGTTATGTGTTCTCCCAGTTGTACATAAGCTCCTTGAAGCTAAGTATTGTTTCGCCCATTCTGAATCACAAGCATTTAGCACTGTGCCTAGCAAGTAACTGGCACTCAATAAATGTTGGTGGAATGAATAGACAATCTTTTGTCCATTTTATAACTCTGAACCTGGCTCATGCACCTAGCCTCAAAGTGACCCATATCCTTGACTGCAAAACTTTGCACAGATTCCATCAATATATCACAAAATCAAAATTGTCTCATGGCAGCTAATGGCATTCACAGTGAATAGAATGCTGGATCTGCAGAAATGAGTTGAAGTTTGGCTTCATACACTATTACCCTGAGCAAGTCACTTCACCTCTTTTTGCTTCAGGTTCCTCAACTATAAAATGGGAATGATGATAGCACCTGCCTCGAAGGGTTGCTATGAAAATCAAATGAGATAATCTTTATAAAAACACTTGGGGGGGGGCAGCTAGGTGGCTCAGTGGATAAAGCGCTGGCCTTGGATTCAGGAGGACCTGAGTTCAAATCCAGCCTCAGACACTTGACACTAGCTGTGTGACCTTGGGCAAGTCACTTAACCCTCATTGCCTCACAAAAATTTAAAATTGAAAAAACAAAAAACCCAGCACATGAAGATGCTATATAAAAGCTAATCCCCTTCCCTTCTCTCATGGCTACTTTCAGTTAGAAAATACTGCTCTAGTGTTTCCTTTCTGTCTTAGCATAATAAACCACAATGGGCTATGACACCATGTTTCTATTAGGAGACATCAAAATTATTTCATATAAGAAAAATATTTAATAGTGTATATGACAAAGACATGTTCATGGGAAAGTGATGGATGGATGTTTTTCATCATCATCAGGAAAGTTCACATGTATAGAAGTCCGTTTCCACCTCGAACGACAGATGGGCTACTACCTGATCCAGATGTACATACCTAGTCTCCTGATTGTTATACTGTCCTGGGTTTCATTTTGGATTAACATGGATGCAGCTCCAGCCAGGGTAGCTTTGGGGATAACAACCGTGCTGACTATGACCACACAAAGCTCAGGATCCAGAGCTTCCCTCCCGAAGGTGAGTAAACCTATCGTTTTCTGGTTGCATATATTACACGAATCATTGGCAATGCTCAAATCATCCTGAGCAGATGGTTCCTCTAGCCTTTACTTAGCCATGATGTGATTCAAAGGGAGAATATTTTTGTCTATACATAGCCCTCCCCAAAATCCATCGTGCATGCATGTATGCATGCACATATGTACACATACACAGCAAAATTGCAAATATTTCAGCATTCTCTCTCAGGTATAATTAAAATTATGTGTTCTTTTTCCATTACAAGCTTTACCTCAGTTAAATACAGTTGACTGCTTTTTGCTCCCTGATAGAATGGCAATTAACAAACATCAATTTCCCTTCTACTGAACTGCCTTCTACTGACTGGGACAGTTAGGTCATGCAGTGGATAGAGCACTCACCCTGAAGTTGGGAAGTGTCTCACCTCAGACACTTGCTAGCTGTGTGACCCTGGGTCAGTCATTTAACCCCAATTGCCTTAAAACATCCAGGGCCATCTCCAGTCATCCTGATATATATCTTGCCACTTGACCCAGATGGTTCTGGAGGAGATAGTGAGGTTGGTGACACTGCACAGCCCTCCCTCATTCAAAAAAAAAAAATCCAATTCACTGCTAAGTCATGATGTAACCTCAATGTGATGTTCCTCTTTGAGAATGAAGGACAAACAACAACAGGTCTACTGACTAGGCTACCCTAGTCTTCTCCACAGTCTCACAATCTTCTCGTCATCTTTCTCATAACAATTCTCTCCATCATCATCAAACTATGAGTATCCATGTACATGTGGTAATGTGTTTGGTGCTGTACAGAGTTAATAATTTTTCGTGACTGGCATTGCTCTTTTGGAGTGAACAGCATTGCATTCTACTCTTACGATCATGTGCATCTGTGATTCTAAATAAAAGCAGGGAAAATGAATTTTCTCATTAATAATATGCAAATGAATACATTGGAAATGTGTTAATTATTAGTGTACTAATTCACATCCCATATTGCTCACTCTGCTCTACCAAGATTTCATAGTAGCATATCAAAGTGAAGTATGTTATTAACATTTCATTATGTTTTCAAATGTCTTAAGTTAACTAGTATTCTATGAAATATTGATCTGATTATAAATTATAAACCTGCTCATAATTTTTAAGCTAATGAGCCTTGTCACTTATTTCTATTTTCACAACCATACTGCCGGGCTTGCCATTATTAGCTGAAATAATGGTTGTTCCTTTGCTAACCAAATGTATACTTTCAATATTGATTTTCCACATGGGTTAATCTGAAAGAAAAGCTTGTTTGATTTAGGAGTCTTCACCTAGAATGAAGGCAGCAAGATCTCAGTTTGGGAAATCATATTAACTCTTTCTTATCTTGCTTTCTTGGTACTTGAATTATCCAAGAGAAAAGTTTTTTGTTTTGTTTTGTTTTTTTTTTTTAAGTCTAGCTCACCACTTCCCAGTATGCTGGGTAGGCCTTGGTAGAGAGGCTTATCATTTATGTCTGGGCTAAACTAAGTTATCTATTTGAGTTCTGTGCTGTGTGTAGTTTGGTGTTTATTTCGGTTTATTTGGGTCTTTGGGTTTTTTTCTGAGTTTTTTTTTTCTACATTCATTATATGTACATTTTATATCAATGATAATGCTGTCATGCCATATAAATAAATGAGGCTTCTGATCACCTATGAGTAGAGAAATATCAAATATATATTAAGCATTTAATATGTCCTCAGGTACTTTGGGGAGATTCGCAGGCTTTATAGTACTCACCTCAGAAAACATACAATCTATTCAAGGAGAGAGATGACTAACATTCCTGAAACAGTAGTGGAATATAAAAAATAAAATATAATCAGGAGCTAAATGAAGCAGTGTAGACCAAAGCTTCTTAAACTATGGGTCATGAACTCATATGGGGTCACATAACTGAATGTGGGGGTCACAAAACATTTGGCAACAGTAAAAGGTTATGTATATCTATATTATATACCTATATGCCCAGATTTGTGTAAAAATTTATCAGGGAAAAAGGGGGCACAAAAAGATTTGAGAAGCCCTGGTATAAACCATAAATGCTATACTGATTTAGGGGAGAAATAGAACAAAAAAGGCTTTAGGAACTAGAAGCAGCTCCATAGAGACTCAAGGACACAAAGGAAAAATCAGATGTGGGCAGACAGAAAAGAGAGTGCTCAAAGTAGTAGGGGTAGGAGACCTTAGTGAAGACATAGAGATGGTAAAAAAGAGTCTCCTGGTTTTTTATGTTTTTGTTTTTGTTTTTTTCAGGGCAATGGGGGTTAAGTTTGCCCAGGGTCACACAGCTAGTAAGTGTCAAGTGTCTGAGGTCGGATTTGAACTCAGGTCCTCCTGACTCCAGGGCCGGTGCTTTATCCACTGAGCCACCTAGTTGCCCCCCTGAGTCTCCTGTTTTAAGGCTTTTTTTACAACTTCCATACATAGGAGGCAGCTAGGTGTCACAGTAGATAAAGCACCAGCCCTGGATTCAGGAGGACCTGAGTTCAAACCCAGCCTTAGACATTTGATACTTACAGGCTGTGTGATGCTGGGCAAGTCACTTAACCCTCATTGCCCCCCCAAAAAAACACACACACACAACTTACATAGAAAAAAGGCATATTTATAAAATTTGAGGATGAAATAAAACTGGAACGAAAACTAAATATTTTAGTTGACAGAATCCAGATTCAATAGGATCTTGTCAAGAATAATAACAATAATAGTATTTACATATAACATCAAGGTTTGCAAAGTGATTTACATGTTACTTCAGTTCTCATTTTTCTAGAATTAGAGGAAATTTATTCTGAAATTGGGCAGGTGAAATTTAACAGCAAAAAAGGTGATATCCTTCACTTCAGCTAAAAAAAAACTAACTGCCCAACTGCCAGATAGGTAACAAAAGCAAATTCATTTGAGAGAAAAAAAATGTTGATCAGTCCAAGTCATCAGTCACATAACTGCCAAAATAGTCATTGTGGTCCCGTATCCAGATTCGTTATACACTGTTCTTGTCAGATATCTAGATCATTGTATTTAACTCTGAGCATAAGATTTTGAAAGCATTATTAATAAACTAGAGCTCATCCCAATGAGGTTAACAAGGATGGTGAGGGGTGTGGACAAACACATCACAGGAACATAGGTATAGAGCTAGAAAGGCCTTTAGAGACTGCTGAGTGCAACCTCTTCAATTTACTGATGAGAAAACTGAGGAAGACAAAAGTTAATAAGATAGGCTTTGAATTCATGCTTTCCTGAGTCTAAGCCCAAGAGTCCAGCCGCTGTTCCTACTGGCTACCTCATAAGAGGAGCAGAGAATGTTCAATGTGGGGGGAAAAAAAGAAAAAAATGCAATGTTATTATTCATATTATTGAATTCGCTCGCTCTCTCTCTCTCTCTCTCTGCTTTCGTGTTATTGGGTTATACGGGACATCTTGTCCTTGGAATTCTTACAGAACAGTGGGACCAATAGTACTAAGCCCACTAAGGTGCAAAGTCTTTCATGTAATAAACTGAGAAATTAATATATCATACATGACAAAATGAAGGAAGGAAGGAAGGAAGGAAGGAAGGAAGGAAGGAAGGAAGGAAGGAAGGAAGGAAGGAAGGAAGGAAGGAAGGAAGGAAGGAAGGAAGGAAGGAAGGAAGGAAGTTTTAATGTGGGTGAGATAGCTGTCTTGAAATATATTGAGAGATATCATGTAGAAAGACAACTCCATATTCTTAAGTTCCAAAAAGTAAATCTGGGAGCCAGGTGGGGAAATTCCAAGGAGGCAGATTTCAGTTCAAAATGAGGAAGAACTGCACAACAAGCAGGATTGCCCCAAGATGGAATGGCCTACCAACTGGGCATTAAATTCCCCATCACTGGAAGTATTTGAAAAGAGGCCAGATTACCACTAATTACAAATACTGTAGAGGGATTCTTAGCCTTGGAAACTGGACACTGCTATATGGCTAAAGGCTTGAAGACTTGAGTCACTGAGGTAGGCTTGGGCAAGAACAGGTTTGGTCTAAGGCTAGAGAACTGGTCAACTTCCCCTAAGCCACTGGCTGTTGAAATCCTCTTCCATCCCCAAATCTTGCTTGGTAACAAATGTGATAACATTCCAGGGATTGTTAGCTAAGTGACATGAGGACAGTATAGCAATGGAAGATAATGCCTAGAAAAAAGCAAACTGGAAGAAGACATATCTGCTGCTAAGGTAAGTTGGCCTCTCTGAGAATAACTGATCATGAAATATATTAAAATAGTAGTAACAGCTGTCATTCCTAGAGTACCATTAAGTTGTTTTAAGCATTAAGGTGCTTTAGAGAAGTTATCTTACAATAACCCTACAAGATGCAGGCTATATAATTATTTGCACTTTATAGATGAAGAAATTGAAGCTGAGAAGGGCTTCATAAACCAAACAGGATTTTTCCCTTGATCCTGGAGGCAATCATGAATCATTGTAATTTATTGACTAGGGGGGGTGACACAGTCAGACTTGGGTTTTTAAAAGATCATTTTTATAGCTGAGTGGAAGACAGTCTTAAATGTAGAGAGACTTCTTTTTAATGTTTTTGTTTTTCAGTCATTTCAATCATGCCCGACTTTTCATGACCCATTGGGGTTTTTCTTGGCGGACACTGGATTGCTTTGCCATTTTCTTCTCTAGTTCATTTTGCAGATGAAGAAACTGGGGCAAACAGGGTTAAGTGATTTGCCCGGGGTGACACAAATAATAATTGTCTGAGGCCACATTTGAACTCAGGAAGATGATTCTTCTTGACTCTTTGCCCAGCACCCTATACACTACACCACCTAGCTGCCCTAAGCTTAATCTACACATGCCATAAAGCTATGTTGTGCCAGGAATATACAGACTGGGGTGGGGAGAATAGTGAGACAGAAAGATGGCACATGGAAGATGATTCCTGAGTCGATGTTAGGGAGACAGTATTAGAAAGGAATGATGAGGGGCAGCTAGATGGCGCAGTGGATAGAGCACTGGCCTTGGAGTCAGGAGTACCTGAGTTCAAATCTGGCCTCAAACACTTAACACTTACTAGCTGTGTGACCCTGGGCAAGTCACTTAACCCCCATTGCCTCACTAAAAAAAAAAAAGAAAAAAAAAGAAAGGAATGATGAGCTTCATTTGTGCTACTCTTTTTTCTTGGGCATCTGTTTTTGCTTTGGCTTATGCTCTGATTACTTCTCGTAGCATAATGAAGGCTCTTGGTGATGACTAAGGTTGGTAGCATGGAGAATACAGTTGGACTACCAGGGCCTGGTCCATTCTATCTACCTCAATGACCATAGCTCTCCAGCAACAATGCAAGTCAGTGGTCCTCAGGTCATTACAGGTTTTAACCTTGAAGGTAACTTCTAACTTTAAATCAAGATTAAATCATTCTATATGAAGGCTCTACTTACATTATACCAAGATAATTAAAAGGCAGAATGGTTAGAGGGCAGTCTGAGAGTCAAGAGTCCTCCTATGACACTTAATCTTTTTGTACTCCCAGGCAATTGTCTAAGATTATAATTTTCAGAGTACATACACTTCCACATTGGCAAAGTGAGTTTCTTCCTTGGGCATTCCTTACTCTGATGACATCACATCTGAACAAAAAAAATATATAACAAAACTGAAATAGGAAAAATTCAACCTTATCCCAGCTTTTATGTCTGCTATACAGAGTACATAATCATAGGATCAAAGATATGAACTTGAAAGAAGTCATTTCTAATCAATTGTTTCTTTTCCCAACACCCCCTGAATCAATTGACAATATTCCCATCAGAAATTGCCTCTAACATTCTGTCACTGTTGCTGGTTCAGATTTAATTTGGTAAAGCAGTTTGCAATCTGTAGTTAGCGCATCTTTCATCTTATACTATATTATATACTATATCATATACTATATTATTTTATAAATACAGGTAAGACTTAGAAGCAAGAGGAAAAGAGGAGAGTAAGGAAGGGACTGTGATTACAAAATTAGCTTAGGGTAGAATGGTGATGGAAGCACAGGAGAGGGGAAAGGAGAGGAGGTGAAAAGGGGGAAAGAGGGGGAGAGAAAGAGACAGAGAGAGAGATACAAGTCAATTATAATGGTGTCAGTATCCAGTCTCATACTTAGTAGACTTTGAAGTGCTGTTGACATTGATAGAGTACTAAGAGATGTCAGTGAGATTCATAGACTTTGTCTAAGAAGGAAAGAAAAAGCTGAGACCTTCTGAATTTGCTTCTCAAATTCATCAAGGTGAAAGTTAAATGTAAAGAAACAGAAGTCACCCAAAGTATAATATAACATGTCTTCAAACATTTAAGCTATGAATTATGCCATCCCAGAGTCATAAAATACAGAGCTGAAAGGGACCTTAGAGATCATCCATCTCATTTTAAAGATAAGAAAACTGAGATCCAGTTATTATGTGACTTGTCAAAAGTCAGTCACACAATTAAAGACAGAGTACAAACTTTAGAAAGTCACTTGATTTTTCCTCCTAGTTCAATGCTGTTTCTATTATACCACACTGCTTTTATATTCATTTCATCTCATTTCTTACAAATAAAATCATTTTCATAAGAAAAGAACCATATTTAGTAGAGAATATTCATGGATATGCTGGGAAACTTTAACAGCAGGGTCTCTGGGAGAAAATATATGAATGACACACTTAAGTTTAATCTTCATTAACATTTCCTCCATCGCTGTTGGATCTAGATAATCAACAAAACAATAAATCAAGCCCTGGTTTTCAGTTTTTTTCAGTTTCCAAGATATGAACACTTACACTTAATAATCACCTCTTGAGAGCCTCTAGGAGTAGGTTCCAGCACATCACTGTATTCACAGGCAGCTTGGAACATTAGAGTGGTTGGCTTAGAGTCAGGAAGACCCATGTTCAAATCTCACCTCTGAAGGTTCCTAAGTGTATGTCCTTAGACAAGTTACTCCACCTACTCAGAGGTGGGCTGTGATTTATAATATTGGAAGAAGTCCTCAGAACAGGGGTTCTCACAAAGAACTCACAGAACCATCAAAATGATTTACTACTAATTAAAAAAAAAAACACAGAGGAGTCTATCAGGGGAACAGATTAGGAAGACAATATAGAGAAACAAAGGAACATAGCAGCCTGGTACTCCATAAACCCATACTCCAGCTCCTGGGAAAATAACACACTATTTGACAACAACTTCTAAGAGAACTGAAACAGATATGCTATTGGACCCATACCCCAAAGAGATTCAAGAAAGATGGAGAGAATGCATATGTACAAAAATATTTCTGGCACCTATTATTTTTTTTTGCAGGCAATGGGGGTTAAGTGACTTGCCCAGGGTCACACAGCTAGTAAGTGTCAAGTGTCTGAGGCCGGATTTGAACTCAGGTACTCCTGAATCCAGGGCCAGTGCTTTAACCACTGCACCATCTAGCTGCCCCTCTGGCACCTATTATTGTACTGGGAAATAACTATAAACGAAATGAGTGTCCTTTGGGGAATGGCTGAACTGTGGTATATAAATGTAATGGAATATTATTGTACCTTAAGAAATGGTCAAAGGAATGGGTTTGGAGGAACTTGGGAAAACTTGTAGGAACTACTGAAGAGGAAAATGAGTAGAACCAGGAGAACAACTGGTGCTGTAACAACATTGTAGCTTTTGAAAGCCTTATGATCTCTGCTAAATATGACTGACCATGATTCTGGAATGATGAACTAGGTTTCCCACCTCCTAACATGGAAGGATTGAACTAGATATACAGAATAATACCTAAGTTTTTGGAAAGGAACATTGTAGGAATTTGTTTGGCTTGACTTTGTTACATGAGTTTTGTTTCTCTCTCCCTCCACCCTTCCCTCCCCCTTTCTCTGCTCTCTCCTCTCCTCTCCTCTGCTCTGCTCTCTCCTCTCCTCTTCTCTGCTCTCGCCTCTGCCTCTGCCTCTGCCTCTCTCTGGAGAGGAAGTGGGAAAAGGGACAAAACAATTTAATTTTTAAAATTAAATATTTAAGAGAACTCACAGATCCTTCAAGTATATATGCATATTTAATTCAGAATTATTACAAAAATAGCATCTATTGTTTCATACTATACTGTATAAGCCTGAAATGGGATACATCTGCTATAGCTACCAGGAATGAGTCTCAATGTTCTCTAAAGTCCTTACTCTGAGTCATCTCTTGCCTAAGTGTTCTCAAGGTACCCTTTTTCCATTGAACATTCCAATACCATTTTTGTACCTTAACACCAGCTTTAAAAAATCTTTATCATTTATATTTGCTCTGATCCTCCTTATTTCCAGCCAGCATCAAGTCTTGAATAAGACATGAAACAAATAGAAGATAGCAAATACTTCTCCAGAAATGTTACAAATGCAAAAGCCCTTCTCTGGGCCGTGCATTAGAGGATGTTGAATTTAATTTTGCAATAAAGATTGGTTTCCAAATGACTTAAAAGAAAAAGGGAAAGAAGATTTTGTTAAAGGTAAGGCAGATTTGAAAGCAAAATCCTATAGCTCCATCATGAACCAAGAAAGGAATTTAGATCTTCTGCATCTCAGAAAGGCAGCATTATATAACCGAGACAGTGCAGGATGTGGTACAGATCTCACCTCTGACAAACACAGGGTGTGTGACCAAAAGCAAGTTGCTCAACCTCTATGATCCTTGAGCCATTGTCTAAGATTATAAATTATACATGGCCTGTGATCTACATGAGTGGATAACAAAGTTACAAGTCCTTGATGGAACTTAGGTTAGTAGCTGGCTCTAAGCCCACAACAATCATGGATCTCCATTTTTAAATGAAGAAATCAGATTTGTTCTACTTGCCTCCAGAGGACAAAACAAGTAGTAATGGGTTTTAACAATTACCCATAGTTTTCAGCTGCATGTAAGGAGAAATTTCTTAACAATTAGAACCATCCAAAAGTACAACGAGCTTACTTTAGGGAATAGTCACCCACCCCATCCCTGTTGGAGGTCTTCAAGCAGAGTAAATGACATCCAGTAAACTAGACTCTCAGATCATTCTTCCCTGCATCTGCTGCCTTTCCTGTTTTCAACTCCATTGAACAAGATGCCTTCAAGATAAGTAGGCCATCTTGTCCAATTCCTCTTCCTCTCACTCCTGCTTTCCTGACTTCTTTCATGTGATAATCTCCCCCTTTAGACTGTGAGCTCATTGAGGGCAGAGATTATCTTTCTTTTTATTAATTATATCATCAATGCTAAGTAGCTGACATGTTATAGGTGCTTAATAAACATTTATTGGATTGGATTAGGTTGGCCTATAGAGATATGAGAGAATGTCAATTTCTCCTCGGATATAGGCTTGACTATATGAACCCTTTCAACTTTGAAATTCCATGATTTTCCAAAAATTTTTCAAATGTATTTTTTTAACGCAAGCTGTGGAAAAGCCTTGGATACAATAGGTACATGGACATTTCTATGTTTTGTCTTGTAGTGAAAACTACAGGAATTTCAATTCTTGTTCTGCCATTCTGTGACTCTATGACTGGGGCAAAGTTGCAACTTCTATGGCAAAACTTTTGCATTTCTAAAATGGGGTATAGGGAAAGAGACTCAATCCCAAGGTCTTTTCTGGCTCTGAATGCCACAATCCCACGATCCAATCTGACTAGTATATGCCACTTAAGAAGTGCTCAAGCACCTAGCTTTTAAAACTATGGGTCATAACCCCATATGGGGTCATGTAACTGAATGTGGGGGTCAAGAAAAATTTGGCAACAGTAATATAATATGTACATCTATTTTATGTGCCTATATAACCAGGGTTGTCTAAAAATTTCTCCAGTGTGGGGCAGCTAGGTAGTACAGTGGATAAAGCACCAACCCTGGATTCAAGAGGACCTGAGTTCAAATCCAGCCTCAGACACTTGACACTTACTAGCTGTGTGACCCTGGGCGAGTCACTTAATCCTCAAAAAAAATTATCCAGTGAAAAGAGGTCACAAGTGGAAAAAGTTTGAAAAGCCCTGCTCTAGCATAGACTAACAAGAGGTTGAGGATTAAGAATCTAAATGTATCTTGTGTTCTTGCCTACAGTATTTTGGCTTTAATAAAACCAATTAGTCACCACTGTTGGCTAGTGCCAAATTCACAGAGGACAATGTAGCTATAATGAGGGGGAAAGTCATTATAAAATACAACTACTTTTGAGAATTGATGTATGCAATTGAGCTTTGTATTTGTTTATAATTACCAATAAATGCCTCATATTCTTTTGTATCCCCCAAAGTGTTTTCTACAATGTCTTTCTTGTGCATCACAGGAACTGAACAAATGGTGATTTTCTTATCTGCCTCTTCTGAGCTTCCAGGAAATTCATTCTCCAATTGTTCCTCATGTTGTTCAGGAGGCTCTGGGGTCCCATACAGTGCTGTGCTCCCTAAGTTATGTTACTGGGGACAAAATATGTATTTGTCATCTCAATAACCATCTGTGGATCAATGTGGAGAGACTCATCTCCAGAGGGTTGGTCAGCAGGTCTTGATTGGTTTTGACAGCAGAAACTTACGAAGCCAGCTACAAATATGTGGAGGTGTTGCAATCTATGTCTGCTTCAAGGAACAGCATGGTATTGTGGAAAGTGTAATGGATTAGGGTCAGAGAAGCTGGGTTCCAATCCTTATTTATCCGTTTAATATCTGTGTGATGCTGGGCACATAATCCTCAGTCTCTTCTTTATAAATTTACATTTTAACAAATATGTATCAAGCAACTACTATATAGCAAGCACCATACTAAGGTCTTTACAAATATGATCTCAAATTATCTTCCCAATAATCCTGGAAGGCAGGATTCTAATTTTACAGCTGATCAAAATGAAACATACAGAAGTTAAGTGACTTGCCTAGGGTCACACAGCTAGTAAGTGTCAGAGGTTGAATTTGAACTCTGATCTCCCTGATTCCAAATCAAGGCTCTACCCATCATGGTACCTGGCTGCTCCTAAAATAAAGGAGTTGGACTAGACACCTTTCAAAACTGCTCCCAGCTCTAGGTCTGTGATCATACATGACCATAGGTGAAGCTATGAAAAGTTAAGAAAAGGCTAAGAAACTGCATGTGAGGTCTTTAATACTCGGCGGCTCCATTTGATGCAGTTCCAAGTCAATCCAGGCAGATTGCTCCTTTATGAATGGGTCATTCCAATGCAAATAGGGACTCCCAAATGACTTGAAATACAACTTTAAACTTCTGGCATGAGATAATTTTCTTTTTACACTTCTCATGGACCATTGACAATTTCAAATCACTTTGCAATGAACCAGATGCCTCTGGGTAGACTGACTGGATTAAATAACATTTCCACTCAGAACAGACAATGCCATTTAGGTAGACACTCAAGTGTAGTAGCATTCACAATACACTGTGTGAGCCATTTTCTCCAAGGGGTATTGATATACATTCAGGACCTGAATTAAGCTTCTTTAAATTGCATCACAAGTATAGGTTGCCTAATATCATTAAGGACTTTCAGGAAAAGATGTTAGGTGAAATTATATCACTGGACGTAGCCAGTTCATTTGAAAGGAATGGTATTTCTTTTGTATCACAGGTAATTGGGCACCAACAATTGTGTTGGCATTGTGCAATATTACAAGGGACTTTTGTTATACTGTATTGATAACACTATTAGTAAACAGTATTTCCCATGTTTGTTACTGTCATCTACCTGTCTCCAGATCACTTTCCCTCACTGTTCTGTGACTTCAATAACTGTATCATAATGTACCTCTCCATCACATATCATCTTCATATCTGAAAACCACTAGCCCCCTCTTACTCCTTGTTCTCTCATCCTCACTTTCTTACTATTTAGTCTTGATTCCTTTGTTGACCAATTATTCACTGAAATTTCTGGATCATTCATCTCCTATTTTCTAAAGATGGCTGTGCCCTATACTCTTTCCTGGGCCTTTTGATCTTCTTTCTCTACATTATCTTGATTTCATCTGGTTCTGTGCATTCAATTATTATCTCAATAAAGGAAACTTCCAAATACCCTCTAATCTCTCTCCAAGTTTCTAGTTCTACATCACCAACTACCTTTAAAATGTTCTATTATTATCATCACCAACAACAACATCACCACCAACATCATCATCTGAAACTAGCATATCTAAAACCAAACTCCTTAATTCCTTTCCCTATTCTACCCCTTCTATAAACTGTCCTATTACTCAGGAGGACAGTATGGTCCCTCCAGTCATAAAGCCTTCATGTCATCCTTGCTTCTTCCCTTTCATCTAATGGATCAAAAGTTTTTCTTCAACCTACCTCTACACTATCTCTACTTATGCTTCTCTCTACTTATGCAGTCCTATCTCAGGGCCTTCCTTTCTTCTCCTGTGGAAAATAGAAAGAAGAAACTAATTTGATTTCCCTATTTATGATCCATTTCCTCTTCTTTCCATTCTCCATAAAACTACCAGAATAATCCCCCTAAGTAACAGGTCTATCAATGTCACTACCTTTCTCAAAAGCTTACCTTTTAGGTAATACACAGTCCCCACATTTGGAATTTATAACATTCTAAAATCTGGCTGTTAACTATGTTTCCACATACTTCATATTACTCCCTTTTCATAAACACACACATCATTCCAAACAAATGAACATAGTTGTTGCCCCAATCTGCCATTCCATCACTTATCTCCATGTCTTTGTACAGCCAACCCCTCACACCTGGAATATACTCCTTTCTTATTTCTGCTTCTTAGCATCCCTGCTTTTTTTTTCTCGGCAATGAGGGTTAAGTTACTTTCCCAGGGTCACACAGCTAGTAAGTGTCAAGTATCTGAGGCCAGATTTGAACTCAGAACCTCCTGAATCCAGGGCTGGTCCTTCATCCACTGCACCACCTAGCTGCACCCCCTTGCCTTCTTTCAAGACTCAGAGCATATGCCAATCAAAAAAGTAAGCATTTATCAGACACCTAATATGTACTAGAAGCTCTCCTGTGGCCTAGTGATACAAAGATAAAAATAAAATACTCCTTCCCCTCAAGGAGTTTATGTTGTTGGTGTTTTCCTGAGAGACAACATAACAAATAGAAGTATAATACAAAATGAATACAAGCATTTGGGGTATAGCTAAATAAATTGTAGTATAAAAATATAATGAAATATTATTGTACTGTAATAAATGAAGGAAGAGATGGTTTCAGATAAACCTAGGAAGACATATATTGATTTAAAGACAAAAATAGAAATAGAAGAATAATTTATACTATAATATCAGCATAATAAAAATGACTAATTTTGAAAGACACAAGAACTCTGATCAACCCAATTATCAATCACAATTCCAGAGGCTATGTAATGAACAATTCTGTCAACCTCCTGACAGAGAGGCAATAGACTAGTACACAGAATGAGACACATTTTTTCACATATCCAATATGAGAATTTGTTTTGCTTGAGTGCATATCTGTCTTGAAAATTTTGTTTCTACTTCATCCCTTATCCAATGGTGAGTGGAGGGAAAATGCTTGATAATTGAAAAAATACCAGGTCATCTGCTGCCAATAAGTCCTTGCATTTTCTGATGCCCCAGTTGGTAGTGATCTCTAACTCCTTGGATAACATTTTATTTACTTATCAATGTAAGTGTTGAATCCTCCCAACCTCCCCTTACAGGTAGGGGCAATTTCATTTCTGTGTTTATTTATTTTCTGTCATTAGGAATCTAGTGTCTTAAACATAGTAGGTCCTTTAAAAGTTTTGTCTAATTGAAGTGAGTAGGCCCCATCATGTAGGACATGTCTGTGCTTCTTTCCAGAACTATCTGTTGCTATTTTAAGCAAAAATGTAAAAGGGAAAAAGGAAGGAAGGAAGGGAGGGAGGAAAGAAGACTAGGGATGAGGAGGGAAGTAGAGACATGCAGAGAAGACTGCTGCCTGATCTATGTCTAGTGGAGTACTTAAGGAGAGCAAGTACAGAATTAGTAAGGATATTTGAAGAAAGTTTCTCTGCTTCCTGCTAAGAGAAAGGAGCACAACTTATTTGAAATTTGTTGGGGTTCAACAGTTGCCATAATGATACACAAAGATGTACAAGCAACATGCTATATCTCTTATGTACTTAAGCACTAAAAATATAAATTGTAGCAGTTGGATGAGACCTTAGAGATCATCCAGGACAAGTGTTCTTAACCTGGGGTCCCATAGATAGATTCCAGGGGGTATATGAATTTGCCTGAAGTAATCACCTGTCATCTTGTTTATTTAGTCTCCTTGTCACCTTGGACAGTGCCTTATATAAATCAGGAGCTTAATAAACATTTTTTGAATGGGATTAGATTCTAGGTTCTACTGTCATATGGCAAGTATTAAATTACCATTTCAGTTCATTCTGCTTTTTTTTGTTTACCTGGAGGTGTTAATGCAGCATCAGAGTATCTCAATTACTCCCCCAGAAGACACTAACACTGGAAAAATCTGGCTAGAGAAAATGGGAGAATTGTAGCATCCACATTATACACACATTTCAATTTTAGTCATAGTTCTCATATACTAATCTTCCTGAAAGCAAACTTACAGTTCATTACATTTTTTTTCTCCTTTGTGTAGGTGGCTAATTTAGAATCAAATTCTGAGTGTAATATAAACAAGAAGAAAGTATGATCATCTAGTATTTGGAAGTTTTGTATGGTGAAGTTCCAGAAATATCTCTTTTCCAAAAAGAACTAAGTTTTTAAAGTTTACTCTTATTTTACAGTAACAGTCTATTATTAAGGTGAGGGAATATAGCAAACATCTGCCACCCCATTCTTTCTTTTTCTTGGAGGTGACACTCAAAGTCACCTAGCCCATAACTTGTTCAGTTGGCCTTTTCTTTGTTTCCAGGTCTCTTATGTTAAAGCCATAGACATCTGGATGGCAGTGTGTCTCCTCTTTGTATTCTCAGCCCTCCTGGAGTATGCTGCTGTCAACTTTGTATCAAGACAACACAAGGAACTATTGCGATTTCGTCGGAAACGAAAGAAGAACAAGGTAGGACGTGAATGTATTAACCATCTGGAAACATAGTGATTTTCAACCCTAGAGAAGGGAAACATCCTGCCAAGGAGATAAACATGCTAGCATCATTTTAGTGTTGTTTAATTTGTAGCTTAGCAAAGTGTTGGGAATCTAACTATTCGCAGAATGCTATTTTTGAACAAACTGTATGGAGCTCAGAAAAGTTTTCCAGTTTATTCCCCAATGTTGTTGTATTTACTGGTACAGATAAAAACTCTTATTCAGATTAAGAAAACCCAATGCTTTACATATGTTAATTCTTAAGAGCATTACAAGAGAAGAACAAAGATTTAAACTTGACCTAAATCAATCTACTATGATAAAAGTTCAACTTTATGTTGAACTTTTTTTCCTCTATATTCTTCAACCAAATATCTTCTTTTTGATGAAACAGAAGAAGAAAAAGATCTGTGTAGCTGACAGGTATTTTCTTCATTTATATATGTCTTTATGAAAAGTCCCTGGAATTAACTGGGAGAAAAGGATGAAATACTATCGTTATATTGCTAGTATGTCCTAACTTTGGCTGAGCCCAAACCAGAGGGCACTATAAACATTTTAAGATTAATACATGCAGGGACTTTTACCCTCAGATGAACAAATCAGTCTGAAATATCTTGTGCAATTTTTAACCTTTTTTTTTTCCTTTCTAATAAACATCAGAACATTAAAAAAAAAACTTAAGTACAAACAATAAATAAAAGGCTTAGCTTTATCTGATGTTCCAGTGCCAATCAGTTGTAATTTTTTGCTTGTTTGTTTGTTTGTTTTTATGAGAAGTACCTACTTAAATGTACAATATTCTAGGTTGGGTTTTGGTAGAGCAAAGAGTGGCTAGAAACTGGAATATCAAATGAAATCAATTAAAACTTCAAAAATTACAATTTCACTTAAATAGTATACAACTACTAATACATGAAAGATGCAAAACTTTCTTAAGCTTACCCCAATGTAACATGATAGATGGGGTTAGTTCTTAGTTTTTCACATAATGAGTCATGTTCTTTCCTATTATCTCATATATATCAAAATGGTTATTTATCCAGCTATGTCTTATGGTCTAAAAAGAGTCAGTGCTGCTTCTAGAATATCTAGTTAATTGTACTGTGGGAAGAGTACTAGAAGAATCTGCCAAAAGGTCAAGAACAGAAGCATCAGGGTTGCCCATTTATATAATATTTTGCCAAAATTTGACCATATTAAATGGTATACTGAGAAACATATTAGATGGATGTATTTTAAAATAAGAAAATTTTTCCTCTTTATTTTTTCCACCTCCCTCCTTTTCTCTATCTTCCTTTACTTTCTCTTTCCCTACTTTTCACTTCCCATCCACCCCCTCCTTTCTACTCTCTTCCTCTTATTATTTTCTGGTCCTTACTTTTCTAGTAGTTGCTATAAAACTTAAATATATATATATATAATATATTATATATTTATAAATATTATATA
Organism: Dromiciops gliroides; assembly: GCF_019393635.1. Lineage (NCBI taxonomy): Eukaryota > Metazoa > Chordata > Mammalia > Microbiotheria > Microbiotheriidae > Dromiciops > Dromiciops gliroides. Next base: position 196,057,331 of record NC_057866.1, on the reverse strand, counting down.
TATATTATCCCAAAACTTGGAATTCTTTTCCTGATTCCTCATTTGGCAAACTGATATAGCTATTTTTCATTATTCATTATAAATAAAGCAGTGTCCTTTTTCTCCTTCCCACCTTTATTTTGTTGGGGGAGGGGGCAGGAAAACTTCTTACTTATTCTTTTCTTATTTTTTTCTAGATTTACTTGTCTTCTTTACTTCCTTTTTAATTAGCTTCACATATCCTCTATATTTGGGCAGTAGAGACAAATAGGATATATAGAGAAATATGCTAGATAATTCAAGGTAGGTGGTATTCCATCTAGAAGAAGTCAATGGATGCAGTACAGGGAGGTATAAAAGGACAAACATATCCCATACTCACCATGTATCATGGAAACAGTGTGATTAGATGGATAAAACAGTGGACTAAAAGTCAAAAGACCTCAATTTGGTTTCTTTCAATTACTAGTGATTTAAATGGAACTAAAACAAATTAACTGCTCTGAGTGAGGGATTTTTTTCCCCTTCACATAAAAATATATGGATTGTGGAGATGTTAGAAATATGAAATAGCAAACTGGTATTTGGACCCTTTGGGGAAAAAGGTTTTATGCAAGTGCCACATAAATATGCATATATGTATATTTATATGTGTTCATATATAGGTATATATTACAAGTAAAAAATGAAGATTTATGACTCAAAATCTTCAGGAAGCAGCACACACTGGAAATTTAGGTTAATGAAAAAATTCTGAAGTTTTCTAAGTTTAGTATTGAGGGGGGAAATCCTGGTTATATAAAGAATCTATTCATTGATAAGCTATGTTAAGATGCTATATGTAATTCAAACCAAATGTGCAACTTTATTGAATTATACATTACTTGACTCTGATTTCTCAATCCCTCTTGGTCCACTTTGCCTTCCCACAGACAGAAGCTTTTGCATTGGAGAAGTTTTACCGTTTCTCAGACACGGTAAATTCACTTTCTTAACTTCAACTAGAAGATTGTGGTCATCAGTTAAAGGCTAACAGCATATTTCTGCATGCAGGCAGTGTCTGGTGGGGAAACAAAGCCCATTTTTCTTTTAAAGTAGTAACAAACCATCAGCAATCTTAGCTATTTCTTGGACCTTTCCTTCCTTTATTTTTTTTTCCTTACAGGGGGAAAAAGGTGTCCCATTTCAGTCTTCTTTAACTCAGGGGAAGGCATTTTAACTATCACCTTAACTATTTATTCTGAGCTCTTTGCTAGCTCAAGCTTTTCTTATAAATATATATTCAAAGAAAAACAGTTCAGATTTTCATAACTAACCTCAAAATGAAAACATTGACACATTTTGCACAAACTAAAGAGTAACAAAATGAGTTAAAGTGTATCTATTTTTCTTTCTCTTTCCTATTTTTTATGAAAAAGAAAGTTGCTCCAAGGCAATCCTATTTTTAACCCAAAATGTTTAATTGGAAGAAAAAAATGTCTTTTCACATTCCATATGTGTGTGTACCTAATTCCTCATGTTGAATTTTGATAGAGATACATACAATAAATGGAAGTTTCTGTCTGTGAACTACTACATTCCATGTATGAAATGAGGACAAATGCTTAGGGTGGGGAAGCATAAGTCAATAAGTACATCTTGGCAGACTGTGCTATATATGGTGTTTTGCTTGGGGGAGAGTACTTGCCATATAAAAATGATTCAATGAAAATGGAGGAAAGGTGGATATGTTCTCTGTGCTATCTGTGCTAATGGAAAATGGTATGTCATCATTTGAATATACTAAAAATACTTATTTCATCAGAGCTAACTTTGCTTCCAAAGCTGTCTGACAGAAGAAATTTTAACTAATTTATAGACGGTTTAAGTTATTTTGTAGCATGTAATTCCATACTATTTTCCCTCTGCCATTAAAACTGCATGCTCTTTCCCATTTAGAAGGCTTTCCCCAGCCTTGTTATTACAATATGCAATTGCTCTGCAAGCACTATTTGTTAGACTAATAATTTTTGATTTAATTGCATGGTATTTGCATGTACAAATATGTCTGTAGCATGGCAATAACTTGCCTTTGGGAAATATCTATTATTATTTTTCATCTAGGCCACACTGTTAACATTTTTATTATCTTGGGGTGGGGGACTTCAATTATATGTTGCTTTACCAAAATATACAAGCAATACCCCAGTGGAAAAAATAGTCAAACTAAATGTTGATGATTCATTCATACACCTCAAGAGCATTCAATTCATCCCTACTGATAATTGAAATCTTACCAGTGAAGTCAAAGCATATAAGGAATAGTTTGATTGTGTTTGCTACATAGCAGTGGGGCACATACCAAGCCATTCTTTTACATTCTAATTTTTAATAAATTATTGATTATTTCGAGTTACTGAAAATGTGCCTATCAACCAGGACAGAGAGCTGTCCTTAGAATCAGGAAGACCTAGGTTCATAACCTGCCACAGACTTTTGTTAGCTGTGGGCAAGTCACTTAACCATCATGAGACTCAGTTTCTTCAAGTACAAAATGATGGAGAAGTTGAACTCATTGACCTCTAAGTTCCCTTACATCTCTTAAGCCTCAGATGTTCCTAGACCTTTTTAATAAATGAGATTATTTCTTAACTTCTTTCTCAAGTGGCAAGTCAAATAATGATTCTACTAAGAAAACTGAATGCTAAAGATGAGTGACATGCACACTGAAGGATAACAAACCAGAATCAGAGGAGAAAAGGGAAAAGATGTTATCTAGCTATACAGATAAGAAAACATAATTGTAAATATATTGGGGAAGAACCTCAGATTAATAACTGCAATATGCTCTCCAAAATCAAAGACCTACTTATTAATATTTGGGAGTTTTTCAGACAGAACTAATTTGTAGCACATTTTTCTACCCATTCAAAGCATCCTGAAAAGAACAAAAAAGTAGAGTTCAATAAAATAGATTATTTAGAAATTAATCTTTTGACTTAAAATAAACAAGAACTAAGTAGCAAAGCAGAGAGAGGAAGAATGGGACAATGGATAGAGAGCTGGCCAATGAGACAAGATGATCTGGTTTTAAATCCTGCCTCTGATTCCGATTCTGTGACCATAAGAAAGTCATGAACTCTCAGTGTGCCACAAGAGGCAAACCTGTTATGGGAAAGGGAGTTCCTTGCCTTGGTGAAATCCTAAATTCAGTTCTTCACTAACAACTGAAAAAGAGACAGAGAGAGACAGAGACAGAAAGGATAATTATTAGGAATAAGTTGTTCACAAACTAAAACCATTTGGGTGACTGAATTCAGTCCTGACTGTGTTTTACCATTAAAAATGTACAGAAGCCCACTTAAAAGTAATATTGATCTAAAAATTATCCCATTTAATGAATTTCCCTTGTTCTTTTTAGATCTGAATTTAAGATTCTCCTAACTAATCTATTTTTCTGTTGGAGAGTTAGAATGAATAAAATAGTATAGAGCTCAAATTATTTTTGAAGGTAAGGGGACACTAGGTTTATATTTACAAAAGATATTCAAGAACATTATTCCAAATGAAATGATCAGTCTGGGTCTTTTATTCCAATGTTCTATTTGCCATCTTTCTCCCATGCTAAATAAGAACCTCTATTTTTTGTATAACAATGAAAATTAGCTCCTGGTCCAGATTTCCCCACCCCACACTGTTGGGGAGTGCTATGTGATGATTACATGCTTTGTGGTAGATGTTCATCCCTGAGTGATCTGTGAGTTTGTGTGTGTGCCCACATTTCTTAAGTTGTTTTAGATGGAAATTGCTGTGGTCTTTGATGATTTTGTTGCTTTTGTACAATGTGGTTATACGAAAAAGCCAAAATGTGAGAGATATGGGCAAAATCCCTATGCTTCAATTTATTTGTTTCTTACTATAATTTCGGTAGCATTGCAGCCTGACAATGCAATGACTTAGTAAGGGAAATCATAATCTCCTAGTACATGTTATTCTATGTTATTACCATAATCTATGCTAGCCATGGGCTAAGCAGGTAGACCCGTGAAGATAATAACAAATCCTGACAGTCATTATTAATCCTTTTAAAACATCTGGAGAAATTATCTCTAAGTTTTCAAGACATATCGTTATGATAAACTAGTTATCTGTGGTGTATACATATAGAAAATTGTAAATGATAAAAAGAAAAATTCAGGGGCAGCTAGGTGGTGCAGTGGATGCAGCACCAGCCCTGGAGTCAGGAAGGACCTGAGTTCAGATCCGGTCTCAGACACTTGATACTTGCTAGCTGTGTGACCCTGGGCAAGTCACTTAACCCCAATTGTCTCACCAAAAAAAGAAAAAAGAAAAATTCATAGTACTAAACTTACCTTTCATATTAGCCAACATTATGTTCTTTAGTACACATGCAATGTTGATTAATTTTCCTTGAATATGGAATTCTAAAAGGTCTCATGGTTGAAAATCACTGAGCACTTACACACACACACAGAGTATTACATTATTTGTTGTTGTGAAGTAAAAAAAAAATAAAATAGATTAATGGATTACATTTTTCTAGGAAATTCTTGTGGCAATTTCACGAAACATGGTAGATCTGATTTTAAAGAATGCATATTTTCTCAGTCATATTGGAATGACTTTGATGCAGTAGTTGAAACATCAAACCCTCAGAAAATCCCTACAATGGATTTTCTGTCTCACTTTTTATGTATTCCTTAAAACACTGCATTACTGGGGGCGGCTAGGTGGCGCAGTGGATAAAGCACTGGCCCTGGATTCAGGAGTTCCTGAGTTCAAATCCGGCCTCAGACACTTGACACTTACTGGCTGTGTGACCCTGGGCAAGTCACTTAACCCCCATTGCCCTGCAAAAACCAAAACAAAACAAAACAAAAAAACACTGCATTACTAAAATTTGTGAGGATCAGGGTTATTTTTTAACAAATATCCTGGGAATTACCTATTCTAATTGCAAGATGATATCTTTAGAATGTTAATTTTCAACTCAAATATGAAATTTTGGTTCTGATCCTTCACTTTCTCCTTCTTTTCTACTTTCCCATTTAACAACCATAAGGTTCCCCTGAATCATATAGCATGTTAGAACTATGATGGACCAGAGAGATCATTTTAGAGACGAGAAAACTGAGGCCCAGAAGATACACGTGGAAGAAACACTTCCAAGGATGATATTTTAGATGATGATTTAAATAGTTAACTATGGACCAGTAATTTGACTTCTAAGGTGGCTTTTGGAACATGTAAGATCTTCTGCAATGTATCAGGGCTATTATTAATTCCTCCCTTCCCCTATAGATCATTATCCATGCTTCTTCTACCCTTTCCAGCTATGAAAAAAATTTAACAGAGAATTTTTAATTACTAAAAGGCAACATATGATAGTGAAAGTACTGAACTTTTATTTAGAAAGACCTGGATTCAAATTTCACCTTAAACACTTGGTAACTGTATGAACATTGACAAGCAACCCAATGCCTTTAAACCTCAGTTCCTCATCCCTAAATTTAGGGTAGTACCATTTGCCTATTGCATAAGGTTATTATAAAGTTTGGCAAACCTAAAAGTGCTTTGTGCCAGACATCATCATAATTTTTACCTCTTCTTTGATCCTTAAAAGACTCTAAGTAAATATTAACTACAACATAATTGTGATGATAAAACAGAAAGGAAGTATGAAGCTAGATATATCATTTTGGGGTGTGGTCAGAGGAGATTGGAGAGAATCAGGACCTATGATTTAATTACTATGAGGAACTCCTCCCCATGGAAAATCCCTAAATTAATACAGATTTGCAACTTCTTAATTTGTATTTTGGGGAATTGCTTAGAAAGGACTAACATTGTGTCAAGGGTTAGGACTTAAAGCTAGGTCTTTCTGACTTTTCAGTTGGTTCTCGATCAATATGCAATTTTAGTATTTTTAATTTTCTAGCATTAATTGTTATTTTTAAGCTCTGGGCCTCAGTAAAAGCATAAAAATTCATATTTCAAATATCATGTGCTGGGTATAACTAGAATTTTTTTAAAAACTGAGTTCCTGATACTGCTTTTAAAAAAATGTTACTCAGGCCAGCTAGTTGACAGAGTGGATAAAGCACCAACCATGGATTCAGGAGGACAACCTGAGTTCAAATCCAGTCTCAGACACTTGACACTTAACTAGCTGTGTGAACCTGGGCAAGTCATTTAACCCCAATTGCCTCAGGGAAAAAAATGTTACTCAATATCATTGAATATTTTTACCCTTTTAAGCTTTAATGACAATTTGCTTCAGAAAAAAAAATAATTAGTATACTCTACAGGATACCCTAAAAGTCTTAGTGCAGTTTAATGCATATTAAATGTTTAATAAGCATTTAAATATAGATTTAATAAGCATCAAAGTATACTGAGTACCGTAGTTTTAGTGTCCCCCAAAAATTTATTGGATTTAAGCAAAGAATAATAATCCTACAAACTAAGTCATACCTGCATTTTAAATGACATAAGAGAAGCGACTTGTCCCAGAGTCACTAAGGTTATGAACAGAGATAGGATTCAAACCCAGGTTTAAATTCCAAATCCCCAAGGGGCAGCTAGCTAGCACAGTGGATAAAGCACTGGCCCTGGATTCAGGAGGACCTGAGTTCAAATCTGGCCTCAGACACTTGACACTTACTAGCTGTGTGACCCTGGACAAGTCACTTAATCCTCATTACCTCCCCCTCCCCCCAAAAAAGAATGATTCCAAATCCCCATGCCACAATGGAGGGCTTAAGTTGTGCCAAACCTGAGGCATCTAAATGGCACCAAAGTTAAGAAGTTCTCAATTCAAATGCCATCAACTTCCTAGCTTGTTGGCCTTGGATAAGTCACTTAACCTCTCAGTGCCTCAGTTTCCTCAACCTTAGGATGGGAATAATAACAGCACCTTCTTACTTGGCTTATTGTGAAAAGTAAACAAAATAATATTTGCAACATGACTGGCACATAGTAAGAACTTAATAAATTATTATTTCCATCCTTCCCTATTTAAATTAGACCTGAATTTGCACACTAAGACAAATGAAATCTAGAAAAAAAGTAAACAAGAAATGTTAAGTATCTATTCTTAGAGTCAATATACCTATGCATTTAAAATATTTGCAGCATTTCAGGGATTTATGATGAGTTACTGGAAACAAAAAAGTGAATGTCATCCCTACCTCCCAGAGGTGGAAGGTTACTACTTTGGAAAGCTTAAAGTTCTTTATAAATTTGAGCAACTGTTACTAATAAAGCAATTAAATAAATCTAATAATTCTATTAATATTTCTTAAATTATTATCTGTTTTATGGAAACAGTAAATTCATTGATAACTTGAGAGGCACCATGATGGCGTAGGTAGACAGCTCATCTCAGGGTCGGGAGTATGAGGTCTCAAGTACTTCCTCTGATATCTAATAACAATGTGACCCTGGTCAAACCATTTAATCTCTTCATGCTGAAGACAACACTAAGGCTATACATTTCAAATTAAGTGCCAACTTGCATCAGTGGAGGGAGTTTCATCACTGGAGACACACTATACATAGGAAAGCCTACATCTAGTAAGGATGATATAACCTACAGGTGAAAAGCCTCCTCAGCCTTTTAAGCTTGTCCCTTAAGTACAGGTACAGGCTAGCACCAAGAATGTACTTGAAACCTTGTCAGCCTTCTAATAACTGCTAGTGTTGGTGTTCACTGGCATCTCTTTTGAGAAACCAAGATCATTTCCATTCCATAATAAAGGCATCAGAGTAGAACTTCTGTAGAAATGTTCCTAGATAATCTTGACTTATAGCTTAAATAATATTTTCACCTTAACTTAACGTCCAAGATTTCAGTTTCTCCTCCTCCTCTGTGAAATGAGATTGGACAAAAATGGCCTTTAAGGTCCTCTCCAAGTCTAGATCTTTGAACCTATCATCTAGAACCTCAGAAAGGCTAAATAACTTGTTCAGCATTGCACTAGTTACCCCTTTTAGCGATGAGTAGAAACATGTAGTCAGATAGCATGTAGGTACTTTAGATGATATACTTTTCCTATTGGCTGTTTCCCGGAATCATATTGGGAGGGGTAGAAAATGGGGGGGGGGCAGAATCTAAGAGTAGAATTACACTAGTAGTTACCATAATATGAGCTTACTGAGAAAAGCAGTAAGAAAATCTATATTTAATATCTTTGAAATAAGGATAGCTTACTTGTAGAATGTTTTAATAATACAAAACATTTTCCTCATATCAACTGCTTAACATCTTTTTAGTTTTTACCATTGATCATAATACACTGAAGATCCTTTTTAATTTGGTTGATTTCATATGAAATACCTTGAGAAAAATTATGCATATAATATTTTAAAATATCAATAGATGATTATTCAATTTTTCTCTTACACTTACATATATGCTTTTTTATCCAGCTTGACAGCAAAAGTGAAACTAAAGACATGTCCATAAGAAAATGTTCTAGTTCAACAGCCAAAAGATGTTCAATAGAGAATGAATTCATTAGCTTCCATTGGTTACAAAATTGTATTTATATCTTTTTAGATATTTATTTTATTCACCCAATGTATATTATTCCTGAAAAAAATACCTATATATCACACTCTTATTAAAACATTAAGTCATTAGAAGAAATTTCCCCTTTAAAAAAATGCCTGGTGTTATACAAAGAAATGGCAAAGCACGATCCCTGTCCTTGAACAGCATTCAATCTAATTGGTAAAAGAATATATATGAGGCAGCTAGGTGGTATAGTGGATAAAACACCAGCCCTGGATTCAGGAAGACCTGAGTTCAAATCCAGTCTCAGATACTTGTGTGACCCTGGGCAAGTCACTTAACCCTCATTGCCCCACCAAAAAATAAATAGATAGATAGATAGATAAAATAAATAGGTAAATGAGAATATATAAGCCCAACAAAAGTTAAACAGTACTTAAACAATAGTTTACTATAATAATGAGTCTTCATCTGATTAGCTTTCAAATTAATACTATAAATGAAAGGCTTCATTTATATTATATATAATAATTTATAAATTAATAATTTTAGAGGAGGGAAAATCATCATGGGTAGATAACTCTGGAAAAGTATCCCAGAGGACATATGAATCAGGTCTTGAAAGAAAAGGAGCATTAGGATTCAAATAAGTCATGAGAAAAAGTAAAGAGCATTATAGGTGATACATGAGCAAATGCACAAGATGTGGTCATGAGACAGTGAGGACAATAGTTTGACCAAAGTAGTCTTAGAAAAAAGGCTGTAAAGGAAAATGTGTCAAGATCATGGAGGCTTTTGGATGATAGCCTAAAGAGATTGGACTTTATCATCTAGGGCGTGAAGAGTCATGGCAGGTTTTTTGAGTAGAGGAGTTACGTGAGAAAAATGGTATTGGGAAGGTCAATAACTATTTAGTAAACATTTATTATGTGCAAAACACCAGAAAGAACAAAATATAGTCCCTGTCCTCAAGGAACTTATATACTAATGAGAGAGAAAATGTGAAAACAATTGGATAGATTTTATAAATGCACAAACATGCAAATGGTTATATATCCCCGACATAATAAAGTCTGGATTTTTTTCCTCATCCAAGTGTTTGGTAAAAGCTGTAAATTGGACATTTGAAACATACTTCCTTTGAGATAGGTAAAATTATAAGCTGGATTTGGGATCTGAAGACCTGAGTTCAACTCCAGACTCTTTTAGTTATTGCCTAGTACGTTGTAAGTACTTAGTAAATGCTTATTCATTGGTTGCTATCTATCAGGTTACTTTGGATCAAGAACTCAAACTACCTGGTTCTCAGCATCTTTATCTATAAAATTAGAGGGTTTCATTAGATGGTGTTCACAATCCCTTCCAGTTCTAAATCTATAACCTAACAACCACTTAAGTCCCTTGAAGCTCTAAATCTATGTTCCTATGGGCTTAAGCTTCTATAATGATATTAAAGCTAGAATGAGGATTAGAACCACGGTCAAAATCAACCACACTGAAGCAAATAGCTAATCTGCATAGAGAATGGTTCAAATTTGGAGGTGGCTGTTACTGTCTTCTCTGAAGTGCAGAGGGGGGAAATATTATTTAGACAATTAGGTAGGTAGGTAGGTAGGTAGGTAGATGGATAGATAGATAAATTAGATATAGATATATATTTCAGATATAAACACTTATATGCAAGCAATATACTGCCAGAGGGTCATTCATTCACCAAGATATGCTTATTAAGGATTTCAAAGCAGAAAAAGGTATAGTATTTCCGGGGGAATGGAAAAGCTGGTGGTATGAATGAATATGCATAATATTTATTATCAAGCATAAGAGAGAGACTACATTTCTGATGGTGTCAGAAAAAGTCAAATAATACTGGCTTTTCAATTGACTCATCAATTTTATATCAGTTATTATTCAACATATGTAATTGCTTATACGTTTTATAGGCTAGCTCTTTCACAAAATTGATTATATTTTCGCAAGTCAAATTAACACATATAATTACTGAAAAAAATAATTTGATCACAGTATCTCTCTTGGTCTCAGTCTCATTCTCATTGGGATTTCCAATATCAGCTCATGAAATGATTACAATTTTATTGGTCATTTATCTTTTATTGTTGTGCTTATTTTTTTTTACCTTGGTCTATAATTCTAATTCAAAAATCTCTTGTCTTTCCCCACTCCCTACTTTTAAATGGAGAGGAATAGAAAATCCTGCAAAGCCGCAGGTGGCATCTTCTATGCTTTCAACAGTTAATACTAGAAAACACTCGATATAGGGTTACATATTCTAAACAACTCCAGTAATTTACCATTATGATCTCCATGAGTTTACCACCATATTTAAGGCTAATTAGGGTGCCTTTTAAAAAAATCACATTCTTTGGTACAAATTAATAACTTATAGAGAAATGGAGACCTCATAAGGATATTCCTTTTGCCAAATTTAGTTACTATTTAATTTTTTTTAATTATTTTTCCATTTGCATTTTAAAGGTGAGCATTTTTTCAACAGCAGCACATTTTCAGCAAACTGCTATTTTTTGAGGGGGCTTGGAACTAGCTTTTTTTTCTAACAACTTATTTAGAGTCATTAAAAAATTAAGAAATACCAGAGTTCAATTAAATATAGGGCTAAATGTCTCATGATTTTTTTAAGTCACAAAACCAGGGTGCTTGGAAAGTAGTTGACCCAATCAATCATAAGTTTAGATTTCAAACCATTCTTTTCAAAGACATTTATTTAACATCTAACTTTGTTCATGGCCTATATTCTTCATTTTCCAAACAACAGGACTTAGAAACACACATAATCAGAGTTCAGAGTAAATAGAAAAGTAGCACACATGAAGACTAAAATAAACTTTCCCCAAAATATCCAATAAGATTGCTTTAATCAACAAAGCCATTAAATCTTTGAGGGGGAACAAACATAAAGATGACGTTCATCTAAACAAAAAGTGAAAAAAGTTCATCAGGCCTCCTAATATAATGTCATGGGACACCATATTTTCATTATTTAAGAATGTACCTATCCAGGGGCAGCTAGGTGGCACAGCGGATAAAGCACCGGCCCTGGAGTCAGGAGTACCTGAGTTCAAATTTGGCCTCGGACACCTAACACTTACTAGCTGTGTGACCCTGGGCAAGTCACTTAACCCCAATTGCCTCACTAAAAAAAAAAAATAATAAAATAAAAAGAATGTACCTATCCACATGCAAGTGTATAAAATCATGTAGAAAAATGAATGAGTGATTTTTCATTTGGAAGTTTTTACAGTCTTTGAGATATCACTAGATGCTTTTAACTAGCACCAAAGTCCCTTCCAAAATACTTAAAAAAATAAAAATTAAAAAAAAAAAAAAAACAGTGGGAGCTAGGTGGCTCAGTGGATAAAGCACCAGCCTGGATTCATGAGGACCTGAGTTCAAATTCATCCTCAGACACTTGACACTTACTGTGTGACCCTGGTCAAGTCACTTAATCCTCATTGCTCCCCCCCCCCAAAAAAAACTATTTCATTATTACAATGTCATATACTGGCAGATTACTTTTCATAGCAGTGTAAGAGAAGTAACAAATTAAATAGCAGGAAAAACATGCCTTTTAACATAAAACTCAATTGCATTCATAATTTTTATATAATATATATGAATAAATAAGCAAAGGATCTGTAATTTTTCAGGTTGGAGAATTCCTGGTGTGGGAATTACTTCCTTGACAAAGATCATAATTGTCTTATGGTTTATTAACTAATTATTAACTAAATCTCTAAGAATTGCTGGGATACATAAAAATTCAATGATTTTTCCAGTGTCACACAGCTAATCAACCTTAAAGGTATTAAATAATGATTTAAATCCCATTCTTCCTGACCCTAAGCCCCACACTCCATCCAATATGCTATACTGTCTTAATTTTCTGATGCGGTAGAGTTACACAAACACACATACATATATATGCATTTCTACACAACATTCATACACAATTATATAAATATGTACATGTATGGCATGTGTGATATGTAATATACATGTTTATATATTTTAAATTATGTGCACATATAAGAAGTAATATGGCATAGTGAATAGAGAGGGAGGACTTGGGTTCAAACACATTAGCTATGTGACCCTGGAAGAGTCATTTAATCTCTCTCTACTCTAGAAAACTCGTTCTGATTATACATTTCCGACAAGGTGACAACCTGCATTGGAGGAGAAAGTTCTTTCTCCTAATGACATCACAGGCCCAGTCCCTCTTCCTACATCTACATATACACTTAGGTATATACATATATCGATCACTATATAAATAGATATGTACACCTCTATAGCTATATACAAACAGAAATGTCCAAATCACAATTCAAAGATACAACAATGCCATAGATCATTTCTCTCCGACAATCATTCTATTACATGTCAATTATTTTTGTTTCTCTTGTGACAGGATGATGAGGTAAGGGAAAGTCGGTTCAGTTTTACAGCCTATGGAATGGGACCATGTCTGCAAGCAAAAGATGGCGTAACCCCCAAGGGGCCAAACAATCCTGTTCAGATAACACCAAAAAACTCCGATGAAATGAGGAAGGTATTTATTGACAGAGCCAAAAAGATTGACACCATTTCCCGAGCCTGCTTCCCATTAGCCTTTTTGATTTTCAACATTTTTTATTGGGTTATCTACAAAATTCTTAGGCATGAGGATATTCATCAGCAGCAAGACTAAGGCCACAGAGGCACCAAGGCTTAGTTGTTCCATTTAGCAGAAAGCAACTCTGTTATATATGTGGTGTATGTGCGTGTATGTGTGTGTGTGTGTATACATGCACATGAGCCTGCACAGGTGTGTGTGTGTGTGTGTGTGTGTGTGTGTGTGTGTGTGTGTGTGTGCATGCAGCTGATGACAGGTGTTTTAAAGAGACATAGGAAAAAGAGGTTCTATTTTGACTTGCTATGCAGAGTCATAATCAGACAGATGAATGAAGATGAGTATATGCTGTGATCAACTTTCTATTTCATACTAATTAAAAGTGACCAATTTTTCATAGTAAATCATATTATATATCAAAGTTTTACTGCCAATGTGTTTTATGGCATAACTTATTACATAGTGGTAGTAACGTACACCACTTTGGGAGTTCCTATGATTTTTTAAAAATTCAGTGTTATTTCCTATTAAAGTTGGTTTAAAACAGCCCACCTGAGTCTAAGTAGTACCTGCTTAGAATACTTTTTTAAGGAAAAAAAACAGAAAAGAGTAAGAAATCAACAGTTTATCCCTAAAAGCTATTTTCTTAAACTGTGTCTCCCTGTCACCTAAATCATTGCTTAATTCAATAGGATATATCAGACAAACTCTGGTTTTGGTGTTGGGACACAGCTAATAGCTCTGAAGGAGATGAACAAATTTTCTAATCCAGAAAATATTCAATTTGAAAAAATAATTTAGTGTTATGAAATTTTTCATAACCAAGTCATATCTCCTGGTAACTATTCATAAATGGCCCAGGAGGCCATTCAGTTAACAAAATACCCTTCTTAGCCTTTATTATTCTCTTTGAATTACAGTCAGTTCAATAGGAACACATTTTTAAAGAATTGTTATGCCTGTGTATTTTTAATTATTCACAAATAATGTTTGATAAATGTAAGGGAGATTTTTTAGGCTTTGGTAGTTATTTAATTTTACTCATGTGATTGTGGTTAATAATTTTTATTGTAACTTAAGATGAAACATTCAGTATTCAGTGAAATAGTCACATTTTAATATAGCATGGGGGGATGAAAAGGTGAAAGAAAGTATTTTAAAAACTAAGGCTGGAAATTGAATTGGTGAAATTGAAATGGAATTATAGATGAATGTTGGAACACATTTTCCTATGCTATTTACATAAGTTTTTAAATGAATCAAGTTTAAAAGGACAATGTAATTTGTTATATAAGTGTGCTGCAGATTGAGTCTCTTTTCCCAAAAGCATGTGATTGTTTTAGTTTTACTTTTACAAATTTAAGGGATGCCTTAAATGTTGAGCACAATTCTTCCAATGCACAAGATACTTTCTTGGAAGTCTTCACAATGTCACCAAGTTAAAATGGAACTCAACATTTTAGTTCCAATTATTTGTTTGCTCCTTAGGGCTGTTTGAACCCAAACCAGAAGTTTTACTACGACAGAATAAGTGCAATTGTCAGTTGATACTGTTTGTGGCAAATCAAAAGTCCCAAATCTAACTACTCAAATTCCATATAGACAGTACAAATGAAATAGAATTTAGGATTCTGGTTTGATTTGATTGCTTCCTCCATTAAATTGTCCTGGATTAACTACTGTTTCTATAAAAGCAACACAAATTATTTCAACTAATTACTGTACACATTCACCCAATGGGACACCAGAGGACAAATTACTTCCATAGACTCATTTCTGTATTGGGAGAGTTAAGACCAAGGTAGAAAATCTAGCGAAAGGCTGTTCTTGAACTCATCATCTGACAGTCTGATGCTCTGATCTTTGTACACTGCCAAACTGAAAGCTAGAACTGCCATCTAAAGCAAAACTTGTTTCTTAATTTAAAGGGTCACAGTAGTTGCTGTGGTTGGGCCCTTTCAGCAATTAACTGCACTATGTTCTAATTATATATTGCTTTTAATAATCCCTTTTTTAAAGCGTGGCCACTTTAACTGCTCAAATTTCTCTTGTGAGATGTTTCAAACACAAGTTGCTTGTTATCTTGACATTATAGACAAACACTGCAGCTAAAACAGCTTGTTACTATAAACTTTCCTTATTTTTGAAAAATGTGTATCCAAAAGCAAAAGAGTGTTTGAGGCAAACATATGCTGCGTTGCTAGCAGCCCAGTTCATGTGAACCAAACCTTGGCAACATATTTTACTGAAAACAAGAGCCTAGAGAACACGTGTGTGTGTGTGTGTGTGTGTGTGTGTGTGTGTGTGTGTGTGTGTTTAAGGTTTAGCTAGAGGGGGCAGTGAAAAGGAT
This sequence comes from Dromiciops gliroides, assembly GCF_019393635.1. Taxonomy (NCBI): domain Eukaryota; kingdom Metazoa; phylum Chordata; class Mammalia; order Microbiotheria; family Microbiotheriidae; genus Dromiciops; species Dromiciops gliroides. The sequence goes on along the minus strand of NC_057866.1, from coordinate 196,041,836 downwards.
GACTAGTCCAAAATGTCCCTGAAAAACAGTTTGTATGCAATTTCTGTCCTTTAACATATCATACATCAGTATTTCCCACTAATTACTAATATGTGTTGTCTTATTCCCAAGCAAACAAATATGTGTTAAGTATATAGAATGTGGATATGCATAGTCATGTTGCATTTCAGCTACTAAAATCTACTCCAGATATCAGCTGTTTCTATATTAGAGGATGAAGCATGAATGACTCTGGTGAAATAATTGCTCTTAAACAAGTTCAAGCAAGAGTGGTTTTGAATCTTGTTCATACTTGTTTCTATATCAGTGTGTACACATTTTCCCTCTGAAAGTAATAAGAAATTACTCCAATATAAACATTGCTGACTATGCTGTCAGATTAGAAAATTGCACCTGGATGTAATATAGATATATAGATATATAGATATATAGAAATTTTTCATTGACTTTCATCGGATCTTTTTTAAATGATCAAATATAATTGCATTTTAACCTAAAAGGGAAGATCTTACTAAATAAGCCTTTCAGAAATCAACCAGTATTTCAGTTCAAAATGAATCTACATAAAAACTATAGCTGTTGTGAGTCAAGATGTTTATATAAATGAACTCTCCAGAAAACATCATGAGGAGGTAAGAAGCTAACCAGACAATTGAACAGCCACATGACTTTAATTCTACAAATACAGCCTGTATTTATGTGTGTATAGTGCATATTTATATATAATATATATGTTTATGTACAAACACACACAGTCCATGCATCTAAAATAGGTAAAACACACACATACATATAAAATCTAAGATATAAGCAAAAATATGAAAATATACTAGCTCATCCTCCCTAGATTATTGAGTATCTTATCAGTCTAGGATATAGCATCAACTCATTCCCCTCACCCTCAAGAAAATACTCAAAACACTCAACCTAAAGGACCTTTATTAGGACCACTAGGTGTTTGTAAATATGTCCCGATATTCTCATTCCACATCTAGGCTTTTTTAGTACAATTATTGGTCCACCCAAGTGTTCCATCCAGATGATCACAATGGTGAGTTCCCAATCCTCCCAATTCTTAATAGGTGCCAAATCCATCATATCCTTTTCAATTCTACCTATTCACTTCATAGATTTCTGACCAAGCTCAAGTATAGAATTCCCAGGATTCCATGTTTGGGTATTTCCATTTTTTAACAACCTGGCTACGCAATTTGGGTGAATGAATCTTCATCATTCTAAAATATATTAAGGTTCATGGAGCCAATTGGTGTAATTAATAAAGAGCTGGCCTCAAAACTAGAAAGACCTGGGTCCAAGTCTGTGCTCTGACACATGCTGGAAGGGTGACTCTGGCTGAATCATCTATTCTCTCAATGCTATAGGTAACTCTAGCTCTAAGTGGCTGAGATGGTGCTGACTTGTATTGGTACAGAGCAATCCCTCACCCAGGATCCTTAAACTCTTGAAATCAGAGGTCCAGTCCTAATCTTCTACAGCTATTGATATTCTAAGAGAAGACTGAAGGAAAGAGGAAAGGCATAACTAAAACTGACAAGCTGATTTAAATGGCAGTTGCTATATTAACCTTTGCCATCTACAAGTAGTTTTTGTTCTAAGGAGAAAAAAGTTATCTTTATTTAGCTGCATTTTTCTTTAAAAATAAAATATATCCCTTTCATTTCTTCTCCCTCTCAATTTCCTCTCCCCTTTTCAGCTTTCCTTTCCCAGAATTGAGGTGTCCTCTTAGTACCACTTTCTTAAAGACTAAGAACTATCCATCTTCAACGTCCGCACAGTTCAATTCCCCCAACCATTTCCCACTTAAAATATACTCTTTGCCTAACATCGACTACTCTCTCCCTAACCTGATCTGTTCAAGAATCTAGCCATTCAGTTTTGTCCACAGAATACCTAACCCCTTGAAATTCACCTGTACCCAACAAAACCCCTAGATTATATAACAGATTCTCATAATCGGGGGCTTACAGACACTGTTTAGATTGCAGAGGATTTATAAACTTGGGTGAAAAAAAATACATCATTGTTTTCACTGACTTTTAATGAAATTTAGCATTTTCTTTCAATTATTTAAAAACATTATTCTTAGATGAGATCCATAGACTACCAAAAGGGTCTTAGTCCAAAAAAAGGTTAAGAATCTCTTATTTAGTAGAATAGACATGAATTGTAAAGTAGTTACATTAGAGAGGTAGAAGGTAGGCAATCCTAAATCAGAGGAAAATCCATTTTGTTGTGTCAATATACATACATATGCATATGTTATTATATATGTCTGTGATATGTTTTATATGTGTTATATATATACACCTATCTATTAACATATATAATGTTAGCCTTGAAAGCAATCATTTTGCAACCAGGGTTTCTAACTTCTAAAATATGTTTCTTATACTTCACAGTACAGATGGTAACATATACTTTCTAAATTGATCATCTGCTTTAGCCAGAGAAGGAGAATGAAATAGGTCCACACCAATAAATGCATAGTACAAAATGTCTGTGGAATAGATTTAAAAGAAGAGTGGTACCTCCCCCCCCTTCAAGGAGCTGACAAGGAAGCCAAAGCTAACTCATATACAACAGGGATTTGTTGGCAAGTAAAAGCACATCTAATTTTACTAAGCACATTTGTTTATATTCCCTAATTTTGAAGAGAGAAATAACCATTTGCTTCTTGCTTTGGGAATATGTGCACTTCACCAGATTAGGTTACTGCCTAAACTGTGGGATTTTGGACTGTAGCAATGCTTTTAGTAAATGGAGCTGAAACGAAATATTACAGTAAATAATCACCACACATCTTCCAAGTTTCTCAAGGTAATTCAGTGCAGGTGAAAAGTTAAAGCAGTCAAAAGTTGATTAAATCCAATGCAATTTTAAAATGGACCCAACATCAAAAAATTTCCCCACTACTATAGTCTACACAAGCCAACACAAAGTACAATAATGGCGAGAGATTCTTTGGACAATGCTATAGACTCGTTGATTCATAAAATATTGGAGCATGAAGGGCCATCACTTTTATCCTATTTTTCTGTGACGTTACTGCTAGACATAAATATCAATGGAGAGCAGAATTAAGGATGCTAATAATAACAGCCATACTTTATGTTTTGAAGCTCCCAACCTAATTCAATTAGCATTCTTCTCAGTGCCAAAAATCACCTTCAGATATTCAATGCATTTCTTTAGAAGCAAAGAACTGAGTGTAATATCACAGTAATGTTGGCTCACTGGAACAGTTTTAACCAAATAAATACATTTACTGCATAGTCCTAATGTTAAGTACAAAAAACAACTTTGCACATGTGAGAAATTTCTGAGATACAATCGCAATTGTCTTTTGAATATAGAAAAGAATGATCAGTTCTACTGAATTGTCCTTTATAGGAAACAACTACCATAACGAAACACTGGCTACAAATGGCAAACAAAATTTCCAAAGAACCCATAAGTAATAATACATTTGAATGTACAAATCAGGCCTTTAACAGATAAATTGACCTTAATACTAAATCCCTTTCTTACCTATTTGAGAGGGAGCCTAATCAATTGTGTGTGTGTGTGTGTGTGTGTGTGTGTGTGTGTGTGTGTCTTGCTGGGGGGGTGGGTTATGTTGGTATTGCAAAGGATAAGGAAAGAAAGCAGATAATTCCATATTATTCTCAAGTATGTTGGACCTTTTTAATCACTGGCCTTGCCAAACTCTTAAGGATTGCATTTAGAAAAGCCATAGATTTTAGGATTTTAAAGTTCGAAGGGTCCTCCTAAGAAATTATCCATATTGTTTCTACCTTGACATACTTAAATTTGAGGCACATACATACAAAATTGAGCTACATTTTGTATGTTAAGCAGAGGCATAGATTCCAGAGGTGCCAAAAACAATTTTGGAAGGAATGATTCCCTAAGGTTGAGGAAATGTCATGGGTAGCAAAACTTCTCCCAGAGACTAGAGGAGGGCATTGTATATTCCAAGACTGGACAAAGGAGATAGAACTCCCTAATGACAAGCCAGGGATTTTCCCTAAAAAACAAAAAAGTGTGAATTTGTTGTCATGGTATTTTAGAGTGATAGATTGTCCTATGTCAATGTGACTCAGGAAATCAAAAGGCTAATTTCAAAATGGAAACAAAGTCATATTTCAAGTATAAGGGTCCTTAGTTCTTCTGAGTAGTAGTATAACAATTTTGGCATGTGTCAGTGGATTTGACAAATTCTTTCTCATGAAAGTATAATGCTTGGTGTCTAAAATGCAGTAATAAAGTTAAAATAAGTAAGCCACTTGTCAAAATCTATTTGCTACAGAATAGCAAAATATTATACTAGATCTCTTTCCAAAAAGTGACCAAATATTTGTCAGATCTCAATGATGAGCAATGTTATTGAAAAGTTTCCTAGTGTTTTAACAAGAAGTCTTTTCATTATTTCTTATAATTCTCAAGTGGTTAAAATAAAAATGGAAATATACATCTTGTTTGATGCACAGCATTTGAACCTAGTCTCAAGGAACACTCATAATGTTCATCAGCTAAGTGGATTTCAAGAATTTATCATTTTTTTTTGCTTTTGCCATTTTTTCTCAATTTCTTTCTTCAATTTCCCTTAAGCATTTCTAGAATTAGAATAAGATAGTTGGAAAGAAACATCTATTACATCTCTTCTAGTGCAACATTTGGTCCTGTGCAGCCCAGAATATAGGAAGCTCCTACTTGCATACTTCTGGTTAAGAGAACTTATCCTTCAGTCATTGTTGAATAGCTCCAATTATTTTATTAAGTGTTTCCTTAAATTGAAACCAAATGTGTGGCCCTTCTACTGACTGTTCTTCCCTCTAGAGCCAAATAGAATATGTCTATTCCATTTTGCACAATGTAAGCCCTTCATGTATTTTCTCCTAACATAAAAATCCATGTGTTCTCTCTTGATCCTGAACCATGAGTTTAATTTCTAGATAAACCATTTATAAATGCACTTTAGTCTTGATGGATAAAGAGATGCTTCAATTTAGTAATAGGGTGAAATACCAAATTAGTATGCTACAAAGACAAATCAAAATTTATGAAAATTGTCCATATGATATATGCAGTAAAATTAAAAAGAAACATGTCTTCCTTAACCTTCAACCATATTTAGCAATAATTTTTGTTACATTTACAAGATTCAGTTGAGGAATATATGGGGAGGGGTGGCAATATTAAATGATCCCATGTGGCTAATTAGATAGGCAAGAAACCATACCAAGCCCAAAAGACTTTTTATCTTTTCTTTTCAGTAAAGATATGATGAAATATAATTGACACATTAAGTTGTTTTTATAGTAACAGCTGGTCTTTCTTTAGGGTTGATTTTAGCAAAGGTGCCTTCAGGCGACCCACATCTTTAATGTTAGAAACATATCAGCTCTAATGGCTTATGATTGCAGATGAGAATGTTAGAAGCTGTGGGTTAAATGCCAGGGAAAAATATATGTATATATAAAGATTTGGATGTATTGTATTTTTGACATGCTTGAATATGATTGCACTCTTTCACTTTCATCTCTGTGAAATATGCAAGTTGCCGTCTTTGAGTTTTTATGTAACTTACAGTAGAGTGGTGATCCTGGGGGGGGGGGGGGGAGGAGGGAATGGGCTCAAGTATTGACATTCTACATTCCATGGATGTATACTAGTGTGTCCTGTCAAAAAACAAACAAAAACAAAAAGAAATGTGCCATAAGCTTTCAATATAAGATTTTAACATCAAACGGTGACTTCTGTGATAGTGAAAACAAATGTTTAAAAGACCACCAAAAACAGTATTACTATGATAGTGTGTAAATTACCTGTCTGTAGTTTTATAAAGTGTCTTCCTGATTCGTGTCCTGATGCTAAGTGGCATATTTCATCAGGAAGATTTCATTTTCTTAAAATTATATTAAAATGTCATGCATGAATTTGATCAAATTGCTATTGGTTGTATTATCTATTTTTCAGCACTACAACTAACCAGCTCTAGTCAGAGTTGTTAACCTTTGTGCAATTTATGCCATTCGTGTAACTGTAGAGACTTTAATCAAATGGAATAAAGAAATCTTTTTTTTCCAGAATATGGATTATTCTCTCTAGTATGTTTCATTGTTCTGGACTGGACCTAACTCAGGCCAGGTCAGTCCTTTAGTAGTTTATGTTTGAACCTGGAACATAATGACACACTTATAAGCTATTCAACAGTTACCAAAAGGAGACTTACTTGGCCATAGCAGAAGGATATTGAACAAGGATTGACATTGAGGATTCAAGGTAATTCAGTGGAATTAAACTCTCTCCACTGTGTTGTCGATTTTGACCCACCCATATCAAGCATCAGAGACTGCGCATGGACTACATCCTGGCTGCTTTCTGGTTACCGGGAATTGATATTAGCAGGTTGAGTCTTTAGTACTACAATCTAACCAAAACTCAAATATGGTCTCAATACTTTATAAGGAAAAATTAGCCTAACTTGCATGAGGGTTTGGGTTAGGACACTGCTTTTCACATAGTACCTGATTTGAGCTTCCTTGCAAGGTAGATGAATATATAAAATGAGGGAGCTGGACATCTCTTCTAGCTCTCCATATACCCACATACCCTTTCTATGTAAAGAGTAATGAAAGAAAAACAAACACTAAAATAAGGCTTACTCAGAAGCAATACAACAGATATGTTTTTTTGTTTTCTTTTGTTTTGCAGGGCAATGAGGGTTAAGTGACTTTCCCAGGGTTGCACAGCTACTAAGTGTCAAGTTTCTAAGGCTGGATTTGAACTCAGGTCCTCCTGAATCTAGGGCCAGTACTTTATCCACTGTGTCACTTAGCTATCCCCAGATATGTATTTTTGAGTAATAGCTTTTTTTGTATGGCAATGAGGGTTAAGTGACTTGCCCAGAGTCACACAGCTAGTAAGTGTCAAGTGTCTGAGGCCAGATTTGAACTCAGGTCCTCCTCACTCCGGGGCCGGCGCTCTATCCACTGCACCACCTAGCTGCCCCCAAAATCACTGCAAACTTAAGCTACATTAAGAAAAACTATAGCATCCAATAGTAGGGTGGTGATAGGCCCATAGTACTCTTCCCTGATGAAACCGCATCTGGAATACTGAGTTCACTCTTTCTTACCACAGTAAAGGTACTTATAAACTGGCATGTCCAAAGGTGCAACCAAAATTATAGTCTCTAACTTGAGGTTCTCAACCTGAGGTCAAAGGATACTTTTCTCCAAGATGTCAGTAAATAGATTTAGAAGGTCTATCAATTTGGATTGTGGGGGTGGGGGATTATGTGTTTATTTCATTATAATTAGTTTCCTTTGTAATCCAATGTATTTTATTTCATTCATTTAATGATATTATTCTTGAAAGGAGTCTATAGGATTCACTAGACCGCCAAAGGGATCCTGAAAGCGGATAAGCACCTACTATGCACCAGACACACCGTGCTAAGCACTTAACAAATAGTATCTCATTTGAGCCTCACAACAACTCTGCAAGGTAGATACTGTAATTATCCCCATTTTCCAGTTGAGGAAATTGAAGCAGACAGTGGCTAAGTGAGTTGTCCAAAGTCACAGAGCTAATCTGAGGTTGAATTTGAACTCAGGTCTTCCCAACTCTAGGGCTAGTACTTTATCCACTATGCCACCTAGCTGCCTCTAAAAAAAAGAAGAAGAAGAAGAAAAGGTGAAGAAATTCTACTCTAGACCATGCCACATGAAGACTGCTTAAAGGAACTGAGATATTTAGTTTGTAGAAAAAAAGAAGTACATGCTAACAAAGTGTTATTCTTTAAATAACTATGTGAAAGAGGAGCTAAATTTAGACCAAAGCTCACTGGTCTGCTGCACAGATTCATTTATGAAAGGCTGTCTGTTTCCTAATCCTATTTTCATCTTGAATACGTGTGTAGGTCACACAGATGGCAAAAAAGAACAACGAGAAAGTTGGCAAACAGGTTGGTAGATCATAGTTTGTTCTCAATCGCCCATTTACCATTTAAAATTTTTTTCAATATATTTCCTTTTTCAGATCTTGAAAATGATTCCCTTTCATTTACAAATACTTCTTTTGGGAATTAACTTGGATATGCAAAGTCCAGCTGGCAGGGAATTTAGATTTAGGGACACAAAGCAAAAAAAAATTTTTTTTAAATCCAGGTGACTTCTTGCAAAAGGACTAAGAAAAGAGTCTACAGCATGTGAATTTAAATAAGATAAACCAGAAACATCAATAACACTTTCTCAACCTCCTTAAAAGAATTCCAGTTCAAATATTGTCAAAATTTGCCAGGATTAAAACTGAAACCTTCTGGAGACAGAATGCTCATCAAGAGCAAACAAGCTATTTACAAGGCACAGGAGCCAGGTCTGGCCAACCCAAGGCATGACAAGAAAGGAAGGCTATCTTGATAAATCTAAACTTGATAGAAGTCCCAAAAGAAATAACACCCACAGTTTTGTGAATGAGTTTAGTTTTAGAGAAGCTACAGATTCATGCTTTTCCCAACCAAAAAAAAAGAAAAAAAATCTGAAATCTGGGGGTGGAGGGAGAACTCTTGAAAGAATGAAAAATGAATTGAAACATATATTCATTGAGGTACTATGAAAAGGTAGACAGTGTTGTTTAATGATTAGACAACTGACCTCAAAATCAAGAAATCCTAAGTTCAAGTCTATTGGCAACGTGACGCTGGCCTGGTCACTTAACTTTCCACTATCCTAAAATGTTCTCTAAGATTAATTTTCCAAGCTGATGTCAAAAGACTTTCATAAAGAGATTGTCTTCACTGGGAGTTCTCCAAATGAAGTCATGAATGTATTTTTAAACTGAAATCAATCAACAAAATTGATTATATAACATGCAAGTTCGAGAAATAGATATTTCTTGATTGGAGAACATGAATGATATATATAGAAATACCTTAAATTTGTACCTTGAATCAGATTTTACCTTGAATTTACCTCAAATAAAAAAATGGAATCCATTCACCAAGACTGACTTGGTTACGTTAGAATTATAATTTTCGTGTTTCATGAAGGTTAATGAAAACACTGTGATAACTGAAAATAAACTAGGAAGGAAAAAATTGAAGGCAGAAGATATCACTATTCTATGTTTGCTCAACAGAAAATACAATTTGTAGGGATTCCAACAATAAATACTGCAAAAAGGTGATAGGAGTTAACATACTTTAAAATTCTGAACACATTTTTCCTAAAAATATTATCTTCCATAGCTTGTAGAACATGAATAATATGATAAGCCTCAGTTCTATTTAAAATGTATTTGGCATTCTGTTCTAATTTGGTAATCATTTAGGAAAGATGTAGCATAAAACAAAATAATGAGCTCACATGCAGGTAGCATGAAAATTATTTTTAAAACCTCTGACTGATCATAAATAATTCTTTTGCCTTGTAGATACAAATAAGTTATGTATCATGAAAGAAAAAATTCACCCCTCTGAGTATATGCTACATTTGAAGATCATCACTTTACCATTCTAGGTATACAGTAGTCCATACATATGGGAAAATCTGTTGTTTTTTTTTAACTGAGCTTTGAATATGGTTGTTAATGATGGGGAAGGTATCAGTCATTTCACATATTGAACTAGAAAATGAGACAAAACTATTTATAGGCCAGAACACTACAACTGTTTCAAGTATTCACAGTTCCAGAGCCTGGTTCTTCTGTGAAACAACTTGCCCCTCACCTTAATCATGGCATTTATTGATTGACTAGAAATGATGCAACTCCTTCAATACATGCTAATTATCACAGTTGTCTCTTTATTAGCTTAGTATTCCCAAGGTGGATATATTGCTTCTTTCAGGAATGATTGCATCATGAACAACTGCTGGATTCCTCACTTCTTGTCTCTCCTGTCTCTACTGTCTTCACACAACTGCCAAAATCTTCCAGTATTATAAGACTGACCACATCACTCCCTTGCCCAAGAAGCTTCAATAGCTCTCTATTGCCTTTGTGATAAAATTTTAACTACTCAGCCCACAATTTAAAAGCTTTCATAATCCAGCTGCAGACTACCATTTCAGGCTTATCATATATTTTCTTTTCTAGATGCACTTTGTGTTCCAAAATATGCAAACTGGTGCATCTACTGTTCCCTGGATACAGGATCCTATCTCTAATCTCTCTTTCTTTGTACAGCTGTCTCCTCATGCCTTCAGTCCACTGCATCAACTCTATCACTTACATAGAGTTATTATCATATGTTATGACTTATTATCAGCTTTTTTAAAGGTTCAATTTCATATTCTACCACCTAAGAAAAGCCTTTAACAAACATACTTGTTCAACTTCCCTCCACAAATTATCAAGTATAATTAAGTGCTGTATTCCTCCTTTCCAAGCAGAATATGGACTCCTTAAGGATCAGGGCTGGGAGGTTTTCATTGTCTTTGTATCCCCACCAACTATAACGGTGACTTACACAGTCAGTTCTTTTTTTTTTTTTTTTTAGTGAAGCAATTGGGGTTAAGTGACTTGCTCAGGGTCACACAGCTAGTAAGTGTTAAGTGTCTGAAGCCGGATTTGAACTCAGGTCCTCCTGACTCCAGGGTTGGTGCTCTATCCACTGCACCACCTAGCTGCCCCTACACAGTCAGTTCTTAATAAACACTTAATGGATTCAACATAGCTGTGCTGCTTCTCTCTAGGTGCAAGCAAATTTATGCTACAGAACATCAGATGGGCTTTCCATGCTAAAATCACTATATTCTTCTGTTATCCTCATTTCCTTTCTCACAATGACTGCCCCATATCTGTTATCACCTTTCACTGACAATGCATACTCTAATTCTCCACATTTAAAACTTAGAAGGTCTTGACTGAGAAGATTAAGGCCATCTGACCTGAACTTCCTCTGGTCCCTTCCTATATTCTTTAAATCTCTTCACCATTATCAATTTCATTCTTCCTTCCCTCTAGGTATGGAAGAGAAGATAGCCCTACTATTTCACTAATCTCTTTTCCCTGCCCTCCTTTATTCTCTACAACCTTATAGGGACTTGTTCCAGGAGTCAACTACTCTCTTTCACACACATTAAATTCCTTCCTTACCTGATACAAGAGTCAGCTAATATTTCTCATGTAATTTAACTTTCTTCCTTACACCACTGGTTCCTTTGCAATTCTTTTTTAAACCTTCCACAGTGTCTCTATATCCCATTGAACTACTGCTCCAGGGGCAGCTAGGTGGCGCAGTGGATAGAGCACCGGCCCTGGAGTCAGGAGGACCTGAGTTCAAATCCAGCCTCAGACACTTGACACTTACTAACTGTGTGACCCTGGGCAAGTCACTTAACCCCAATTGCCTCACCAAAAAAAAAAAAACCTACTGCTCCATCTTTATCCTTCCCTTTACTACTGTTTCTTAAAATTTTGTTCTTATTTAATACCTTGCTTCCTTACAACCCATTCTTTCGTCAACCCCATCATCATCATCAACAACAACTATAATAATCTTGTATTTATTATATGACTCCTAGTGCCAGCCACTTAAGTGTTAGGGATCCAAAACCAAAAGAGCAAAAAATATCATCCCTATCATAATGGAGCTTATATTCTAATGGAGATGATATGCAAACAACCATACGCATAAGAGATATATACAGTGTAAATGGGAAGTAATTTCAGAAGGAAGGAGAAAATGGGAGGAGACCAGGAAAGGTCTCATGCAGAAGACAGCATTTGAACTGAGTCTTGAAGAAAGCCACTAGTGATGAGAGAGAGCATTCCAGGCAAGGAAGACAGCCAGCAAAAAGACAATGTGATGTGCAAGGAAGAACAAAAAGGTCAGTGGTCCTGGATGTAAAGTTGGTGTCGAGTCTAAAAAGACTGGAATAGTAGGAAGATTTCAAGTTATAAATATCTTTTAAAGCCAAATAGATGGTTTTGTAATTCATCCTAAATGAAAAAAGGAATCCAGAGTTACTGAGTAGTGTTGGGGGGGGGGGGACAGGGGTTGGGGTGGATCAATGTTTGTTTGCTGGGGTGACAAACTTACTTTTTAGAAAGATCAGTTTACAACTGAGAGGAGGTTGATCTGGAGTAGGGAGAGACTTGAAGCAGGGAGATCAATCGGAAAGATCTGGACATGATACTCAATATCTTTCCCTCCAAATAAGCCCTTTTTACAAACTTTCCTGTCACCACCACCTTCCCTGACAGCCAGGCTGGTAATCTTGACTGCTTACTCACACACATGTGATAAATCCAGTCTATCACAAAGGTTCGTCATTTCTACCTTCATAATCTCACATATGACACATTATCACTACCATTTCATTGAAACTATCCAAACATCAGAAGCCTTCTAATTTTCTAATCCAATGGGTTTTTCAAGTCTTCATCTTAAGTGGTCATCTATGGCTTTTGATCAACCAGCCTCTTGCTAATCCTTCTCACCAACACTCTCTCTGCTTTTCAATGTATACTTCATAGCACTTAAGATAAAATTTCTTATATGCAGATTTGGTTATGTCCCTTCCCTTTCCAAGAATCTTCCAGAATTCCCTACTATCTATGGGGTCAAATTCAGAAGCTTTTTTGCCTATTAAGCAGTTTCTCTACATCCTAGCCCCCTTTATCTTTCTAGCCTTATATTATCATTACTTTTTGCTCCCTAGCTGTAGGAATTGCCCAGAGTGGGCAATTCTGGTAAGATAATTCCCTCAACCAATACAGATCAATAATTGTTGTTCTATTTACAGTATTATAGAGCTTCTTGAGGTAATAAGAAATGAAGTAACATGTCCCAGGTCACACAAACAGGATGTGTCAAAGGAGGAAACTAAAGCTAGATATTCCTAGATTAGAGTCTAGTTCTATAATCATCATCTCATCCTTTATACTCCAAACAGAATGAACTATTTTCTTCCAAACGTATTAGACCCTCTTGCCTCTCAATCTTTCCTCAGGCTATGATTGTAATTGTCTCCCTTTCTCTCTTATGTTTAATTTCTATGTATCATTTAATGCCCAACTCAAACACCACCTCTTCCAGGAAGTCTTTCCTGATTCACCTTGTTCATGAGGATCTTTTCTCTTTAGCCCTCACATAGGATTTTAATTTGTAACTCTCTAATAGAACTATCACATATTTTAAATTAAATCTATCCCCTATCATACTATAAACTTTGAAACTTATGAATGCTGTCTTATCTAAACTTTATCTTTGCCCTAGAACAGTTCTCTGCGAACTAGAGTTGCTTAATGTTTGTTACATTTTATTATATTGTTTTATTAATTAACAAAGAATGTTGGGTTATTTACTTGTTTGGAAGCCAAAACAAATAACATTTATATAATGTTTGTTAAATAGTCAAAGGTTATTAAATCTTTGTGAACCATTTATAGAACTGCAGCCCAAATAAGTCTTTTCCAGAACCACAAGATGGCTCCCTCTCATTGGCTTGGCAATACACAAAGGTTTTTTTTTGTTAATTGAATTATCCCCATTCTTTCTGTGGGGAAGCAGAGAGGAAACACACAGCTCTACTTATGGAAGGAAACTAGATAATGTAATCACCAGTGTAAGAAGTTTTATACTATAGTTTGGTGGTGATGGTGGTGATGGTGGTGATGGTGGTAATGGTGGTAATGGTGGTAGTGGTGGTAGAGGTGGTAAATCTACTTAGAGGCCTGTGTAGAATAGGGCAAGATCTCACATCTGCATATATTTCACAAAGGTTCATTTGTAATGGTCTATTGGAATGGAATTGTATACCAACTCTCTCCCTGACTTTCACAGTTGGCTGTAAGTCAAAAACTGGGGTAGGTGTGCAAAAGAGGAAATGAGAATTGAGAGTTTGCCATTCATTCTTTCAATCCTTTCAATATATTGATTGCACCTTGGCTTTTTCCAAGCACAAAGTTAGGGTTTTTGGTAGCTGTTTTTAAAAATCAAACTGAGTGGCCAATAACTGGTTATTTAGATACTATTATCGAGTGTCAAATATTTAAGAAGAATAATAAGATCAGATGAGTGTCATCAACATAACTGTCTCAGTTTTAGTTTGATCAAGCCAATAGAGGCATAGACATATTTATTTCTAAGATATAATTCTCAACCTTCAGGCAGAGCTAACCCATTAAAAACTCTCTATGGTTTAAGCAATTACAAATTGCACATTAACATTGAAGAGTGATTCAACTGGAAAATTATTTGTGTTTTTTCCCCAGTTCTTTAGTTTATTACCCTGTTAAATTTGTGGTTCTGAATGCAATCAATGGAGCTTAATCTCAAAGCCTGAAATAGAACTTTGAAATTTCATTAATATTTTTTGATATTTTTCTTCTTTCAATAAATTTAACTGAAAATGTTTTCTGTGTGTTATTCTGAAATGAACAAAAACTTTTTTGTGTGTGTGGGACAATGAGGGTTAAGTGACTTGCCCAGAGTCACACAGCTAGTAAGTGTCAAGTGTTTCAGGCCAGATTTGAACTCAGGTCCTCCTGAATCCAGGGCTGGTGCTTTATCCTCTGTGCCAACTAGCTGCCCCCAAAAAACATTTTTAATTGCTACACTTTGGAATCATAGTGTGATTTATAAATAAAAGCACAGTCCTCTGCCTCTTGTAATGCCAAGGAAATGTTGGAAAGCAAAAGACTTTCAGCAAGTACCAGTCATGGATGACATGCTCGATCAGAAGCAATTTCAGGATGAAATGTAAGAAAGGAAAGGAAGTCATTTAAAACATAAAAAAATGAAGAGAACCAAATGTGCTTAAGACTAAATGTTGATGGGAGCTAGGAATTAATCAATGATATTGGAAGGTTAGGAAAGTTAAATATGTAAATTACTCTGTTATTAATCACCTCAGCTCTCTCCCCCACTGGGTAAACTCTAAGGATATATTTGCCTACTATTCCTTTGTCTTTGTGGAAGTTGTTTTGTTTTCATTTGTTACAGCTTCAAGGATAAAACTGGATTTGTTGGGACCAATAGGTTTCTCTTTTCTAAGTTATTCAACCCTCCAATTCACTTGCAATTCAAGACATCACCTTCCTCATACCATTGGTCTTCTTTGAGAAGAAAGAACAAACAACAACTCAACCCCTAGATTTTGACCAGTAACAAGTTTCTCATACAAGACTACATTCTAAAAACACCAAGCAAAATATGTTTAAAACGTGGAAAGTAGGGGCAGCTAGGTGGCACTGTGGATAGAGCACTGGCCCTGGAGTCAAGAGTACCTGAGTTCAAATCTGTCCTCAGACACTTAATAATTACTAGCTATGTGACCCTGCGCAAGTCACTTAACCCCAATTGCCTCACTTAAAAAAAAAAAAAAACTTGGAAAGTAAGCATATAAAGCAATCTAGTGTTTATATTTGAAAAATCATGGAGCATTTTCATGAAAAATAATATTTATATGGTCCCGTTAAGTCAGAAACAATTACACACAATTCATCGTCTTTTAACAGTTTTTAAGTGCTTATTTCTCCTACTTCTTCTAGGTCCAGAAAAGCACAGCTGTAAACTGTCCAAAAGAAATTAACTGGGCCACTGTCCCTTGAGATTTGAGTAGACCCATGATAGCTAAATTGAGATCTGAGATAAAATTAGATAACTCTCCCCAATGAAAAGCAACTTATGCTTCTGGTGGTACCCAATTTACTAATAAATGTACAGTTTGATTGATAATTAATTCAGACTCAGCCATAACTAAAAATTTTATGTTCTTAAGAAGTACCTTTAGTGCCCCCCCCCTGCAAAAAAAATAGTAGTCCTTGGTCAAACAATATAAAAGATGCCCCAAAATTAAAATAAGAGAAATTTAAGAGTAGAGGGAAGGAGATACCTCAGACCTTGGTATACAGAGCTCCATGGGAAGAGAAACCTAAAACACCAGCCCTCTGGCCCATGCTAAGGAAGCCATGACAGAGACAGAGAACAGCTCACCTGAAAGATGGTCACAAGAGTGGAAAGGAGGAAACTCTTGCTATCTAATAGCTTCCTATTTTAGCCATCTACTAGAATTAAGTGTACAACTCAGTTGTCTGACTGCTGAAGAAGTACTTACCTTCAGCATTTTAGTATATGAGAAAAAAGTCTCACTGACCATTCTGGCCACTTCCAAGGAACCTGATCTGGACTAAATGTTTTGCTTGTAACTGGATCATGTTAGTAAAAAGCCTATGTCAAGAATGTAACTTTGTATCAGATATCTAGCTTTATCTCATCCAAAGGAAAATCACCCTAACCATAATCAGTGTGTTCTCTAGAGATGAAGATGACGTGTCTGATGAATAATCTGTAGGGTATGTATATGATACTTTTTCCTCTAATGGGTAGATTTTCTCCAATATATCTGCTTTCTTACTCCAGTCTTCAAATGATGATGTATATTGGCAACATGCTAGTTGATGTTACATCAATATTCAATAGAAATTATAAGAAAATAAAATAAGCCCCTAGCTGCCATCTTCATTATTTATCCCCTAAAGCTCGAATGATCAGTGCAAGGAGCTTGTCATCAGATGAATAAGGTAAGGGGGGCAGAACATAAGAAACCCTGTTAAAATGTTCACTGGCTAGCTAAGGATTCATCAATTCCAAGACCAGCAGGCTTCCAAATACTGATGCACAGTAGTACAGACCCCTTAATGAGTTAACAACCTCTGTCAGATCCATAGCAAAATGACAGTGGCTTCCTTGCTATTCCATGAACAAGACACTCCATCTCTCAGTTCTAGGCATTTTTATGTGGCTATTCTGCATGTATAGAATGCTTTACCTCCTCATTTTCACCTCCTGGTCAGTGTCAGTCTCTGTCTCGGTGTTGGTGGGTGTCTGTCTCTCTCTCTCTTTTTGCATGGGGCAATGAGGGTTAAGTGACTGGCCCAGGGTTACACAGCTACTAAATGTCAAGTGTCTGAGGACAGATTTGAACTCAGGTCCTCCTGAATCCAGGTCCAGTGCTTTATCCACTGCAGCACCTAGCTGTCCTCTCTTTCAAAATACAATAAAAATTGTACCTTCCACAGGAAGCCTTTCCTGATCTCGCTTAATTCTAGTGCCATCCTTCTGTTAAGCTAGGTGGCACAGTGGGTAGAGTGCCAGGCCAGGAGACTCATCTTCCTGAGTTCAAGTCTAGTCTCAGACACTTGCTAACTGTGTGACCCTGGGTAAGTCATTTGATCCTGTTTGCCTCAGTTTCCTCATCTGTAAAATGAGCTGGAGAAGGAAATGCCAAACCACTTCAGTATCTTTGCCAAGAAAACCCCAAATGGGGTCACAAAGCAGTAAAATATGACTGAAATGACTAAACAACCACCACCAAACCATAATGGTTTCATAGGAATTTGCCAGGACATCAGCAAGTCAATCAGTGGTCAAGCATGGGTCAATTCTGTCAACGAGGGCCTAGCAAAAGGCCAATCCTCACATTTCCCCTCTGAAATTACTTTCAGTGTCCTTTGCATATAAGTTGAATTATACATGTCTCCCCAATAAGAATGTAAATTCCTTGAAGACAGGAACTGTTTTTGCTTCCTCTTTTAACCCCCAGCATTTAACAGAGTACCAGACAGAGAAAGGTCTTAATAAATGCCTATTAATTAAATTATTTCTTCACACCCCTGCAAACTACATAATGCAGTTATTTTCCCCATTTTACATACAAGGAAACTGAGGCTCAAAGAGACTAGTTCTAGGTCACAGAATCATAGAAAATCATCTAATTCAACTCTCATTTTACAAATGAAGAAACTGAGGCTCATAGAGGTTAAGTGGTTTACCCCAAATCCCATAGGAACCAAGTAGCAAGATTCAAACCCTGCTCCTCAGACTCAAAATTCAATGTTTGGTTTTTTTTCCATTATCCTATGCTCCCACCATACACAGTGAGAAATTAACAAAATAAAGATTCAACCACATATTCTGACTCCAGATCTACTATTCTCCTCATAAGGGCACATTAAATGCCTGACTTATAAATTTGGAAATTACTCAACCACATGAGGAAATTTGGCTCTCTGTATGAAAGGAGTGTAGTTTTAGAATGATTATTTCCTGCAAACACAAAAGGGGTTTTTGAAAGGGGCCCAGAAGGGGTATCACTAAGGTGTAATCTGTAAATCAGGCTGATAGAACCAGCAAGTTCTCTCTTTTTTTTTTAATAGTTCCGGTTCTTTAAGTTCTGACTGATGGTGTTTGGATCAATGCACATTAGCTATTCTGGCATCTCCTAACCTTGTTTTGTCATCTGGAGCGGCAGGGAGAGGGATGTGCTCTTTTCCATATCTCTGGCCTCTGTGAAAATATTTCTGATCCATTTAGTAATCTAATGTGGCAATTTCTCACTTAAAAATAATTTTTTTTAATTTTTTTTTTTTTAGTGAGGCAATTGGGGTTAAGTGACTTGCTCAGGGTCACACAGCTAGTAAGTGTTAAATTTCTGAGGTCAGCTTTGAACTCAGGTCCTCCTGACTCCAGGGCCAGTGCTCTATCCACTGTGCCACCTAGCTGCCCCCTAAAAATAAAATTTTTTAAAATTTTGAAAAGGATATTTTGTTCCCAGTAAAAACCTTAGTTCTTTCTGAAGCTACAATGCATATGGATTGAGATGGAAGCTGCCAGTAGCACTTTGTAAGATGGGCCAAATTCTCAGATGAAATTTTGGAACATGGAAAAAGCAAGCCAATGGAAGGTATAATATAGTTAGAAAATGTGTTTCCCTGGTAACTGCTACACACATTAGAGCATAAATCTAAAAACAGCCTGGGGTCGTTCCACACTATCATTAATTTCAAATGTTCCAACATAATAGGTCAAAATGTAAAACCCTTCTGTTCTGCAAACCAATAGGTAGGTACTAATCAGAGACCTGGGCTGAATACTAGGACCCTGTCAGATTTTCATTGTTACTTTGCTAGATTAAGATGTAATCAAATTATAAATACTATTCTGTGTCATCCATCATGTAGCCTACACCTAATCTTGTCTTTAATTATGGTACAGAGTCAAGGGAAGCAGCTTTCTTTGTGGGAATTATTTATCACTATTAGGGGATAAGGGAAAGCCTTAACCAGCTGGTGGTGCAATAAATAGAGACCTGGGCCTGGAGTCAGGAAAACCTGAGTTCAAATCTAGCCTTAGTCTAGCTTTGTTATCCTGGGCAAGTCACTTAGCCTTTTTGCCTCAGTTTCCTCATCTGGAAAATGAAATGGCAAACTACTCCATTATCTCTGCCAAGAGAACTTCAAATGGGGTTATGTAGAGTTGGCCACAACTAAAATGACTCAACAACAACAAAAACAAAGCATTGTTGTAAGGATCAGTAATATTGGGAATAAGTGCTTTAAAAAGTGCTCGGATTGGGCCAGCTAGGTGGCACAGTGGATAGAGCACCGGCCCTGGAGTCAGGAGTACCTAACTTCAAATCCGGCCTCAGACACTTGACACTTACTAGCCGTGTGACCCGGGGCAAGTCACTTAACTCCCATTGCCCTGCAAAAAAAAAAAAAAAGTGCTTGGATTAGATCAGGCACTATATAAATTCTATTCCTTTCCCACTAAAAATAATATGAATAATATGAAAATAATATGAATCCCTTTATGGTGAATAAAAGAAGCACAGATCATTCTCCTCACCAATATACTTAAAGTCATGGAATAGTTACAAGGGATTATACATAGTTACACAAAGATTATCTGTGTTAATATTTTTCCTAACTAGAAATTCACTGCAAAGCACCCACGCACTGCTTTCCCTTGGACACCTCCAATGGCAGGCAAGTCACTATCTCATGAGTCATTTGGGAGAAGGTCTAATTGTTAGGAATGTCTTCCTCATTGCTGAGAAGCAGCAAGAGATGACCTTGAAGCTAAGAAGACCTGGATTCAAATCCTGCTTCTGACATATTCTGGATGTATGACCTTAAGAAGATCATTTAATCTCTCAGTTTGCTTAACAACTGTCTAGGACTATAATTTGCAGAGAAGATGCTACCTTACATTGGTAGAGGGAGTTTTTTCATCCAGGTGTTCTTTACACCAGTGAAATCACAGATCCAGGCCCTATTCCCTGAGCTGAAACCCACATCTCTATAATTTCCACCCACTGAATCTACAGTACTTTTCCCCTACAGGACATACCAAATTAAATCTAATTCTTCTTTCAGCCTTTTGAATGTTCTAAGAAAGCCATGATATCTTTTCTTCTCCATAATAAATGCCTCTGGTTTCTTCAGTAATCAAAAGATGTGGTTTTTAGTCCTTTGTTATTCTAGTCTCCCTTATCCAAAACCTCAGTTTCTTGTCCCTTTGTGTATTTTCTACACTTCAGTCAAACTGGACTTCTAGGTATGTCCCCACCCCTTCCCTCCATCTGACAGTCCAACTCTTCACTCTGTTTACTAGCACTAACCATCCCATAAGAGCTGGGATATAGATCTCTCTCATCATGACCTTTCTGAATCATCTTCTTTTATAGGTCAGCTTTCCTTAAGCTCACCCTGATATCCTTAGTTATCAAAGCTATCACCCTCCTAAAATTGTATTTGTTAAATGTCATGCCCCTTCCCAGTATGAGATCCGTGAAAATAGGACCCTCTCATGGCTAGCACATTGTGCACATTTAAAAAGTATTTGTTGGGGCAGCTAGATGGCCCAATGGATAGAGCACCAGCCCTGGAGTCAGGAGTACCTGAGTTCAAATCTGGCCTCAGACACTTTTAACACTTACTAGCTGTGTGACCCTGGGCAAGTCACTTAACCCCAATTGCCTCACCAAAAAAAAAAAAAGTATTTGTTGAATTAAGTTAATCTGGCCTGATCAACACAAATTATCCTCTCCATTCTACTAGGGAGAAAACCAGTTGAAATCCACTAAAACTCAAGAATCTTTTTTTTTAATTCAGCAAATATTTATTTGAACATTGTTATGTTCAAAGCATTGGTAATACTAAAATAATGTACAGTAATACCATGTTCTCAAGCATCTTATAGTGAAGAAAAACCCACATATGAAATTATAAGTTTGGTTCCCATGTCCTTTTTCTTCACACATAACCTGCTTTCTAGCCTATCACAATTCTATCATTCAAGATATTTTCCATCACATGCTGTTTTGTTCCAGTTGCGATATTGATTAACACAGAATATTTATTCAAGTCAGATAGAAATGTTGACCAAAATAGAGTTGTGATCAGAGAGAGCCCAATTGCGACCTCTCTTAGGTTTGAAATTAACTAATCTGTCAGGCACATTATTCACCCAAGTCCAGATCAACTCCATATCTAGCTCACATCTCTGCATTTTGACCACAAAGATATCATGAAGCACTTTGTCAAATACCTCTACAAATCCAAGGCGTACAATATCTGCAACATCCCCCTGATATATTTGCTCAAAGCAGATAAAGTTGCAGGATCTCCTTAAACCTCAGCAACAGTGAGAGGATAAGAAGAAGCAAGTCATCTTGTTGAAGATCTATGGCAGCACCTGGAGGCTATGTGTGACTCAGACCTCATCTTGCAGAAAAGCATACATAATACATATGCAGCATTCGGAAAGTCACCATGATTCACCATGGTATTACTTAATATGTTAATGTTCCTCTGATATTTTTTTCTCCCTTCAAGCCTTCCCAGAATCATTATCCTATGTTGTTGATATGAGTGGTGACCTAGATAACTAGTAATATTTAGAATGTGTTAATATTTACTAAATACTTATTTTAAGATACCTTTGGTAGGGAACATATATATGATCCCTGTCCTAAAAACATGCATAATGTAAGGATATAAGATAGAAATTCATGATGAATAGAAATATAAGGGGGCAGCTAGGTGGCACAGTGGATAAAGCACCAGCCCTGGATTCAGGAGGACCTGAGTTCAAATTTGGCCTCAGACACTTGACACTTACTAGCTGTGTGACCATGAGCAAGTCACATAACCCTCATTATCCAGCCCCCCCCCAAAAAAAAAGAAAAGAAAAAGAAATATAATATAAGCAGAAGAAAATGGCATGTAGTAGAAAGACTTGGACTTCATTTCAAAAGGGGTATGGATTAGAATCCACCTCTCTCATCAATTAACTGTTACCCTAGATAAGTTACTTAACTCTCTGATCTTTGTCTCTGAAAAAATAGGGGATAATAACAAACCGTAGTACTTACTTCATTCAATCCAGAGATGTGTGTTGGGGCAGCTAGGTGGTGCAGGGGCCAAAACACTGGCCCTGGATTCAAGAGGACCTGAGTTCAAATTTGGTCTCAGACACTTGACACTTACTAGCTGTGTGACCCTGGGCAAGTCACTTAACCCTCATTGCCCCACCCAAAAAATGTTAAAGCCAAAAGAGATGTGTGTTTATTCACTTTATAAGCATTATAGCATGTGTGTGTGTGTGTGTGTGTGTGAGAGAGAGAGAGAGAGAGAGATCGAGAGAGAGAGAAAGAAACAGGGACAAAGAGATACAGAGAGACAGAGAGAGGAAAAGACAATCTATCTACTGGGCATAATTAAACCATTTTACATAAAAGATTTCCTCAATGCACAGAAACCTAATTAAGAAATGTGTCTTATATGCAGAAAGGCCTAGCCCACATAAGAACAAGAGTAGTATTTTATCCTGGAGGTTTAGGTTACTCATCTATGAATTAAGGGCCAAAAAGTAATCTTGATATCATGTGGTTCCTCTTGGGGAGGATAGGTCTGCTGAGTGTGATCCAGGCTAGTTTAACAGAATTACTAGTAGAAAAAGGAAGATCAGGAGAAGAAAGAAAAGTGATAGCTAGCTAGCTAGCATTTATAGCATGCTTTAAGGTTTGCAAAGTGTTTTTACAAATATCACCTCCTTTGAGGTGCTATTATTATCCCCATTTTACAGAGCAGGAAACTGAGACAGATTGTGACTTG
Source organism: Dromiciops gliroides (assembly GCF_019393635.1). NCBI lineage: Eukaryota > Metazoa > Chordata > Mammalia > Microbiotheria > Microbiotheriidae > Dromiciops > Dromiciops gliroides. The sequence goes on along the minus strand of NC_057866.1, from coordinate 196,018,901 downwards.
CCTAAGGTCATACAGCTAGTATATATCTGAGGCCGCATTTGAACTCAGGTCTTCCTGACTAGGTTCAGCTCTCCATCCATTGCATCGCTTACCCACCTCCGGGCAAGGTAGGGATTTGGTAATATAGTTTCAATATTGGGGTGAGGGAAGAAAGAACTCAGGGTGGGAATATGATAGTGAAGAATCGAGCCTTTCCATCCTTCACCACCTCCCATTTTCTATAGATGGCCCATTGTTCCAGCTACTTTTCTGAAAAATCTACCACCAAAATAGAGCCCATATATCTTTCCTTATCTCCTTAGTAACCTTGGTCATCTCCTTAATCTTCTCAGTCATTTAGTCCTTCAACTCCTATGCTACCTCAGTAAAACACTGAGGGTAAAGAAAGGGAGTGTCTTCACTGCCTTTGCGTTCTCTTCTCACCATTCACCACAGAAACCACAGAGACAAGGTTCAAAAGTGCTTGGAACTTTCAAAATTTTATCACAAAGAATTAGAAATGAAGGTCACAAAATGTTATCTTTTTTTCCCAGCACCCCTCCTTACTATATTATTCTAGAACATCTCAACATTTTCTTACCAGGTATTTCCTGATTTATAACCTAGGAACAGCCATCACAACTCACAGAACAGAATTTCCCCAGAGAAAATTACCCCAGCTTCAAGGTATTCTGTAGGTCTGTATCCACCTAAAACCATAACTCACAAGTCTCCTTTGATATGTTTTACTTTAATAGTAAAATAGTTGGGGCAGCTAGGTGGCACAGTGGATAGAGCGCCGGCCCTGGAGTCAGGAGTACCTGAGTTCAAATCTGGCCTCAAACACTTAACACTTACTAGCTGTGTGACCCTGGGCAAGTCACTTAACCCCAATTGCCTCACTAAAAAAGAAAAATAGTCAAATAGTTGACACAATTCAAAGCAAAGGGATTTAATGTCATGGCATAGTCAAACAAATAGAAGCAAACATTTCCCTAGAAAACCAAGAACACATTCCCTAATACAGTGAATATAGCTTATCAGCTGGAGGGATGAGCATAAATAGGGAATTTGCCTTGAATAGCAAACATGTAGGAAATATACATAGCTAGGGAACATGAGTTGAGAAGTAATCATATGTCTCCTGACTAGTTTTTTTTTTGGTGAGGCAATTAGGGTTAAGTGACTTGTCCAGGGTCACACACCTAGTAAGTGTTAAGTGTCTGAGGCCAGATTTGAACTCAGGTCCCCCTGACTCTAGGGCCTATGCTCTATCCACTGTGCCACCTAGCTGCCCCATCTCCTGACTCTTAGTAGCATCACCCTGCTGCTCCCCACCTAGCCTGGTACCCCAAAGTCTTTTCCAAATACACTCTGAGCATACAGTCGAACACACAGTCGCTGATGGATGTTGCCAATCTTAGTCTCACTTGGAACAAGACTACGGAGTTTGGAGCTTCAGCTGAAATTCTTGACTATAATTTTACCTCTTCTTTACGAGGAAAATGGACTCTGCTATGATCTTTTAGTTCAGTTCAGAGCTGTTACTTTTAATAATTTTTTTTAAAAAAGAATCTGTTCTTGTTTCAGCTAAAAGACCAGGAACAGACCTTTTTGGAGTGCAGTTGGTGGGGGGAAGAAGGTGTGGAAGAAGGAGGAACCTCCTCTCTTTATTTCTATTATAAACTCGCTTATCCATTCACTTACAGCATTTTGACTAGAAGGCCTTTCTCCAGCATGATATTCTTTGCCAAGAGCTCCAAGCTTATTAGGACACAGGGCAGGATTCTCCCAGCTTGCTAATGCCCTTCGACCAAGTCTTAAAATTTTAAACCAAACACTTCTCTTCTCCCATGTAAATAAATGGGTAGGGCAAGGCACAGAGCCAAAACTAAGCCTGGGGGTAAGGTCGTTGTCTCTCCTAAATGCCAAGATACAGTTCTGGCCTTTCCTATGTCTTCACAGCCAACTAAATTTACACCTCCCATTTAGAAATAATTTCTGCCATTCTTCTCTAAACAATAAATGTGAGTGACTACTCTGTGGCCATGTTCCCCCATGGGGATTCTAAAACAAACAAACATCAATAACAACAACAACAATAAAAAAAAAAGACTTATGGAAAACACGACATGACATTAAGTAGAAGGATGATGTTGGGAAAGTTGAATGAAGAAGGAATCACTATGGACAATACCTTCGGATTCAGAATAAACACAGTCACATCCCCAACTTGTAATTTACATTGCATATATAAATGTGGACTCCCAAAACATCCCATTCACAAACAGTACTTAGGCTATGTGATTCTGTCAGTCAAGCAGACAATATCACATACTAGAAAGAACACTAGATTAGGCCAAGTTCTTATCCCAGTTCTGCCACCAATGATCCATTTAATCTCTTTCCTTCTCAGTTTCCTAATCAATAAAATACAGGATTAAGGGTAAAATGAATCTGGATTCAAATTCTGATTTTGATATTCATTCCGTATGTGTAAAATACAATATACACTGTATCACAATAAAAACCACTTATTTTTTTAAATGTTCATGGACGTTAGTTTAAGAACTCCTGAACAAGAGGGTCCCTGAGGACCCTTCCCGTTCTAAATCTATAACCCTATTATAATAGATAGAGGCTTCTTTGCCTCAAGGGATTACTTGGAAAATAACCTGTAAACTTGAAGCAGTATACAAATGTGGTTCTTATTACTAACCTCACATAATGTTTTAAACATTCAGTCCAACCCAGAATCAAATAAATGAAATTTGTTGAATTATTCCCATTTGAAGGCATTTACTTTTTTAAAAAATATTAAATCTATAAGTCATTCCCCAAGTGCTAAATGGTCAAAGGATTTGAACAGGCAATTTTCAGACAAAGAAATCAATGTTATCAATAATCATATGAAAAAATCTCTAGATCATTACTGATCAGAAAAATGCAAATTTATATAACTCTGAGATATCACCTTATACCTATTAGAATGGCAAATATAACAAGAATGGAAAATATTGGTTGTTGGAGGAATTATGGGAAAACTGGCATGCTAATCCACTGTTGGTATTGTGAAAAGATTCAACCATTCTAGAAAGCAATTTGGAACCCTGCCCAAAGGGCTGTAGAATTGTGCATATTCTTTGATCCAGCAATACCACTACTTGGTTTATATCCCAAAGATATCCCCCAAAAGAGAAAAAAAAACCTATTTGTATAAAAATATTTATAGCAGCTCTTTTTGTGGTGGCTAAAAATTGGAAATCAAAGGAATGCCCATCAATTGGGGAATGGCTAAATAAATTGTGATATATGATGGTAATGGAATATTACTGTGCAGTAAGAAATGATAAACAGGATGACTTCAAAAAAGCCTGAAAAGACATGTATGAAATGATGTATTAGGAAGTGAGCAGAACCAAGAGAACACTGTACAGAGACAGGAATATTGTTCAATGAACTGTGAAAGACTTGACTTTTCTCAAAAATACAATGATTCAATACAATCCCAAAAGAATATTGATGAAACATACTATCCACCTCCAAAGAAAGAACTGATATTGATGGAACAGACTGAAGCATGCTGTTTTTCACATTCTTTCATTAAGTGATAAATATAGTGATGTTTGCATGATCATATATGTATAACCCATATCAGATTGTTTGCCACCTCAGGAAGGGGGAAGGGAAGGGAGGGAAGGATGGATAGAAACTGGAACAGAAAAATATAAAAAAGTTTAACCTGGAAAAAAAAAGTGGGGAAAAGCTGTGCTGGGATGGGTACAGGATGTATATATGTATCTATATACACACACATAAATATATATGTTGTGCATATATGAGTTATTTAGGTCTTATGTATATAGTAATTATATTTAAACAAATTTGTCACACATATTTATATAAATTGATACATATACATTATTTATAAAAATTATTTACCTTTATAGAAAAAAAGAAAACTGCCTGTTTATAAAAGAAAAAGGAAGAGGAAGGATTGAAAATACTAAGTTATATGTACTAGAATATATCTAGCTATATCTAAATGTAATAACATAGAAAATATACCTTATATATGTCATGTGCATATGTGTATATTATATCTGTGTTTGATATATGTATAAAATTTAATTATATATCACAAATTTTAAAAATTCAGGATGACTGGCAAAAAAAATAAATAAAAATTATAAATTCAATGTAAATAGTATAGTGTTTAATGATTAATTGCGTATTTTCTTCAAAATGGCCCTAGAAAACACTTATTAGTAAAAGTATTTTTATTCGAGAAAACAAGCTACAATGGAAAGATGATCACGGTCTTTTGAACCAGTGATCTTGGATTATAATCACCAGTTCTGGTGCTCACTAACAAGATGGCTCAATCCAGTTACACAAGTATTCATTAAGTTTCCACTATGTGCAAGGTACCATACTAGGTGCTGGGAATTGAAAGACAAAAGAGAAAGGTAATGCCTACATTAAAAAGGCTTAGATGACAGAAAATGTTATTAAAAAAAACTATAAAAAAGTATTTTATTCCTTAAAACAAAATACAGCCATATCAAAAAGCAAATTCAAAGGACTATTGCAAAAACAAACAAACAAAAAAACCTTGAAGCAACTCAAAGTCCAACAATAGGAAAGATGAACAAGTATGAGGAATACAAAGAAATATGGTAGGACTTTTATGAAATCAAGCAAAGTATAAAAATCAGAACTAAAAGAATAAGTAACTATAGAAAATTGAATTAAAATAAATGGACAAGGGGCGGCTAGGTGGCGCAGTGGATAGAGCACCGGCCCTGGAGTCAGGGGTACCTGAGTTCAAATCCGGCCTCAGACACTTAACACTTACTAGCTGTGTGACCCTGAGCAAGTCACTTAACCACAATTGCCTCACTAAAAGAAACAAAAATAAAAAAAATAAAAAAATAAATGGACAAAGAACCTTGATGCAGACATAGAGGAAAGTATTTTTTAAAAGTTATGATTCCTTTTTGCATTGAAACACATGTAAATGGCATGAGTTTTTATATTGATGTTTAAGGTTAGGCTACTAATAAAAAATATTTAATTGTTAAAGATATAGCCTTAAAGGCTTTCTTGCAATAAAGTGCTCTCCATATAGAGAAGCATCCATTTCTTTCCTCATCAGCAAAATGAGAATAATTCTTCTAATATCAACCTCACAAAGTTGCTGTATAGTACTTGACAAACTAAAAGCATATCATCAAGACTGATGAGGGTAATGTCCTACTTTAACAATGTCTTCCAAGTACCACGTTGACATTTTATATGATGAATTTTTTGTACCACAAAATTTCACAAATACCTACTAAATTGCAGCAGGATTTTGAAGTACTTAGATCCCCAAGGTTGTGTTATCATTTACCCTAATGGGCATACACTAACAGGGATATTATATTTTGTGATTTCCTGGGGTGACTGAAATGTTCTAGGCCCCTTTCACATAATATTGTGCAAATTCACACAATCCTCCAAAATCAGATATTTAACTTTGTTGGTTATTGACTTGCAAGCAATAGAAAAAAAATATTAAAACAGATTAATATTAAAAAGAGACTCCCCAAGTTTTCTTATGTTATGCTTTTGATATTTATTGTTCTTTAATTAAATGATTTCATTAGCCATATGAGTGCCCCTAAAGTTTTTTCTGCCTTAGAATTGTAATGGGTACTGATAACTACAAATTTACTGAGAACTGACTGATTCCCCACCCGCTCCCCCTTCCCAGGCAAATGAATTGCCTGGGTCTAACCAATCTTTGTCAATTCCAGACTCTTGATGGAATTATGGACCTCCCCCTCAAGCAAACTATCCCCTCCCAATGGTTACCCACCTTACTCCTTGGGCTTTATGTTATTATGTAAAAGGTCCACCTACATTAAGTAGTTTAGAGTTAAGTAGCATCTATACTTAACTCAGGAGCAGTTCTATGGTTTCTTTTGTTAAAGGTTCATTTACAATAAGTTCCCTTTTGTTCTGTTACCACATAAAATCCCTGTCCTTGGTTCCCATCTTTGAGTATTCCTAGTTTCTTGCTTTGGGATACCAGGAGCTATAGTTCCTCTGCTCCAATTAAAGACCTTATTTTCTCCTATATTGGTTGTTTCCTTGATTTACATGTTAATAGTACATAAGAAGATATGGTTTTTCTTTACTAAGAATGAATTACAAAACTATAACTGACTGAACTGGGATGATCAATGTGACATTGCTAAATACACTGAAAGAAGGAGGGATGATTTAAAGGTGTTTTTGTTGTTGTTTGAGACACACCAGGATTTTTTTTTCTGACCAGCCACCTTGTAGAATGCACTTCTAGCCGCTATAGTTAAATGGGGAGAGAAAGATTGAAGGTGGGGGTGGTGGTTGATGTTCTAGACATACAGTAATATCATTTTTTTTCATGCAACTAAAGATTAAGTCCAGATGACTGGCAAGTACCCCATATTGACAGTAGGGGCTGCTGGTCAAAGTAGTTTTCCCAACAGGAAGGAGGGGCTGAAGATCTCTGAGGGAGGGGTGGGAGTACCAGAAGACAGGATAAAGCCTCCCCTCCTGTTCCCAATCTGAGAGCACTCCTAATTTGCCTCCTCTTCCATTTTCTCACTCCTCCATCTCCCAAGGACATTTTGACTTCTCCAGTGATTTTTGCATCTTTGGAGTCAGACATAAAGTACATGGCATCCTCCCACATTCAATAATTAATATTGAATGCTCCCAAGGGCAGCTAGGTAGCCCAGTGGATAGAGCACCTGCCCTGGAGTCATGAGGACCTGATTTCAAATCTGGCCTCAGACATTTAACACTTACTAGCTGTGTGACCCTAGGCAAGTCACTTAACCCTAATTGCCTCACACACACACACACACACACACACACACACACACACACACACACACACACAAATATATATATATAGAGAGAGAATGCTCCCAATGGACCAGGCACTGGAGACAACATTACCCCTCCACACAAGAGGCTGCAATTCCTAAGATGGTATCACATGTACTTCATCTAATACATGTCACAGAGAGATAGGAATAAATAAGTACTTACCTTAATACTTGAAGGATCCATGAATTTATGAATTTTAGGCACTCTCTTCACCCAGACAGATCACAGCCTCTCTGTGCTTTGGGGAATAGTCTTTTTGAGTTCCTTTGGATGAAAAAATAAATAAATAAAATAAAAGTAAAAATAAAAATCATCTCTTTCCAATCTTCTGAGTATATGTCTATAAATATTTTGCTAACTGGGTCCTTTGATAATATACATTTGGGCCAAGGAAGAAAGAACACTAACTCTGGAGACAAAGGTAGGCTTAATCCCACTTCTTATATTGATTATTTCTTCAACCCTGGGCAAGTCACTTAATGTCTCTTAGCCTCAGTTTCCTCATCTGTAAAATGAGATTGTAGGATTAGCTGAATTCTGAGGTTTCTTCCACTATAATCCCATGATCCTATTGACTACTGTCAGGTCCATAATCAGAGCATTTCCATCTTGGTAGAACCTAGTAGAATTTGTTCTTACTAGCACAGCCTAAAAACATATTTATATATAGCACCTAAAGGTTTATAAGGAGATTTTCTTAAAATAATGCTGTTAGGTGAATATGGTACATGTTTTTATTCCCATTTTACATATAAGAAAAACAGAGAATTTGGCATATTAACTTATTTACCCATGATCATACAACTAGTAAGGGTCAAAGGTAAAGTTTATAGCCATGTCCTAGCCCCATTTATCACTTTATTCAACTGACTACCACATGTGGCTTCTCTGAACACAGGTTAACCTCATGCTGGAACAGAATTTTAGTGAAGTCTATGAACTTGTTTATGCGCAAGCAAGCAAGCAAGCAAGCTCGCACACACGAAACCACAAAACCTCAATTAACTGGATACTTGAGTGCATTGAATATTCTAATGATTTTAACTGAGAGTTAACCTGAGGACATTTTTGGTTTCAGTTCATGTTGCTGAAAATCTTTCTAAAATATCACTTTCTCACTTTAGTGAGAACAATATGCTACATTGAAAGTAATTGGGGGGAATCCAGGTGTTGCAGTGGATAAAGCACCAGCCCTGGATTCAGGAGGACCTGAATTCAAATCCAGCCTCAGACACTTGACACTTACTAGCTGTGTGACCCTGGGCAAGTCACTTAACCATAATTGCTGTGCAAAAAAAAAAAAAAAAAAAAAAAAGGAATTGGATTTGTCTTTGAAAATGAGTATAAACCCCCAAGGAGATCAAAGACAGAAAAAAAAAGAGGTCTCAAAAAGATCCAACAAAGAATTTTTTGATAGCAAATAATTAGCTGGAAATGAAGTGGACTCCTATCAAGTGGGTAATGACTAACCAAACTTTGTCATACCAATATATTACAATATAATTTTCCAGCAAGAAATACATATGAGAAGTTCAGAGGAACATGAACAGACCTGTATAAAAAGATGCAGTCAAGCAAAGAGAAGAATAGAGATAATGATCAATTACATGTTTTAAAATTCCAACAAACAACTGAACTTTGATTAAATATGGTGATCAATCTGGGGCCCAGAAAACAGTTAAAACACAACTCTCTCCTCCAAGTAGAGATGAAGGAATATGAGTGCAAAAAAAAAATGCATATTCATTTAGACACAATGGTAGTTTTAGTTCTGAACTGTTTTCATGTGTCCTAAGGTAAAGTTATATGAGGTAGATAAATATACTGTTATGTGATTTGTGTTCTAAAAAGAAAATCAATAAAACACTTAAAAATAAATTTTGGCTCTTGCAGTGCTTTGGGGGCATTGTTCTGAATAAAACTCAGTATAAATATTAAAGATATAAATGAAACAGGTAGCAAAAAATGGGTTTAATGTGAACTGACTCCACAGTTATTCAAGGCTGACGTTTTTAATAAAACCTTTGCATGAATGTAATTTTGTTATAATTCTCTTCTTTTTTTAAAAATCAAGCAAATCCAAGTAATTGAGGATCCCAGTCATTTAAGTTCTGGTTGGCTAATTTCAAGTGTTTTTCTTCTTTTCCATCATTTTATGTGGTTCTTTTTCTTTTCTTTTTCTTTGCTGGCTTTTTTTTTCTGTTTTACTACACACATACACCCTGAAGGAGTGGGAGTCTTGGCTGGCATGAGCCCTTGCTAATTCTCTAGTCTTCTGGGATTGAAATAATTTTCAAGTAGCTGTTGAAAAACAAGACCATGAATGAGTTTGTCTAAAAGATGAGATCTAGGAATATATGGGATAATAGGGAAGAAAAAATACTTGGGATGAAGACAATGTGCCAAACTAAAATAAAATTTCTTTTACAAGAATTAGGGATTGAGTAAAACAGCAGAAGGCAAAATGAATGATTATATTTATATGGTGCTTGAAGGTTTGTGGTGTGTTTTATACACATTACCTCATGTCATATACAACAGCCCTGGAAGGAAAGTGCTATAATTATTACTATCCCAATTTTACAGATGAGGAAACTGAGCCTAAAAGAGGCTAGATGACTTGCCCAAGGTCATGCAGTTATTGTGTCAGAGGGAATCGAACCCAGAATCTGATGTATGCTAGAGCAGCCCCTAACCTCACCAGAGCCAACTGCTAAATTTTCAATATGGGGGCAGCTAGGTGGCATAGTGGATAAAGCACCAGCCCTAGAGTCAGGAGGACCTGAGTTCAATCCAGCCTCAGACACTTGACACTTACTAGCTGTACGACCCTGGGCAAGTCACTTAACCCTCATTGCCCCACAAAAAAATTTTAAAATCAATATGAGTATTTATACCTTAGAATAGCAAAATGGTAGATATCAAGGCTTGTTTTGTTGTTTTGCTGATTTATTGCAGATTAAACTTAAAAGTGTGTCATGGATACTTTTTTCCCCCTAGAGAACTATGGAAGCAGTTGTCAGCACACTCTTAAAACATCCTAATCCCAATAGTTTTAGCTTCACTAACACTGTTGTTCTTAGTATTTAAATTCTTTTTTAAATAATATTTTATTTCTTCCAATTTCATGCAAATTCCAATTCCATGTCAAGACAAGTTTTAACATACATTTTAAAAAATTTTTCAGTTCCAAATTTAATCTCCCTTCCTCACCTCCCCCATCCCTAAGACAATGAGCAATTTAATATAGATTATATATGTGCAATCATATAAAACATATTTCCCTTGGTATTTAAATTCAATAGAAAGAACCACAACTGATTCCAGTACAACATGAGAAGTAATCCTCATACATTTATTCCAGAAATAATGTATGAGCCTCTATCAGGTTACTGTCCTTCCATCCTATTCCCTGGGTCACTCTGAATCATAGCCTTCTAACAATCTGTTCCCAAAAAAATAAATAAATAAAAGCAACCATGTGCATGTGGTTTCTGAGTCTTAAGCTTTCACTATATTGTACATCAGAGAATGTGATCTTACAGTCTTTTCAGCACATTTTCCTCCATTGGTAGACCTGATGGCAGGGAGAGACCAAAGACCAAGTCTACTTCTAATCCATATGCAGGTTCCCCAAATCTGTTTGCCCAGGAACACATTTAAGTGTTTTTGCTCTCACTCTCTTTAAGTCGACTCTCTCCCTTTAGTCTCACTACCATACCCTCCAATCCCCTTTTCAAGTATCTCTCATCACCTTCTACTTTTTCCAACACCTAATGATGAACACTGGTCCTGAGGTAATTTCATGCCATGACTACAGAACCCACAGAACCCACAGAATTCACAGAATCAGATGCTCCGTGAGAGACCATACAATCTATCTAGCCAAACCCTATCTAAATAAGAACTACATCTAGAACATAGTTGTGACTACTGCTCATCTGACCTTTATTTTAAGTGCTTTAGTGACAGGGAACTTAGCACCATCCCATTCCACTTCTAGACAGCTGGTCTAATTATTAGGAAGCCCTTTCTACTAGTTAGAATCTTCCTCAAAGCAGCTTCCACCCATTGTTCCTACTTCTGCTCTCCAAAGCCAAGCACAACAAATCAAATCCTTCTTCCATGGGGATGACCTTCAATTGCTTGAAGATGGCTATCATACGCCCTCCAAGGTTTTGTTTTTTTTTTTTTTCCTTCTACAGTCTAAACACTCCCAACTTTTTTCAGTCAGTCCTACAATGGTATAATCCAAAGGCCCTTCAGCCACCTGCTTGCCTCCATTGCAATCCCTTGTGTCTCCTTAAAGCCTCCTGCACACAGCTGTTTCTCCTTTCCCCCTTTTGGTGTCACAACATTCCAAACCCCTAACAAAATGCCAGATCTAGTTTTTCCACATGAATATCATATTTTAGGAAAAAATTCTATCCAGCTATTATATCTTGCCAAACTGCCTATCCAAGGGACTTTCCCAAGTGGGAATCGATAGATCTTTTTTAATAAAGATGGCCATACCATCCAAAAAAAAATCTCTAAGAAACCATTAATGGTAACAGCATTGAGGAGAGAGGCAGAGGCTTAACCCTTCCATCCTGGGCATGTTTGTCATATAAACTGTAAATAAACCCCCAGAGAGAATGAAGAGGAAAGACTAAATGTTCACTTTGGCCAGATGAGAAGTACACTTAATTGCATACACAAAATAAGCACTCAAAATTAATCAAAGCCTTGAAACAATTTGGTTACTTACTTTAATTGGGCATGAAACACACACAAAAAGAAAACCTTTTGTTTTCTGCCAGCAATAAGCAGACTGCAAATTTAAAGCTGTTATCTGCTTCTTCCCTATACCTCTCTGGAATAGTAGAGTGAAAATAGACCAGCTCTCTGAACTGAACCATTTCCACAGTAATGGCATCTACCCATCACCAAGTGTCTGCATAGGCAGGAGAATTTTCTTCTTTTCATCCTGATGCTGTGTGATCATAAATGAAGTGAAGCATGTGGGCATGCTTCAGCAGCATTGAAATAGCTCCTAGAGGTGGATAGTGAAAGTAATTTCCATCTTGTTGGAAAATTGAGCCTTAGGAACATTTTGTACAATCAAAAAAAAACTTATGCAATGAACATCCATGGAGTTCCCTTTAACTAGCCCCATGAAATCCACTTGGTTTCAATGCTTCCCATGAAATGAGGAAGTGATCCAGGACACTATGTTCCTTTTTTTTTGTTTTTAGGAACTGAAATATATGACACACTAAATGTCCTTTTCAGAACTGGTGTACAAATCTGGCAAATATCCTTACATCATTGATCAAATATGTGTTCCAAGTGACTTCATGTAAGTAGAAGAAAGATAAGCAAAGTTCAGGTGGCTCAGGGGATAAGAGCACTGAATCTGGAATTCAGAATAGCTAAAGTACTATTGTGAACAGGTAACAAAAACACCTAGCTGAGGAGAAATACCAGTGTTGGGAGGAAAAAAAATGGAGACTTGAGGAGAAACTCCCAGAAGTCTTGCAGGTAGAAGAGAAGTTTTAGAATATTTGTGCTGAAAAGATTCTGAGAGATCCTATACATTCACAGACTGCCCAGAATCGTCAGATACCTCAGTCTTGTACTAGCTGTGTGACTGGACAAATAATTTAATCTCTCAGCCTCAGTTTCTTCATATGTAAAATGAAGATAATAATAAGCACCTACTTCAGAGGGTTGTTGCAAAGTTCAAAAGAGATAACGTGTTGAGTGTCTTGTAAATGTTAAAATGTTACATAAGTGCTCTTTTTATATTTAGTATTATTAAATGAGTGCCAAAAATGAGATGATATATGTACAGTACTTTATAAACCTTAGAATGCAATATAAATGCCAGGTATCTTAATTATTCTTTAATAATTAAATACTAAAGTATTTAATAATTCTTAATACTCAATAATTCTTAATATTTAATGATTAGATAATAATTTAATTAATAATTAATTTATATTTAATTAAGATGTAATTAATAATTATAGTACTTACTAATAATAATTAAGTACTACTAAAAAATAAGGCATCTATAATTGCATTGATTGTCATCAGCAAAATCAAATTATAAAGGAGGTAAAGTTTGTCTTACTTATTTCATTCCAACATATCTGTCCTTACATTAAACATCTTTGTCATACATATTAAGGAAACTAAGGCTGTTCTTTGACTCCCCAGGATATCTCTCTATAGCATAGCACCTAGGATTATCCCATGCATCAGCTGATGTATCTGTCCATAATCCACTCTATTAAAAATTTGTCTGTCTTATGTCTCCCTCCTTTAAGATTCTGCATTATTCAACAAAAACTATATCAAGAGCCTAGTATGTGCATGTTACTGTGCTACACAATGGAGATACAAGGACAAACCTAACAGTTCTGATATTGTCATTGGCCAGAGCCGGAGTGGTTCAGTGTGACCTTCCTTGCAAAGAATCACTCCCAGAAGCTTGGAGAATTTAGGTTTATTTTTAGCGGAGCAATGTCTGGGAAGGGGGGTCTAGCACTGATTGCAAGGGATGCAAAGTTTATTTAGGATTGTCCAGACACAGTGGTCCCTTATATCCAGGCAGACTTTTGCCACCTGACTAGTTATAAAGCACACCACGGGGAAGTGGGGGCGGCTGTGGTTGGAACTGTTTTTTGACAAACCGGACATTTTGCTCAGGCCCACCTCCATATTTTTGAACAAAGGTAGATCTCTCCACCAAGGTGAGATTTCTTGTTGTCTTGGGGCCTTGTGCTAAAGACCACCAATATGCCTCCAGACACTGAGATGGGGTCCATAACAATATCAATAGAAAGAGAGATTTCCTTTGAGCCCAGAACTTTCATATGGTCTCTGTTTAGTGCTAACTTGTCTCGAGTCCAGCTATTGTGAACAGGTAACAAAAACACCTAGCTGAGGAGAAATACCAGTGTTGGGAGGAAAAAAAATGGAGACTTGAGGAGAAACTCCCAGAAGTCTTGCAGGTAGAAGAGAAGTTTTAGAATATTTGTGCTGAAAAGATTCTGAGAGATCCTATACATTCACAGACTGCCCAGAATCGTCAGATACCTCAGTCTTGTACCCAAGACTGCTGAAATAAGATCCCTCTAAAACAGAGTCTTAACCTGGGGTCTGTGGATCTATTTCAAGGTGTCTGTGAACTTGGATGGGAAGTGGGGGAGGAGGGAATCCACATTCTTTTTCACTAGTCTCTAACTGAAATTTAGCATTTCTGTCAGTTATTTTAAATCATTAAGCTAAGGAATCCCTAGACTCAACAAGCATTTATTAAGTGTCCACTATGTTCTAGGCAGTCTGCCAAGTGCTGGGGATAGAAAGAAGGGCAAAAGATAATTCCTTCTCCAAGGAATTAACTGCCTAATGAGGGAGACAACATGCAGATAACTATGTATAAACAAGTTTTGTTTTATATATATATGTGTTTATGTGTGTGTGTGTGTATATATATGTGTTTATGTGTGTGTGTGTGTATATATATATGTATATATATGTGTTTATGTGTGTGTGTGTGTATATATATATGTATGTATGTATGTATGTATTTATATTAGAGAGAGAGAGCAACAGAGAGACAGAGACAGAGACAGGGAGGGAGAGAGAGACAGAGAGAAAAAGGATAATTTGGAGGTAATCTCAGAGGGAGGGCACTAAGATTAAAGGGAACTAGGTAAGACTTTTTGCATAGGTAAAGTTTTATCTGAAACTTGAAGAAAACCAGGCACCTCAGGAGGCAGAGAGGAGGAGTCAGAGTGCCAGAGATGGGAGACAGCTAGGGAAAATGCTTGGAATCAGGAAATGAAATATCACATATGAGGAACAGTAAGGAGGTCAGTGTCACTGGATAGAGTAAGTGGAGGGGAAGGAGAAAGAAGTCTGCAAAGGAGTTCATGACTCCAGAAAATGATACAAACCCAAATGTAGCCAAAAAATGAATCTCCACTTGTTTTTGAAGACCACTGGTGATAGTGGGGGCAGCTAGTTGGTGCAGTGTATAGATTACTGGGTCTGGAGTCAGGAAGACTCATCTTCATGAGTTCAAATCTGGCCTCAAACACTAGCTGTGTGACTCTGGGCAAGTCACTTAACCCATTTGCCTCAGTTTCCTCATTTGTAAAATGAGCTGGTGAAGGAAATGGCGAACCACTCTAGTATCTTTGCCAAGAAAACCTCAAATAGGGTCGTGAAGAGTTGGACACAGCTGAAATCAACTAAACAAAACAGATAGAGGTAATCTAAAATGAGAATAATTAGCAGTTGAAAGGACTAGGTACAGTCTCTTACTGAAGGTAAGCTTTAAGCTGAGTCTTGAAGGAATTCAGGAAACTAAGAGGTAGAGGTGAAGAGGCAGATTTTTCTGTCCATGAGGGACAACCAATGCAAAGACATGGAAATGAGAGATGTTTGTTTTTGAGGAATTGCAAGTAGATCAGTATATCTGGATTGTAGAGAATATGGAAAGGATTAAGGTACAAGAAGACTAAAAAAGTAAGAGGGGATCATCTTATGAAAAGCTTTAAATGCTAAATAAAGGATTTCATAGTTGATCCTGAAAATAATAGGAATTCACTGAGCAAGAAGGCTAAAAAATGAAATATGACTTTGCTGAAAGAAACAATATGAAAGATATAAAGAAACCTAGGAAAACATATGAAAGCATATAAAGCAAAGTAAACAGAACAAGGAAAATAATATAAAGAATTAAAACAATGCAAATAGAATGATGGGGGGGTGTGAGGAATTACTAATCTTGATGCCAAAGAAGAGATAGAATTCAGAAATGGGGGACTATAGGCCTATGATACTGAATGATACTATGATACTGTGGGGCTTGGTTAATGTGTTAGGGATTTTGTTAACTGCTTTTTACCCTTATATTTATTTATTTATTTTGTAACAGATGGCTCTGGGTGGGAGAGAGGAGAGGGGAAAGAAATGTTGAGAAATTAAGATGATGTAAAAATTCAATATATCAATAAAAGGTTTTTTTTTAAAGAAATCCGCTTGGTAGGTTTTACAGTGAATCTGCATCTTATCAAAAACAGAACCCCAGAGGTGAGCTCAAGTGTGCATTCTTCAGAAATATTTTACTAGATAAAATTTTATATTCCAGTTTTTATCATTGTTCTCACTGGAGTGGAAAAGAATGTAACTTTGCTACATTGGGAGCATAACAGATTAGAGGGGAGAGCTCCTGATTTGGACAAAAGCTTCACCCCAAGCAAACCACAATGCCCCACAGAAAACCCTGAATCATAGTAGACTCAACCGCTCACCTTTCAGCTCATACCAAATTCACTGTAACTATTAAAAATATGAGACATACTTTCTGTGTAATTTAATAATTTTTCTTAATAATGTCAACAGGTTATTAAAAGTATGGTCAATGGACATCTCTCTCAGACCAAAGAACAAAATGGTGGTGGACTCACAGTTTAAATACCCTTCTAACTAAAGGTGGTTCATCAAACAGCAATCAAATCTAATTGGGTGACATGAATGGAAGTGCGTTATATTAAAATGAAGTCTTGGGATATGTGATTTGGTTACTCAAATCTTGGTCAAAAAGATATCAGAGAAAAAATGTGGACCCCACTCAAGCTTAAGTAGAACAGGATTAAATTTTTTTAAAGGTCAGATGGGCCTGACCAAGATGAAGAGATTCCATATAATAGATATTATAGATATTATTCCACAAAATATATATTAATTAATTAATTGAACTAAACTGAATGTTTGTTGAAAAATAAATGGATGAGTGAACATAACCTACATATCCTTCACTGAAATTTTACTCTGATGCCTTATTGTGTCATAGAAGATACACATGCAATATTAAAGACCAAAGGTTTTCCAGAGAGGCACAAGCTCAGGGAAATTCTACTAAGGTGAGAAAATTCAATTACATATTCCATAGGACACCTAGTATGAATATTGTCTGAGCACAATCCTCTCTGATCAAAGTTCATACTGGGTCATCACCTAAAGTTCAGTCACCATGTAATGAACATTTTAGCCATGGCACCTATAAAGATAACAAGTCATGTGCTTGTCTTTTATGGGGATCGTATATGATGTGTATTAGGGAAATCCTACACTGATGGAATATCGGCTTTTTGGTAGTAGTAAATAAAGGAACACTTGCATATCAGAAAATGATTAAAATGCTTAACAATATTATATCTGAAAATTTGAAAACTGAATATTACAAAATATTTTGAAAATAGTCAAGGACATTGTGAATCTACATGATGAGGAAAACAAAGAAACACAAAGGAAAATAACCAATGGAGCAACACATTTCTTTTTTAGGCTCCTTGGGATAAATACAGCTGCCTCTATTCAGAGACATTTCCTAACATACATTGCAAAGAAACCATTTCCTAGTAAAAAGCAATTTGTTCCACAGAAGAAATGACAAAAGAAAGGAAATCTTTTTAAGGTCCGTTTTCATTGCAAATACTTTTCTCCTTTCACCTTAAACCAATGTAAATTGACCCCTAAAACCATCTTAATGAACCAAAAAGATGGTGTAAAGTTGTATTTTGTTTTGTTTGGGGAGGATGGGAGAAGTCTGGAAACTATCAGATCTCATTCCAAGTAAAGATTATTTAGTGTTAAAATAAGTAGTAGCATAGGGGGCGGCTAGGTGGAGCAGTGGATAAAGCACTGGCCCTGGAGTCAGGAGTACCTGAGTTCAAATCCGGCCTCAGTCACTTAACACTCACTAGCTGTGTGATCCTGGGCAAGTCACTTCACCCCAATTGCCTCACTAAAATAAATAAATGAATGAATGAATGAATGAATGAATGAATGAATGAATAAATAAATAAATAAATAAATAAGTAGTAGCATAGAATAAAACTATATTCTATTAATGTCATAGTAGATACAAATAAGACCTCAGAGTCATGAAAACCTGAGGACAAATCCCACTTCTGACACATCCTGACTGGGTGGCCCTTCATTTATTTTCTCAGTACCCTAGCCAACTCTCTTAAAACAGGGATTCTTAAACTTTTTCGTTTCACGGGTCCCTTTGGCAGTCTGGTGGAACCTATGGACCTCTTCACAGAATAATGTTTTTAAATGCATATAATAAAATGTATAGGATTAGAAAAGAAAAA
This sequence comes from Dromiciops gliroides, assembly GCF_019393635.1. Taxonomy (NCBI): domain Eukaryota; kingdom Metazoa; phylum Chordata; class Mammalia; order Microbiotheria; family Microbiotheriidae; genus Dromiciops; species Dromiciops gliroides. The sequence goes on along the minus strand of NC_057866.1, from coordinate 196,000,836 downwards.
ATTATTGAAATATATGTATTAATTATTGTGAAATAATTCTACTGGAATTTCATAGGCTGAAGACAAAGAACTGCTATTCTAAGGCTATAAACTGTAGAAGTTCTGAATTGCAATGTTAGAGGTACTTTCCTCATCCAAGAATGCTATATAACAATGGAAGCACAGGTCCAGTTTTTATACCTATTCTCTATTAACCATAAGACTGAGTGGAAATTGATTATGAAATTTCTTGGACCCCATATTCCAGTAAGACATGGCAGGAAGTAGGGAAAGAAAGAATTAACTACTTAACCAGTCAATCAACAAAAAACAGAGCATCCTACATGTTATGGGGGCTCAAAGTATAAGATGCAATGCCTCCCCTCAGGAAGTTTTTGGTCTAGTTATGGAGACAAGATATACATATGTTAAGATAACTAAATATATAACAAAACAGTATATGATAAATGACAAATAATTTGTCTTCACAACTGCCATAATTTCAGAGGAGGGAGAGCCCACTGTCACTTGGTATCATCAAGGGAAGCTTCCGATAGGAGGTGAAAGCTGAGCCATCCTGGCACTTAGGAACATAGGATCCACAGAACTAGAGGCTGAAAGGAACATGAGAGGTTGTCTAATCCTCCCCTCCTTTTTATATAGAAGGGAACTGAAGTCCAGAGATAGTAACTTACTACCAGTGTCACCTTGGGCAAGTCCTTGAGCTCTTTGAGCCAAATTTCCTCATTGGTAAAATGAGGGGGTTGGATTACATTGAACTCTAAAGTGTCATCCCATTCTAGATTCCTCTGGTCCAATGATTATTGGGATTAGAGATCTGAACAAAGCCAGTTAAGACTTCAGATGATAGGAGGCAACGGGAAAGTTCATTCATTTCAAATCATGTAAATAGCATGAAATATGGCAGAGTTGAGAACGGGAACCATGTTTGAATTACAGTGAGTAGATGAGTTTGACTGGAGTAGAGGATTCAAATAGAGGCATATTCAGCAATAAGGTTGGAAAGGAAAGCCATTCTCTCTGCCTTACTCCAGAATATGCTTTCTTACTCATCTAGCCATCGGCCAGGAAAGCAGGGACAGTGGGGTCTCCTAACTATCCTACTCCCATACTTCTTGCTCTGAAAATAGGAATCAAATCAATATTAATGGAAAAGGTATGATAATCAACCCTTGCAGTGGCTGCACTCTTAATCCCTGTGACTACTGTCGAAAACAGAAGCCTGTCCTCCACAGAAAACCAAGCAGAGTGAAGTATATTAAGGCAAGACAAATATCCGTTTTTATTCTGATCAACAAAAGATACATGCATGCCTGCATGGGAGCTTCCCAAGAGAAGTTCAACTCCGACTTGGAGAAGGAAGATGTTTAACCTGTAATCATTGACAATTAAGTTTTATATCTTGATTGATATGTCAATCAGGTCTGGATTCTTTAACTCCCTGTTTCCTGGTCTGCAACAGGATGCTCTTAATTCCATTTGCAAAATGCAAATCAGTATGATAGCTCACTCCTTGAACCTAAGCAATGAAGCACAAAGTCTTTGGAAATCTTTGCAGATAAGAGTGTTTCCATAAAGTGCCAAATGGCTTAGGGAGGGATGTCTCTGAGAGGAAAGTGGTCCATAAATTCCTAAATGTCTCTGGATCTGCCTGGTATGTACTTTTTATAAGCCTCAGAATTTTTGATGTTAGGCCAAGTTTTCATACAGTTTCTCTGGAAAATAAGGGAGTTCTTAACAAGTCTTCTAATTTTGTACACTACCTAATCCCAAACTGCCTTTCCTAGCCACCACACTCCATTTGTGTTTGACCTAGCATAGATCAAAGGCAGCCAAGAAGAAGCAACAATTATTGTTCCACTGGATTTATAGATTGTGAAGTGACCTCAATGTGGCAAGTGCTACATAGACCCTACTTTGTTTGAGCCCATTCTCCCTAGGAACCAGGGTAGTAAAGGGGAAAGTGTGCCCCAGATCTTGGGGAAAACAATTATAACTTCAACTGTTATTATATCTTCTCAGCAGATATGCTTCTATAAAAATTAATTGATTTTTGGTCAGCTGGAACTGGGATGTTAATTACTGGTGGGTAACAAAGGGGAGAATATACCAGAATGGGGAGATGAGCCATAAGAAATAGAGATAATCGCCTCTACACCCTCAAGGATTCCCTCAAATCCAAAAGTAGAGATGTAAAGAGTCTAGTTCTGGGAACCCAACAGCAGGACAAGTAGAAGTTGGGAAAGTACAGAGCCTCCAGTTATGTGTCTTCTCTCTGTGTTGAAATTTAAGTTTCCTCATGGCAAGCTTTACTTTTGTATTCATCTATGTACCAATAGTGGGGCAGCTGGGTGGCCAGATCTGAAGTCAGGAAGACTCAGAAAGTTTAGGAACTCAGGAAGTTTAAACCTAGACTCAGATACTTACTAGCTGTATGACTCTGGGCAAGTCACTTAACTTCATTTGCTTCAATTTTCTCATCTATAAAATGAGGCAGAAAAGGAAATGGCAAACCACTCCAGCATCTTTGCCAAGAAAACCCCAAATGGGATGATAGTAAGATATGACTGAACAACAACAATATGTACCTATAGTACCTTAGTTAATGCTTTTTCATTCATTCATTCATTCAAAGGTTAGTTGGAATTAACTTTTGAGGGACCTTGCATGCCCCCTGGAGGGTATCTATGTCCTTTTATCCATAGCAATTTAGCATATCTTAGCTTTATGCTATTCTATATCATCATACTTGATATATCTGAGTATCTAAAACTTACAAAGTCAAACATGTTAGAATGAATGAAATCCAAATACAGTGTAATGAATGGGTAATATAAGGACTAGGTATCCTACAGCAAAGAGGTAGAGCATTACATGTGGTGAAATTCAATTATCACATTCCTCAAAGGTTGAGAAAGAAGATTGTGTAAGCTCCCAAACAAATTAAGACATAGATATGTCATATATGTGTGTATACATACACACATATATGTATATATAACAAAACCCTAACAGATCCACATCAGATCCCTTTGGCTTTCAATGGACTCTGGCTTCTTTGTTTTTACCTGCACCTTTGGTTTTCTCTTTATCTTCCTTGAATGTTCTGTCAATAAGCGAAGACATCCATTTAAAACGAATACATTTGGAGTTCCCTGAACAACACAAATTCCTCCGAAGTCATCCTCAAGGTGAATAAAAAAGGTGAAGGGTGTATTAAGTTGCTCATTTGGATCTTTGCCTTATTCTCATTAGGTCTGCTGATTTATTCCCCAGGCTGATTTCTTTGTAAGCCAAAGCCCCCAAGGGCCAGGGCTTATTTTTGTGCCTAAGAAACATAACCCATCAATTTGTTATTTTAAGTTTACATTTTTTATATGAGAAAGTTATTTAAGACTGCAACTGGATTTCATAACTTAGATTTCAGTATTATCCCTGTACACTCGTTGCTAATAAAATTTTCTGACAGTCTATCATGGGAGAAATGCTTCCTGAAACAGATATATTCTGAAATTCCATTATAAATGGTAAAAATAGGAAACTTGGGAATTTGTATTAAATAGTATTTATTTTCCACAAACATTTACTTCTTCAATTTTATAACTTATTGATATCTTTTGCGTTTAAGTAACCTAGGCTTCTGTATTCTTTTTGCTTATCCTCCTTCCCAGAGAGCCATTTCTTATTATTTTTTAAAAGGAAAAAATAAAATTTTAAATGAATGTTAAAAATGTTTGACAGGTAATTGGGGAAAAAATTTAAATTATTTTTAAAATAAAAAGAAAAAAATCAGTAAAATTGATCAACACACTGAAAAATTATGTTTAATGGCATGCCCCACCAGCACCCATACATGTGTCTGCAAATGAGGGGGGCAGGATGTGTCATACTTCTTTATCACTCTTTTATTGTTTTGTAGTTGTAATTGTTTATATTTACATTGTTGCGGTTATTATGTGTGTATACACACACAACACACATATACATAAAATGCATATAGTGCTATATGTTATATATACACCTATATACACATGTTATATATAGCATGTAAGTATATATTACTATATATAAAATATACATTCATATATACACATCTATGTTGTATATACTTTGTGTAAATATAGTAAAATATATACAATATCCAAATTATATATATATGTGTGTATATGTACATATGTAAAATATATATGCATATATGCATATACAAAGAAAGAGCTATGTACTATAGGTTATGTATATGGGGGGGGTGGGGAGAGAGGAGGGAGAAAGAGAAAGGAGAGGAGAGAGGGTGGAGAGACACAGAGAGAGACAGAGAAAGAAAGAGAATAGAGTGCTATATGTAAATTACACACACACAATTGTTTTCCTGGCTATACTTGTTATGGAAATACAGTGGGACCCCAAGAAACTTAAAGATCCCAACCCCCAAGGATTCCTTAAAACTTTTCAAAGGGCATCTCAGGAATAAGGTGTGGCAGTACAGGACCTTAGTATGCTGATAAGCAATATCAAGGTCTTCAAAATGATATACAAGATATGGATGGGTGCTGCATATCTTACTGAAGCCCCATTATTCCAAAATCCCCTCCCTATTTCCCTCCCTTTTGTTTTGTAAAGATACAAAAGACAGGTCTTCTCTTACTCCATTGGGGCAGTCACCAAGGTGATCTATTCCCCAGCCATATATTCCTCAACTAATAAAGCTCTTTTTATTTTACAAGATTGGTGATGAGCCTCCAGTTCTTTGGGTGAGCTAGCCCAGCCCCCATCCAGGATGCAAGGTTCCCCCCCCCAACATTTCTGGGGCTGAAACCCAGGAAAAGTTGTCATACAGGTAAAAAGGGGGCTGCTCATTTGGTTCTTGGATTCCCTGGGTGAGGTGTGTACTGTGTTTCTCTTCTCTGTCAGGAGCCTCAGTCATGTTGGGTGGGCCCCCAAGGTCTGAGGTCAAAATAGCCAGGCTACTTCTAGTTGTTGTTTCTCTTAGTCAGGAGATGTCCTGACTTAGAAAAATGCACCTTGGGCTTTTGTCAATATCCACTTGGATGCAAGTCTTTCTGGTGTGGTCTAGCCCAACCCACCATGAAAGGATAAGGAGAGAAAATTCTGTATGACCCCGCTCCTCAATGTATCTTCAAAAAATTGGGAAAAAACTGGACATAAGTGAAAAGAAATTAAAGGTTTTCTATTGTAACACCAAATGGCCTTTATTTGCAGGAGACAGGAGAATTAAGGTAAACAGGCCTCCTGATTAGCCCCTACCACACCCCTAAGTGGGCTAGACAGGAAGAAGTAACATCTTACAACTGTTCATTTGCTTATTGTCCAAAGTGCATCTATGTGCAATTATTTGTCTATCAAATGTTGTAATTCTGTGTACAATCCACAGAAATTTTTGGTTGAGACTGATAAAGCTGATTCTAAATCGTGTTGCCTTCCTGAACTGTGGTCAGGCTTTGAAGATGGGGAAAGGCCAGTCTCTGACTTCTAGGTATCTTTACATTGTGAATTACTCGAAAGTTTGAATTTGGCATCAGAATGTAAATTCTCTGCTAGGCATTCATAGCCTTAGATGAACATTGTAAAAGCTGGTTTTAAAAAATATGGCAACTTTTAAAATCTTTTGTAGTGGAATAGTTTAAAATCAGGAATTCTTTGTAATGTGTAAAAGTTGCAAAGAAAAAAAAATTGTTTAAAGTCTCTAACCATTGAATCACACTGCCAAAAAACAACTTTTAGTTAACTCTGGTAAAGCAGGCCATGCCCTGTCTTCATTAAGACTTGCTGCTGGGGCAGCTAGGTGGCGCAGTGGATAGAGCACCGGCCCTGGAGTCAGGAGTACCTGAGTTGAAATCTGGCCTCAGACACTTAACACTTACTAGCTGTGTGACCCTGGGCAAGTCACTTAACCCCAATTGCCTCACTAAAAAAAAAAAAAAAAAAAAAAAAGACTTGCTGCTGCCAAAGCCTTCATGAAAAAGCTGTTGGGGGAGGGGGGGAGACACCAAAAGCAGCAATACTTGAACTCCAACTCATTATATCAAATGAACTTTGTGGATTTATGGATAATAGTCTTTTCCTTTTAAAATGTTAAAAGTATTAGGCCTTAGAAAATTAAAATGTACCATTTACTGTCTCATAAGGCATAATGATAAATTTTCAGTGTAAAGTATAGAGCAAAAGCACATGCAAGTGAATTAAGAACACTGGATTGGTAATTATTTGGTTTTGTTTTAATTTTTTTTAAATTCCAAATGTTTTAAGGTACTATATTTCTAAGTTTTATTAGTGTATAATTTGGTTATTGTTAAAAGGGGAATGAATGAAAAACAAAAACAAAAATTTTTGGATAGGGCACTGGCCCTGGAGTCAGGAGGACCTGAGTTCAAAGCCAGCCTCGTAAACTTAATACTTACTAGCTGTGTGACCTTGGGCAAGTCACCTAACGACAATTAGCTCACCAAAAAAACAAAAGGGGGAATGAATGGGTTTGGAAGCTGTTGGTCTGCTGACCATGTTCTGAAGTACTAAGATTAAGAACTTATACTGTTAACTAGGTTATTTGGAGATACATAGATAGTTTTTAAAAAGGGAAACAGAGTCTTTTTCTCTCCCTCTCTCCCTCCCTGATGCTGACTGTAGCAGTATGGGGTGGGGGTGGGGGGCAAGTAAGACAGAAAATAAATCCAGAGAATTTTATATAATTGGTAAAAGTGATGTGGGATCAAAAGCAAGTAGAAATAAAGTTGTACCCTGTTTGTACTAACAATGAAAACCATTTGGAAATTTGAGGAAGGAAAAAAAGCATACTGTCATTTTAAGTGCTTGCCTGCAATTTAAGGGTCTGTGAATCCAGGAAGAACCAAAAAGCAATTCAGTTTGATTGGAAGATCTAGTTGAATATTTACAGTCTTGAAAACTAAAGTACTGATCATTATTAAAGTCACTTTTAAATTGGCATATATGTATGTTGAAATTAGGAATAACTGTAAATTACAAGACTCCTGTTTTTGTTAAGACTATTAATTGTTTTGTTTCCTCTAAGACAAAGAAGAAAGCAGTGGAAGAATTTGGGAAATAAAGGTAAATTGTTATTGTTATTATTATTATTAAGTTGGTAACTTATTGTATGGGAAAAGACACAGAAAAAGACATTCTAGGGGCAGCTAGGTGGTGCAGTGGATAAAGCACCGGCCCTGGATTCAGGAGGATCTGAGTTCAAATCCAACATCAGATACTTGACACTTACTAGCTGTGTGACTCTAGGCAAGTCACTTAACCCTCATTGCCCAGCAAAAAAATAAATAAAAGACATTCTAGACCCCGTAATTTGTAAACTTACCAAATAAGAGCATGCTATGGGTTGTTAAATTCCTAGACAAGGAGTGGTCTTTTTTTTTTTTAAGCTATATGTGTACAATCATATTAAACCTATTTCTGCTTTAGTAATTTTGTGAAAGAAGAATCAGAACACAGGGAAAAAATTCAAAAAAGAAAAAGAAAACAGCCAAAAAGTAGAAACAATATGGTTCAATCTGCATTCAGAATCCACAATTCTTTTTTTCTGGATGTATAGAACATTTTCTATCCTGAGTTCTTTGGAATTGTCTTGGATCATACAATGTTGTTGTTACTGTGTACAATGTTCTCCTGGTTCTGCTCACTTTATTCAGCATCAGTCCATTTAAGTCTTTCCAGGTTTTTCTGAAATCCTCCTGCTCATCATTTCTTTTTTTTCTTTTTTTTTTTTTTTAGTGAGGCAATTGGGGTTAAGTGACTTGCCCAGGGTCACACAGCTAGTAAATGTTAAGTGTCTGAGGCCAGATTTGAACTCAGGTACTCCTGACTCCAGGGCTGGTGCTCTATCCACTGCACCATATAGCTGCCCCTTTCTTTTTTTTTTTTTTAAGTGAGGCAATTGGGGTTAAGTGACTTGCCCAGGGTCACACAGCTAGTAAGTACTAAGTGTCTGAGGGCAGATTTGAAACTTAGGTACTCCTGACTCCAGGGCCGGTGCTTTATCCACTGTGCCACCTAGCTGCCCCCCATCATTTCTTACAGCACAATAGTATTCCGTAACATTTATATCCCACCACTTGTTCAGTCATTCCCTCAATTCTCAATTCTTTGCCAACACAAAGAGAGCGGCTATAAATATTTTTATACATGTGGGTCCTTTTCCCTTTTCTATGATCTCTTTTGGATACAAATATAGTAGTGGTATTACTGTGTCAAAGGGTATGCATAGTCCCATAGCCCTTTGGGTATAGTTCCAAATTGCTCTCCAGAATGGTTGGATCAGTTCACAACTCCACCAACAACGCATTAGTGTTCCAATTTTTTCCACAGCTTCTCCAACATTTATTATTTTCCTTTTTTGTCAAATTAGCCAATCTGATAGATGTGATGTGGTACCTCAGGGTTGTTTTAATTTGCATTTCTCTAATCAATAGTGATTTAGAGCATTTTTTCATATGGCAATAGATAGCTTTGATTTTTTCTTCTGAAAACTGCCTGTTCATATCCTTTGACCATTTCTCAATTGGGAATGACTTGGATTCTTATAAATTTGATTTAATTCCTGATATATTTTAGAAATGAGACCTTTATCAGAAACACTGGCTGTAAAAATTGTTTCCCAGCTTTCTGCTTCCCTTCTAATTTTGGCTACTTTGCTTCTGTTTGTACAAAAACTTTTTAATTTAATGTAATCAAAATCATCAAGGAACAGTCTTACTGAGAATTTATAAGGTTGCTAGAATTCCAGCCCCTTAAAGAACTGGTGGAGGATCTCCAAAATTCTCTTCTGCTGACAGACACCCTTCCTTTGTATTTGTATTCCTTCTCCTTTGTAACTTCATTTTATACTTTGGACCCTTCTGCTCCTTGTGCCTATTCTACCCAGCATGCTGCCTCAGGGACTGAACCATGCCACCTAAGAGAAGCAGTAACTAAGGCAGGCCCTTTTGACTGCTGGGTATGTAAAAAACATCCACAGAATGAAGAGAACTCTCATGCCCCTAGCTCTTGGCCTTAATGCCTGCAGGCCTCAGACCTGGTATGTCTATCTCCTGTGACAATTCTTCTGAATAGGGGGCTAATGCTATTTCAGTTTTAAGGTCAACCAAGCAATCTAGCTGTGCTCCTCCAGGATATAGGTTTATCTGTGGTCATTATACAACACCCCCAGCATCTCAGGCAGAGACACCATTCTTTGCACTAGAATATTCCTCTCCCAATATCTCTCTTTTTATTTTACAATATTCATGATGAGGCTCCAATTCTTTGGATGAGCTAGCCCCCCCAATCCAGGTCATAAATTCCCCCCCCCCCAAACATACTTACTTTACTTTCTATCAATTCCCTTTCTAGGCTTCTCAGTATTTATTATATTCATGGTTTCCTATGTCATGCAACCCAAAATAATGTTCCATGACATTAGTGGAGCCCAATTTTTTTCATCCATTCTAAGGATGATCCTAATAATGGACATCTAATCTAATGATAGCCCTAATGATGGACATCTACTTCTGTTTCTAGGGTTTTTACTACTACAAAAAGTCTCACGGTAAAGATTTCAGTATACATGGAAGCTTTCATTTTATCAATGACGTCCTTTGGGCATACCAGCAATGGAATCTCTAGGTCAAAGAGCTTGGACATTTTAGTCATTTTATAATTCCAAGAATATTTGTGCCAATTTAAACTTACATCATTAGTGCTTTCTTTCTATATCTACTCCAACATTTCCTATTACTGTCTTTCCTCATCTTTGACCAAATAATGCTATTTTAATTTGCAATTATCTTAATTTTGTTATTTGGCACATCTTTTCATATATTTATTAACAGTTGGAATATCTTTTGAGAAGAATCTATTCACATGCTTAGACCACTTCCCTATAGGTGAATGACTTTTAAAAATAAATTTATAATATTGGGTATGAATGTGTGTTGCTAATATATAGCAAAGAGAACAAAAAATTCTTTCTTATTTTGTTTCTGTTTCTTTTTCTTTGTCTTATACCACAGTACTTTAGTTATACATAAACAGTTATGGTAGATTGAGCCAAACAGGTTCACATCTTCAGGCCAGAAATGGATATCTGAAAAAAAAAAAATCCCCATGATATGCAAAGTGCATATTTTATGTAGGGTTTAAAAAAATGCAGGCACCTCTCTGGTATTTAAGAAGATTATAATGTCTTTCTTTAGGATATTTACTGTAAGAAAATGGGTAGTTGTCTCCTCTAAATGGGGATATAACAGTCAATCATACTCCTCCCCCTCTGGCTAACAAAATCTCATGGTTCAAGGAACCCTAGTCTCAATAAGGTCTGCTCCTGAGTTGTGTCCATATAAGGAAGAGGGATGGGAATACTGCATTCCAATTGGCTAGTTTTTCATGTAGATTGTAACCCTTGAGTAATCGGAGCAATGATGAAAAAGGGGAAGGTCTATTCATGTTAGGGACTAGGGTTTAAAACAGGGCCTGCAAACCCCCTTTCTTTGGACCCACTAGCTGCACACTAGGGTGCCTCCTTCTCAGGAGAAGGAAATAAAAAAGCCTTTGTCACATTGCTGCTAAGTTCCCAAGAATTATTGAGAAGAAGATTGTTTTCCCTGGCATTTACCATGAGTTTTCAAATTGGAGTAGAAAATGTACTTCTAAAATGTAGCAAGGAAAGAGAAGTACTGTTATGGGCCCATACCCCAGAAGTTTTCTGGTGTAAATCAAAAGAACCTCCTCCTTGAGAAACTAAACCAAAGGACAGACACACCTAAAGAGATAAACAGTACTGATAGGATAGGAAGTGAGTTAGTTCCATGACCACCACCCTTCATTCCGGTCTGCCCCACCCCTCAGCGAGATAAGATTAGGTGTGCCTGATGCTTTTGTGGCATGAGGGGGATGGAGATGGCTTGAGAGATCCCGAGCTGCCCCCCACCCAATGTCTGTCAGCCACCTCCTCCAATAAGGGAACTTTCCACAGTCAGATGATCACCCCCATCAGTCCTCTATAAAAGGATTTCCCTGTCTCCTGCTCAGTGAAAAAGGTATCTCAGAGAGCCATGCTTCTGTGCCATGCTTTCTCCCCATAAGAAGTCCAAGCATTTCTCTCTTGGTTTCCTTTCCCTAGCACCTAAATAAACAATTATTTTATTCTAACTGGATTTGTCTGCAGGAGGGTGTCATTCTTTAAAGAGGAATTCCTAAGAACTCCTACCCCAAACCCCTCACTAATTTCCTCATTAACAAGTACTCTGAAAGTTTGGAGGGTAGAATTAACTATAGAAAAAGTTGAATTGAAAGGCAGCATGGTTTGGTGTATAGAGGGTGAGCCGTGAAGCCAGAAAGCCAAGGGTTCAAATCAAGCCTTGGATACATACTAGTTAAAGATCAAGTGACTTATCCTCTCACTCATAGCCCTACACAATTCCCTAAGATTCTCTATTAAGACTGAGGTAGGGGGCAGCTAGGTGGTGCAGTGGATAAAGCACCAGCCCTGGATTCAGGAGTACCTGAGTTCAAATCCGGCATCAGACACTTGACACTTACTAGCTGTGTGACCCCGGGCAAGTCACTTAACCCCCATTGCCCCACCAAAACAAAACAAAACAAACAAAAAACAAACAAAACAAAAAAAAGAGTGAGGTAATGATCTGTATTCTTGCATGGAGTTCTCCATACCAATAAAATCACTAATTTGAAGAACAAAAAAGTAAGGAAGTGAACCATGCTCACACTTTAAAAGAAACACTCAAAGAACTGGACAATTTGTGTTATTTTTGCTCTACTAAAAGAATAATGTGTTTGATAAAGGAAGTATCTGATCACTATTATCAAGTGTTAACAGATTATCTCTGGATGCTTTAGTCCTTCTGCATTTCTATATTCTAAAAGGCAGGTTGGTGTTTCAATAGTCAAGGAGTATTTATTAAGTACTTCTGCTATATGAAACAAAATGTACATAAACTGATTTGGGATTTCAGAGATTCCCAGTCATCTAAAGAAATTGAAACAACTGCAGCTGTTAACTGGAAATCATACTACATACTCTTTTGGGCCTGGGTACCTCATTTGAATGGCCCTGGTGTTATGGGGGGAAATGGGGTATGGGATGGGTTAGGGGTTGGGGTTCTTAGGAATTCCCCTTTAAAGAATTACACCCTCTTGCACACAAAAGCAGTTAGAATAAGGTGGTAGTTTATTTAGGGGCAAGGGAAGGGAAGGCAAACCATGACAGAAATCCTTGGACTTCTCATGGGGAGATAGGCACAAAGCACGTGGCTCAGAAGTAGGTACCAATCTCCTCGAACAGGAGACTGGCAGGTACTTTTTTAGAGGACTGATGGGGGGAGGGGTGACCATTTGACTGTGGAAAGTTCCTTTAGTGAGGAAGGACCATCCCCCACTGGTAGTGACTAGAGGAATTGAGTGAGGGGTGGCTATGGATCTCTCTTCAGGCCACAAAGGCTGAAGCCACACCCAAAATTATCTCCCCAGGGGTAAGGGAGACCAGAATGAAGGGTGGAGGTCCCAGAGCTAGCTCACTCCAAACTGGTTCCGCTTATCTCTCTAGGGTATCTGTCCTCTGGTTTAGTTTCTCAAGGAGAAGATTCCTTGATGTGTCTTAGAGAACTTCTGGGGTGCTCTGCACCCCATGACACTGGGTACCCCAGAAGTTTTGTGGAATAAATCAAGAAACCTTCTCCTTGAAACTAAACCAAAGGGACAGAAACACCTAAAGAGATAAGCAGCACTGTATCTGGACTGAGATAACTACAGGACCAACACTCTTCATTCTAGTCTACCCTACCCCTTGAGGTAATCCTGTTAGGCATGGCTATACCAGGAGGGGACAGGACAAACTGCCCCTCACAAGACGGCTTCCTGCCCACCACCCAATAAGGGACATTTCACCTTCACTCAGGTGGTCACACCATCTAGGCTCTATAAAAGGGTGCTCCCCAGTCTACTCCAGGAGGAAAGAGTTTTAAACTTTCCTCCTGGCCAGTTTTCTCTTGTACCAAATAAAACTGTCCTTTTATTTATAACTAGGACATGCTCGAGTGTAATTCTTTACAAAGGAATCCTAAGGACCCACCTGCTTTCCCCATAACAGTACTGTCTTTTGTCACCAAAATATTTGTCATGGGGTACAGAGCACTCCAGAAGTTCTCTGGGGTACACCGAGGAATCTTGTCCTTGAGAGGCTAAACCTAGAGAAATAAGCAGAACCAAATCAAACTGAGCTCGCTTTGGGACCTCACCCTTCATTCTGGTCTCCCTTACCCCTGGGGAAATAAGTTTGGGTGTGGCTGAGGTCTTTGTGCCCTGAAGAGAGATCCCTAGCCACCCCTCACCCAATTCCTCTAGCCACCACCAGTGGGGGATAGTCCTCCCTCACTAAAGGAACTTTCCACAGGCAGATGGTCCACCCCCATCAGTCCTCTATAAAAGTACCTTCCAGTCTCCTGTTCAAGGAGATTGGTACCTCTGAGCCATGTGCTTTGTGCCTATCTCCCCATGAGAAGTGCAAGGATTTCTTTCATGGTTTCCCTTCCCTCCCCGCTTTCCTTCCCTTGACCCTAAATAAACTACCACCTTGTTTTAACTACTTTTGTGTGCAAGAGGGTGTAATTCTTTGAAGAGGAATTCCTAAGAACCCCAACCCCAACCCTAACCCAACCAGTACCCCATTTCCCCCATTACAATATTCTTTTACTTTTTCTGACATTGCTCATTTGTCTCACTTCAAATAATTATGTGAAAAAATGCAAGAAGGAAGAAAAAAGGCATAATTTGAGAAACATTTATTTGGAACTAAATGAACCTGGGACCACTTTTTAGAGAAGTTGGGAAAAGGTAAAGGACAAGAGTGGGAATATGAGAATTCAAGAAAGGAAGAAATCATCTTGGGAATGAATAGAAATCTGAAAGACAAGTCCTCCTAACAGTAAAGACAAAATCAAAAGGACAGAAAGGTCAGTGTTAGGTATTTACAGAAGTTATTTGACCCTATGCACTTGAGACATTCCTGTAACTGAAAATCTTCTATAAAAGTGAAACATAATTCCCAGTCTAGAACTAAAATGAATAGCTTTATTGTTCAAACTATTATCAGGCTGAAAATTAATAAGACAATCAAATCAACATATAAGAATTAAGGTTTTTAGGGGGCAACTAGGTGGCGCAGTGGATAAAGCACTGGCCCTGGATTCAGGAGTACCTGAGTTCAAAATCCGGCCTCAGACACTTGACACTTACTAGCTGTGTGACCCTGGGCAAGTCACTTAACCCCAATTGCCTCACTAAAAAAAAAAAAAAAAGAATTAAGGTCTTTAATCAGGGCAGAAGAGTTATAAGTCAAGACATTTCATAGCTGGTGCTAAGAATGTCTAAAGATGGGAACTGGGAACAGGGTTTATATGGGGTACCCAAACAGAAAGAGCTATTAAATTGCCCTTGGGAAGAGTAAGTTTCTCACAGTTTCACAAGCTAAATTGTTTTACATAACAAGCAAAAGTATGAAAAAGAAAGCTTGGGAATCTCTAGAGGGGAGAGTTTGGGAGATCTACAAAATAATCAGTCTGGAATTGACAAAGTATGGTCAGCCCCAGGCAATTCATTGGTCTGGAAATGGAGACTAGGTAAGGATTAGTCAGTTCTTAGTAAATTGTGTTTATCACTATGGACTGAATACTCAAGAAATGATTATTCATATAATTCAAGAATTTTTAGATGGAAACCACTTCCTTTATGACTTGAAAATTTCCATACAGTTTGGAATGCCTGAGGTTTCACAATATTTTAATCCTGTTTAACTACAGACAGAAGGAAGATACCACCCATAGAAAACCTGGCATTAGGAGCAGAGAGTTGAAGGGAAAAAAATATTTTTGTTACGAACACGAAAGATTATGAATTGTAGAAGACATAACATTTTGAATGCCAATTATTTCCACACCTGTTGTGGCAAGAAAGCCTACTTTATTACAATTTAGAATACAAGTCAGTAAAAGGCATTATTCTATACATTAGCAACAAGCCTAGACAGGACATGCATCGACTGGCACATAGAGAAGCATGTTTCTATGGGTAAGTGGGCTTCTGAATATAAGCTATACTCCACATCCGTAGAGTATGTAGTCTCCATTGTGACTCTGTGTCCTAGCCATATATCCCTCTTTCTTAATAAATCTTTTTATTTTACAAAATTTGTTGTGAACCTCTAATTCTTTGGTTGAACTAGTCCTCCCTGAACCAGGTGGACAGTCCTCTGGACTTGCCCCCCCAAAAATGTTAGGCTACATGTGTGAAGAGCACCCCATGTTCCCTTTCAACTTGAGAAACTACTCTAGAATGTCTCCATTTCGATGTTAAATGATCAATTATGTCTACCCCTGTATTTTGCCTTCTTTTGCCTCAAGTCTCCGGTAAGACTAAGTATTCTGTGTAATTAAAAGACAAACAGGGTTCATATTATCTCAGATCCTTGAGAACAATGATAGATTTACAGATTAAATACCATTTACAATGCATCAAACTGACTCAAAGGCCAGGAAATGGCATTTGTGAATCTAGCTTAACTGTATATTTTAAAAGACTGACAAAGCAATCCCTGACATACACAAAAATGTTATGAACTGGGATATATGATTAGGGACTAGAATGGAGGTGATGGTGAAAGATGGGGACATTTAAGCATCCCTGGGGATGGGGTGGGGGAAGCTTTTCAGTAATTTGAAAATATAATGCAAGATATTTTTTTTCCCCTTTGGAGATGAACCGTTCAGATACTAAAGGAATAACAGGTCTCTATAAAGATCAGTCAGATCTCTAAAGATTACATGAAAGTTAAATTGGATAACAAAATTTTAAACGTACCAAGTTTTCAATGACATTGTGGTAGTCAATACAAACAAGGAAAGAATTAGTAAATAGTGTTAGAGATGGTTTCATTGTGAGTAAATCATAACTCAGGGACAATATAGAATGAATATGAACTAAAACATTAGACATTAGTGATTTGGCAAATAATTTTTTCTCCCTCAGAATTATTAACAACTATCAATTTTTGTTGCCTTTATATCAACTTTTATTTTAATATTGTGAGGAGAAAGACTCTGGAACTCAGCAGTAGTGATGTGTCAAAGACTTATTTATTGTCATTCTTGTGAGAATGGGCAACTCAGTGTGCAGCTGATGGGTGCAAAGAATGGGGGCTCACAGGCCCCATTTTAAAACCCTAGTCCCTAATGCAAATGGACTCTCCCATTTTTCATCACTGGTCCAGTTACTCAAGGGTTACAATTCACACCCAAAAACTAGCTAACCAGACTGCAGTATTCCTAACCCTAATTTCCATAATTATTCTTTGGGTTCTTAGCCAATGGGGGAAGTGCTACAGGGACAATTCTTCAATGCTCCCTTATATGGACATAGCTCAGGAGTTGACCTAATTGAGAGCAGCTCAGGGTTTCCCTGAACCATGTGATTTTGTTTGCCAGAGGGGTGGAGAAGAAGGAGACCTTTTTCCTCAAACAGGTCAGGACGAGTGAAATTTGAATGGTGACTATAATATTCTTATTGAGAGGAGACCATTCCCTATTTCCTCACAATATGAAATATGAAAACTTTATAGAGAGTAGACATAGATCAGTGGTTACTTCTATATTGTTTTGCAGGATATGGTTTTCGAGGTCTTTCTTGCCATCAATTTGTTACCACTGTCAAATGTTATTAAGAAATGATGGCAATCGGGGGGCAGCTAGATGGCGCAGTGGTTAAAGCACTGGCCCTGGATTCAGGAGTACCTGAGTTCAAATCCGGCCTCAGACACTTGACACTTACTAGCTGTGTGACCCTGGGCAAGTCACTTAACCCCAATTGCCCCACCAAAACAAAACAAAACAAAACAAAACAAAACAAAACAAAAAAGAAATGATGGCAATCAGTGTGATAGAGTAGGAACAAAGCTAGACCTGGGGTGAGTGAAATCTGGGTTAGAATATGGGCTTTGATGTTGGTTAGCAGTCTATGGAAATTTTGCTTAACATTTCTGAGCTTCAGCTACTTTGATAAAATATAGATATAGATACCTTAAGTACCCCCCATACAGGGTCCCTGTGCAGATCTCGAGTCATTGCCTGTAGAGTAATTTTCAAAGCTTAAAGTCCTGTAGAAATGCCAACTCTTTTGTTGCTATTAAAAGTATTTTCCCCCATTTTCAGAGTCAACATCTTATTTAAATAGCTTGGATTGGAATAATTGTAATTGCATGCAGAATATCTTATTTTTAATACACAATTGATTTTGACCTTGGTTTAACCAGTCTGACTGCACACAGCTGATTCCAGAAGTATCCTCATGTAGGAAATGATTCCCAAATTTGTAAGCAGTCGTGTGGTCTTAGATTTAAATCTAGAAGGAAATTCACAAGCTATATAGTCCAACATGCACATTTTACAGAGGTAGAAACTGAGGACCATAGAAGGTAAGTGATTGATTCCAAGTCACAAAGGTAGGATTAATAAAAGGCAGGATTTGAACCTAGGTGATCTGATTCAGAGGCAATGATTATTGCACTATACTACGTTTTCATACACACTTCCTTTCTATTAATATATAATTAATTTAACTTTCTTTTGCGTGTGATATTATTTGGTGATTACTATATCCAGCACCTTCCATGCTTTCTTTAAAATGTCATCTCTTAGGGGCAGCTAGGTGGCACAGTGGATAGAGTACCAGCCCTGGATTCAGGAGGACCTGAGTTCAAATCTGGCCTCAGACACTTAAAACTTAATAGCTGGGGGCAGCTAGGTGGCGCAGTGGATAGAGCACCGGCCCTGGAGTCAGGAGTACCTGAGTTCAAATCCGGCCTTGGACACTTAACACTTACTAGCTGTGTGACCCTGGGCAAGTCACTTAACCCCAATTGCCTCACTAAAAAAAAAAAAAAAAAAAACTTAATAGCTGACCCCAATTGCCTCACCCCACCCCACCCCCAAAATGTCATCCCTTAGCATATGACTTCTGAGTGGTCTACAAAGTAAAGGTCTCTTTTTCCCTCTATTACTAATTTTTAAACATTTTTCCTAATATATTTCTTACTTTCCTCTTCCTGTGCTAAAGCAAGCAAGACATATTTTGATTTCCAGATGTTAAGGGCTAAAATTCTAGCTAAACTGTCTAAAATAGCCAATGAGTGGTCGCCAATAAATTATAAGCTTTAGCAAGAGTTAGACTTTTAAGCATTTATTAAGGAGAATAAGAATTTGGTAAAGAGAGAGAGAAAGGCCTAGATTCCTATCTATTAAAGGGAGAGCACATTTCTAGCTCCGCTCTCCACCAGAGTCCAGAGGAAAAAAAAGCGAGACTGAGCGCCAGTCTCTTCCTTCCTCCTCCCACTAGCCCGCGTCACTTCCTGACTCCTGGTCTTGCCCTCAAAGACCTTCCCTTCATGGGCAGAACTCCTCTACAGTAAGTATCCAGCAGGTGGCGTTATTCCAATCGTTACAGTCCCCCCTGTTCCTCAAGAAACAAAATGTTTCCTTGACGGAACAGTAAAAACAATATGATAACTATTGCTAACTAATAATATGTGAACAACAATATAGAAAAGGAAGAGAGGAAAGTTTTGTCCAGAGGGGCGATTTTTTTTGTCCTCATGAACCGACGCTTTGACATTAGTCTTGCAAAGGGAGGGCCTCTGCAGAGAATACATGTTACAGATGGTGTATATTATAACAGAAAGAGAAAAAAACCAACAAAAAGAACAAATCAAAACTGTTCATTTAAAGTCTCTGAAAGTCTTTTCTCAGATGTCCTCTAGGTGTAGTCATGGAATGGAAGTCTTTTCAGGGGTTGATGTGTGGATGCTGGTAATCAGCCAGGAAAATTTCCTACAAAATTGAGCTTAACACAACTTTAAAATAGCTTTGTCAATAATCAAATCAAACAATGAAAGTTCTCAAAAACATGTTTAAGGGAATTCAGAATCTTAGTTGTTACACATGAAACATATAATAAAACAAAAATTGAACCATTCTTTAAAATTATAATATTACTATAGTCCCCCCCTTATGGAGGGTAATTGAGAAGACAATTGCTGCAATATTAATTATTAAAAATAATTTTTTATCTTTGTTTCATCACTTTTTGCATCATCTGCCTAATTATCCTCATGCCATTATGAGAAATTTAAAAATCTAATATAATTGGTAACAGGTGTCAAGGCCAAATTCAACACTGTATTTATCATGACACCTGAGATAATTATGGGGGTTACCATAAAAGAACAGAGAAATGATGGGATATGAGCATTCCCACACTTGAGCAATATGTACTGCCCATACAGTATGCCAGGCTTAAAATAGGTGGATGGAATATACGTCCATGCCACCGAACATATTGGAGGAAACTGAGTCAGACTTAATCAGATCCATGGGATTAAGATGTCCATGGCATCAGGCATATAGGAGGGAGCATAGAAGCCAGGTGTAGGAGTGAGATGGGTGGGATGAATACTTCCAGCCATCTGTACAATATTGTGGGGAAAAATAAAATAAAATATTAAACCAAGAGAATCCAACCTCAACATTTGTCAAAAGCCGTTCTCTCAGCCATACCTTGACTTCATGCATGTCTCCCCTCATGTGTATTCCTCTTGTGATTGGATGGCATCTTGGCCAACTGGCATCTGATAACTCAGAATAAAGGCAATTAATGTCTTAAATGATAAGTTCCCATAATCCAAGTCTCATATGGATTTAAAAATTGAGGATAATAAATGATTGCAAAAAATGTGAATACATCTTGACTCAGAACACAATATATAATTATGCAACAATTTCAAATAATACCCCTTTTTTTAACTTAGTATACAATTACTTTTTTGAAAAATCTGAACATATTTAAATACAAGTTAAAGCACAACAGAATCTCAAAGAAAACTTTTTTTTGAAAAAAGAAAACTTTTACAAATGTTCCCCTCTTTTTTTTTTTTTTTTGGAATGTGCTTATCAAAAATAATACTTCTAGAATCAATTTACACTTGCCATGGCAACCAATTTGCCAGGGAAATGCTTTAAAGAGTTTGATCAAATAATCAGTTGAGGAAAAAAAAATAACAAAAACAAACAACTCAGAATATGGGAGCACAATACTCCTAGAATTAACATTGTATAATAAAATCAAAACCATCTTGCAATGTTTCAAAATTAGATAGACAAATGAATAGAAGAAAATACACATGGAACAATAAAATACAGTGAAATTCAAACTAAGGAAATCTAAATGAATATGAACTTAATATTAATAAGAGTATTATAAAATATAAACTTGATCACATGACTATAAAAAGCTTTTACAAATATTCTCCTTGTTTTAAAAACTAAGTATAAGACACAATCTCAAAAGCATGAAAATATGAAAATAAACCCATTACCATTAATTTCAAAATGTAGATGTAATAGCATAGAAATCCTATGTAACCTCTGAACTGATACAATTACTCTGAGTGAATTCAGAACACTTTTGATTCCGATATCTAAAATCCCCAATACTCATATCAATACCTTGCTGCTTACTTCTACATTTCTGTACAATATATATCCTTCCATGCCAAAAGAAGCATTGTCTTGAACTATGTTGATGATTGTCATTCTTATTCAGCTTAAGTTTTTCTTCTTTAACCCCTTTATATTGTCTGTCAGTCTTTTCACCATACAAATGCTTTATAAGATTACTAATTAAAGACAAAAGCAGGTTAGCAAAATTATGAACAAAACAAGCATATCTGGAATTTAAAGAGTTTTCTAAGATTGTCTCAAAAGCACAGCCAGGCCGGGGAAGGGCTGAGCCTGAAGCTGCAAATGCAGGTAGAAAAAGTTGAGCATGCGCATCAGATCTCTGGACTTCCCAGGCAGGGGAAGCTATGGGCTTGGCCATGGGAGGAGTAGAGGGTGGGGTCTGGGGAGGAGGGGAGGGACCAGCGCAATTTGAATCCGACTTGATTTTGAACTCAGGCCTGGATTCCTCTTCCCCCACTTTGCCTCCAGGTGCTAGGGGATTAAAAGCTTCTAGAGGGTGGGTCATTGCCTCCAGGCATGCAAAATTAGAGCAACAATTACTGTTAGAACTGGGAAAAGCTGCAGGAATCTCTTCAGGTTTCTCTGAAAAAGCATGGTTGGGAGAGGGAGAGATATTGTGTGAGTAAGTTGCTGGCTCTTCTAACAAAAATAAAAAGAAAAATAGAAAATCCACAAAAACAAAGCATTAACATGATCTTATCTCCCATTTGTCTGGTTAAACAGACTAAAATCAAAAATAGGATAATTAGGGAGTTTAAAAGGTCCATTCGAAAAAATTTAAAGGAAAACACAGCCAGTACACCAGTACTTAGCAGTTAAAAGGGTAGGGGAAATTTCTTACCCAACCGGAAGATCAGAAGTGAGGTTCAGCTTTCCTCTTCGTGGTCAGCCATCTGTTAAGGGCTAAAATTCTAGCTAAACTGTCTAAAATAGCCAATGAGTGGTCGCCAATAAATTATAAGCTTTAGCAAGAGTTAGACTTTTAAGCATTTATTAAGGAGAATAAGAATTTGGTAAAGAGAGAGAGAAAGGCCTAGATTCCTATCTATTAAAGGGAGAGCACATTTCTAGCTCCGCTCTCCACCAGAGTCCAGAGGAAAAAAAAGCGAGACTGAGCGCCAGTCTCTTCCTTCCTCCTCCCACTAGCCCGCGTCACTTCCTGACTCCTGGTCTTGCCCTCAAAGACCTTCCCTTCATGGGCAGAACTCCTCTACAGTAAGTATCCAGCAGGTGGCGTTATTCCAATCGTTACACAGAGAAAAGTTGTCTGGTTCTTAATAGGATTTCTATGTACATCTTCTCAAACAAATGGTGTTATATAAGCTACAAACATATTTATGATGATCTAAATTTCAGCTTATCATGAGTATTCCAAAAGTAAGATGACCATACATCTCAGGAAATGATGTTTCCTGTTACATTTAGTTGTGGGATGAAATCACCACTCCCCATTTTCAAATTTTCGTCTCCAAGGATAACTTATATAATCTTGTATTTTACAGAACTTTCATTGTCTTCTGGTTCATTTTATAGTGAAAATATTAGCATTTATATCTTTATCATCTAACAGTGACTGGCACATAGTAGGTAATAGTGGTTGATGTTGTATGAATGTGTTAACTATTGGACAAAGGTCATGCATTAAGAGCAATGAAAGCTAAATTATTGGTTTAGATGGTTTAACGACTGTATAATTCCTAGCTTTTACTACTAACTTTTCTGGTTTGGTCACCACCTAACTGGGAGGGGAGCATTACATAAGGCCCACTGTTCATTTGTTTTTCTGCTTCTTGGGTCACCATGTTTAAAGAATTAATAATATAGCAGCCAGTCTTATGGTGATAAACCTCCAAGAAAACTAATGTGTGTTGCAACTATTTCTAAAGACTTCCCAGCTTCATTGAACCTACCAGAACTTGAGTGCTCCTTGGCACAGCTTTTGAAACTCTTTGTGCCATAATGAACATTAGAGTAGAGTTATTTTAGTAGAAGAACTAGGTATGAATCAAGGTAAATGGAAGTTTTACATTCTTTAAAATGGTCTGACAATAAAGAATAGCTTTTCTTTGGTGTTGTTTAAAGGGAATATATAGGCAGTAGGGATCGAATATAAAAGAAGCATAAGATGTATTTTCTGCCCTAAAGGAATTTTACATCCAATTGAGCATCTTACTCTTCCAATATGACTCAGCTTCTCCCTTGTTAAGCAGTTGGGAACTGAGATTTAGATATTTCTCTTTAGATAATTCATGGACTTGAAATGGTAATTAAATGGTAATGATCACTCATATTTTTTCATTGTGCTCTAAGGTTCAACAAATGCTTTCTGCAAAACGAACCTGGTAAGCAGGTAGTACAAATATAATTATTCTCATTTCACAGAGGTGGCAACTGAACCTCAGAGAGCTTTAGTCACCCATGTGTGGTCACACAATTGCAGCAGGCATTTGATCTCACAGCTCCTAAAACTAAGTACAGGACCCTTTTCATTATTCTATGCTGTCTCTGGCCCACATTAATTTTATCCTGTTTTCTTTGCACATTTCTTGCCAGAGAATGTTTTGCATTTTGGGCTGAAACTGTCTCATTATGAAATGCATTATATCTACCTGATCAAAATAAGAAGATGTGGTGCCACAACAATTATTTTGACTGTACAAGAAGAAAAGTTGAATGCCAGATGACAAGTTAATTTATGAATTCCAAATAACAAATCAATTAGGACATTCATCATTTCAATGTTTTTTTTTTCCTTTATCCTATAACAGTGAAGAGTTTTACCCATAGGCTAAAGTTTAAAAATTGAAATGTATTTATACTATTTACAACTTATATTTATAGAGCTGGGGTAATTTAGAATCTAGTCTTTTGAACCTAGGCTTTGCTGTGACAGGCTGCTTCTGCTCAGCACAAACCTCCTTTTGCTAACTCCTCCTTTCTTCTTGGGGGTGGGGGTGGGGATCTTTCATGCTAGACTTATCTGTGTTCTAATTTCTCTAGAGAAGATGTCCTTGCCTGTGACATCAAAGGTGACAAAATCCCATCTCAGTAAGACCCCATTCCATCTTTCATAACTCTGGGCCTTTAATGGTTTCACTTCTGATCTAGTATGTAGACAGCACTAGTAGTTGGTCTCTCAAAGGAAGGAAGGAAGGAGGGAAGGAGGAAGGGAAGGAGGGAAGGAAGGAGAGAAGGAGGGAAGGAAGGAAGCATTTATTAAATGCCTCCTCTTTTCCAGGAACTTCACTAAGCACTTTACAAATATTATTGCAATTAATGCTCACAACTCTGGGAGGCAGATGCAATTATTACTCCCATTTTACAGTTGAGAAAACTGAGGCAAATATTAATCAAGTGACTTGCCCAGGGAGGGCAGACAGCTAGCATGTGCCCACGATCACATCTAAACTCAGGTGTTTCTGCCTGCAGGCCCAATGCTCTTTATACTGCATCATCTAGTTGCCCTAATTATGTATAGGGAGCTACTCCCCTGAACTTCCCTGAAGGGCCCCAATATCCCTGAAATCCAAAAAGGATGATAAGACTTTGACAAGACCCAAATATAGGGCCTTCTGCAAGTTCTAGTACAGAGAAGCTATTTTTTTTTTACTAGCAGAATAATTTAAAAGAATGCTAAAGTTACATTTAATGGACTAATAGCTACATTTCCAGAACAGTATGCCAACTGCCCGTGTATCTTCTTTAGTGGAAAGAAAATTGTTACACCCAAGATTGTGTCAACCTTCTTAAATGTATCCTTTATTTCCTGCCTTTCTCCCAACTCCCAGGATGGACTCATAATCGGTCATTTGTCTTATCTTCTGCCTTTACCCTTTTCTGGTACATTCTTCATTCCTTCATCTATGCCCTTGATCCCTTGATTACCACTGATTGCCCTTTCTCACTGACTGGTGTCTCATATTGGGCTTCAAATGAAGGTTTCCCCTTTTTAGAGTTAAAATATACCCATAAGAATATTCAACTACTTTTAGCAGCAATGTTTCATTTACTTCTTCTCTGAAAGCTTCTAAGTCCCCCAAAATAGCTACAATGGACTAATATGTCATGGGGTGCAGAGCACCCCAGAAGTTTTCTGGGGCACATAAGGAATCTTCTCCTTGAGAAACTAAACCAGAGGACAGATACACCTAGAGAGATAAGTGGAACCAGTTTGGACTGAGCTAGCTTTGGGACCTCCACCCTTCATTCTGGTCTCCTTTACCCCTGGGCAGATAAGTTTGGGTGTGGCTACAGCCTTTGTGTCCTGAAGAGACATCCCTAGCCACCCCTCACCCAATTCCTCTAGCCACCACCAGTGGGGGATGATCCTCCCTCACTAAAGGAACTTTCCACAGGCAGATCACCCCCATCAGCCCCTATAAATGTACCTGCCGGTCTCCTGCTCGAGGAGATTGGTACCTCTGAGCCACGTGCTTTGTGCCAATCTCCCCATGAGAAGTCCAAGGATTTCTTTCATGGTTTCCCTTCTCCCACCCTTCTGTTCCCTTGCCCCTAAATAAACTACCATCTTATTCTAACTACTTTTGTGTGCAAGAGCGTGTAATTCTTTAAAGAGGAATTCCTAAGGACCCCAACCCCTACCCCTAACCCAAACCCATACCCCATTTCCCCCATTACAGATACAATAACATTTAAAAATTTACCAGGTTCTTAGCAATACTTCTGTGGAAGTAGATAGTGTAAGAATTATCATCCTAATTTTATAGATGAGGAAATTGAGGTTCAGGGATTTTAAAAGATTCATCAATGGTCACCGATTTGTTTGACAACAGCAATTTGAACCTATCTATATCTATTACCTTCAAGTTCAATGCTTTTTTTTTTAAATTATGCTGCCTGAGAGTTATAAAATGATTCATCTTGTGCTTCTACAATGCCAGGTATTAGTGAACAGAGATGGAAAAAAAAATGTTGATGAATTAAGGCCTATGAGCCTATTAATGAGCTCTCATCGGAAGTACCATGCAAGTGGGTTTTGGTGAAAATCATTTTCCCTTCATCCAGAATGACTCACAATTCACAAAGTACTGGCAATATTGATTTATACTTATCTGTCATGATGAAGACTTTGGGACATGCTCTATAATTGAACTCAGGGGTATTGAGTTCACTAGATCTGTATTGAGTTCATGAGGATGAAAGAACAAGGAAACTGATTGGCTTGACTGTATTTTCTACTTCAAATGAAGGCAAGCTATTAAATCCCCTATCATCGAGCGATGATTCTACTTTTTTGGACTTTGCTAAGGTCTAAGTTCACCTTATAAAATACCACAGATGAATGGTCAGCGTATGATAGTAGTTAGAAAATAAAGTGTATGTTATGTACATTTTAGAGATCTTTAAGTAGTAGAATTTCCCTCTATTTTTATTAAACTAGTATTTTCTAACTCTCCATAAAAAAATAATAATTAGCTTCATTATACATCTTAGCATGGAATTTAGTTTTGTATCTGAATGACTAAATGATTACTCATTTTCCTGCTACCCTCTTTAACAAATACCATAGATGTTTAGTACTCTCATATAACATATAGCTTATAATAATTCGCTTCTTGGGGATAGGGATATTGAGTTGTTTATTTTTGCTCAGAGGGCATGAGATACTTGAACAAGAGATCTAGCTCGTCTTTTACTAACCACCACTCCATGTCATTTACTCAGTTAACAATTGGAAGAGTTCCTCTGGTATTAACTTAGATTTTAGGAAATCTAACAATAAATGGCAGTGCTCAAGTCCACATTCTCCTGCTTGGGCAAATCACTTTATCTCTTTGGGTTTGTTTCCTTGTCTATAAAATAAATCAGTTCAACAAATATTTAACCCATTAGGTCAAAAACAGTATTCTAGTCTTAGGGATATAATGTAAATATGAATTAGTCTAAGCCCTCAGGGACACTGCATTACACTGAGGGATTCTATGCATGATATAATAGATGCTTTATAAATACTTGTCTATTGGATTGGAGAATTTTGTCAAGATGGT
Organism: Dromiciops gliroides; assembly: GCF_019393635.1. Taxonomy (NCBI): domain Eukaryota; kingdom Metazoa; phylum Chordata; class Mammalia; order Microbiotheria; family Microbiotheriidae; genus Dromiciops; species Dromiciops gliroides. Next base: position 195,974,228 of record NC_057866.1, on the reverse strand, counting down.
TTAGTTCTCATAAGCTAAAGAGCCCTGCTTCCTTACCAGTACTTTGGAAAAAATGAAAAAAGAATACTAGATCCAGTAATGATGAAGAAATCCAGAAAAATTTCATTGCATATTTTTCTAGCACAGCTCCATGCAGAGAGATATTCAGAAACCTTCAGTCACTAGGCAAGGAGAAAACAACAGACAGAAATCTTGCAGCTTGCAATGGAGTGGCTAGCCAGGGAAACCTAGAGCTTATAATTGTGTAGCCCATCAAAGCCAAAGGAAATTCACACAAGGAGAGAAGCAGAAATAACTGGACACTACAACTGTTTCTCTCTAATCTCAACCCAGGGTTGCAGGGCCAGCAAAGCTCAGAATGTGAGAGCAATGTTCATTCTATATTCCAGATAAGATTGCTTAGTGCACGAATACTTTACAACTGACTTGATCTACCTTTGAAGTCCTTAAAAAAATATAGCATTGGTGTTCAGACAAAGCAAAAGCAAAGTTTTTAGATAATACAGCCAGGACAAACAAGGCTTCCCTTCATTCTAGAAGGGTAGTGGGACCCCAAGAAATCCAAAGGATTCCAACCCCCAAGGAATCCTTAAACTTTACCAAGAGAAAAATAGCTCAGTCTCCCACCTCAGGAATGAGGTGTGGCACAGCAGGACCCGGGTATGCTGATAAGCAATACCAAGGTCTGAACGGGGATATGCAGGATATGGTTGGATGCTGCATACCCTACTGATACCCCATTATTCAAAGATCTCCTTCCAGTCCTCTTGCCCTTCCCAGTTTTTGCATTTCCTCTTGCTTTGTGATTTCCTCCTCTTTGTTTTATAAATATACCAGGTCTTCTCTTACTGGAGACAGATGTTCCGTAGTGATTCTGTCTCCAAGCCATATATTACTCTCTTCTAATAAAGCTTTTTATTTTACAAGATTTGAGTAAGCCTCCAAGTCTTTGGGGAGCTAGCCATGCCCCATCCCCCAACAGGTCAGAAGTTCCATGGATTACAGAAGTACAAAAAGTCTGGCCCTGACTCAAATTCCCAATTAAGGAAAGAAAGGTGGAAACCAAATAAGCAGAAGCACAATATGAGTAGTGTGTGAGATTTTTCCCATTACTTACTTCTCTACATGATTTAAGTCATTCCTTACCAATATATGTGATTCAAGCTTCTGTTGATGATCATGATTTAAGACAACTTGCAAATGCTTGGATCAACCTGTTCTCCTATACAAGTGTGTGGTTAGGATGAACCAATTAGGATAAAGGTCAGATACCCAAAAGAACAACTCTGGAGTTGCTATGGACCAATCAGAACTGCTAAAATTAGATATAAAACAACTAGGTTGACCTGATTAAGGCATCTAAAACCCATCAAAGACTCAAAAGTGTCACAAATATGGAATAGTTTGCCACAGATGGCCACTTCTTAATCCACAGATGGATTTTCTATTTCCACAATGTGAGATATGATATTGCAATTCTGTATGTTTTGATACATGTTACTTAGCAAGGATGATATTGGGGGCCAGTAGATAAAAAGACACGGCTACATATTTGCTTATTGTACAAATATCTAATGGTATTTATAATACTTTAATCTTGAGAACTATATGAATTTAAAGATCTGTGGATCCTGAGACTCAGGGTCTTCGGATCCCAGAACTAAGAACAGCTTTATTGAGTGACAGGATCCCTCTCTCAATAAACCTATTTTCTTTGGCTTGGAGACTTTGGATTTTTCTTTATCTAACACTCTGACTTAGACAGTTTTCCAACAGTAGCAAAGAAACATTATGCATTCAGGAACACTCAGGACACAAAACTATAAGAAGAGAATAAATCCACATCTACAAACAAAACCTCAAATAAAAAGTTGTTTGGTTTTTTGTGTTTTCTTTTTTTCTTTTTCAAAAAAAAAATCTACTAGAATTCCTAGAAGAATGAAATAAAAGGTCAAGGGAAAAAATTATTATTCCAGAATTTTTTTGTAAAAGTGTTCAAGAGGAAACAAGTAGAAGGAGAATAAAGTGTTTAGGACAAGAGATGCAAAACCTTACCAAAATAAGAGGATCCCTGAAAATTAGAATGGATCAGAAAGAAGTCAATTTTTCTATGAGACAACAAAAATACAGGAATGGACAAATGAACAGATTGGAAAAAAAATTGAAGTTTGAGCAGTTTTCCATCAAAAATATTTGACCTTGAAAACAAGTCAAGGAGAAATAATCTAAGGGTCACCAGACTACAAGACTGACTACCTGAAACCCATGATCAAAAAAGAAGCCTAAAGACCATATTTTTTTTCCCAAGAGAAAAATTGTTTTTGCATAGGCATAAATGAGAATCTGTGAGATGAGCAGGGCCTGGCAAGGAACTTGTCCAGCTGGACCCCCAAAGGATGGGGAATGAGACAGAAATAGCTCAGCTGGCCACCTCCTCCTTAGAGAGGGTCTGGTGGGGCAAGACTGCTCCAGGGATGTGGGCTCCCATCCATACCTGTCTCTCTCAGAAGCTTGAGTGTCCCAAAGTGATTTAGCAGAAGGGAGGAAGGGGGATGTGGGTGACCTGCTTGCTGGTGATGGGAAAGGGGCTGAAGGAGAACAGGAGCATGAGTGCTGAACAGAACCCACAGGGAAGGGCCTACTTGGCAGGCTCCCCTTGTACTGTGAAGCAGTAGATGCAAGTATAGTCGGGTTGATCCCAGTTGTTCAAATTCCGAAGCTCTACCCCCTGGTATATGGCAATGATGTTGTCTGGAAAATAGAAGGTCTGAATGGGCTCCCCATTCTGATGGTAGGTGTACTACCTGAGGGTCACTCCCTCTGCCCCTGAGTCTTCATTTAGCCCAGAGATGACAAAGTCCTTAGTGGCACTGGGGATGTTGCTCATGGGCGACACGACTTTGGGCACATGTTCCAAGGTGATGGTCATGACATGGATGTGGGCAGACAAGCGAACCGAGGTAAAGCCCTGGGACCCCCAGAATGCCCAACACTTTCCTGGATGGACTTCCCACCTAAGGATGACTCTTGACTGATTGGAGGAGTAGCACATGGGGATACTAAACACAGTAGAAAAGATCACCTTGGCATTGTAGGTCATTGATCTTTGGGTTCCTATGATACTGCCCCCTGATGACTCGACATAGTTCACCAGCCCAATGTGGTCTTCACTGTAAACCTTCAGAGCCTCCTTAACCATCTGGCACACTTCTTCCTTGGTCACTCCCCTGTCAACAGTATGTCTCAGGATGGCCTCAACTTGCTTCTGTCTCAAGCTGGCCAGCTCCTGCCTCAGGCCAGTCAGCTGGGCCTCCAGCAGGTCCTGATCCTTTAGGACCAGCAAAAGCACCACCACTTGCATCATAACCAGGAGCAACTTCTTCTGAACTCGCTTAAGAAGCATAAGGGAACTCTCACCAGTGTCATTAGGGCTGCCTGTACCACTGACTTCATCACAGTGCCTCAGGCAAGAATGAGGACTGAGTTGACACATTGTGCTATAGAAATCTAGCAATTGCTGAGGAGGCCACTAGGTGCCTACTCCACATCCACTTCCCTTGGTGGCTACAAGGGAATGCAGAAAGAGCATTAAGGGCTGCCAGGGAACACAGGGGGAACATTAGCTGCTACCAGGGAAATGCAGGACACTTGTGCAAGGGGGCCTACCAGGGTGTTGGTGGTAGCCATTGTAGGTCACCCTACTATACCCCTTGAACCCCACCACTTTCTCTTCCAAATCAGTCATAAGTACCCAGCCTAAAATATTCAACACAAATTCAATGTGAACATTACATTTACATAATATTCCAGACACAAACTTTGATCATACTTTCTCATCAATGACTACTGCTTTGGTGGGGAAAGTGACCACACACTTAAAGTCATAGGATTATAAGGCACCCATTTGGGCATACATGTGGCCAATGTAACCCACAACTTCTGTCTCAGGAATTGCGCATAAAAGTTCCCTGTTGAGTTTAGCAATTTTTTATTGCTAAATTGAACTGATTCATGTTGTGCTAGACTATGTACTCTCCCCTACCCCAAGTCAAGGCATGACATTTTAGCTGGAGTTATTCTTCAGGGTATCATCTCTGATGTTCCACTTCTACATTATTCCTCTGCTCAGATGGACTGCTTCCTTAACAATACCTACAGTATCTGTCACTACAACCTTCAGATTTAACTGATGCCTTTAGCTAAAATAGCATCATTAAGGAAGTAGTTCATTTAGGAAAACACACTGAATTATCTTTAAGGTTTGCAGCAAAAAATGTTTGTAAAAAGCTCTTCCAATTTTATTCATTTGCCAGAGACTTCTTCCCCTTTCAGTAAGAGGTAGCAAATACAAAACATTGCCTTCAGTTTTCTCTAGTCTTCCTTACTCCTATCAATTGTTCTTTTCAGAAGCATGTGATAAACTGCAGACAATATAAAATGCTAGTGAGTCTATCTTCCAAGACAGACCCAGAAATTGTATGAGGAAAGCTACAAAACACTTTTCACACAAATAAAGATAGACCTAAAGAACTGAAGAAAGATCAATTCCTCCTGCATAGGCTAAGCCAATATAATAAAAATGACAATTCTATCTAAGTTTATTTACTTATTCATTACCATACCAATGAAACAACCAGAGGATTACTTTAAAGAGCTAGAAAAAATAACAAAATTCAAAGAATCTCAATATAATAAATGAAAAAACATCACACAAAGGAAGGCAGCCTAACGGTTCCATATTTCAGACTATAGTACAATGCAATAATTATCAAAACTGTTTGGTACTGGCTAAGAAAGAGTGGTACATCAGTGGAATAGGTTAGGTACAAAATAAAAAGTAGTAAATGGCCATAGTAACCTAGTGTTTTATAGACCCAAAGAACAACCTTTGGGGGTAAGAACTCAACATTTGGCAAAAATTGCTTTTAAAACTGGAAAGTAATTTGGCAGAAACTAGGCCCAGCCCATCATTTCACATTGTTATACAAAGACAAGATCAAAATGGATAAATGATTTGAACATAAAGGATGATATCCTAAGTATATTAGGGAAACATGGGAAAATGTACCTGTCAGATCTATGGACAAGGGAAGAGTTCATGACAAACAAGAACTAGAGAGGATCATGGAAAGTAAAATAGATACTTATGATTACATGAAATTTTTTAAAGTTTTGCACAAACAAAATTAAGATAGCCAATTTCAAAAAGGAAACAAGAAAATAGGAAAATATTTTTACAGCATGTTTCTCTGATAAGGGCTTAATTTCTCAACTATACAGGGAAATGAGCCAAATTTATATAAAAAATTAAGAACCATTCCATAACTTATAAAGTATCCAAGGATATGAATGGCCAGTTTTCAGAAGATATCAAAGTTATCAATTGTTATATGAAAAAAAAAATGCTCTAAATCACTACTGATTAGAAAAAGTACATTAAAACAACTCAGATACCAGGAAAGGAAATGACAAATGCTGAAAAGGATGTGGAAAATTTGGGACATTAATGTACTGTTGATAAGGTTGTGAACTAGTCCAAAAATCTGGAGAACAATTTGGACCTATGCACAAAGAGCTATAAAATTGTTCATACCCTTTGACCCAGCAATATCACTACTATGCCTATATCCCAAAGATATCAAAGAAAAAGGGAAAAAGACCTATTTGTACAAAAATATTTGTAGCACCTCTTTTTGTGGTAGCAAAGAACTGCAAATCAAAGGGATGCCCATCAATTGGGAAGTGGCTGAAGAAGTTGTGGTATATGATTGTGATGGAAAATCATTATGATATAAAAAATGGCAAGCAGGATAGTTTCAGAAAAACTTGTGAAGTTGTTTCAACTCATGCAAAATGAAGTGAGCAGAACCAAGAGAACAGTTATATTGTAATGCTGATTAGCTATGAAAGCCTTAACTACTTTAATAAAGACAATGATAAAAAACAATTCCAAAGGACCCATTATGAAAAAAAGCTATCCACCTACAGAGAGTGAATGAATTGGTGGAATGGAAAAACAGGTATAAAGGCTCACTAAATAAAATAATTCCTTAAATAATAAAATTAGGGAAGTGGAACTTAATGACTCTGTGAGACATCAAGAAATAAAACAAAGTAAAAAAAAATGAAAAAGAAAATAGAAGAAAATGTGAATTGTCTCATTGGAAAAACAATGAGAACAAGGAGAGATAATTTAAGAATTATTAGACTACTTGAAAGCCATGATCAAAGGAAAAAGATCATAGAATCACATTTCAAGAATTTATAAAGGAAAACTGCCCTGATTTCTTAGATCCAGAGGGCAAAATAGTTATTGAAAAGAATTAATTGAATACCTCCTGAAAGAGATCCCAAAATGAGAACTTTAATGAATATTACAATCAAATTCCAGAGCTCTCTGTTTAAGGAGAAAATATTACAAGCAGCCAGAAACATTCCAAATATCATGGAACCACAGTCAAGATCATGCAAGATTTAGCAACTTCCATGTTAAAGGAGTGGCAGTTTTGGGATATGATATTCCAGAAGGTAAAGTGCTAGGATCACAACCAAGAATAACCTACTGTGAAAAACTAAGTATAATCCTTCAGGATAAAATAAATGGAGGTTTAATGGAATAAAGGACTATCAAGCATTCATGATGCAAAGACCAGAGTGGAATAGAAAATCTGAAATTCAGAAAGAAGGCTTAAGAGAAGCATTAAACATTAAACATGAAAGAATAATCATAAGCAATGCAATAAGGTGAAATGGTTTCTATTCCTATATAGAAAGAATTTTATCATTATTAAGACAGTTAGAAGGAGGCTACATTGATAAAGGGCATAAATATGTGTCTACTATGTTGGAATGACTCCAAAAGAAAAAACACAAAGAGAAAAAGGGAGAATGGAAGGAAAAGGGAAAGTCGGAATGGGAATATTTTTTTTCTATAAAAGAGGTGCACAAGGAAGAACTTTTATAGTGTACAGGAAAATGGAGGTGATGGTAAGCAAGCTTGATCCTCATGTTGATCAGACTTGGTTGAAAGAGGAGAAGAAGATGTATGTATGTATGTGCATACATAGTATATACATATGTGTGTATACCCATATACATATTGTTCACATATGCATGTACACATATAACATTCATATGTATTGTGTATGTGTATGCACACATATATTTGCTCAAATGTGTCTGGAAATATATCTTACCCAATAGCTAAACACAAGGGCAATGGAATAGGAGATATGGGAGGGAGGATGATTAAAGTGAGGGCAGATTCAGGGAGTCTGTGGTCAGAAGCAAAACAGACCTTTGAGGAGAGACAGGAAAAAAAAGAGAGAGAGATGGATGCACAGAAGAAAATTGGATGGAGGGAAATACACAATAAGCGTAACTGTGAATGAGACTAGAATGATTTCACCATTAAAATAGAAGTGGATATAAGAATGGATTTTAAAAATGGTAGCTGCTTTTTCTAATAAAGGCCTCATTTCAAATTGGTCAAAGGATATGAATGGGCAGTTTTCAAGAAGAAATCAAAGCTATATAAAAAAATGTCCTAAATTACTATTGATTAGATAAATACAAATTAATACCAAGGTATACATCAGGAGGACTGGAGATGGCCTCAGATGTTTCAGGCATGTAAGAAAATAATGGGCTTTATCAACTCCCAAATGCCCCAGCTGGGATTGATTTCAACTGATTGGATTGACTGAGAATTGACTGACTTCACTAATTAACATGCTTGAAGTTGACTTGATTGAAACCACACCTGCCTGACTCTGAAGAGGGTGTATTCTCAGAGACTGTGGACTTTGACCTCAACATGATCCAGTGAATCAATGAACTTGAATGCTACCAGCCAATTAGCTTGGATTGGTGTGTAGGCATCACCTCTCTTCCTGATCCGCAGGTAGTTTCCACTCTGACAGGCACAGGGACTTCCTCTTTTTGACCTAAGACTCGTGGGTGAAGGAGGTTCTTTTTCTCCTCTCCCTCTCCCTCTCCCTCTCCCTCTCCCAGATCCTAGCTAGGCTCTCCTATCTTTCTGATCCAGGTGTTCTCTTTTTACTAATACCTGGTATGCTTTAATAAATGCTTAATGCCCAAAACTGGTGCTAAAGCTTCTAATTCATAAGTAAACCCTAGCTAATTTTCCCAACACTTGGGACAGGAGGAAAGTGACCACACATTAGATTTTAAACATCACAGGAAGTTGGGGTTAAGTGACTTGCCCAGAGTCACACAGCTAGTAAGTGTGAAGTGTCTTAGACCAGATTTGAAATCAAGTTCTCCTGATTCCAGGGCCAGTGCTCTATCTACTCCACCACCTAACTGCCCCTAAATAATGAAACTATTTTTTAATGGGAGAAAGGATATAATTGTGTTTTTAAATTTCTAGGGTTATAATTTCCAACATCTAGATTTATCATTTTAATTTTTTAATATTTCTTTTTTGAACTGCTCTGAACTTTCCTGTTGTTTTTTCAGGGTTCTCTAACAGAAATCCACAAGATTCTGTCTTTGATTAGGCACTATTGTGTCACTTTCACTTGCATTTTAATATTAAAAGTATTTTCTTTTAGCTTTTAAAATTTATTTATTTTGGGGGCAGCTAGGTAGCACAGTGGATTCAGGAGGACCTGAGTTCAAATCTGACTTCAGACACTTAACACTCACCAGCTGTGTGACCCTGGGCAAGTCACTTAACCCCAATTGTCTCACCAAAAACAAAACAAAATAAAATTTATTTATTTTCTCCTGAACTTGTGATAAAGTAAGCATTCCATGAAAAAGTGGCATGGAAAAAAGGAGGATTGCACCTGACATTGCACATCTGTTATGCACAACTTGCTATTCCTTTCAAACATATAAAAAAATTATCATGGGGGGCAGCTAGGCGGCGCAGTGGATAAAGCACCAGCCCTGGATTCAGGAGTACCTGAGTTCAAATCCGGCCTTGGATACTTGACACTTAACTAGCTGTGTGACCCTGGGCAAGTCACTTAACCCCCATTGCCCTGCAAAAAAAAAAAAAAGTTATCATGTAACTTTCTTTTAGGCCCCTGTCCCCCCCCCCCCCCACTCCCTACCCAAAATCCAAAACTTTGAGATGGCTTCTTTCTCTGGATTCAATCAGCAATTCTTTTCATAGGATCTTTGTGGTAAATTTGGGTATATATAATAGTCAGATTGACTTGGTTGCTCAAAGTTGTTCTTAAAACAATACTTGTTACTGTATACAATGTTCTCCTGGTTCTGCTCATTTCATTCTTCATTATGTTGTTGTTGTTGTTATTGTTGTTGTTGTTTGTGGGGCAATGAGGGTTAAGTTACTTGCCCAAGGTCACACAGCTAGTAAGTGTCAAGTGTCTGAGTCCAGATTTGAACTCAGAACCTCCTGAATCCAGGGCCGGTGCTTTATCCACTTCGGCACCTAGTTGCCCTCCATTCTTCATTATTTTGTGGAGGTCGTTCCATATTTTTCTAAAATAATTGAGCTCATCATTTCTTATAGCACAGTAATATTTCAAATATGTGAAATATACCACAATTTGTTTATCCATTCCCCAATTGATGGGCATCCCCACAATTTCCAGTTCTTTGCCACTACAAAGAGAGCTGTTCTAAATATTTTAGCACATGTCATTTCTTTTCCTATTTTCCTAATCATATTGGACACAGACTTTGGGCATAATTCTATATCTCTCTCCAAAAGGGTTGGATCAGCTCACAGATCAACCAACGATGAATTAAGGTCCCATTTTTTCCCCACATACCCTTCAACACTTGTCCTTTCCCCCTTCTGTCATTTTAGCCAATGTGGTAGGCATAAAATGATATCTCAAGGTTGTTTTAATTTGAATTTCTTTAATCAGTAATGACAGAATATTTTTTCACATGATTATCAATTGTTTTGATTTCTTCATTGGAAAATTGCCTTTTATAGCCTTTGACCATTTATCTATTGGGGAATGCCTCATTCTTATAGATTTGACAAAGTTCTTTATATATTTGAGATATGAGACTTTCATTGGAGAAATGGTCTATAACATTTCCCCCCCAGTTTTCTGCTTTCTTTCTTTCTTTCTTTCTTTCTTTCTTTCTTTCTTTCTTTTTTTTTTTTTTTGGTGAGGCAATTGGGGTTAAGTGACTTGCCCAGGGTCACACAGCTAGTAAGTGTCAAGTGTCTGAGGCCGGATTTGAACTCAGGTCCTCCTGACTCCAGGGCTGGTGCTCTATCTACTTCGCCACCTAGATGTCCCTTCTGCTTTCTTCCTAATCTTGGATACATTGGTTTTATTTGTATAAAGACATTTTTTATTTAATGTAATCAAAATTATCTGTTACATCTCTTATTCATAAATTGTTCACCTGTCCATAAATCTGATAGGTAATATGTTTCATCTTTAAATTTTCTTGTAACATCTCCCTTTAAACCTTGGTCATGTATCTATTTTGACTTTATCTTGAGCAATTATGTAATTCTTTTAGCTTTTTTACATTTCTCATCAGTCTGGATTTGTCTGTTGATTTGTCTATTTATATACTAATCCTTTATTGAGATATATTTTTTTGATGTCTTTGGTGTTTCAGCCTTTAAAAAATTTATTCCTCTCTGGTCCCTCTGTAAGTTCTGGTAAACAGAATGTCTGTTTGTTTTTTTAGTGAGGCAATTGGGGTTAAGTGACTTGCCCAGGGTCACACAGCTGGTAAGTGTTAAGTGTCTGAAGCTGGATTTGAACTCAGGTCCTCCTGACTCCAGGGCCGGTGCTCTACCCACTGTGCCACCTAGCCACCCCTTGGTAAACAGAATGTCAAGGCTGGGATACAAGGTTGCCTCAATCTCCTAATATTGGGGAAAAATAGAGTTTGCTAGCCTGGGTTCCTTGCCCTTTGCGGAAATAAGACTGGCTCTACCTGTGTTTCAGTCCCCTTTCTTTCAAGTCTGGCACAGCTATACATATTAGCATCCTTCCTGGTTCCTACTTTTCTTCTCCTTTCCTTCATATGACTTGGTAAATATTTGCAGCTTCTTCTGGGATGGGAGATGGTCAGAGGGTGTTCTGTGAGTCATTGCAGCCTTGGAGAGTCCCTGCCCTAGGACTAGGCCCCAGTCAAAGGGTAATATATTCTCACTCCCCTCACTTATTTTCTGTTCACCTCCATTGCTTCATATGACTAGACAGTGTTAATATCTGCTGCTTTTGGGGAGTTGGGAACTGTAGGAATGTTCAGGTAGAATCACTATAGCAGCAAACGATCCCCAAATAATACCCAAAGGAGCTTGTGAGTTTTCTTATGCTCTTGCTGCAGCTGTATGGAGGGGATGCCAAAATAGTGTTTTATTAATATCCTACAGTATTAATACATAAGAGATTTTCCTTTGTTGGAGATTCTGTCTTCTGTGGATTTTGTTGTAATTATTCTACATCTCATATTTAATTACTTTTGGGAGGAGGGGTTTGGAGAATTGACGGTTTCAGAAGAAAATATGTAATCTGCCATCTTGTTCATCACAATGCCTAGGATTCTATTGTTTTGTGTGTATACGTGCATATAAATGTATGCATATATGTTTTATACATCATATATATATATATATATGCAAAAATAATTTTTTTATATGTATCTGCAATGTGTAGGAAGAGTCCTGGACTGAGTCAGAAGATGAAGTATCAAATCCTGGTTTGGCTAATCATCAGGTATGTAACCTTGAACAAGTCACTGTCCTTTTAATCTTGGTTTCCTCATCTCTAAATCAGTGGGGATTGTACTAGATGATCTTTAATATTTCTTCCACCTCTAAATCCTATGAAATTCCTTCATCATCATTCTGTCAAGCTTTTTGTTCAAATTTATAATTATTTAAGGAAGGGTTTCTACCTTACTTAGGTGTCTTGAGACGTGTAAAATTATGTTGACATTTCAAAGTAGGGGGCAGACTCAATTAGATTTTCACCTGGATTCAGACATGTAGAATCTTGCACTTAATATAATTATTTACAGTTCTAAGATGACTAACATAATATCACCAGTTCTAGATGCTAAATTCCTGCAGGGCACTTGTAATTACATATTGATCTGTCTCATCTCCTTTGGTCTTCCTTATCAAGTCACTAAGTTTTACTAATTTTTCTTCATGAAGTCTTCTAATTTTTTCCTTCCTTCATATTACCATTCCTCTTATGCATCTCAATCACAATTTATCCAAAACAAAACTGCCCCTACCTACCATCCTTTCATTCATTCTGTCAAAGACACTACCATTGTCCATTCACACAGATTCACAATCATAGAGACCTCCCTGACTCACTCCCACTCGTCTTGCATATCCAATCAGCTACCAAAATCTTTTGCTTTTATTGATACAATATGATCTATATGTGACTTATTTTCTTAGCTCATACAGCCATCTCTCTATTTCAGTCCCTCATTTGAACTACTTCAATAGCCTTCAGTAATTCTTTCTTTGTTGAATCTTTTCTCATACCAGTCCCCTATATACGACCACTTAAAGTGATTTTGCTAAAGTGTATGTGTTACCATTGTTGCCTTCCCCTAACTCAATAAACTTCAGTGGCTCTCTTTTACCTTGAAGATTAAGGTTGTTCTGTTGTTTTAATTTCAAGTTCTTGAGAAGATGGCCCAGTATTAACTTTCTATCCTTATTACACATTACTGTCCTTTATGTTCTCTGTGATTTAACCAATCTGACCTTTTCAATTCTTCACCCATGATTTTCCATCACCCAGGTCAATATATCTACACTATCTGATGATCCTTTTCCTGAAATGCACTTCTTCACTTCTACCTCTTGGAATCCATGGCTTCCTTTGACTGAAGTAGCCATCTTCTACATGAGGCCTCTGTTACCCTACCCCTGCTGCTAATGCTGCCCTTCCCAGCTTACCTCCTAGTTAGTGTGTGTGTGTATTTATCACCATTCCTTGGTCTGAACATTATCAACTTAGCCCTAGACTATTTTGATATCTTCCCAACTTCTGTTTCTAGTAACACTTACTAGCTGTGTGACCCTGGGCAAATCACTTAACCCCAATTGCCTCACTAAAAAAAAAAAAAAGAACTATACTTTAGGAAGAATAATTTGATAGTTAACTGTAAGATGAAATGGAATGGGCATAGACTTGAGACAGGGAAACTAACTAGAAGGCTATTATAGTAGTTTACAACACATGAGGTGATGAGGAAATTCACAAGGTCAGTGGTAGTGTCATTAGAAGGAAGGAGGTATATATGAAAGATGTTATTAAAGTAAAATTGACAAGACTTGGCAACAGATTAGATATGTGAGGGGCAGTGAGAGTGAGGAGTTGAAGATGATACCTAGCTTTTGAAGGTGGGTGACTAGAAAGATGGTGCTGTCCTCAACAGTAATGGAAAAATTTTGAACAGTAAAGGGCTTGAGATGTTCAATTTCAGATGTCTACAGAATCTCCAGTTCAAGATGTCCTAAGGTAATTGGAAATGCAATTCTAATAGTTAGAAGAGAGGTTAAGACTTCATAAGTAAAGTTGAAAATATTTATCAAAATAAAGATGAAAAATGAATACATGGGAGATAAGATAAGCAAGTAAAATAATATAGAAGGCCTGAAACAGAACATTTGGGGATACCCATATTTAGTAGTGTGACCTAGATAAAAATCCAGCAAAGAAGACAGAGAATAAGTGGTCAGACAGGTAAAAGGAGAACTAGGAGAAAGCAATGTTATGGAACCTATTGAGAAGAGTGTGATTGATGGCATGAAAAATATTAAGGATTGAGAAAAGGCCATTAGATCTGGTAGTTGAGAGATCATCTTAGAGAGAGTAGTTTCAGAGTAGCCATAGAAAGCACTTCATAAGTACTTTTCCAGTCACTTCTTTGCTATTCATATTTCACCATTCCTCCAGCCAATACCCAATCCATAAGAAGTCACCTCTTCTTCAGATAGCTACTACTATAAAATGTGCCACTAGGAATATTTTCATATGGGACTTTTTTGTCTTTATTCTCTTTAGTATATAGTCAGATGTCAGTATTACTGTATGAAATACCACTCTCATTATATAAAATCCATGCTCAGAAATGCTTATCAAACAAAATTAAATTTTTTTAGTCTGTCGTACAAGTCTTCCAAGCTTGGATGCCAATCTACTATTTCTCTACTATTATTCTAACCTAATGTGCTACTCATTGTTTCTATGAGTACATCCTTTAATATTTAGCTCAAAGTCTCTCAGTGAGACCTTCCCTATTCTCCATCTGCTGAGAAACCACAGCACTTTGCAACCTATTTTTATTTCATTAAATATTTCCCGATTACATCTAAAATTTTTAAACTTTTTTTAAATTGAGCTGCAAATTCTGTTCCTCCCTCCTACTTCTCTCCCCTTCTTGAAAAGGCAAGCATTTTAATGTTGATTATACATGTCAAGGCATGAAAAACATAGTTCCGTATCAGCCACACTGCAAAAAGAAAATACAAACAAAATGAAATAATACAAATAAAGAAAGGGTTGGTTTGTTGTTTTTTTAAAGCATTCTTCAATCTGCATTCAGAGTTCATCAGTTTTTGTCCTCTGGGAGTAGATAGCATTTTTGATCTTTTATGCTTTGTAATTGTATTGATCAGATTAGCTAAGTGTTTAACAATTGTTCATCTTTACAATATTGTTTTTATTGTGTACCGTGTTCTCCTTGGTCTGCTCACTTCGCTTTGCATGATATCACATAGGTCTTTCCAGGTTTTTTTGAAAGCATCCTGCTTGTAATTTCTTATAGCACAACATTATTCCATCACAATCATATACACTCAAGAGAGCAGGCTACTCTTTTTTCAGCTCTCCCTTGTGCTAGACAACTTAACCTTCTTTCTAAATTAAGTTTAGGAATCTTTTGTACACACATACACATACACATACACATACACATACACATACACATACACATACACATACACAAACACAAACACATACACATGAATGTTTTAGAGATTAAAAACAAGATTTGACAATTGATCATATACATACATATATACATATACATATGTGTACTCAGAAGTATACATATATACATGTATATATGTATGTATGTAATGGCTGAGAGTGAGGAACCAAAGATAACACCAAGTGTACAAATTTGAGTGACTACAAAGATGATGGTAATCTCTAAAATAGTAAGGAAGTTTGGAAAGCACGCAATATTGGTAGTAAAATGGTGCATTCTGTTTGGGATATATTGAGTTTGAGATGCTTATACAGCAGGTAAATATTTAATCTATCACAGGTGGATGTTCCAGATATGTGGGAATTATTGAAGAAGTGATCTCATGATGGTGATGAAAAGCTCCAATGATCCTTCCTTTAACTAGGTCAGCCATTCTCCTTGCCAGGACAAGCTCCTTTGCCTGCACAAGTGACCTCATTCCATCCAGTCTCCCCCAGCATGATGTCCTCTCTGGCACTGCCCATCTCACTTATCTTCAAAGTCTCCTTACCTGTTCCCCTACCATTCAAACATGGTCAGGTCTCAAAAAAAATTAAAGAATTAAAAAAACAAAAAGACAAATAAAACAAAAACAAAAACAAAAAAACCTACCTCACTTTATCTAACCATCCCAGCTAACTACAGTGCAATATATCTCTTCTCTTTTGTGGTTCAAGTCCTTGAGAAGCCTATCTACAATTGGTGCTTCCACTGCCTTTAATATCATTCTTTTCTTAACTCTCTATAATGTGACTTACAATTTCATCTTTCAACCAGAACTGCTGTCTCCAAGTTATTAATGATCTCTTAATCACTCAATCCTCATCTTTCTTGACCTTCTTACTTTTGACACTATCAATCACCCTTTACTCCTTGATAGTGTTCTCTGGTGTGTCCCTCTCATATCTTTCTTTTTTTTTTTTTTAAGCAACAAACATTTGTTTTATTTTCCATTTACATGTAAGGGTAGTTTTCAACATTCATTTTCATAAGATTTAGAGTTCCAAATTTTTCTCCCTCCCTCCCTTTCCTCCCCACTCCACAAGATCACAATCAGGTTATATATGTACAATCCACAAGTATTCTTTTTTTAAATTTTTTTTAGTGAGGCAATTGGGGTTAAGTGACTTGCCCAGGGTCACACAGCTAGTAAGTGTTAAGTGGCTGAGGCCAGATTTGAACTCAGGTCCTCCTGACTCCAGGGCCGGTGCTCTAGCCACTGTGCCATCTAGTTGCCCCTACAAGTGTTCTTTTTATCACTTTTTTCTATAGAGGTGCCTAGTAAGCTTCCTCATTAGTTCCTTGGGATTGTCTTGGATCATTGCACTGCTGAGAGTAGTTAAGTCATTCAAAATTGCTCACTGAACAATACTGCTGTCACTACGTACAATGTCCTCTCAGCTCTGCTCACTTCACTATACATCAATGTTCATTAGTCTTTCAAGGTTTTTTGGGGATCATCCTGTTTGTCATTTCCTGTAGCACAAGTGCATTCCACTACAATCATATAACACAGCTTTTTCCATCATTCCTCAATTGATGGACATCCCCTTGATTCTCAATTCTTAGCCTCCACCAAGAGTTGCTATAAATATTTTTTGTACAATTTTTCCCCCTTTTCTCTTTTTCATGATTACTATTGTTAACTGTTTCCCTTCCATCCTATTCCCTTCCCCATGATATTTATTCTATTATCCATCTTCTTTCATCCTATCACTATTCAAAAGGGATTTGCTTCTGTCTGTCCCCTCCCCCACTCTGCCCTTCCTTCTTTTGCCCCTCTCTCTTTATCCCCTTCCCCTCCTATTTTCCTGCAGGGTTAGAGAGATTACTCCACCCAATTGAGTGTGTACATTATTCCCTTCTTGAGCCAATTCTAATGAGATTGAGGTCTTTGAGCCAATTTTGATGAGTGTTAGGCTCATTTACTGCCCAGATTAAATAGATTACTCCACCCAGTTGGGTGTGTCTGTTAGTCCCTCCTCGAGGCAGCTCTGATGAGTTTAAGACCTCTCATATCTTTCAAAACAGGAATTTCTACTTGTTCTCTTCCTCCCTATCTGATCACACTTTCTCTGTGTCCTTTGCTAGATTTCCATCCAGGTCATACAAGCTGACTGTGGGTATCCAACAAGGTTCTCTTACCTATATCCTATTTCATTTGATGATCTCATTAGCTGTCATGGATTCCATCGTCATCCCTGCTCATTCTCCAATCTATTTATCCAGCCCTAATGTTTCCATTGCCCTCCAGTTTCACCTCTCATATTGGATATCCTGTAGACTTCTTAAACTCAAAATATCCAAAATTTAACTCATTATCTTTCCCTCAAATCCTCCTTCTTCCCAACTTCCCTAAAAAGTACCAGAATTCTCCTAGTCACCCAGATTTGCAACCTAGGTGTCATCCTTGGCTCCTCATGCTCTCTCCATCTCTCTATTGAAACCAATGGGAAAGTCTATCTTCCTTTTGTAATGTCTCTCCTATGTGCCCTCCTCTTTACTGACACTGCCACCACAGGCCCTCATCATCTCATGCCTGGACTATTACAATAGCATTCTAGTTGGTTTCCTTCCCAGAAACCTTTTCCCTCCAGTCCATCTTTCATACAGTTGCTAGAGAACTTCCTAAAGTGAAGGTCTGACCATGTTACACACATACCACCTACTCAATAAACTCCAATAGCTCACTATTACTTTCAGCATCAAACTGAGAAAACATTTTTCTCAGTGTGACCAGCAACATTTACTTTTAATCTGTTATGATTATTAAATTTGCCTTTCTTGTTTTCAGAGAAGAGCCTGTCAGTGCATGAGTCATTACATCAAGTCTGCCAAGATGCACAACTACCAAAACAAAAAGATTCCAAATTAACAAGACTCTTGGAACGTGCGTAGAAGCAGCACATGTCAATGGAAGGAACATCTCCAAACATTCTGCTAGCAAAAGATATCATCATTGATCTGGAGCTGGAAGGGGCCTTAAAGGTGTACCCTAGTCCAATATTATTCCCCCCCCCCCATTTTAAAGATTTGGAAACTCTGACTCGCAAATATTAAATGACTAGCCCAAGTTCATATAGGTAGCTACAGAGCCAAGATGAAATGCCAAGACTTGTTCTCCATCTCTAAACCCAGAATGCTTTCTACTAAACTTTTCTACCTCACAAAACAGTGAAAAGGAGCACCTGACATTCACTCTTACTCCCTTCTTCTCTCCAGAGATATTATTCTAAATCAGGGGTTCTGAATTCGTGTGTTTGTACCAAATAGCACATGGATTCCTTATCAAAATGATGTTTTATAATGCAGAAAATAAAATTCATAGGAAGGAAATCAGTTATCAAAATGTTAGGGGAAATTAACTTAATGGAATACAGGCTAAGAAGGCCTGATTTAAGGGGAGGAATAGTCAGAGATAAGCAGGCTCTGCAGCCAGAAAATGTGCAAAGAGAAAGCAATCACAGATTTTGACAGGAAATAACAGAGACCAGTTAGGTCTGGGTGTGCTTATATCTAAATACCAGAGCTGATGGAAGAAAATGGTGTAAATAGGATGTGGGATTCCTCTCCCACATTAGACTCTTCTCAAACTCAGGAGAGTTCTGATGTAACCCCTCTGGGTAGGTAATGCTAATGAGAAGCAGCTTGGTGTAATGAATGGAGAAGAAGTGACTTCTTTTTTTTTTTTTTTTTAGTGAGGCAAATAGGGTTAAGTGACTTGCCCAGGATCACACAGCTAGTAAGTGTTAAGTGTCTGAGGCCGGACCTGAACCCAGGTACTCCTGACTCCAGGGCCGGTGCTCTATTCACTGTGCCACCTAGCTTCCCCAAGAAGTGACTTCTAATCCCACTTCTTCAGAAGAGGAACAGTTTATATAGTCCTTTTTTTGTTTTCAGGGCAATGAGGGTTAAGTGACTTGCCCAGGGTCACACAGCAAGTAAGTGTTAAGTGTCTGAGGGCAGATTTGAAATCTGGTCCTCCTGATGCTTTAACCACTGTGCCACCAAGCTGACTCCCAATCCCATTTTCTCAAATACTACCTTTGTGGCCCTAAGTAAATGACTCCATATTTCTGTACTGTAGTTTCCTCATCTACAAATAAGGTACTTGGACTCAATAATCTTTAATCAGGTCCCACCTAGTTCTATATGATTCTACCCCTGCTATGAGATCTGTTTCTTTTGGACAACATTACCTTTCCAAGCACAGATTACTAGAACTGAGAGTCCTGACCAATCTCAATGATAACTCTAAGGTTCTATTTTTTCTTCCTGGGACTTAAAATTCAAGTTTCCTTAATTTATAACCCATACTCTATGTATTGTTTCATAGATCCTCCTCTAAGCCAAAGGTTCTTAACCTGGTGTCTGAAGGAAGGGGGGGGGGGGGAGTAAGAGAGAGAGAGAGAGAGAGAGAGAGAGAGAGAATGAATACAAACAAGAGAGAGAGAATGAGAGAGAACCAGACACAGAGAGATGGAAACTAAAAGAAGGAAGGAAGGAGAAAGAAATAGAGAAAGATGCTATATTTTAGTATATTTGCTTTCCTTTGCAATACCATATACTTTATTTTATTCACTAAAAGCATATGGGTCCATATTCTTTACCAGATTGCTGAAAAGAGCCCATGATATAGAAAAGGTTAGGGATCTCTATCCTAAGGCCATAAATATTATTTCTGATTTTGTTATCTGCAATTTTTTTTTTCCTGGAGAATTTTGAGGTTCTCTATTACAGTTCCTTTTATGTTTCACTTATTATCCTCCATAGAAGATAATACCTATGCAGCTCAGTTGCACAAAAGATAGAGAGCTGGGCCTGGAGTCAGGAAGATTTGAGTTCAAATCCAACCTCGGACACTAGCTGTGTGATCCTGGGCAAGTTATTTAACTCTGCCTTAGTTCTGTCAAGTGTAAATTGAGGGTAATAATAACACTCATCTCACAGGGTGGTTGCTAGCATTAGATGAGCTCTTTGCAAAAAGTGCTTAGCTAGCACATAGTAGGTGCTACATTAATACTTATTCCTTTCCCTTTCTCCTCCATTTCCCTCTATCTTCTCTAGTTTATAATATCATCTGATCCCTTTTCTCATTACCCATTCATTTTATAGTAATTAAGCCTCTTATTTTTCCAGTCTTCTTGTAATTTATTGAACTTGACACACCCTACAATCTAGCTACACTGACTGGCTCACTGTTCCTCACCTGCCAACACTCCCTCTTGCAGCTCTGTGTTTTTGCCCCATACCTAGAATGCTCTCTCTCCTCTCCTCTCTTTCTGAGCTTCCCTATTTCCTTTGAAACTCCCCAGTTCAAACCACACCTTTTGCAAAGGGCCTTTCCCCACTTCACACTAGCCCATCTACCTCAGCCTTCCTTCTCATATTACCTCTCATCTATACTCATCTCATATCTAAGTGATTATTTGCATATTGTCTCCTCTGCTAGAATGTGAGCTGGAGGGTAGGAGCTACATTTTTGCTTGTCTTTGTATCACCAGCAATTAACAGAGTCCTTGTCACATAACACAAAAATGCTTCTTAATTGACTGACTGATTGATCTTAACCAGGTAATAATATTTAATATTGAATCAATCATAAGCTACAGACTAAAGTTGAAAAACTCCTTCATCAACAGAAGTAATGTTGCACAAGATTTGCTCAGATTAGCCAAGGAAACTTGGTCATTCCCTGTGGGGGATCTGTAAAATATTGAGCAAGTTAGGGCTAGAGAGATTTAAATAAGCAAGGAGCCAGGAGAGAACATTCCAGACAACCCCCTAAGAAAGAACAGCAGTGCCAGGGTAGGAGAGGAGGGAGAAGAAAATAGTACCTGCCCCTCAATCTCCTCTCCACACCTTTTAAGAAGGACCTCATCAAATGTAAAGGACTAGAACATCTATACTTTTACTTTTCTTCTTTAAATTTTTTTTTAATTAAGAAGAACTCATTTTCTCTCCCTCTCACTTCCTCCCCATAATGGAAAAAAAAATAAAGGTTTTGTAACAAATATGTATAGTCAAAGAAGATAAATTCCCATTAAATATGTTGAAATGTGAATCTTATTCTGTATATTATTCCACCACTTCTATGTCAGAAAGCAGATAGAATTCTTCATCACTCAATATATGGAATCACAGCTGGTCCTTGTGTTGATCAGAATTTTTATGTCTTTAAAATTGTTCATTGTTCTCCTGGTCCTGCTCACTTCATTATACATCAGTTCATAAAAGTTTTCCCAGGTTTCTTTGAAATTCTTTCTTCATTTCTTGCAGCATAATAGTATTTTATTATATCAATGAACTTTAATTTGTTCAGCCATCCTCCAACTGATGAATACTACCTAGATTTCCAATACTTTGCCACCAAAGAAAGAGTTGCTATAAATATTTTTGTACATGTAGAATTTTTCCCTCTTTCTTTGATATTTTCAAGGTATAGGTCTAGAAGTAGTAGTATTATAGCATCAAAGATTAAGAAACAGTAACTTTTTGTAAATGGTTACAAATTTCTTTCCAGAATGGCTGTATCAAGAGTTCGCAGGGCAGCTAGGTGGCACCATGGATAAAGCACTGGCCCTGAATTCAGGAGGACCTGAGTTCAAATCTGGCCTCAGACACTTGACACTTGCTAGCTGTGTGACCCTGGGCAAGTCACTTAACCCTCATTGCCCTGCAAAAAAAAAAGAGAGAGAGACAGAGAGAGAGACAGAGAGAGAGAGAGAGAGAGAGAGAGAGAGAGAGAGAGAGAGAGAGAGAGAGAGAGATACTACGATAAATGGTCCAAGGATATGAACAAGTATTATTCAGAAGAAGAAATCAAATTATCTATAATCACATTTTTAAAAAAGAAAAAAGGGGGCAGTTAGGTGGAGCAGTGGATAGAGCACTGGCCCTGGAGTCAGGAGTACCTGAGTTCAAATCCGGCCTCAGACACTTAACACTTACTAGCTGTGTGACCCTGGGCAAGTCACTTAACCCCAATTGCCTCACTAAAAAAAAAAAAAAATCCAGGTCTAAAAAAGAAAAAAGCCTTAAATTGCTATTAATTAGAGGAATGCAAATTGAAACAACCCTGAGGTACCACATCATATCTATCAGATTGGCTAACTTGACAGAAAAAGAAAATGACAATTGCTAGATGGGATGTGAAAAAATTGGAACACTAATGCATTGTTGATGGAATTGTGAACTGATCCAGCCATTCCAGAGAACAGTTTGCAACTATGTCCAACAGGCTGTGCATATTCTTCGCACAAATTTGGAGAAGGAAATGGCCAACCATTCTAGTATCTTTGCTAAGAAAACCCTAAATTGAGTTATGAAGAGTTGGATGTGACTGAAAAATGACTAAAAAACTGAATCCTTTGACCCTACAACATCATTACTAGGTCTGTATCACAAAGAGATCAAAGAGTAAAGGGTGTGTGTGTGTGTGTGTGTGTGTGTGTGTGTGTGTGTGTGTGTATTCATAGCAGCTCTTTTTGTGGTGGTAAGGAACATTGGAAATTAAAGGGATACTCATCAACTGGGAAATGGCTAAATAAGTTGTGGTATATGATTGTGATAGAATACTATTGCACTGTAAGAAATGAAAGCAGGATGGTTTCAGAAAAATTTGGTTATTCTTATATGAACTGATGTAAAGCAAAGTGAGCAGAACTAAGAGAACATTGTACACAGTAACAGCAATATTGTTAGGATGATCAACTATTTAAGACTTAGGTACTCAGATTGAAACAAAGTTCCAAGACCATTCCAAAGGACCTATGATGAAAAATGCTATCCACCTCCAGAGAGAGAACAGATGAACTATGAATGCAAATGTTTCATGTATCTTTGTGTTGTTGTTATTTTTACTTTTGCAGCATGACTAATATGGAAATGTGCTTTGCATGACTTCACATGTATAATATTTGGAGCTCAAAATTTTCAAAATGAATGCTAATTTTTTAAAAATAGTATTTTTTCAATTACACGTAAAGACAATTTTTAACATTTATTTTAACAAAATATTGAGTTCCACATTTTTCTCCCTGCCCTCCCCTCTTTTTAAATGGTAAGCAATTTAATATAGGTTGATATTTCTATTTTAGTCATGTTCTGAAAGAATAAACGGACTAAGAAAGGAAAAAACACAAAAATTTAAGAAAGCAAAACTACCATCCTTCATTATGCATTAAGAAATCTATCAGTTATTTCTCTGGATATGGATAGCATTTTCCATCATGAGTCCTTTGGAATTTTTTACATCATTGTATTTGAGAGGAGCTAAGTCATTCATAGTTGATCGTTATGTTATTGTTACTGTGTACACTGTTCTCCTGATACTCCTCATTTCACTTTGCATCAGTTCATGTGTCTTTCCAGATTTTTCTGAAATCTGCTTGCTCATCATTTCTTATAGTACAATAGTATTCCATCACAATCATGCATCACAGCTTGTTCAGCCATTTCCCGAATGATGGACATGCTCTCAATTTCCCATTTTTTGCCACACGAAAGAGCTACTATAAATGTTTGTACAGGTATGTCCTTTTTCCATTTCTATGAACTCTTTAGGATACAGACCTAGTTGTAGTATTTCTGGGTCAGAGTATGCAGAGTTTTATTGCCCTTTGGGCAAAGGCAACCACACTATAGCCTTATTTCTATGGAGAGGGCATAGGCATATGACCAATCTTCTGTTCAGGCCCTGGATGTTTTTGTTTTTTTTAAACCAGCAAATGTTAATTTTTATATTCTAAAAATATTAATAAGTGATTGTATTTTGTCAAAAGCTTTTCCTGTATCTACAGATATAATCAAGTGATTTTTTTATTGTTCTTGTTATTGATACAATTATGCTTGTAGTTTACTGATATTGAAACCTCTCTGCATGCCTGATAGAAAACAAATCTAGTCATTATATATAATCTTTGTGATACATTGTGGAAGAATTGATTTGGGGGACCCCACCTTTGGCTAAAATTAAGATGACCATGGCCTAGCTCTCCCCCTCCAGGCCCCTCCAGCTTCTGGTGCCTCCTGGCTGGGTCACTACCCCAAGTGGGCCTGGGTTTCTGGGGATGGGCCTCCCCCTCCCCAGCACAACTGCTTTCTCTGAAACCGGGGTGTAATGTCCTCAGTGCGCCCTCAGGGCGGGTACACCCTCTACAACTCCCTCCACCCTGGCACATAAGCCTCAGGTACACCACACCCGGCACAGCTTCCTCAGCCCAGTGGCGGTATGCATGGAGGCCCTGAGCGCCTGCTCACTCTGCCAGGCCAGAGTGGCACTGAAACTCCGTGCCCCAAATGGCCTTGGGCACGGCCCCTGGGGGTGCCAGCGAATTAGCTTGGGGTGTGTGGGCAGTTGGCCCAAGTTTCCTGAGAGAGAAGGGTTTCTTAAGAGAAAGGAGATGGTAGACAAGGGAGGGGGGGGGGTGGTCAGCCAGAGAAGAAGGGAGGAGACATAGAAGAGAGGGACTGAGAAAGGAGATGTAGAGGAGACAACAGAGAAGGGGAGACGAAGAGGGTCGAGACGGGAGGAGGAGACAAGGAGAAAGCTAGGAGAGTTCACAGGTCATATTCCTTGCTTTTCTTTGTCCTTATTTCTAAGTTTACTCCACATCAATAAACCCTTTTTTTTGCTTTTATTAGAAGGAGGCTTTTTAATCTTGTTTCTTGTTAGACTGGGAGAAGCAGTTGGAGAGGGGGCAGGCCCTTACAGATTGGTCCACATGGGGCTTAACGAACTTGGGAGATTTTTTTCAACCCTCCTTACAGATTGGAAGCTCCAGCCAGATAGAAAGCTTACAGATGCCGAGCCAGCTCATAGCTAACAACTGCCATATAGTCTTTACTAACATTTTATTTAAAATTCTTGCATCAATGTTCATCAAGTATATTGGTATATGTATATCTCTCTATATATACACATGTATATATACATATATATGTGTGTGTATTATTTTGATTCCTTTTGGTTTAGGTATCAAGATGATATTTTATATAATGGAACAAATTTGTTAGTATCCCTTCTTTTGCTAATTTTGCAAAGAGTTTGTATACTACTAATAGCTGTTAACATTTGTAAAGTAATTAATAAATATTGTCTCATCTATCTTCAGAACTAGGTTATAGGTACTATTATTCTTATTTTAGAGAAACTGCAGCAGAAAGAGGTTTAGTGACTTTTTCTGGATCACATAACTAGTAGGTTTCTGAGGTTACATTCGAACTCAGTTCTTTCTGACTCCATGTCCAACAATCTATCCACTGTGCCATCTAGCTGCTCTCAAGCTGCTGAACTCTCCTGCCAGCTAGAAGGACTGGAAATAACTATTTCTCCCTGAGTGCTACACAGTCAGGTCTGGAACTGTTGCTTTAACCTTGGCCAAGGTCTAGAGCCTAGAAAACCAAGGAGCAAAGCAATTAGACCACAGTCTTGAGATTCTTAAAGAACAAAACATTCAATACCTATTGAACCTAACAGAAAATTCCCAAGATGGACCAGGACCATACAAAATCATGGTTGTTCCTTCAGAAGTGTATAGATCCTGGTACCAACACAAAAATCCCAATAAGGGAAGAAAGACTAATAAAAAGATGAAGGATTATTATGATGCCAGTGATCCCCAAGACAGAAAGCCAAGAAAAGAGAATTACTCTAAAATATCTACAATAAAAGCTTCAAAGAAAAATTAATCATAGCCATAAGATAAAGTAGAAATCTTGGAAGAAATAAAGCAATAGGTTAAAAAATAATTTTAAAATTAAATGATAACAACATAGGGAGCTGACTCCAGTACCCTGTTAGTTCAGGTTTGATGTTTTGATGAAAAGAGGCATTCACTAGTCATTGAATAGTTATCAAAAGGATATATACTTAGCATTAACATAACAAGGATATGGTAGCACATGGATTCTATAGTCTCAGGTCCTCTCATCTCCCCATGGAAACATTTCTGTTCAGCAGGACAGAATGGGATGACTAGCATCATTTTCTGGTATCTACTAAGGCTGAAGGACACTGGTTCCATGTGGGTAGAAATGTTTATGCCTCTAGGTGACCAGAAAGCCATGTCAACACAACCAACAGCCACTAGGAAATTGTGCCAAGGAATTATTAAAGGGTGAGCCTTCCTTCACCCCTGGGCTAATGAAGCCCAGACTTTGTTGCCTTTTAGGCAAAATCTAGCTAATTCTTATAACTGTTCATGTAAATGGGATGAACTCAACCATGAGAAGGGAAAGAACTAAAGACTGGATTAAAAAGCAAAATCCAACAATATCTTGTTGACAAGAAACACAATTGAAACATGAGGATTCGCCCAGAATTAAAACAAGTAGATGGAGCAAAATTGATTAGGCTTTAGCCAAACTTGAAAAAAAAAAAAAAGCAGAGGTAGCAATCAGGTATGAGCAAAAATAGACTTTACTAAAAGAGATAAAGAGGAACACTACATTGTGCTGAAATTAAAATAGAGTAACACCATAATAGTGAGGGGCATTAATGTACCTCATTTAGAATGAGACCATTCTAACCAAAAAAAAGCAGGAAGTAAGTTAAGGATCTTAACAGAATTTTAGTAAAGTAAGATATGATGGCTCTCTGGTAATTACTGAATGTTAATAGAAATCTTTTTGTTTGTTTGTTTGTTTTTTGGGTGTTTTTTTTTTTGCAGGGCAATGAGGGTTAAGTGACTTGCCCAGGGTCACACAACTAGTAAGTGTCAAGTGTCTGAGGCTGTATTTGAACTCAGGTCCTCCTGAATCCAGGGCCGGTGCTTTATCCACTGTACCACCTAGCTGCCCCCAATAGAAATCTTTATACATATTTTTAAGCTCTGCATTGTATCAATACAAAAATTGATGATGCATTAGGACATAAAATCTCACAAATTAAGAAAAACAAATTATTAAATATATCCTATACTGACCACAATATAAATAAATTATTGGGTCATCAAAGAAAGGATTAAAAAATAATTGGGAAAGGAGAGGAAAACTTGATCAACTCTCCCAAGCCCCTACACAGCTATGCAAGTTCTTTATTAGTTTCTTACACAGAATTAAAAGTCATTAGAGAACTATTATAGATCTTTTGGATATTATTAATTCCTCTATATGTCAGCAGAAGTGTAGGTAGAAATTGACAAGTTTGATCATTGTTGTCAAGTTCTCTAATACATCTTAGACTCACACTCCAAGAAGATACCATAAATTCCAAATAGCAGCATGATGTCTACCTATATTCTAAGCAGGGAGTCATTATATACCACTATGTGGCACAACAGAAAGAATGACAGGGGCAGCTAGGTGGTGCAGTCAATAGAGCACTGGCCCTGGATTCAGGAGGACCTGAGTTCAAATCTGACCTCAGACACTTAACACTTACTAGCTGTGTGACCCTGGGAAAGTCACTTAACCCCAATTGCCTCACAAAAACAAACAAAAAGAATGAATAACAGAATCAGAAAATCTGGGTTCAAATCTTATTTTTGATACTTACTAGCTGTGTGACCTTGGCCAAATTCCTTAACCTGATTCAGCCTTGGTTTCCTTATCTCTGAAAATAATATCTACCTCAATGGATTATTGTATGAATTCAGTAAGAAAATATATATAAAGTGTGTTGCAAATTTAAGAGCACTATATAAAGCTATTATTAGGTTTGCAGGAGTAAGTAACCAGAGCATTAAAAAAAAATTTATTCCTAATTCAGAATATCCAGATTTAGCTTCTAAAATAAAAGCCTTTTACCAATTGTAGAGCTCCAGCAATACATTTTTCTTCTCTATATCTCCTATACTATATTTCCCCTCCTCAACAACCTCTAGATACTAGTCATTATTTTCCTCTATCTCCAGAACTTTTTCCCTTGTGATCCCCTCTTTATTCCACCCTATGTATAAAACTTTTGCACTCTCTAATGATTTGGAAAGAAGAAAGTATCTCTTGAAACTCTTTCATCCTTTCTTCTGGCAGGGGATAGCTTATATTTATATCATGGTATCACTGGTTAACACTTCAGGAAAGAAGACAGGTACACACCTATAAAGAATTTGAATATATTCTCTTTTAGCTATATTTTTAATTACATTAATGTGAAAGAATTCATGCATTCTTTACTATAGTTCAGAGATTGAAACATTCTGACTTACATTTTTTAAATGCCAAAAGAATATTGATACTTAAAACCATGGCACAGAAAATCTGTGGATATTTTGTCTATGTAAAAGAATAACTCTAAGAGAAATTGATTGTGATGTTTAAATATTTGAAAAGTTGCCATGTGGGAAACAGATAAAACTCATTCTACTTAGCCCTAGAGGGCAGAAATAGAAGCAATGGGTGGAGGTTACAGGTAGGCAGATTTCAGGCAGATTAGAAAAGAAAAAAAAAATCCTAATGGTTAAAACTGTTCAAAATTACAATGTTCTGCATTAGGATATAGTGATTGTCAGAAATGCTGTCAAAGGGATTCAATATTGAAGTATTCTTTTGCTTGGTTTTTTCTCATGAATGCACCTTACTTTCTTCTTAATTGTGACAGATGAGATTTCATTGCAATTTTGAATAATCTTTGAAATGCTTGGCTTTCCACAACAATAACCCTGAAATATCTAACACTTATTGAAGTGTGTTCTCTGAGCTACAGTTCTTTGCCTGTTACTCTGGACAGGTATTCAGTCTTAAAAATGCAATAAAAGAAAGCAATGGAAAATATAGGTGACAGAACTAATGGAGAAATCATTTCAATCCAATTTCATCTAATTAAGGTCATACCTTTCTACTTAGCCTAGTGTCAGTAGAAGTATACATACATACATACATACATACATACATACATATGTACATACTTCTACTCTATGTATTGCTGCAAATAAAAGAAGCCCATCAAAATTACTTATTATTTCAAGAATTTTGCATAACAGCATATGCATATACACTGTGTAAAAAGCACCATGGTGGATATTAGATTCTACCATGAAATTGTTAGAAGACAAAGCCCATGACAAAATTCCAAAGCATGGCAATTAATCACTCTAAATTGGTGTTTCCTCCATCTCACTGAGCAAGTGAACCTCTTATAAAATAATTTGGTGGAATCTACTATGATACTAATTACACTATTAGTAGTATATAATCCATTTATGAAGGAAAGTGAATGAAGAATTTATTAAACACTATGTGCAAAGCCCTGTGCCTAACACTGGGGTGATTGTTTGTCCTTTTTTCTCAAAGAGGACCATGACATCAGGAAGGTGATTTCTTGACTTGCTGTGAATTGGATCTAAGTGAGGCGGGGCTGTGCAAAGTCAGCTTCACTCTCTTCTCCAAAGCCATCTGAATCCAGTGGCAAGACATAGATTGGGATGACTGGAGATGGCCTCAGATGCAGTGAGAAACGTTGGCTTTTTTAAGCTAAGGTCTTTCCCAGGTCTCAGTTGGTCTGAAGCAATGCCCATTCATTCAGTGATTAAGGCTAGGGGAGAAATGAGGCAAAGAATGGCTTATTTTACCTAGTTTAAAAAAAATCAGTCTAGAAGGAGAAGACTTTTAGTGGGTTTTGTGGGGTTTTTTGGCCAAAACAGAAACAATTGCTATTTACAATTAACTCTGAGCCATCAAAAGCTGAAGGAGAGGGGCAGCTGGGTGGCGCAGTAGGTGGAGCATCGGCCCTGGAGTCGGGAGTACCTGAGTTCAGGTCCGGCTTCGGACGCTTGACACTTGCTGGCTGTGTGACCCTGGGCAAGTCACTTAACTCCAATTGCCTCACTAAAAAAAAAAAAAAAAGCTGAAGGAGACTTGGGTTGGGATCTGTTGTTGGCCAATCAATGAGATTCAGAGTAATAAGTTTAAAGTGTGGTCCTTAAGAAAAGAAATCTAACAGATAAACAGTAAGGAAGGAAGGGAGGAAAGCAGGAAATAGCCAGGTGGGTTGCCAGTAGGACAGCTAATATTCACAGATTGTTAACTGTTGTTTTGGAAGAGAACCATGACATTAGGAAAGGTGATGTCATGACTTGCAAGTGAATGCAAAGTCACCAGGCTCACTCTCTCTTTCAGAGCCTAGAAAATACAACAAAAATAAGACACTCCCTGTTCTCCAGGAAATTGCATTCTAATGGAGGAAATAACACATAGGGGAAATTACAGCTACAAGTATGATAGAAAAGTCCTATGGTCCTTACGGTGCAGTATCAAAGCAGATAGGGAGGAGAAAAGGCAGCGTGCCAGGTGGTTATAAATCTCATTTGATCTTCACAACAATCTCTCAAGGTAGTTGCTATTATTATACTCATTAATACAGTTGAAGAAACTGAGATGAAGTGACTTGCCCAGGGTCATACAACCAGTATGAGGGTAGATTTAAACTCCTGTCTTCCTATCTCCAGACCTAGCATTCTCTCCATTGCATCACATAATAAATTTACATCAGTTTTGTGTGTTTAACCACTTGACATTACTTAAGACTTTGGTGGTATCAACTTTCTTTTCTGGGTTTCAGCTGCCCTGAAACTCTGATAATTTTAAAACAAAAGATATTAAGAAACATTTTTTAAAAAGGACTGTAAAAAAAAAAAAAAAAGGATTGTACTATGGCAGCCAGGTGGTGCAGTGGATAGAGCATCGGCCCTGGATTCAGGAGGACCTGAGTTCAAAAATGGCCTCAGACACTTGACACTTACTAGCTGTGTGACCCTGGGCAAGACACTTAACCCTATTGCCCCACAAAAAAAAAAAAATGTCTGTACCCTTAAATCTTCCCATTTCCCACTTTTTCCCCCCAAGTAGCATGTTATATAAACCATAGCACATTTGGTCCCCACTCCAAACACTGATTATTCGAAACCATGTGATTATTCAGAAAAGCACACAATTTTATTTTCTTTAGTTCTTTTAAAAATAACCCATAAATCAGATTACCATATGGCTAGACTGCTTATAAGATCTCATGGTATGACGGATTTAAATTTGGTAGGGACTTTATCTAGACTAACCATTTCATTTTGTAAATGAGAAAACTGAGACTTGGAGAGAGAGCAAATGACTTGCCCAAAATGATATAGCAGAGACTGAGTTAAAATTCAAGCCTCTGACTCAAAATCCAGCACTCTGTACCAGGCTGTCAAGAGAACAGGCTTGGGGCAGCTAGGTGGCACAGTGGATAGAGCACCGGCCCTGGAGTCAGGAGGACCTGAGTTCAAATCTGGCCTCAGACACTTAACACTTAACTAGCTGTGTGACCCTGGGCAAGTCACTTAACCCCAATTGCCTCACTAAAAAAAATAAATAAATAAATAAAAAAGAGAATAGGCTTGCTTAGATTTTTAAAAATTCTAGTCTTGCCCTAATATATTATGATATGAGAAGGAAAAATCTCCTCCTCTTCTGCTATCTCCCCTCAGAAAGAGGCAGGTTTGAATTGCCAAAGTCAATTCAATGGCAGTCCAAATTTCATACTGACTTTAGCATCCCAACTTGGTATAAATATCTTATAAGTTGGGGAAAAGTTAATTACTCTCTTGGCTCAGGCCCTGGCATCTCTGGTAAGAAAGAAACTCATGTGCTAGCATGTGTTATATCATATTCTTATTTCCAAAGCTGGTTGCAAGCAAGATACACATGGAAGTTTTGGCAGAGATCACCATATAGGTTACATCACCTGAAGAATTCCAGCACAGGGCAAGCATTTGTATCTACCACAGCCTGCCCCTCATGCCATATTAACAAGTCATGGCAGCAAAAGAACGTGACTGGCCTCCAGGAACCACACAGCAGAAGTGGTCCCTCACTTTAGCAGGGTATATGTTACTTCCAAAGAGAGAAAAAAGTATAAAAGCTCCAAATTCCATTTTTAACATTTGGAAAAACCCAAATCACTTCCTGTCTGTTTGGCACTTGCTAAATATAGGTTTGAAGCATATTTCTATTAGACTCAATGGCTAGTAGAAAACTACCATGCATTTCCAGTGCCAAAGAAGAAACTCCAAGGCTTTTAGGGGAGTCTTAAGTACATTACCCTTTAAGCACTCTGAGAAAGGTTTGGGAACCAGCACCCTAACTCAACCCAGGGACTATCAAGCCATCCTTTCATAAGAACACCTCAGTCTTACAAAATAGCACAACTCTAACATCATAGCAAGAGGTGTTCTTATTCCTGGATTCTTTTTGCCATTGTTTTTCTGTTAGCAAAGAATCCAAAAAAAAAAAAGAAAAGAAAAGAAAAAGAGAAAGAAAAGAAAAGAAAGAATTGAGACACTCTCATCTCAGCAGTTCTATCTCTTAATCTAGGCAAAAATTCTCATGTCCTAAAATTATCACAAGCAGCTACTATATGTATGGCATCAATGGAGGAAGGATATTGGTTACAAAGATCCGTCATGAAATACAGGGAGGTAACAGACTAGAATTATCATCTAATTTCCAGCTTTTCTGGTATTCAGTAAGCAGTGATAACTCACATGGTACAGTGGAAATAGTATAGCCTTTGGAGTCATAGTGGGCTAAAACCCTACCTTTCTCTTGTAGTACCTCTGTGACTTTGAGCAAATCATTTAACTTTCTAGGCCTCAGTTTCTTCATCTGCAAAATGTAGGGGCTTGAAATAATTGGCCTCTAAGGTCCCTTGCAACTTTCTATCTAACATGCTTTGATCCTATAATCCTATGAGGTTGGGGGGGGGGGCACAGTGGAGAGGGTAGGATGAGTTGGTTGAAAGGATATAGGGGCTATGGGAAACTTACCAACAAATACCATAACAATTCAAATCATGGTCTGAAATGCACTCCTTCTATTTAAACCCTAACATAAAAAGTAAAAGAACCCTACCCTGGGAAAAGATTTTTAAGTTTTATTAAAAACAAAATGGTTTTGACTAGAAAGCAGACTGGCAGAATTTGGCTGAGAACAATATGTAACATCACATTCCACAACAAATTTGAAATGGATATGCGACAAGAATATTAAAGATCATACCCCCAAAGAGAGAGAAAGACAGAGAGAAGGGAAGGGGAGGGGAGGAGAGGGAAATAGATCACTTATCTAAATTACAAGTAGGGGAATAATTCTTTTTTTTTGTTTGTTTGTTTTCAAAGCAACTGGGGTTAAGTGACTTGCCCAGGGTCACACAGCTAGTAAGTGTTAAGTGTCTGAGGCCGGATTTGAACTCAGGTACTCCTGACTCCAGGGCCGGTGCTCTATCCACTGCACCACCTAGCTGCCCCTGGGGAATAATTCTTAAAGGAATTGGGGATACAATTATAAAACAGAAAAATAATTTTGATGACATGAAATTGAAATTTCTTGTTCAAGCAAAGTTAATATTTCTAGAATAGGAAGCAAAGTGTTTGACGTGAAAAAAAAAATCTTATCAAATTCCTCTAAGAAAAGTCTGCTATCCAAAGGGTATAGTTGATTAACAAAAATATGTAAGACCAAAAGTTATTCCCCACTAGAGAAGTAGCGGAATAATGTGAACAAAGCCGTCAGAAGAATTTCAAAATATTAATACTCAAGTCTTTTAACCTCTGGATAATTTTGTGTTCTTCAGGAGATAAACAAGGTAATGATACTTCTAAATTATAAGTGTAATAAAGAAAAATTTTCATAAATTTCATTTAATAAAATGATTTCAGTAGGACTACTAAAGAATCTTTTCTTTATGAATACCAAGGATCATTACTTTTACTAATGAACAATAGTTCATAATAAAGCAAATGAGATAATATTTGTAAAACACAACACAGGGCCTAAAACATAGAAGGTACTTAAAAATTCATGTGCCTCCTCCATTCCCTAGATTGTAAACAAGACTAGGAATGACAGACTCAGCTCTTTTTTTAAAGATCCATTTGTAACAATTGGAATGACGCCACCTACTGGAGACTTACTGTAGGAAAACTCCGCCATGAGGAGAAGGCCCCTGAGGGCAAGCCATGTGGCTTTTCTTTGGCATCAGGAAGTGACATTTGCTTGTGGGAAGAAGAGGGGGCCAGGCTGGCTCTCTCACTCTCTTTTGTCAGGACTCTGGTGGAGAGTGGAGCTAAAAATGCACTCTCCCTTGTGTAATTTAAAATTCGAAATGTGGGTTCTAATCTGTCCCCTCAGGTTTTGGGGGAAACTGACTAAAACCACTGATAAACAAGTGTAGGTTTTTTAAGGGTTTATTGAAAGATAGTAAAAGAAAAAGAAAGATAGAGAACAGATTCCTTATAGCCTGAAATCCTCACCTTCCTAAACTCCCCTATGAAGTTCCCTGCCACCAAGCTGATTTCTCACAGCCAAAAAAAGTGAGCTCCCTGCACAGGCTCAGCTTCCTCCTTCCTGTACCCTCCCAGAAATGGGAGGCTCTTCAAGCTGATTTGTTGACTGGGCTGGAAGGTAGTCAAAGTTCAAAATTGTTAGCTTCTGAGAACCATGCTTTCTTAAGTACTCTCAAGTACCAGCCAGATATGCTTAGAATCTAGTTAATTAGAAGTCAGCCATTAATCCAGTCAATTCAATCAGTTACACACCCTTTAATAGACAGATGAATCTAGGCCTTTCTCTTCACCAAATTCTTATTCTCCTTAATAAATGCTTAAAAGTCTAAACTCTTGCTAAAGCTTATAATTTATTGGTGACCACTCATTAGATATTTTAGACAGACTAGCTAGAATTTTAGCCCCTTACACGTTGGAGGGGGCAGCTAGGTGGCTCAGTGAATAAAGCATTGGCCCTGGATTCAGGAGGACCTGATTTCAAATCTGGCCTCAGATACTTGACTAGATACTCAGATACTAGCTGTGTGATCCTGGGCAAGTCACTTAACCCTCATTGCCTCAAAAAAAAAAATCCATTGGATCCACAACTATATTGTTTCTAATTTTCCAACACTTAAATATGATTCCATTTCATAAGACCGACCATTCCATTCAATTGAAGAAAAAAAGATCAAGTGCTAACTATGTGCAAAGCTATATTCTAGGTTCTAGGAAAACAAAGGTAATGATAAAACCAGGAGTCCCTGAAAGAGCATAGATTTTATTGGAGGAAACCAACATGTGTACATCTGAGAAAAGCTGGAAGAAATGAAGGAAAGGATGGCTCTGCCATGTCCAAGAATGCCTCAAATGAATCTTTATGTTAAAATGTATCTATAATAAATGCTTATTGTTTTTAGCATCACTGACCAGTTTGCAACCTCTTTGAAAAACTTTAAGAAAACCAAAACATCTCAAAAGGATTTTACAAATGAGAAAAGTGACTACTGAAGTTGTTGTAACATGCTCACAGCAACATGGCTATTAAGAGAACCTGGAAGTCAAACCTGTCATCTGACACAAAGGTAAAATTTGATCAGTCCAGATATGATTTTCACCATACTACTAGTACAAGAAATTGTTATTGTGGGGCAGCTAGGTGGTGCAGTGGATAGAGCACCGGACCTGGAGTCAGGAGTACCTGAGTTCAAATCCGGCCTCAGACACTTACTAGCTGTGTGACCCTGGGCAAGTCACTTAACCCCAATTGCCTCACTAAAAAAAAAAATTGTTATTGCTATTGATTTTTTTCTATTCTCTACTTCCCTTTTTTCTTAAGAACACAGCAATACAGAAGCATTTACTAGAAGCTGGAAAGGAAATGAGTATTTATGCAGCACCTACTATGTGCAAAATACTGTGTTAAGCACTTTTTGCACTCCTTTGATCTTCATAATCCTGTGAGGTAGAGAGAAGTGGTTGTCTCATTATTAGAGAGTAAGACATTGCTGGCATCCCCCGCTCTTTTTTTCCCAGTTTTTCACTGTTAGCGTCTTTGATTTCTCTAGATTCTTTCCTCTTTAAATCCATACTTCCACCTCCAATTTAGGCTGTCACTAAATTTTGCCACCCTCATTCTAGATTATTTCTCAAAGTCATCCCTTTTTCTTCAATCTAACAAGTCATGTCACAAGTCTATGTCCAAATTAACTGCTGGTTTAATGTCTTCAACAGACTTCGAGTCCTTATCCTTTCCAATAATTCAGTATTTCTGTCCCCTAACACACCACCAAATAACCTAAAACAATCATCTTCCTAAATGGATTCTTTTGATACTGTCACTCCCTCTTTCAGATATCTAAAATGACATCCAATAATTAGTCACACACATAAAAAAATATGATTCTGGATTTTAAGACCCTCTTCCAACTAGTCACTCCTCATCTAAATGTCTTCACCTTCTACTCTAAATACTCCAACTAGTGTTAAGAAAACTAGTCCAGCTCAATTTGTGCAGAATTCATGACTTCCTTTGACCTTTCAGTTCTTCTGTCCCCCAGTCTAGAATGTCTCATTCTTTTTTTTTTTTTTTTTTAGTGAGGCAATTGGGGTTAAGTGACTTGCCCAGGGTCACACAGCTAGTAAGTGTTAAGTGTCTGAGGCCGGATTTGAACTCAGGTACTCCTGACTCCAGGGCTGGTGCTCTATCCACTGTGCCACCTAGCTGCCCCAGAATGTCTCATTCTTTCTGACATTTTTAGCCCCTTCTTCACTTCCAGAAAATGGTAAGAATGATCTACTCCATGAAGCCTTCCCCTCTAGCTGCAATCACTTCAAATACTACTTGAACTCACCCTCACTGGCATCATAGCATCATGGACAGAGAGTTGGATATGGGAGTCAGGAAGATCTGTGTTGAAACTCTACCTCTGACATATACTATGTAACCATAAGCAAGCCTCTTAAAGTTTCTGAACCTCAGTTTTCATATATGTGAAATGAGGATAACATTACCTACCTTCTAAGAATTATTATAAGGCTCCCCAATGTAATAGATGCAAAGTGCTTTGCAAATTTTAGAGTGTTACAAAAATGTTTGTTATTAATTACTAACATAGAGGTCTATGTTGCTTATATTCATTAGCCACCTTAAGGGCTTAATCTGTAAGAAGTACTCATAAGACAAAGGACTTATATGCATCACCCAAAAGATCTGAAAAAACTTATTGACCCCTGCTTTATTACCAATTCCCCATGTAAGCACCTAATTCACTAAAGAATAATTTAATTGACAGGTCATAGGATACAAAACAGAATTCACAACAGTGTTCATGGAAAATGAAGAAACCTATCGATAAAAAGCCCTTCCCTAAGTCCACATCACTAAAATTTATCACTCCTCATCATTTCTTCCATTTCCTCTCAATGGAAGCCTTCTGTAATTCTCAAAGTTCCCAACAGGTGGCAACAGCATTGCTCCCACATGTCATGATTTTGTCAATAATCATGCAGTTTTGAACATAGTGATTGCTTTTGGGGCCAATAGTTCCCTTAAGGTAAGTTACATTCACTCAATTTCTTTCTTCTTAAGCACTCTAACTTAAGAATTAATTTAAATTGGAAATTTTTGAGAGGCAAATGTTTACCAAATTCTCTTTCTTCCTTTATTATGGGTTAGTTGATGGTATGATGGGGTCAATTAGGACTCCCCAAACACTTTCTTTCATCAACCTTTTCATGTCATAAATGATGTCAGCAAGAGAAGACTTTAAAAGTTCAGCTGATCTGTTATATATTTTTGACAGGTACACTTATCCCTTAGGGTCAATAAGGCTATTTTGTCTTAAATACCTCCTCAATTCTTCAAAGATCCATGATAACATCAGAGTAGGCAGCTTTGTGGACTGCAACCCCTCCAGGTCTTAAAGGTTCTTTCCTTGGGGTTCATACCTCAGATGAAAACTCAATAAGTCCAAGGATAGATTTCATGGAATCAGTGGGCTTAGATTAGAAAAAAAAAAAAACCTTCATTTAAATATAATTGGTTTCCTTTGTGATCCCATTTTATTTTATGCATTTAAAAATATCATTCTGAGAAAGGGTTCATAGGCTTCACCAGACTGCCAAAGGGGAGTCTGTTCTGAAATATCTCCATTGCTGCCTTATTTGATTTCTTACAACAAAGTTGAAAGAGAGATGCTATTATTATGTCCATTTTACAGATGAGAAAACTGAGGCAGACAAAGGATTCATAATGTCCTCAGGATCACACAGCTAGTTAGTGACTTAGGATGGATTTTAAAAGTATGGAACTTGAAACCCTTCACTGTCCAGGTTAGCATCCCCTGGACATTCTCTGGATCATCAAAGTCATTCCTAAAATGTAATACCTAGCATCGAACAGATATGATGCGATTTGGGTCAAGTATAGAAGTTTCTTCATTTGGCACTGTCAGATGGTTCAACCTCAGAGACTGATACCATTTTATCAGTGTTAATAGCATTAGAGATGATGTAGTAACAGCTGCTTTGCCACTGCCCCCTAAGAACCTTGAGACTTTTCCATCCAATTTGCAGCCAAATGTGCTGTCTCAGGCATTAGAATGTCAGCTCCTTGAAAGCAACAACGGTCTGACTTTTCTATTTGTCCCCCAGTGCTTAGCAAAGTGCTTTGTGCACAGGAAGGGGTTAATAAATATTTAATTTTACATGGTGTCAACCGTGTCTCTCTTAATGTTGTTCAGTCATTTTCCAGTCACATCCAACTCTCCCGACCCCATTTGGGGTTTTCTTGGCAAAGACACTTGATTCCTTCTCCAGCTCATTTTACAGATAAGGAAACTGAGGTAAACAGGATGAAATGACTTGCCCAGGGTCACACAACTAGTATGAGTCTGAGGCCAAATTTAGACTCAGGAAGCTCAGTCTTCCTGACTCCAGGCCCATCACTCTATCCACTCTGCCACCTAGCTGCCCTGTCTCTTTTAATGAGTAATCTCTCAATTCAACCTAAATAAAAAGTATCACCATGAGAAAATGGGAGAAGATACAGGATCAAATCTGAAAGAGGTGGTAAGCTACACTTAATTAAATAATGTACACATACCACATTAAATGAATGATGAAATGATCATAGGATAGGAATGCCTTACACAGAAAAAAAGAACTGTGATAAAAGCAAAGAATGCGGATTTCCCCTTGTTACAATTAACTGGTGGTGTTTGTGCACCCTAGTCTATACTTTTGAAATGCCCGGTCTTGGTGAATGTGGTAGTCTGTAACATGGCTTTGGATCAGAATAAAAGGGAACAGATATTGAAGGCAGCAGCTATGTCTTGGTACCTACCACCATAAATGTGACCTTTTTGTGTGCTGTGGCCCCTTTGGAAATGTACATCTTCTCAGAATACAGTTTTTATATGCATAAAATAAAATACACAGGATTCCAAAGAAATCTAATTATTTTAAAAGTTATGTGTGTGTGTGTGTGTGTGTGTGTGTGTGTGTGTGTGTGTATAAATTCACAAAACCCTACACCTTCCTGCTTAAGAGATTTTTAAAGGCATATAGTGTTTGATAAATTTAATAACATAAATGACCGGGGAAAGAATTCCTCATTTGATGAGCTTTTATGAGAAGCCTAGAAAGCAATTTGGTAGATTCCAAATGGATATGACTTTTATTTAAAAGGTCATATCATTAACAAAACCTTGGAGAACAGATGTTGTACTTATCGCAACTATGTTTAAAGAAAGATTCTTAATCAAAAAAGGAAATCACAAATAACAAATAGATTAATTTTGATTACCAAAAATTAGACATTCTTTTGCATAATACACATCAATGCATATAGAAGAAAAAGAGAAAATAAGCAGGAAAAAATCTTTTAATCAACTATAATTGACAAAAATTTGATATTCAAGATACATAAAGAATTAACAAAAAAAAATCACCATAAGCTATTCCTTGATAGTCATGAACAAATATTTCTTAAAATAATAATTATACTCTATGAATAACCAAATGAAAATATGCTACAAATCACTAATAATAAAGGAAACACAAATTAAAACAATTCAGATTTCTTCCTAAAATATGCAAAGATGAGCAAGAAAAAAAGAGTCAGTATTGGAGGGGCTATACTTTTGATAGAGTTGTGAAATTTATTCTGGAAAACAGTTTGGGGTTTGCAATTATGCAAAAGTCACTGAACTACTCATGCTCACTGACTCTCTGAGGAGCATTTATCCCAAAGAGGTTAAAATCAGAAAGAAAACATCCAGTAAATACTAAAATAGTCATAATAAGACATTTTGTGGTAACAAAAGGCTTGAATAAAAGTGCTCATTGACTGGAGAATGGCTAAACAGATTCTGAAGTATGAAGCTAATGGAATATGGTTATAATATTAGGAACAATGAATAAGAGGAATTCAGAGAATTCTGGGGAGATTTTTATAAAATAGTGCTGAATAAAGTAAGGAGAACCAAGAAACCAATATGCATGACTATAATATTCTTAAAACAATAAATAAAACATAATGACATGAAATTATGACTGATCTTCATTGCAGAAAACAAATTTAAAAAACCCTTTCCTCCTTTCACTGAAGAAGTGGGGGGATTCTGTGGATATTTTGCATATACTATCAGATTGGTTTGATATTTTGGTTGCTTTAGGTATTTTTTTCTTTGTTACAAGGAAAAAACTCTCTGTTAGAGGTAGAGAAGAAGAGATCCAGAAATAAACAGAATCAATATACTTTTTTTTTTGGTGAGGCAATTGGGGTTATGTGACTTGCCCAGGGTCACACAGCTAGTGTCAAGTGTCTGATGCCAGATTTGAACTCAGGTCCTCCCAAATCCAGGGCTGGTGCTCTATCCACTGTGCCACCTAGCTGCCCCAGAATCAATATACTTTTAAGAATCAACTAAAGAGGGGCAGCTAGATGGCGCAGTGGATAGAGCACCGGCCCTGGAGTCAGGAGTACCTGAGTTCAAATCCGGTCTCAGACACTTAACACTTACTAGCTGTGTGACTCTGGGCAAGTCACTTAACCCCAGTTGCCTCACTAAAAAAAAAAAAAAAAGAATCAACTAAAGAGAAAGCAAAAAAAGGGAAAGAAACCAAAGTCTAAAATATTTTATACAAATTTATAAAAACAAATTGATAAAATTTACTTATATTAACTAATTTATAATTTTATTAAAATTTATTAAACATAATCTATAAAATTTCTAAAAACTCATACTGATATATTCATAAAAATAATTTTGGTTCCAGAGAACTGATAATAAAGCATCCTTCTCACCAGAGAATTGGGACTTACAGTAATAAAATGTTACATATGTTACCAAGTTTGTTCACTATATCATGCTTTTGTATAACTGTTTTTTTGTTATAAGAGAAGTTTCAGTTTTGCCTGATGGTAGGGATATGCAAAAATTACTATATAATTTAGGTATCATTCAAACTTTTTTCCTATTAAATAAGCTCCTGTTGGTACCCAGGAATGGGAATGTACCTGATGTTTTCAGGGCATGCTTGGGATTTGAACAGAGCTATAAAATAAAGACCTCAAATGACATTCATTAAAGTTGTAGAAAGAGACTCTACTTAAATTAGGATCTTCAAAAGCTCAGAATCTCAAAATCCAACTAATTTAGCTAGAGAGTTGTTATAACAAGCTCAGCTCATTGATAGATTGATTTTTGCTAGTCAATTGGTAGAAAACATTCGGTGTTCCTGTGTGGGAATAAGCCTACTGGCTACGCTTCTTAGTCTTTACTGTTTTAAGGCAGCCTTCAAAGATTCCTAGGGACTTAGCAGACCATTAAAGAATCCAATCTGATAATAACATTTAAAATTATCCAAATGATACTTTCACTCATTAAGGGTTCAAAGAAGACTTCAAATAAAGTGGTAATGAAACTTCAACAGGATTATTATCATTACAAAATGTGTCTTACAGCTTCCATGAAAAATTTGGGATTTTTAAATTAACAGATAACTTATTATATCCCAGGATAATGAATTGGAAACCCATAAATCCCAAATGAGGACTAATTTTCTGACACTGAAACAGCTTTTTTTTTTTTCTAGATCCCTTTTGCTTTACCACACAGAAAGGAAGGAAAGAAAGCAAAACATTAAGTGCCTATTATGTGCCAGACACTGAGCTGGGTATTTTTACAAATTTAACTCA
This sequence comes from Dromiciops gliroides, assembly GCF_019393635.1. NCBI lineage: Eukaryota > Metazoa > Chordata > Mammalia > Microbiotheria > Microbiotheriidae > Dromiciops > Dromiciops gliroides. Next base: position 195,932,303 of record NC_057866.1, on the reverse strand, counting down.
TGTAATACCTCTAGCCTGGGAGGTGGGAACTATTATTATATCACTTTTTTTTTTTTTGTGAGGCAATTGGGGGTTAAGTGACTTGCCCAGGGTTACACAGCTAGTAAGTGTTAAGTGTCTAAGGCTAGATTTGAACTCAGGTCCTCCTGCCTCCAGGGTCAGTGCTCTATTCACTGTGCCACCTAGCTTCCTCCTATATCACTTTTTCAGTTAAAGAAACTGATAGAGAAAGACATTAAGCAACTTGCTCAGAGTCATACAAAATGTGTTGGAGGCTGAATTTGAACTCAGATCTTCCTGACTCCAGGTTCAGTGGTATCACAGTTACATAGGTATCTACATACAGTCTAGGGAAATGAACAGTAGACTATGAGTATACTAGGGTACTACTCATCATATTAACTAAGGTTCATTTCAGCCTCCCTATACTCCTTTGAGGTAGGTACTTCATTATTATTATTATACTGATTTTATAGAAAAGGAAACAGATACAGAGAGGTTAAATGACTTAACCAGGGTCACATAAATAGCAAATGCCTAAAGAGCTGAACTTTCTGAACAAGGACAGTCGGTCAACAAGCATTCATTAAGTGCCTAGTATGCCAGGCACTGTACTAAACACTTAGAATACAAAATGAGGAAAAAGGCAGTCCCTGCACTCAGGGAGTTTACAGTCTAATAAATAAGACAGCAAGTAAACATGTACAAACAAGTTACCTACAGGATAAATAGGAAATAATTAAGATAGGAAAGGCATTAGAATTAAAAGAGGCTAGGAAAGCCTTCCTATAGATGAGATTTTAGCTGTGATTTAGAGGAAATTAGTGAATCAGTAAACAAGCAGAGATAGGAAAAGAGAGCATTGCAGGCAAAGGGGACAGCCTGAGAACATGATAAGAGCTAACTGGAATGAATAGTATGTGGCAGGAAGTAAGGAAAAAGAAGACTGCAAAGGTTGAAGGGGATTAGGTTATGAAGGGCTTTGAATGCCAAGTGGAGGATTTTGAATTTGTTCTTGGAGGCAATAGGGAACAACTGTAGTTTATTAAAGTGTTTGTACCTGTGCCTCAGGAAAATCACTTTGGCGGCTGAATGGAAAATGGGTTGCCTTGGCAAAGATTTCAAGCAGGCATATCCAGAAGTGGGCAAAGAAGAGAAGGAGAAGAGGAGAGAAAAAAGAAAAGAAGAGTTCCCAGGACAGAGTTCAATGAGAAAACTACCATTAGAGCATGTGATCTGGATGAAGAACCAGCAAAGGAGACTTAGGTCAGATAGGTAGGAGGGTAACCAGGAGACACTGGTGTCCCAGAAACATAGAAAGTATCAAGGAGGAGAAAGTGTTCAAGTGTCAAAAGCTTCAGAGAGGACAATGATTTTAAAAAGGCCATTGATTTTGTCAACTAAGAGATCATTTGGTAACTTTAGAGAGAGCAGTTTTGGTGGAATGATAAGGATAGAAGCTGGATCTTAAGTGGTTAGGAAGAGAGAGAAGAGAAAGTGGAGGCACCTATTGTCGATGGCCTTTTCAAAGAGTTTAGCCACAGAGGACAAAAGACATAGGATAAAAGTGGAGAGATCATTGTTATTGTTGTTCAGTTGTGCCCAACTCCTCATGACCCCCTAGACTATATAGCACATCAGTTCCTTTTGTTCTCCACTATCTCCCAAGTCTGTCTAAGCTCACATTTGTTGCTTCCATGACACTATCTGTTCATCTCATCTTCAGCTAAACCTTTTTTCTTTTACCTTAAATCTTTGCCAACATCAGGTCTTTCCCAATGAATTCTGTCTTCTCGTTATGTGGCCAATGTATTTAAGCTTCAGTTTCTATTTTTCTCCCTCTGTGAGTAAACAATGGACTAGTTGCTAAGATATTAGGCTTTTTTTTTTAATAAGCTTCAAGACAGTTTTTTCACTCTCCTTTTTCAGCCTCATCAAGAGGCTTCTTTTTCATTTTCTTCTATCAGAGGGTATCATTTGCTTATCTAAGATTGTTGCCATTTCTCTCGGCAACCTTAATTCTAGTTTTTAACTCATCTATCCCAGCATTTCACATGATATATTCTGTATATTAAATAAATAAGATGGTAATATACAGTCTTGGTGTACTTTTCCAATCTTAAAACAATCAATTATTCCATCTTCTTTTTCTTTGGGATGCTTTTTATGGCTGCCTTCTGTACAATATTACAAACCGCTGTCCATAATTCTTCAGACAGGGGGTGCAGTGGATTAAGTATCAGCCCTGGATTCAGGAAGACCTGAGTTCAAATCTGGCCTTAGACACTTGACATTTACTAGTTGTATAACTCTGGGCAAGTCACTTAACCCCTACTGCCCTGCAAAAAAGCCAAAAAAAAAAACAAAAACAAAAACATAATTCTTCAGACACTCTATATACCAGATCTAATCTTTTAAATCTATTCATCATTTCCATTTCATATTGATAAGGGATGTTATGTCGGTCATACTTATATGGTCTAATGGTTTTCCCTACTGTCTTCAATTTGAGTCTGAATATTGTTATCAGAAGCTCATGATCTGAGCCACAGTCAGCTACAGGTCTTGTTTTAACTGATTGCAACCAAAGGTGGAGAAGCTCTATACAAAGTATATAACCAATCTGATTTCAGTGTTGACCATCTGGTGATGTCCATGTATAGAGTTGGTTTTTTGGCTGTTGAAAAAGAGTGTTTGCTTTGATCAGTGAGTTATCTTGACAAAGCTCTATCTATTAGTCTCTTCCCTGCCAAATTTACCTGTTATTCCAATTATCTTTTTATTTCTGACTTTAGCATTTCAATCCCCAATGATGTATGTGACAGCTTTTTTTTTTTTTTTGGTGTTATTTCTAAAAGATGTGGGTTTTATTAGAACTGATCATCTCTGGCCTCCTCAGCATCAGTGGTTGGAATACAGATTTGTATTACTGTGTTGTTGAATGGTTTGTCTTGGATTCGAATAGATGTAATTCTGTCATTTTTAAGATTATACCCCAGCACTGCTTTTCTCACCCTTTTATGGACTACAAGGGCTACTCCATTTCTTCTAAGGGATTCTTGCCCACAGAAATATGTGTAGTGATCACCTATATTAAACTCACTCATTCCCGTCAATTTATGTTCACGGACACCCAAGATGTCAATTTTTAATCTTTCTATTTCCAGTTTGAACACATTGGCCTTACCTTGGTTTGTAGATATCACAGTCCAGGTTCCTATGAAATATTCATCTTTATAGCATCCTATCGTCCTTTCATTGCCAGACACATCAGCAGCTGAGCTTCCTTTTAGCTTTGACCCAGACACTTCATTAGTACTGGAGCTACTTGTAATCATCTTCTGTTCTTCCTCAGTAAGTGTTGGACACCATCTGACCTGAAAGGCTCATCTTCCAGGGTCATATCTTTTATCATTTTAATATTGTCCATGGAGTTTTCTTGGTAAAGGATAGTTTGTCATTTACTTCTCCAGTGGATCACCTTTTATCAGAACTCTCCACTGTGACTTGTCTGTCTCAGGTACCTTTGCACAACATAGCTCATAGTTTCATTGATCGTGAGGCAAGGAGCCAAAAGGAGATGGAGGGATCACATCAGTAATTTTTCTTTATGGGGGTGAATGGGCATGTGCATAGGTCATAGGGAATGTGCCTGTAGACAGGGAGAGATTGAAAATCAGTGATATAGTGGTGATGATAGGGAAATCTTTAGAAAGGGCCAGGATAGAATGGGATTGGTTACACAAGTAGAGTGGTCAGCCTTGATAAGGAGTAAGGCCATCTCATTATAGGGGGTGGGGAGAAGGAGATAGAGTCAGAAGGCCTAGCAGTGATATGGGATGAGAAAGAGTGAAGGACCTCCATTTTTTTCTGTACAGTATGAGGGAAGATTCTCAGCTGAGAGTGTTGGGGGAAAGGCAACCATGAAAGTTTTAAGGAGGGATGAAAAGGTTTAAAAGAGCCACTGTGGAGATTGAGCTAGTGAGTTGATGAGGAGAGTATACTAGGATTGCCTAGCACAATGAAGGGCTAGTTATGCTTGTATAACATAAATTAGACCTAGTCAGAATGGGTGCATGATTTTCTCTACCCTCATTTAGCAGCAGCTGAAGAGTGTATGAGTGAAGGCAAATGGTGAGAATAATCCAAAGCTGAGGAGTAGCAGAACATAATTAACAAAAGTATAAGGGATCTAAGGATTCAAGAAAGGAGGATACTCTAGAGTTGAATTAGTTCTTTTAGTAGTCAAGTGGTCAAGATAGTGATCAAATGGTCAACTGGAAAAGAGGAGAGAATGGCTAGTTCAGGGGAGACAGAATAAGGGATAGAATTAAGGGGTCAATGGGAAGACATGGTGTAGACAAATGGCAGGGAAGGCCAAATGAAAGGTGAAAAACCAATAGATTATGGTAAGTGCATTTTGGAATTCTTGTACATGGGGGTGGTACATTTGTAAGTTATGGCAAAGATCAAGAATACAGCCATCTTTGTGTGTGGCTGAGGTGGGTTGGAAAAGTAACTAATGAGAAGTGAGTAGGTTGAAGAATTGAGTGTCAGGGTATTTAAGGCCTGGACTTGGGGAGAAGAGAAAAATTATGAACCATGGGCCAAATGTTTGGAGGAAGGAAGGAGATTAACCTGGAGGTCTATAGACATCAAATATCAGAATTTTGATTGGGTGGCAAATGGGAATAGCATGATCCTCAAAGGAGGAGAGGCTACTGAGTGATGGAGGTAGAAAGAGATTATGTGGAAGTGGCATTGGGAGGCAAGTAATATTCTATTTCTTCTCCTTCTACAAGTAAGTGATGGCATACTTAATACTATAAAAGGTGGCCAAAGAGGCTGTACCATCAAGTGAGAGAGATTTCACTAATGGCCAGCAGATGGAAAGCATGATATCCTGGCATCTGATGTCTACAGATATTCAGGTTACTCTCCTTCCTTCCTTCCTCAATAAGTTTGTCATGTGGCACACAACTATTCTCTTCTCCCCAACTCCAGCCCTGAAATATGCTAACCACTCAATTCTTCAACCTACTCACTTCTCAGTACTTATTCTTCCACCCCACCTCAGCCACACACAATAATGGTCATATTATTGATCTTTGCCATAACTTTAAAAATATCACCCCCATGCTCAAGAATTCCAAAATCCACTTATCAGATCATAATCTATCCTGACAAATTATAATCCTGACAAAGACATGGTGGATTCAAGGTACAGATTAAACCATACATTTTCAGATGTGACCAATGTATTTGTTTTGTATGACTGAAAATATTTCCTTCAAGGATTTTGGTTTTCTTTCTTTCTTTCAATTTTGGGGAAGGAAAGGTAGAAGGGAAATGGTATTAGGGATAGGGTTGCCAAAAAGAAAGGAAAATATGATAATTAAAACACATTTTGAATGCATACAAGAGAAGGCAGACCAGAAAAAGAAAACAGACTATCAGGACAGCTTTGAAAGTTACATATTGAATTTATTATATACTTCAAAAGAAAAACAAGCTACACATAAAATTGTTTGTTTTTTTTTTCAGTCATTTCAGTTGTGTCTAACTCTTTGTGACACCATTTGGAGTTTTCTTGGTACTAGAGTGGTTTGCTATTTCCTTCTCCAGCTTATTTTACAGACGTGGAAATTGAGACAAATAGGGTTAAATGACTTGTTAAGGGTCACAAAACTAGAGGCTGAGGCCGGATTTGAAATCAGGTCCTCCTGAGTCCAGGGCCAGTGCTTTATCCACTGCACCACCTAGCTGCCCTCTTTGCGTTAGTATTGATTGAATGGAAAGACTCAAAAGTTTCTGTTAATGATCCAGTGTCAATATATCATCATCACCACCACCACCACCACCACAACACATATAATGCACTATAATTTTTTAAAGTACATTGTATGTGGTATCTCATTTGATCTTCACCATAGCCTTGGGAGGTAGATGTGATTATTATCTTCATTTTATAATTGAAGAAACTGGGACAGACAGAGGCTAAGTGACTTACCCAGTTCACACAACTAGTAAGTATCTGAGGCACATTTTTAACTCAGGTTTTCCTGAATTCAAGTATACCACTCTATCCTCTGTGGGAAATAGTCAACCATTAACAGGAAGTCTCAGGTAGACTACTCAAAGGATTTGTATTTGGCCTTTTGCTCTTTAACATTTCTATCATTGGCTTGGATAAAAGCAGAAATGGCATGCTTAACAAATTGTCAGCTGACTCAGAGTTGAAAAGTATAGCTAAAACAATGGTTTGGTTTTGTTTGTTTTTTGGGCAAGGCAATGAGGGTTAAGTGACTTGCCTAGGGTCACACAGCTAGTAAGTGGTAAATGTCTGAGGCCGGATTTGAACTCAGGTCCTGCTGAATCCAGGGCCAGTGCTTTATCCACCACACCATCTAGCTGCCCCCATTGCTTTAGTATTGATTGAATGGCCAGACTGAAAAGTTTCTGTTAATGATCCAGTGTCAATATATCATCATCACCACCACCACCACCACTGCAATGCATATGTAGCACTACAATTTTTGTAAAGTACATTGTGTGATTTAAGATCCAAGAAGACCTTGACAAGCTGGAACAGTGAGTAGAATCTAAAGGGATAAAACTCCAGCAATACCACTACTAGATTTATATCCCAAAGACATCCCTAAAAGAGGAATAAACTTATTTGTACAAAAATCTTTATAGCAGCTCTTTTTGTGGTGGCTAAGAATTGGAAATCAAAGGAATGCCCATCACTTGGGGGATGGCTAAACAAGCTATGGTATATGATGGTGATGGAATGTTATTGTGCTATAAGAAATGACAAGCAGAATGATTTCAGACAATCCTGGAAAGACTTGTATGAACTGATGTATAGTGAAGTGAGCAGAACCAAAAGAACATTGTGCACAGACACAGTACCATTGTTTGATGAAGAACTATGAACAACTTAACTATTCTCAGCAATACAATGATTCAAGGCAATCCCAAAGAACTATTAATGAAACATACTCTCCACCTCCAAAGAAAGAACTGATATTAATGAAACACAGACTGAAGTATGCTATTTCTCATTTTATTTTATTTTTTCTTTTATTCAAGTTTTCTTGTACAAAATGACTAAAATGGTAATGTTTTTCATAATTGCCCATGTATAACCCCTATCTGGTTGCTTACCACCTCAGGAAAGGGGGAAGGGAGGGGAAGAGTGATAAAATTTGGAACTTAAAACTATAAGTAAAGCTGTTATTTTTTTAAAAAATATTTAAATAAAGGGATAAAACTCAATAGACATAAGTGTAAAGTTTTACATTTAGGTATTTTTGAAAATCAATTTCACAACTATAACATGGCAGAAGCGCAGATAAGATGTCAGTTCTCAACAGAATCTGAAGGTTTTAGTGACTCACTATGAGTCAGCAGTGTAATGTGACAGAAGCTAATGGGATTTGGGATTGCATTAAAAGAGCCAAACCTTCCAGGAACAGAGATGTGTCCATTCTGCTATACTCCTTCCTCACCAGGCCTCCTCTAGAGTGTTGGGCCTATATAGATCTGGGCTCCACAATTAAAAAAATACATTGACAATATGCAGTGCCTGGAAGAGGGCATCTACAATGATGAGTTCATGACATAGAAGAACCTTGAGACCATGACATATAAGAATCAGTTGAAAGAACTAGATATATCTTGTCTAGAGAAAAGAACCCTCAGGGTCATGACAGCTGTCATCAAGTATTTGAAGAGCTGCCATGTGGAGGACAGATTGGTTTTGTTCTATTTGGTCCCAGAGGGCATAACAAGGAGTAGGTAGAACTTACAAAGAGGCAAATTTCAGCTTGATGACAGAAAACCTTTCTAACAATTTGAACTGTCCAAAAGTGAAATGATTTTCTCAAGGAGTCTTCCACAGAGGTCTTCAAGCAGAGGCTATGCAACCACTTATCAGGTATATTATAATGGGGATTCTTTTCATATGTGGGTGGGATTAAATGGCCATTGATGTCCCTTCCAACTCTCAAATTCTGTGATATACAGTATTTTCCACTTGTTGGAGAAATGGCTTTTCTCTTAAAGTGATGAAACCTATGCAAACTGTAACGATTGGCATGACGCCACCTGCTGGAGACTTACTGTAGAAGAGTTCCACCCATGAAGCAAAGGTCTTTGAGGGCAAGACCAGGAGTCTTTTCTTTGGCGTCAGGAAGTGACGTGGGCTAGTGGGAGGAGGAAGGAAGAGACTGGCGCTCGGTCTCACGCTCTTTCCTGAGGACTCTGGTGGAGAGCGGAGCTAGAAATGTGCTCTCCCTTTAATAGATAGGAATCTAGGCCTTTCTCTCTCTCTTTACCAAATTGTTATTCTCCTTAATAAATGCTTAAAAGTCTAACTCTTGCTAAAACTTATAATTTATTGGCGACCACTCATTAGATATTTTAGACAGACTAGCTAGAATTTTTGCCCTTAACAACACAAAAAAAGGAATGTAAAGGCACCTAATTTATATATTTCTTTAATAAGCATGTATTAAGTGTTTCCTATGGACCAGATACTGTGCTAGACACTAAGGATAATGAAGACAAAAGTAAAATCGTCCCTATCCTTATGGAGCTTAAGTTCCACTAGGAGAAAAATTATATATACACGGGTAATATAAAATATGTATGAAGTAAATACAAAGTAATTTGAGGTGGGGCCACTAACAAGGAAGGAGATCAGGGAAAACTTCACATAAAAAATACTTTTCTCCCCTATTTTTTAAAAAAAGTATGGATACAGATAAAATTGGAATAAATAGTATTTGAACAAAAGAACAAATCATATGACTGCTCCACAACCCTGTACAATAAAGATGAAAGTTCTTCAGTCAAGGGCAGAGATAAGTCTCTCTCTCTCTCTCTCTCTCTCTCTCTCTCTCTCTCTCTCTCTCTCTCTCTCTCGATATATATATATGTCACATTATATATATACATATATATCGAGAGAGAGAGAGAGAGAGAGAAATATATATACTTATACACACACACAGAGATGGACCAGATCAGAAAAGTCATAAGGATTGCTGAACAAACCCTGTAAGAAACAAATCCCAGGCTCCTTTCCAAGATTCAAAGTAAATAGCTACTAAATGTGCTTGTGCTTTATAAAGAATTTAGTAATAAAATAAAGAGCCCTTTTCTTTTTACATCAATACCCATTAATTATTTTAGGAGCAAATCTTTTTTGCTTATTATTTTAAAAGGCCATGATCAAAGATAAAATAATTCAATAATTCTGCAGAATGGGTGCCTACAATTACTACAGGAACATTAAAGTGAGAAAAGGGATCAAGAGCAGGACGCTCATTGAAAACTAATTCATATAGCCAGATAAGAAATAATCACCCCACCGATTACAAAAAGAGAGTCAGAGAAAGTGCTCAGATGTACATCACTTCATTTCAATTCTTCAAGAATCTATAGTTTTCATTGGCTTGGATATTCCCTTCCACTGATAAAGATAGTGCCCTCTTAATGCCTTAGTATGTGATCTTCATAAGTTGCTGGGATACCATAACCTGGTATCTACCCTTCTAGTGATTGATTCCTGAACTAGCTACACTCTTATTCTGGTGTCAGAGAAACTGAGCTAGGCCTATATCTGAAGTCTTTTCATTTTTTTAGAATGCGTTAGGTTTACCTCTCTGGTGGCACAGCCTCCAAAAACCCAGTCTTCTCCAAAACATGATAAAATACCAGAGAATTACTCTAATGGAGATAGATTTATCTATATAACAAAAAATCTTGCCTATTTCTATACTATGTTGCCAATCAGATTATTTTCCTTGCTTAGGGCTCAAAATTTGTTAACTACCAATGAATGGTAGGTAAAGAATTGGCAATGAATGTTAAGCATCTGGTTGGCTCAGACCAGCTATGCCCTAAGAAACAGTAGACACTTATGGGGGAGCAGCTAGGTGGCACAGCAGATAAAGAACCAGCCCTGGAGTCAGGAATACCTGAGTTTAAATTTAGCCTCATACACTTGACACTTACTAGCTGTGTGACCCTGGGCAAGTCACTTAACCCTCATTGCCCCCCAAAACAAAACAAAGACAAACAAACACACACAAAAAATAAAACCTTTATGGGCAAGCTTTTGTATACTCATTTGTCAATCCAAACAAGGAAAAAGCTCGAATGTGCAATTAGTTTTGGGGGTTCTTAGCGCTCTTTGCTTCTTTGGAGTCTTGGGCAATTTAGAGAGATTAAAAGGATTATGTGTTCACTGACTGTCAGCGAATGTGCCAGAGTGCCCATTTATGTGCACCCAGGACCTTGATAGTGTTCTCTGGTTAAGTGGTAGAAGTATGCAACATGTTCTCAATATAGTGGCTATGAGAGCTATCCCTGAGCTAAAGGCCTTATGCTGATCAGAGAAAATCATACCTTTTGTCTGAGCCAAAGAAATCCTAAGTGCTATTACAACTCCTGTGGCTATTTTTGTGAATATTTGCCCAAACAAGATGGCTTACTATTATGGCAATCACATAAGTATGAATGACAAGACATGCACAGACAGGTTGATCATCAAGGGAAGAGTAGGATCATAGCTTTAGAGGTCATCAAAACCAACCTCCTCATTTTATATATGAAGCAGTGCAGGCTGACAAAGATTAAATGAGTTGCCCAAGGTCACATGGCTAGTAAGAATATGAGGCAAGATTTGAACATTTTCACTAAGGCCTGAAGCTTTATCTTGTGTATAAACACTGTCTTCCTTGTATTCTTCTACTCATAACATCTTTGAGATGACAAAGTATGACCGGATTTGATATGATGCAGGGTAACTAAGTGAGAAGGTATACAAAAGCTCACTCCCAGGACCAGGTCTTATCAAGAGGCTTCCCTTTTACCTTTAACTTATCTCCACTCCATTGTTCATGCTGTCCTTACTGCCTAAAATGTCTCTTCCTCCATCCCATTATATCTGCCTGTCTATATCCTAGGCATCCATCAAAGCTCAGCTTAAAAGCCACCTCATTCCCTTCCCTCATCCCCATTATTTGAACCTCTCTTCTTTCTGCCTTGTATTTTATTGTACATATGACCTATGTGCTCTGATGCCTAAAGGTGGCAGAGGTGATCCTATTTCGTATTTAGTATTGGCACACTAAAAGCTATGCCAGCGGAGTGCCAATGCTGAGGGGTAAGTACTTCCAATTCAGTAAATGAAACCTTTTTAAATTATACCCAAGGCACTGTGCTAACTTCTCAGGATGAAAAAAATAATAAAACCAAAACAAAGCTCTTCTTTCTAGAGCTACACCATCCAGTCTTTGTGCTCTGGGCCACATTGACCCAGAGTTGACTTCATTGTTAACTTGACAACTTTCTGTGCTTGGAACAAGTTGTTTATCACTTTGCCTTTATCATCCTCTGCCTGGTTTCCTATCCACTTTGCCGGCTGCCAAATCTGGGACCTCTTTGTTTGTCCCGAGTTTAAAATTCCACAAACCTTTATTAAACAGATACTATAAGCAAGGTATTGGAATAGGTTCTAGAGATAAAAAAGATACAACCCAAAACAGTTCCCGTTTCCTTCAAGGGGATTATATTCCACTCAGGAAATAAAGTACCTGCACAAACGTTTCTAGGGGCTATTCTAGGACCAGCCCATCTAAGTATGAACAGGCTCTTTTCCCCATGCCTGGCCCCTAGCTATTGAGGTGGGGTTTTGTTGCTGTTGGTTTTGATTTTGGGTTTTTTTTTGGGGGGGAAAGGGGGGTTGCCTCCATGGTAACCCCTGAAATGACCCAAACTATAAAATGCTGCTCAGTACCATACGGTCAGCTAAGCACCATATAGTTCTTACATTTCCTACAAGCATTAATTCAGGCATTACAACTTTCAATGTGTAGTCTTTGTCCAATTACCAAGCCTATATCTTCAGCATCAACATTCTTTGGTGATTTTATGACTTTGAATCCTGGACTATGGAAGAATCAACATTGCAAAGGTAATGTAAATCAATCAAAATGCTTTTATTAGGCACCTAGCAGTATGTGCCAGGAGATACTCTGGACTCAGAGGAAGCAGTATGAGAAAGCTTGGACAGATTATGATCTGCAAGGGTAGAAAGGGTGCTTGAACCACTGAGACAACAGCTACATAATACAATGGACCTAGGGAAACAAGAGTTTAAATCCTGTTTCAGACACTCACTGTGTGGCCCTGGGCAAGTAACTTAACCTGTATGCCTCAGTTTCCTCATCTATAAATTGGAGATAATAATAGCACCCACCTTCCCAAGGTTGTTGTGAGGATCAAATGAGATAATAATTTGTAAAGTCCTGCACAGATTTTAGAATGCCACATAAATGTTGGTTGTTGTTATTCCATATTGTAAGCTCCACAAAAGCCCCTTTCATCTTTGTATTCACCATAATCACTGGTAATTTATGCAAAAATATTTCTTTCTTTTTTCTTTTCTTTCCCTTTTTTTGCTGTGGGGCAATGAGGTTTAAGTGACTTGCCTACAGTCACACAGCTACTAAGTGTTAAGTGTCTGAGACCGGATTTGAACTCAGGTCCTCCTGAATCCCAGGCTGGTACTTTATCCACTGCACCACCTAGCTGCCCCCTTTTCTTTCTTTTTTTTAAGTGGATAGGTGGATCACTCTATACTATCTCAGTTGGTAGTTTAATCAGCAACCTGGGTTCATGAACGTTTTCTATGAAGATCATTCCCAATTCTATATTACCAGTTCTTGTCTCTCTCCTGAACTCTCAGCTCAATGTACTGCCTTTTAAATGTCTCAGATCTACAGAGTTCATTATCTCTCCCCAAAACTATCCCCTCTTCTTAACTTCCATATTACCGTGAAGTGGACCACCATCCTCCCAATCACCCAGGTGAACCTCAGCATCATCCTTGCCTCCTAATATGCATTCACTTTACCTATCCAAATCATTGCCAAGTCTTGTCTCCCTCAATTTTTCTTCACTCACAGGGTCTAGGCCCTTACCTCCTCAAGCATGGTATACTACAATTGCCTTCTTGTTGATCTTCACAAATCTCTCCCCTCTCTACCGATCCTTCACTCAACTGCCAGAAGGGTCTCCTTTATTAAAGAGCAAGTCTGAGCACGTTGCCCCATCCCATTCCTATTACCCTATTACCTCCAGGAGCAAAAAACCCCAAAAAACAAAAAACAAAACAAAAAAACAGGTTAGCTTTTAAAGCTCTTCACAAACTGACCCCTTCTTACCTTTCCATTCTTATTATTCTTTGTCCTCCGCCATGTCCTCTAAAATCCAGTGGCACTGGCCTTCTTGTTATCCCACATGTACAATGATCAATCTCCCAAACTGATCCCTTTTCACTGGCTAGGACCCATGCCCAGTAAACTCTCCCTACTCACCCCCATCTCTTGGTTTCCCTGGCTTTCTTCAAGACTCAACTCAAATCCTACCTTCTGTAGGAGGCCTTTCCAGGTTTCTTCCTCTCCATCTCAACCACTGCTGGTGTCTTCCCTCCAATATCACCTTCTATGTTTTCTGTATCTTGTATAAATATAGTTGCTTGCATGTCATCTCTTCCATTAGAATGTAAGTTCATTAGGGCCAAGTACCATGTTTTCCCTTTTTGTCACATCCTCAATGTTGATCAGTGCCTAGGACATAGTGAACACTTAAAAATAAATATATATATATATATATACATATATATATATATATATATATATATACACACACACACACACACACACACACACACACACACATCTATATAAGCATATATATATATACACATATCACACACACACACACACATATATATATATTTTTTTTTTTCCCTTGTGGACTAACCCAAAATCCAAAAGAGGTCCCTTATTTCTCCTTGTGAGTTCTATGATTGGCTTTCTTTGTGTTTTGTTCTGGCTTGGATGGATTTTTGTTCTCTTTGTAGCCTTTCTTTTCCCTTTCCTGCCTCTTTCTCTATCCATCTCTTTCCCTCATCCCAATTTCCTCCCTCAAATGAAATTGTGACTTCTAATAGGTTCAGCCTCAAGTTTCTCCTTTCTAAAGCTGTAATCCCAGTGCCACAATAATCACTGCATAACTGCACTGTGTGGACTGGTGAGGAAATAATTTTAGCTTCTTGAGAGAAAGCAAGCCAGGGAGAGCAAGAGAATAATATTCTAACAGACTCCAAAGACATTAGATGAATTTATTAAACAGATACTATAAGCAAGGTATTGGAATAGGTTCTAGAGATAAAAAAGATAGGGGATTATATTCTACTCAGGAAATAAAGTACCTGCACAAACGTTTCTAGGGGCTATTCTAGGACCATTAGATGAATTCTCTCCTTTCCTATTCTTCTCATTTCACATAAGCTATTAAAAGACTTGTGAGATCCAAGAACACCAGTCTGACCAGTATTCACAATTGAGAGATCTGGGTAATCAAGCTAAAGATACCCAAATCCCACACTGTACATTCTTGAAAAAGCTCATGCCCAATGTCAACCAGCTGGGCATTTTCCTATGTCATCTCCCCATGCCTCCTGTTAAGTCCTGTTTGAGTCAAACTTTTTTTATGACTTCACAAACAGCATTCGTTTGGAACCCCTGTCCACTCTGCTCAGACACATCCTCTAATAGTCATAGGGTCAACTTTGGAGACCAACTGAAAGGGTATTGCCAGAGGCTCATCTAAGTCCTGCTGGAATATTTTTGAGTCCTAGAGTCATGGAGAAAAGCAAGACAAAATGAACTAGAGAACGAGGGTACATAGTTTGAGGAACATGCCACAGGACATAGAGGCCTTACCATAAACAGTGCTCGAAAGGTACAATTTGTTCTCTCCATATCAATCCCTATTTTCTTCCAGCCTTTCAATTGTCTCCTTATGAATAAGTTTGTATGTGCATAATACTTTATTATTTACAAAATGCCTTCCTCATAACCCCAGCTGAGCTAGATAGGCCAAGTATTATTCTCTTTCTTTTAGATATGAGGAAGTAAAAGCTCAGCAAGGTTACATGATTTGTCATATTCACAATGTAAATGCAGGAACTGAAATTTGAACTCTGGTCTTCCAACTCCAGGTCCTAGGCTTATTTCTGTTGTGCCACTCCTGAGCTTGGTATGTTCCCTTGTGATCCACATCCCTGATCTTGATCAAGTCCTTTTCCCATCTTTAAAATAGGCATAATACTGGAACCTAGGCAGATCAAATGAGATAATGTGTAAAGTAGGTAAAGTGCTTTGCAATTCTTAAAGCACTAAGTGAAACTATTATTGTTGTTGTTACATATCTGTGGCTGATCTAGCATTCCACTGCCCCCCCCCAAATTACCTTGTACTTAACTTTGCATGTATTTATATGTATCCATGTTTTCTCCCTTAATAGAATGTAAGTTCCTTGAGGGCAGGGACTGTTTAATTTTTCTATTTGTATCCCAGTGCCTAGTGTGTATTGATATGGACCATTCTTATTTCACTGGTGTAGCAAACTCCTCTGAAGAAACTCCCTTTCCACAACACCATCTCTGCAACTTTTTTTTTTCTTTTTTAGTGAGGCAATTGGGGTTAAGTGACTTGCCCAGGGTCACACAGCTAGTAAGTGTGTGTTAAGTGTCTGAGGTCGGATTTGAACTCAGGTCCTCCTGACTCCAGGGCCGGTGCTCTATCCACTGCACCACCTAGCTGCCCCTCTGCAACTTATTATTAGAAAGTTGTGTAGAGACTAGTTCCTCCTCATAGAATCAGCTTTAGAACTGAAAATGACTTCCCCTTTGATTAGTCCCTCTTTAGAAACCTCTCTGCTTTTGATTCTAACAAAATCCTCCACCTGGTTTGCTATGCCCAGCTACTCACTAGTGGCTTTTTTTCCCTTTTCTTTTCTTTCTTTCTTTTTTTTTTGAGATCATATTGATCTAGAATGACTTCATTGTTAACTGATTCACTTCTGTGTACGGAGGTGGTTTATCATTTTCTCTTTTATCAGGCTTTATCCAGGTTCCTATCAAGCTTTCCAGTTCCTCAGTCTGTGGCCCCTTTAGCCTATATCCTAAGTCACAGAGTTGCAGGGAAGGGAGGTCTTCCTACTGGTATACTGAACCTACCTTTTAAACATTTTTATTTAAAGTATTGAGTTCCATATTCTATGCCTCCCACCTACCTTCCTAAGGTGATAAGCAATCAGATATAGTAAACCTACCTTTTAATAGCACTGCCTACCACCCCTCCTCTTACCCTGGGCTTCTTTCTACCCAGCTCACCCTACAGAGTTACTAACTCAGATACCAGTGAAAAAAACAAAACAAAAAACAAACAACAACAAAAAAAGGGTACCACCCTTCTTTAAGTTCCTCAAAGGATTTTTACCATTCAACCATAAGGAAACACCAAACAACAACAATAAGGAAATATACAGGAATTTTAAATGGTAAGCAAAAAGACAAAGTTAACCAGTTACAAAATGACTAAACCCTTTATGTGAGTTGATAAACTGTCTTCAATTATCATGCAAACTGAGGGAGGTCTCTCTACTTTCCCTGGCTCCTTAACAACAAGCAAACAAACAACAACAATAAAAAATACTTGTCCTTTTTTTTTGTCCACCAAACAACCCCAGCATCAGTCTGCATGGGTTTGCTGTCACCTAGACCTCTTTTACAATTAGCCTGAGGCATATTTGAATAGACAAGGTTACTGGCTTCCTTAGCCTCTTCTAGGACCTGCCTTTATCTTATTTGCAGTTGTAAGGCCCCCATTTGAAGAAGATACTGTGATATCTGAGCCCCCCAATTTTTTTCACACCTCCTACTTCTTCATACTACTACTTAATACTCTGGTGTTAGTAATCTCCATTGCCTTTCCCCGAAGTCTCAATATCTCTAGTTCATTGGCAGTGTTATCTTACCTTTTACCCAATCTTCCCTCTTGTGCTTGGTTTGCCTGAAGCAACTTCACTATTCAGACGTCAAATCCCATTCTACCATTAGAACAAAGCCCAATTCCTTCACATGTCCAAGGCTAGCATCCAGACCTGGTTCTCTAGGTACCACAGAAATTGAAGCCAATACTCCCAGATGCCTATCTCCTAGATGGCTTTTTCCTTAAAGGCCTAGGAACAAGTTCTTTTCTTTTTTTCGTCCTTTCAAGGTCTGGGCTCACTAAATTATTGTGTTTCCAAATCTGAGAACTCTTCTCCTGGGCTCATTTTACAAAATACAGGTGACCCTAATGATTAGTGAGGTCTCCTCCCTAGGGTCAGGCTGCCAGTTTGGCCTACTTCCCCAGGTGATCCTTGGGGTTCATTACTTACAGGTGCATCTGGTTTTACCTCAGTTTCTTCCCATACCTCTAAGGAAAAAGTTACTGACTGTGAAGTATTTTAGAAACAGGACTCTTTTTATACAGATTCAACTGTAAAGTCTCCCTGTTAGCATGCTTTGAAATCTTAATCTCTCTCCCACATTACCTCTATACTTGCTATCTGCTCCCTGCTGTCCTGGATTTTGATAACTATGGGTGAATATAAGAATCTTCTTAATTACACCATACGTTTACTTATTATGCCATCCAATCAACCCTAATGCATTTTACAGAGCTACATACAGAATTTCAAAGAGGATAGAAGGCTTTCCTAATTTCAGATTAGCAGGCCTGAGTTTTGAACCCAGGTCCCCTGACTCCTGATTCATCAACAGTTCTCCTGTGTTCTTCTCCCTCTCAACTTTAAGGCTCCATGTTCCTACCAGTGTGCAAATTTCCTGCATTGACACAGATCACAACTCCTCTACGCCTTAGTAGGTTTTCATGACCCGCTATGGTCCAAAAAAGAAAAAAAAAAAGTCATCACTCGCTTGCCAGCCTTTGGGTGATTAGCTCTTTGCATTTAGCCAGGTTGGTCTTTGGACGACAGACATAGTCTATTACAGGGCCTACATTAACAACCTTTTGCATTCATCAGGTACAGCCTTTGAAAATCTATGGTCATCTCCATGCCACCAAAAGACATCAGAAGAAGACTTCAGCAAAGATTTATTAAGAAGCATGAAATGAGCAGAAGCAAGAGAACATAGTATATAGAAACAGCAGTATTATTTTAAGAACAACTTTGAGCGAATAAGTAATTCTGAATATTATAAATATCCAAATTAACTATAAAGGGCAAATGAAGATGCTATCTGCATCCAGAAAAGAACGAATAAATAGAACTATGTATAAAAAACTTTACATATGTGTGTATGTGTGTGTGTGTATATATATGTATATGTCTATTTCTGTCAAATGGTAGCTATCTCTAGGGTGAGGGAAGAAAGGAGGGAAGAAAAAAGAAAAAGAAAGACATTTTCATGATAACTTTATGATATATTTTAAAGAAATAGAAAGTTGTACTTAATAGACTTGCAGTTTCATGTGCAATCACCTTTCTATTATATTATGTCATGGAAATGCTTGTGCTATTCCATAAATTAAAATAAAATAAATAAATATTGGGGAAAGCATGTATTTAACTAAGTAAAACATTGGCTTTTGGTATGTACCTCTGTAAAATGCATTAGGGTTAATTGGAGGGTATAACTATGATTTTTGTAAGTAAATGTATGGTGTAATTAAGAAGATTCTTATATTAACCCATCAAAACCCAGGAATGCAGGGAGCAGATAGGTTAAAGCAAGTATAGAGCTAATGTGGGAGAGAGATTAAGGCTTCAAAGCATGCTAACAGGGAGACTTTGTAAACTAAGGTCTTTCCCAGGTCTGTTTGTCTGAGGAAACACCCACTCAGTGATCAAGGCTACTTAATATTCACTCTATATATAGAATCTAAGAACCCAAACAATGACAAAGTGAGGATTGAGCTGGGATCTATTGTTGGCCAATCAATAAGAGTTAGAGTGATTTGGGTTTAAGGCATGGTCCTTAAAAAGGAAATGTAGCCCATAAGCCCCAAGATGTCTTGGGAGGTTTCAGTGATCAAGATGTATATTCCTTTGGGCAGAGTACTCAGTAGTAAGGGCATGATTCCCAGTGTGGACAGAGATAGAGGAGGCAGAGGAAGGAAGGAAGAAAAGAAGGAAGGAAGGAACAAAGGAAGGAAAGAGGAAAACAAGCAAAGAACTGACCATCTAGAACTGGCAGGTTGGTTTCCCAGTGAGGCAGCTGTTTATCCTTTGCTGTTTGTCCTTTGTTCTCTAAGAGGACCTATGACATCAGAAAAGTTATGTCCAAAAGTATAGGGAAGGCTATACATGAGTTGGCTCCCTTGAGACTTGAGACTAAGTCACATGAATAACCACATCCTGACCTCTTGACTGGATGCATTACAATATGGTGGGAAAGGGTGCCTTTACTACCAACCCTAAGTGCAGTATTTATGCTTGTTGAAAATCCTTTCAATGCTATGGCTAAGTACACCTACTTTTGTTCATTGTTAAACAGCCAAACAATGCCTCATATCCTTCTGTCACAGAGGAAATTGGTGATGGTGTAGAGGTCCTTAGGTATTCTTCTTTAAAGAATTACACCATCTCACACAAAATCCTATTAGAATTAAAAAATCTCTTATTTAGGCACTAGAAAAAGTAACCAAGAGAGCTAGGGAAGAAAATGGTTTAGACATGATTCTCTGAAATGCATTTCTTTTTATTATTATTATTTTTTTATTTTTAGTGAGGCAGTTGAGGTTAAGTGACTTGCCCAGGGTCACACAGCTAGTAAGTGTTAAGTGTCTGAGGCCAGATTTGAACTCAGGTACTCCTGACTCCAGGGCCGGTGCTCTATCCACTGCACCACCTAGCTGCCTCAATGCATTTCTTTTTGAACAGAAGAAAAGCAAAAGCTTTTATAGATGGGGTGACCACCTAACAATGGAATGAGAGGTTATCCAGAGTTAACTGTCCCCTGGCACCTCTCAGGCAGCAGCCACACCTAATAGGCATATCTTCCTTACTTTTCATAGTGTGTCTGTCCTTAAGTTTAGCTGGCCAATTTATACTTTAATAGTACAAAATTCCTTGACATGTCTCAACCCCATAATATTCCCACACCATCACCAATTTCCCCAGTGATACTTCTAATATTAAATTTAAACTAATGGGACTAGCCTGAGTCAGGCTTATGCATGAGTAAAGAAGTCAAAGACCAAAGAAAAGTTTGAATATTCATTTAAAAACATTTTTAAGAGCACATTTTGGGGTAGCAAAGGACTAGAAGAAAAATGGGTGCCCATTAATGACTGAATGACTGAAAATGTGGTATGTAAACAGAATATTATTGTCGCAAGAAATGAAAAATTAGAATAATTCAGAAAAACTTGACACTTGTATGAATATATGCAGAACAAAGCAGGCAGAACAATTTGCCTTATGAACATATTAATGTAAGTGAATACAACACTGAGAGACTTCAAACTATGGTGGGTTCAGTGTCTGATTGTCACTTCAACCTGGAGTTCACTACCTCTTGAACCCAAAAAAAATCCTGCTCTGACACACACATTGTGGTCTGGTGGTATGACTGTGGCCACTGCCCATATGTCAAGAGATGAGAGGCATGTTTTACCATCAGTCTTATGAAGTCAGATTTGGGTATTGCCTTAAAAGGAGTAGACAATAAATGTGGAATGAGGCATATAATTTTAGACATGGTCAATGTGTTGATTCATTCTGCCTGACGGTAAGAGATTTACTAAAAGGGATCAGAATATTGGAATTTAAGAGAATCATTAGGAACAGACAGTAATAGTGATATAAAAAAGAAAAGGGCATCACTAAAATGTTTAAAAAGAAAAGACAAAGTGGAATTCTTAAATATTGATGGTCTTCTATGTTGCCTTTTATGGGATAACCAGAAAATCAGACAGAAAGGCAAAGCATATTGAACAAAAGCCAGAAGTACTTGTTATAAAAAGAAGCCGTATAAATTGCTTATTTTCCAACCATCTAATAGACACAAAATCCCTTGAGAAGTACAGCTTTGCTTTCGGGATGGTGGGAAATATCACCTTTTCTATTTTAAAGCATCTACTTAATTAGTTCTTATAAAAAGTCCATTGTTTTCATCTCTAAACCTGGAGCTACTCACCTGGAGTGTGTGAATATGTTTTTATAATATTTTGATAACTATGTACCACATCATTGGTTCCTTTTGTCATCCTTGGTATTTTATTTTATTCCTTCAAAAATGTTACTTTGATAAGGGTTCTATAGACTTTTAGTAGGCTGCCGGAGGAATCCATGACACACAAAAAGTTAAGATCCCCTGATCTAAACCTGGAAAGAGAAAAACAAGGGTGGAGCCAAGAAAGCAGAGGAAAGGCAGTGACTTCCCTGACCTCTCCCCAAAACCCCTCCAAATACCTTCAAATAACACCGTAGGACAATTGTTGGAGCAGCAGATTCCAAAAAAAGGACAGAATGAAATAATTTTCCAGCCAAAGGCAGCTTAGAGGATTGCCAGAAAAGGTCTGTTGTACCAGGGTGAGAGTGGAGTGCAGAGTGGACCCAGCCCCAGTCACAGAGAACCAGGCTTGGGATCCTCTGACTCAACTATGGCAGCAGCTGCTTCTGGAACTCTCAGTCCATGGATGGAGAGAGGAGCTCAGCACACAGTGCAAATCCAGCCTGGAAAAGATAGTGCTTCCAGAGCCTCAGAGTGTTTCATGCCAGCAGCTTCTTCTGAGGCTCAGCTTAAGGACTGCTGAGGAGGTCCAGTGGTTGGCCAGGGTGAAGTGGCTGTGGCCCTTGCTGGAGTTGGGGCAAAGCACCTAGGTTCTGATCCAGTGGACAAACTCTAGTGGTGGTGGCCCAGTGGGGGAAGGGTACAGGTACGCCAAGCTTCCAAACATAGAGAAGCAGATCTCAATCAGACATCTGCTTCCACGTTGAGATGAGTAGGCAAAGAAAGCAGCAGACTATAGAAAGCTTTCTTTGGTGGGAAAATAGACCATAATACGTCCTCAGAAGAAGATGATAACAATGTCAAAGCTCCAACATCCAAAACGTCCAAGAAAAATATGAACTGGTCTCGGTCCATGGAAGCACTCAAAAGGGACTTTGAAGAGAAAGTAGGAGAGTTAGAAGGAAGATTTAGAGAGATGGAGGAAAGAATGGAAAGAGAAATGAGAGTGATGCAAGAGAGTCATGAGAAAAAAGTCAACAGCTTGAAAAGCCCAATGGGAAAGGCGATACAAAAGCTCTCAGAAGAAAATAATTGCCTAAGAATTAGGATTGAACAAATGGAAGCTAGTGACTTTATGAGAAACCAGGACACAGTAAAGCAAATCCAAGTGAATGAAAAAATAGAGGGCAATATGAAATATTTCCTTGGAAAAGCAGCTGACCTGGAAAATAGATCCAAGAGACATAATTTGAAAATCAGTGGACTACCTGAAAACCATGACCAAAATAAGAGTTTAGACATCATCTTCCAAGAAATTGTCAGGGAAAATTGCCCTGATGTTCTAGAAGGAGAACGTAAAATAGAAATTGAAAGAATCCACTGATTACCTCCAATCCCAAAAGGAAAACTACCAGGAATATTACAGCCAAATTCCAGAGATCCCAGGTCAAGGAGAAAATATTGCAAGCAGCTGGAAAAAAAAAGAATTCAAATGCTGTGGAGCCCAAGTCAGGATAGCACAAGATCTAGCAACTTCTATATTAAAGGACCAGAGGGCATGGAATATGATATTCTGGAGTGCAAAGGAACTAGGACTACAGCCAAGAATCATGTACCCAGCAAAACTGAGTAGAATATTTCAGGGGGAAAATGGGACTTCAATGAAAAAGAGGACTTTCAGGCATTTGTGATGAAAAGACCTAAACTGAATAGAAAATTTGACTTTCAAATACAAGACCCTGAAGAGGGATTTAAAAAAAGGGAGAAAAACAAAGGTCCTTTAATGGTTCTTATTTGTGACAAAAGGGAATTTTCCAAGGGGCCATACTTCCCTAAACTCTCAGATAATAAAGATGTAAATATAATTGCATGACACCTTTACATTCCAATAAAACTAATTAGAAGAGTTCTAGCAATGTCCCTTTTAACAGTATGGATACAAGGGAAAACAGTAACACAACTGTTCTGGTTTTCTCATAACTTTTCCATACAGGGAGTGGAAAAATCCCCTTGAACCTAACAACTAACCACTTTCAGAGTTTTGTCCTGTGAGAAATAATTATCTGGGGGGTGGGGGGGATGGACCCAGTGTTCTCCCCTTCTTTCTTTTTGTTTGTTTGTTTGTTTGTTTTGCGGGGCAATGAGGGTTAAGTGAATTGCCCAGTGTCACACAGCTAGTAAGTGTCAAGTGTCTGAGGCTGGATTTGAACTCAGGTCCTCCTGAATCCAAGGTTAGTGTTTTCTCCACTGTGCCACCTAGCTGCATCTCTCCCCTTCTTTCTTATTCCTTTCTTCCTCCATTTCAAGGTCAAGTTCTCCTTGAAAATAGATTCATCTTGGTCAGGTCCACCTAAACCATACATAGGTGAAAGCTTAAGTGGGGTCTACATTTTTTCTCTGATGTCTTTTACAAAAAATTTTTATTTATTTATTTATTTAGAATTTTCCCCAATTTACATGTAAAAAACCCAAATTTTTTCACATCGATTTCTTTAAAACTTTGTGTTCCAAGTTTTCTTCCTCCCTCCCTAAGAAATCAAGCAATTCAATGTAAGTTATACATGTGCAGTCATGCAAAACATTTTCACATTAGGTTGTGAAAGTAAACAGACAAAATAACATTAGAAAGAGGAACTAACAAATAAAATTACACTTCAATCTGTATTCAGATACCATCAGTTTTTTCTGTTGATTGTTTGCATTTTTCATATGTCCTTTTGATATCATCCTCCTCATCATTTCTTTCACAATTACTATTGCTAATGTATTTCCCTCTATCCTATTCTCTCCCCTTGATATTTACTCTATTTTCTATCTTCTTTCACCCTATTCATCCTCAAAAGTGTTTTGCTTTTTAATGCCCACTCCCCCAATCTGCCCTCCCTTCCTTCACCTCTCCCCCCTTATCCCCTTCTCCTCCCACTTTCCCTCAGGGCAAAGTATATTACTATACCAACTTGAGTGCATATGTTATTCCCTCTTTCAGCCAATTTTGATGAGAGTAAGGCTCACTCACTCCCCCGTTCCTTCTCCATTTCTCCTCCACCCCATAAGCTTTTTTTTTGTTGTTTCTTTTATGTGAGCTACTTTACCATATTCAACCTTTTCCTTTCCATTTCTTCCAGTGCATTCCTCTTACCCCTTAACTTTATTTTAAGGATGTCATCATGGGTCAGCTATTTGGACAAAGCACCAGCCCTGGAAACAGGAGGCTCTGAGCCCACATCCAGCCCTAGACATAAGCCACCCCACCCTGACTACTCCCCACAAAAAAAGGATAAACAAAAAATAAATGCTTTACAGATACCATCTCTTCATATTCAATTCACACCTATGCCCTCTGTCTAAGTATATTCCTTTCAGCTGTCCTAATACTGAGAAACTTCATATGAGTTAGAAGTACTATCTTCCCATGTAGGAATATAAACAGTTTAAACTTTTAATATCCCTCATGATTTCTTTTTCCTGTTTACTTTTTTATAATTCTATAGGGTCTTGTATATGAAAGTCAAATTTTCTTTTCAGTTCAGGTCTTTTCATCACAAATGTCTGAAAGACCCAGTTCCTTTGCCCTCTGGAATATCATATTCCATGCCCTCCTGTAATTTAAGGTAGATGCTGCTAGATCTTGTGTTATCCTGACTATAGCTCCACAGTATTTGAATTCCTTTTTTCTAGCTGCTTACAATATTTTCTCTTTGACCCTGGATCTCTAGAATTTAACTATAATATTCCTGGAAATTTTCTTTTTGGGATCTCTTTCTAGAGAAGAACAGTGGATTCTTTCGATTTCTATTTTACCTTCTAATCTAGAATATCAGAGCAATTTTCTCTGACAATTTTTTGGAAGATAATGTCTAAGCTCATATTTTGGTCATGGTTTTCAGGTAGTCCAGTGATTTTCAAATTATGTCTCCTGGATCTATTTTCCAAGTCAGCTGTTTTTCCAAGGAGATGTTTCATATTGCCCTCTATTTTTATTCATATTTGTTTTATTTTGTCTTGATTCCTTATAAAGTCATTAACTACTATTTGCTCTATTCTAATTCTTATGCAATTATTTTCTTCAAAGTCCTTTTTGAGCACTTCCATGACATGAGACCAATTCATATTTTTCTTGGAAGTTTTTGATGTAGGAGCTTTGATTTTGTTATCTTCTTCTGAGGGTGTATTTTGATCCAACTTGCCACCAAAGAAACTTTCGATGGTCTGCTGCTTTCTCTGCCTGCTAATCTTGCCCAACTATTTCTTGGCTTTTAATTCCTTCTTAACATGGAGTACTGCTTCTAGGATGCACTGTCCTAAGCTCCAGGGGGTCTCAGGTGATATGATTTAGGCTTGTTCTCAGCCTGCCTGGCCTGTAAGTAACTATGAGCCCGCTTGCTCTGTAACCCGGAAGAAGAAATCTGATTGGAATCTGATTGAAATCTGATTGTCTATGGTCAAAAGCTTGATGTGCCTGTGCTCCTCCCCCACTGGGCCACTGTCACTCAAGTCTGCTTCCTGGGTAACACCATAGCACTCCTGCCCCTTCTCCATCAGAGACCTCCTACTACCTCTCCCTGGCCATCAGCTGCCCTCCCTCACCATTCCATGAGCTGAGTTTCATATGAAGCCACTGATACTGAAGATTATGAGGCTCTGGAGTCACAGCCTCCCTGGGATTTGATCTACACCACACACTGAGCTCCTCTTTCACCCTGTACAGCCAATGATCCCTGCTGCCTATTTAAACCATCTTTGGCTGGGGAAATGGTCTCACTTTGTTCTTCTGTGGGTTTTGCTGCTCCAGGAGTTGTCTTATGGCATTTTTTCTGGAGGTATGTGGACAGATTTGTTGGGAATTCTGAGAGTCATAGCTTTTCCTCCACCATCTTCACTTTTAGCAAAGCAAAAGAACAGCTGTGAGATGTTACTTCTTCCTGTCTAGCCCACACTGAGGGGCTAATCAGGAGGCCTATTTACCCTAATTCTCCTCTCTTTTGCAAATAATGGCTATTTGGTGTAGCAATGGAAAATCATCCATTTCTTTTTGCCTATATCAAATTTTTTCCCAATTTTATGGATACACCCAAGGGGTGGATGTCACACAGAATGCTCTCTCCTTGTCATGGTGGGTTGTGTTATACCACACCAAAGACTTGTGTCCAAGTAGGTACTGAAGAGTGTTTCTCTATGTCATGATATCTCCAGACTAAGAGAAATGAGAATCTTGAAGTAGCCTGGCTATTCTGACCTCAGACCTTGGGGCCCACCCAAAGTGACTGAGACTCCTAACAAAGGAGAAAAGCACACTGTACACCCCTCTCTGGGGAATCCAAGAGCCACATCATCAGCCCCCTTTTTACCGGTCTGAACAACTTTTCCCTTCCTGGGTTTCAACATCAGAAATGTTTTGGGGGAGACTTGCAACCTGGATCAGGGGGCTAGCTCACCCAAAGAATTGGAGGCTCCTCACAAATCTTGTAAAATAAAGAGATTTATTAGGAGAAATATGACCAGGGAACAGATCACCTTGCTGACTATCCCTCTCTGATGTCTTTTTGACTAAGATTTGAGTAACCTAAGTCACATATCCCAAGGCTTTATAACATACCTTCATTCATGTCAACCAATTGGATTTCATCACTGTTGACCAATTAGATTTGATTGTTATGTGGATAAACCACATACAATTAGAAGGGCAAAAAAGCTGTGACTCCACCACCATTAAGGGTCTTTGATATGAGAGAGATGGTCATTGACCATCCTTTTATTAATAACCTGCTGACCTATTAATAAAAATGATTAAATTACCCAGAAATTATCTCTCATGTTTTTAATTGTCACAGTCCCATTAATGGAGGGCAGAATGTCACGATAACAACAGAATGTCACAATAACACTTAATATTTGGTCCCAGCTACTTGATTGCCTTAAGGCAAGTGTGGTATGAATAGTATACTTAAGGTCAGGAAACCTGGGTTTGAATTTAGGGTATGTCTTTATCTCTATGTCATTTTAAACTCTCAGGGACTCGGCACCCTCAGTAAAATAAAAAAGTCATACTATATAATCTCTAAGCCCACTTCTAGTTCTGGTAGTCTGAGATTCTGGAAAATAACTATATCA
Source organism: Dromiciops gliroides (assembly GCF_019393635.1). Lineage (NCBI taxonomy): Eukaryota > Metazoa > Chordata > Mammalia > Microbiotheria > Microbiotheriidae > Dromiciops > Dromiciops gliroides. The sequence goes on along the minus strand of NC_057866.1, from coordinate 195,905,080 downwards.
TCTCACAACAGGCATGCAGTCAAATCTCTGCATTAGACCTATTCAATATCCTTTCCCAGATAGGCCCCAAGGTGTAGATCATTCCCAGTGTATTCTTTCAAGAGTTACCAAAGCCTGCTTTCCCCAGGGGAAGGAGGGGTTAAAGACACAAAGCCATTTCAGTATTTTAGAATTTATGTTACATTAACAGATTTTTTTTCTTTGAGAATAGAAAAAAGACTCATCCCCCATAGATTAAGTGGTCCTTTAAAGATTTATAGAAATCTTAAGAGTGTTTGGGGTGAAAGAGGAGGAAAAAAAGATACAAAATAATTTAGTTATATAAATGGAATTTGGAGTTTAAGAGGCATACCAAAGACATTAATAATAGCATAATATAAATAAATTCAAAAGGCCCTAATTAAGTATTGTGTACCCTGTGGGAGCTGGATAAATGTTTGAAGATGCCACTCCTGATAAAACTTGGGTTTGGAATGCCCCATTCCAAATCAGTTTTCCATGGCCAAGACTTTCCCAAAGGTTCCATTTGCAATGATAATATAATTTGCTTTGGAATACATGGCAAAAACCATGGTACAAGAGGTCAAACAAAGTTTTCATTTTCAGTTTTTAAAGGAGAAAAAAAGATGCTGAAAAAAGTCTTAATAATGGCCTGTTTTTATGGGCACATTTTAACTTATTTCCAGAAATCCATGGAAACACTTTTTTTGGCAAATGCCTTCAACAAGTACAAACAGAATAAATCTATTTAAGGTACTTCTGTCATTCATTCAAGATCTGTCTTTGTATGTGCCATGAATGAAAATAAATTAAAGTTAAAACAATGCATGTGTTTATATTTTATGTAGAATTGGACCTGGCTGGTTAAATGTATAAAATAACATATTTAGGAAATTTGATTCAATTTGATCTAATCATACAATAATGGAAATAGATGTTGCTGGTCCCACTCACTAGAAAGAAGCTAGATGTCAGTCAATAAGTGTGTGTTCAGCCCTCCTTTTTCAAATTCTTCCCACCTCTTCTTTTACACTCCTCATACATTCCATTTACATAAAATACTAAGTTCCTCCCCTTCATTCCTCATTTCTCCCCTAGTATATTCGTTTTCTTCTCTTTTCCTTCCATTTTTTTTTTCCTTTCTTAAAGAAAAAAAATACAAAAGCAGATTAGAACAAGTCCATGTCCGGGCCCTGAGTTTGTCTTATTTACCTCCCTTGGAAACCCTTGAAGACATAAGAACACTTATCACTTCCCTACATATTAGAATATAAGCAGTGTCATTATTTAGCCCTTTCCAGTTGCATTAATCTAAACACTTCTTTAAGTTTCTCTTGACTCCCACATGTGTATTTCAAAGTTACTACTGACCTTGGGTCTTTTCATTGGGAAAAATTTTAATTTCTCTATTCTGCTCAGAATCCATTTTCACCCTGTAGGATTATGGTTAGTTTTACAGGATAAAGTATACTTGTTTATATTCCCTTACTTTTCCCTTTAAGAATATTGTATAATAAGTTTCTCTCTTTTTTATAGTAATTCCTGCAGTCTTATGTGGTTCTGACTGTGGTTCCTTGATATTTGAATTCTCTTGCTGTTTATAGTACTTTTTATTTGATTTAAAAGGTCTGGGTTTGGCTATTACATCCCTGTGTATTTTCTCTAGAGGGGTTATATTCTTCTTATTTTCACTTTGCCCTCCAATTCCAATAAATATGTGCCATTTTATTTTATGATTTCTTAAAACATAGTATCTAAGTTTCTTTATTTGGTCATGATTTTCAGAGATCTTGCAATTCTTAATTTATTTCTCCTTGGCCTGTTTTCCAGATCGGTTATTTTTGATAGTACATACCTTATATTTTCTTCTATTTTCCTCCCATTCTTTGACTTTGTTATAATGTTTCTTGTTGGCTCATGTAATGAGTTTTGATTGACCCTTTCTGGTTTTTAGAGGTTCCGCTTGAGTAAAGTTTTCCAAATTTCATTCTAAGTTATTTATTCTCCTTTCAATTCTCTTCTTCCAATTTCAATTCTCTTCTCTCCTAATTTTACTTTTTATCTTTTTTCCCCTCTGAGGTCCTATATGTAGTTATTGTGAAGTTGCTTTAATCTAAGTTTAACTCTTGGGTTTCTCTTACACCATAATATTTTTAAAATAGTATTTTGTATCTTTTATTTAGTAATATTTTCAACTTTAGTTCTTAAATTGGAATTTTGTTTTCAGACCAGTCTCCTCTGTTATTCTTGCATAAGTTAGGTAGGCCTCATTTGGTCCTATTTCTCTAATCTGGAAGCTGCTGATATTGTCAATCTGGTTGGAGTATTGGGTCCCAGTCTTTATCTCAACACCTGACTTCTGTCTCAGTCTCCTAGAATTCTATACAGTTCAAACCTCAGGAAATTTCTTTCTTTCCATGATCCTCAAACAGAAGTTAGTTTCATACCCTACTATAGGCCCCAGTGGAATATTAATGATTACACTGGTCTAGGCCTTCGATACAGTCTTGCCAGGGCAGGTACCTTGTCACTGAGTTGACTCTTTCTCTTGCTGTGGTTCAAACTGCTTCCAGTATTAAATGGCTGGACCCCTTTTACCTGTACAGTAACCCTTTAGGGATGGTTCTATTCTGATAGACCAGGATCAGGATCTAGTTTCAGAGCCTAATTATTAGAGCTTGCATCAGTTCAGAGCATGACTGACTTCAGGTCCATTCACAAATTGCCCTGACTTCCCTCTTCTCCTTACCTCTAATGATATCTAGCCAGCTTACCAGAACTTGGAATAGTTTTTTTTCTGGTGAGACCTTTCACCCAGCCTCTGCTACCTTCTGATTGACCTGAGCTGGCTCTGGCTTCCCTAGTTCAGCTCCTCTACCAGCCTGCGCTCTCTTTGGGCCATCTTTCTATGCAGTTCTCAATTTTTTGGATTTCTTGATCGTTATTTGGCGCATTGGGGGCATTTTCTGTTAGAGTTTCTTTACAACCTAAAAACTGGGTTTCTTTACAACCTTTACATGGTTATTTTAATTTTCATTTCTCTCCTATCTGCTTTTCACTATAACGTGTCATTTCCAATTCCTGTATTCATTTCACTTAATATATTATTAAAATTTTTAGTCCTCAATCTAGACATGTTTCTAAATTGAGTACAAAGAGAAACCCCTAGCAGCATATTCTCTATTGATTTATTTCCAAATATTTCCACATGGTTAGATATTTAACTTTGTCGAGAAATAAAACTATCTTCCTAAAATTGTGCCAAATTTCTTCCCTTCTTTTAAACAAAACAGAAAATGTAATAATTTAATTTGTGCCAGAACTAGTCTAAAAGAGACTTCTAGGCAAAACTTTTTGTAACAAGCATTTTTTTTTTTTAGGTCTACATATGGTAAAGGGAGAGGGAAGATACATACTACCAAAGGTCCGAAGAGATCAAAATAGATATTCAAAGTAATTTTAAATGATAGCTAATGTAGCTGGTTAGAACACTTTGCTTATTATGTTTTAATTAACAGAGACCCCTTCTAACCATTTTTTATTCCTTTTCTTTTTTTTTTTTGGTGGGGGTGGGGCAACGAGGGTTAAGTGACTTGCCCAGGGTCACACAGCTAGTAAGTGTCAAGTTTCTGAAGTCAGATTTGAACTCCTATCCTCCTGAATCCAGGCTGGTGCTTTATCCACTGTGCCACCTAGCTGTCCCTATTCCTTTTCAATAAAAAGGATCACTCACTGGTCGTCACTCCTATGGTTTTATGTCTACCAGAGGCAGCTTGTAGAAAATTGCAAGCTCTCTATGGTTTTCTGAGAGCTGACTACTTCTATCATCTATTTTTCTTGCTTTCTCTGGAGCAGTATCCAACTTATCATTCTAAGGATGTGATTGCTGTGGACATATCCAGGAAATCTCTTTGCTAACTCCCATCAAGTTGGATACTATACCTTCTTCCCTTTCCTCCTGCATTTCATTGGACCCCACTCACACAATCATCAAGTTAAACAGAAAAGCATGACTTGACTATATCTATTTCTTAGCTCATAGCTGAAAAGGCAAATGAATAAAATCAAATATTAAATAACCAATTCCCAGAGTAGGCTCCTTCCAGAACTAGACAAGTCTTAACCAATCTGTAGGCATACTCCAAAACCCAGTGTTCCAAGAACACAGTTCAAGTGTTTAGATTCAGAACTTCCTATCAGACAGTCTTACAGGGAGCTATCAAGCCTCTCCACTGTTGTTCCATTCATGGTCTTCTAGTTAATATCTAATCATCTGAGGGAACTTGGGACCCAAAGAGATTCTACCTCTAGAAACTTTTCCTTGCTCAACATTCTGTTTTTGGCTGGAACTTCTAGCTGCTTCTCAATGGCACTGGCTCATTAGCTTTGTTTTATAAAACTAAAATTCATCATGGATGACTATCAACAATTAACAGGGTGGTTTAGTGGAGCCAAGAACAGCAGAGGCATAAAGTGACACCCAATGACTTCCATTTCTCTCTCTTTTGTTCCTGATCCACTTTTGCACCAAAGTACACATTCTAGCTGTATCCTAGATCATTTCTGCCCATTTTTGGCACACTGTTTCCAGGTATGCCCACCATCCTTTATGTAATCCCCTTCTCCTCTAACTTTTAATTAACATGTGGTACATTCCTACCACATTAGTCACTGAAGGGGGGTGGGGTGGGTAGAGCAGAGAAGATAGAGGTAAAGAAAGAAACATACATTAAGACCTTGTATAAATTTTTGTCTTGTGTTGTTCTTCAGTTGTTTCAGTCATGTCCAACTCCATGACTCCATCTTGGGTTTTCTTGGCAAAGATACTAGAATGGATTATCATTTCCTTCTATAGCTCATTTTACAAACAAGTAAACTGAGGCAGAGTTGTGACTTGGCTAGGGTCACACAGCTAATAAGTGTCTGGGGTCAGATTTGAACTCAGGAAGATGAGTCTTCCTGACTTCAGCTCAGTACCATATCCATTGTTTTACCTAGTTTCAAATGCATCAGTTATTCTTTAAATAATAGCTGACATCCATAGGACAGTTAAAAGTTTCTAAAGCACTTTCTATACATTATGTTATTTAAAGCTAACAATTTTGTACACCACTGGTAAGAAAAGGTGACTAGGTAAGAGAATGCAGGTGATATTCATTCCCACTCCACTGAAGAATGCTTCTCTAGCTACTTTAGTGTCCCCAACCCACAATACATAGCTATCTAAAAACTAAGAAAAAACTTTAAAGTTGAAAGACTATCCTATTCTATATCCCCTAGAAATCCTGACATTTTTAATTCAATCATATCTACCTATCATCAGAGATCTATTACTCTTACTTCTGCTGTTCTTTTCCTGTGTTCCACCACCAACCTCCACTACCGCCCAAAACACCTAACAATAACCAAAACAAAACAAACAACAACAAAACAAACTCCCTTAGAATGATCTTAAAAACTTGGAATTTTGATACAGAATCTGAAAGTTATCTCATCATGTTTCTGTTATGCTAGGACAATACAGTCCTATGCAGTAGGACCCAGTATATCACCAAGAGTCTTGTTTCCCATATTTACTCACATGGAGTCCTCACTTACTCAGGCTGAGAGCCCAGCCTTAAATGACACTGAACTCAATCTCTCAATCTCTCAATCTCTCAATCTCTCAATCTCTCAATCTCTCTCTGTCTCTCTGTCTCTCTCTGTTTCTCTGTCTCTGTCTCTCTGTCTCTCTCTGTGTCTCTCTGTGTCTCCCTCTTACACACACACACACACACACACACACACACACACACACACACACACACACACCACTCATTCTCCTTGCTTGATTTCTCTCATTCTTGCTACTCATATACAAATTGATTCAATCACTCTGACCACACTGCTAGCTCTCAGTTCATAGTTTCTTCATCACACCCCAGAGCTAATCTACTAACACTATTCTCAATTTTGAATAAGAAGCATAATTGGCAGCTGTGGAAAGCTCTGTCCTCAACATCTGCTGTGTACAGCTGTCCCCAAACTATCATCACCAAACTATCACTAATTAACATATCTACATAGACTTTCTTTTTTAAGCAGCTTGTTTCAATTGTCAAACATTTATTTTCCCACCTCACCCAACCTATTGAAAGGAGAGAAGGAAAGTAAGAAAAAAGGAAGGGAAGAACTGTGAAAGGAAAGAAGGAAGGGAAGAACTGTGAAAGGAAAGAAGGAAGGGAAGGGAAGGGGAGGGAAGGGAAGGGGAGGGGAGGGGAGGGGAGGGGGAGGGGAGGGGAGGGGAGGGGAGGGGAGGGGAGGGAAGGGAAGGGGGAAGGAAGAAAGGAAAGGAAAGAAGGAAGGAAGGAAGGAAGGAAAAGAGGGAGAGAGGAGAGTCAGGCAAAACAAATTTCTAAGTTGATTGATCAAAAATGTGTTTTTTATTCATTCTTTTATTACAATTTTGTGCCTCCTGTATTAAGATGTTAATTCTCTTTCGAAGTATCTCTTTCATACTTCTATGGTCCTCTGCAGCTCTAAATTTATGATTCTATAAAAAAAGAGGAGGTATTGTATAAAGGTCCATTTTCAAATGGATCAGAGTATACAGATGTAAAAAGTATTACCACAATCACAGGAGATCTCATTGTCTACCCTTCTTGAAATGAACAGCCAACACCTGATTGACCACAGCTCGATTGTGCCCCTTGGATAGCATGAGAGCAGAAGACCTTGAACTTTTGATTATGTAAACAAACTCTCCCCAATACCAAACAGATTAAGAAAAACTATATCTAGCCAAGTCTAAGGCTCTAAGTTGGTGGGAATTTATTTATCTGTGAACTTCCTATATAAGAAAATTATAAATCTACTTACTATCCCATCTGTCCAGCAAAGCCATTCAAAGTGAATCTGTCATTCTAAGACTAGAATCTGACAAAGCACAATCTCTACGGTTTCTACAAAGGCCATCCCTCTCTCCTACATGTTGGAAGTTCCTCTGGTACTTAAAGGTATCTAAATGCTCTATTTGTACCACTGAATAATTTCGGAACAGAAGGCATCCCTATACGTCATATCTGAAATGCATGTCAGAGGGTCCAGTCCTTTTATTGAGCAAACAGGGTATAAGGAGGTTATACTCACTTTCTCCTGTTGGACAAGGAAAGGGCAATGAGGAATATGTGAACCTGTTGGAAAAAGTGGACCTTTACTGCAAATGTTACCGGTAACTGGAAAGGGAGAACTGAGCTAATCCTGCCCCACCTTGTTCAATTGATACTGATGCAATTAAATTTAATTACTATTTATGAAGCAACTAATATTTATGTAATTGGAGGACTGGCCAATGAGGGCCAGGAGCTTGAAGCATGCTTGCAGGTTCTCTGCCTATTACTAGTCTAACAAATGGGATTCTGGAAGACAATTTCAGACGTGATCTAATGTCTTTTTCTCAACTCTCAGCCTTCTTGACCCTGTCTAGTTTTTCATGACATTTGTGCCTTAGTTTTTTACTACCAGTCTCCTTGGCTGGGTAAGCATCCAGGTCATGCTGACAAACTTTGGTTGTTCCCCAAGGCTCTGTCTTGGGCTCTCTTCTCCTGTGTTTTCTTGCTGATGATCTCATCAACTTCCACAGATGAAAAGATTATCTCCATACAGACCAAAAATCCCTCCTGATGTTGAGTCTCTTATCTTTATCTTATCTTTAACTACCTTTAAGGTATCACAGACTGGATGTTCCAAAGATAGCTAGTTAATACAATGGATAGAGTGTCAGACATGGAATTAGAAAGACATGAGTTCAAATGTTTGGCCTTAGGCACTTATTTGCTGTGTGACTCTTAGGCAAGTCATAGTTTCCTCATCTATAAAACAGGGGTAATAATAATATTAACCTCCCAGGTTCATTGTGAAGATAAAATGAGATAATATCTATAAAAAATGTTGCAAACCTTAAAGCACTATATAAATTGTTATTGACCAGGTACCTCAGAAGTTTTTTTTTGGGAAATCAAGGAACCTTCTTCTCCCTGAGAAGCTAAACCTGAGGACAGACACACCTAAAGAGATAAGTGGCACAGGATTGGGACTGTTAGCTCCAGGACCACCACGTTTCATTCCAGTCTCCCCCACTCCTCAGAAAGATAAAAATAGGAGTGTCTGCTGTGTTTATGGCACCAGGGAGATGGAGATCTGAGTCATCTTTCACCCAACTTCTCCCAGCAACCACCAGTGAGGGATGGTTCTCCCTTGGATGATTACCCCAATAAGGGAACTTTCCACAGTCAGATGATCACCCCACCAGACCACCATCAGTCCTCTATAAAAGTATTTGCCTGTCTCCTACTCTAGGAGACAGGTATCTCAGAGAACCGTGCCTCTGTGCCATGCCTTCTCTCCATGAGAAGTCCAAGGACTTCTCTCTTGGTTTACTTTCTCTAGCACCCAAATAAAATATTATTTTATTCTAACTGGATTTGTGTGCAAGAGGGTGTAATTCTTTAAAGAGGAATTCCGAAGAAACCCCAACAATCCCAACTCCAACCACCGCCCAACAATTTCCCCCACAATATAAATTCTATTTTATGTCCAAAAGTAAATTTATGTTTTGCCCCAAACCTTTTCCTGTTCCTAACTTATTACTGTCAAAAGCATCACTACCCTCCTAGGGACCTACATTCACAACCTTGGTATCATCCACAGCTCCTCATTCTTAGTCACCCCTTGTATCCAACATATACATTCTACCTTTAAAACATCTCATATATATTCCCTTCTCTCCTCTGACACTACAACCACCCTGGTTTAGGCCCTTATCACCTCATACTTAGATCTTTGCATTAACCTTCCAATACCCTTGCCTCAAGCCTCTATCCACTGTGGTCATCCTTCCTCTTAGCTGCCAATTAAGAGTGCAATGTTATATACATATATGTATATACATACATATGTATACATGTGTATTTATATGTATATACACATATGTATATGTGTGTGTGTATCAAAGTACAATTCTGACCATGTCACCATCCCAACTCAGTAAAATCCAGTGGTTCCCTTCTTTGGGAGAATATATAAAATACTCTATTTAGATTTTAAAGCTCTTACCCAACCTAGAACATTTCTACCTTTCTAATCTTCTTACACTTTACTCCTGTCCATCTATTTCATAACTATTCAATAGAATAGTTGCTGTTGGGATTATATTCAAGATTACTAAAACACAAATTGCAATGTTGGTGGAGCTTTGGATCAGTTACAAGCATTTTGGAAAGAGATTGGGAATTATGCCCATAAAGTGATGAAAATGAGACCACAGGGTAGAGCAATACCTACCTCCTTATTGTTGTTTTTTTTAATAAAATTTTGTTGATATCTCCTGCTTTTACATCACCAGAATTTATTTCAGTAATTAATTTCTTTTTCCTTGTACCTCCCAGAGAATGAAGGGAGAAAATATCAAGTCTGATAAATATATTGAAAAAGTCTGAAAATATGTACAGCATTCTACACCTGTGGACCTCTCAAATCTGTAAAACAGTTGGAGGAGGTGTCTTCTCATATGTCTTCTTTGAGGCAAAGCTTTTTTTTTTTTTTTGGTAATTTTACAACTTTCTCTTTTAATATTTTTGTGGAAGTTCTTTCCTTTTACATCACCGTGGTAACTGTGTGTATTATTTTATTAGCTCTAATTTCTATCCTCTGTATCAGTTCAAATTCTCATTTTTTATAACACAGTGTGCAAGAACTACAATTTATTTAGCCATTTTTCAATCAATGAATATCAACTTTCTGGTTCTTTCCTACCCTACAAAGTGTTGCTATAAAAATTTTGATATTTGTGGGGATTTTATTTTTATCAATGAACTCCTTAGGGTATGTGCCTAGAAATGGAATCTCTGGGGCAAAAGTTATAAACATTTCAGTGAAAGGTTTATGGACATTTTAGATGCTCTATCAGTATAATTCCAAATTGCTTTCCAAAATGGTTATACTGATTCAAAGCTCCACCAACATTGTGTTAGTGTTCTAATGATCTTACCACAATCGCTAAAACATCAACTATTCTATTAACAGTTGTGAAATAGAATATTCAAGGAAAAAGGAAAGGATAGAATTATATAACACGAAACATTGTAATTGTATTCACCCAATAAATAAGCCAGAATGGGTCTAATTATGATTTTTCCTTTTTGAAATAAACTTTAGGCATGTATTTTTCTGAGCATGTAAAGCTACCAATCCAATCAAAGAATCAGAAAAAGAAATAAATACTTTGCTTCCTGCTGGGTCCTTGATAATTTTTAGCCTCTTCTGGTTTGTAAATGAGGTCTCTGAAATATCAAGTTTCTGAAAACTGAGGAAAAAGAAAAGATATTTGTCAATACAATTATAAAGCTAATTAAATACTCATATTACTTATTGGGGTGTAGGGGAAGAAATTCTGTTGACTTTTATGGGTATAATTTGTAACCTGAAACTTTAACCCCTTGCTGCTATTCACACACCACCGTCCATTTCCTAAACCATTGCCTTTTCATGGACTGTTCCTCATACCTAGAATGCTCTCTCTCTCATTGTCTGTACCTGCTAGTTTTTCTTTCAGGACTTTTCACTGGTTGTTCCTAACACCAGAAATGTGACAATGAGACTTCCTTCAAGCCTCAGTTCAAATCCTTCTTTCTGTAAGAAGCCTTTCTCCCCAATGATGGTGCCTCTTTTCTGAGATCACTTCCAGCTTACTCTGTATATATCTTGTATATACAAGGTGGGTTCGTTTTGTCTGTCCCTTCTGAATGTAAGCTACTTGAGGGTAGGTATTGTTTTTGCCTTTCTTAGCATGCTCAGTGTTTAGTGGAGCTTAGTTTATAGTAATCCCTTAATAAATCCTTGTCAACTTGACTTGTTGCTTCATAACAACTATGAAATGCTTTGGAGCAAGACTGGATTCACATATAAAAGAATTAATATTGTGCTGTAAGAAATGATGAGCAGGAGGAATTCAGAGAAATCTGGAAGGACTTGCATGAACTGATGAGTGAGATGAGCAGAACCAGGAGAACATTGTACACACTATCATCAACATTATGTGTTGATCAACTGTGATAGACTAGATTCTTCTCACCAATCCAACAGTATAAGAAAGTTCCAAAGGACTCATGATGGAAAAAAACTCTCCAAATCCAGAAAAAAAAAAGGAACTGTGGAATATGGATGCTGATTGGATCATACTATTTCTTTTGTTTTGGGTGCTGTTGTTTTTCTTTTTTGAGGTTTTTCCTTTTTGCTTTGATTCTTCTCATATAGCATGACTAATGCAGAAATATGTTTAATGTTATACACACACAAACACACACACACACACACACACACACACACACATATATATATATATATATATATATACACATATATGTACCTATATCAGATTACCTGCTGTCTAGGGGAGGGGGGGAGGGGAGGAAGGGAGAAAAATTGGAAATTGGAAATTAGAAATCTTATCTAAACAAATGTTGAAAACTAAAATAAATAAATAATTTTTTAAATGAATTTATATGTCCTTTATTTCTTTAGGCATTCCCCACCCAAAAAACATTTAAGTAAGGGAGATAGCTTTAAGTTGTCTTGTTAAAAAGATATAGTCTGGGAGGGGAAAAAAAAAGAAGATACAGGCTGCCCAATGTCCCACCAGGCCTCCATACATTCCTAAGAGTATGACTTCCATGTGTTGTGTCTTCTTTTTGTATCTTAGTTGAAAGAGTATCTATTCCAAGTTGGGAGTACTCAGGCAGCTGGTGGGACCAAGAGATTCTTGAATGTGGATTTGCCTAGGTGGCCTGGGAGCCTAGAAAATTCATAAAGTCATGAGATCCCACTGATGATTGGATCCTAGAGCAGCTAAATCTAGAGAGAGGCCAGTGCAATAGCCAAGCAATAAACTTTTTTTTTTTTGGTGAGGCAATTGAGGTTAAGTGACTTGCCCAGGGTCACACAGCTAGTAAGTGTTAAGTGTCTGAGGCTGGATTTGAACTCAGGTCCTCCTGACTCGAGGGCCGGTGCTTTATCCACTGCACCACCTAGCTGCCCCACCAAGCAATAAACTTAACCAGCTCAGCAGTGTATTGATCCACCAGCAGAGACACTAAAACCTGGAAGGAATCAGCTTTCAGAAAGAGAGCATTTCACCCACTGTCAGTGCCTTGTCACAAAACGATTTTTGTGGGAACTCCTTAAAGTGAAAACAATTACTCCTTGGGCCAGAAGTCACCATATATCCCTTGGACCCACATGTTCTCTCTGTGTCTTCCTCACTATTTTTTATTATTTTAAGCTGGATCCCACTCTCCTCAGGGACTTTGTATGTGCGTATGAGAAAAATGTAACCCCAGTTTGGGGAATATTTTTGTAAATTTTAACCTTGCTATACTATCTCAGTAATTGTTCTTTTGCAAAAGGCAGCTAGGTGGAATAGAGCACTGGGCCTGGTGTCAGAAAAACTCATCTCCCTGAGTTCAAATCTGGCCTCAGACACTTAATAGCTGTGTGATCCTGAAAAAGTCACTTCACCCTGTTTGCCTCAGTTTCCTCCTCTGTAAAATGAGCTGGAGAAGGAAATGTCAAACCACTCCAGTGTCTTTGCCAAGATAACCCCAAATGGGGGTCACAAAGAATCAAATGCAACTGAACAACAAATTATCTTTTTATAAAAGCTAATTGATGACAACTAGTTGATATTGGAGATTACCTACTGGATATGGCCTTGTAAGTAATAGAATTAGAAACTACAATTCCCCAGGATTATCCCCAGAACACTGAGTAGAGTAATAGTCAGAGGCCCTCTGGGGACCCAATTTGCCATTGTAAGTAGAAGTTGAGAGAATGGGCCAATACAGGTTACTAAATATGCAACAGACTGTGCTAGATGCCAAGAAAGAAATACAAATATAATGTCATAGGCCTTGCTCTCAATGAGTTTGCTATTCCCTTAGGCAAAGGTTAAGTCCACAAATGATTTTGATATAAAGGTGACTGAAATAAGTGTAAATAATGAAATTCAGGCAAAGTATCATGAGAACTTCAAGGAGATAGATGTTACTCTCATCTGAAAGAAGTGGATTCCTGCCAAAACTCAGGTCACAGATCAGACTATTGTGATCTCAAAGATGGAAGGTACCCGAGAATTCATCTAAAACAGTGGCATCCACCTAAAATAGAAATGGGTGCTACCAAAGTGTATATACGGATACCTGAAGCCACATGTTGACTTCGAAAAACACATATTAACATCATCTGTGTTCCGTTGTATTTTTCTTTCATAAAATATTTCCCAATTATATTTTCATCTGGTTCATATTCAGAACCCCTGTTTGCCACTTCTGATCCAGACCAAGCCCCTCAAGCTTACGTGTATGATAAATGAGAAATCTGAGATTTAAGCCCAAGTCTTCTGGCTCCAAATTCGGTGCTTTTGTTATATTATATCTCATGACCTAAACCTATGGGCACTGACCCATAATACCTAGAGTACCTCTCCTCCAAAAAATTTAAACCTCAAAAATTCTATGTAAGCTTCCTTTTCCCTGAAGACCACTGTACTTATTATTCAGGCTTTAGAGATTTAAGAGGCATATTCCTCAGACAAGATCCTCCTATATAATTGATAAATGTTATGATTTAATATCTAGTAGTTTCTCTATATTTCTGCAACAAGGGAGAAATGAGAAAAGCTAGTGATTAATCCTGATAACCTGTTGTTGTTGGTTTTTTTCCAAATTAATTCTCATCTAAGTTTCAAATGCATAAAGACAAAAGTATGATAAATCCCTGTATTTGGCTAGAAGACTGAGTTGAGAATTTTCAGTCAATGGAGAGAGAGACACACAGAAAGAGACAGAAAGACAGACAGAGAGAAAGAGAGAGAGAGAGAGAAAAAGGTTTTGTTTTCAAATTTCTGACCCATTATGGTTCTGCCTAGCCTTAAATTCAGTATCATCTTTCCTAGACAGAACTAAGTTTGCCTTCCAAATTAAAGACAGAGGGAACCCAAAGCATCTTATTAATCACTTGATATACATATATGACATCCAGTTATATGGCTCCACCAAAATACATTAAAGAGTTCTTTTATCTTGAGGGATCTTTCTCCAAGGAAATCCAATTGTCATTTGAAATTTATTAGTGTAATATTCACAATGTACTATAAGGAAAGATAGTCTGAAGGCTCTGAGGCTGCATTCTGAGATCACACTGGACCAATGGATGAAAACAATACCTATAAATACCTTAGTATCCCACAGTATTTACAGAGAACACACACAATGCAAGTGCTCACATGGAGTACCAAACAAAGATGCTCTCAAGGTCTCCTTGAAGAACATTAGAATTGATTAAGAGATATAGGAGGCACTAGCACAGGACAGTCCAGCATGGCATGCCATTTCCTTCTCCAACTCATTTTTTACAGATTAGAGACTGTAAAGAATTAATTGTCATTTGAGGTTTTTATGACCCCATCTTTTGGCTAGAATTTAACAAAAAAAAACCTCAGTGCCACACTAGCCTCTGGGGCTCCAGAAACAGCACAGTGCTCCACCCACTGGTTGTAGCCATCGCCATGGTGCTGGCACCTCACATCATCACCACTCACTGACGCCTACACGGGCCTGGCAAAATTATAATGATTGGAAGCCTAGTGAGGGCAGTCATGTGACTATAAGAGTGGCCAGCCAATTGTCTGGGGGCTGTCTGAGGTCTGCTGGGAAGAAGGGGAGGAGATTCACCATTCTAGCTGGAAGCTGGAAGGCGACAAGACGCTGCTGTGTATTTTCAGCTGATTCCTAAGTGGTGGTGTTATTCAGGTTGTATAATTTCCCTTCCCCCATTTTATTTCCTTTCACTTGATCCTACTGATCTGGTTTGTGTTTCTTTGGTTTTTTTTAAGTTCCTTCTTGTTAAATAAATCCTGCTCTGTTTTGAGGGAGGCTGCCGGTCTCCTTCCTTGCCCCAATATTGAGGTGAGCCACTTAGCTAACACTCCACAATTAAAAATTGGTCCCCACAAAACTGAGGCAAACAGGGGTAGGTGACTTGTCCAGGCTCACAAAGGTAGTAAGTGTCTGAGGCTGGATTTGAACACAGGAAGGTGAGTCTTCCGGACTCCAGGCCCAGCATTCTATTTACTGCCACTTAGCTGCCAAAGATAAACAATAGTGATAGCAATAACAATATTAATTCTATAATTTGATAACACTTGGCAGGAGTTAATTGAGCATATCACTCATGGCTCAGCCTCATGACTGATTTTTAGCCTACTTGGGATTTTTTAAAGAGAATCACTAGGAACCTCCTTGCCTACTTAAATGCCTTGCTGTGAACTTTTGGTCCTCTACAAATCATGTGTGGGCAAAACACTTAACTAGAGTTCAAGATGCTGGAATGGAGTTAAACGAAGTTAAAAAAATTAAGCAAGAGGAAAAGGCTGAAAGACCTAACTCTAGCAAATTTCGAGCGGATCACCCTTGCCTCATATGAACTTTCTAGTTCAGGTCAGAACACAGGAGGACAAAGAAAACTTCCACATAGGAACAGGATAAGTCAGATATTCAGTAACTATCCAAAGTACATCCTATTTAAGCATTTAGGTTCTGACCTGGACCACCTTTGACCTGAAATACCAGTGAACTTTCCTTTTCTGGAATGTTGCACCCCAAGATTACTAAACAAACATTGACGGTTCTTGCTTACAAGGGAGTCTGACTGCCTTTACCTTGGGCACACACCCACTTTCACCTACTTCCTGAAACCTACTTCACTCAGGCTACTTGCTCTCAAGGACACCCAATGTGTTTGTTTGGTGTTTTGTTTTGTTTTGTTTTTTCCTGTTTAAGACCGTTTCTTAGCATTTCAACTCCAGGCACCAAACCCTGTCACACTGTATGTCCTTTTCTGAACTTAAACCGTGCAGAGTTCTCACTTACCAACACAACTGGCTTGATACTATGGAGGAAAGAGATCAGGTTCCAAACAAGAATTTGTATGTTAGGCAGAAACATTCTATCTTTTGACTTTCTAGGCTTACTTATTTAATGGAAAGATGAGGGACAAGGGATGTGTAATGTGATATAGTGGGAAGCACAGTGAATCTAGAGAAAGGGATTTGAAAAATGGTTTTCCTTCAGACTACCTGGCCTGCTTTGTTCTGGGTTCCTGTGGCTCCTTTGTTCTACAGACTTCCCAGGGAGCCCTGATTCAGTCCTGGATTGAGGCCTGTGGCCTCTATGTCTTGAATTCATTGTAAGTAGTTAGTGTATTCCAACTTCTTCATATGGGGGCAGCTCATTGGTGCAGTTGACAGAGCACTGAGTGTGGATTCAGGAAGGCCCAAGTTCAAATTCAACCTCAGATACTTACTAGCTGTGTGACCCTGGATAAATCACTTACCCCTGTTTGTTTCATTTTCCTCATCTGTAAAATGAGCTGGAGAAGGAAATGGCAAACCACTCCAGTATCTCAGGCAAGCAAACTCCAAATAGGGTCACAAAGAGTCTGACATGACTAAAATGACTGAACAACAACTCCCTCATACTCTTCCCATCCCAGTGATTGTGTCATTATATCAAACCCATTCCTCATCTCCCACTGCTTGCTCCCTTACCCCCATCCTGTTGGATGCTGTCTCCCAAATGTACCACTTCAGATCTACCCATCGTTTCCACTGTGCTCTCGGGAATGCCTGTTCCATAGTTAACAAGCTTTCCTTTATCTTAAGCCCTTCCCCCCACCGGCTATTGCTCACTGAGATTTAGCTCCCTAATGATAATACCACATCAATGACCACCCCTTCCACCAC
Organism: Dromiciops gliroides; assembly: GCF_019393635.1. Lineage (NCBI taxonomy): Eukaryota > Metazoa > Chordata > Mammalia > Microbiotheria > Microbiotheriidae > Dromiciops > Dromiciops gliroides. The sequence goes on along the minus strand of NC_057866.1, from coordinate 195,888,246 downwards.
TGATTGAACTTTCCCTCATATACTGCAGCTTACCGGTTGTGACGGGAAATTTGGAATACTCCTTGGTCCACATTGCTACTGTCATACTCTCCCTCTACCACCATCATTTAGGAGTAGCCTCTTCTTCTTTGAGGTTCATTAAACCCTAATTTATCACTGAATCAATATTCTGGCAACTGTTATCTAGCTAGCTCCAGGACACCTTTCTTCTTCAATGAGGTCCATGCCTGGCTCACAGTTTTTCTGATCACACCAACTCCTACCTTTTTACTGGTGTGAGCAGAGATAGATAGATGGGTGGATGGATGGTTGGATGGATGGGTATATACACACATATATATGTGTACATATATGGTTATAAATATATATTCCTTCTAAAATCCAAACTTCCCAGTTTTCCTCAATCTATTTAATTCCCATGGCCTGTTCCTCAACTTCACCTCAGCTAAACAAAGAGGTGGGCATACTTTGGTCACCTACATGCATTCTACTTCCACATTCATCAATTTTGAAATTTCCTTTATCTGATCATATTTTTTAAAAATCATTCCATATTTTCCTCTTCCTTACAACCCCTAATCCTATTCTTTATCTTCATCATTACCTCCAAACACTCTATCACTCAGCTCTTTCCCAGGCCATCGTCCCTGCCCTGACTCCTGCCTTCTCCTTCCTTCTATATCTGGACCTCTGTAACCAGTTTGATGCTATACTATCCTCTACATTAAAGTCCTTTGCCTACTTTTCCTTTCATTGACCATATCTTGCCAAACCCAACCTTGTATTAACCCTACCATCTCCTACCTCTTTTCCTATTCACATATGGCCAAGCAGAGCTGGAGAAATTCTCAAAAATATATTGACTAGGTCCTCTACAAAATTGATACAGAATTTCAATGAAACCTTCATAGAAGGTAATTCTTTTATATGTTACTAATTAATCATTCAATTCACCATAAAGACTATTTTTTTTCAAGGCAATGAGGGTTAAGTGACTTGCCCAGGGTCACACAGCTAGTAAGTGTCAAGTGTCTGAAGTCAGATTTGAACTCAGATCCTCCTGAATCCAGGGCTGATACTTTCTCCACTCAGCCATCTAGCTGCCTCCCATAAAAGCTATTTCAAACATTCTCATTCCTCCCCAAGGCTCCCTTAGCACCTCCTCCCCCATATTCCCAGCTGAAGAGCATTCTTTTTCAAATAAATAGAGGCCTTTCATCATAATCTCTTCTTCCCATCCTCTTCATCTCGTATCACTCAACTATCTTCTCACCCTATCTTCTCCAATTTTAACATAAAGAGCTGGCTCTTCCATTTGCCAAGGAGTACCCTTTTATATGCATCCTTAGTCTCATCCAATTCCATCTTCCCCAACAGATTGTCTCCTCTATCATCCTGACTCTCAATAATGGTTATTCTCTCCCTACCTACTGGCTGCTTCCCTGCTATCTATAAACACAGCCATGTCTCTTTTAAAATAAATAAACAAACAAACAAAAAACCTTTATAATCCTTTCCAAAAAAAAACAAAACCAAAAACCAAAAGACACCTTCATCCAACCTGACTTTCTGGCTATTAATTTCTACTTCCTCTTGTGAACAGACTCCTTGAGAAGACAATCTTCAGTATGGGCCTCTACTTCCTATCTTCTCATTTTCTTCTAAATCCTCTATGACAGTCTGGCTGATAACATCATCATTCTACCAAAACTGCTTCCTCAGAGTTACCAGTGATCTCTTAATTGCCAAATCTAAATGACTTTTTTTTTCAGTCCCTATCTTTTTTACCCCTCTGCAGCCTTTGACACTCTTTCTTTCTTCCCCTGGATTCTCTCCTCTCTAGGTTTTCAGAACACTGTTTTCCCCTCTAGGGATAGATATTCTACCCATCTGTCTCACTGAGCCCTCTTAGTCTCCTTAACTGTATCTTTTTCCAGGTCATAGGTACTGATCACAGGTGTCTCCCATGGTTCTATTCTGGTCCCTCTTCTCTTCTTCCTCTATTCTCTCCCCTTCATCCATCTCATAAGTTCCATGGATTCAATGATCATCTCTATGCTGATGATTCTCCAAAATATTTATTCTGACCTCCAACATCACATTAGCAACTGCCTATTTGAAATCTTAAATTGGATGTCCTTATAGACATCTCAAACCCAACTTGTTCAAAAGTGAACTCATTATCTTTTCCCCAAACCCTCCTTGCTTCCAAACTTTCCTATAGGGGCAGCTAGGTGGCGCAGTGGATAGAGCACTGGCCCTGGAGTCAGGAGGACCTGAGTTCAAATCTGGCCTTAGACACTTGACACTTACTAGCCGTGGGACCCTGGGTAAGTCACTTAACCCCACTTGCCTCACCAAACAAAAAACAAAAAATTTTTAAAACCCTTTCCTATAAGTCAAGGTCACCACCAGCTTCCCAGTCTTCCATCTTCAAAACTTTGGTTTCCTCCTCATATTATCTACTGTTCACCAGATATTATAGTCATTTAGCTGTATCCATCTTTTTAAATAATCATTGGCATAAGTCACTTCCCACCCTCTGCAAAAGTCACTTAATTATGAGTCCTAGTTTTTCTCCCTTAGTTAATGTTTGATCTTTAAGGAACATAACAAAGCATAAATATTTGCCCTAGTCTTTGGTAAAAGTTAGCTTTGCACAGCTACTCTTTATCCTCTGGTTCCCAGCCAGGAACCAATGTCCTCAATTATTTAATCAGGTGATATGTTCAGGACTAATATACTCCTCTCAAAGGCTAGTTTTGCAAAGGAGTTATCTCATTATCGTTATCTTGTCAGAGATCAGTCCATTACTATTAATGTTTCATATCTGCATTTGAAAAGTGCCTCAAGTGAGGGGCCAGCTGAGTTGGCAAGAACAGGAAAGAAAGATCCTGGACTCTTCCAGCTTCTAGCTTCAAGAGAGAGTTGGGTTTTTAAACCTCTCTTTAGGTCACTTAAGGGAGAAAAGGCTTTTGGGAAGAAGCTGACATGAGAAGAGCTGGCAGTCTCTATCATATCCCTATCCACAGCATGAGACACTAGAGATTGGGGAAGTTCCCATTGAGTGAGATCTGAGACTCTCTCATGGTTGAGGCGAGTAACCTCACTCTCCCTGGGAGAGCTCATTTACTCTGGTAAATGTTCTTCTATGTATACTCTCTGATTCCTGTTTGCTATCTGTTTCGATGAGTGACTCTATTTGCTATGTGCGCTCATTATGAAACTGGCATCTGGTGGGAAGGAAGTCAAGCACTGGAGAAAGTCTGGGGCCCTTGTTCCCCATTAACAGTTATCAGGAGTTTAGCTTAAATCTAAAAATTATATCCCCTAAACTAATAATATTTTTATTTTTTTACATTAATACATATTTATTGAATAAAACGAGCATTTCCATAACATAGTACAATGAAAACAAAGATTAGTGTACATGAAACTGCAAATCTACTAAGCACAACTTGCTATTCCTTTCAAATATACAACAAAATTTTCAAGTAAATTTCTATTTTCTTCTTTTTTTTCTACCTTTCCCCCACACTACCATACAGATGGCTACCATTAGACACAAATAGGTATATGCAGATATATATAATATATATATACACACACATGTATATACACATATGTGTCTGTACATATATAATAACTATATATATACATATATACCTTGTGCCTGTGCGAATGTATGTATGTATGTGTGTATGATTATTTTATATACTTCTACTTATCAGTTCTTTCTCTAGATGCAGATAGTATCTTTTTTCATATGTCCTTTATAGTTAATTGGAGTATTTAAAAATAGTCAAAATAACTTATTCAATCAAAGTCACTCTTAAAACAATATTGTTGTAGGGGAAGCTAGGTGGCAAAGTGGATAAAGCACTGGCCCTGGATTCAGGAGGACCTGAGTTCAAATACAGCCTCAGACACTTAACACTTACTAGCTGTGTGACCCTGGGCAAGTCACTTAACCCCAATTGCCTTACCAAAAACAAAAGAAAACAATATTGTTGTTACTGTGTACGATATTCCTTTGTTTCTTCCCATTTCACTCTTCATTGTTTTGTGCAAGTCTTTCCATATTTTTCTAAGACCATTGAGCTCATCATTTCTTATAGCAAAGTAGTATTATATCACTATCATCTACAACAACTTGTTCAGCCATTCCCCAGTTTATGGGCATCCCTGCAACTTCCAGTTCTTTGCCACCACAAAAAGAGCTGCTATAAACATTTTAGAACATATAGTGTTTTTTTTCCTTTTTCCCTAATCATCTTTGGAAATAGACGTAGTAGTGGTATTGCTGGGTCAAAGGTTATAGGTAGCTTAATAACTCTTTGGACATAATTCCAGATTACTCTCCAAAATGGTTGGATCAGTTCACAATTCTACCAACAATGAATAATATCTAATGACTGATAATATTTAAAGGAAATAGACAAATATAATTCTACCCTGGTCCCTGAAGACAGAAGAATGAGTAGTGTCTGGCTCCAACTTCCTGCTATTCCTCCTGGCAAAGTCTCCCTTGGACAAGGGTCAGGGCAAGAGATACTAGAGATGGCTATTCTTACCACCCAGTGAGCCACATATACAAACTCACTACAGATTATAAGAATTTAGAATAAGCTCAAAGAGAATTGATGGCAGTGGTAAAAGCAGGGAATAAGAAGCCAGCTAAGGGCAGCTAGGTGGCACAGTGGATAAAGCACTGGCCCTGGATTCAGGAAGATATGAGTTCAAATCTGGCCTCAGACACTTGACACTTACTAGCTGTATGACCTTGGGCAAGTCACTTAACCCTCATTGCCCCACAAAAAAAATTAAGAAGCCAGCTAGCTATATATGCAACAGTAAGGTATAGAGTTATGCAAGACCAAGAAAGAAGATTAGTATGATAAAGGATTTTTATTCAGAGGGCTCTGAGCCATAGTTTACACGAAATAACATTTATATGCTACTTGTATAGTCTTGTGAGAGAGGTAGCACAGGCATAATTATCCCCATTTTACAGATGAAGAAATTGGTTTGAGAGGTGAGGTCACTAGTTCAGGTTCACAAAAATAGTAACTGACCAACACAGGATTTAAGCCTTGTTCTTTTGACTCAAAATCCAATGTTCTTTCCATGACACAACACTGCTTCTGGTGGAATCACAGTGGAACTATATTTTTAATTGAACCACCTTTTCTGTTTCTCTAGAAATATTAAGAAATAACTATTTCTCCATTCAAAAAAAAAAAAAACCTTTTTCCAGATTTGCTCTCTTAGATAGGTTTACTATATTAAAGATAGAAAAAAACTTTGAACCACGAGTACCTCTGTTCTTTTTTTTTTTAATTAATAAAGTATTTTATTTTTTTCCCGTTACATGTAAAGATAGTTCTCAACTTTTGTTTATACAGGCTTTCCAATTTCAGATTTTTCTCCCTCCCTCCCCTCCCTCCCCCCTCCCCTAGACAGCAGGTAATCTGATATAGGATAAACTGCGAAAGAAAGATAGATAGAAAGAAAGAAAGAAATCCAGGACAGAAAGAATATTAAGCAATAAACACTGGGAAGCTATTGGTTTAAAAATAAAGTAAGCACCCCAGGGAAATGGAGAAATTGAAGAAGAATGTGCTAAAGAAGCATCTACTCTACCTACTTATAAGGTAGAAAGATTTAAAAAGCTGGGCTCATTAAATTTTTATGGCTGAACAAGTTGTGGTATATTAATGTAATGGAATACTATTATGCTGTAAGAAATGATGAGCAGGCAGATTTCAGAGAAACCTGGAAGGACTTGCATGAACTGATGCTGAGTGAGATGAGCAGAACCAGGAGAACATTGTACACAGTATCAACAACATTGTGTGTTGATCAACTGTGATAGACTTGATTCTTCTCAGCAATACAATGGTCCAAGATGGTTCTAAAGGACTCATGATGGAAAATGCTCTCCAAATCCAGAAAAAAAGAACTGTTGAACATGGATACAGATCAAACCATATTATTTCTATTGTCTTTGTTGTTGTTTTTATTTTTTGAGGTTTTTCCTTTTTGCTCTGATTCTTCTCTCATAACATGACTAATACAGAAATATGTTTAATGTGATTATACATATGTACTCTATATCAGATTACTTGTTGTCTTGGGGAAGGGAGAGGGAGGGGAGGAATGGTGAAAAATTTGAAACTAGAAATCTTATAAAAACAAATGTTGAAAGCTATCTCTAAATGTAACTGGAAAATAATAAAATATTTATATTTTATCCATATCCATATTTTATGCATATCCATAAATAATTCTAAAAACTGAGTGGAGGAACAGCTAGGTGACACAGTGGGCACTAGCCCTGGAGTAAGGAGGACCTGACTTCAAATGGAGCTATTATTAACACCAAATTATATTTGTTTCATCTGTCCAAAAATGCTTTTAGATAGACATTCATGGAGGAAAAGGACTGAACTTAATCTACTTGGCTCCAAAGGGTAGAACTGGGATCAATGAATAAAAAGCAAAGTGTGATAGGTCTTTTAGCAGTCCTTGAACTGGCTGCTTTGAAAGGGGATGGCTGAAATGTGTAAAGACCATGGGAATCACAGGAAGAAAAGAAACTAAGAGATGAGGACCCCAGGGCAGGGTTCCCCCACAGCAAGAGTTTTTAAGGCTCTCTAGAGGGAGAGAAGAAAGGACACATGGAAAGAAAAAATGTAACTTCATCCAGCGTCAGCGACATTTTCAGTTCTCCTTAAATATATCTCCTAGGGAGACTCCAAAGACGTGAAAGCTAAAGGGACTAATGTAGAAGTATAAGACTGTGATCATGGTGATGATGGTGGTGATGATGGGGGGGGGGGGGGAAGGGAAGGGGAGGAGAAGGAGGAAGAAGGAGAGGGAGGAGGAGAAAGAGGAGGAAAAAAAGAAGAAGGAGGAGGAGGAGGAGAAGGAGGAGGAGGTGGGGAAGGGGAAGGGGAAGGGGAAGGGGGAGGGGGAGGGGAAGAGGAAAGGAAGAAGGAGGAGGAGGAGGAAGAGGAAGAGGAGGTGGAGGAGGAGGGGCACCAGGTAGCTGGAGAGCTGAAGGGGAAAAAAATACTGGGAAGAAATGGAGCCTCTTCATTTCCCCCCCTCCCCCTTCCTCTCCTATCTGCCTCCCTCTTTCTTCAGATGGGTGTGACTGGTACACAATGTACTCATTTATTCTATCAAAGACTGCACTTGACTAATCTAATCTTATTTGTGACAAACCCCAGTGGTTGACCTTGTCCCTGCAACTCCTTGTGTCCTATTGTTAGCAGTTTGAGGTCAGAACGCCAAATGAGAGAGTGATCCCAATTCCCCTTCTTATAGTTAGAGAGTCCTTTGTTTCTTTAACTAGGAGCTTCATGAGAAGCCATTCATGTTTCATAACAAGGACAGAATTACTACAAACTTGAGACCTTTTGAATTAGCTTCATCAGATCACAAACCTAATGTAGCAACTCCTAGGGTTACAAAAGGAAAGATAGTTTTAGCTCAATTTAAAAGAAAAAAAAAAACAACTTCCTAGCAATTAGAGGTATCAAAAAATGAAGTGAAAAATTTTGTAGTGAATTCTTTGGTTTTTGTGATCTTCAGTTAGAATCTAGATTCCTATCACGAATTCTGTGCTTAAGATTCTAGTGTCAGGAGGGGTTGGCCTAGATGACTTCTGAAAGGCAATTACAACTCTAATAGTAAAATGTTTAAATGAACCCTGTTGTTCTTTCTAAAATGAGAATAATCTCTCTTTAATTTCCACTTAAATATCCCATCTCTTTAACCTTACTACGTACAAGTAAATTTCTCACCTCCCCCAAATTGGCTTCTTCTCACAACTTCCCTATTAATAGTTCTAACATTCTAAATTTAGAGACAGCCAGTGGTTCAATGCTTAAGGGCAATAGCTGTTCAGGGCCACTTCTTTATCAATAAGGTCAGATTTTTTTCATGCCTTTTGTATCTTCCTCTCATTTAGATACCTCATAACTTCTTAATTTCCTATTCTACATATGTCCTCCAGGACAGATATTCTCTACATAGACTTGATTTATTCTGGATCCTTTTCCTCATCTTTGTTCTCTTTAGGGCTATTTCTGCTTCCTCAGCAACTGTGTTGTTATGGTCCAAATGTGTCCTTGATGAGGGAAAAGTCTGTTGTAATAGTTTTTGCTATTTTTAAAAAGTTATTTTGGGGGGGCAGCTAGGTGGCGCAGTGGATAAAGCACTGGCCCTGGATTCAGGAGTACCTGAGTTCAAATCCGGCCTCAGACACTTGATACTTACTAGCTGTGTGACCCTGGGCAAGTCACTTAACCCCCCTTGCCCCACCAAAAAAAAAAAAAAGACAAAAAAAAAAAGTTATTTTAATTTTTTTTATTCTCAGTTCCAATTTCTCTCCTTTCCTCCATTCTTCCCCACCTAGTGAGAAGACAAGAAATGCAATACCCATTGTACATTTAGTCATGCAAAACATTTCTGCATTTTGATAATTTCTTCTATTTTCTTTTCTGTTTATAGTCCTCTTTTCATTACATTCTTGAATGCCTGTGGAATGACTTTGTTCACTAAAAAACGTGCCAACCTTATCTTAGACTGGTATTGTTCTCTATTGCTTTTCTCTGCTTTATGAGATAATACAGCTTATAATCATCCATAAACATCCATCATCCTTCTTTATAAAACTTTATATTGAGTACATAATCTAACCTGGGATTGACTTTGGCAGCCTTCTCTCTTTCATGGATTAATTTCTCAGTAAAATCATTGCATTTAGTGTCAATGTCATTTTGGTTGTCCATTTCCTTTTTTTTAATAGCTTGGTTAAATAATTCAGGATTAAACATTAATTGTAATCCAGATCTTTTTCTCATTACCTTTTTTTCTTCTTGCATTTTCTTGACTCTGACCTTAGTTCCAACAAGTTGATTGTCTTACTATATAGCTGACTTAAGAATAATGTCTATTTCCATAATAACATTTTCCTGTTTGTTAAAATGTTGTCAGCTTTGTTCTTTGTGATTTTATCCAATGCTTACTATATCTAATACTATTTTTTTTAAAGAAAGTGTCATGATATAGAGGTGTGAGGTTTCTATGTAATCTAAAAGTCTTTGATACTTTTCATTTGTTTTTCCTTGAATTGAATTTTCTAATGTATTTCTCTCCATCCTCATCTTTGGTCTCCTTTTCACTGAAATTGCCAAATATCAGAGTGTATGTTAAGGGGGAAGTTTTCCAAGAGTCTTTAAATTATTATAAGAACCTGGATTATGAAGGTTTAACTGGGCCCAAAACCCTGGTATTCTCTTTTTACAACAAACAGTAGATCAACAAGAATTTATTATGTGCTACCAGGCACCAGACATTGTGCTTTAGCACAAAGAGAAGACAAAGAAGAAAAAAAAATCCCAGTCCTTAAGAAGTCTATTATTCTAATGGAGAGGGAAAAAAGTGTTTAAAGCATGAATATAGAAAAAAAATACCTGCAAAATGTATACAAGGAAAAAAAAAAGCAGAAGACTCATTTTCGCTTGCATTTCTTAGGGGATCTGGATCATATTTCTTGCTTTTCTAAGAGGGTTAGTTTGGCATGAGGTTTTTCAGTGGGGCAGGATCTCCAAACCCTATTGTTTCCTAATCTTGATCCTTCTCCTTCCCAGGCCTTTCTCTTTATCAGTGACATAAGCAGAGGAGAGGAGGAAAGGAAAGAAAGGGGAGAGTGTAGTTGTAATACCCAATTTTGTTATTTGGCTTTTGTTAAGTATTGTGGAAATTCATTTTGATTTGGGGACCCTACCTTTAGGCTGAGATTAGAAAGCCTAAGACCCTCAGGGTCTCTTCTGTGTGGGAGGAGCTGGTGCCCCTCCCCCTCTGCTTCAGCTGAGCTGAAAAGCCTGGTGGGCTGTAGAAGACGCTAGGTCAGACAGCTGGGGGGAAAAAGCCCCCAGCTCCCTCCGACCTGAGCAGAGCTATCCAAAAGATCCCGAATAGCTGTGGCACAAGAGGCTGGAGCACCACTCCCCCCGCCCAGCTGCAGCCCTGGCTGGCAGATTAGCTTGGTTTGTGGGGGTGCAAGAAGCCCCGGAGGTTTAAGTGGAGAGAAGAAAAGGTATATATAGACCTGGGGATTAGACTGGGTCGGGGACAAGAGAGGGGCTGAGAAGAGGTTCGGACAAGGAGACAGGGACAAGGACTAGGAGCAAGGAGGAAAGGCCAGCGGACAAGATTAAGAGAGGCGGGCAAGATTAGAGGGGCGGCAAAGGCGGCAGAGGGCAAACTGACGGAGCAGACAGACAGAAGGTCGGTGAGAGAGAAACACAGGGGTTCAGCAGTGGCAGTAAGGAGAGGAGTTAGAAGCAGGGGGATTTACAAAGTGAAAGGGTACAGGTGGAGCTAGTGAAAGTAGCTGAGCAAGTGAAAAATACCTTGAGGCGAGAGGTGGCTAAGGCCCTTATTGTATTAAAAAAGTTCGAAGTGCAGCAGGTGGGAAAGAGACCAGTGGAAAGAGACCACAGGAAAGCAGTCAGGTTGTACATTTTATTTCCCTGTATTCTTAATTTTAAATAGTATCTCATAAATAAAATCTGCTTTGATTATTTAGTTAAGAGGCTTCTTAATATTTTGCTTATCAATTTGGGAGTGGAACAGTGTGGTGGAACTTTATAAATGGTCCACATTAAATTAACAGCAGTCAGATAGCCAAACAGTCAATAGTCCCCAGATTAGTCCTACAGTCAGATTAGCCCCCCAAATTAGGCTAGTCAATTTAAAATATTTTTACAGTATACAATATGGGGCAGTTAGGTGGCACAGTGGATAGAGCACTGGCCCTGGAGTCAGGAGGACCTGAGTTCAAATTCGGCCTCAGACACTTAACACTTACTAGCTGTGTGAACCTGGACAAGTCACTTAACCCCAATTGCCTCACCAAAAAAAAAAAAGTATACAATAAAAATAAATTTATTTTTTAAAAAATAAACATTTTTATTTAAAGTTCTGAATTCCAAATGCTATCCTTCCTTCCCATTCTCTCCCTCCCCGCCATCCTTGAGGTGGTAAGCAATCAGATATAGGTTATACATGTGCATAAAATTAATTTTTAAAAAATAAATCTAGGCCCTATTTTATATTCTTTCAGAGAAACAGGTAGAAAGCATCTGAAATAAGAACTCCGTATTCTGATCCTAAACTAGAATTTCACATTCTCCTTTCATTTGAGGGGAGAAGAAAATATTAATTATCAATAAATATAGTAAAATACATAGTAAATAACAGAGTAATATAGTAACATGTTAATTGTGAATGAAATATTTACCAATTTACAATACATCGTGCTCTGTTGGCAGGAAATATTCTTGCTGCACCCATGTGACTAATTTACAGCCAAGATGTACTTTTTTTTGTTGGGGGGGGAGCAATAAGTGACTTGCCCAGGGTCACACAGCTAGTAAGTGTCAAGTGTCTGAGGTCATATTTGAACTCAGGTCCTCCTGCATCCAGGGCCAATGCTCTATCCACTGCGCCACCTAGCTGCCCCAAGATGTGCTATTTTTTTTTTTGCAGGGCAATGAGGGTTAAGTGACTTGCCCAGGGTCACACAGCTAGTGAGTGTCAAGCGTCTAAGGCCAGGTTTGAACTCAGATCCTCCTGAATCCAGGGCCAGTGCTTTATCCAAAGATGTACTATTCATGGAGAAATTTTGGTGCAGTGATTTTAAAATCTTAAGTGGAAAGAGAAAAAGTAAGTCATTGAAAAGAAAAGTCAAATATGAGATGAAAAAGAGCAAATAATAACGTGCTACCCTGTATCTTCCCATGATGCTGCTGCTGCATTATTTTTTCAAGGGGGGAGATGTGTAGAGACTGAGTCTGATCCATTTCAACCAGCACCATGAATCTTCTGGTTGGGACCAGGGTTACATTCTAAAGCAACCAAGCAAAATGGAAGCTGCTGAGCACACAGTGTGCTCAAATGAGCTTAACTAATTGGCCAGCATTCCATGAGACTGGAGTCCACCCACAGGTGGAGGTCCACCCTCTGGGGAGGATGGAAGGAAATCAGTGACCCATTGTTCCCTACCATTCCTGCCCCTAGATAGAGAGCTGATTGTGCTCAAAATAACTTTATTAATGATATTCTGTCCTGTTCTCCTTTCAACCATGAACAATTACTGTCACCTTTCTGGGAAATTACTATCACCTGGGAAATGCCTCTCTCTTGTATTTGCTTCCTGAGACCCTACGAGTACTCTGCCCTATTTCCCACAGAAAGAGGCTACCTTTAAAAAGATACTGCCTCCTTTTCAGGACTCCTTTCCAAAATTCTACCTTTGGTCCTGCAGTAATTGGCCACTGCCTTAATCATTTTAATCTATTATTCTGATCTTTGTGGCAAGTAACCATTCTCCAATTCCAAGTTTGCTTTTACTGAAGGGTGGAGTATTTATTTGACCACTTTACCTCTTAGGAACTGGAGGTATGTATCTTCATCAGAATAGATTTTAAATCATTTTGACAATTATGTAAAATGACCCTGAGTTCATCACTAAAGTACACTTCCCCCAACACCCAGAATAATAAATATCTTTGAGGCAAACACTTATAGGAAGAGGAAAAATTGAGACTGAATCATGAGAAGGTGTAGCTCAGCTGTTATACTCACCTTTCTGGTTCCCAAGTCATTTATTAATAAGCTTATTAATCTAAAGTCTTAATTGATGGTAATATAGTAAATACCATTTAGCCTACGTCTTTCTTACCTGATGAAACCCTTATTTTTGGATTGTTATGCTGGCAGATGGGAGACAGAAACATTGTTTAGACTTATCCTTGTTGAGATTGGTCTTGTCTAAAATTGTGTCAGACTGGATGTCCTGTTTAAAGGTGGCATTTTCATGCTACAGTGCTTGTAGAAAACAGCACATTAATGCACTATTGCTGGAACTGTGAATTGGTACAGTCATTCTGGAAAGCAATTTGGAACTCTGCCTCAAAAGCTAGTAAACCATGCATACCTTTGACCTCATGATAGAGTTACTAGGTTTATACTCCAAGGAGGTCAAAGAGAACAGAAAAAGATCCGTACATACAACAATATTTATAGCAATTCTTTTTGTAGTGGCAAAGAATTAGAAAATGAAGGGATTTCCATCAATTCAGGCAGGAATAGCTGAACAAATTATGGTAGATGAATGTAAATGAATGCTATTATGCTGCAAGAAATAATGAAGGAAATGTTTTCAGAAAAAAAAAACTGGGAAGACATATGATATGATACAAAGTGAACAGAACTAGGAGGAGAACTTGCAAAAAAAAAAAAGAATATTCTAAAGACAACCAACTTTGAAAGACATGGGGACTTCGATTAACACAATGAACCAACCAAAATTCCAAAGGATTCATGATAGAGAGGTGATAGTCGAATAGAGTGCAGATTGAGACATTTATGTTGGATATGGCCAATGTGAGAATATGTTTTACTTGATAATGCCTATTTGTCATAGGTTTTCTTGCTTTCTCAGTGGCTGTGGGTAGAGGTGGGAGGAAGAGAATGTAGATCTGAAAAATGAAATAATATTGAATTTTTTTCTAAAAAGACAGTATTATCAAATGAAATTTGTTGAATGAAATCATCTCAGGAGTATTTTCAATTGAGAATGCCTTTCTGGTCCATTGTTTTCTTTTTCTTTTTTTTTTCAAACGTAGACATCTTTTTGTCATTTGTTATAATTATTTTTTTCTCTTCTCTTATTTTTCCCTTGTGGACAGAAATTCAAATTCTTTGCCCTGGGAATTCTTTCTATAAAACAGTAGGATTCTCTAAATGAAATTAAAATAAAGGACTCCTCAGGTGGTTAGAGCAAGGGATAGACAACATGCTTTATTGGTATCTGAAATTTCAAGGAAAGATGATGAAGGCCCCCAGCACATTTAGTGAATCCCTTGTGGAGAACTTATGAGAGAATGTTAACAAGAGTCAATTTTCATTCTGTATATATTTACATATGTCCATATCTTCCTCTCCCACTGCCCCTTTAAAATGAAGATGGCTTCATTCTTTGTATCACCAGAGCACAAAGACTGACACATAATAGGAGTTTAATAGCTGCACGTTCATTCATAGATTGGTTGAAGAGCCACGTAGGAGAGGCAGGCATGGAAAGATTACAATCTGAATCAAACATCCATCTTGATGTGTTCACATATCTATTTGTGATGATTAAAAATATGAGAGGGGCAGCTAGGTGGCACAGTGAATAGAGTACTGGCCCTGGATTCAGGAGGACCTGAGTTCAAATCTGGCCTCAGACACTTGACACTTAACTAGCTGTGTGACCTTGGGCAAGTCATTTAACCCCAATTGCCTCACCAAAAAAAATATGAGAGACAGTATCATTTTATTAATATGGCCATCAGGGTATTATTAAAATGACGTCTATGGCAGGCTCTCTCAGACCAAAGAACCCATGGTGGTGGAGCACCAAGTAGGTGGTCAATGGGGCCAAAGATTGATCCCTGGATAGAGAGATTATCTCCCAGTCTTGGGCTATCAATTCAAAGAATGCCCTATTCTTCAATGGGGACCCCCCTCCCCCCCCCAGTGACCCGTACCCTAGACAGAGAGGCCTTTAGCTATCTAGATAAAATGTATCTGTCTAGGTCCAAGATTCCTTGTTAGCTTGGGTTGGGCCTGACCTAGATGGAGAGAGTGATGAAATCTCTCAAGGAGACCTTGCATTTGAGTGGAGGGGAGAGAGGATAAAGAAAGAAGGGGAGATCTGTGTCTCCCAACATATTATTAATCACAATTTCTTACATATTGGAGTCTACTTGCACACTTTTGAACCTGATACATCCATTCATAAGATCAAAAATTCAGAGCTGGAGGGACATTTTGAGCTGTTAGAGACCTGCCCACACAGCCTGAGGTACGATTTGATCTTATGTCCTCCTGGCTTCAAGCCCAGCACTCTATCCATGACGCCAATTGACTGTCTCCCAGTCCTATAATTTCAACTTTTAAAAATCCTTCTCATTCAACTCATGTCGTTAGTGCCCATTCACAGCAGTATTATCATCTTTTAAGATGATATACTGTAAATTTTAATCTCAACTCTGTTTGTCCTCTGCCATATAACATGCTTCTTAGCAGTTTGCTCCCACCCATCCGTTAGCATGTTCTCAAGGATAGCAAATTATTTTCAATTTTATCCTAAGCAAAATATAATTATAAAGATTAACGAAAAAGTATCAGGTGATGCATTCTAAAACCAAGATGATCTATGGTCATCTGTTGCTTCAAATTACTACATCACTTGCAGATAATTTTGATTTTACTGCATTAACAAAAAGGGTCATATGGTTTAGGTTTAGAATTAGAGCCAGAAGGGACCTAAGATGTCATTGATTCCAACCTTCTCATTTTTATAGATCCAGGGAAGTGAAGTCACCTGGCCAAGGTCACACAGGAAGGGTCAAAGGTGGTTAGAATCCAGTTCAATTCATCCAGAATCATTTGTATATCTACCATGTGACAGGCATCATCCTAAGCACTGAAAATGGAAGGAAAGCTTCCTATTTTCAAGGGGCTCACAATGTTTCACTGCAGAACCAATGTTCTTTCCATTGTACCATACTGCCTAACTCCTTACGTAAGGGAAGCATTTGAGATAGAGTCAATGACTACTTTTTAAAAATATTTATTTTAGCATTCATTTTTTATACTGTTAAGTTCCAAATTCTCTCCCTCCTTTCCAGCACCTTCCCTACCCATTGAGAAGGCAAGCAACAGACTCATTAAAGTTAGCAGAGGCTTTGCAGAGGATATGGTTTGACTCTATCATTTTATAGATTCAGAAACTGAGGCCCAGGGAAGTGACATAACTTACCCAAAGTCACATATTCAATAAACAACAGATCTAGAACTTTAATGCTAGTCTTTTAGCTCTATGATCAATGACACTCTCTCATCCACAGTCCCAAACACACATACCAAACTATGTCTTGCATTGTGTTTGTCTCATGGAAACTTCATTTCAAGTGAAAATTAAATATTTGGGGACCTGTGTTTGGTAATTTGAAGAAAGCAAAACCTTCTTTTGATTTAAAGTATGCAGTCATTCTTTTTTTCCCCATTGATCCAATACTCTATTTTCATCTCTCTAGGGAATCCCCCATGTGAAAACATTTCCACTAAGGTCAGTCCACAGTTCATCTGTAACTTCTAGTCATAATAAGATGACTGAGGTCATGGAGAGGTTAAATGCCAAAATCATGCTATAGTATGAATCAGAGCCAGGATTTGAAAATAGGTCTTCCTAACTCCAAAACTGGTACAGGAGCCACTACCACACTGCTTTTCGTGTTAAAATGATCAACGTTTACTCTTATTACTATTATAAGTGACAATAGATCAAGTGGCTTTCTAGTAATAACTAATTTATTATGAAACATTGACTTTATCAGTTCTTTTTGTGGGGGCTAAGAACTGGAAATCAAAGGAATGCATGAGATAAATGTGAATGAATTAGGTATTCAGTGATTAAATAATCTATAGTTGTCTGCCAGAATTAGAGCACAATCATTTGACTCTATCTGCTTCTCACTTTATATTTGTCATTCAAAGGTATTTTTTTCTTAATGACAGCACAGTAACTGACTTAGCTTCATAATGGTTGACTAGTTTTGAATGCTCAGGCAAAGAGGATTTGTTAATAATCTTAAATTTAAAATATAGAGAGGAAGAAAGAAAATCTGGAGCTGTCAACACTTTACTTTGGTGTTGCTTAGTGGTGTGTGTGTGTGTGTGTGTGTGTGTGTGTGTGTGTGTGTGTGTTTTTAATTTCTTCTTTTGGTTTTCCCAAATTACAAATAATCCAGAGAACCATGGGAAGGCACAAGGTAGGGGCAAGAAGGCTCTAACAAGTCTAACCAATGGCAGTTTGCATTCACAAAATTATATAAATAACATTACTAAGGACCCCTCTCACCAAACCAAAGGATTGTTTCAAGTGTCCAGTTTGGACATAATGAATCTCACAGAAAATTGCAAATTACTTTTGACTATGATCTTTAGTTGAGTCTGCATGTAAAGGAAGTCCTACTAGAGATAAAGAAGGAAACCTTTGTTTTTTGAATTTTTATACAATTCCAAACAGACAGTGGAACTCACTTCAGTCATTTAAAGAAAATAAACAAAATCCATGGCACAAGTCCATAACTTAACATTCACAGACATAGAACCTTCTCCCTGGCCTGTTCTAGAAGCAACAGGAAGTGATAAGAAGTGATAAGAAACACTAACTTCCAGCAGGAAGAACGATGTATCCTGGTTCAAAACTGCATCAAGAGTGAAATTAGTAGGATGACCCCCACAGGAAATCGTTGTGTAGGAGAACAATGCATTGGCATTAAGGTCTAGGATTTTGCTGAACACATATCAGCACATATTTTTCTCCAGGTTTACCTCATCTTACACACCACCACACACACGCACCTACATGTACTTGAACACAATTTGTTTCTGAAAAGTTATGTGTAAATAGAATGTTTATAAGTTATTCTTATTACAATGTACTGAAGGAGTTTGCTATTTAAATTCGCTTATATTCAAAAATCACCTAATTAATCTGTATTATAAATTTAAATATTGTTCTATTGGGCTCCTCACCATGTCTGTTTGTCATTCAAGGATTTCCTACTACCTCCTGACATAAATTAACCCTGGAATAGCATTTCCATTATTCCTATATGTACATGTAACATCCTGAATGGGAGCTCTAGCAAAACAAAGGTGGAACACTATTGTTATCTGGGTGTTTTATTTCCCATTACTAATATCATCATAAGAGTCAGGGGTGCATTTAGTGGATAGAGAGCTGTCCTTTTGAGTCAGGAGGACCTGGGTTCAAATCCCACCTCTGAAACAAGTTGTCTGAGTGATCCTGGACAAATCACTTAACCTCTAAGGGCCCTACAAAATGATTTAAGACCATACAGTGCAGAATTAGGAGCCTATCTGACTAGCTAGAGTGAGTTTCCTCTCTTGGAGTCGATAGTACCACTGAAATCATAAGACTTTTTAAAAACTTACATATGACAGAATGATAAACTACTTAAAATGAAAAGGACCTTCAGAAATCATTTAGAGATTACAAGATTTACTTTTCCTATGTTGCCCAATATCACTAACAATTTCCTTCCCCTCGTTTCTCTTCCTATCCCTTTATTGATTGATCACTGGCTACAAGGGAGAAAACAATCTCCACCTTCACTTCCTATCTCCATTCTCCTCTATTTTACCCCACCCACTTACCATTCCAACCTCCTCACCTCTTCTACTATGCAATTTGGAACTCCTGTTCTATAACTAATAAATTTCCCTTCATCCTAGCCTTCTGATGCCCTTTTCCATCTCCTTGCCTTCACAGACCTAATGAGGATACATCCCCCTCCCTTCAATCACTGATGGCTATAGGGATACTTGGTTTTGAAGGTGGATTTAGACTATTCCTTGCTCCCCGATGCCACTCTCAAATTCTCCCTTTATGTCCATAAATCAGTAACCTCTCCTCCTTTGAAATTCAGTGTCAAAATTTTCCACTCAATGAAGATTATAGTAGCTATTGTATATTAGCCCCAAGGTCAAACTCCCCACTTATCCCAGAAGTTCAAAGCCTTATTGACCACTTTCCTCTCCATCTCAACTCTTGCCATTATACTAAAAGACTTCAAAATCCACATTGATGTTCCCTCAATTCACATTCACAATCACAACAGAACTCATTATCTTCCCTAAAAATCTAGCCCTCTCCCAAATTTCCCTTTTTCTGTCGAAGGCACCATCATCCTTCCAGTCTCCCATGTTTGTAACTCCAACATGATCCTTGCCCACCTCCTTACTGTCCCTCATGCCCCATAGCCAAATGCCTTGCCAAACCTTGCCATTTCTTCCTTCACAGTATTCCTCACCCCGCCCCATTCAGAGTTACTGCCTTAGATTGTGCCATCAACACTTCTGATCTAGAGTTTTGCAATGGTCTCCTGACTGGTCCCCATGTCAAGTTTCAGCTGACTTCAGTCTATATTCCCCACTGACAAAATGATACATAAACTTAAAGAATTTCATTCTCTCACTCAATAAACTCTAGTGGTTTGCTTTTACCATAAGAATAAATGCCTGAGGGGCAGCTAGGTGGAGCAGTGGATAGAGCACTGGCCCTAGAGTCAGGAGGACCTGAGTTTGAATCCAGACTCAGACACTTAACACTTACTAGCTGTGTGACCCTAGGCAAGTCACTTAACCCCCAATTGCCTCACTAAAAAAAAGAAAAAAAAAGAATAAATGCCTGTGCTTAGATTGTCAAGTCCTTCACAGCTTGGTTTATCTTTCCAACTTCATTGGATATAACTCCCTCTCCTGCATACTTTTATCCAGCCAAACTGGCCTTTCCTTTGGTCCTCACTGGTGCTCTACCACCCTTGTTTGCATTGGCTATTGCTCACACCTGGAATGCATTCCTTCCTCATATCCATCTCTATCTCTCTCTTTTTTTGGGGGGCTGGGCAATAAAGGTTAAGTGACTTGCCCAGGGTCACACAGCTAGTAAGTGTCAAGTGTCTAAGGCCATATTTGAACTCAGGTACTCCTGAATTCAGGGCCGGTGCTTTATCCACTGTGCCACCTAGCTGCCCCTCCTCGTATCCATCTCAAAGCATCTTTCTCTAAGCAGTCCTGCACAAAGCCACTTAGTTGTCTCCTTCTTCACATAGTATCTCCATAATAAATTTTTGTTTAATAAACAAACAAATTTGATCATCTTATGCATGAGAAATAGGGCCCGAAAGATAAGTGATGTACTGTCCCAAGCATGAAGAGCTTGTTAGTGGTAGATTCAAACACTATGACATAGGTTATCATTTGCCACAGCAGAAAAGGCAATAGAAATGGTATCAGATACCTGAGTTCAAATCCTGGTTCATATTTTCTACCTATGTGATGAAGATACAGTGGAGACAGTAATGAACTTGGAGTTACAAGTTTGAATCTTAGCTTTGATGTTGACTCCCTGTGCTGCCTTGAATAAGTCACTTAACCTTTACAGGTCTCAGTTTCTTCATCTGTAAAATGAGAGAATGAGACTAGATGACCTCAAAGGTCCCTTTTAGTTCAAAACCTATGCTCCCTAATCAAAACCATTCTGAGCCTTAGTTTACTCATCAAAAAAAAAAAAAAAAAGGGATGTTCATATTTGTACCACCTACTTGGCATGGGTGAGGGTGCCAGTGATAGAGCAATGCTTCCTTGAACAGATCATAATAGTTAGGTTATATCCTCATAGAGATTAGGGTCGGAGGGGCAGCTAGGTGGCACAGTGGATAAAGTACTGGCCCTGGATTCAAGAGGACCTGAGTTCAAATCTGGTCTCAGACACTTGACACTTACTAGCTGTGTGACCCTGGGCAAGTCACTTAATCCTCATTGCTCTGCCTGCCCCCCTTCCCCCAAAAAAATGTTGAAAAGAAAAAAAAAGAGAGTAGAGTCAGCATCTGTTTAAGCTCCCACACATGGCACCTATCAGCATCATGCAAAGGTTAGGGCCTTAATTCTGCTCGAAAATGAGAAAAAAAGAAAATGGAGATAGAACACATGCCAAAGCCCAACCGCCAGAGTCAAATTATTTCAGAAACTTCAAGCTTGAAGCCACAACTTGCTTATCCCCCTAGATTACAGATGACTGGGTATGTATGACTAGACATGGTAGACCAGCCAGCCCTCTGTTATCTGGAGAAAGGGGGACATTAGCAAATCTGGCTTAATCCTTATTTCATTGGGAAAAAAAAAAAAAAAACTGTGATGTAGAAGCCCAACGTTTCTTATTTAGCAATGAGTGCAGCAGGCTCCACCAAGAGGCATAGTTTCATGGGTGTAGCTACAGGCCAAACAGGAATCAGAAGGGCAGATCCAGGAGGCCTTGCTGGTTTCTCAGAAGCTGCCAATTTAAATATAGGAGCACTGTATTCAGAGATGGTTGCCCCCAGGGCACTTAGCTAACCCCCTCCCTCCCCCACTCCAGTGTTAAATCGGCTTTAGACCCATTCTGCTAAATTTCGGTTCTGCATTTGGTTAATTTTAATTTGGCAAATATTTCTGAAGCACCCACTTTAGGCAAGGTATAAAGCTAAGTGCTGGGTTTGTGTGGATAAACTAAGATATATCAGCTGTCTCCCAAGAGCATATAGTTCATGAGGTTAGGAGAAATGTGTGTGTAAACAGCTATAAAACAAATTAAATTAAAATATTCTTAAGTGCATAGGACGGATCAAGCAGAACAGCCCATAGAGGTAGCCCTCCCAAGTGAGGGGAAAAGGGGGTGTCACCTAAGCTCTTGATATCCAAGAAGAGTCTAAATCAGAGGGCATTGGGCAATTGTCTGTTCCTGGTGGGAAAGATGGTATATGCAAATTTCCAGAGTTGGAAGAGGGAAGATCAAGATCAGGGAATAGTGAACAGTGCACTTAAGAGAAATAGAGAGCTCTCAAAGGAAAGTAGCATGAAATAAGGTAGAGGGGTAGGATCACAGACTTAGAGCTAAAAGGGACCTTAAAGGAGATTGCCATCAGCATCACCCCCACCCACCCCCCCATCATCATCAATAACATTTATATGTCACTTACTTTGTGCCAGGCACTGTGCTAAGCACTTTACAATTATTATCTCTTTTGATCTTCACAGCAACCCTGGAAGGTAGAAGTTATTATCTATATTTTATAGAAGAGAAAACTGAGGCAGTTTCCTAAGGAAAGCATTGATCCCAAACTTCTGCTTCTCAGGTTAAGGGACTTGCCCTAGGGTCACACACCTAGTAAGCATCCGAGGTCACATTCGAACCCAGGTCCTCCTGACTCCGGGGACAAGGCTGTATCCACTGCACCACCTAGCTCCTCTATTCCAATGCCCTTCCCTTCAGTGATGAAGACGCTGAGGACTTGAAGGGTGAACTCATTTCCCCAAAGTCACACAAGGTGTAACAGAAGTCGAATTTGAACCTGGCTTCTCTGATTCCCTATCCAGCAGTCTTTTCCTTTGAACCATGCATGCTTCCTCTCAAGTCTGGAAGCAGATTCTGATAGGCCTGAAATTACAGGCCACAGAGTATCCACTTTATTTGATAGAGAATGAGGAGTGGTCTGTAAAAGTTTGAATATTTTACAGATAAATTACTTAACCTCAGAGAGGGTGTGTGACTTGTCCAGGATTATAAAGCCTGTGAGTGGCAGGGCTGAGATTTAGAACCAAGTCTGCTGGCTCCAAGTTAAAAGCTCTTTATGCTTCATTTGAAAGAGAAGGAGAAAGTATGGTTCAGTAGAAAGAATGCTGAATATGGAGTGAGAGGGCCTAATTCAAAGCATGCTTTTGTCACTAACTACATAATGTTGGGAAAGTCACATAACATATTTGTGCCTCAGTTTCCTCATCTGTAAAATAAGAGGATTGGTTAAGATGGCCTCTGAGGTCCCTTCAATTCTTAAATCTAGATCCTCTGATATATGAAATGTGTCCATCTCAGGCATAGTCAGGATGGGTGACTATGGCCAAGGCTGTCGTTTCATTGAAGGGAGTCATTTTGGTACCTCCATATATACTTTTTTTTTTGCAGGGCAATGAGGGTTAAGTGACTTGGCCAGGGTCACACAGCTAGTAAGTGTCAAGTGTCTGAGGCCAGATTTGAACTCAGGTCCTCCTGAATCCAGGGCCGGTGCTTTATCCACTGTGCCACCTAGCTGCCCTTACCTCCATATATACTTGATGCCACCACCAGACCAGAGACAGAGACAGACACAGAGAGAGACAGAGAGAGAGAGAGAGAGAGAGAGAGAGACTTACTACTTCTAATAAAAGCACACAATCTATCTCTTAATTCGCATCAAATATTGTACAACTAGAGACATGCGGGAAGGGGAAATATATTAGGATAATGAGAACAATCAGCAGAGTAAAATGTGGAGGCCATAAGCAGTGTGAAGTGAGATTGACCTCTTCTGTCTTGAAGCTTGATCAATCAAAAAGGGGATTGACCTTTGGACAGTCCCAAAGGGAAGTGGCCTTTGGACAGTCAAAAAGGGAAATGGCCTTTGGATAGTTCCAAAGGGAAGTGGCCCTAAAGAATCCCAAAGGGAGACTTAAAAGGAATTTTCATTTAGAGAGTCCCAAAAAATCACTGGCCAAGATTTGTGCTCTCTTGCCTCTCACCAACTCTGTCCCATCTCTCACATAGGATAGGATTTTCATCTCCACCAATAAGGAGAGAGTACCATACCAATGGGTAATGGGAAACAGGTTATCTTCAAACATGTTAATTAGGGAAATTTTAGCCTAGATGGCGTCTGGGGCAGCCAAGTAGCACAGTGGATAGAGGGCTGGGCTTGGAGTTGGGAAAATCTGAATTCAAATCCTGACTAGCTGTTTAACCATGGGCAAGTCACTTACCCTCTGTTTGCCTCAGTTTCTTCACCTCTAAAATGGGGATCATAAATTACCCGTTTCCTAGAACTCTTGTAAGGATCAAATAATATAATTGTAAAGCACTTAGCATGATGCCTGGCACATAGTAGGTGCTTAATAAAGGTTTCCTTCCTTTCTTCCTCTGAGATTCTGTGATTCCAATTCACATAACCTAGTATAGACACTGACCATTATATGACATGAAATTATAATGGAGAATATAACAACATAGCTTATTCTAGTATGGAAAGTAATTCTCAACTCTCAGAAATTCATAAGAATCATAGAATCTTAAACCTGCAAGAAATCCATCATTTATATCTGAAGAAGCCAAGGTCCAGAAAAGTGAAGTGACTTAAACATTGTCAAACAGCTTGGTGAGAGGCAGAGCTTTAGGATCTAAAATCCCTTTAGGGGGGCAGCTAGGTGGCGCAGTGGATAGAGCACCGGCCCTGGATTCAGGAGGACCTGAGTTCAAATCCAGCCTCAGACACTTAACACTTACTAGCTGTGTGACCCTGGGCAAGTCAAATAACCCCAATTGCCTCACCAAAACAAACAAACAAACAAACAAAAACAATAAAATCCCTTTAGGATTGTGGAAGGGACACACAGTGGAATGGAGGGAGCCCTGCACTTGTAATCACAGGACCTTGGTTTGAATTTTAGCCTCTCACTACCAACGGTACCTTAATCAAGTCCCATCTCTCAATCACAGATTCTCAGGGTTTGGAAGATACCTCATAAGTCACCTGGCCCAAGACACACATAAGCACAAAACCCTCGAGAAAATCCCCAGAGTATCATGTAGATGCTATTGTAAGACCTCTAGCAAAAAGGAACCCACTAACTCCCCAGAAGGTGGATGCTATTTTGAATTTTTTTTTGGCGGGACAATGAGGGTTAAGTGACTTGCCCAGGGTCACACAGCTAGTAAGTGTCTGAGGTCGGCTTTGAACTCGGGTCCTCCTGAATCCTGGGCTGGAGCTTTATCAACTTTGCCACCTAGCTGCCCCCTGTATGCCACTTTTAAGACAGTTTTAAGCATTGTTGTTGTCATTGCTCAATCATTTCAATTGTGTCCAACTCTTTGTGATGCTATTTGGGGTTTTCTTGGCAAAGACACTGGAGTGGCTTACCTTTTCTAGCTCATTTTACAGACTAGGAAACTGAGGCAAACAGAGTTAAATGACTTGCCCAGGATCACACAGCTACTAAGTGCCTGGGGTCACAGTGGAACTTTGGTCTTCCTGAGTCCAGGTCCAGTGCTCTTTCCACTGGGCCACATAGACATATATGGAAGTTGGGGTTTTTTGGTTTTTGCTTTTTTTGTTTCCTTGCATAAAACCTAACTGTCTTTCTTCAACTTCTATCCCAAACTACCTAGTTCTGCTCTCTGGAGCTGATCAAAACAAGCTTAATCATTTCTCTTTGATATGAGCTCCCTTCAGATAGTAAAAGATGGTTATCATGTGCTCCCTACGTCTTCTTTTCTCCAGGATAAACATGTCCAGTTCTTCCAACCATCTTCCCTTGGCATGATTTCAAGGCCTTCCATCCTCTGTGTCCCCCTCTTCTAGTTTAGTCTCTCTAGGTCTCAGAGTCCTCAGTTATAAAACAAGAGCCTTAGATACAATGATGATTTCTAAAATGACTTCTGGGTCTGAATCCTCCCTTCGTCTCAAGAGGGCTCTTTCTAATCTCACGCCTAAACCACCATGGAAAGAACAATGGCTTTGGAGTCAGAGGATTGGTGTGAGTTCAAATCTAGCCTCTGACGCTTACTACCTTAGGGGAGAGGTTTAATCTCCCTGGGCCTTGATTTCCTTCTCTGTTTGGTCCTCTTTGAAATGAGAGTGTTAGATTAGAAGACTTCTGAGGTACCTTCTAGGTCTCTATCTCTGATCCTATGACCCATCCCCCTCCAGATACTCTGCTGACAACCCCATCTTTACACTGGGGATAAAATTGTAGACAGAACCTGCAGCAAAGTCACATATTCACCTGCAAGGGTTTATCAAAGAGCCAAATTCATAGATAGATAGATAGATAGATAGATAGATAGATAGATAGATAGATAGATAGATAGATAGATAGATAACATTTAGGACCTGTAGGAAATCCAGAGATCAAATTATTCCAACTTCCCTTTTTTAACATCTAGGAAATCTGAGGCCTAGAGAGTGAATTACTGAAGTCACACAAGTAGCAATGAATTGGAATCCAAAACCAGTTCCCAACATTCTGCTCATTGTACCACGCTGCTTTCTACTTCTCTTATTATTCCTTGTATTTTATAGAGTCACAAGGTGCCCCATATAAAGCTCAAAGGTACTGTTTGGTACTTTCTGGTCTAATCCCCTCATTTTATAAATGAGAATCCGGGACCTGGAGATGTTGACTGACTTGCTAGCAGGTGTCCTAGGAGAGATCTGAACCTAGGCCTCCCCTTACTCTTCCCTCTATATTACACTGCCTTTTGTGACTACTCTGACTTAGTAAATGCCATAATGTAAAGTAGAGAAGTAGAAAAAGCATCTTCCCTGCTTCCTCTCTGTTTTCCCATGCACACCAAATAGCAAACCCTCTGTGAATGAGATACTCAATAGGGAGACTAGCCAGTCCATAATAGTGGCAACTGATTGGGGACCATCCAAAGAACAAGATAAAAGACAAGAAAAGTCATTTTTAAAATTCAGTGAGTTGGGCAGCTATATGGTGCAGTGGAGAAAGCACCAGCCTTGGATTCAGGAGGACCTGAGTTCAAATCCGGACTCAGAAACTTGACACTTACTAGCTGTGTGACCCTGGGCAAGTCACTTATCCCTCATTGCCCCACCAAACAAAACAAAATAAAACAAAATCCAATGACTTAATTTAAAATGACTGACATGGTATTGCTAGCAGGAACAAAGGACTCTGTGAAGACACCCACTTATCTGTGGCTATGGGATTCTCACAGACGTGGATACCATGTGGTCATTGCATGTTACATCAACACAGATGCAATTCACCTTCCACAAAGCACTTGCCACAAAAATCTTGGCATGCATACCAAGTACAGATCTTAAGTCTTCCCTCAGTATTTTCTGAAAACAAATGGTTTAAGAATGAGGAAGATAAATAATGTCACATCACATATAACTCTAGTTTTGGATCAATGACATACAGGTGGGCCAAAAGTCATAAAGGGGTTTCAATATTTAATAACTCCTTTATTTTTTGTTTTTAATTTAAAAGACAATGGCATCATATATAGTATATGTAGGAATTACATGTGAAAAATACAATCTTATAAATGGCAAAAAATAATTTTCAAAAATTATGAAAACATCGTGACTTTTAGCCCACCTTGTAATTGAGGATAATCATAGACTCCTCAGTACATTGAGATGTTGGGTCTTATACTTCATTTTTAAATCATTTAAAAAATATAGAAAGGAATAGGAACTGGGTCTGTAATGTCACTGGTATAGAGAAGTTTCTGGTGAGGAAAATCCTTCTACCAATTCATGTTGGCACCTTCCCTGAAGCTTCAGGTATTAGACAACTGCCCAAAACAATGGAGTGTGAAGAGAGTTTTGAGTTGTTTGTCTTTGATTCTGGAAGAGGACCATGACATCAGGACTTGCACTAAATTGAATTTAAGTGAAGGAAGACTATGCAAGGTCACCAACCTCACTCTCTCCTCCAAAGCTATCTGGGTCTGATGGAAAGATATATATATAGGATGACTAAAGAAGGTCCCAGATTTTTAAGGCAATCGGGGTTAAATGACTTGCTAGTAAGGAACAGCTAGTAAGTGTCTGAGGTGAGATTTGAACTTAGGTACTCCCAACTTCAGGGCCAATGTTCTATCCACTGTGCCACCTACCTCCCCCAGAAGGGTAAAGAGACTTGCCCAGGGTCACACAGCTACTGGGTGTCAGCATTGGACCTTAAACCCCATTCTTCCTGGTTCTGAAACTGGCTCTTTATTTACATGGTGATGGAAAATTAATAATATCTGATATTTACCTAGTGTATTATAGTGAAAAGCACATTGCCTTAGGAATCTAAGCGTGTCGGTTCAAATCCTTCCTCTGATACTTTCTACCCCTGTGATGAGCAAATCATTGAACCTCTCTGGACTTCAGACTCCTCATCTATTAAATGAAGTTGTTGGATTAGTTATAGTTAGTCTCTGCATCCCTTCCAGCTCTATACTCATGATCCAATGATCCTTTCAAATCAGGAAAGCACTTTACAAACATTGGCTTCTTTGAGGCTCACAGCAATCTGTGAGTCAGGTCTTACCAGCATCCTTTGAGGTCACTGAGGCTCAACAAGTTTAAGTGACTTCCTAAGTCATCCTGATTCTCCCAGCCTTCTCTCTGCTATTCTCCATTCTCCGATCTCATTCCTACTCTGACCTCTTCTGAAGATTGCTATGCTATGTAAACCCCAAATTTAGTCACTTATCACAAACAGGAATATCTTTCACAAGGCGAAGCCAGATCTGCTTCATTCAATCGCTTCGAGGCATGATCCTTCCCCTAATGGGATGATTCCCTGATGTCTCCGGGAGTCATCACTTCTGTGAAGCTAGACCAGTTACTGTTTCTATGAGTGAACTGTTCTTATTGCCTTTTCTATAACTATTTCAAATGAGTGGCACAGATAAAACAGGATTACATGTACCAAATGTAAGTTACAACACAGCACTGAGGATCATTGATTTAAAGCTGAAAGGACCTTGGAAATCTCATTTTATAAATAAGAATAAGACGAGGCAGTGCTTAGTTACTTGCCCAGGGTCATGCGGGTAGTAAGCAGCAGGAGACTTTTACAACAGTTATGCCTCATGGAAGTGTGATAGCTGCCAATTTGAAAAGTCCCTTGGGGCTCAGGTTGGTGGTGCAGTGGATAGAACAGTGGCCCTAGAGTCAGGAGGACCTGAGTTCAAATCCGTACTCAGACACTTAACACTTACTAGCTGTGTGGCCCTAGGCAAGTCACTTAACCCCAATTGCCTCACCAAAAAAGAAAGAAAGAAAGAAAGAAAGAAAGAAAGAAAGAAAGAAAGAAAGAAAGAAAGAAAGAAAGAAAGAAAGAAAGAAAGAAAGTCCCCTGATTACTTCTATAGCTTGCTGGGTCAGGGGTTCTTAACTTTTCATGGATCTCTTTGGGTAGTCTTATGAAGTCTATGGAACTACTCTTATAATGATTTCTTTTTTATGAGAATGTCTATTCATATACATGTATACATATGTATTTATATACATAGATACATTACATGAGATGTGAGAGATATGCAAATTCAGAGATGTCTCCACTCCAAATGTTTATATGGAATATTTGTTCTTGATCTGCAGTAGAGATTTTTTTATCATAAAAATATCTTATTTTCCAGTTACATGTAGAGATAGTTTTCAACATTTGTTTTTGTAAGATTTCTTAGTTCCAAATTTTTCTTCCTCCCTCCCCTCCCTCCAAACTCCCCAGGACAGCAAGCAATTTGATATAGGTTATATATGTACAATAACGTTAAACATACTTCTGCACTAGTCATGTTGTGAAAGAAGAATCAGAACAAAAGGAAAAACCTCAAAAAAGAAAAAACAAAAACAAAAAAAGTAGAAACAGTATGATTCAATCTGCATCCAGATTCCACAGTTCTTTCCTCTGGATGTGGAGAGCATTCTCCACTATGAGTCCCCTGGAATTATCTTGGACTATTGTATTACTGAGAAGTCTACCTCAGTTGATCATCATGCAATGTGGTTGATACTATGTACAATGTTCTCCTGGTTCTGCTCATCTCACTCAGCATCAGTTCATGTAAATCCTTCCAAGTGTCTCTGAAATCTGCCTGCTCATTGTTTCTTGATAGTTCAGTATTTTATTATTTTCCAGTTACATATAAGGATAGTTTTCATAGGAATTTTAATTCCAAATTTTTTCCCACCCTCTCTTCCCTCCCTCCTCCCAAGAGAGAAAGCAATCTAATATAGGTTATATATGTGCAATCACATCAAACATTCATTGTTTCTTTTTTTAATTGGTAATTTTCATTTTATTTAGAATTTTCCCCGTTACATGTAAAAAAAAACAAATTTTTTTCACATTGATTTTTTAAAACTTTGTGTTCTAAATTTTCTTCCTCCCTCCTTCCTCAACCCTCCCTATGAAATCAAGCAATTCAATATAAGTTATACATGTGCAGTTATGCAAAACATCTTCACATTAGTCAAGTTGTAAAGAAAAATAGACAAAAAATAACAAAAATAAAACTATACTTCAATCTGTATTCAGATACCATCAGCTCTTCCTCTGTTGATGGTTTGCATTTTTCATACATCCTTCTGATATAATCCTACTCATCATTTCTTTCACAGTTACTATTGCTAACTGTATTACCCTCCATCTTATTCTCTCCCCTTGATATTTACTCTATTTTCTATCTTCCTACACCCTATCCCTCCTCAAAGTGTTTTACTTATTACTGCCCCCTCCCCCAATCTGCCTTTCCTTTCCTTGCCTCTCCTTCCCCCATTATCTCTTTCCCCTGCCACTTTCCCTCAGGGCACAATATATTACTATACCCACTTGAGTATGTTATTCCCTCTTTGAGCCAATTCTGATGAGAGTAAGATTCATTCATTCCCCCACTCCTTCCCCATATTCCCCTCCAATCCATAACCTTTTTCTTGTTTCTTTTATGTGAGCTTCTTTTCCCCAGTCCACCTCTCCCTTTCCCTTTCTTCCAGTGCATTTCCCTTATCCCTTAACTTTTTTTTAAAGATGTCATCATGGGTCAGCTAGGTGATACAATGAACAAAGCACCAGCCCTGGAGCCAGGAGGCCCTGAGCCCAAATCTGGCCCCAGACATAAACCATTCCACCCTTCCTACCCCACAAAAAAAAAAAGGATAAACAAAAAATAAATGCTTTACAGATATCATCCCTTCATATTCAATTCACACCATAGGGGCAGCTAGGTGGCAGAGTGGAGAAAGCACCAGTCCTGAATTCAGGAGGACCTGAGTTCAAATCTGGCCTCAGCCACTTGACACTTACTAGCTGTGTGACCCTGGGCAAGTTACTTAACCCTCATTGCCCCACAAAAAAAAAAAAAAACAACCCCACCCCCAAAAAAACCCACACACGATTCACACCTGTGCCCTCTAAGTATATTCCTTTCAGCTGCCCTAATACTGAGAAACTTCTTATGAGTTAGAAGCATTAGCTTCCCCTATAGGAATGTAAACAGTTCTATCTTTTAATATCCCTCATGATTTCTTTTTCCTGTTTATCCTTTCTATGATTCTCTCGGTTCTTATATTTAAAAGCCATATTTTCTATTCAGTTCAGGTCTTTTCATCACAAATGCCTGAAAGTCCTCTTTTTCATTGAAGTCCCATTTTTCCCCCTGAATGATTATACACAGTTTTCCTGGGTAGGTGATTTGGGGCTGTAGTCCCAGTTCCTTTGATCTCTGGAATATCATACTCCATGCCCTCCTGTCCTTTAAGGTAGATGCTGCTAGATCTTGTGTTATCCTTACTATAGCTCCACAGTATTTGAATTCCTTTTTTCTAGCTGTTAGCAGTATTTTCTGCTTGACCTTGGATGTCTGGAATTTGGCTATAATAATCCTAGGAGTTTCCTTTTGGGATCTCTTTTAGGAGGTGATCAGTGAATTCTTTCAATTTCTATTTTACCTTCTGCTTCTAGAATATCAGGTCAATTTTCCCTGACACTTTCTTGGAATATGATGTCTAAACTCTTATTTTGTTCATGGTTTTCAGGTAGTCCAATGATTTTCAAATTAAGTCTCCTGGATCTATTTTCCTGGTCAGCTGCTTTTCCAAGGAAATATTTCATATTGCCCTCTATTTTTTTATTCAATTGGATTTGCTTTACTACATCTTGGTTTCTCATAAAGTTACTAGCTTCCATTTGTTCAATCCTAATTCTTAGGCAATTATTTTCTTCTGAGAGCTTTTGTAT
Organism: Dromiciops gliroides; assembly: GCF_019393635.1. Taxonomy (NCBI): domain Eukaryota; kingdom Metazoa; phylum Chordata; class Mammalia; order Microbiotheria; family Microbiotheriidae; genus Dromiciops; species Dromiciops gliroides. The sequence goes on along the minus strand of NC_057866.1, from coordinate 195,856,749 downwards.
CTCCTTTCCCATTTGGCTTTTCAAGCTGTTGACTTTTTTCTCATGACTCTCCTGCATCACTTTCATTTCTCTTTCCATTCTTTCCTCCATCTCTCTAAATCTTCCTTCTAACTCTCCTACTTTATCTTCAAAGTCCCTTTTGAGTGCTTCCATGGCCTGAGACCAATTCATATTTTTCTTGGAAGCTTTAGATGTTGGAGCTTTGATTTTGTTATTATCTTCTTCTGAGGGTATATTCTGGTCTTCCCCTCCCCGAAAGAAGCTGTCTATTGTCTGCTGTTTTCTTTGCTTAATCATCTCAACCTGGAAGCAGATGTCTGATTGAAATCTGATTCTCTATGGTCAGAAGCTTAGCGTGCCTGTGCCCCTTCCCCACTGGGCTGCCACCACTCAATTCAGCCCATTGGTTCAGGACCAGGGTGCTTCACCCCAACTCCAGCAGAGATTGTAGCCATTTCACCCTGGCCAACCACTGAACCCCTTCGCCAATCTGTGAACCAAGCCTCAGAAGAAGCTGCTGGAGCTGAAGACTCCAGGGCACTTGGAGGTGTGGTCTGTTCCTGGCTGGGTCCAGACCCCCAATCAGCAGGTAATCCCAATTGCCATTTTTGGCAGGAAAATAGTCTTACTCTCTTCTTATGTGTGTTAGGCTGCTCTGTGGTTGTTGTTGTTGTTGTTTGTTTGCTTTTTATGGCATTATTTAGGAGTGAGTGGATTGGTTTATTGGGAGCTTGCAAGATTCACAGCCTCCATCCACCATCTTGACTCTACCCCCTATAATGATGTTTTTTTTTAATGCGAAATATATTGAAATAAAGATGCATTTTTTTCCCCCATCCAAGGTCAGAGATCCCCATAAATCTCTGCACAGATCCAGGTTAAGAACCCTTGCTCTAAGGGGTTCTTCTCCTTCCTTCTCCCTCATCCCAGGAAGGAATTTAGGATCTGTAAAGGTCAGAGGTCCTAATGGTAGCTGTGGTGTTTAAGGAGACCAGCTATGCTTTAAAAAAAAAAAAAAAAGACCCTAACCTTAGTGCTGGGGACTGTTCCCTACCGTGGGAATCTGTCAAATGAGGTGGTTGGAAAGTATGACTTCTTAGATCTAGATATATAATAAAATAAATTTAATATTCTGGGAAGCATTCCTCAGCCCTTTTCTTTAGTTGACTTGTGAACACTTCTTATAGAAGAGGGATCATGCTAGCTAGTATGGTCTACCAAATGACAGTGAACAGCTGTGATCTTATTTCTAAGTCCTTCATCTTTGGTGAAAATAAAATGGGTTTCTGGGAAGTACTGGATAAATGGGGGTTAATTTGTTTACTAGAATCCTAGAAGTTCCCTTTGAAAGCTCAAACCTTTTGAGTTAAACATGTGCCGTTTATCATCCCTCCCTGATATACAACCTCCTGAAATGAGAACAGCTATTCATTCTGGAATAAAAAAATAGCCAATAAAGAAAAATCACAGACTTGAATTGAGCCAATCTGCCTACCTTAGCTATATGAAGAAAAAAAAAATGGAAAACACAAAGTATCTTCTTCTTTCAACAGTAAGGCAGTTACTATCTTCATAAAAATTGTTTATTTTTTATCCTGAACTTGACAAAGTCAAATGGATATTTCCATATACAGAGCCAAACAGAGAGGATTATATATGCAACTTCAGATATCTATTACATACAGATTTCTTTTCTTTTTGAATATATAATAAATTCAATGTGTAACTTTCTTTTTGTTAATATATTGAAACATTACTTATACCATATTTAAGAGGAAGCTAGAGATACACATTTCAATCTATAACCTGCAAAGCTGGCGTGCTTGTCTCTGATTGTTTCCAACTTTTCTTCTATATGTTTTTAATTTTATTTTTATTTTTAGTTCCACATTTTCTCTTTTCCTCTACCTCCTCCCTTACCCACTGAGAAGGCAAGCTATAATATCCATTATAAATGTTGTTGGAGCTTTGTATTCAAGGAGGACCAATAATATCAAGGGGTGATGTCTTGACTTGCATGTGAACTGGATTTAAGTGGGACAGAGTTGGACAAAGTCATCAGTCTTACTCTCTCTTCCAAAGTCAAAGTACAGTAGCAAGACAAAAGTCAGGATGACTGGTAATGGCCTGATATGGTAGATGACCTTGGTATCTTTGATGTCTAAGTAGTACTACAATGCCTATTCTGCTGGAGAAGTTTTTACATGCTTGGGGTAGACACCCCCCTAAATCACCAACAGGTTTGCAGCAATTCGGTTATCCTCAACCGAGTTTAGCCTGTCTACTGAGATGGTTTACTTGAGTGTGACCACTGCATATGCTGCAGCTTCTTAGAGAGTCAGGTGGATGAACAGCCCTTGAAAAGGGCTCAGCAAGCCTTCATACTGGAGGTGCTAGTCTTCTTTGACACCCCAAACACTCATATATTCATGTAAAACATGATTTCGGGGGGGGGGAGGGGAAGCAAGAAAAAAGAAAAAATGATTCAAACTGCATTCAGAGCCTATCAGTTCTTTATCTAGAGGTATGTTGTCATCGTTGCTGTTTAGTCATTTCAGTTATGTCCAACTCTTTGTGATCCCATTTGGGGTTATGTTGTTGATGATATTGGAGTGGTTTGCTATTTCCTTCTCTAGCTCATTTTTATGGATGAGGAAACTTAGGCAAACAGGGGTAAGTGACTTGCCTAGGGTCAAACAACTATTAAGTGTCTGAGGCCAGATTTGAATTTTGGAAGATGAGTCTTCCTGATTCTAAGCCCAGTGCTCTATCCACTGCACCACCTAGCAACCCCTGATGATGCTAGGTCACCACAGAAATATTGGCCTATCTATTTGTCCCATATCATGTCTATCAGATGTACTTCCATAGTTCCATCTTGTAAGGATCTGAATCAACTGGGTAACTGACCAAACTCTCTGCCAGCTCATTTTCCTTTTCTCCCCGTTCTGTGAAGTAACACTGCTCATACATAATCTTCATGCTCCACCTCCATGGTGTTTTGCAAATGAGCTTTTACAGTAAACCAGAGTTGCCCGGGGCTATTTCTCTCTAGTTAGCCCATCTAATGTTGGCTGCCTTCCTGACTCTTTTGTTATCCTTACTGTGGTGAATTTTTTTGTATCAGCTAAATTTCTCTAGGAAATGGTGATGCTCAAATTATCCAAGTAAATAACCAAGAGAAAGAGAGTAAATTTAATATAGCCTAGTCCACCAAAAGGCCAAGTCAAATATAGTCTGACAGTGCCATTCTTTATATGTGTGTATACACCTATATTTGATTATGTATGAAATTAAGCCTGATCGTCAAAGATTAACAAGATCACTTCTTTCCAGCACTAGTATTTTCTAATATTCATACTGTAAGAGTAACAACTAATCTTTGTATCCTGTGGACTCAAGAAGTTTCTCAGAACAAATACAACAGTTTCAACAACTCTGGAAATCCTTTCTTAGTAGATGTTTTAAATACAAGAAATTATTTGATTTACTGATAGTTTTTTTAAGGATGTTTAAAGAGTCAATCCCTGAAACATTTTGCCAATGAAAAATATGCTTCCTTTCTGAAAATAATAACAATAATAACAACGACAACTACCATTTGTATAGTGCTTTAAGTTTAGCAAAGCATTTTACAAATGTTTTCTCATTTTACTTTCTAAACAATCCTAGAAGGTAGGCACTATAATTATCTCCATTTTGCAAATGAAGAAACTAAAGCCGATGAAGGTTATGACTTGCCTAAGGTCAAACAGTTAGTATGAATCCAATACTGAATTTGAACCCAGGTCTTCCAACCTCCATATAGTATTCCTTATGAATAGCAACTTAACTATGCAAATATCATTACTTCACGTACCTAAAATAACCTACTATAAAACCTACCTTTCCCATGCTCTTATGAAAACCTTTTCTTATTAAGTATCAATAAAAATTGTTTGGAGTACTTCCAAGATATAGATTACTCTGGAGTCAATAAATTGCCCTGAAATGTCCTCATTGTCATAGTTTTAAAATCGCCAACAGAAGGAAACACTAATTTCACCAATTTCAAATTATGTATTTAAAAAAAACACCCAGAATTTCTGTAAATGAAATTAGAATGTGTATGAACAAAATGAATTAGAGGAAAAAAGAATTAAAACTGGCAAAAATGTATTTGCTCAGGGGCAGCTAGGTGGCGCAGTGGATAGAGCACCAGCCCTGGAGTCAGGAGGACCTGAGTTCAAATATGACCTCCCTGACACTTACTAGCTGTGTGACCTTGGGCAAGTCACTTAACCCCAATTGCCTCACTAAAAAAGAAAAAAAGGCTTCACTCATACTTATTATAGCTATTTCTGTCTGCACAATCTTCATTCAACTGGCAGTGGCTGGAGTCTAATGCTAATGAGGTCAAAGACTTGGTATTAATCTCCAAGGCTTTGCCACAGACTAATCCCAACCATCCATTACACATATTCATGTAATTGGTCACAAATCCATCACCACTACTGGAAAAAAAAAAATTCAAAACACATGGCCTACTGCTGTGTCTATGGCATCATCTTTGTGTGTGTGTGTATAAAATCTTTTAAAATATTTTTATAAGTCTATGTCTCAGGTGGCAGGCTTTCCAGTATTCGTTTCCTCTGCTTGTTCATGTTTGGGGATATATGGGTGTGTTGGGTATGTTAAAGATTGGGGTGTTGTCCCAGGGATGTCAAAAGGAGAAGCTTATAAGTGATACCTAAGGGAAAAAAGGTGTAATTTCTGAATCTTGAGTTGGTTTTGAGTTTTTCAAAGTTCATCTCAAAAAATTTACTAGACTCCAAGGTGTAACAGCATTAAAAATTTCTGCATGTCAGCCTGTTCAAGTTAAATTGACCAACTAAGAGGCTGAATTTCTCAAGTTCTTTACATTGCTGACATCCTGCCAGGATTCATTACCTCGCAAGGTAAACATCTCCTTAGGAAATCTTACCAACTTATATTCTCAAATCTTGTCTGCTTAGTATTTGCAGCCATAAGCACTCTTTTCATTAAAGTTTGAGTATGTGCTTGTTAACCACAGAATTCCACAGGTTTATTGGTTTTGTATTTGAGATTACTCGAGCATTGTGTAGGGGAAGGGTTTAGACTTTTTTTTTAGATTTCATTTTGCCTAACAGAAAAACATTTAGACTGACTCATAAATGCAATCTCAATTCCATTCCCTTTAAACATATGCAAAATAAAAGTCTTTTCCTCTATGTTTTTCTTACTTTGGATTCCATTTTACCAAGCTCAAAGTAGACAAATTGGAGGAAAGGAAATTTTTTTTCATGAACATTTCTGAGGACTTTCTTTAAAAATGATTTGAAGTACAGCTCTCAGCTTTTTTTTGTTGTTCGTTTTGTTTTGTTTTTTTAATAAATGTACTGTTTTATTAAATTGTCATATAGAATTACAGGACTCTATTTCTTTACATCTGAATATTGACTTCATTTTGTAACATTATACAGGATGCAGGCAATCATTAAACTTGGATTTCATCTTTCTCCTACTAGTTAAAATCGCCTCCAGTGTTTTTGCTCTTGTTAGAAGGTAGGCGATTTAGGGGGAATGAGATTTGGAAAGTGAACAAAAAATAATGGGATAGACATGGTTAGGCAGTAGTTTGGCTGAAAGAAAAAAAAAACATCTGGGGACAAGAAAGAATTACCAATTCGATCTGAATCATCAGTGTTATATGGCAGACAAAGAAGTTCCTGAGAACCCAGGCTGCCTGAAGAGAGGCATAGCTTCCAGGAATGAGGAGGGTACCACTCCCACTGGACTCTGCCCTGCTCAGATCACCCCTGGGAATATTGTGCTCAGTGTCAGGCATCACATTAGGAAAAACATAGATAAACTGGAGTATGTTGAGAGGGGGACAACCAGGATGTAGAAAGCTCTTAAACATAGATAAACAGGATTTTTAAATTGGAAAAGATAAATGGGGGGAAGGGGTGAGGGTAGAAGGAAAAATGATAGCTATCTTCAAGTTCTTGATGGATTGTCCTTCAGAGGGATTAGCCTTGTTCTGTTTTGCCCTGGAGGGCAGACATGGGAACAAAGGGTTGAAACTTCAAAGGAGCAAATTTAGGTTTGACGTCAGGAAAAAACTTCCTAACCAACTGCTCTCTCTCTCAGTGGAATGGACTGCCTCAGGAGGTGGTGGATGTCCCTCCCTGCATTTGCCATCTTTTTCAGGGGTAGGTTGAACTTGATGGAAGACCCTTCCAATTCTAAAATTCCATAATTCTCTGATTCTGTGAAGATATTTGTTACAGTGTAAAATATCCAGGTTTGAGAGTCAGGGGCACCTGGGTTCAAATCTCACCTCTGACACCTGTGTGATTTGGGGCAGGGCACAACTTTCCTGGCCTCAGTTTCCTTATCTGAAAAACTTAGGGGGTTGGACTAGATGTCTCTGGGGTCCTTTCCAGCTCTATATCAATGATTCTGTGAACTTATTAAGTCAACTATAAGAATAGGATTTGGCTTTCTAGTCTATAGTTTGAAGGGGAGGAGGGAGGAAGAAAAAAGAAATTGACATGATAATTGTGTTGCATATTTGAAAGGAATAGCAAGTTGTGCACAGCAGATTTGTGGTTTCATGTACAATCATCTTTTTTATTTTACTGTTTTGGAAATGCTTGTTTTATTCCATAAATTTTTTTTTAATTAAGTAAAGGTTCTTGGATAAGAATGGAGTAAAACTAATGTAGGGTTGATTATATATGTGTGTGTGTGTATATGTGTGTGTGTACATATATATACATCATACACACATATATGTATGCATATACACACACACACACACATACACACTTGTGCTAGATGGCACAGTGGGTTCAAATCCAGTCTCATACATTTACTAACTGTGTGATCCTAGACAAGTCAATTAACCTCTTTGCCTCAGTTTCTTCAGCAGTAGAATGGGGATAATACTAGCACCTACCTCTCAGGGTTGTTGTGAAGATAAAACAAGATAAATTTTAAAGTTTTCTGTAAACCTCAAAGCATTATATAAATCCTGCCTATCATTAGAGGTAACTAAGGTGCTGCAGGGGATAGAGATCCAGTCCTGGAGTCAGGAAACCTTTAGTTCAAATCTAGGCTCAGATACTAACTTGCAGTATAACCCTAGGGAAGTCACAATTTCTGCCTGCCTCAGTTTCCTCAGCTGTAAAGTAGAGATATAATAATAAGACCTACCTCCCAGAGTTGCTGGAGGATCAAATGAGATAATATTTTTAAAGCATTTAGTTGTTGTTTGTCCTTCATTCTCAAAGAGGACCATGATAGATGTCATGACTTGCAGTGAATTGGATTTAAGTGAGGGAGAGCTGTGCAAGGTCACCAACCTCACTCTCTCCTCCAGGGCCATCTAGGTCCAGTGACAAGATATGCATCAAGACAACTAGAGATGGCTTCAGATGTTTAAGGCAATTGGGGTTAAGCGGCTTGCCCAGGGTCTTACAATTAGTAAGTGTCTGAGGTAAGATTTGAACTCAGGTCCTCATGATTCCAGGGCCAGTGCTTTATCCACTGCGCTGCCTAGCTGTGCCTAGAACATAGCAGGCACTTAGTAAAAGCTTATTCCCTTCTCTTCCTTTTCACTGACATAAGTTCAAATGGAAAATGAAGAGAAGAGATAACAATGTCCCAATAAATGCACCATCTTATACAAATAAATGTCTTTACAAATAAGGAAACTAAATCCCTGCAGATGGAACAACTTGTCCAAGATCGTATGGGTGGTAACAAGAGCCAGGGTTTAGAACCTTGGTCTCTGCCTCCAAATTCAGGTCATTGGTTGTTGTTTTTGTTTGTTTGTTTCATTGCATTTGGTTAATGATGGAAGAAAGGAAAGCTAGGCCAGCCGTGTACTCCAGATTTGGAGAAAGTAAATGACAGAGCTTTCACCAAAAAGTGAGTGATGAAGAAATTGAGGATACTGAACTCTATTACATATGAAGATCAGAAGAAGAAACTGAGGATTTTGGTATGGAGAAGACTTAGGATAGGCTTTAACAGCAATTAAAACATTTGTCATATTAAATTACATCATCTCCTAGGAGCATGTAGGTGGTGGGGTGGATAGAGCGCTGGGCCTGGAGTCAGGAAGAACTGAGTTTAAATCTGGCTTCAGCTTGCTTAGTTGCGTGACCTTGGACAAGTCATTTAACCTATTTGCCTCAGTCTTCTCATCTGTAAAATGGGAATAATGATAGCACCTACCTCCCAGGATTACTGTCAGCATGAAATGAGATAATAATCATAAACCACTTAGCACAGTGTCCAGCAGGTAGTACATGCTATATAAATTTTAGTACATTGAGATGATACTTGTTCAGCCTGGCCCCAGAAAACAGAACTAGGAGCAATGCTTAAAAGGTTTAGGAGTAGATTTCAGGGTTGATGGGGAAAAAAGGAGCAGGTTAAAATGGATGCTTTGGGGGGGGGGCAATGGGGGTTAAGTGACTTGCCCAGGGTCACACAGCTAGTAAATGTCAAGTGTCTGAGGCTGGATTTGAATTCAGGTACTCCTGAATCCAGGGCCGGTGCTTTATCCACAAAATGGATACTTTTAAGATGTACTGTTCATGTTTCCTAAGTATGACTGAATAAGAGCTAGAGGTAGGTATGATAGGTAGGTAGGATGATCTTTCTCTTCAAAAGTTCTATTTCAATTACTCTTATTCTTTGTTGTTGTTCCGTCATTCAGTTATGTCTGACTCTATATGACCCATTTTTCTTGGCACATACTGGAGTGGTTTGCCATTTCCTTCTCCGGTGTGTCTCCAATTTACACTCAGGCAAATAGGGGTTAAGTGATTTGCCCAGGGTCATATAGGTAATTAGTTGTCTGAGGCCACATCAGAACTCAGATCTTCCTGACTCCAAGCCCAGTGTTCTATCCACTGCACCACCTAGCTGCCTCAAACCTATCCATGTTCAAATTTCACTAATCAGGAATTATACAAATATGGGTATTTTTAACAAGATAATCTAAATATGGCTTATGACTTTTTTTTTTACATAAATAGAGAAAAAAATCTGTTCAGTGGTTTCAGTTGTGTCTGACTCTTCATGACCGCATTTGAGGTTTTTTTGGCCAATATACTGGAGTGGTTTGCCATTTCCTTCCCCAGGAAGAAAAAATAACATAGACAAAACAAATAAAGAAGAGGTGTTTTAGTGCTGACTTTAAAGAATCTCAAGGCGTTTTCCTCTGTTGTATAGTCCCCCCAATTATGTTCTATATAAGTTCCTAGATGTCTAATCAACAAGTTATTCTTTGAATGAATGAAAAACCTGAAACACTTAACTATGTGCCAAGCACTGAGTATACAAATACAAAAGTGAGAAAGCACCAGTCTTCAAGAAGCTTATATTCAAAGAGGAAAGACAATATAGAAAGGGGGATGGTGTCCAGGAAAGGGAGTTGACATCTACTATGTTCCCAGAGCTGAATTAGGAATTAAAAACAAGTTTATAAAATAACCTTAGGTTGCAAGGAGCTTAGGAACTTGTTAGGGAGAAACAATCCAAGTTTGAATATATTCAAATACTAAGAAAAGTGGTATTGCCAATATAGGTTCTGACATCAGTATCTCCTCTGAGGCCTATTAGGCTTCTTCTGTTAACATTCAAGTGGAAATAAGCCATTATACCTGATCTCAATACTGCCTACATTTCTTTCTTAGATGCCATGTTACATTGTTGACTAACAGTAACCTTGCAGTATACTAAAATCATCAGAAGCTTTGTTATCTACCCATGCCCCCCTGATCTCATGCCTCCATCTTGTTCTGGTAAAGTTGCTTTTGGAAACTCGACTCTCTACATTAGTTTCTATTAAATGTCATCTGATTAAATTCAGCTCAATGTTCTAACCTGTCAAAAATCTTTGGGAATGTTGACTGTCATGTTATAAGTTAGCTATCCCTCCAAGCATTATATTACATCTAAATCTTATATGCACAACATCTTGGCATAAAGATCAAATGAGTTAATCTACATTAAAGTTCCTTGTAGTTATACACCTTCATATAAATATGAATTATAATAATTATCAATAATAATATTAGTTGGTAACTCTTTATAATTATTAATATGACAATATTAACAATTATAGCAGTGACCTCTTAGAATTCTTTAGATAGATGCTACACAGCCCTGTTTATCCTGGTCAATTTAGGATAAATAGGAAGGTATTTTCCTTGAATTTGTCAAGGATTTTGGCAAACATGATGGATACTGGCCTTACCACACATGGAAACCCAGTTTGAAAGAAGGCCTGAAGTATGCCTTATTCTATAAGTTCTCTGTCATTATCTGTCCCACAAAACTGAGGGGATTCCAAGGATTCTTTTAACATGGTACACACTTAGGATTGCAAAGCAAAATTAAAAGAACCAAGTATTTATGTGTTTCATTATACTCTGAATTCTTAAGGGTTATGCCAATGGAGTGAACACTCTACCAGGTTCTACCATACTGGAAAGGTTTGGGGCTTGGTATCAATGACAGATAATGTCTTCTTTCAGGGTCAACAGGTAGTGCAGTGGATAGAAGTATCTGAGGTTAGGAAGACCGAAGTTCAAATCTGGCCTTAGATACTTACTAGCTGTGTGACCCTGGACAAGTCTCAACCTCGGCTTATCTCAATTTCCTCAACTAAGAACCCCTCCATTGTTAGAATATCTATATTTATTAACTTAAATGTGCCACCCTAACAGCAAGATCATTGTCCCACATCCAATGAATGAATATTGTGTCAGAATAACTGATCATTGATCTTGCTATTCTCATTATAATCAGAACTGGAAAACAAATAGATAATACACATTAATGTAAAGGCAGCTTGTGGGCTCTCCCTGAAGAGGCAAATAAAAGATTGCATGGAACTAAAAATGTTTGTATGTCTTCAAAGACAATAAGAAATACCATTTCATGGGATATGAACATCTTGAACAGAAATGTTAATAATTATAAACAAAGAGGCCATCATGAATATGATTGCAGTTTAGACGCCCATATCTGTTACAGAGGATGAGATGGGTAAAATCTAGGAAGAACTAGTTAAACCTTTCAGATTAAATTAACACATACCAGGGCAGCTAGGTGGCGCAGTGGATAGAGCATTAGCCCTGGAGTCAGGAGTACCTGAGTTCAAATCCGGCCTCAGACACTTAACACTTACTAGCTGTGTGACCCTGGGCAAGTCACTTAACCCCAATTGCCTCACTAAAAAAAAAAAAAAATTAACACATACTTTAATACTCAATGACTTCAATGCAAAGATGGAGATCAGAGAGAGAGAGAATGGTGAATAATATGGTGGAAAACAGTGCAGAAGTAGAAAACACAAGAGGCTTGCATACCACACAGGATCCTTATGAGAAAATATCATGACTTTTTTTTTCCAAGAAAATAATTTGAAGATGCTAGACATGGAAAACCTCAAATAACAGAACAAAACAAATGTCAGTGAGTATATCTCATCGAATACTAAATGTTTCATTAACTATGTAAAAGCCATTTCTAAACCCATTAATTTGTTAAAGGAAATCCATCCTCTAAACAGTTTCAAAAGTGATTTTCCTAAAGCATGGGTGATCGGCATGTGTTACTCCTCTCCCCAATAAACCCCAGTGGCTTTCTGTTGCTCAGACGATAAAAATATAAAGTCCTCTGTTTGGCATTAAAATTTCTTTCTTGTCTTTCCATATACTCTGCTCTATAATCTAAATTGCTTATTTACTTGATCATGATTTTATTTCTGTGCCTTTGCACTGGCTTGTTTGCCATATCTGAAATATTCTACCTTCTTGTCTCTGCCTCTTAATTTCCCTTGATTTGTTCAGGTCACAGCTCAAATTCTGTTATAAATCTTAACTGGTATCACCAGGTACTAGCTACTTACCCTTTGAGATTACCCTCCATCCACTCTGTGTGTATCAATTTATTTACTAGTCAAGACATCACCCTGTGATGTCATCGGTCCTCTTTGAAAAAAAAGGACAAACAACACCTCATATCTACTTTATATGCTGCTCACCATTAGAGTATAAACTCCAAAACAATATTTGGGTTTTTTTTTCCTTTTAATCCCCAGGGCTTAGTTCAGTGTCTGGCATATCAGAAGTAGTTCAATATTTAATTGATTTAATTTGATTTATATAATGAGATAGTTTATCCATTAAAGCCAGTGGAAACTTTGGATTTAGGGTCCTGAAAAGGGAAGTGAAATGTCATGAAAAAGGGGGGAAAGTATGGAGAAGATAAACAAGACTAAGTCTACAGAAACGTCTGTTTTAGAGTCAACACAGTCTTTAGAGAATTAAAGGATTAATTCTCCAAATAACTCAATGGGGAAAATACTGAATGGCTGGAAAATAAAGACTGAAGCATTTCATTAGTGATAAAGTGTATGCAATAAGTAGCATAAAGAATATTGTTTAATGGATTTATGTCTAGAAAAGGAAGTGGTCCAGTCCTTGAGTGAGATCCATAACAAATGGACAGCATTGACCCATGTAATGCCAGGAAATGCAGAGGAAAGCCCTTTGGGTGACATTTGTAACTTCTAGGAGTTATGTGAGAAGGAAGAAAAGACTTGATGAAAAGGCATGACTGGGTTATGATCTGTTCTCTTGAAGGCAGTACCCACAACAAGGGGCTGTCAAAGTATAATACATTCTTTTGAGTATCTCAAAGAATTTTACAAGGATTGGGTCCCAGTGAATAGTTCTCTATCACTAACAATGTGACAGGAGGATAAAGAGGACTCCATGGAAATTGTTATAAGACTACTGTGAGGAGAACTCCTTCCTGGAAATCATCATGGTGTACAAATGCAGGAACTCAAATGAAAGACCACTCATATCCCCAGTATCTGACATTACCTGACATATTGTAGGTTCTTACTAAATGTTGGTTCAATGAAATGCCAGATTTTAGAACAGAGACAGAAAGGAATAAGCATTTATCTAGCACCAGCTGTGTGCTCAGCAGTGTACTAAGTGCTTTACAAAAATTATCTTATTTGATCCTCCCAGTAACCCTGGGAAGTAGATGCTATTATCTTCATTTTGTAGTTGAGAAAACTGTGTCAAGCAGAAGTTAAGTAACTTGCCCAGGGTCACACAACTAGCACTCTATCCATCATGCCACTTAGTTGCTTAGGATAGAACCCAATGTTTTCTAGGCTCTGGGGTAGCTTATCCCAGGAAGACGAGAAGTAGGTAAGAAAGTCAGAACACACTCCAGGTGTATGTAAGCATCTTTCTCTTTTTTTCCTGCAGAGCTGAGCATCTTCTGTGAGAGAGTTAAGATAAATTCCATGGTACAATGTTTCATTGTGATTTGCCCCATATTTAAAGGTCGGTGACTACAAAATCACTTCTCTGTCATTCCAATATTTAGGTTTTAGTTCTATTTACTGGATGGAGTTGGCTATATCACTTATGAATAAGGAATTCTTCACAAATGTGGTAATTTCAGAGGATGAGGAGAGTTTTTCTCTAACAACTCTGAAGAGGCAGCCTAGTATAGTAAGTAGAAGGATGTTATTAGTGATAAAAGCCCTGGGTTTAAGACCTGCCTCAGTCACATGCTAGTTGGATTACCATTGGCAAATAATTGCACCTCTTGGTGTTGCCAAGTAAATATCCAAGACTATAAATTACAGACAAATTGTTGGTCTGGATCAGTAGAGGGAATTTTATCTCTGGGACTTCCCCACAGAGATGAAATCCCCAATTCATATTTCCAAATTTAAAACAACAAAAAAAGCTTGTGTTTTTTTTTTTCCTGTTCATATAAACATAGGGCAGGATGAGGCATTTGGTATGTTGTGAGTAAATTTATCCTCTCTAAACACTTGAATTATCTGGAAAGCACAATAATTTAGAATTAAAATGGATCTTGTGGGTTGGTCCAATCTCATGTTACATATGAAATAAATGAGGGCAAGTCACTTGCCCAAGGTCAAATGGGTAGTAATTAGGAAACTGGGATTTGAACCAATACCCTCCTACTCCAACTCTGCACCTCTTTGCACTCCATCATCAACTTAGTTTCAGCTACTACTAGCCCTCACGTTGGCAGGGAAGACTTACTTTATCATTAGTGATAAAATTATAATTTACATAGCACACAAGATGGACACAATTTCAGGATAGGCCCTCTGGGACATTATGATCTTAGAAAGACTGCTAAGAAAACATTCCAACCCAATCACACACAAATAAAAAGGAATATGGCAAAGCTCAGCTTCAGCAACAGGATGCAATTTAAAACTCTGGGATTTATACAGAAATGTTAGAAACATGCATGCCTTTACAAGCACATACAACTGATCCACCCATCTAGCTCTAGCCTAGCAAAAAAAAAAAAAAGTAATTTAGACCTCTGAGGTCCACTTTGATATAGAAATGATCCCAGAAGAGCAAACCTATCTCCAGATCACCCTAAATCCAAGGACCCTGAAAACTACGATCATTCCATATTTTATGAAATGTGAAACTATTCTGAATGGAATGAGTCCACTATTCCAGGGATGATAAAAGCAGACAGAAAATATAACATAATTACTCTGATCAAAAGATACCAATGATTTCTTTTTAAAATATATTTTTATTTTTCCAATGATTTCCCAATTACATGTAAAATATTTTAACACTCAATTTTAATGTTTAAGAAGACTTTTTTCAAATAATATCAAAGAATCAGTATGCAAAAAATGGAAAATATTACAGATTTTACCTCAAACAACAATGAAGAAACCAGTCAAGGATATAACAACTAAAAATTTATGTCTACTTTCTCATCTCTACAAAATCTTTTAAAACAATTGATGGCATTTTCCATTTAAGCGTAAGATTCCATGCTGAGCAAGAATTACCTTTTGTGGATAATTTTCTATGGGCAACCATACCTTTATAATCACACAACTGACTCAGATGTAAGAATATAAGATCTGGTTATATATACTGATTTTTAGAAAATGGATGAATCAATTAAGTATAAAGTTGTAATAGGATAGGTGCCCCATATGTAGCATCATCATGTGTAGCAAAACAAAGAATGATCCCCACACCCCAATGAGGGCTATGAAGGTCAATTCCAGTATCATGAAGTACAATCTCTCCATGAGATGCTCTCCTCACTCAGCTTGTATTTGGCACAAGGGTTGGTCTCTTTTAGGTCTGTGTGGATATTCACAAATTTGCACATCCATATGTATGTGTACACATACATATGCATTGATATATACATGTATGTAATGTGTACATACATGCATATATACACATAGACATGAACATGCACCTGTACACATACACATACACCTTCTTCCTCATAGCACACAGTGGAGAATGAATTCATCTTTTCTAGCCTCCTCTTCCCAAATACTCCAAAGCTATGGTCAAAGAGATGTCACCAAAATGGTGAATTCTGGAAGAGCTACTGCTAGACTCTCCTATATGGACAGTAGCACTCTTAGCTCATGTGTAACAAAAACAAAATATATACACACATATTTTTCTTTTATTTATGGGGGCAATGTATGTTTTTGCCAAGGAGTATGATACTTGTTCAAGTTTCCTAAATATACTTTAATATGGGATATCTGCTCATCCCACCCACTCCCCTGAGCCTCAGCCCACACTGGATGCATTTTTTATCTCTCTAAAGAAATTAAAACTTGTTTCCAAATCTCTACCTGTATAAGCATTAATCATACCAAACAAGGATTTAATGGTCATTGACTTTTCTTTGTTTATAATTAAGATTAGGATATACATGAAAATGTAAAGGTATGGGAAGTCAGATCAGAAGGTAAGTAGCATCATTTAGCTTTAGCCACATTGTCTCCAGATTTGAGACAGATTCTTTTTTTTCCTGCTTCTTTTGGTTCTAATCAAGCCAGAAGCAAGGTGGAGCCCGTAGTAATCACATTAAGTTGCCAAATGCCACCAAATCCCACCAGAGAAATGAAGAATTGGGCCATAGAAGCCAGTATCTAGAAATCAGATACAAGCTGACCCTCTCAATGACACTTCCTTCCTCATGGCACACAATGGAGAATGAATTCTTTTCTAGCTTCCTCTTGCCAGAAGACTCTAAAATCATATTCAAAGAGATATCCCAAACTAGTGAATTCTGGCAGAGCATCTGCCAGAGTCTCCTATCTTGAGGGCAGCACTGATAGCTCATGTATTACAAGAGCAAAATTAAGCCTTGAAGATCCTTAGACAAGTTGTCTCCAACATAAACAAAATTTTTTTTAAGTGAGGCAATTGGGGTTAAGTGACTTGCCCAGGGTCACACAGCTAGTAAGTGTTAAGTGTCTGAGGCCGGATTTGAACTCAGTTACTCCTGATTCCAAGGCTGGTGCTCTATCCACTGCACCACCTAGCTGCCCCATAAACATAATTTTTTAATGTCAATGACAACTGTAAGTAAGGAGATCATTTTAGCCAACATTCCATGGAATACCATCATCAAAGTTTATTCTCCTTTTAAGTTGTATGTGAAGTGACAGTGGTATGATGAATAGAGAGCCAGACTATTATTGACTGATCACTTTTTGAGAGCTTTTTCTTCCTTCTTTCTCTTACCTCACATACCCATATCATTCTTCATTATCACCTTCATGCCAATCTCTGATGATGGGGTAGCCCTATTCCTTGCCAATGCCAACTCCTCTACATGTACTTTTGATCTTATCCCCTTCTCTCTACCAGTAGAACGCCCCCACTGTTGCCTTCCTCTTCCTGCCCTCTTCTTCCTCTGTTTGTCTGCCCATCCTTGCTCCTTCCCTGCTGTCTCTAAACATGCCTGTCTCCTCAATCCTTAGTGTTTACTAGATCCTACTGGCTTCTCCCTTTCCCAGCTAACCTTGTGGATAAAGCTCTCTGTGTCTATTGTCTCCACTTCCTCTCTTCTCATGCTCTTCTAAGCACTTTGTAATCTGACCTCTAACTTCATCCTCTTACTGAAATCTCTCTTTTCCAAAGCTAACAATGATCTCTTAATTGTCTACTCTAATGACCTTTTCACATCTTAAACCACAGCACTTTTGAGCAACTTCTCCTTCTGAATATTTATTTTTCCATGTATTTTCAGATACTGCACTGTTTTATTAGTCCTCTCACCCATCTGACTGCTCCTTTTTAGTCTTCCTTAGTATATATTCCTCTATGTCACACTCACTAATTGTGTCATCCAAGATTCTGTTCTGGGCTCTTGTCTTTTTTTTCTCTACATACTAATTTGGTAATCTTAGTAGCTTCAATGGGTTCAATTACCATTTCTATGCAGATGATTATTCAATCTAAATATTCATTCCTAGTCTCTCTCCAGAGTTTCAGGCCCATATCACCCACTGACCATTAGACATTTAAAATTAGATGTCCTATAGGCACCTCAAACTCCAAATTCTTACTATCTTTTTTCCCCAAACCCAACCCTCTTGCAAACTTATCTAACTTTCCAGTCCTCCAAGTTTGGAATTTCAGTGTCATCCGATTCCTCCCTCAATCCATACATCTAATCAGTTGCCAAAGTTCACAGTTTCTTTTACCAAAATATCTCTCCAATATAACCCCTTTTCTTCGCTCATACATCCACTTCCACTTGAACTATTAAAAGAACTGGATTGGACTCCTTGCCTCAAGTCAATCAACTGGACATAGCTGCCGAAGTGATTTCCTTAATAGATCTGACCCCCACTCCAGACAAACACACACACACACACACACACACACACGCACCTCCAGTAGTTCCCCATAACCTCTAGAATCAAATTTCTCTCCCTGTCATTTCAAACTCTTTCAAACCCTAGCCCCTTCTTATCTTGGTTAAGCCATACCATTCATCTCTGGGCCTTTTCACTGGCTTTCCCCTATAACTGGAATGCTTTCTCTCTTTACATCCACTGGTTAGAATCCTGAATCTGCTTCAAGACTAAGCTCAAGGGGCAGCTGGTTGGTGCAGTGGATAAAGCACCTGCTCTGGACTCAGGAGGATCTGAGTTCAAATCCAGTCTCAGACACTTGACACTTACTAGCTGTGTAACCCTGGGCAAGTCACTTAACCCTCATTGCCCCCCCCCCAAAAAAAACCCAAGACTAAGTTCAAACACATTTTTTAGGAAGCCTTCCACAAGGACTTTGAGAATCTTTCCTTTTAAGATTGCTTTGTATTGATTGACTTTGTATATATCTCTTATCTATCTATCTATTTATCTATCTACTTATCTACCTACCTACCTATCTATACACATTTATTAAATATATACATATGCACACGTGTAGATAAATGCATGTATATACATATGTGTATATATAAGCATGTATGTATATTTGTTGTTCAGTTATATCCACTCCTACATGACCCTACAGACTGCTTTTCCATGGAGTTCCTTGGCAAATATACATGTGTGTGTATGTATATATGTATATATACACATATATATGTATATATACACATATACATATATACATATAAGCATATTCACACATTTATTAAGTATCAGGCAAGAGGTGGAGATGCTAGAGTGTATACATATATATAATACAGGGTGTACACACGTATACATATGTGTATACATACATATGCACATGCATGCGTACATACATACACACACAAAGTAGAATTTAAAAATCACAAAGGGGTCTGATCTTTTAATAACTTTTGGAAAATTATTTTCAAATAATCTAAACAATTTATGAGATTTTACTCTGACTTTTGGCCCACTCTGTGTGTGTGTGTACATATGCATATATACACATATATGCATATACTATCTCTTGTATATATATCTTGTGTGTATATATATATATATATATATCTTTTGTGTGTGTGTGTGTGTGTGTGTGTGTGTATGCACATACAATCTCTTGATTAGAATATGAGCTCCTTGAGAGCTGGGACTGTTTTTGCTTTTGTTTTTTCTCCCCAGTCCTTAGCTTGGCCCATAGTAGGAGCATTATAAATGTTCGATTCACTGAAGGTAATCGAGCCTCAAAGATCTGAAATCACTTGCTGGAAAGCACATGTCTACCAACTGGCAGATGCTCTACCCAAAGCCAGGCCTTCTGAACGACAAGCTGGAACTTTCTTCCTTGCATCATTTTGTTAGTCTATCATCAGGAAAACCAAATGGAGTCAATGGAACAAGTAAAATGCTTTCTGAGGAACTGTTCCAAAAGAATTGGTGGGAAAGAAGAGAAGAGATGATAAGGGAAGACAGGGCTAGGCAATGATTAGTTTGATATTTACTCTTTTCAGTGGAGTGAAAAGATAGACAAAACTCAGCTGTTCTTCAAAAGAATCAGCTATCTCCAGGATGAAGAACAGACCCTTGTGAGCCTCTAGGGCTCCAGAAAGGTGTGGCTACAGAGTATAGGCTCCCTAGATAGGCCTTTCTCTGTGTGCTCCATGGGTTCAGTCATTCTTGGGAAAGCAGCCAAGAGAGCAACTGTATTTTGTGTCTGAATTTTCTTCCTTCCCAATCTCACCTCAGGAATTCGTTGTGCTCCAGTTGTCTTTGCTTGGCACTTCCCCCAGAGCAGATGGTTTATTAGAAGGGCAGGTCTGTAATGACGGTGGTAATTTAGAGAAAGGCTAGGCAAAATCTTTAATAAAGTAATTCTCTGAGATTCTATCCCCTTCCCTTAGGAACATGTTTCAGAGCCCCCAGTGGGAGACATCCTGCCAAGATCCCAAGAGCAGATAGGGTGAGGTCATTGAGAGTGAAGAGTTTGAACAGCTATTGCATCTAATTCATCCCCTCCTAGCTCACCAAGCCCCACTATCTACATTCATCTTGTGGTTCTTGTCCATTTCATAATATCTCAGAAACAGAAGTAATCTCAAATCCCTTGACTAAGCAGGAATCATTTTTACATATCTTCAATTTCCCAGTTCTGCCATTCAGATTTACATTGGGGGTCTGTCATTTCCTGTTATAACAAGAGCACAAATCCAATTAAATAGCCTGTTTCCATGCCTGCTTACAAATAGTTGAACCATTTGCTTCACTTCACAACATTTTTCAGCCTTCCAGTTGACCTTTTATGCTCCCTTAGTATCTAGTCTGTTCATTGGCAGTTTATCTATACTGACATTTCTGCTCTGTAACCTACCCAGCATCTTTTGCCATGATAGAATGTCTTGAACACATTTTACTTTGATAAACTGTGGGTTTTTTCATTTCTAACATTGTCTCAATGAGAGATTTTGCACATAATTCTTTGTACTGCAACCTTCCATGCTATACTTTGGAAGAAGATACAAGGGAAAAGGCAAAAAGTACACAGAAACCAAGAGCCCCAGAGAACTGGGCTAGTTTACTATTTATAGACCATGAGGAAGAGCAACTGAGCCTTGATCAGTCAATCATTAGGTCTGATCAACTGTCTTCAAACAGAGGCCTACAAAGTATTCTCATCAGGTTGTTTGGGAAACTCCTCATTGGGATAAGGAACCTTAATCCACTATTCTACTCACCAATACATAAGAAAATCAAGGTAGGCCCAGAGAAGTTAAACAAATAGGTCATACAAGTAACTGGTGACAGAGATGAGATTGAGCCCAGGCTACTAACTCCAAATATATTATATGCCATTGACCACCATCTTGTTACTCTTTCCACCCTGTATTCTAAGGCTAGAGCGATGCAATTTTCTTGACATTTTTCTTTGAGTTTCTAGGTTACTTGGTCATGCTTGATAGTTGAAACCTACAGGAAAATATTTCAGTTATTTTTTAGTCATCTCCAACTCCTCATGACCCCATTTGAGGTTTTCTTGGCAAAGATATTAGAGTGGTTTGGAGTCCTTCTCCAGTTCATTTTACAGATGAAGAAACTGAGGCACTTGGGATTAAATGACTTGACCAGGGTCACACAGTAGTAAGTGTCTGAGGTCACATTTGAACTCAAGTCCTCCTGACTCCAGAGCTAGCAGTCTATCCACTGTGCCACCTAGTTGCCCCTACAGGAAAATATTACATCTCACAATTGGTAGAATTCTCTACATCCATTTGGGGAAATGATTTCTGTGAATAGCTTGTGGACTGATAGAAGGAGATAAATACTGAGATTTTCCAGGTAGTCTTTGGGGAAAAAATAGGAAAATTTAGTAATATCTTCTAAATCTAAGAGACCCAGTCATTTAATAGGTAAGAAATATTCTCTCCTAGTACTGATAATATACATCCATGCATTCTCCTCACAGGATCCATTTGAGCCTACACAAAAGGAAAAGAACCCACTATCAGAATAGGTTGAGTATTGGGAGAAGAGGTTTTCTATACCCACCTACCTATTTTTCTATTTATTGCCCCCTGGCCATTTGCAGTATATAGGATCACCTATTCTTCTTAGTCTCTCTATTTTTCTAACTACCAGGACCTAAAGTGAAATTCCCACTGTCAACATGGAGAGGAAGTATGTCAAAATGAATGAAGTGGGGCAGGTAGGTGGTACAGTGGATAAAGCAGCATCCCTGGATTCAGGAAGACCTGAGTTCAAAGCTGGCCTCAGACACTTGACACTTACTAGTTGTGTGACCCTGGACAAGTCACTTAACCCTCATTGCCCTGAAAAAAAAGAATGGAGCACTGGACTTGGAGTATGGAAGATGTGGATTCAAATCCCACCTTGGACACATACTAGCCATATGACTCTGGCAAGTTCTTTAACTTCCCTGGACATGTTTATCATATATAAAATGAGGATAAGAGAAACTACAGTACTTCACGGGATTATTGTGCAGTTCAAATGAGATATGTAAAATGTTTTACATCAGGCAACTATGGAATGCTGGGCCTGGAGTCTGGAAGACTCAAATTCCTCATCAGACTTCAGACACTTAGTAGTTGAATGACCCTGGAAAAAATCACTTACCCCTGTTTGCTTCAGTTCCACATCTGTAAAATGAACTGGAGAAGGAAATAGCAAACCACTCCAACCTCTTTGCCAAGAAAACCCCAAATGGGGTCACAAAGAGTCAGATATAACTGAAACTACAGAACAACAACAAAATTGTTTTATAAACGTTAACACATTGTGAAAGAAAAGGGAGTTGGACTTGACCTCTAAAGTTCGTTCCTTCTAGATCTAAATCTACGAATACCAGTGGGGAAAGGGGGAAAAAACACCAACACCACCTGAGGTTCTGAAACCCATGAAAGAATTTTACGATCTAGGAATTCAAGTACAACAGGAATTTCTTTATAAGAGCTTGTCCAAAGTCTGAAAGAGGTGACGCCTGGCCGAAGGTCAGAGTGCTTTTGTTGAGACTTTCCTGACACATATTAGCATATGTTTCTACACCTTGTCTTAAGTAATAGAGATCAGAGGGCTATCCTGCAATGACATCAGCAGCAGACAGGCACAGCAGGTTTCAGTATCAGTCATTAGCTCAAAGAAATTTTTAAGAGCAACAGTGACACATTAGCCACATGCAAATGACAAACATTTAAATATCTCAACCTCAGCAGACATTTCTATATAAACACACACCTGAGTAAAAACTCTGGATGGATGAGCCTGGCTTGACCCAATTCCAGAAGGCACCCCTTGTGAACCAAATAAATATGAATGGCATTTGAAAACCTGTGATCTGCATTTTGTTCAGTCAGAATGGCATGTGGGAGCATATAAATTTAAGGAAGCTTGGGTTGCACTTTCCCAATTACCACCTGTACTTTGACAAGAATTCTCCAACCTTTCTATTTTGGCAAGAACTACAGCTTTCCTTGTGCTATTTTTTCCCCTTGTTGGGGGAGTGGGAGGCTTATCCTGTGATTTCATTGGTGTAACCAATTCCCAGTCTGAAAACTCACTCACTTGTCTATGGTTCAGCAATTTATCTGCTTCTTGGGGTCTTAAAGAGTTGTACAAGGTGTTAAAAGTTTAATTGACTTAAGTAAGAATGTACTCATACTTGTCCAGGGCCATATAGCCAGACACAAAAAAGAGACACAATACTGTTGCAAAAAGATTGTTCAGGCAAAAATACTTAAACACCAGCAAATTACCTTTAAAATGGAGCAATGGAAAAAAAAATTTTAATGGGGCAACGGAACAATGTTACATATGTCTCATACTAAGAATTCCATTTTAAAAACCAAACCGATCAATCCTTACAGCCAGCTGTTTATTTCACTCATTATAAAGTACTTCATTGTTTAAATAAATAAATAAATAGATAGATAGATAGATAGATAGATAGATAAATAAATTGTATAAGCTAGAAACAAGTATATTTTATAAAAAGCACACTAAGGGGAAGGTCATATTTCAATTTTCCAGTGGGGGTGTTGGTTCCTCAATACTCAAATGGTTGTGTAACTTTGGTAGTTTCCTCCAAGAAGTCCATGCACAAATCACAACCCATTCATGCTGGTTCATCCGGGGAGATTCCTATCAAAGTTCTCCCACAAGTTGAGAAGGAAGCCTTCCGTTTTCTCTGAGGTATGGGTGGGTCACACTGTCTTCCTCCCCATGTGACAAGACCTATCATAGCTTCCTAATGACACAGTTTACCCCTGTTCTTTTTGTTCCTGAATATCCTGATTTGTTGGCTAACTATAACATAGGCATGCAGGACCAATGTGGCACTTGGCAAAGGAGAGTTTTACTGAAAATGGAAATAGAAAAGCTTATGTCTTTCAATCTCAAGACTGAGTTGATCATAGGGAGGATGTGCTCTAGAATCTAGCTTCTTAAATTGTGGAGTCTGTAAGTGAATGTGGGGGTCAAGAAAAATTTGCCACCAGTAAAAGATTTATAGCTATTTTACATACCTATAGACCTGGGGTCACATAAAAATTTCTTGGGTGAAAAGAGGTCTTGAGGGGAAAAAGTTGAAGAAGCCTTGCTTTAGACTTAGAAAATTTCAATATGGGCATCCCAGTTAAATATTTTGTCCTGACCCTCAAAAACTCTTCAGCATCACTAGATAAAGCATGAACTGAGGATTTTTAAGTGCCAGGCACCATGCTAAACACTGGGAATACAAATACAAGCAGAAAGAACAAAATGGACCTGAAGTGTGTGTGTATGTGTGTGTGTGTGTGTGTGTGTGTGTGTGTGTGTGTGTGTGTGTGTGTGTGTACTTGTGGGAAGGTGGGAGAGTGGGGCTGGGAGAGGAGGGGCAATGAGGAGCTGGAGCTGAGCCAGCTTTAGGAAGGTTTTATTTCTGTGCAATTGTGTCTGCCTCTTCATGACCCCATTTGTGGTTTTCTTGGCAAAGATACTAGAGTGATTTGCCCTTTCCTTCTCCAGTTCATTTTACAGATGAGGAAACTGAGGTAAACAGGGTCCAAGGTCACATAGCTAAGAAGAGTCCAAGGCCAAATTTTAAATCCAGGCAGAGCACTCTATCCACTGTGCCACCTAGCTGCCCCTCAAAAGGTTAGTGTGGGTATTTGCTCAAATGGTGATTCCAGTGATGAACTTTCAAACCAAAAGAAGCAGCAGAGATGGAGGCAGTGTGAGTGGTGAAAATGTAGTCCAGGGTGAACCAGATCTTAAGTAAATATGACTGCCATAGGGACTTCCTCAAATTGAGGGTCCCAGGGAGCATTTCTATTCAATAATTAAAGAGGCCATGGGCAGAGGCATTACTAGCAAGAGAAAACCATTTGCTGAAAGAGTTGATTTTGAAGTGTTAATTAATCCCTATTGCCAAGGAACAGGAAAGATTGTCTCAGCTAGGCCTAACAGAAAGCACCATAAGACCTGATGTCATCCTTCCTTCGATACTAGCCCTCTCTCACCTTTCTTCTACACTCCCCCAACTCTCCCATATTCCTCTAGAGGACAAATTAAACTGTACCTATTTCCTTCTCAAGCTACCTTACTAACTAGGATCCCACTTCACATTTCTCTAGTCTGTTTCTATTTTTTCAATAGCCTTGTCTGAGCAACAAATTTTAGATAATTGTAATTGATATTGATAATTTCAGTAAGCAATCAGATATGGGTTATACATGTATGATTATGTAAAACATTACCATTTTAGTAATTTTCTACAAGAGAACTTGAATAAAAGAAAAAAATGAAAGAAAGAGAAAAACAGCATGCTTCAATTTGTGTTCAATCAATACCAGTTCTTTCTTTGGAGGTAGATAGTATGTTTCATAAATTGTCCTTTGGGATCATCTTGGATCATTGCATTGTTGAGAATAGTCAAGTCATTCACAGTTCTTCATCAAACAATATCACTATCTCTGTGCACAATATTCTCTTGGTTCTGCACACTTCACTATACATCAGTTCATACAAGTCTTTCCAGGCCTTTCTGCAATCATCCTGCTTGTCATTTCTTATAGCACAATAATATTCTTTCAACATCATATATCACACCTTGTTTAGTCATTCCCCAACTGTTGGGCATTCCTTTGATTTCCAATTCTTAACCACCACAAAAAGAGCTGCTATAAATATTTTTGTACAAATAGGTCTCTTCTTCTTTTGGGGGATGTCTTTGGGATATAACCATAGCAGTGGTATTGTTGGATCAAAGGTTATTCACAGTTCTATAGCCCTTTGGGCATAGTTCCAAATTGCTCTGGCAGAATGGTTGGATCTTTTCACAACTCCACCAACAGTGGATTAGCATCCCAGCTTTCCCACATTTCCTCCAACATTCAATGTTTTCCAGTTTTGTTATATAGCAATTTACAATCTTAAGAGAATTACCTAGAGCAGGACTTCTTAAACTTTTTCCACTGGCAACCCCTTTGTGCCAGAGAATCTTTTATGGAACCCTGGTACATAAAATAGGTATACCATGGCATACATAACATCTTACTGTTGCCAAATTGTTCACAACCCCCAATTGTTATTCACCCCCATATGGGGTTGCAACTCACAGTCCAAGAAGCTAGGTCCTAGAGCAATGAGAGGTTAAGTGACTTGCCTGGGGTAACACGGCCAGTTTGTGCCAGAGTGGAAGCTTGAAACCAGACCTTCCTAGCTCTATCCACTAAGCTGTTGCCTCTCAATTCATATGTAATATTTAAGAGCATTTAAAATATGTAATATTTTAAAATATTTTACAAAAATGTTTTTTAAATTTAAATTGATATTTATCAAATATATACTCAAAAATTTCAATTTATTTGTGATTCCAATGATTTAAGCATTCCTTTCCTGAGTGAAGAAGACAACCATCCCATTCTTCCTCATCCCCTTAAATTTTTACCTGGGTTTTACCAAAAATCCTCTATAGAAGAAATAACCAACCCACTGTTGTTGGGTTTTTTAAATAATTTTGTCAGGATCAACACCCCTTTTGATGTCACTGCAGTGTAGTTAATAGTGAGTCACTATGAAGGAAAGACCTGCAGTTAAATGCAAAATAAATCTTTGCAAGTAGAAACAGTGAGATATGTATTCAAAGCATCTGGGTAGTAGATGGGTATATTTTTACTGGATGAGTAAGTTCTAACTTTTATTACTTTAGGCTACACAACATGTAAACCCCTATAGATATGTAACAAAAGTCAAATACTTTAGATTTTATTACCATAGAAGTGATATGAAAGAAGGATAGCATACTTTGGAGAGGAAAACACTTTAATATACCAATACTGAATTTCCCCAACTCTTATTGATTAAACAACTGGGCAACAATTGGAAACTATTCATTTGTAAAGGCAGCAAGGTAGAGAGGAAATAACATTGGACTTCAAAACAATAGAAATCAAAGTGTCATGCCCTCTACGACACTTGTGACCCCAAAGCACTGTAGGACCACAGATTTAGAGCCAGAATCACAATCTCTGTGAACCTCAGATTTCTCGCCTCTAAAATGCAAATAATCATATATGTACTTCCCTATTATACAAAACTGTGGTAAGAAGGGGGGGAAAAGCATTGTAAACCTTAAAACATTGGGGGTGGGGGGCGGCGGGGTAGAAGGTGGAGAGTTAGGTGTCACAGTGGCCATAGCACAGACATAGGTTCAAATCTGGCCTTAAATACTTACTAGTTATGTGACCATAGACAAATCACTTAACTCTTTTTGCCTCCTAAAAAATTATTTTTTTTTCTTTTTTAAAAGCCACTATGGTACTATGAACTGTCAATATCATTATTTTTTTAAAAATCATCCAAAATAAGGAATATCTCTCTTTGAATCTATCTGAGAAACTTCAGCAGTGAGAATAAATTCTCTACAGTCCCTGCCTCTCTGTGATCCTCCAGGCTTGGAGGAAAACATATCCTTTACTAGTTCTAGATTGCATTTATGAAAAAGCATCTTCTGACATCTTTGATGTTCAGTCACCATTTGTCTTTAATTGGTTTTATAAGTGGTCTTCTCTGTCTGAGAGAATAAACTAGAGAGGCTGTATTGTATAATGGGCAGAGGGAACCTCCGTTCAAAACCTTTTTTTTTCTTTTTTATCATAAAAGTATTGTAATATTTTCCAATTACATGTAAATATAGTTTTCAACATTTGTTCTTATAAGATTTGGGGTTCCAAATTTTTCTCCCTCTCTCCCTTCCCCCCCTCCCCAAGACAGAAAGCAATCTGACATAGGTTATATATGTACAATCACATTAAACATATTTCTGCATTAGTCATGTTGTGAAAGAAGAATCAGAACAAAAGGGAAAAAAAAAAAAAGAAAAAAAAGTAGAAACAGTATAGTTCAATCTGCATCCAGATTCCATAGTTCTTTTTTTCTGGATGTGGAGAGCATTTTCCATCATGAGTCCTTTGGAATTTTCTTGGATCATTGCACTTCTGAGAAGAGCTAAGTCTATCACAGTTGATCATCACACAAGGTTGTTGATACTGTGTACAATGTTCTCTTGGTTCTGCTCACTTCACTCAGCATCAGTCCACTTAAGTCTTTCCAGGTTTTTCTGAAATCTGCCTGCTCATCATTTCTAATAGAATAATAGTATTCCATTACATTCATATAACACAACTTGTCGAGCCATTCCCCAATTGATGGGCACTCCCTTGATTTCCAATTCTTTCCTACCACAAAGAGAGCTGCTATAAATACTTTTGTACCTGTGGGTCCTTTTCCCTTTTCTAGGATCTCTTTGGGATACAGACATAATAGTGGTATTATTGGGCCAAAGGGTATGCACAATCCCATAGCCCTTTAGGCATCCAAATTGCTTTCCAGAATAATTGGTTCCATTCACACCTCAGTTCAAATCTTACCACACACTCTTGCTGCCTTGGGCAAGTCACAACCTCTCAATGCTCTAGGCAATTTTTATTATCTCTAGTTGAAGAGGAAGATGCTGACCAGATTCAGTAGAGGCAGTTTCCTCATTTAGAAGTTCTTATAGCAATAAAACCTCAGATTTAGTCTGTACCTCTATCTTAAAATAACATTTCATCAACTACACATACTCTTATCAGTCCTTTACCCAAGTGGTCTATAGTCACAACTACCATTTTCATTTCATTATGAAAGACTCTGACTGGATAGAGTACTGGCCTTGGAATCAGAAAGACCCGAATAAGAATTCTACCTCAGGCACTCACTTGTTATATCACCCTCAGCAACACATTTAATCCCTCTAAATTTGAGTTTCCTCATCTTGTAAAAAGAATGAATTGGAATTGTTGACCTCTAAAGGTCAACAACAAGGTCTAGCCCTAAAGCAATGATTTTATAATTTTATAATTTTCTTTTTATTCTATCCTCAGTATTCTATAAAGGCTGCTCTCAAAAGTCACCAATAATTTAGCCATATCAGTGATGTTTTCTCTAAACTAATGCCCCTTGAACTCTGTGGTATCTGATATCATGGACCAGCCATACATTCTTTTTTTTTTTTTTTTGCGGGGCAATGGGGGTTGTGACTTGCCCAAGGTCACACAGCTAGTAAGTGTCAAGTGTCTGAGGCCGGATTTGAACTCAGGAACTCCTGAATCCAGGGCCAGTGCTTTATCCACTGCACCACCTAGCTGCCCCCTCAGCCATACATTCTTGAAACTGTCATCTCCTGTACCTCTCTTTGAGACTTTCCAGATAAGGGAGGGACTTCCCTAACTATTACATAGACTTAAAAGTACATATAAAATTTTTGCAAAACAGTTATTAACTCAGAGTGTGTTGGGCTAGGTGTTGTTACGAGTTATTGTTCTTGGAATTTTCTTACCCCAAGATTCTGGATGACTGACTTCTTTTCCTCGGCAGGTAGCGGTAAAGGGTTTTCTAGCAAGGCGTCACCAGTTTTCCCAAGAAGAAACCTTTAAGAGTTTTTTGGTGGTTCCCTGATAACACAAAACTCTTCTCTTGTTACTGGCACAGTGCCCAAAGAAAACTACCTTATTTTCTAGCTTTAAAAATGTGTGATTAGATTTTTCAGGGTTGGGGAAGGGATTTGAAGGAAGACAAGAAATCTTTAGGATTCACAATTAGAGATTTTACTCTACATTCATTTTTTTCACTAGTCTGCAAGGTATCATCAGATTGGAAAGATTCCTTCCTAGTTTAGGAGTGTGATGGAATCTTATCAATTACAAACAATCAAATAAACTTTCCTTCTAGACTCTGTGCATACAATTATAACTTTCAATAAGAAACTTAAACACACATAAGAGACAAACTGGACAGAGAGATAAGAGACACAGACAAATGAACTATGAGATAGGGCTACCAATATTAAAGGTTACTTCTTCCTGTCTACCTTACCAGAAATCTTCAGAGGGGCCATTCTGTTTAGCCGGCACAAATATACACAAATACATATAACCTGAGAGATTATTTTTTTCTTTTATCAGTCATATCCTAAATAATCTTTGCTTTCTAACCTATGATATTAGTGGGCAAATGCCATTTCAAAGTTTTTCTGAACAACACTGAAAGTTCTCATATTTGCCTAGGCTATAGATGCTAAAAATCCAGGCGTTTAATCATATTGCTGGCATTATCAAGGCACTTAACCCTTTTTCACAATAATGACAGCTATTACCCAAGGTCTACAGAACTTGGACCTTTTTTCCAAAATCAAGGAAGACAACCAGAGGGAAAGGTCCCTATGGGACCAGTTCCTCTTTCTCTTCACCCCCAAAGAAAAAGGGGGGAAGATAACCAGAGACCTACCACAAGGGGAAAAAATAATTTACCTGTCCTTCCTTACTAAAAGAAGGATGCCTAAGGCCTTATAACCAGTTCCTTGCTCAATAAAGGAGGGCTCAACTGAAAGAGACAAGAGTCAAGCTTGAAGTTGGGGTCCCAGCAGACCACCCTGCCAAGGCCATGCTGGAGATGGGATCAAGTTAGCTCCATTAGGTACCATGCTCTCCTCCATGCCTGAGACCATTGGGCACCTGGGCCTACAATCAAAACCCCATGGGTTTGGGTACCAAAATGTAAACTGAGGCAAACCCCTCTTAAATGGAATTTAGATCTCTCATTCCCCAAAGGGGAAGACCAGAGAACACAAAGGTCAGTTCTCGAGATTTAAATCCCCTGCTTCCCCAAAGGGAAGGAAAACCAGAGAAAGACAATACCTGTAAAATTAAAGAAAGGTTTTTATTAAGCAGGGTAAAAAATCTAACATAATCATGGGTGCTATTTAGCCTATTGCCAAATAGGACACCATGCAGTAGATTGCTAGGGTTTTATACAGTTTATTTTATTTTATTTATTTTACTTTTGCCCAGGGTCACACAGCTAGTAAATGTCAAGTGGTGGAGGCCAGATTTGAACTCAGGTCCTCCTGAATCCAGGGCCAGTGCTTTATCTTACTGCACCACCTAGCTGCCCCAGTTTTATACAGTTTAAACAAAAAAAGATTTTTTTGAAGGAAAGGTGGGCTTAGAAAGGTTCACTGCCAAAGGAAGTATAAGTGTATGAGGAATTCCAGGGCTGCAGGATATGGCCTTTGATACATAATCAGAAGTTCAATTCAAGGCTTGATTATGCAGACTTATTTATTTATTTATTTACTTACTTACTTACTTATTTACTTATTTGTTTGTTTATTTATTTATTTTTTCGGGGGCAATGAGGGTTAAGGCCTAGGGTCACACAGTTAGTAAGTGTCAAGTGTCTGAGGCTGGATTTGAACTCAGGTCCTCCTGAATCCAGGGCCAGTGCTTTATCCACTGTTCCACGTAGCTGCCCCATGCAGATTTCAATAAGAAAAGGATTATTCCAGAGTTAGACAACAGCTGAAGATAAGGTCACAAATCCTGCAATCTGATAAGTCTTTGATGAATATCCTGCAGTCAGATAAGTCTTTGATTGGTTTCAGGGTTACTGATTCCCTGCATGTCCAGCTAGGTTTACTCTTAGTCAGGCAAAGGGCAAAGGATTGTTAGTGAAGACAGTCATTCTGGTTACCTGTGTTATGGGTCCGGGGTACCTCAGAAGTTTTCTGGGGGTAAATCAAGGAACCTTCTCCTTGAGAAACTAAATCAAAGGACAGAAGCACCTAAAGAGATAAGCAGCACCAGATCAGGACTGAGATAACTCCAGCACCACCACCCTTCATTCCAGTCTCCCCCACCCCTTGAGGAAATAACCCTATTAGGTGTGGCTGCTGCCAAAGTGGCAAGAGGGGGACAGAAAAACCACTCCTCACCAGATGCTTCCAACCCACCACCCAACAAAGGAACTTTCCAGTCAGATGATCACCCTATCAGACCACCATCAGTCTTCCCTAAAAGTATCTGCCTGTCTCCTGTTCAGGGAGAAAGGTATCTCAGAGAGCCATGCCTCTGTGCCATGCCTTCTCTCCATGAGAAGTCCAAGGATTTCTCTCTTGGTTTCCTTTCCCTAGTGCCTAAATAAAATATTATTTCATTCTAATTGGATTTGTATGCAAGAGGGTATAATTCTTTAAAGAAGAATTCCTAGGAACCCCTACCCCAAACCCCCCATCAATTTCCCCCAAAACACATGGATAATTGGAGGGCTCAAGCAAATCAGGGTACCCATTTTCACACTGTTGAGGTAGAGGTCCTTTAATTTTTCTGGGTCTCAGTTTCCTTTTCTGTAAAAGAAGGTGATTAAAGTAAATGATCTCTATGTTCCATTTTGGCTCCAAATGTATTTCATCTTATCTATGGTCCCGTATTTCCAAAAGTTTTAATGTTCTGCTGCCATCTCAGATATGCCATCAACAGTTCCAAAATGAACTCCAACCTAAATCAACTACCCTTCCCAGTTTTGGACAACGGTTTCCAGTTACCCAGATCTGGAAACTGAAATCATCTTTCACTCTCTTACCTTCATTCCTGACATGGGGCTAAATTAGGATATTAGGATAAATTAGGACATTAGGATAACTCAGAAGTTTTCTTCCTGAGAAGCAAAACTAAAGAATGGACACAGAAGAAGTAAGGGGAGATAAATCCATTAGGCCTGACTACTGCTTGAGCAGCACCCAGGACAGAGATAACTCCAGAAGTCAGGAGCACCACTCCTCCTTCAAGTTTTTCCTCACTTCAGCCCCACTAAGGAACTTTCCATTGTCAGGTGGTCACCCTATCCATTCTCTATAAGAGTTTTTGCCTTCCTTCTGTTCTGAAGGAATATGTTTCTAGGCCATCTCTTCCCCTTGAGGCTGTCTTCCTCTTCCCTCTTGGTCACTTTCTCTAGTGCCAAATAAAAGACCATGACTGTGTGCAAGAGTTTAATTCTTTACAGAGGAATACCTAAGGACCTCCACCATCATTTTCCCCATAAAAGTTCCTACACTTAGTCAGTAATCAAATCCTGCCAGTCTTTCCTTCAATAAATCTTCCATTCCTCCCCTCCACACCACCATCATCCTAGGCCAGATTCCCACCACTTTATGAATGAACTACTGCACTAAGTTCCCAACTAACTTGCCTACATCCAGTCTTTTTCCTCTAATTCATTCTGTAGAAAACCACCAAATGAGCCTTCCTGGTAGAACTTACCTCATCTTCCTATTGTCAGCAGTTGTGACCAAATTCCTTAACCTAGTAATAAAGAGCTTCCTTAACCTGACTCCATCTTACCAACCCTGTCTTCCCCTAACAAAACTAACCTACCTACTCCAGTCAGTTCAATTATTTTACTGCCTGCTATGCTCTTTGAGGTTCAATGGAGCATCCTTTTTCCTCCAACTCAAGTGTCTGCATTGACTGAATCCTATTGACCTTTTAAAGAACAGTGTAAGCAAGCTCCTTGAGATCAGGTATTACTTAATTGCTTTGTTTTTGTAGCCCACAGAACCTTTCCTGACACACAGTAGGCAAGTGCCTGATGCACTCGTGTGTGTGTGTGTGTGTGTGTGTGTGTGTGTGTGTGTGTGTGTGTGTATTCCTAGCACTGTGCCTCCCAGATAACAGGTGCTTATTGAATTGAATGACTTCCCACTTCTTCCAATAAGCCAACGGTCCTTAATCTTTTTTGTATCATGAACCTCTCTGGTTGTCTAGAGAAATTTATGGACTTCTCAGAATAATGTTTTTAAATGCAGAAAATAAATACATAGGATTGCCAAGGAAACCAATTATATTAAAATACAGTTATCATGGGAGATACAGGGAGAAAGTTAGGGAATGTAAAAAACAAAGTATCAATATAGCTATTCAATATCAATATTGAAACTATCAATATAAAACTTTATTTTTTAAAATGGACAAAGGAAATAGTTATCAAAATATTAAACAAACAACAAAAAAAACCAGTTCAAAGGTCCGTTTCAGAATTCCTACAAAGCCATCCCAGTATGGGTGGGGAATAGTTTCAGCACCTAGTTAGTGCATAGCAGGTTCTTAATAAATGCCAGTGCACTAATTCATTGATTAAGCACACTATGTACTAATTGTTCCATTCATATCTTATCTCTCCAGCTGGAGGACAGGGACCTTGTCCAGTTCTTAATATTCCCTCCAGCTTAGGGAGGTTCAATAAATAAAAACTAAATTCCAAACAGCAACTTTTACAATTCTGGGTCCCTTCCAGGTGCTGTCCTTGTTTACAGATTGTATTCTCTCAGAGAGACCCCCTCAAGGTGGCACGCAACTGATAACATTTTGGATCGAGAATGACCACAGCCTTCCAACAGTGTTTTGGATCTAAGGGTTAGAGGAATGTGATTCCGAGTTACACAATTGGACCACACTTCACGCCTGGTTTTAAACCTCCGCAAAAGCATTGGCTAAAAGCAGAAACCCTTCCTTCTCAGTTAAAGGGAGCTATGTATGTACTTCACTGGCCAAGGAGTTGAAAAATGACCCAGTTAGTTGCCTAGTTCTACAAGAGAAGCATTGAAAGTGGAAATCCAACAAACGCGATCCCTTCTGGGAACAAGGAAACAGCAGGAGCACCCCAAAGATCCTTTTCTAGTGAATACTCCAAGTGCCCGGGGTTCCAGTTGGCCCTCCTTTTATTGGTGACGGTTATCAAGGTACAAAATGAAAAGCCTCTAGGCAGGCAGGCACGAGCGCGCGCGCACACACACACACACACACACACACACACACACACACACTCTCATTCCTCCTCCTCCTCCCCCTCCTCCTCCCCCTCCTCCTCCTCCTCTCCCCCTCCCTCTCTTTTTCTTCCCCCTCCTCCTCTTCTTCCTCCTCCCAGTCCAGCCTTCTCCTCTGTCAACCCTGCAGACAGCTGTGCACTTAGTCAGAGGCTAGACTGGCACACACACTAGCAAAGAACAAAGCAGGAAGAGGGGAGAGAATTCGCTGAAGTTACTTAGCCGTGTCCCAGCGCGCTCTAGGGCAGGTGACACTGATGCAGATTTCTCCAGGCATGGGGTTTGACAGTTTCATCCCCGCCCACTGGCTATAGAGCATAATAAAAAGCTCTGTAAACACAGAGAAGGGGAAGAAGATCCGGAGCTTGCCCACCGAGCGCAAACTCTCTCTGCCGCCTCTGCAGGGAAGCCAGGCACCATGCACGTGAATGGCAAAGTGGCGCTGGTGACGGGGGCAGCGCAGGGCATAGGGAAAGCTTTTGCTGAAGAGCTTCTGCACAAAGGCGCCAAGGTGAGCGGATCGAGAGGGGGCGAGGGGACTGTGATGGACAAGCTCAAAGAGGGGAGGGGAGTATGATGGGAAAAAAAATAAGGGGTCCGGCGAGGAGGCCACAGGGGAAACTGAAGATTTGGGGGCGGAGGGTGAGCTGTGGAAATTGATGGTGAAGGGGTACAGAGGAAGAAGGGGATCTGGGGAAACTGGAGGTCTGAGGTAGTGGAGAGATCCGGAGAGACAAGTCATATCCTTTTTTGGTGCTCATGGACAAGTACCGCCAAATCACACTGCCTCCCCTCATTCTTTGTCACATGGTTGTCCCAGGGTACAACTGAGAATGATTCTTTTCCAAAGCATTTTGCAAATTTAAAAGCGCTACCTTAATGATACCTATGAGTCTCAGGTAGGGGTTCCCTTGCTTTTGGCTGGAAGCTATAGTGTTTAGTCAGGGTAGAGAGCTTGCGAACACCTTCCAGAACTGAACTTCGAAGTTTGTGCCCCTGACGCCTTCCCTTCTACTGTTTATCTGTTTGCCTACACACACACACACACACACACACACACACACACACACACACACACACACACACACACACCCCTCATTGGCACTCTCGGTTGTCAACAGGTAGCCCTGGTGGATCTCAATCTGGAAGCAGGTGAAAAATGTAAAGCCTCCCTGGATGAGCTGTTCGAGCCCCAAAAAACGCTGTTTCTTCAGTGTGATGTAGCAGATCAGGAACAACTGAGAGGTAAAGGGAGGCTGGGGGCTGGGGGTGCGGTGCCGAGGGGAATGAATCTGTCAACAAGAAAGGCAATCATACTCAGCCAAAACCTGGAGCCAGCTAGGTGTTAGTGAGCCAACATGTGTGCAATTCAGCAGCCTCCTGGAGTTCAGCCCACTGCTGATCACCAGAAGATAAAGTTGCTTCGGAGCCTGTCTCTCCCACCAAGGAAGTTCTGATTGATAGCTGCATCACTTTGGAAAAGCAAAGAACATGGACGCGTCCTTTTTCTTTACTTTTAGGAACTTGTTGATTAAAGAATTTTGTGCGTGAGTCTCCAAGGACTAAAATCTCAGGTGGTGCTTCTTAAACTAGAGGAATCTAAAGGGGAAAATCATACTAATTTGTCAGGGAAAACTCCAAAACACAATGCAAATTAAGGCAGGGTGCGAGTGTTGTCCGCCCCCCTCCCCTTTATATGTTAAACCATGAGTTCAAGGATCATTGTCAGTTAGGTGTAATGTGCTTTAAACCAGATGTTCTCTGGCTCTTGTTGCATTTACATCATTTGTCTTTAGCTAATTAACTGCAAACTCGGTGCTGAAAAAAAAATTTTCTCTATCGGGCTTTCCTGTTTCCGCCAGCTCAACTTAAAATATGTCAATCTACTTATGAAAAGTCAATGGCAATATTGGATTGAAATACACCAAGCAGACATGAAGGCTTGGGAGGCCTGATAATTGGTGGCAAGTAAAACAATTATAAGGCAAGAGACAGAAATGATACTGTATAAATTTGCCACCATGCAAGGGGGAGAAGAGGGAAAGCATTGAAGGGACCCCAAAGCCTATCTACACCATTCTGCCCTACTCTATTTTACAGTTAAGGAATTCAGGGTCCCAGTCATTAAGTAACTTTCTCAAGGTCACACAGGTGTTGTCAGGCTACATTTGACACAAAAAATCCATCTCTGTGTGTGTGTGATTTCCCCCCACACACACACACCTTTTTTTTTTTTGCGGGGCAATGGGGGTTAAGTGACTTGCCCAGGGTCACACAGCTAGTAAGTGTCAAGTGTCTGAGGCCGCATTTGAACTCAGGTACTCCTGAATCCAGGGCCGGTGCTTTATCCACTGTGCCACCTAGCTGCCCGTGTGTGTGGTTTTTAAGAGAGCAGAATATGTAGATTATAACTTCTCCTACTGATTAAAAACCTGTGAAACATTTTGGAAATAACTTAGACAAACCTTTAAAAATAGAATTCAACTCATCATAAGTAGCTGGGAACAAATTTTGACTATGAAAGAGACTTTATGAAGATTCTTAAGGAGATGAGATCTGGAGGTGTAACCCTTTACACATTAGGGAGTCTGTACATCACACAATGGAAAGTAAGCACTTGTAGCTTGTTATCCCAAGAAGTTTTATGGGACACAGATAGAAACTTTGAGGATAACTTACATAAACCTCCAGCAGGGGTAGCCGTGTGCATCATTACTCTTAGCTGCTGACATTTTTATGGCACTTTACAATTCAAGGGAGGTACTCCTGTAAGCATGCTTTTAGGAGGTCCTTTACCTGCTTAAAAATCATCTCACCCACTGGCCAACCCACCATTCTATCTAAGCTAAAGCATTCTGTTATCCACAAGTAGGGATATGTTTAGCAAGCTAGGACATCAGCAAGGAGTTAGTCATCTATTTAAATAATCATCCAGGGGACTAAAAGGGATGAGGTGTAGAGATAAGGTTTTGTTTTTGTTTTTTTTGGGGTGGCAATGGGGGTTAAGTGACTTGCCCATGGTCACACAGTAAGTGTCAAGTGTCTGAGGCCAGATTTGAACTCAGATACTCCTGAATCCAGGGCCAGTGCTTTATCCACTGCACCACCTAGCCACCCCTTAGAGATAAGTTTTTAATGGAGGTGAGTTAAAGGCTCAGAACCAAATGCCTCATGGAGGGGACTGGGAGGAGGCCCCACAAGAGCCCAGGACTTGGTTAAGGAAAATAGATTGTATATGGAAAAGGAGTGGAGAGATTCCAAGATGAAAGATTTGAAAAACAAACTGTATTTGTCTTATGGTAGCATCAATTATAGTTCCATAATAGGTGGTGACAGAGAAGAAAGGGTTTTTTGGGGTGCTATTTGTCATGGAAGCAGCATGGTTCCTTTTCTTTGCTGTTGTCAAAATTCTGAGCTAGGCAGGTCAGTTGTCTGACAGTATAAAAATAGATGATATTCCATTCTATTATGAAAGGAGAAAAACTTGTGATAGAAATGAAAATGTCCACATGTTAAGGGGGAAGTGATTTTAAAGAAGTCCTGGAGTTGTATTCTGCAAATACTAAGAAGTTACACAATAAGGAACTAGGGATTGGATGAAGCACCAAGAAATTAGATGAATGCATAAGTCAAAAACAACACATTCATTTTAGGCATTGCATGATGCTGGTAGGCAATCGGCATCTCTGTATACTAGCATACAGTAAGTACAGTCATCATTGTGGTTAATCCAAAACCATTTGGCCTAACTTTAGAATGCATTACATTTTGACCTGACTTTCAAATACATATACAGTCTTGAACCTTTTCCTT
This sequence comes from Dromiciops gliroides, assembly GCF_019393635.1. Lineage (NCBI taxonomy): Eukaryota > Metazoa > Chordata > Mammalia > Microbiotheria > Microbiotheriidae > Dromiciops > Dromiciops gliroides. The sequence continues at coordinate 195,818,446 of NC_057866.1, read as the reverse complement.
GTATTTTGGTTTACCTGAGGCAATATTTAAAATTAGTTTACCAGTCCCAGGGCACAGGTTTTGGGTAGGGGAGGTAGAAGAAGGCAGTTATCCTGGGTGTGGGTAAGCTACATGTAAAATGTTTGAGAGTTGATGATACATCAACCTTTTATCTCTAAGGAAAACATTTCATGGAGTCTGCTTCTCCTCCCCCCCCCACTCCCTCCTCTCTAAAATGAACATTGGAAGAGCATAATATAAGGGGCTTTGTTTTGGTTTGGGGGGGGCAATGAGGGTTAAGTGATTTGCCCAGGGTCACATAGCTAGTAAGTGTCAAGTGACTGATTTGAATTCAGGTCCTCTTGAATCCAGGGCCAGTGCTTTATCCACTGCACCACCTAGCTGCACCTTTGTTTTGTTTTTAATGCTGCTCAGGACAGTTTATAAAGTGGCTACTTCCAACTTCATTGGAACCACAGGGCTTTAAAGCCAGACTTCGGAAATTATTTAGAAAAGTAATTTTATGTTACAAAGAAAGAAAACAAAACCCAAAGTTGTGATTTGTCCAAAGTCATGTAGCTAGTCAGTAGCCAAGAATCTGGCTCTGGAATCTCCCTCTCTTCCTTTCTTTCTCTGGGATTATAGACCTATAGATCCAGAATTAGAAGGAACCTCAGAGGTATTTAATCCAACCCCTTCATCTTACAGATGAGAAAACTGAGGCCCAAGGAATGTAAATAACTCACACAAGGTCACAGAGAATAAATGTCAGAGGCAGATTCAAACTTGGGTCCTGGATTATCTAAGTTCAGTATTTTTTCAATACCATTTTCATCCTTCTAAGGGATACCTCAGTTTCCGCATCTGTAAAATGAGGAAAATAATAGTGCCTACCGCCTAGAGTCATTGCGAAATTAAAATGAGATGATATTTGCAAAGTGCTTTGCAAGCCTAAGGTACTATATAAATGATAGCTATTGCTTGTGTTAAAACGAATGTATGAATCACCTGGATTTGATGGAGGTGCCTTATTATCCAAAAGTATTTTTATGAAACCCTAGATTAATAGGAGCAAAATGTCCTTCAGCTGAACTCCAAACTGAATGCGGGTAGCTAGCTGATAAAAATCCCTACCTGGTGACTTCTTTCCTCAGGATAGTAAGTCCCTATTTTATGGGGACATCTGAGCATCCTCATCTTTGCCAGACCCTTTTTTGGAATCCTGTAATCTTATCATGATGCTTCTGTATTTCCTTCATACTTGTTATAACTGAAATTGTTAAACTGCTTTTGTTTCTGGGTTGAATTTATCACACTATTGAAACTGTTAACACTTTGTAACCCGTGGACAAAAAATACCCTTATATACCCTAAGAAAGAGGAAGTCCCTGAGCTCCCTTCTTAGGAGGGGGTCTCTGGCATGGTCATGTTATATTTCTTCTTGGGACAAAAATAAATTGGTATTATGTTTTCCTGTCTGTCTCTGATCTGGTTTATCTTGTAGGAGATATTATGTTCTCTGATCTCCCACAGAACAAAACCAGATCAGATCCATTGGTTTTCTGTAAGAAAGGGAAGGTATTAGGATTTGAATGTCAGGTGACAAGAATAATTTTATTACTCTTCAAATTGCTTTCATAAATGAGGGCAGGGAGGGCAGTGTTGGAGTTCTTTTTGGTTACCTTGTTAAAATTTATAATGGTTATATTTGTCCCCTGTAAGATTAAGGAAGGCACAAAGGTCCCAGGTTTCAATCAATAATGTATTCACTAACACCTGTTAGGAATTGTTCCTTTGTTCCTATTAGCTGCCTCTCTCTCTCTTTCCTAAATATTTCTGATAGAGATCATTGACATCAGGTAGGAGAAAGGAAACATCAACTCTTAAGTTGACATAATCAAATTCTAGCATAGAAAACTGTCTGAGAATACCTGCTCTGACTTTGTTTACTAATATAGGTAGATATTATCAGAATGTCAATTTGAATGTGGCAGTTTTCCACCTGAATTACACAATAATTTTTTGGTTAATGTCATTCTTGATAAAGTGTTTTTTCAGCTGATAGTTAATAACATAATTACATAGTAATAGGTTCATGTTGTTCTAACCTAAGTTACAGGACCCTTGTAATTAATTCCTTGCTGATGTAGGAAGTTGTTGGAAAGCAGAAGCAGGCTAATGGTTATATTCTTCCTTTTTCTAGACTCTAGTATGTTGTGACAGAACCTGGAAAATAGCTTTTGCCAAAGTAATATAGGTCTGAAAATGTGTTTAACAACTATGTGTTTGGCATACAAGATAAGAAAATAGCTGAAATATATTCTTTTCCCCCTTATAATTAGATACATTTCGAAAAGTAGTTCAACATTTTGGAAGATTGGATATTTTGGTCAATAATGCTGGAGTGAATAATGAAAAACACTGGGAAAAAACTGTGCAGATTAATTTGGTAAGTATTATAAGAGTCTTCTACTTATCTCTCCAGTATGTTTAGCAAACTCTGTGGGGGAAGGGATGTGTTTGGTCTATTTTCTGCAAGAGCTTTCATTCAAATGAACACAAGAACTATGAATACAATATGTCTAGGAGGAAAAAAAGGAGGAAGTTACAGAATGCTAGAGAGAGGTATTTCTCTTTGAAAAACAGGAAGGCATTCTGGGCACTGAACAAGAGAGAAGACTGTCTTAAAATACCAAAAGGAAATATATATATATACACATATATATATATGTATATGTATGTATGTGCATATATATATATATATTTTTAAAGGTCATTTCACAGTAGGAAGCACAATTAAGCTGAAATTAGATGTTGGGATTTTGATATGAAGGTACTTTGTTATGAGTTATGCTTTTCCAATATGATTCTGTTACTCCCATTATGTAAATAAATTCTCCTTGGATTTGGAGTAAGAGTATCTGGGTTGAATTCTGACTCTGCCAGTTAATACCTTTGATCCTTTGAATAGGTAGGTTACTTAATCATTCTTGGCCTCATTTTCTTTACCTGTAAAAATGAGCGTATCTGACCAGATGACTTCAAAGTTTCCTTCCTCTCTAGATCAGTAAAGTATTATGATCCTTGAAGTTGTTCTCTTGACTTTTTATAGTTTTGCATGCCTATCATTTATAAATAGACTTATCAAAGGATATGAGATATTTCTGAAGTTGTGCCCAGACCTATGCTATGGAAGATATTATACTGCCTTGCTTTGGGCCACACCTTCTTGGGTGTGGTCACAGAGTTTGGCTAGAGACCCTCCCCCTGCTCCTGAGGCATTGCCTAGCTTAGCCAGCTCTAGAATGATGTCAATGAGGCCAGGTAAACAACACTGATTCATATAGAGACAAGTGAGCTTCAAACAGAAGAAAACTTCTTCTGTGTTCATTATTCTCTCTTTTGCCATCTGTCAGAATGGAAACCGGGTGAAAGAGTTTAGGTTAGGGGCAGCTAGGTGGCACAGTGGATAAAGCACCAGCCCTGGATTCAGGAGGACCTGAGTTCAGATCTAGCTCAAAAACTTGACTCTTACTAGCTGTGTGACCCTGAGCAAGTCACTTAGCCCTCATTGCCCCCCTCCCAAAAGAGTTTAGGTTAATCATCAGAATCAAGATACCACTGGATACTGTCCATGGACAAAGGGTCCATCCTTTCTTATCCCTATGAGAGATAAAGCTCAACACTGGATCATAAGAGGTTTTTTGTATTCCTTTTATTAACCCTTACTGTTTGGACTCCAGAGCTGCCACTTTTTCTGAGAATGTCACTGAGTGTTAAAATCAGTCATTCCTTTATTAAGAAACCAGATAGGGGTAAATGGAATGTATGACACCTGTAATTTCCCCTCTTTGTTTATGAAGGAATCCACAAACAAGCTCTGGCTCTGTAGTTCTCTTTTGGCATATAATCTTCCCCTCTCAATTAGCCCATTATAAACCCTACAAATGTAGTCTTGAAACACAAATCTCCCAAGCCCAGTTTTGAGTGATTCTCCTAAGTTTATATCCTTTGTCTATTTAATGCAATTACAAATCCTATAAGCCTTAAACCTTCTGGTCAGAGTTCAGCATTAGTTTTTGAACTCTGGCCCTGTGTTTATGCATCATAAAGAAATCTAGGTTTCACTTCCTAGTTCTCTAAATGTTGATAGTGTTGACTGGCCTCAATACCTATCAATGGACACGCTATGGGTGTTTCTATAACAGTTGATACCCAAGAATGATCTGGGCCCATCAAAAGATTTTTTTGTAAATTCTGTATTTAGTCTAATGGGTTTTTTTTTTTTAAAGGGTTTATTTAACTGGTACATATGGGCAGGATCAAAAGGTATTTAAGCTTCATACAGGGATTAGAGACAGGGATCTGTCATTTCATTGTTATGAAGAAATGCTATCTTAAAATGCTGGTCTTTACCTTATCCACAATTTATAGTCTTAGTATTGTCTAGAGCATTGAGAGGTTAAATGACTTGCCTAGTGTCACACAGTCCAGCATGTGTCTGAGGGAGGACCTGACCCAAATCTTTCTGGTTTTGAGGTCACCTCTCTATTTATTACACCATGCTGCCTCCAATTTAAGCTTTTTTTTTTTAATTTTAAACTTTTTATTTTTAGTGAGGCAATTGGGGTTAAGTGACTTGCCCAGGGTCACACAGCCAGTAAGTGTTAAGTGTCTGAGGTCGATTTTGAACTCAGGTACTCCTGACTCCAGGACCACTGTTCTATCCACTGCACCACCTAGCTGCCCCTTTTTTAATTTTTTTTTTCCATTTAAGCTTAACGGAGTGATACATTATGATTTTGTTAGGCTAATCACTCAAAGCTGGTATTGACAATAAGTAATTCTCATAATTTGCTGGGTGTATGTCATTATTAGAGACTTCAGCCAGTTGATGAATTTAGATAAACAATCCCTTTTAAAGAAGGAATAAGAATATTTCAAACTCCAAATATATGAGAGATTTGGTACTTCAGAGAAACTTCCATTACACTAAAGAATATGGTTTTACTTTCATCTTGTCTCTTATGGTTTAGGTTTTTAGTTTACTCTTTCTCTCATCTGTTTTCCCTAACTATGGCACCAAAGAACAGTTGGTTCAATGAGAAGTACAAACAGTTGGTACTGGGGAAGAACAGTCTAGCACAGGGCTTTGTACATTTATAGGCATTTAGGAGTATTTGAATGAAATGGTGCCTGTGCCTCAAAATGCTTTCCTTCTCAAAGATAACAGAAATATTTTAACTGGGCAAAGCTTTTTTTTTTTTTTGATTCCTAGTAGAAAATGAGAAGGGGAGAAAAGGTTTAAATTGGAACTACCCCTGGGGCAGCGGTAGGCAACATACTGAGCAGCTTCATCTTATAACATAAGTGAAAGATTCCTTATGCTTTCTGCTGAGTAAATTTTAATAGAGGAGATAGTGAAAAAATACAATGACATTTAAGAAGAGAGGGAATGGAAAAGTGAACATGGGAAGCCAATACAACCTTGATCCCAATTAGGATGTGCCACAACTCCAAATTAGCAGGAATCACATCATTTCTCAGAACCCTATTGGATTTTGATAATTTGGGTGGCTCTATTTTTATTTTCCTGACCTCCAACCAATGAATGATATCTTTTAGATTAAAAAAAAAAAACAAACCAAAACCAAAAACCAATCCCCCAAACAAGGGCCACTGCATAACATGGATGAGATTTCTGGACTGAACATTTTAGGCAAATATGTATATAACTAATAGTTCTACCCAGGACCAACCAGATCAAATAACTCATTTCTTTTTCTCCTTTCTGTTCTCAGAACCAACAAACCACCTGTATTTTTGCTTGGTTTGGTTTTTACCCCACAGAGTTGTGGAGATGACCACATAAGATAAGGGCAGAGAGTGATTTAAGGTGCTATAGAACAGGGCTTCTTAAACTTTTTCCACTCATGACCCCTTTTTGTCAGAGAAACTTTTACACAACCCCGAGGATATAGCTATATAAAATAGGTATACATAACCTGTTATAGTTATACTGTTGCCAAATTTTTCATGACCCCCACATTCAGTTACACGACCACATATGGGGTCAAGACCCACAGTTTAAGAAGCTTTGCTTTAGAAGAATCAGGCACTATTATCATGGCTTCTTCCCCCAAGCCCCCTCCCCATTATTAAAATCTAGTTTTAGGATTCCTCATTCACAGTAAGGCATAAATGGTAGATTCCATCTTAAAAGTATGGTTCTCTCCTAAGGATGTTGGTATTTTAACTGGGCTCAAAGCCTTAAGCTAGAAGGAAGAGAAGCTCTAGCATCAGAATTTTAGGCACTCACCAGCACCTGTGGAAACCCCTTAGAAGATGATGGCCTAGTTTCTTTGTTCTTCAAGCTACCCTGGTTCTTGCTTAGCTAAGTTAAAATGGTAGCGTATGGGCCAGAATGAATATGGAATGAAGAGAAATAGGTTCTAGTTCCAGTCTTGCCCTTAACTAGCTAGGGGACCTTGGGCAAGTCATTGAACCTCAAAAACAATCACAGAATGGAAACACTGGAAGGGATTCCAACAGCACTCATGCTATATAGCGTATGATTTCTTCTACAACACAACTAAGTGGTGGTGATGGTTGTTGATCAATCAACATATCTGACTCTTTACAACCCCATATAGGGTTTTCTTGGCAAAGAGACCAGAGTGGTTTGCCATTTCCTTCTCCAGCTTGCTTTACAGATGAGGAAACTGAAGCAAACAGAGTTCAGTAATTTTCCCAGGGTGCAACAAATACTGAGAATCTGAGGCCGAATTTGAATTCAGGTCTTGCTGACTCTAGGCCCAGTGCTCTAGCCAATGAGCTGCCTCCTGATAAGTGGTTGTACAATCTCTGTTTGAACACTTTTTTGTTTGTTTGTTTTAGTTTGGGTTTTGTTTTTTTTGGTGGGGCAATGAGGGTTAAGTGACTTGCCCAGGGTCACACAGCTAGTAAGTGTCAAGTGTCTGAGGTCAGATTTGAACTCAGGTCCTCCCAAATACAGGATCGGTGCTTTATCCACTGCGTCACCTAGCTGCCTCTGTTTGAACATTTTCAATCAAAGACAACACTAGCTCCTGGAGCAGTCCATTTTGCTTCTTGATAGCCCTCATTGTTAGGAAGCTTTTCTTGGCACCAAATCTAAAACCTCTCTGACCCTCGGTTTCCTCCTCTGTGAAATGAAAGGACTGGACTATATGACCTCTAAGATCTCTTCAAATTCTAATCTCCTGTAAGTACCTCTGTCAACCATGAGCAGAGAAGCTAGCAGGAAGTCTTAGAAAGTGTGTTGCTAAATATGCAGTTCTTTCCTGGACACCTTCTTTTAATTTTGTAGTAAACTTTAAGACTGTAACAAGTGCCAGGATATGGTGGTGACTAAAACAATAAAGCAATTAATGCCTGTTCTGTGTGGGTCTGGTTTTGCTTGTTTTGCCTATGTAATTATTTCTACGGTCAAGGTAAAACAGATTTTTTTTCACCAACCATAAAAACATGTCGTGTTTTCCCACATAGCATGAACAAATTACATAAACACCAGATGCTTAGTCTAGTAGACCACTGTGAATAAAGAGATTCAGGTGTACCTTTTTCACAAATGGAGTCCCTTTATACTGTAGGGCTTAGAAAACTAGGCTTAATATTAGTTCACAGAATCCTTGTGTGTAATCTCTCCCCTGATAAAGAGCACAGAAAGCTTTGTGATTTGCTATTGCCCAAAGCACATTTGTTGCCTGGTGGCCAACCTGCTGGTGATGAGTATCTCTGATGCTTGGCCAAGAGTCTGTCACCGGCTCTGTTCTTAGATTCTTTCCAACTTATTGGGGCTTGTCAGAGCTTGAGATTCACTCGTATAGCCTTGAAGAACTCAGGGTCATCACTAAGGTGAGGCACCAGAAGAACACCTCACCTCACTTGGTGGGGGAGGCTCAAAAACAGGACTGGAGCATGACTGATACTTTCATCTGACATTCCCCTCACTCCCCTCCCAGTGTTCTCATGAGCAGTCATTCACTGTATTGGGCTCTTTCCTCTCCCATCCTCTTTCCCTGGGTGTTGCCTGCTTCACTTGGTTGGATGGTCTAGGTGGGAGGGCTGAAAAGCATTTTCTACTCAAACTGAACTCACTGGCAGTTCATAGAGAATTATCTAAAGCAGTTGGTGGCCCTCAATTTCTAAATCTTCTGTGAGGGAGTAGCCAGGGAACAGCTGTGACCACAGAGACAGTCATGCTGCCAGCCAAGAGGAATAAGAAGTGGGGAGTTACACAGAGGAATAGTGCATCTAGCATAGTTGGCCATTCCAGCATAAAATAGTTCGTTACTGATAAGGAGGGCACCTACACGCATTTATGTGGCACAGTGAATGGAGTGCTGGGGAGGCCTAGAGTCAGGAAGACTCATCTTTCTGAATTAAAATCTGGCCTCAGACACTTACTAGTTAGTTGGGTGGCCCTGGGCAAGTAATTTAACCCTGTTTACCTCAGTTTCCTCATCTGTAAAATGAGCTGGAGAAGGAAATAGATTTGACTGAACAACAATAAAGAAGGAACCAGAGACCACTACTTTTAAGTAGTGGTAGCCAGCAGTATGCTGGGTCCTAAAAATCAAAGGAGATTCTTTATGTGGTTAACTTTCACTCTTAGCTGAAAGATTTACAAAGGTGTAGATGGAAATTAGATCATGATTTTCTGATTCTAATAAACTACCCACTCATTTTTTTGCTTGTTTGTTTGTTTTCCCTTGCTCAACATGAGATATTTCTCATGGGACTGAAAGCCTTCTATCCAGATTTCTTCTGCTTCTGTACTGAACTTATTCCCGATTCGAGTATTAAGTCATTTAAAGAAGCTGGTGGCCCTTGGTTTTAAATCACTCTGAGCCTGAAATGACAGAGTAGCAAGGCAAGAGCAGGGATAGAAGGGACAGTCATGCTGCCAGCTCAGCACTCTGTGGGAACTGTGCAAATGGGTTTCCATGGTCTTAAAGTGCTTCTTCATGGTGACACTGCAGCTCTTGGGAAGGGACTTTCCTCTACCCCCTTCCATAAGCTAGCAGAGGGAAGTTCAATGAAGATTACTGACAGTGATCCCTTTGGCAATATTTCTTTTCTCCCACAGAATAGAGAATTGGGTTTCCTTAGCCCATCTGGCTAAGCACACTGATGGTGTAAGATGTATGAGTGATGATGCCTCCAAGATGAATGAAGAACCAAATGCATTTATTTCTTGGTCAGTTAAATCTAGCCAATTCCATTTAAAAAATGTAGCCAAGTGAGCGTGGTAGGTCTGTACTTCTAAATTCTTGGATTCATTTTCTTTCCCTACTCTTACTACCTTAAAAAAATGACAGCATTGGAAATTCCAGCAGTCATAAAAGCCAGGAAAATATATTGCAAGGATTAACATTGAAAATGTAGAAGTCAGAATATCATTAACTACAGATGGTATGATAGTGTGTGTCTAGAAAATCCAAGTGCCTTAACCAAAAAGATGATGGTAGCTATGACTGGGGACAAGTCAAGTTAGAGGATTTGAGATTTACCCTTTGGACTCATTCTTCAATCACCTACAAAAGTGATTAACAGTGTAGGGAGTTTAGAAATCCACTTCTTAGTTGACATGGTCAAGAGCTCTGGTGGAAATTGCATGTTCTAAAAAATTTCATTGAGGGCAACAACTCAAGGCAGAATTGACTGGTAGCCAGAGCTGACCCAGGTGTAAATCCCACCTTTGCCAAAGAGTGGCAAGTCACTCAATTATTCCTCCCACCCTTCACAATTCTCTTAAAACTATAACCTGCAAAGCAGGAGTTGATTAATTGTAATAGAGTTTCTTCAGTGATGATTACCTGTAACAATAAAATCACAGGTCAGGACCAAATGATAACAATGACTTTGATTAGAAGGACCAGATCTTAAAGTTCTGTTCATGTTTAAAGCCTTATTATATGGGGCAGCTAGGTGGCGTAGTGGATAGAGAACTGGCACTGGATTCAGGAGGACCTGAGTTCAAATTTGACCACAGACACATGACACTGACTAGCTGTGTGACCGTAGGAAAGTCACTTAATCCTCATTGCCCTGCCCCCCCCAAAAAAAGCCTTATTTACTATGACACTGTTTTTATTTTAGTCTTTTTCTTTTTAATTTATTCTAATAAATATTTCCTGGTTACATCTAAAAAGCTTTTTTAACTTTCATCTTTTAAAATTTTGAGCTCCAAATTCAATCCTAACCTTCCAATCACCCCCCACCCATTGAGAAGGTTAGAAATATATCAGTTATACATGTGAAGTCATGCAAATAGTGAGACTGTTAATTTAAATTTTAAGATAGGCAAATGACTCTTTTGAAAATTTACCCATCTTCCTATGCTGTCTGACTATAAAACTTAAAATTTTCCTGCATAAAAAGCTAACAATTTGGCAGCATTGACTTGGATTTCTGATTCTTTTAAAACAGGGGATTCTTAACCTAGAATCTATAAACTTGTTTTAAAATTTTTGGACAACTATTTAATTTTTTTTGTATCGATGTATTTTGTTTTTACATTATAAACAACTACAGACTGCCTCTCCTCATCCCTTACTCTACTGAAAAAGAGAAAAAGAAAAATGAATTTCTGGAAACAAATATACATAGACAAGGAAAACAAATTCCCTTAATGGGTGTATGGAAAAATATCTCATTCTGAACCTTAATAACGCCATGTCTCTATAACTGGTTTCCTTTGTAATTCTATGCGTTTTCCTTTATAGATCATACCGAGAAAGGGGTCATAGGCTTTATCAGATTGCCAAAGGATTCTATGACACCAAACAGGTTCAAAAACCATCCCTTCCCACAGAGATTAGGAAAAACCCTGTGTATTTCGTTATTTTTTATTTATTTATTTTTTTTAGTGAGGCATTTGGGGTTAAGTGACTTGCCCAGGGTCACACAGCTAGTGTTAAGTGTCCGAGGCCAGATTTGAACTCAGGTCCTCCTGACTCCAGGGCCGGTGCTCTATCCAATGCGCCACCTAGCTGCCCCATATTTCGTTATTCTTAATACTTTTTTTTTTCAAATGCAAAAGTAAATAGGATTCTTCAGGCCCTTTCAGGAATAAGGTTTTATAAAGATAACAGCTTTCTCCTGAGCCACCTAAAATGAAGAGGATTTGAGTGAGGTTCACCAAGTAGAAGCACTGCTATCCAAAGAACCATAGGATTGTAGGAAGCCAGTCCCAGCCCCAGCCACATTTAAGATCTCTGATGCAATTCTTTGGAGGCTTCTCAGTTAATATCCACAGGTGCTTTTTAGATAGTTTAGTAACACAGAGGTTCATGGTGGTTAGTTACTAGATAAAATAACATGTTCATGCCCTCCAAAACTGTCAGGAGCTACAGTGACATGAGAACAGGAAATAGAAAACAGGGTTGAGATGATTACAGAGACTGATTAGGGTCTCAAATGCCCCTCTGTCCAGCAAAGAAGGCATGGTGGCTTAAAAAAATAATAATACTTGGTTGAATAAACACCTGCTCCCTGCAGGAAAGAACCTCAATAGGTTATCTGTAAATAGGAAACTCTGTAATAGCAAAGGGGATTTTCTGTATCTCCACTGGCCTCTGCCAACTGCCCTTCTCCTTCCTCACTAAAGCAAAGTTTTCCTTTATTTTTCTTAGGACCCTGCTGCTCTAGGCAACCTTGGCCAGACTGTACATAGGAATGAAAGCATTTGTTTAGTTTTGTGTAAAGGGAACAGGATGTGACCTTTCTTAGTCATAGATAACTTGAAAAGTTTGTTCAGTCCGTTCTTCCTTAGGACCACCAATAAGTACAGACCTCTGAGAGTCTGACGCCCATTCTCTTTTTCACTTGCTTCTTGCTATGACTGGAATGGAGGACTCTGGACTTGTGGGTATTATTTATAATAATTTGTTTTTTGAACTTCCTCCTCCTTCTGTCTTGTTTCATTTTGTAGTGGTATACAGGAACGTTGTGTTGTGCCATGTTGTTCTTGTTGTTGCTCCTGTTCCTGTTCTTGTTCTTGTTGTAGCGTTTCAGTCACGTGCAACTCTTTGTGACTCCATTTGGGGTTTTATTGGCAAAGACACCAGAGTGGTTTGCCATTTCCTCCTCCAGCTCTACCGTGCTAGTAATGCCCATCTGCGACTATACTCTCTTGGAGGGAAGAAGTTCTCTCAGATACACAGTTATGCACAGCACCAGCAGAAGTTAATACTGTACTATATTTAAATAGCTCTGAATCCTGATGATGTGGCAGATCCACAGCCATGATTCCTTCCTTCAGTCTACACACAGACTGTGCAGTCCTTTTATATTGTTGTTCTACATTTATGCTGTTAAGCTCAGCATGAATGATGAATGGCACCTAAACTTTTTATGGTGCAAAGGGCTCAGTAGTTAAAAAACAAAACAAAACAAAAACAAGCCTGCCTATTGGCTCTGTTCTGCCACACCTAGATCAGCTGTTTTACACCCCACCTCCTCCAGTTCAAATAGAGTAGGTTTTACTTGATTTATGTCAGGGCTAAACACCTGCCCCTTTACCAGAATCTCTTCAGGAGTAATCCCAGCAGAGGATATATAGACAACTTTACAGGGTTATAAAGTTTAGAGGCAGAGGGAATGATGATGATGTTAGTAACAACAACAATAATATTAATAGTGTTCCAAGGTATGAAAAGGTTTATGTAATTTCTCATTTGATCCTTATTTGAGTTAGGTACTAATATCCCAGTTTTACAAATGAGGAAACTGAGGCTTAGAAGTTAGGTGACTTGCGCAGGGTCATGGAGCTCATAAGTGTCTGAGGCAGCATTTGAACTCAGGTCCTCCTGAAGCCAAATGCAGTGCTCTATTCACTATACCATTTAATTGTTTCATGTTTCCTCTGGGAACCCCAGAGAACATCTAATACTCTCCCAAAACAATCATTCTATAGATATGGAAATCAGGACTGGGGATCCCCCAGGAGCTCCAGAATTAAATATGCTTCCTAGTGACTCTTTAAAATCCAAAGGGTCTCTCTCTCCTTCGTCCAATTCTTTTGGGGCTAGGCCTTGTGTCCCATGTCAGCCTCATGAAGGAAATGCTTCTTCAATTCAACCAGTATGCTAAGTCTCCTGGTGTCCAACATGATGCTCTTTTTTTTTTTCTTTTGGTGAGACAATTGGGGTTAAGTGACTTGCCCAGAGTCACACAGCTAGTAAGTGTCAAGTGTCTGAGGCTGGATTTGAATTCAGGTCCTCCTGAATCCAGGGCCAGTGCTCTATCTACTGCGCCACCTAGCTGCCCCAACATGATGCTCTCTTGATACCAGGAGGCAGTGAGGCATAGTGAAAGACTGGCTCTTCAGACAGAGGACCTGGGTTCAAATTCTCTCTGGTAGGACCTATGTGACTTTGGGGAAGGGCATTTAACTTCTCTGGACCTCAGTCTCCTCATCATTAAAATTGGGAGCTCAAACTAGATGGTCTCAAAGTCCCTTCCTGCTCTGATCCTATGATTGTTCCATAGCTGTAAGTAAATAATAAATTAAATTGGTCGAAGATGAGCCAGAAACTAGAATGATTCTGAGAATCCCATTAAGTGCGATGGGTCAGGAACTGATCTGGGAGAATTATAATCTACATATTGGGAAGATACTCAGCCAAATTAATCAGACACATAATTCAGGGCCACAAATATGAGTTGAATACAGCCGGCCCTCTCTTAGTTACTTAAAGTCAGATATTGGCATCTGGACTTAATTTTTAATATTGATAAAATGATTGTGAAAAGAATAAAAGAAAAAGACTAGACTTGTGGTTTCATTGGTATAGGGAATGCTGAGTGAGAAAACTCCTTCTATCAATGCAATCCACACCACAATGATTCAAAATCTTAGGAAAATGCTCAGAGCAGCCACCAAACTCAAATAGAAATGAATCCCCCAGGACATAATTTGACTTGAAAAAACACAAATTAATGCTATGTTGTATTGCCTTTTTATGTTGTATTTTTTTAAAACATTTTCGAATTACATTTTTTTTTTGATGGGGAAATGAGGGTTAAGTGACTTGCCCAGGGTCACACGGCTAGAAAGTGTCAAGTATCTGAGGCCATATCAGAATTAAGGTCCTCTTGAATCCAGGGCCGGTGCTTTATGCACTGCACCACCTAGCTGCCCCTCCAATTACATTTTAATCTTCTTGAGTTAGAAACTTCTAACTTAGAGAGGTTAAATGACTTGTAAGGGTTTGAATCTAGTTCTTTATCTACTCTTGCCATGCTATATCTGAAATGATCATGAGAAAGTATTTTTTTCATCTCCTCAAAAAGATAAAAAGGAACTTTTAGGGTATCTAATTCAGCCCAACATAGCAGCTAGGTGACCTCAGTCCTGGAATTGAGAAGACTTCTCTTCCTGAGTTCAAATCCAGCCTCATACCCTTACTAGCTGAGTGACCCAGGGAAAGTCACTTACACCTGTTTACCTCAGTTTCCTCATCTGTAAAATGAACCAGAAAAGGAAATGTTAAACCACTCCAGAATCGTTGCCAAGAAAGCCCCTAATGGGGTCATGAAGAGTCAGACAATAATAAATTCAGCCCAATAATTTTACATATAAGAAAATTAAATATGTCAGAACTGATTCTTTTTTTTTTTTTAGCAAGGCAATTGGGGTTAAGTGATTTGCCCAGGGTCACACAGCTAGTAAGTGTTAAGTGTCTGAGGCCAGATTTGAACTCAGGTCCTTCCTGACTCCAGGGCCAGTGCTCTGTCCATTGTACCACCTAGCTGCCCCTCAGACCTGATTCTTGAACTCTCCTTTTTTTTTTTTTTTTTTTTTTTTTTTGGTGAGGCAATTGGGGTTAAGTGACTTGCCCAGGGTCACATAGCTAGTAAGTGTCAAGTGTCTGAGGCTGGATTTGAACTCAGGGACTCCTGAATCCAGGGCCAGTGCTCTATCCACTGTGCCACCTAGCTGCCCCTTGAACTCTCCTTTTTGACGCCCAGTTCAGTGTTCTGTTTCAACCTGTCATCACGTTAATAAACCAAAGCAGCAGTCAGCTCCATCCCTGTATGAAAATTTGAGTAAAGAGTCAACAGGAATTCTTTTCTATCTGCTACACTAAATTCAAAGTGCAAACATGAAATTGTTGCTAGTAAGGACTTACAAGGAAAGAAATTACTAAGAGCCAGCCTGAGATACCTACACCTACCCAATTAGAAAGACAGTTTGATATAGTAACCAGAGAAGTGGAGAACCAGCCCAAGTAGGTAATGGAGTAGGCCAGATCAAGTGTCTGTTGGCAAGCCATCAGCACTGGATTGGGTGCGTGAGTGACCCCTGTACTTCCAGCCTGGGCAAGATAGGGTGACCTGAGCCATAATTATGAAATATATCTATTGCACACATGGGATAATTGTTCCCCATAGGAAGGACAATGAGAGAAATAGAGGCTTCATAATAGAAAGTTTCATTGAGATCTGGGCCAGGTCTTTCTATCTTTCTATCTATCTGGCTCAGGCTAGAAGTGCAGGAGCCACTGAGGGTTCCAATGCATGGCTGAACAACACTCCATTTCTAAGATGAGCTGGTTGTCTTCTCCTTAGGCAGTCTTGTGGTCTTCTTCTCTTAGGAACTCACCATACCTGTGCCTGATCAGCTTTAGCCATATTTCAGCTTAGAACTCCAAAGCTCAAGTATCCATTAGCCTTCCAGTAGGAGAGACTATGGGTCTGTGCCACCATGACCCAATTTAAAAACAAAACCCTTTTGGCCTCAGTTTCCTCATCTCTAAAATGAACATGTTGGAGTCAATGACCTTTAAGATTTCTTCTAGCTCTAAATGTAGGACTCTGTAAAATCACATGCCTCTTTGTCCCTTTGTCCACCAAATAGTTGCTTTACCCCAAGTGTGCCACCCAACAAAGGAAATTGATCAACAAATAGCTCATTGATAATGCACTTTTCAATTTCACCAAGCATCTTTCTCACAATCGTGTAAGGTAGGTGGGTACAACAAGCATTGTCCCCATTACACAGATGAGAAAACACAATCATGCCTCTTGACTTCAGCTGGTGAGTGGTAGTACCAGTACTGAAACCCAAATCTCTTTTACTACCCCTTCATTTTTTCCCTTTTTATTTCCTCCATTGTACCATGCTACAAAAAAGCTACATAAGCTCTCCTGAATGTCACCAGTATAGTCTAAATGCCTTCCATGAAGATACAATAGCATTTCCTGTGTATATAGTCCAAGGAACTATCAGGAGCCTGTGTGAGGTCAAGGTGACCCACCAACTTATAGGGCAGCTCCAGGCAAAAAGTGTACCATGCAGAGGGATGCTATGAACTATAATGAGAAGTTAAGCATGGAAAACAAGAAAGGGAAAAAGGAAGCAGGGGAAGATACATGTCTGAATAAAAGCATTTTCAAGAACTGAGAAGATAAGAAAAGGCAAGAAAGTTGGGAAATAAGGTCATACAGTTTGTGTGATATAAAAGAAAATATGTTGGTAAATATTTATTGTGCTTATAAAGGATGACCCAAAGGGGAAGATGGAGATAAGTAAAAGGACAAATTGGGAGATTATAGTGGTGGATAAACTATTGTGGATAAGAAAAAAGAGGTAAGAGTGTGTTGGAGTCTGCTTGTACCAACTCAGGAGAGCAATTGTGAAATTTTCAGTGTGAACTTTTACACCTCTTGGAAATCAGTAAACTTTACAAAGCTCAATTTATTATTTTGTTGAGATGGATGGAATAGATGGAAATGGATGGAGAAAAAGTGACTAATGCACATAATTCTTAAATGTGTCATTCATAATCCCTAACCCCTAGCCTTCTGTTAAATATTTAACAGCACATCCCTTTGGAGAGGTGAAGGTTTTCAAGTTGAAAAGAAAATCTATGGGGGCAGCTAGGTGGCACGGTGGTCCTGGATTCAGAAGGATCTGAGTTCAAATTTGGCCTAAGACACTTGACACTAGTGGTGTGACCCTGGGCAAGTCATTTAACACTCATTGCCCCACCCCCAAAAAATCTAATTCAAATAGAGATAGCTAAGGGTGGGCTTTAGAGGAAGATAGATTTTAGCTCACTGTAGGAGAAGAAAATTCTTTTTTTTCTTTTTATTCTGAACTTAAACACCACCACCCCTAAAGAATATTTTCATAAACTCTAAAAAGAAACTTCTCAACCTTTAGAATTAAAAAAAAAATTAATTGAAATAAATAGTCTCAAGATAATATTGGGGGGGGGCTGCTAGGTGGTGCAGTGGATAAAGCACTGGCCCTGGATTCAGGAGGACCTGAGTTCAAATCCGACCTCAGACACTTGACACTAGCTGTGTGACTTTGGGCAAGTCACTTAACCCTCATTGCCCCACAAACAAAAAAACAAAACAAAACAAAAAAAGATAATATTTGGGACTCTGTGCTAGATGTTTTCAAGCAGAGGTTAACCACCTATTAGCATATTGGAAGGAGATGCCTAGTTTAGGCAGTATGTCAGAGAGAATGGCGTCTGAGGTTTCTTCTAAGACTGAAATGTTAGGCATTCTATGGAGAGTATTCATTTATCTTATGACATATATTGCAGAATTGCTCACCCCAGGCAGAACAATGAGAGGAAGAGAGAGATTATAATAGAAAGTTTAATAGATTAAAAAGTGGCTCCAGGAAATATCTTAAACCAAATTTTAATGCTCTGCATGTAAGGCTTTTCAAACTTATTCATGTCTAAAATAGTCTGCATGACTCCAAAATATAGGGCTAGATGAAGAAGAAGATGAAACTTAGAAGAGGTTAAGTGACTTAGTCACGGTCACATAGTATCATCAGAGGCAGGCCCCTCTGACTCCAAGACCAAAATTCTATTAAATTCACTAGAGAGGGTTCCAGTTAGTCAAATTAAACCAAATGTTCATTTTGAAATGACTTTGAAATGTCTTTGCTTAGGCAGCTGGCTGGTGCAGTAGATAGAGTGCCAGGTCTGGGGTTAGAAAGACGGGAGTTCAAATTTGGCCTGAGACATTTACTAGCTGTGTGAGTCTGGGCAAGTCATTTAACCCTGTTTGCCTCAGGTTCCTCATCTCCAGAATGCGCCAGAGAAGAAAATAGCAAGCTACTGCAGTTTTTTTGCCAAGAAAACTCCAAATGGAGTCATGAAGAAAGACTTAAAAGAGTTGGACACAACCTTGTTGTTTGAACAACAACAACAAAAGGATTCTTATGGGGCAGAGGCAGCATGAAATGGTAGATGGAAAGACCTTGATCCTGAAGCCAGAAAGACTTGGGTTCAAGTCCCACCTCTGACACATCCTGAATATATATGTGTGTGCCCATGTGTATTGAAAATATGGAAACTGTAAACCAAGATGTTAATCCATGAGAAGAAGCAAAGTGCTAATACATATGATACCTAGATGTTGTTTGGGCATGCAAGAGACTTGGGCAGAAACTGACAGAATATAATAGACTTTGGTAATTCTATCCTTCCATATTTTTTTTTCTTTCCTCTTATATAAACAATTAAGTTGTGTGTTTTGGCTTAGGGTAGTGGGGAGAGGGAAGGGCCCTCTGGGTTTGTTCATTTACCCTACAGTCAGCTTAATGTCAAATTGACATATGGCTCAAATGAATAGGATTGTAATTTAATTTTGTGTTGCAAAACTACTACTGTGCAAGATAAGCCTCTCTGAGTGTTTGTTTGGGAAACCCAAAGAGGTTTTCAAACATGGGTTATATCAGATAGGAAAGCAAGTACTCACCTCTTCAGACTCATTAAAGTACAGTTCCCTCTTCATTCAGTCCTTGAAAGCCAGATAAATGTAAGTAGGAATCATGAAACCTCAGACAAGTTTTTGTCCTCTAAAACCGAGTCACAGGTGTGAGGAAGCCCCAAACAGAGAGGGGAAAGAATGACATTTCAGGCATAATTTTACTTCACAAATTGTTTCTGGCTTTAGAGAAATCTCAAATTCAAGGCATGGATCAGAAAAAGTACAGGGGGGGGGGGCGGCGGCTAGATAGCACAGTGGATAAAAAGCACCAGCCCTGGATTCAGGAGTACCTGAGTTCAAATCCGGCCTCAGACACTTGACACTTACTAGCTGTGTGATTCTGGGCAAGTCACTTAACCCCCATTGCCCCACAAAAAAAAAAAAAAAAAGAAAGAAAAGAAAAAAAAGAAAAAGTACAGTGACCTGAAGATGAGCAAATGAATGAGTGGGTGGTTCTTGGTTAGTAGATAAGGAACATAAAAATAATGGAACATTAGGAGTAGTCAGGAGGTGTAAGTATAATGATATCGGAATATGGGTGCAGAATGTTAAGAGGCAACAATGAAATTTATGTAAAAAAAACATATGAGGCCATTTGATAATTCTTGGTCTGTGGGCTTTCTAGGTGATTCTCAAACTAAGCCTGACTTAAAATCCATTGCAGTAACTGGTCTATTCCCTGGTAAGGTTAAATAAAATTCAATCGTATTTCCAGGGAAAACAAGTATTTTAGGTGATATTTTATAGAGAAACAACATAGGACAGGAGAGTGCTAGATTTGGGGTCAGAGGTCCTGAGTTCAACTCTCAGGACTGCCACCATGTAACCTTGGCCAAGCCACTTACCCTCTTTGTTTTAGTTTTCTCTTCTGCAAAATAAGTGCCAAACTGAATGATGAAAATAATTAATAGCTAGCTAGCATTTATATGGTATTTGGGGGCTTCCAAATACTTTATAAATGATATTAGTTTTAATAAATTAATAAAATATGAATGACATCTGAGGGGCTTTTCAGCTCTAAATCTATGATCCCAAGTTTTACAATCACATGGTAGGTAGTGTAATTATTTGGCAGACTTAAATTTCGGGTTCAAAAATGATTGATTTTATTTTTCTTCTATGAATGTTCAAAGGGACCTTGAAATATGAAGGTGCGTTAGCTACTCCACTGGCTCTGCCTAAAAAAAAACAACTGGCAAAATCCACCCACACAATGATTTCTCCTTTTTTCTATCTATCAGGTGTCTGTGATCAGCGGAACATATCTTGGACTGGACTACATGAGTAAACAAAATGGAGGCGATGGAGGAGTTATTATCAACATGTCATCTCTGGCAGGTAAGAAAAGCCACAAAAGGAAATGTAATTTTTTTCTTCTTCCTGGTTAGTATATTGAAATGTTGTTGTTTGTTTGTTTGTTTTTCCAAAAAAATTAGCCCTTGTCTTCTTTTATTTGCATTTCCAAAAGACAGCCATCTGTTTGAAAAAAGACAACAAAAATTTGCATTTGTATTTTCCTACTGGTCTTGTGCATTTATGTATTTGCATTTTGGACTGTACTTCTGTTTTTCTGACTTAAGCTTGTGCCACCATCTCTGGTTGTGAGCACATAGAATGTAGCTTGATCTAGTCTAGAGCAGGAGTTCTTGACTATGCCCATGTCAGGGTTCCTAGTAGTCCATGCAAATCTGTAGACTCCTCCTCCAAAAGAATGTTTTGCCTATATTCCTATTTCAAGGAGAGGTGAAATTTCTATTAGAGGTTAGTGAAAATAAAGCTGTGATTTTTTTTCCTCATCTAAGTTCACAGATCTACTGAAATCTATCCATAGATCCCAGGTCAAGAGTCCTTGCTACAGATTCTTTTCAAGGGTTATTGTGAGTCCTGTGAAATAATATGTCTTTGAAAAATAGAAAGCTTGGGGGCAGCTAGGTGGTGCAGTGGAAAAAGCACCAGCCCTGGATTCAGGAATACCTGAGTTCAAATCTGGCCTCAGACACTTGACACTTACTAGCTGTGTGACCCTGGGCAAGTCACTTAACCCTCATTGCCACACCAAAAAAAGAAAGAAAAGAAAAATAGAAAGCTTAATGAAATGCTTGGTGGGTTAACAAATCCTCAAGATTTCCATATAAAGTTAAGAGTTGACATATGAAGTTAGAATCAGCCTATAATCCTAGCTATGTGATTGTATAGAATAGTAATCTCCAAACTTTTTTGATTGTGTACCCCTTCTGGTATATGTTTAATAATCTGTTCTCTGGAAAAAAGAAAAGGAAAAGGATGTATACACGACACACTTTTAAGTTTAGTTTTTATTGTTAGCATTTTCTCCAATTTTTTTTTTTTTAGTGAGGCAATTGGGGTTAAGTGACTTGCCCAGGGTCACACAGCTAGTAAGTGTTAAGTGTCTGAGGCCGGATTTGAACTCAGGTACTCCTGACTCCAGGGCCGGTGCTCTATCCACTGTGCCACCTAGCTGCCCTTCCATTATTTTAAGTCTAGAAATCAACAATAAATCAAGCCCCAATTTGTAGCACTTGCTTATATCCAAAGTGTGAATCCTTACCCTGAAAATTTAATAATCAGCTCTTTAGAGTCAGTTAGGACAGGCTCCAGCATACTCTGCTTATCAGCAAAAACATATTTGAGCACAAACCCCAAATATTTGTATATTTACCTAGTTTTAAGTTATATTTATACTACTGTACTAATGTACAGTATGGAACAAAGGCAAATAAATAGAAATGTAGGATGAGATAAAGATGAAATTATATTTAACCTTAGTGTTAACAAGAGTGCCACTGGAGTTTATGGAATAGAGGGTACAAAAATCACTTTGGCAGTTGTGTGAAGGATGGATAGGACTGGGGTGAGATTTAGGAATTTTTCATGTTGTTCTGTTTTGCCTGACTCTATGACCCCATTTGGGGTTTTCTTGGCAGAGATCCTGGAGTGGTTTGCCATTTCCTTCCTCAGTTCATTTTATAGATGAGGAAACTGAGGCAAAATGGTTCATTGACTTGCCATGGGTCACACACACATCTAGGGAATGTCTGAGGCCAGATTTGAACTCAGGACGATGAGTTTTCCTGACTTCATGGCCCGGCACTGTATCCACTGTATCACCTTGCTGCCCCAAGATTTAGGAATAGGGAGGCCAATTACAAGACTATTGCAGTAATCAAGGTTAGAAGTGATAAAAGGTAAGAAGTGGTGAGGGTCTGAATTAGAGTGATACATGTATAAATAGAGAGTAGGGAACACATAGACAAGACAGAAGAGAAGCCAGATTTTGTTGTCATAGTTGTGAGTGCCCAGGCTTGGATGAGTCTGAGACTTCTAAGTCAAAAAGAAAGCAGTCACATGGGAGGCCAATGATGAGAGGTAAGCCACAGACCACTACTTCTACAGTCCCCAATTTGAAGACTATTCACCCAGCACAAATTTTTTTCTGGTGTGATGATTCTTTCTATGGTAAAAAAAAAAAATTGCAAATCTCTCTACATGAAAGCAGTCAAACAATCATTATCTATTGATTTAAAAAAGAAATATATAGAATCCTAACAAAAAAGCTCTATTGCTCCAGCAGCATTTTAAAATGAATTGATATTTCATTGTTCACAATACCATTTATAGATAACCCGCCTCCCCCCCCAAAAAAGGTTATGGTGTGTGGCAGATAGTTAGCCCTGGAGTCAAAAAGACCTAGGGTTCAAGTGCAACCTCTGAGATGTAATGACTATGTGACCTGGGGCAAGTCACTTAATCCCTTACTGTACTAAACAACTCTCTAAGACTCTACATTGCAGAGCAGGTATTCAGGTACATTGGTAAGGAAATGTTTTATCTCCATCCTCATACATACGTGTTTGTAAGAGATTAGTCAGTCCACAGAAGGTATGTTTGCTGATTTATTGCACTGAGTCATGGTGCATATTTTGTTAAAGCTACATAAAGATCAACAGGAAAATTCTTGCTTGGCTTATGGATTCTTGAATCATCTTTTCCTCAAGTTCATGGGGTGGGAACCACTGGCCTAACAGTGGGTGGGTTTCTACTTGATCAATCCATAGCAATTATGAACTTCTGGTGGGAATTATTGAGTCAAAAAGTGATCTTATGTAACTTCATCATATGGATGTAGTGTGATGCAGGAGAAGGTGTCCTATGGACTCAGAATGTCTCGTTTCAAATGCTACCTCGATGCTTTCTATCTGTTTAACCTGGGGGAATCACTTAGCCTTCCAGGGCTTCTTCATCTTTAAAAACAAGGGAGGTGAACTCCATGGCCTTTTGGGGGTCCCTTTTAGTTCTAGATAGAAGATCTTATGTGGCTACATTTGTCAATGTGAAATTGAGAGATGAATGATTATTCTAGACAGCCAATCTAGAAAATTCAAGCTCCCAAATACTATTTGTGCTAAAATATTTTTCTAAAAAATTCAATTTTGTTGAGTAGTAGAAGGAAGGTGGCACTTTCTTTAATTATTTGGATGGCTCCCTTAAATACTATTTCAATTTACCTATATATGTCCAGTCATTATGTTAGACTTCTCAGGTGATTAACATCCCTGTTAGGTGGAGACTTAAACACCTTCTAGGAGCTGAGGCAAAAATCAGCTTCAACTGCCAAGTCTTTCCCAGTCCCTGTAGCTTATCATAGAATCATGAAATCATTTCCCAAAACTATAATCTATCACTAAAAGAGGCTGCTATATAGGCCGCCATATTCTTTTGAGGTCATTAAGAGCTGACTAGGTTCTTATATGTCTTCCCCCACCCCCCTATCCCCATGGCACAATGGAAAGATCGTACCTGGCCTTGGAGTCAAACATCTACTCTCACCCCCTTTGTAAGATCATTAACCCCTATAGGACTCAATTTTCTTGTCTACAAAACAAGGGGTTAATTAAACCCAAGTCAGATGCTCTCAAAGGCTATGCCACAGTGCACTAATATGCCACAAATTTCAAAAAGGTGTGCTGGGAAATTTGCATATGTTATTGCAGCTTTAAAAATTATATATGATTTTTCAATTAATAAAAATTTTACCCAGTATACATAGTATGGAAAGAACAGTACTTGTGAAAATCAGCAACTCTTGCCTCCTACACATAACCCTAATCTTAAAACACATCAGACTCTGAATCCTACAGGGACCTCCACAAAATGCCTACCCTTCACAATGGGAGAGAGTGCATTGAAAATCTCCTGAATCTCCACAGGCATTGACAACTTAAATAAATAGTCAATGTTTGCAACTCATCCAACCAAAAAACATTGTGCTGTAAGGAAGAAACAGTTTCAGAACCACTGGTCCAGATAGTCTCCAAGGTCTCTTTCAGCTTTGATGTTAAAAGTTTCAATTAATCAGAAATGTGTTCTGGTCTATTACACTGCCTGCTGATATCTCCATCTGGAAGTCAATGAAAATGGATTCCAGGTGCATATTTAATAATACAAAGAAATTTGGGCACAGGGCTTTGTGGGACTTATTCCCAAAGGTAAGGTATCTTTTGACAAAGCTCCAGTGAAATATTTAGGTGACAACTAGCCCTGTATTATATAACTGTGCTGAAGCACAGGAAACATTTGATTGTTTTTGCCTACAGTCAAATATCAGGATAGGCACTTACATATAACAATGTGGAAGTTAAGAATATTTGCAGTTCTTTCTTTTTTTTGTTTGTTTGTTGTTTTTTTTTGTTTTTAAACGGGGCAATAGGGTTAAGTGACTTGCCCAGGGTCACACAGCTAGTAAGTGTCAAGTGTCTGAGGCCGGATTTGAACTCAAGAACTCCTGAATCCAGGGCCGGTGCTTTATCCACTGCGCCACCTAGCTGCCCCCTGCAGTTCTTTCTTAAGATTTAATCATAGGGGCAGCTAGGTGGTGCAGTGGATAAAGCACCGGCCTTGGATTCAGGAGGATCCGAGTTCAAATCTGGTCTCAGACACTTGACACTAGCCATGTGACCCTGGGCAAGTCACTTAACCCGCATTGCCCCACCCCCCCAAAAACCAATCACAGAGCTGTGTGATGTGTACATACATGTGTATGTATATACACATGAAGGTATATAGGGTTATAAAGCATAATATCACATTTAATATATGGGATAACATGATAATATGGCATTAATAATATATAGTATTGTTAGCATATAAAAGATTATTTCACAGATATATAGATATTATATATGCATACTTACAAAGATACATATATATGCATATGTGTGTACATATACATATCCATATAATATATATTACAGTTACTACAGTTATCCCAGATTTCATCAAGGTAAGTACTCCCTTGAGCAATATAGGTACCAACACTTTAGCAAATTAGCCTTCATTAGTTGCTGTGACCAAAACCAATCACCTATCTCACATTCCCTAACTTTTTGGTATTGATGATTTCCTCACCCATATTTGGCCAAGCTGGTCCCCAGATGACCAGGCATGGCCAGATCATATATTTCACTATCCTTGAGAATTTATAAACTCTGAGCCAACATCAAACCACAGTGGTGCATAATTTATTGAAGATACTACTTAAATACATACACATATGTTTATTTATCATCTATCTACCTACCTATCTATATCTACTTACCTATGACATATCTATCTATCTATCTATCTATCTATCTACTTACATATCCACCTACCTATATCCATATATGTTTTGTTGTTTAGTAATTTCAGTTGTGTCCAACCCTTAATGATCCCATTTGGGGTTTTCTTGACAAAGATACTGGAGTGTTTTACCATTTCTTTTTTCAATTCATCTTACTTATGAAGAAACTGAGGCAAACATGGTTAAGTTACTTGCCCAGGGTCACACAGCTAGTAAGAGTCTGAGAACAAATTTGAACTCAGAAAGATGAGTCTTTCTGACTCCAGGCCCAGCACTTTAGCCACTGTACCACCCAGCTGCCCCATCATATATATGTTTACCTATATCTTTATATGTATTTAGGTGTGCTTGTGTATGTATACACACAGTACAGTGGGAAAATAATCAGAATGACTTTAGTAAAGAAGATCCTGCTTAGATACACACCAGTTTAGTTATGTGGGTCTATGTGCATGCTTATGTTTTTACACATAGGATTGAGAGTCAGAAGATGTGGGTTAGGGGGCGGCTAGGTGGCGCAGTGGATAAAGCACCAGCCCTGGATTCAGGAGTACCTGAGTTCAAATCCGGCCTCAGACACTTGACACTTACTAGATGTGTGACCCTGGGCAAGTCACTTAACCCCCACTGCCCCGCAAAAAAACAAAACAAACAAAAAACAAAACAGAAGATGTGGGTTAAAATCCTGTCTCTCCCACTACTAGATGGATATATAACCTTGGACAAATCACTTCATCTCTAGGCTCCAGTATCTCCCCCGCAAAATGAGAAGGTCAGACTAAATGATCTCTCTAAGTGTTCATCTACCTCTAAGTCAATGCTCCTTTCTGCACATGTTTATTACAACCCCCAAATAATAAAGCATTTTTCTCCCTTACCAATCTATATCTTTCCTCTACCAATATCAATACAATAATAATCAATATAATAATAATTAAATGAATAATGACAATAATAAATATAAGTTTATGTATACTTTATGGGTATGTGTGTGAGGCAATCAGGGTTAAGTGACTTGCCCAGGGTCACAGAGCTAGTAAGTGTCAAGTGTCTGAGGTCAGATTTGAACTCAGGTCCTCATGACTCCAAGGCCAGGGCTCTATCTACTATGCCACCTAGCTGCCCCTATACTTTTTTTTTTTAAACTGGCCCTGTGATTTGTTCAGCCTAAAGAACCCACAATGAGTTTCCTCTCACAATGTAGATCAGCAGAGTTCTACAGATTATCATGTTAAGACAATTGCCTTGAGTCCTGAGAGAGCTGATGACCCGCAGAGCCATACAAGCAGTATGTGTCACAGGATAACTCTTGAATTATAAAGTACTCTTCTTCCATGCCAAAGATTCAGTCTCTTAAAAGCATGTGCAGCCGGGTGGCGCAGTGGATAGAGCACCGGCCCTGGAGTCAGGAGGACCCGAGTTCAAATCCGACAGACACTTAACACTTACTAGCTATGTGACCCTGGGCAAGTCACTTAACCCCAATTGCCTCACACACACACACACAAAAGCATGTGTGGAAGGAGCTTTCACAAATAATGCATAACATTTGAAATTCGACATTCACTTCAAAATTGTGTTGTTTTCTTTTGAGGAGCTTTTTTTAAAAAATTGCTTCTTGATTAGATATCAATTATGACTCACAAGATGGGCCACAGTTAAACTGAAAAGTGGGCCAGGTTAGTAATCTTCTGTTTCTCTTTTGGGGCCCATTGCCTTTTGGGGACCTCAATTCCACCTCACCTGATACTTTCATTCTGTCCCTTGCAGGCCCACGGCTCCTACGGGGCTCTTGGTACTTAGCACCCCATGATCCTTCCTCCTCTGGTTAAACAACATCCTTGGCACACTCCAGTGAAATTTAGCAGTCCTCTATCTTATGGACAAATCTAATGGACAAATCCAGGAGAATGAAATAACAGGAGAAAGCTAGGTAGCTCTCACACACTCTCTCTCCCCAAACCTGTCCTTGCCTAGACCCTCTCCCTTATATGAATTTTAGCAATAGCTTTCTGTATACATTCCTCTGCTCCTCCCTCACCCCTCCCATCCCCATAAAGCAAAGCAATGGTTTTGATGACTGTGATTTCAGACTATTAAGAAGAAAAAGAACATGCCATAAAAGGAAAGGTCATAGACTTTTTTTTTAAGTGAGGCAATTGGGGTCAAGTGACTTGCCCAGGGTCACACAGCTAGCAAGTGTTAAGTGTTTGAGGCCGAATTTGAACTAAGGTTCTCCTGACTCCAGGGCCGGTGCTCTATCCACTGCGCCACCTAGCTGCCTCGGTTATAGACTTTTTATAATACAGAGTCACAGGACCTTGATGAGCCCTATAAATTACAATTTGTAGATAGTAGCAGCCTTATCTCCCTCTGCTAGGGTGTTCTTGCTGACATGAACTCAAAAGAGCCCTTTGGAGATTTTTAGAAATCTTTTCATTTACTCTCATTTTTTTTTCCTTTTGATTTGATTGTCACGGAATACCCGTGGCTGTCTTCAGCTCTGCCAGAGTCTATCTTAATTATTCCTTGTACATAGCAGAGTCCTTTAGTGTTCCAGTTAAAAGCTTGGTTGAGACAGCTGGGTTGGGCTGGAAGATTAATGAGTAATGGTCAGTGACGTAGAGAGAGTACTACCAAATGCAATTAAAGAGCTTAACCAACAGGGGAGTAGCTATAGGGGTTGAGTGGTTGGTTACTCAGCATGCAGAGGGAAGGGTGTGCTCAGGTCTGCAAACCTGGAAATCATACTGATAATTTGCCAAACACAAAAACTCTTCCACACAGACTTCTTGTCAAAAATAAATGATATGAACATTCATTCTCTTGGCCATTTAGTTTTTGATTCTCTGATGGAAACAGGGTGGAGTAAGAGCATAGAATCCTGAACATGGAGTCAATAAGACAGGCTCACATCTCACCTGTGACACTGATTAAGCTGTGTGTTAAGGAATGAAGGGAGAGAGGGAGGAGGAAGGGAGAGAGGGAAGAAGTGAGGAAGGAAGGAAAGGTAAAGAAGGAGGAAGGGAGGGAGAGAGGGAGGAAGAAAGAAAGAAAGGAAAGGAAAGGAAGGAGGGAGGAAGAGAGGAAATAAGTACTTATTAGGCACCTACTGTGTTCTCAGCACAGTGCTAGGTGCTTTACAAATAATATCTTATTTGAGTCTCATCACAATCGTGGAAGACAGGTGCCATTATTATCATCATTTTACAGTTGAAGAAACTGAGGCAGACAAAGGTTAAGTGCCAGACAGAGGTTAAAAGCCCAGGGTCATACAGTCAGAGAGTGTTTGAGACTGGGTTTGGACTCAAGTCTACCTAATGCCAGGCCCCGATCTCTTTGCCACTAAGCTTGATATGAGCATTCTACTTAATGGGTTACAGCCTAAGGATTTCTCATAAACAAAATGAGGATAACATTTGTAGTTCCAGCTCCACTGGGTTGCTGTGAGACTCAAATGAGGTCTCTATATAAAGTATATAAAATGCTTTGCAAACTTGCAATCCCTCTGCATGTCTGTTATCATGAAGAAAGAACTGGATTGGGTGACATGGGGATGACTCCCCCTTATGGTATCTTCTGCACCACAGGGAGGGAAAGAGGCACATTACCCATTGTTTGGTATTGATAGAAAGGTACAAAGGACAATTGTTTGAGAAAGATGAATCCAATTCATCCCACTTCTGTAATGTCCCCTACATACTAAGTGCTTAACATTCATAGGAGTAATTCCTATACTATTTAATTGAAGATGTATTTATTAGGCAACTGTCATATTCCAGGAAGTGTTAGGGATACAGACAAAAGCCAGGTAATGTTGCCTTAAATACACTACATATTTAAAGTAATTTCAGTGAGGGAAGGCACTAGCAGCCAAGGGTGGGACAGTGGGGTCAGACCAGGCCTCATGGAGGAGGTAGCACATGAGATGAGGTTGAAAGGAAGGTCCTCCTTGAGACCTCTCCTGATTCTGTGAATATGGAAGGAGAAAGGGGTGCTGCTTTCCATGCATGGAGAACAGCACATACAAGACATAAGTGTCTGAAGCAGTATTTTTTTTTTTTAATCACAAAAGTATTTTATTATTTTCTATTATTTTCTAGTTACATGTAGTAATAGTTTTCAATATTTGTTTTTATAAGATTTCTAGTTTCAAATTTTTCTCCGCCCCTCCCAGCAAGCAAACTGATATAGGTTATATATGTACAATCACATTAAACATATTTCTGCATTAGTCATGTTGTGAAAGAATAATCGGAGCAAAAGGGAAAAGCCTCAAAAAAGAAAAGCAAAAAAAAGTAGAAATAGTATGGTTCAATCTGCATCTAGATTCAACAGTTCTTTTTTTTCTGGATTTGGAGAGCATTTTCCATCATGAGTCCTTTGGAACTATCTTGCACCATTGTATTGCTGAGAAGAGTCAAGTCTATCACAGTTGATCAACACTCAATGTTGTTGATACTGTGTACAATGTTCTCCTGGTTCTGCTCATCTCACTCATCATCATTTCATGCAAGTCCTTCCAAATTTCTCTGAAATTCTCCTGCTCATTGTTTCTTACAGCACAATAGAATTCCATTACATTTATATACCACAATTTGTTCAGCCATTCCCCAATTGATGAGTAACCCCTCAATTTCCAATTCCTTGCCACCACAAAAATAACAGCTATAGAAATTTTTGTACATATGGGTCCTTTTTCTCTTTTTTATGATCTATTTGGTAAAAAGACCTAAGAGTGGTATTACTGAGTCAAAAGGCATGAACAGTTTTATAGCCCTTTGGGCATAGTTCCTAATTGCTCTCCAGAATGGTTGGATCAGTTCACACACAGCTCCACCAACAATGCCTTAGGGTTCCAATTTTTCCATAGATTCTCCAACATTTATTATTTTCCCTTTTTGTCTCATTAGCCAATCTGGTAGGTGTCAGGTGGTACCTCAGAGTTGTTTTAATTTTCATCTCTCTAATCAATAGTGATTTAGAGCATTTTTTCATATGGCAATAGATAATTTTGATTTCTTCATCAGAAAACCACCTCTTCATATCCTTTGACCATTTCTCAATTGGGGAATGACTTGGATTCCTATAAATTTGATTTCATTCCCCATATATTTAAGAAATGAGGCCTTTATCAGAAATACTGGCTATATAAATTGTTTCCCAGCTTTCTGCCTTCCTTCTAATTTTGGATGCATTGCTTCTGTTTGAAGCAGGATTTAAACTCGACTCTAACCCCCTCACTGTGCAGGTATACAGAAATATAGTTATTTAAGAAAAAACAAACAAGTTTGTGGACTCCAGCATTAAGAACCCCTGAATTAAGGTCAAGAAACACAAAGAATTAAGTTTTCATTTTTATCTTTTTACATAAAACATCTTTTGAGTCAGAATCCTTTGAGTATTGATGATTACCTATTTTTTTTTTAACAACAGTTTTTTACAACATCAAAAGACTCTGGCCATTTCATTGATTTGGCAGTGCCTTTACTAAGGTAGTAGGTTGCCACCCCCAGCATGCCTTAACAAGCAGTTCATTAACTTCTGTGGCTATCATATCTTCACCAACTTTTAGTCAAGAGTCTCCTGCAACATGCTTTGGCTGACTCCTCAGGTAGACTGTAAGACCCTGGGCCCACTTGAAATCTTTCTAGTCTTGTAAGACCTACAAAAGCTGTGTTCCTGCTGGCATGCCCTTTGACGACCTATAGTCATAACCTCTTGGGACTTCAGAATAGCATTTTACTGAAGGGCCTCACTAAACTGCTCCTTTAACAGATTTTAATCTTGTTAAGAAGGAAAAAAAAAACCTCAAAACTCAAAACACTTAGAATAATGCTGCTGTTGTTACACTGAACTGTGTTGGTTTAACGGCCAAATCTCCCCATCTAGATTTTACTGGGAGTTTTGCCTATGTAAAGATTACAGGACCAGACCTGTAAGTTCATCTCAGAAATGAATTTGGATTTTCTAAAACCCCTGCAATTTTGTTAATTCCTGTAAAAATGGGGAGATTATCTTAGCTTACTACTGAAAATGAAAAGCTTTACCAAAAAGGGATGGGGAAAAAAGCCCCAAAGGATATTCCTAATTAAAGGGCATATTCTATTTTAGAAAACGGCAATGTCCTTAACATTATTAGCAGCCTTTTTATTTGCATAGAAGAAGTAAAAAACTTTGAAGTTTAAATCATATCAAGAAGCATTGTGGGTTCATGTTCTCAAAGAACTGTGCTAGATGCTAGCCTGTGTTACTGAGCCTAATGGTACTGAATTTCCCATGTGTCCCCTTTCAACTTTTCATCAAATGTTCAAAGGCCAAAAAGAGTCAGTAAGGCTTGTTATCAGTTAGGACTATAAATTCAGGACTTTTTTATTTAATAAAAAATAGAGGGAGAAAAACAAAATCAATCAACAAGTATTTGTTGAAGTGAAATATTCACCTCCTCTTGGCTGTCCCACAAACAAGATCCTCCACCTCTCAGCTCTGGGCACTTTCTCTGGCTGTCCCTTTGTACCTGGAACACCCTTTCTCCTGCCCCCTATTCCAACTACTGCTCCCTACCTATCCAGGTATAATGAAATATAGTAATCAAAATTTTTTTTTAATTCATAGATCCCAAGTTAAGAACTCTTGAATTAGGGGCAGCTAGGTGGCACAGTGGATAGAGCACCAGCCCTGGAGTCAGGAGGACTGGAATTCAAATCTGGCCTCAGACACTTAACATGTACTAGCTGTGTGACCCTGGGCAAGTCACTTAACCCCAATTGCCTCACCAACATAAAAAGAAAAGAAAAAAGAAAAAATTTTAAAAAGAACTCCTGAATCAGGTTCAGAAAACACTAAAAAATAACTTTATATTTTTACCTCTTTACATAAAACATCTTTTGAGCTAACATCTTTTAAGTATAGATGATTAGCTTTTTTTTTTTTTTTTAATTTGACAGTTGTTGAAAATTTCCCCACGGTGCTTTACAACAGTAGTCCTTTGCTGATTACTTGACAAACAGTTGTCCAACCTCTCTCAGAAGATCGCAGATGTAAGGGAAACCAGTATTTTCCAAAGCAGCACATTCCACTTTGGGCTAATTTTAATTATTCAGAAATATTACCTACAATTAGTCCTCATCTTGCTTCTTTACAGCTTTTGCCCATTGCTATTGTTTCTGTTCTTTGAGGCCAGGCAGGGTAACTCCATCTCTACATCAGAGCCCATGCTCATTGACAATCTGAGGAGTGTCCAGAGGGAGACAATGTCCTTCCTAAACTGTGGCTCCCAGAACTGAACATAATAGCCTAGCTATGGTCTGACCATACACTCATGAAAATGATCTCAGCAGCTGGACTCCTCTTAGCACAGGTCCAGATCACATTAACTTTCTTTGGCTGCTCTATTACAGTTGCCTCATACAATCCACTAAAACCCCACATTTCGCCATGAATCCTTCATCTTGTTAAAGAGATGAATTAAAACTGTGGCACGATGGAAGGAGCCATGAACCCAAAGTCAAGAGATGAGGGTGATTCCTGACTCTGCCAGGTAGTAGCAGCTTGAGTAGGATCAGTTTCAGAGCTGGAAGGAAGCTCAAAGGTAACAATTCAACAGTGACTTCCCCAAGATCACACAGTCAACACCATTCTGGGCCTTAGTTCTCTTCGTTGGACAAAATGACCTTCGAGGTCCCTTCCAGCTCTGTCCTTCTGTCTACTCATACCTCATCATATTTAGAATAAATAAAATCCTCCAGCAGTTTAAAACAGTTCCTGAAGAACCTGGAATGCCTTCAGAATTTTATCACATGAAGAAATGAGATTGTCTCTAGCCTCCTGAGAAAGAGCCAATAAAACTTGTCTTTGAAATACTTTTTTTCATTCACGACATACTTAAATATTGAGTGAGGTAAATTCAGAAGTGCAGCTTTATGACAGTATAAATTAATTCCAAATTGCCCTTTGAAAGACATTTTTGCCAGTCTATAGATTTCTTTCTTTTTCAGCTGGGAAAACAGTCTGATTTATTGTATATTTTGTGGCTGTGTCAACTAGTTTATCTCTGTGTAAATTCGTCTCTGCATTTCCTGGGGTAATGGCAGTTCCCAGACCTGAAAAGATTACCACAGAGAAGGTGGATAAAGCCACTGGATTAAATAGAAGGCCCTATGTTTTCTTATTCTGGAGAAGCACTGAATAAATATGTAACTCACTGGACAGAGAAGTGGTGTTGGAGCTCCAAAACCTGGGTATAAAATGGATCATTTCAATTACATTGATTTAAAAAGGTTTTGTACAAATAAAACAAATGTCACCAGGATCAGAAGGAAAGCAGAAAATTGGGAGAGGGGAATTTTTGATCTTTGATCTTGAGATAATAGTGAATCAGTTTGGGGTTTTGTTACCATCATATCAAAGAGGCTAGCTGAAGTTTCTAGATCTGGCTTCTAGAGATCATACATACAGTCTTGGAAAGATGTTTTAAAACTATTTTATTGAGACAACTTAAAATCTTCCATTTCTTAATCTGATCTCTAAGAAACCTACTAATTCTAAAATCCTATAAGCCTCAAACTCCTATCGCATTTTTCTGCTCCATTGAAGGTATAATAAATAGCTGTTGAATCTTGAACCCAGGGACCAGATGATAAAACTAAGACACTTCTCTCAGAAGAAAGGCAGGGGATTATAGAAATGTAATATTACATACACTATTGGGTGTTTACTTACATCAGAAAGCATTTGAAGTTCTTACTTTGTGCTGGGCACAGTGGAAATCACAGGACACAAAGAAAGCAAAAGCAGTCCCTGTCCTCAACAACTTGACAATCTAATAGGGAAGACAACATGCAAATGGCTGTGTCTAAACAAGATGAATATAGGGTAACTTGGAGGGAATCTCAGAGGAAAAGCACTAAGATTAAGGAGTACTGCGAAAGGCTTCTTGAAGAAAGCGGGACATTAGCTGAGACTTGAAGGAAGCCAGAGAGGCTAGGAGGAAGAGATGAGGTGGAAAAGCATTCCAGCTATGGGGGGTTGGTCATAGTCTCCCTAAGGGGACTGACTGCCCTTAGCTTCCTGCTACTGGTAATGGACAGAGCTGGTGAAAGGGAAAGGGCAATGGGGGAGAGCCTAGAGGAAGTTAGGAGGCTCCTGACTGCACCCAAAATAGGGCTTCCCTTTTCTCTGTCTTTATTGTAAGTAAAGTTTCAATGGATGTATAGAATATTATGGGTAATAATGTATTAAAAAACTTAACTGTTGAAGAATACTGACATAATGCATTTACGTGTATTTTTCCAACTTAAAAATGAATTCAAACAAAAAGAGTACTAAAATGTTATGGTTCTTTGATTTTCAGAGTGGACATTGTCTTACCTATGAATTATTCTTCTGAGGATTTAAATATAGCTCCCAAGTAAAACTGCTTTCTGAGTTGAAACTTGACATGCATCTTGGGAGTGGTTAAATTCTATATTGATATCTAAATTTTGGCATGGCACACTCAACTTATTTGGTGGTATTCTGAAACTGACTAGCTGAGTGGAGATTACTTCATTTTATTAGCCAGGCATTTAGTATCATAACCATACTTATCAGTCAATGGATCATTGGTTCCCTGTTCAGAGAAATCATGATTAAGAAAGGGGCTAGGGGAAAGAGCTATATTGCTGAAAGATGATGGAACATCTAGAAATATATATACACACACACACATACATATTTGACTTGAAGAAATAATAGAAATTGAAAAAAAGAGAGGGAGGAAAAGTCACAAGTGTGAGAGTTAATCAGCCACCAAATTGGCAGGTATTTCAGGGAAATAAGCTTGAAAATAATGCATACTACATTATGAAGAAATCCTTTGAAAAAACCATACTGGATGTTAAAATGGTTGGAGTTGGTCAGGTTGCTAGACATGATGGCTGTTGATGAGAACCAGATCCAAATTAGGCTTTTGTTTGAGACAGTGGTGCTGAAGCTTTTCTTGGCTCTACTTTCCAGGAATAACACTCAAACATTCCTTGAAAAGAGGATGGGGAGGAGGATTTGCAGAATAATAAACTGATGCTTTGATTTTGGTTCTGTAAGGGCTAAAATTCTAGCTATGCTGTCTAAAATATCCAATGAGTGGTCGCCAATAAATTATAAGCTTTAGCAAGAGTTAGACTTTTAAGCATTTATTAAGGAGAATAAGAATTTGGTAAAAGGAGAGAGAAAGGCCTGATTCATCTATCTATTAAAGGGAGAGAACATTACTAGCTCTGCTCTCCGCCAGAGTCCACACGAAGGAGAGAGAGTCAGAGCGCCAGCCTCCCCCTTCTTCCTCCCACAAGCAAACGTCACTTCCTGACGCCAAAGAAAAGACGAATGGTCTTGCCCTCAGAGACTTTCACCTCATGGCGGAGATTTTCTACAGTAAGTCTCCAGCAGGTGGCGTCATTCCAATCATTACAGTTCATAAAATGATTCACAGGGTTTCTTAAATAGGAATTTCCTCCATGAACTATACTCTATTTACAGATCATCTTCAACTTGCCTAGCTTAGAGGCAGAGAAAAATAACAATTCATTTATATAGTAGCCTTATAGCTTACTAAGGATTTTCCTCATCACCATAGATCAGGCAAATATTATTATCCTCATTTTGTCAGTGAACAAACTTGAGCTTCACCTTTCACTAAGCCTCTTGGGAATTTAATTAGACCTATAGGCTGCACCAGACCCTGGCCAGTAGAATGTGGTATTTGGAGGGGGGGGAGTTAGTAAATTTATCAAAATTGCCTGGGGGCTAAGTGGATTTTTTTTTTAATTTAAAATATTTACCCCCCCAAATTCTCTTTTTGCTATAGCTAGCACAAATTTGTTGGATTTGATAGTTGTTTAGCGAAACCTAGTCTATTTAAGTTTTCCTTGCTTATTTAATTTTTCCTCACTCATCTTTTCTTTTTTAAAGGACTTATGCCTGCTGCACACCAACCAGTATACTGTGCTTCCAAGCATGGAATAATTGGATTCACACGTTCTGCTGCTGTGAGTAAATATATAGCTGCCCCCAAACTCACCACATACCTTTTATGTAGCATTTCTTTGTCTCTCCCTCCCCCCTTTCCCTCTTCCTCTCCCTTTCTTCCTCCCTCCCTCTCTCTCTCTCTCTCTCTCTCTCTCTCTCTCTCTCTCTCTCTCTCTTTCTCTCTGTCTCTCTGAATTTTAGATATCTATAATAATTAAATAAAGTTACATTGGGGAAAAATGGTACCTAAGAGGCATAATAGATAACATCCTGGCCTTGGAGTTAGGAAGACCTGATTGTGAATTGTGCCTCAGACACTTACTAATTGTATGACCCTGAGTAAATCCCTTTACTCTTCCTGCCTGTGTTTTCTTATCTGTTGTAAATTCAAGGTAGTAATAGCATCCACTTTTGTTTCTAAACCTTCACCGGTATACGGTGGTTTAAGTTTAGTAGTGAGTGGAGGCTTTGGGAGAAGCAAATGAGATAATCAAAAGCATGTTGCAAATTTTAAAGGAAGGCTAGCTATCCTTAATAATATCATTACTAAATGCAATATTCCACAGATCATGAGAGAACAGAGAAAAGTGATGTTCTGTTTGACATAAGAATGTCAAGGATCTGCAGTTTCATCAGTACAAATACTCAACACAGCTAACAAATTTCTCTAACTTAATAGATGACCTTTGACAGTTGCTGTGGCCAAAAATTTCATCCCCTTTCAGCCAATTCAGTGATGATCTTCTCCAAACATGGTGAGATTAGTTCTGGATGGCAAATATATGGTTAGTCCATCACTGGATTTTTTCAAGTTTTTTTTTTTTTCCATCTTGGTAGATATTGACAGAGCTTGTGCTCTGCTGACTAAGCTTTCAAGAACTAGGGTCATCTCTCCATTCCAAGATAAGGTAACAGAGTAGGACTTGGAGACTTCATTCTGAACTCTTAAGAGGAAAAAATGTTTCACATTGGTGACCTTTGACAATTAAAAATAAAATCCTTCTTCCCTTTAAAAAAAATCTGAACCAAATAATCTGTTTTGATAGGTATCAATTCTATTGTAACTTAAATAACTGGGGAAAAACACACAAAAAATCATTATGACACAGAAACTTTAAAACAATGATGTTTTTCTGAAGAGCTCAAAGCTAGTGCAATTAATATATTTTGCAAATGATTGGAAATAGTACTCTATAAACCTACGGTTTTACAGAGTGCAATTCCCTCCCCTAAAACAACAGGATTAGACTATGGTGTTTTAAAAAAAAGCCACTGACATTTTATCTTTGGGCATTTACCATGTTGCCCTTCCTATGAAGAGTTAATGCTGCTGCCAGGCCATCAATAGGACATGTGATTTGAGTAATTTTTCCAATATGACTATTAGTGTGGATGACTCAGTCAAATCATTATCATTTCCCCCAATGACCAATGAGTGGTCCATGAAGGGTGTAGTCTGCTATCATAAAACAGATTTTTTTTTTTTTCCCTATGCAAAGCTATACAAAGTTGTAACTGGGCCAGGAATCAAACCCTACAAAATGGGCCTCATGAGAACTTTGTTTTATTCAGCTCAACAAACTAATCTATATCAACACTAAATGGAACCATCCTTCCTCACCCCTTATGTTAGGTATAGCTTCTAATAAGACAGAAGACTGGCTTCGTAAGCAAGAAGGGATTAGTGACCTAAGTCAAGTCAGCCTTATTGGAGAGCAAAATTTAAGCATTTTTTTCTAGATATAACTAATATATCCAAATGTCTCTCCAAAAAGTCAGGGAAATAAAAGATCATAAGATAAACGTCAGAGACAAATCTAATCCCAGAGTTTTTAGCATGTTTTTCTTAATATTTTGATAACCATTTCAATATAATTGGTTCACTTTAATTCTATGTAATGTTGACTATATAATTCTACATCTTTATTTTTTTATTTTTTTTGTGGTGAGACAATTGGGGTTAAGTGACTTGCCCAGGGTCACACAGCTAGTAAGTTGTCAAGTGTCTGAGGCTGTCTACATCTTTATTTTATATATTTTTAAAAATCCTTCTGAGAAAGGGTCCATAGGCTTCACTAGACTGCTGAAGATTCCTTGACATACAAAAAAGTTATTACTCCATGACTTAATCCAACCTTCTCATTATACAGGTGAGAAACCTAAAACCCTGTTAGTTATTGCAACCACCTTTGGGCTATTTGAATTACTTTCGTTGAAAGAGCATAAAAACTATGGCAGACTATCTTACTGTTCTCCTCTTGGGGATCTGGAGGACTCTTGGCTAGTTCTCCCATTGGCAAACAGAGCCCTTTTCTCATACTTTAAAACTTTTGTTAATTAGCATGCATTTATTAAACACCTACTATGTGCCATATGGCCTCTAGGGATACAAATACAAAAATGAGATAGCCCTTGCCATCAAAGAACTTACCTCCTGCCTGGGGGTTTGGGAAGAGATAGTGCTTCACAAATTAATTAAACATACACAACATAAATATAACATGATGAAGAAGAAAACACTTAACCATGGGAGGAATTATGAAAGGTTTTTTGAAAGAGGTAGCACTAGCTTGACAGCCTGGTTGGAGCTAGAGTACTGTCACCAGTCCGGAAAGATAGGCTGGAATATGATTTTGAAGGTCTTGAAGGCAGGAACTCTTTTGTTTTGTCTTTGTGTCTTTGGCACTTAGTACAGCACCTTTCTTTTCTTTTTCTTTCTTTTTCTTTTTTCATTGGTAATAAACATTTTTACTTAAAGTTTTGAGCTCCAAATTCTCTCCCTCCTTCCCTCCTTCCCCTCCCCCCTCCCTGAGGTAGCAATCAGATATAGGTTATACATGTGCAATTATGTAAAACATCACCTTGTTAGTCATTTCATATTAAAAAAAAACTTGAAAGAGTAAAAAATAGAATAACTCAGTCTGTATTCATTGAATATCAGTTCTTTCTTTGGAGGTGTATTGTATGCTTCATCATTAGTCCTTCGGGATTGTCTTGAATGATTGTATTGCTGATAATAGTCAATTCATCCACAGTTCTTCATTGAACAATATTTCTGTCACTGTGCACAATGTTCTCTTGGTTCTGCTCAGTTCACTTATACATCAGTTCATACAAGTCTTTCCAGGCCTTTCTGAAATCATCCTGCTTGTTATTTCTTATAGCACTATAATATTCCACTACCTTCATCTACCACAGCTTTTTAGCCATTCCCCAAGTGATGGGCATTCTTTTGCTTTCCACTTCTTAGCCACTAGAAAAAGAGTTGCTATATTTTTGTAAAAATAGGTCTTTTTTCTCTTTTTAGGGATGTCTTCGGGATACAAACCTAGCAGTGGTATTGCTAGATCAAAGGATATGCACAGTTTGATAGTTCTTTGGGCAAAGTTCTAAATTGTTCTCCAGAATGGTTGAATCCATTCACAACTCCACCAACAATGGATTAGCAACCAAGTTTTCCCTTATCCCCTCCAGCATCCAACCTTTTCCTTTTATGTTATATTTACCACTCTTATAGGTGTGAGGTCTCAGAGTTGTTTTAATTTCTGATAAATAGAGATTTTGAACATTTTTTCCATATAACCATAGATAACTTTGATTTTTATTTTATTTTATTTTATTTTTGGTCTGAAAACTGCATGTTCAATATGCTTTGACTATCAATTGGGGAATGACATATTTTTATATAAATTTGACTCAGTTATCTATAGATTTGAAAAAAGAAGGCTTTTATTGGAGATACCTATTGCAAACATTCTTTCCCAGTTTCCTGCTTTCCTTATAATTTTGGTTGCACAGCACCTTTCATATGATTAACATTGCAGAGAAGTTAAGTAATTTCCCCAGGGTCCAATAGCCAGTATATAGAAAAGACAGGATCTGAACTCTGAAGCCAGCTCACCCTGTATGATACTATGTTGTCTCTTGCTATATTTTGCAAACATTATTGTGTACAGATGCTATTCAAAGCTATAGTAGTTTTGGAAATCATTTACATTAACACTTTTTTCTTCTTTTATAGATGGCAGCTCACAATATGAATACCGGTGTGAGATTAAATGTCATTTGCCCAGGTTTTGTTAACACACCAATCCTTGAGTCCATTGATAAAGAAGAGAACATGGGACAATATTATGAATACAAAGATAGTATCAAAGATATGATGAAATTTTATGGAATATTAGAGTAAGTAGACATATTAATCTTTTCTCTCCTAAGTTATCTAATAATACATGTGAGCAGATAATTCAGGACCCAAATGACTTTCTTTTGCTATAACTATGAAGCCAGAGATGACATTGGGGTTTTTGAACATCAAAATTTTATATGAGAGAAAAAAGCCTGCTATCTTACAAAATGGCATCTTACCTGGTAATCACATATCAAAAGATAATGTCC
Source organism: Dromiciops gliroides (assembly GCF_019393635.1). Taxonomy (NCBI): domain Eukaryota; kingdom Metazoa; phylum Chordata; class Mammalia; order Microbiotheria; family Microbiotheriidae; genus Dromiciops; species Dromiciops gliroides. The sequence continues at coordinate 195,777,633 of NC_057866.1, read as the reverse complement.
TTAGCATATTGATATTAAAATATAACTTTGTGAAAGTTCATGGGTTCTTAACCTACATTCTCCTTTCTACCATGGCTAAACAACAGAATGTCACATTAACATAAGGAAACAGGAGTACCCAATGACTTAATAGAATCATTAATAGGTTGTAATACACTAGAGATATGGTTTTTTTGCTTTTACATTTGACATTTTCTCGCTGGTGGGCATCAAGTTGAGAATATGAAATAGGGTGGGGAAAGACTCATCTGAGGATAGTCAATAGCAAATATGAATAATCAAGGCCCAAAGCAACCAATGTGTAATATGTTCCCTCACTACTAGTTATTATCTAAGTCTTCTGAAATCTGATTTAACTAAGAGTAATTGGGAATAACAATACCTTTATTATAAACTTACTCTTCTGTTATTATATATTAAAGTCCCAAAGGCTAGAGGTAAATATATACTTTAGAAATTACTAAAAAAATAAGAAAAGATGTAATACCAGTCATCCCTAACTTTTAAAATTCATATGCCTTATTCCTATTTTTTAGTCCATCAATCATTGCCAAAGGATTGACAACCATCATAGAAGATGACACTTTAAATGGTGCAGTTATGAAGATCACAACATCTCAGGGAATTCACTTTCAAAACTATGATGCAATTCCATATCAGTCTAAAATTCAGTAAACATTTCATGAATTGACAACATCTGAATAGAAGTACCATGGATGTACTCATGTATTTCTGGACTTGAGTCATAATATAGAAGCTATCTGTTTTAAAGATATTTTACAGCATAAGTCTTTTCATGAGAAAACCTACAATGAAGAATTGTGTTTGAGTGGGAAAAGGTTAATGTGTTATTAACATTTTTTCCTTGTGGTCTATTAAGAACGTGATTAATAGTTATAATAATTCTGATACACAGAATGGACATGGAAACTTAAGCTATGAGGAATACAGAAGGGTGTTGAAATACTAATATGCATTTTAAAAATCTAATTAAGTAGGGCGGCTAGGTGGCACAGTGGATAAAGCACCGGCCCTGAATTCAGGAGTACCTGAGTTCAAATCCAGCCTCAGACACTTGATACTTACTAGCTGTGTGACCCTGGGCAAGTCACTTAACCCCCATTGCCCTGCAAAAAAAACAAAACAAAACAAACAAACAAACAAAAAAATCTAATTAAGTCATTGGTGCACAAATGATATTATTTTTTCAGAACCATCATGTCTTGTTTGATTTTTGTTAAATACTTGAATTATTCTTTCAAGGCTGATAGAAATATGTTATAAATAATTGTATTTCTGTGCATCACTGGTTTAAATGAGTTAAGCTATATGACATGGCAAATGCTCAGTAATAATACCTTTAATACTTACTGTCTATTCTTTGATCTGAGCAACTCCCATTCTTAACATTTTGTTGTTGTTGTTGTTTACTGGGCAATGAGAGTTAAGTGACCTGCCCAGGGTCACACAGCTAAGTAAGTGCCAAGTGCCTGAGGTCAGATTTGAACTCAGGTTCTCCTGATTCCCAGGCTGGTGCTTTATCCACTGTGCCACCTAGCTGTCCCTATTCTTAACATTTTTAACTAAGCATATTTATCGTGCCTTCCTTTGAAGGAATTGAAGGAATCAATTACAGGTGATATCCTTACCACAGAGGGGAAGAAAATCATTAACTAAGAATAGAATTTGGGACTATTGATTTCACAGTACAGATTCCTGTCTTAGAAGGCAGTGTTTGCCTTTCCATTTTTTAGTCACAGCTTTTTGTTTCTGATTGATTGGTCTACTTAATCAGCTATCTCTGAATTCAGAATTCTGAACTATAACTTCAAAAACTTTAATATTAGACTTTAGGGGCAGTATATGTTGTATTTGTAATTCAAGTTTTAGAAGTGTCATGAAGAAAGAAAAGGAAAAGTCACCCCCCCAAATAAAATTTAGATACTATTTTATGAAAAAAAATGCAACTGGAATGTGTATTTCAAACTCAATTTTCCTTTTAGCCAATTTGCATGGATTTCAAAATCACCAGGCTTTCACTAAAATCATTGGATTCAAATCTCTAAAATATTACTTAGTACTCTCAAATTGGATGAGAATCCATCTCTTTCACTACTCAGGAACTGATTTGGCAATAGCTGTGGCAAAAAGCCACAAAACACAATAATAAAAATATCCATGAAATATTGCCCTTTTGCCACTAGCATAATTACACACTCTAGGGCCAGTAAGTTCTATGGATATGTGGCAAATGGAAGATCTGGCTACCTTACCTGGGGTGTACAAAAATATTTTTGCTGCACCAAGTTAAAGTAACCTGTACTCCAATAGGTGCTGCAACCACTCAATGGTGAAGGCTCAAGATTCTTAACTTAGTCACTGCATCCTGGAGATCAGTGAATCTACTCTGCCTGCTGAATCATAGGCTTCCTAATTTGAGTCAAGTCCTCTGGGCTGAGCAACAAGTAACTAATGTATTTCTCTCTCTCTCTTTTTTTTTTTTTTTTAGTGAGGCAATTGGGATTAAGTGACTTGCCCAGGGTCACACAGCTAGTAAGTGTTAAGTGTCTGAGGCCGGATTTGAACTCAGGTACTCCAGACTCCAGGGCCGGTGCTCTATCCACTGCGCCACCTAGCCGCCCCTAATGTATCTCTTAAAGGAGAGAAGATAGATGTTGAGAGGGTTTTCATACATATGATCCAATATGTGTTAATGACTAAAATTCTGTGGTATTAACAAGGTGTGACTCACTGCTGGCTATTTCCTGGAGCTCACTAAGGAAGCTTTTGGGACAGTTAGACTCAACAAGGCAGACTCCAATGGAAGAAGATTCACTTGCCCTTTGATGGAGATAAGTTGGGAATAGGCTATGTCACATCCAGGTATAGAACTCTCCACAAACATACAGTGAGCACCCATGCATTGAATGTCACTACTATAAGCCGTATTTTTTTTTTGGGGGGGGGGGCTTTTTTCCTTTTCTCTCTACGACATGAAGTCATACTTTGAAATGTGTGTACAGTAATTTTGTAGACCTATCCTGCATCCTGGCAGCTCTCATCAAGTACATTCTGTGATGGAAATATTCTTTTTCAAGAACTATCCATAGCAGACATTGAAAAGCAATAGCTGAGCAGCACCAAATAAAAATGTGAGTGTATATATTAAAAAAGTCTGTTCACCTTTTAAAAAATTGTGTAAATAGTGTTCATAATTCTGCAATATGATATACTACATTAGCTTATGAGTAGGGGAAAGAAATCACTTCCTATGTTGGAAAAATCCCAGCTTGGTGTGTATATTCTAAACATAGTTACCTCTTATTTTTATATCACCAGTGATTATTCCAGTGGAGAGAAAGTGCTTCCCCAGTTTCTATTTTTCTTTTGTGAATACAGAACTTTCTTCCTTAGATCCTCTTCCTGCTTCCAAGGCACACAATAATTGACACTTAGTTACAAAGGATACAAGCAACTTATTTTTTCTCTGTGTAACTAACCTGACCGTCTAGGTTGGACTGGGAGAAGATGGAAAATGTTGATTTGTCTTACGTATTTAGAATTTCTCCTTTGTGGCTGAATGAATATTGAAAACTGAAGGGGATCAAAGATGTAAATTTTAAATAAAATTTAATGTATTTAATGTACCATATCTGGTTCCAAGAGATTTTTTTCCCCATAAATAAGAAATTAAAAGGAAACCGCCCCTGACTTGCTCTCCTTTCCTCCATCCCCATCTCTCCAAATTTCTCATGGCATACTGCCAGGACATCTGGACATGTCCTTTATACTTCCTCCTCTACTCAGTATCCTCATTATTTGTGAATTTGTCCCTACCGCCACATTTGCTTCTCTCTCATTTTGTTTGAAAATTCCTTTAGAACAGCGTCTAGACCAGGTGAGTCTTTGCATTCCTATCTTGCAGCATTGGGCTTTACACAAAGGTAAAGTTAATGTTTATCAAATATATTGAATGAATAAGTTAATGGCACCTAAAAAAAGAAAACCAGAAATAGAGTGTAACAGGGAAAGACAGTATTTGGTGGTGACCAGATCTCTGGCCCAGGGGTAAGAACTAGAGCTGATCCTTCCTATGTGTGTGATTTTGAGAAAATCACAAACTCTATGGTCCTCAGTTTATTAATTTGAAAAAGGAGAGCATTAGAGCACGTCACAGATTCTAGATCTGGAAAGTCCCTTAAAAGTCAAGTCTACAACCCTAACCCCTTATTTTACATATAAGGAAACTGAGGCTGAGAAAGGTCAAGTGATTTGCTGAGGCTAAGATAGCTATAAGTAGTAAGCATCTGAGGAAGGATTTGAACCATTTTCCAATTGTACAGTGCAATGTTCTTTGCACCATGTGGCCTCTTAAAAGTACAGGGTTTCCCAAAAGTCTTGGTGCAGTTTCCTAAAACCGTACTAAAACAAACCTAATCTGCATTTCTAAACCCTGGTTTTAACAGCCTTTTAAATAAAATCCAATCATTTAGTATATCCACTAAAGATAATGAAATGGCCTTGCACAATTTGGGAGACAACTAGGGAATTTGAATTCTAAATATTTTAGTCTATCCCAGGGGTAGATGTCAAAATGAAGTAATTAAGTTCTTAGCTAAGGACACAGGAAAAGATGACCAGTCTCTATGGATCTTGGGTGAGTTTATCGCATGGGGTAAAACTCACCTATAACTACAAATTAGATAGCCAATGAGTGTGGAACCATAGTCACCAAATGTTCATTTTTAGCCATCCCCCAGAAATCACCTCCAACTCACCATGGGCCCCAGGCACTGAGATGGTCTGCAGCCCACACATGAAGGAGGAAGAACTAAGAATCAAGTATTAAGAGACTTTGGGGGGGGGGGGCAGCTAGGTGGCGCAGTGGATAAAGCACCAGCCCTGGATTCAGGAGTACATGAGTTCAAATCTGGCTTCAAACACTTGACACTTACTAGCTGTGTGACCCTGGGCAAGTCACTTAACCCCCATTGCCCCGCAAAAAAAAAAAAAAGAGAGAGACTCTTATGGGCCAGAAACTATATTAGGCACTGTAAATACAAGTACAAAGAAGTAATTCATTCCTACTTTACATTCTAATGAGGGAGACAATAAATATAGATGTAAAATATCAAACAAATTGGAAAATACAAATACACACAATGTGGATAAATATTAGGCAGTTTGGGAAGGAGGGTGCTAGCCATCTGGGTAAACAGGAAAGGCTTCATGCAGAAAATGTTACCTGAACTTCATCTTAATGAAAAAGAACTGAGACTGAGGTGAGGAAGCATATTCCAGACCTAGACAATGGCAGTGCATGGGGGATGTCCCATGATGGGAGATGGAGTGAGGAAACAGGTCAGTTTGACTAGATCACAGACTGCAGGAGGGGAGTAATAACCAATGAGACTGGGAAATTAGTCAGACCATTAAGGGCAAAAGGTAATGAAGAAGTTGATGGTATTGCCTAGCTAATGACTCAAATATGGCCTACAGACATTGTTGCTTTGCAATCTCTGGTCCCACTATCAGATCAAGATTTCCATTCTGTATTGTTGGATTGAACTAAATTGAATTAAACCAAAATGGTATCATTTCTGAATCTTTCAGATCAACGTGAACTCCAAGATAATACAGCATCAGCATCCTCAATTCACTATCAAGGACAAGCTGTGCTTGTGAAACATCTTTTAAACTCTCCAGTAGAGTATTTTCAGCTTCAGTACATAACACACGTACAAAGTCATTTATGATTTTTTGAAGCTAGCCTCAGATTACAATGGGGGAGGGGGGAGTGTGTATGGTTTATTATTTTTTTAACCTAGTTTCCATATCAACCACTCCCTTCCTAATTGGGATTCATATAGGGAGGTAAACATGTAAAGATTATGTTTGTGTATATATTTGCACATGGGCAGTTTCTCTTTAGATTAATTGTATGATCACATAGGTATAGGGAGCTCCCGAGGAGCACCTTTCACCATGAATATAGGACAGCACCTCTCTGCAGTTTTAAGAATTTTAGAGACCTGCTTGGGATGCAAAGAAATTAAGGCACCTGACCAGGGCACCAGAGGGCAGGACTTGAACCCAGGTCTTCTTGATGCCATGGCCAACAACTCTACCAATTAGACCATTCTGCTGCATTGGCCGTGCCTTGACTCTAAGAATACTTTATATTTTTATATAGTTGCTTTCAGGTTGTCTCACCACTAGAACATGAATTCCTTGGGAGCAAAGACTAAGTTTTTGCCTTCTTGGGTTGTTTTTCCTTCATTCAAGGCCAATGACATTAGGAAGGTGATGTGTTGACTTGCAAGTGAATTGGATTTAAGTGAGGAAAAGCTGTGCAAAGTCATCAGCCTCACTCTCTCCTCCAGTGGCAAGATAAAGATCAGAATGACTGGAGATGGCCCATGATGTAGTAGGAAACCTTTGTCTTTTTAAGATAAGGTCTTTCCCAGATCTCAGTCTAGCTGAGGTTGCACCCATTCAGTGATTAAGACTAGGTAATACATGAGGCAAAAGCACACCATGCAGACCCAGTCCTAGCCCCAGAGAATCAGGCCTCCAGAGCCTTGGAATCAGATGAGGCAGTGGCTACTTCTGGAACTCAACTCACGGATCAGTAAAGCAGTCTGGTGGTTGGACAGGGGGAGATTGCAGGAGTCTCTGCTGAAAATGAGGCAGAATTCTGTTGTGTTGCCCATGCTCAGAACCAGGAAGCAGTCTTGAGTGGCAGCAGCCCAGGTAGGGTAGGAGCACAAGCACACAAGAGCTTTCAACCACAGTGAAACAGAATTCTCTTCCCAGTTAAAGAGCAAGCAGGCCTGTGGTTACTTACACACCAGAGGACAGGGCAGGTGAGTGTAAAACATGCCTATCCTTAAATTGTACCACCTGGGACCCCCTGAAGCTTGGGACAGTGTGCCCTAGAAGCAGTGCCCCACTTTTAGAAGGAGTTAAAAGTCAAGAAATAGGCTAGCAAAATGAGCAGACAGAAAAAAATACGGACACGAGAAAGTTTCTTTGGTGACAAGGAAGATCAAAATACACTCTCAGAAGAAGATAACAACATCAAAGCTCCTATATCTAAAGCTTCCAAGAAAAATATGAATTGTTCTCAGGTCATGGAAGAGCTCAAAAAAGACTTTGATAATAAAGTAAAAGAGGTAGAGGTAAAAATGGAAAGAGAAATGAAAGAGATGTAGAAAAGACATGAAAAAAGTCAACAGCTTGAAAAGACAAATAGAAAAAGAGATACAAAAGCTCTCTGAAGAATGTAATTGTTTAAGAATTAGGATTGAGCAAATGGAAGCTAATGACTTTGTGAGAAATCAAGATACAATAAAGCAAATCCAAATGAATGAAAAAATGGAGGGCCTTCTCTATGAGTGGTTAATTTTTTTTTCTAGCAAACATTTATTTGATAATTTTCATACCATTTTCCTAGCCAAATTTCCATGGTAATATGTTGCACCCCATTCACATCCACCATGTTCCTCTTCCTTGCCCTTTGGGTGGACTGATATTCTATGAATTACACATTAGTATATCTGGATGACTCTAAAGATGGCTGAAAATAATCTAACATGCATTCTATGAAGTTAGTTACACCCTCCAAAGAATAATGAGTCTAATTTCCCTCAAATCTATACTTGGAGAAGTAGCTAAATGTCAAAATGAAGATAAACAATAAACAGATTTGGCCAACTTCCACAAAGAAGGGCAGATTATCTCCCACACTGCCTTATTCTCCTTTATGCATAGTTTTCCCCCATTAAAATATAAGCTCTTGAGGACAAAGATTCTTATTTCTTGTAAGAGTATCTGTAGCACTTATCATTTGCCTGGTACACAGTAAGTGCTTAATAAAAGCTATCTCTTTCCACCCATCTATCTATCTATCTATCTATCTATCTATCTATCTATCTATCTATCTATCTATCTATCTATCTATCTATCTATCTATCTATCTGTTTGTCTGTCTGTCTATTTATCTACCCTGTATAAAATAGGGATAATAAAAGGATCTACCTCATAGAGTTGTTGTGAGGAGCTAATGATATAACATGGGTACAATACTGCCCTATAGAAATGCTAGCTATTACAGTTATTAAACCTAGTTGTTCTCTGAAACAGAATATCTTACTCTAGTGTGATTTTGAAGTGGCAAGAGGAGAATGCTTCAAGAGCTCAAAATGGAACAGTAGCAACATTTGCTTAATAGCTGTAGCAATGGGTGTAAAGCAATTTTTCCAGTCAGATAGCTATGCCTGGGTTAATGTGCTCCTGATCCCTGAGCAGATAGCAACATGACGCACTGCCATGCTTTATTAAAATGACTCAAGGATTAGCTAGGATGCAGAAGCCCTAAGAGGAATTGACTAATACCACCACCCTCTTTCCAGTAAGTAGAAACATAAGGGCTAGGAAGACTCAGGAAGGGAGAGTTGGATGGAGACTATTTGGGAGATGATTGAACTGTTCAAAAGGAAATTTACTTTTCATTTGAAAACCTAGTGTCAGATTTAGAGTTCATTCCTGAAGTATTAGAGTACAGAAGACTTATTTTTTTTTAAATCAATTCTGATAAATTCTGTATTTCATTTTCTTCTTACAGCTGGGTCCAGAACAAGCACTGTGGACCCAGACTTTCAGTCAAACTGTGAATACCTTCTTCAAATTATATTCACATTCTCAAGGAATTTCTTCTTTTGAGTTCTTGACAGGGCTCACCCTAAACCAAAGATTCTTAGTCTGTTTTGTTTTGCATCATGAACTCTTTTGTCAGTTTGTTGAAGACCATGGATTCTTTCTCAGAATCATGTTTCTAAATGCATGAAACAGAATACATAGGATTGCAAAGGAAAACAATTCTATGTAATTATGTGTAGAGAGACAGTTATCTATTTTTTAAGTTCTCAGATCCCCAGTTAAGAACTCCTTCCTTAAATAATTGAATGACATGATTAAGTCTGCCAAATCACATCCTGCCCACCACCTTTACACTCCTCCTATTATGACTTTCAGAACTAACCAGGCGTTCTCTTATCAGTCCTGTTCTCATAGCAGCTCCATTACCTTTTCAAAGATGCTGTCGTGCTGATCTAGGGGGAAACTGCATTAGGAAGCTAGGCTTTAACCCTGCTTTCCACTTCTTGCAGATTCCATGGTCAGAGCCTGACAAACAAGAGCATGCTGGGTTACTAGCATGTGAGTGATGCATGTCCTAAACAGTACCCTTTAGAAAAATGTTGCTTCCTTTAAGAGTTTCCTTTTCATTGGTGTCTTTGGACCTCAAAATCTCCAGTTTTCAAACTAAAAGTTTCTCTAAACAGGTTCACAAGATTGAAAGCAAGATGTGACCATAGGAACAATCTCTTCCAAGGCCTTCATTTTACTGATGAGGAAACATATCCAAAAGTATTAAGTGGCTTGCCCAATATCATAGAGCTAATAAGAAGCAGAGCCAAAATTCAAACCTAGGTCCTCTCAATCCAAATCCACGAATACCAGGCTTTCAAAAGAAGAGCTTGAAGACAGCCAAGAAAACAATATTCATAATGCCCATAAGAACATAAAAGGGAAAAAACAACCACAAAACTACCAAAATTGAACATAGGGAAATTATCATAACCAAGCTTGGCCCTCAAAGAAGAGACAGAAAGAGACATTTTTCCACCTCTCCATTAGAGGAGTGAGGGTTCATGAGGGGTGAAACATTCATTGAAATTTCAGATTTTTTTCAATGTAGTGACTGGTTTTATTGATTTTTCTTCTTTCTTCCTCTTCTTAAAAAAATCTGTTCCATAAGATAGTTCTTTGGGAGGGGAGATGTAAAGAAGAAAGTAGGTGATATAAAAACAAAAGATATCACTAAAATTTACTTTTAAAAAGTATTCCAGTGATTAATAATAAATAAATCATGCATTTATAATAGTATATATCATCAATACAGATCTATTAATATAATATATATTATAATTAATAAATCTATTACAATTCAGTAAATTGTAAATTCCTTGAGGTGAAGGATTATCTTTTGTCTTTTTCAGTATCCCCTAGCACTTAGCACAGTGCCTTGTACATGATAGGGCTTAATAAATATTGATTTATTGATTGACTTCTTACTGACTGAGGTACCATGAAGAAACAGAAAGCTTTTTGGGCTTAGAGGTAGGAAAGCCTGGGTTCAAATCTTACCTCTCAACAAGTATTTATTAATCCCTTACTAGGACAACTAGGTAGCTTGGTGGATAGAGTGTCTAGCCTAGAGTCAGGAAGACAACTTCCTGAGTTCAAATCTGGCCTTAAACATTTACTAGCTGTGTGACTCTGGGCAAGCCTCTTAACACTGCCTAAATTTCCTTATCTGTAAGATAAGTTGAAAAAGGAGATGGCAAAACGACTTTAGTATCTTTGCCAATAAAACCTCAAACAGGGTCACAAAAAATCAGACACAACTGAAAATGACTGAATGGCAAAAAATGTGCCATGAACTGTGCTAAGCCCTGGAAATACAAATAAAAGAAGAAAGAAGGACAATTCCTGATCTCCCTTAAGAAGCTTAAATTCTAATACAGGAAGACAACACAGGACTATTATGTTGTAAGAAATGAAGAGCAGGCAAATTTCAGAAAACCTAGCAAGACTTACATTAATTGATGCTGAGTGAAATAAGCAGAACCAGGAAAACATGGTACACAGTAATAGCAATGTTGTGTGATGATCAATTGTGACAGATTTAGCTTTTCTCAGCAATACAATAATCCAAGACAATTGCAAAAGACTCATGATGGAAAATGCTCTCTACATCCAGAAAAAAAATCATGGAATCTGAATGCAGATCAAAGCATATTATTTTCACTTTTGTTGTTTTTATTTTGTTTCTTCTTTCTTCTGGTTTTTCCCTTTTGTTCTGATTCTTCTTTCACAACATGACTAATGTAAAATATGTTCAACATGATTATACTGTATAACTTATATTGGATTGCTTTTTGTCTTTGGGAGGGGGGATAGAAGGGAGAGAGGGAAAAAATTTGGAATTCAAAATTTTACAAAAATAAATGTTGAAAACTTTAAATGTAATTGGAAAAAATAAAGTAAAATGCTATTTTTTAAAAAAAGACATGCCCTTTGATCCAGCAATACCACTACTAGGTTTATATCCCAAAAGGCATCCCCAAAAAGAGAAAAAGACCTATTTGTACAAAAATATTTATAGCAGCTCTTTTTGTAGTGGCTAAGAACTGGAAATCAAAGGAATGCCCATCAATTGAAGAATGTCTAAATAAACTGTGGTATATGATGGTGATGGAATATCATTTTGCTATAAGAAATGACAAACAGGATAATTTCAGAAAGGTTCAGAAAGACTTATATGAACTGATATATAGTGAAGTGAGCAGAACCAAGAAAATGTTGTACTGTGAATGACTTAACTATTCTCAGCAATACAATGATCCAAGACAATTCCAAAGGACTATTGATACCTACTATCCACCTCCAAAGAAAGAATTGATATTGATGGAACAGACTGAAGCAGGCTATTTTTCACTTTCTTTCGTTTTTTCCTTTAATCAAGTTTTCTTGTACAAAATGACAAATATGGTAATGTTCTACATAATCATACATGTATAACCCATGCCTCAGGGAGGGGAGAGAGGAGGAAGGAAAAGAGGGATAAAAATTGGAACCCCAAATTATAAATAAAAATGTTTATTATTTTTAAAAAATAAAAAAGGCAACATAGAAAACTGAAAGGGGTCAGAGCAAGAATAGAGAGAAAGGTAACAAGCTCAAAGATAAGGCAGAGAGAGTCCAGAGTACAGCAGTTTGGTGAAGAAAGACATATCTGACCTTGAACAGTAAAAGTGTTGTGTGTTGAATGCAGTTGAATTGAAAGAGCAAATAGATCAACTGACAAATGATACAAACCCTAGTCCTGCTTTGTCTCAACAAGCTGGGTAACCTGAAGCATGTTTTTTCACCTGATCTAGTTCTCATTTCCTACAGCTGTTATAAAAGAAAACCTAAAGTTTCTGCCAGATCTAACATTCTGTTCATCTATCTATCAAATTCAATTCAATTCATTAAAAAAGAGAATATATATATATGTATATATATATATATATATATTTAATTTCACAGTATTGCATTAGCATTAGTATTGTGATTTATATTGTGATTATTGGCTCCAAGAAGCTGTAGCATACAGTGGCAACACCTGAGGGAAACACTTTCAGCAGATGGGCTAAACCAGGCTGAGGGTAACTGACAGGCCTCAAACCTGTCAGTGAGTTGGGGGCGGGGGTGTCTCTCTCAAACTTGTGAAGACTTCCCCTAGCAGAATGAATGGATGAGGATAAAATTCCCCCCTCCCTCCCCCCAACAGCCATGAAGTCAGCTCAAGCAGGCACTTCTGAAGACTTCTTAGAATTTGGTCAGATATGGAAGACACCAAGGTCATTCATTGCATCTGTCTTACCAGTGGACTTCTATGACTCAGGAAGAGGGAGTGAGGCTTATGACTTTAGGCAACTCTGCCTCACTTAAATCCAATTCACATGAGTCAAGACATCACCCCATGAACAACAACATTTACATAAACTCAGTTATCTCTCAGGACTGGTACCCCAAGGTTCAACAATTACTGTGAGTTCCAATCATAACTTCAAATGCTTATCATATTAGTCTACTCCTCTTGAGTTAATTTTATGTGGCATTTTAACACTTTTACTCTTGGATAAGGGCCAGATAAGCAATTTAGTTCATCTGGATTTGGGAATCTCTTAAGTGTTTGAGTATATTTATCCATTTCTAGGATATGCATAAAGATTTAGTGAAGAGGGCAAAAGGGAGACTTCCTTTGCCAGTCTATATGAGTCATCTGTAATTGAACTTCCTGGCAAGGCCAGTAGGCTACATCTGTGTTTGCTTCCCTAAGCTTTTTCACAGAGTCTTGGAGTATAGTTTACTATGATAGAACTTGATCCCACTCTGTTCCAGTCATTTTTTAGGTGGAAAAAGGGATATATTATTTCATCAGAACTAGAGAATAGCTTGATTTTTTCTTTTCATTCAATACTTTGAGAATAACCCCTAAATTACATCTTTGACAGTTATTTTATATTCTTTTCATTCATTAGTGCTTTTTCCCCTTACTCTTTATTCCTTTGAAAAATCTCCTGAACTGATTCAGGACAATTCCACATTAATAAGCTAGAATTTTAACAAAGAAAAAGCACTAATTTAGGGTATTTCATTTTGCTCTCTCTATATACTGATACTCCCATCCTCTGTCTCCCTTCTCCAAAGCTAAACAACAACAAAAACCAAACTACAGGTTCTCCTTAATTGAAATATAACTAATATCCTGACTGAACATGCAGGGACCAATGAGAGAACTCCTAGTGGAAGGACAAATATCATCAGAATTCAGCAGCTATACCCTACCTGACCAAATGAACTACTTTTATGAAGATTGTGAAAAAATACTGAGGAGGTTGGGGACACTTTTGTTCTTTGGGAACAATGTTATGAATGAGATAATGACATAAATGTGGCAGAAGAATTTTTTTAATTAATAAAGTATTTTATTTTTTTTCCCGTTACATGTAAAGATAGTTCTCAACTTTTGTTTATACAAGCTTTACAATTTCAGATTTTTCTCCCTCCTTCCCCTCCCTCCCCCCTCCCCCAGACAGCAGGTAATCTGATATAGGTTATATATACATACACATAATAACATTAATCCTATTTCTGCATTAGTCATGTTATAAGAGAAAAATCAGAGCAATGATGAAAAACCTCAAAATAGAAAAAACAACAGCACCAAAACCAAAAGAAATAGTATGGTTCATTCAGCATCTATACTCTGCAGTTCTTTTTTTTTTTTTCTTGGATTTGGAGATCCTCTTCTATCATGAGTTCCCTGGAACTTTTCTGTACCATTGCATTGGTGAGAAGAATATAGTCCATCACAGTAGATCAACACTCAATGTTGATGATACTGTGTACAATGTTCTTTTGGTTCTGCTCATCTCACTCATCATCAGCTCATGCAAGACCCTCCAGGTTTCTCTCAACTCCTCCTGCTCATCATTTCTTACAGCACAATAGTATTCCATTGTATTCATATACCACAACTTGTCCAGCCATTCTCCAATTGATGGGCATCCCCTCAACTTCCAATTCCTGGCCACCACATAAAGAGCAGCTATAAATATTTTTGTACATGTGGGTCCCTTTCCCCTTTCCATGATTTCTTTGGGAAAAAGCCCCAAAAGTGGTATTGCTGGGTCAAAGGGTATGCACAGCTTTATCGCCCTTTGGGCATAATTCCAAATTGCTCTCCAGAATGGTTGGATCAGTTCACAGCTCCACCAACAATGCATTAGTGTTCCAATTTTCCCACAGCTTCTCCAACATTTATTATTTTCCTTTTTTGTAATTTTACCCAATCTGATAGGTGTCAGGTGGTACCTCAGAGTTGTTTTAATTTGCATCTCTCTAATCAATAGTGATTTAGAGCATTTTTTCATATGGGAATAGATAGCTTTGGTTTCTGGCAGAAGAATTTTAATGACTTTACAATCTGATGGGGTGTCACTATATAGTTCTCTATATGTTTGAGATATGACACCTTTATCCAAAAAACTGCCTATAAATTTTTTTTTCCTCAATGGTCTGCTTTGCTTCTAAAATTGACTACATTGGTTTTGTTTGTACAAAAAATGTAAAATAAACTGTAAAGCCAATATCAGTGAGCACCATACTGAGAATCAGGAAAAGTTAAGTTCCTAAATCTGCCCCTAATGAGCAGTTCAACCTTGGACGTATCACTTTAACTCGCTGAGTCTCAGAATCCTCAATTCTGAAATAAGGGCCATGAATGAAATTCTGTTTCTATACAACTGGACATAATCTTCCCTCTTTAAAAAAAACATGTTTAATTTCTAAAAGTTTATTTGTTTATTTATAGTTTTCAATGTTTGTTTTTATAAGACCCTGAGTTCCAAATTTTTCTCCCTCCCTTCCCTCCCTCCCTTCCCTACCCCCCTCCCCAAGACAGAAAGCAATCTAATATAGGATATGTATGTATGTGTATATATATATATATATATATGTGTGTGTGTGTGTGTATGTATGTATGTATATATATGTATATATATACACACACATATATATACAATATGTTTAATGTGACTTTACATATACATACATATATAAATATATACATTTATATATATGTGTGTATATAAAGTCACATTAAACATGTTGTTGCATTAATCATGTTGTGAAAGAAAAATCAGAACAAAAGAGAAAAACCTCAAAAAAAAGCAAAAGTAGAAATATTATGATTCAATATGCATCCAGATTCCACAGTTCTTTTTTCTGGAGGTGGAGAGCATTTTCCATCATGAGTCCTTTGGAATCATTGTATTGCTGAGAAAAGATAAGTCTATCACAGTTGATCATTGCACAATGTTGCTGTTACTGTGTACAATGCTCTCCCAGCTCTGTTCACTTCACTCATCATTAATCCACTTAAGTCTTTCCAGGTTTTGCTGAAACCTGCCTGCTCATCTTTTCCTATGGCACAGTAGCACTCCACATCCATATACCACAACTTGTTCAGCCATTGCCCAACTGATGGGAATCCCCTCAATTTACAATTCTTTCAACTGGGCATAATCTTTAGGAAATGTTTACCAATCTGTAAAACTCTTGCTACAGAAAGACACTTAAAATGTACAGGCTTCCTTCTGCCCATTGTCCATCTCATCCCATGGCCAAGAGCCCCAAATAACACACTACAAAGTATTAGAATATTTTACTTATTCATAGTATTATTTGGGTTGGAAAATATTGGACAAGATCATCTCTAAAGTACCTCCCAGATCTAAATTTCTTTGACTCCATGAGTGATGAGAGACATACAGATATAGAAAGGTTTTCTGAAAACTGAAGAGAAATGAATGCTCCTCAGAAACATCCTACACTATTCAAGTATTCTTCCAGAAAGTAGAGGGACACATAGAGACAAAATCACTGAGTAGGATTTTCTTTTCCTGGCTTATCTATAGTAAGATCTAAGAAATGAATATGTTATACCACCTATTAGAACACCTCATCTAAAGATTTTCTTTTATAATGTATGTGTGCTTCCTATGTCAGTTATGTATGTCCATGTGAGTTGTTTAAACTCAGCTAGCATGACACAATGACAGATAACCCTGGAATCTTGCCCACCTCTCTCTAAGGAAGACTGTGATTCTTGTTCTGAAAGGCCACAAGGCTGGCTGTTCTACTCTGAGAAAGGGGGTAGCAGATTAGATTGATATTTATTACCCTCAGCCCTCAACATTGCTAATCTAGGGGCACAATTGGTTCATAACAAGAAACTACTAGATTCTCATGATGTTATCCCTTCTCTAGGGGAAGGTAGTCCTTAGCTTACATTGGCTAACTTAGCCCTTTTCCACAAAACACAGGTTACACAAAAACCCATCACAGATAGGGAATAGTGAGTCAACCCATTTATGTAAGCAAATAGAAAACAGAAATTGGAGAAGTTATACAATAAAATACATAGAGTGAATGAACTCTCCATCTGGAAGTGAGATATCTGGACTCAACCAAGAGAGAAACCTTGATCTCACCAAAAGGGAAATTTCCTGAACTACTTAGGGATTTAAGTGGAAAATCAGGGATATAATGAGGAGCCAGCTTTCCACACATGTCTTCCAGTGAGTCTTTCTCTTTCTTCTCCCTGGACTTTATCTTGGGGAGAGTATGAAACCACGTATATCTCTCTCAAACAAGAAATGAAGACCATCTTTCCTTTCTACAGCTTTCATACCAACTCTGAGCCTCACATAGGCACTCAATATTGGTCCAGAATTTCCTATTTTGCTGTGATAATCTGCTACATAATGCTCCAGGATTGGCTGAAAACTCATCTTACACAGTATTTCTTGGAGGACAAAGGGAAAGGTGTAATAAAGTAACCACAGACAGAAATGAATTTCAGAACTACTGTTCTTTTCCACTATGAAACTTGTAGTTATGAACTTGAGCTCTGACATAGACTAAGGAGAGACTATGCATAATCAATTACCCATACTCTGAAATTCATCTCCCAAGATGTACATGCCCCACAGTTATTTTGCATAAATTGACTTGAAAAGTCATCATCTCTGTCCTTTTCAGTTCTTGGGCACAATCTCAGCTGTTCTGGTCTGGTTAATTGTTAATTATTGACAAAGAGGGTGCCATAGAAAGAGAGCTAATATAGACAAGGCCATGCTAATGTTATTTTTCATTATTTTTGTACTACTATGCATCACACAAATAGGTTTACAAGACCCTTAGTTTAAAATTTAGCTATGCTGATACTGTACTCCAAAACAGCTATCTCATCTATCTTCCAAGTCAGTAACATCAGCAGCATTACTGACTCCTGAAATTATTTTCTTTACTCTTTTGACCATTATAGCAGAGGCTCTGAGCTCATTCTCCTACCTCAAAATTGGCCTAGCATATTGGCTAATACATTTACTATTATTACCAATCATAAGGCCTTATCCAAGTGTGTTCTGCCTACCATCAATTGACTAGTTGATACCTCCCCAATATCAATGACCCAACTAACTCTACTAATTTACTGAAAAGGACCAAAGTATAAAAACATCTGATCCCCCACCTTCATGAATTGTTACACACTCTCCCCACTGTATACTCTTGGTTCCTCGGGAAAGTGGGCTCAAACAGAAAATGGGGGATACAAAACACTTCCTCCCAAAATGGGATGCACTCTACCTGCTGTATCGATACAAAGTATGTTCATACAGAATCAAGAGAACATTGTGCACAGAGGCAGCAATATTGTTTGATGAAGAATTGTGAAAGACTCAACTATTCTCAATAATTCATTGATCCAAGTAATTCCAAAGGACTATCAATGAAACATACTATCCAGCTCCAAAGAAACAATTGATATTGATGGAACACAGACTGAAGCATGCTATTTTTCACTCTTATTTTATTTTTCTTTCATTCAAGTTTTCTTATACAAAATGACTAATATGGTAATGTTTTAAATAATCCTATCTGATTGCTTACTGCCTCCAGGAAGGGGAAGGGGAGGGAGAGATGGAGGGATAAAAAGTGGAACCCAAAACTATAAATAAAAATATTTTTTAAAAAAGTATGCTCATAAATTTGGAATTATGCTCAAAGGGCAATAAAGCTGTGCATACCCTTTGACCCAGCAATACCACTTTTAGGTCTTTTTTGCAAAGAAATCATGGAAAGGGGAAAGGGACCCACATGTACAAAAATATTTATAGCTGCTCTTTATGTGGTGGCCAGGAATTGGAAGTTGAGGGGATGCCCATCAATTGGAGAATGGCTGGACAAGTTGTGGTATATGAATACAATGGAATACTATTGTGCTGTAAGAAATGATGAGCAGGAGGAGTTGAGAGAAACCTGGAGGGTCTTGCATGAGCTGATGATGAGTGAGATGAGCAGAACCAAAAGAACATTGTACACAGTATCATCAACATTGAGTGTTGATCTACTGTGATGGACTATATTCTTCTCACCAATGCAATGGTACAGAAAAGTTCCAGGGAACTCATGATAGAAGAGGATCTCCAAATCCAAGAAAAAAAAAAAAGAACTGCGGAGTATAGATGCTGAATGAACCATACTATTTCTTTTGGTTTTGGTGCTGTTGTTTTTTTCTATTTTGAGGTTTTTCATCATTGCTCTGATTTTCCTCTTATAACATGACTAATGCAGAAATAGGATTAATGTTATTATGTGTATATGTGTGTGTGTGTGTGTGTGTGTGTGTGTGTGTGTATATATATATATATATATATATATATATATATATATATATATATATATATATATATATATATATATATATATATATATATATATATATATATATATATATAACCTATATCAGATTACCTGCTGTCTAGGGGAGGGGGGAGGGAGGGGAGGGAGGGAGAAAAATCTGAAATTGTAAAGCTTGTATAAACAAAAGTTGAGAACTATCTTTACATGTAATGGAAAAAAATAAAATACTTTATTAATTTTAAATAAATAAATAAAAAAGTATGCTCATAGTTGAGGCACAATGGTACTCCAACACACATGTAAGGAACAAGTGGCGACGAGATACCACCTGATTCCCAGCATTAGGAATACTTTTTTTCCTTGAAGGAGTCCTCACCAAGTTTGCTTCAGGATACGGCATAGGCTGTGAAGAAGTCACTCCATTACTTAGCCCAGCCAACTCCTTACTGGGTTTGGTCAAACAAGTTTGTCCTCAAAGAAACTTGGCTCCTCACCGAACTCTCCTACTGAAGCTACCAGAAGTCTCCAAGACCAACTTCAGTTATTTGACTTCTGAGAGCTGTTTCAAACTTTTGAAGCTTACAAGAGAATAACCTTGTCTGTTCCATCTCCTAATACTCACTCACTTAAAAGCAGGAAAAAATAAACACAAGACAAAGAGTTGCCATGGATTCACTGACACTTGGTGTGAAGACAGGAGAAATGCTTCTCTATTAAGCAGTTCAAAGTAGCTCTTTCCTGATTTGCTGCCAGGGAACAGAGGACTGGCCTAAACATTTTTGTATTCACATTCAATTTTGGCTTAGCAGCCAGTCATAAGAAGCTTTTTGTCACCACAATGCAAACAAACAGGAACAGTCAGTGAATACTCACCTGTTCACTCTCTGAAGCATGGGGCATTTTCATGTGGTTGGAAGTAGGCTCAGCAAGCTTTGACAAGGGGTGGAACTAGACAAGGCATATTGCACATAGTCCAAGTACTAGGCCCTTGCCCTTTACAACATCAACAAACTTGAATTCTTCTTCCTTTCCAATATAACCAACAGTTCATGCTTGTTCTTTATTTCCATATAAACAAGACCTAAACATGCTATACATTTCTAATTTTTCAGTCATGGGAAGACTATTTGGTAGAAATGGTAGGGAGGAAAAAAAAGGATAAATAGGCAAAACTTTTAAAACATATTTAACACAATTATTGGTTTAGAAACATGAACATATATTATGTGTACCTTAGTTTGTTCACAAGATTCTCAGGTTTGGCACATCAGACATGTTTTCAGTTTTTGCTACATATGGGGCTGCAGGCTGCTAAACTTAAGAAATCTATAATTTCTTGGATTTTTCCAGGTTATGACATAGAAATGAAACCTTGAGAAGAGAAATTATTATTATGGTAGTTAATAAAATTATATCTTCTGGCTTTAGTGTCTTCCATGGTCTTAAGCACAAAAAAGAAAGTTGCCCTTTTCAGAAAAGAGAATGGAGAGAAAAGGGGGGACAAATCCCCCAAATTCAATAGACTTTGTCTCATGCAATTTTCTGAGTTATGATTATCATATGTTTTAGTTTCTTTGGATGCCTCATTTCAATCTGTATTTATGGACTTCAGAAAAAACAAAGCTTTGTCTGAATCAAGACAAGAATCTCTATCCTCTTACATGTTAGTTTGTTTCATAACTTTGATTTTTTGATTCCAGGGATCAATTTCTGTCACATTCTGCAGCTGGTGGGAAGAATTCACAGTAGCCAAGATCTGAAGCAATGTCACTTGAAGACCTTGACAGCATACTACAGAAGGGCTCTGCTTAGCAGAGGACCGGGCTGTATTTCTGGACTGCAAAGAGGTTTTGTCCTTGGCAACATTTGAAAAAACTTAGCATTGGAAAGGCAGCGATACTAAGTGCTTCTTGTTTCTGTGATGCAGGTAAATGCATGTATCTGAAAGGTGGCTTGTATATTGGAAAGAATTAGCCTCTGACCTTAGGTCAGACTTCTCCCTAGGCCTCACATTGATTGCTCATAAAATTAGTACCTTAAATGCCTGGCTGTATAGGATTATTTTGGTTTCAAATGAGATTTCTTAATATTTATGTGCCTTGAAAACTATGAAGTACTAAGAAAATTTCTATGTAAGCATATGAATGATATTGCCATCACCTATTCTACTTCCATTATTGTGAGACCTAGAAAGTGGAATAGGGATATATTCACAGTCTCTAAATCAAAATTAATAAGAAGCTTACAAATGTAAAAAGATCCAAAACCAGCTGTCCTACAGATGAGTTCAAGTGTCCAAGTGCTTATAAGGCGTCCTGGGATTGTAGTTGTATATTAGAAGATGCTGGACTATCACTGATTTGAGATGAAAGGCAGAGTTTCTATCAGAGTTGGGGCTTTTGAAATTTCTTTGGGAAAGAATGCCAGAGAGAACAGAGAAATACATAGATGGGCATCTGTGGTAGGGTTAAGTGAATGGCAAGACCAGCCCCAAGCCACTATGGGAGATGTTTTGAATGGGAATTAATAGTGGCTTTAGTTTCCCTTTGCTTACCATTCTGCTCAAAGAAAGAATACTACTGATAGTCAACAGAACTCTTCTTCCACAAGAATCCAAGCTGACAGATGATCAAAATTTTTCTCTTTACTTTGCTTCTGAAAGAATTTGTTTAAATCCTAAATTCTTTGTTTCTTTATTATGTGTTTTTTTCAATTATATTCTAAAGTCAGATTACTTTAGATGAAGATAAGTTTGATCCTAACAGTTTTTGATTTGTGTACATTTTTAAGTTGCCTTTGGAGAATACTAATTAAAGATGGTAGCAGCTGGTTTGAATATATAGGATTTAAAGAGGTTGGAGACCTTCATGTCTGGTTAAATTTCAAGAATATTCCCTAACTAAAGACTAGATGAGCTATGAAGATTTTTATTTTTATTTTTATTTTTTTCCGGGTCAATGGGGGTCAAGTGACTTGCCCAGGGTCAAACAGCTAGTAAGTATCAAGTGTCTGAGGCCGGATTTGAACTCAGGTACTCCTGAATCCAGGGCCGGTACTTTATCCACTGCTCCACCTAGCTGCCCCTGAAGATTTTTATTAATAACCATATTCTTAAGTTCCACAAAAGAGTTTAAAAAGGAGGGATGGAATCCATATAGATATGAGGATCATTATATTGCTCTTAAGCTAAAAACCATGAGCATTTCCGTTTTTTGTTATATCCAGGTCACTTTAACTGTGTGAAAACCACACAAAACCTCAAACATTCTTTTTCTTTTTTTAACTTTTAGGTATATATTTGGGGGGCGGGGCAATGAAGGTTAAGTGACTTGCCCAGGGTCACACAGCTAGTAAGTGTCAAGTGTCTAAGGACGGATTTGAACTTAGGTCCTCCTGAATCCAGGGCCAATGCTCTATGCACTGTGCCACCTAGCTGCCCCCTGTATTTTTTTTAATGAACACATATTTAGAATTTGTTGGTACACACCTTTCTTATCTATGATGGAATCTACGATCCCCTGTGGACATATGTTACTACACTATGCCCCTTTTACCTACCCTGTTTGTTTTCAATAAGGTATACCCAAAAAGAACCAACATCTACTCAAGAGTTTCATCCCAGAAATTCTGTCATATAAATGAGGAATTTTTGTATAGACACTTGAGGCCATGGGTTTTCAAAGTGGATAGAAAAGCACAATGGATAATATGTTGGACTACCTGTGTGAACCTGGGCAAATCACTTAACTTCTATTTGACTCAGTTTCCTCATGTATAAAAAGGAGATAACCACAGCTTCTACCTCTCAGAGTTGTTGTAAGGATAAAATGAGATAATATATCACAGTGTTTTGTAAATCTTAAAATAGCCTATAAATGTTACATATTATTACTACTATCATCTCTTTTCTCTGATTTTTTTCTTCTATGAATTTGTGTATCTCTATAGCTATTTTTCCTCCTTTGTGGCTACTCATGAAAACTTCAAACATTCTAAGAAAGGGAAGAGAGAAGGAGGAGATGGCTGAGATCAGAGGGAAGGTCATACCCTAAGTCATTCCCATGGAATAATACAGGCATAATCTGGGAGGAATTAGTTCTGAACCTTTTTCTGTTGGGAGAGAAGAACATCCATCTCAGCCAAGTTCTGTCCTCTATTAGCAACTGTAATGGAATTTATTAATTTGATCATTGACAGTGCTATGCTAAGGTTTAGTAAAAATCCAACAATTCAAACAATTAAAAAAGAGAATCCAGCTTTCCAGACCGGAGTCCAGAATCCAGTTTTCCAGATCAGAATCCAGAGTCCAGAGCCCAGTTTTCCAGACCAGAATCCAGCTTCCTCCTGATGACATCTTACCACTTCAAGAAGACAAGGGAACTCAGAGTCTTTATATGAACAGTTTTGCTTTGTTAGTTTTTATTATCTCCTTCTGTTATTATATACCATCTGTAACATGTACTCTCGGCAAAGGCCCTCCCTCTGCAAGACCAATGTCAAAGCATCGCATTCATGAGGGACTGCCCCTCTGTACAAAACTTTTCTCTCTCTCTTTTCTATATTGATATTAACATATTATTACTAGCATAGGATATTATTTTTGGCTGTTTCATTGAGCAAACTAATTCATTTTTCAAATGAAACAAAGGGCGGAATGTGGTAAAAAAAACAGCATACTACTGAAGCGGCTTTTGAAGGACTGCCTTTTTGGGGAGGAGACCATGACGAACAGCGGTGTGCCTGCTGCTGCCCGGGAGAGCATGGCCAAGCATGCTGTACTTCCGGGACACCAACTTAAAACGGAGGGTAGAATGGAAGTTGGCTCTTGGTCTCACACACTCTGGCTTCTGAGTTTAGCGGTGATGGTGCTCTGGTGATCTGCTCTGGTTCTTAGCCTGGCAGGCAGTTTTGGGATTCGGTGAGTTTTATAAAAGAATATAGACTAAACTTAGATCTAAGACTATTCATTTGTATTTCTACTTTCCTATTTCCCTAATTGGTATCACTTGTTTGTTGTCTAAACAATAAAGGCTAATCTCTCACTGATTAAAGCTCAGAGGCTTCTTTTCTTACTGGTCTGGGAGATATATGAAGAGAAAAGTTAAAGGGGGAGTTTAATGCTCTTATATCCAATTTTAAACCTCACACAACCAACACCTCCAGATCTCACAAAGATAACCTAGCCAAAGTGGAATTTATCTTCTAATACAACTCAGGATGTCAGAACTGAAGGAAACCCTAGCAATCATCTAATATATTTTTCCTTTCCTCTTTCCTTTCCTCTTCCCTTCCCTTCCTTTCCCTCCTTCCTTCCCTCCCTCCCTCCCTCCTTCCTTCCTTCCTTCCTCAGAACTGAGGCTCAGCCAGGCAAAGGCAATTTCCCAAGATCATAGGTTTGACTACAGGTTTCCCAAGCTAGTTCTCTTTGCCCTTTCTACCATGTGGCTTCCACTCAATTTTGACTTCAGTAGGTATTCAGTATTACCTGCAAGAAGATACTAACTGCCAATATTTGCCACCTGGCAATGGTACCACTGAACAGAAAAACTTAAAATTCTAAATATTTACCAAGAATATTTACTCAACTCCTCTCCTTTCCTAATCTAAATATATTTCTTGGATGATCCTTTCATCCTTTCTGCTAGCTTCTGACTTGTTTAGACTGACCCTTCCACTTCATAACCTCAAGTGCACCTCTCTCTCAAAACTTGCAGACAACCTTGGTTTATCAATCTGACACTTTCAGTCTCTTCATTTCTAGTATTTCTTTTTCTTCTGTTCATAAACATACTCAGGTCTTCTCTGACCCCACCATTTCTTTACCCTGACCCCACATTCATTTACTATACCTTTACTTTTTACCCCCTTTAGGAACAAACTCTAGAAAAAGAATGGCATGTGCCTTGTTTTCTCTTCCTTATTATCCACTCACTTATCAAACCCATATAATTTGGCTTCAATGCCCAGCACTCAATGGAAACGTTCTTTCCAGTGTCATCAATGAACTCCTTATCTACATTTTGGTTAGAAATAATGAACTGCACAAATACATGGCTAGACAACCATTTGTAAAGCTCTGGGGAGCTTAATGGACTACAAACTCAATATGAGTCAAGTCTATATGCAATAACCTGTTGTGGCAAATTTTTGACATGAGGCTTTTCTTTGTAATGAGGCATTGAAGGAATCTATAAATTATAGATGTTATCTGCAAAGGGTAAAATATTATGCAACAATCAGTTATTAAAACTCAGCAGAATTAAGTCTCCAGATTAACTAGTACAGATGAATAGGCTAAGGAAATGGGGCACAAATTAACATTGGAGGAAGGGATAAGCAAAAGTTCAGACCTGGAGAGGCACTTGGATCATGTGTGACAGGAAAACAATGGAAGTTAAGTAGGATGATGGAAATTCAGGTACTATTATGAGCACACTCCTTAGGAGTTATGGGAGAATGGGAAAAAAAAAAGGAAGAGAGGAATTAAAAAAACTTCCTTTCTTCAATTTTTCTTATACCCTACCTTGGGCAGACCATTGAAAGTAGGATCCTATCCTTATGCACAATATAATCTATTAGAACTGGTATGTTCCTACTGGCATCAGACCCCTTGAAGAAATACAAAATAAGGTAAGTGCTTTATGCTGTAAACATTTGGGGAAATTTTTATTCACTGTATTTATTTCCTCTTTTTAAGTGTAACCTACTGAAGGAAATAGTCCAGTCCAAGATTTAAACCCAGCTCAGCTCTATTTGGGCTTACAGGGACCTTTATAACTTTTACTACCAGTGGCATTGAGTTCCATTTATTTGAGAGTCCCATGCTCACTTTGGTAGGTTTTGCATGACTACTAGGGGCAAAGTACTGAGTAAATACCATGCTGTTAATGGTTTCTAGACAATGATGTTTACTGAACAGTGACTTTCCCTCAATTCCACCTTTCTCAATGGAGTGGCACTGACTCTTCATCTAAGGCATTTGTGTATTTATGAATCCAGCTAATCAAATTTAGTTCTGAGCCATTGGATAACCCTGCCTCCTTGTTTTGAATTTACCTATGTTTCAGTGAGTGTTAGTCATATGACATTAGCATAAGGGTTTCCACTTTACCCAGAATCAGATAAGCAAGATTAGATACTGTAGGCAATGTTCTCTTGGCAAAGAATTGATAAACAAGTAAGTAGTGTGTAATTACTAGAGAATAATGCATAACAGAACTATGAAATGGCTGCCAAGCACCTATGTGCCCAATGACGTCCTAAACCCTGGGAATCCCAGAAGTCATGGGATCTATATGGAACTAAGGGTTCTTTCACACACACACACACACACACACACACACACACACACACACACACACAGAGTTCACATCTATGCCCCACTGTGGTAGTTGGTACATGTATGTATCTAACTGCACAGTTCCCACAGGACATCCAATCATTCTAACAGGACTCAGGTAAGACTACTCATCATAAGAATGGGCAACAGTTATGTAATAGGGGTCTCTGCTTAGAAAGGGAAATTAAGATCTGGTGCAAAATGGAAGTCAAAAAGGGGGTGTTTTCCACAATCTTGCCTCTGCTGCATGGTGAAACATCTGACCCTGTTTGACTGTAGCCATCCCATCAGAGTACAAAGTGAGCACATTTGATAATTGTTCCCAACAAGAAGTTTTTTACCACCTTACCCTTAGCATCCTTCCTTCTCTAACCTTTTAGTGTCAACACTCCAACACAGGTGTTTAATTTTAAGTTCTCTCCCAGCTTTCCTGCACAAAGTGCTCTTTGCTCTCTTCATGGGGGAGGGTAAGTTGTAAAATGCACTGGCATTGCATGATACAAAACATTACTCACAGATGCAAATGCAGATAAAAACTCATCCTTTCCTTCATCCACAAGTATCCTTCTTTGAATTGCATAACCTTTTCTCCTCTATCATTATCTACTAATGTGTGAATTTATCTTTGAGAATCAAGATTCCTCAATAAGAGGAACTTCAAATTCTCCTGCTGTCAATGGTCTTCTCTGCTTTCATATTATCTAGTTAATCAACTTATCAGTTAGTATTTCTCCAACTTCAGTTCCTCCATAGGTCTTCTTGAAGAGAAGCTATCCTACAAGCACAGAGTTCACATTTGTTTTATTTCCAACAGTGTAGGGCTATCAATCTCTCTTAGCCCCACCCCACCCCCAACTTTTTTTTTTTTTTGGCTAGGTTATTCCTCCCCTAACTTGTGATATTTTTCCAGCCACTCTTTCAGCCCCACCCCTGTAAGAATGGTTTTTAAACTAAGGGATGAGAGGAAAGGGAAGGATAGCAGAAGCCAGACCACTAGTTGCAGCACTTATCATTACTATCTCATTTTCCTAGAGGAATTCCATTTAAAAATAATCTTTCTACCCTAGGAAATTGTAAAGTGAATCAGTAATTCTCTTTCATAGTTCTGTCCCCAGCCAGAATTCATGATCTGGTAAAATACCTCATTTCTCTATTTCTTTCCCCTGCTGGGAGTACCCCAATTGCCTTTCTTCACAGCAATTCAAACAATAAAACCTGGTTTATTAAAGTGGGTCTTTCATACTTTTATCACACTTTGCCAGTTTAAGAGAATGACATTTAAACACAGAAAGGTCAAAAAACTTTTAAGAAGCAGGGTATGAGAAGAGAAAGAAGGAAAAGGTAAACAGAAATGAAGGATCATTCCCTTAGGTCTGTAGGGGATGGGCTGGTGTTCAATGATATGATGACTCTGTGGTTCGTGCTGCCTTGGATTTGGAGTTTGGATACTGGTGATTTCATGCCTGATGCCACTCTCTGTGGTTTTTATGGTGTGTGGTTATGCCTCCATAGAATTCCCTCTCTGGGCTCCCTGTGGCTTCTCTTCTTCCCTCAATCCCTTAGGATGAGGAGGATGGTTCTATGAGTCACATCAGCTGCCTCTGCCAGTCCCAGGATTAAGGCAAAATTCCATAGTCAAAGAGAAGAAGGAGGCTGGGAGGTCTTTGGCCAATCGTCAGCCATTTGTCTCCAGCATTCTGATCTCCTTAACAATGCATGGAATAGGCTTAGTTGACATAGGGTTGTGCATTTGATAAATGTCCAATTGAAAATACATTGTGTTCTTGGTGGCCCCATGCTCTAAGTCCCATGCCAACAGAATGGAACAACTGTGTTAGGACTAGCATGAACACTGATAAAAGCCACCACAAAGAAAGAAACAGGTCTTGTGCAGGCATAAAATATCTAACTGGGCAGTGAATACATACTAGGCATGAAATCTTGCAAATGTTCTTCGTCTCTCTGTATTCTTGTCAATCTATCTTTGTAAGCCATCTATTTGTAAAATTTCTCAGCTGAGTTTGCCATTTTAACTGGAAACAGACCAGCTTTATGAAAAAACTGATACATGTCTCTGTGGAAAAAGCAATGATTAAGCACTGGAATCATATTCAGTCTTAATTGGCACTTGGTCAGATACTAATATGACTTTTACTTTTTTTTTTTGCAAAAAAAATATAGGTCCCTTTCTTTTCTTCCTTTCCCCCCTCTTCTGTTCTCTTATCTACCTACTATATCTCTGGCTAACTTTTTCCTAGCAGATCAAATTTAGGTCATGTACTTTTTGGTGTACTTCCAAGTGCTATTGGGGAAGTTTGAAAGAAAAGCTTTCTAAAATCAATTTCCTTAAGATATATTTTCCAACAGACTCATGTCTCAGGAGTATGTTTAAATTTGTTTCTGTTCTCTAAAAAAACATCTTTTTAAAAAATGTATCAAGCTATAATGCCTACCATATATTTTCTGGCTTATTTTTTAAAGTTATAATAATGAGAAAGCTAAGTAGTGTTGATACATGAAGCAAAACTTTATAAAGATTTTTGAAATGAAATACTACTATTTATATCTGGATTGGAGTTTAGGCCCAGGAAAAAAAAACAGATTTAAGTATTTAGGATCCTGATGCTTCTACCAAGCAGAGCAACAGATTTGCCTACATACTCTAGAGTCAGACTTGCCTATTTTCTGAGACTCATATTTTTAATTTAATTTGGGTTTACCATGAGATTTTTTAAAAGTATCACAATGCCCAGGCTTCTAAGTTCCAGATCCCACTGATTCCCAATAACTATGCTCCTTACAGTGAGGTTCTGGCAGACATAAGCTATGCCTGATAGAATATCAAAGTGTATCAAACCACAGGAATTCAGAGAAATTTAGAGGTTATTTCTCCACAACCAGATCTTTCACCCACCCACCCCACCAAAAAAAAAAAAAAAAAAGCTAAGTCATTAACTTTATGCAGATGGGACACTGGGATTTTCTAAATCAAAGGGAGAGTATATGAAACCTGAGAAGAAAGCTTGATTGTCATTGCTTCTAGGTCCTTTTAGACACTTTTAGGTTTAATGCAAAGGCTGAACTCTCATGTTCATAAAACACAAGAGGACCTTTTGCATCTGGGTCCTACCTCCCTCCTCTCTCATTTCCCATGAGTTACTGGAATCTCAATGTTCCTACTTTTACCACATCACTATTACCCTAATCTTATTTATATATGTATGTCAGTTGCCACCCTTCTGACGAAAGAGCCTTGGCCTGGGTTG
Source organism: Dromiciops gliroides (assembly GCF_019393635.1). Classification (NCBI taxonomy): domain Eukaryota; kingdom Metazoa; phylum Chordata; class Mammalia; order Microbiotheria; family Microbiotheriidae; genus Dromiciops; species Dromiciops gliroides. The sequence goes on along the minus strand of NC_057866.1, from coordinate 195,748,143 downwards.
GTGTATAGGCATGGAAAGAAACTATCATTGGGAGCCTACAAGAACAGGAGGAAATAATCTATGATACCTCTCTTTTTCTCCCATTATGAAACCCTCACCCTCCAGTGATCTAACTCTGGCCTGCCTAAGTAGTAAGCTCAGCCTACAGTCCTACAAGCAGTTTGTATGGCTAAGAGAAATTCAGTTCATTAAATGATATTACCAGTCTTTAGCACAGCAACTAGTTGTGCTAGTTGAGACCTTGGGCTCAATTCAAGTTAATAAGCATTTTTTAAGAGTCTACTATGTACAGGGTGGATTGTGCTATGGACTGGTGACAGCAAGACAAAATGGAGTGGTATCTGCCCTCCAAAACCTTACATTTTACTGGGGTCAGGACAGGAAGGGGATGCAAAATAAACACATTTAAGTAAATACAAAATTATTAAGTAAATATATATATAGTCAGTACAAAGTAATTCTATTTGCTCGAGTGGGAGAGAGAGAAAACAAGAGATGGATAGATACATATCTTCCTTCTTACTATGGAGGGCAGCACCATCTTCCCAGTTCCCAAGGCTTGCAATCTACATGTCATCCTCAACTCCACACTCTTTCTCTCTCACTGTCGCCCCCCTCCCATCCAAGCTTTGCCAAAGTCTGTCGATTTCACGTTTACATCTCCAATATTTACCTTCTCTCCTCTGACACAGCTGCCATTCTAATGCAGGCCCTCATCACCTCACCCCTGGACTAGTGCAATAGTGGTTCAAGGGTCAGCCTGCCTCAAGTCTCTTTGCACTCCAATCCAGGCTCCACTGAGTCACCAGTTATTTTCCTAAAAGCACAGGATTGACTATATTACCCCTCCTCCCCCCACTACTCAATAAGCTGCAATGGTTCCCTATTACCTCCAGGATCAAATATAAAATGTTCTGTGTGGCATTCAAAGCCCTACATAACCTAGTCCCTTCCTATCTTTCCAGTCTTCTTACACCTTACTGCCTTCAAAACACTGCATCTCTAGGCTCTGGGCATTTTCTTTGGCTTTCCCCCATACCTGAAATGTTCTTCCTCCTCATCTCCACCTATTGGCTTCTATGGCTTCCTTTATATCCCAACTAAAATCCCATCTTCTCCCAGATGCCTTTCTAAACCCCCTTAATTCTAGTGCCCTCTTTCCCTGGATTATTTTCTATTTGTCTCATACATATAGATAGTTATTTGCTTGTCAACTCTCCTATTAGACTGTAAGCCCCTTGAGAGCAGAGACTATCTTTTGCTTCTCTGTATCCCCAGCAGTAAGTATGGTGTCCGGCACTTGATAAATGTTTATTCACTGGCATAGACAGACAGATGGATGGATGAACTGACAGACAATTATTATGTGCCAAGCATTGTGCTAAGTATTGAGAATACAAGTATAAGCAGACAAAACATTACTATTGTCAAAGAGCTGACATTCTAATGAGAAGACAAGAGGTAAAGGAGAGCTGGAAAGAGGAGGGCCATGGGAGTCAAAGTGAAAAGGGACCAAAGGAGACAAAGTCCAGATAAATAGAGATCAGGAAAGGTCTCCTATAGGAAGTGCCACTTGGGCTAAACACTAGAGGAACCTGGGGCTTTCCAAGAGGAGAAGGAGAAGAGGCCTGTGCAGGCAAAGTAAGGCAAAGGCACAGTGCCAAGAGATGGAACATTAACTATGGGTAACAAGCAGTAAGACCTCAAACTTAAATCATTATTTTTAAATTTAAAAACATTTTTTAAAAAATTAATTTAAATTTAAACATAACTGTACAAATAAACATACAACTAAGTGGCACAGTGGGTAGTGTGCTGGCCCTGAAATCAGGAGGACTTTAGTTCAAATCCTTATCTCACACACTCACTAACTGTATGACCCTGGGCAAGTCACTTAACCCTGTCTGCCTGAGTGTCTTCATCTGTAAAATGAGCTGGAGAAGGAAATGGCAAACCACTACAGTATCTTGGTCAGGAAAACCCCAAATGGGGTTAGGAAGAGTTGAACACAACTGAAACAACTGAACAATAAATAAATAATTGCTTTTCTAAATTTTATGGATTATTACACAAATATTTGCAGATTACTCCCACTTTATAAGACTCATGTAAACAGTGACAGAGCTAAAAGAACTGAGTAAAACTGATAATGCAGTGACCTCATCTGAAAGTGCATGTGACATTTCACATCTGTAGCACTTTCTCCCTAATTTCTTTATTTTAAAAAATATTAATAGAATTCTATTTTTTTCTGTCTCAACCCAGACCCCATTGGGGAAAATACTTTTTCATCACTAGAAAAATTCCCAATATTTTGCCAATGCTTCGTTCCTTCCTTCTTTCCTTTCTTTCCTTTCTTTCTTTCTAAAAGCTCCTTCCTGGTATCTCTACAGTATTTAAACCTGTTGACTACTCCTTCTCCTATCTGGATTTTTGTGGCACCACTCTCCCTGGGTTCTTCTCCTCCCTCTGCAGTCCCTCTTCAGATCCTTTATTGAATTATCATCGAAGTTAAATCTCCTATCTGTAGGTCACTCCAGAGCTCTTTCCTGAGCCCTCTGCTCTGCTCTGCTTTCTCTCTCTTGATGATCTCACCACAACCAAGTGACAGCTCTTGACTTTTTCTTTCTCATTCCAAAAAAAGGTCCCTTTCTTTAGCTCAGTCTGTCCTCCTCTCTACCTGCTATATCTATGACTGCTTTTTCCCTAGAAGATTTAGTATAGGTTCCCTCTAGACAGATGATTTCTAGGGCTATGTATTCAATCCCAAACTTTCTCTGAATCTCTTGGCAAGAATCACCAACACTTCCAACTGAATATCTCTTATGTATCTCAAACTCAACATGTTGAAAGCAGAACTCATTATTTTCCCTATAAATCCAATCCTTCCTAACTTCCCTATTTTGATCAAGGATACTACCATCCTTCCAGGTTTGAAAACTTGGAGTCATCTTCAACTCCCTTCTCTCTTTCATCTAACATATCTACTTAGTCACCTAGCCTGATTGATTCTATCTCTACATCATCTTTTGCATGTCAGCTCTTTCTCTGCTCAGCCATCTCCCTAGCCCTGGTCCTTATTACATCTGTTCTAGACCACTGGAGGCAAACTCAAATAGAAACAAATCCCTGCTGGAAGAATATCAACTTAGAATACTATAAACTAACATGATCTATGTTGTATTATAACTTTGTTTTTTTAAAAACATTTCCCAGTTCCATTTTAATCTGGTATGGCCCCCAGTTCAACACCTCTGCCCTTGACTACTGCAATGGCTTCTTCATTGGTCTTCTTCCTGAAATCCCGTCATCCAAACAGCCACCAAATTGATTATTCTAAAGCATAGCTTTGATCATGTCATTCTTCTGCTCAAAAAGGTTTTGCCTCAAGAAGGAAATACAAATTCTCCTGTTTAACGTTTCAAGTCTTTCACAGTCTGGCTTCAGCCTACCTTTCAAAATGTATCACTGTAAGAATTTAAACTGAGCCACAGAGACCTGGCATGCATGGAGCATGAATTAGTAAATATATTTAGAATGCCCTACTATACATATACAAGAGAGATCCACATTTGAGAAGAGCAGTAGAATTAACATGACTAGGTAATCATTCTTCTCCTCTATATTCAACAAGGGCATTGGGCTAGAATTATATTTATCTAGTAGACACCAGATATTTGCTGTCCAAGGGTATATTTTTAGGGGAGTCAAGATAAAAGTCACTTTCCATTATACTTCCAGGTAATTCCCACCCTTGGCCAGTAGGGCAACGGTTAACCTTAATGTGACTAATTTAGCTCCTCTTCCACCAAATACATCACACAAAAAACAATCATGGATGGAGAATGAATTTATTCAATGAAGCAAGTAGTAAACATTAATCAGAGAAGTTACACAGATTAAATTAGCATATACATGGAAAATAAATGTCAAAGGCTCTTCAAATCAGGTGTGAGATAAAACTCAGCTTAACCAAAGTAAAAATGACTGAGAAGCCCCACCTTTTGTAGTCTTTGGGAATCCAGGGCTGGGTTTGTATTGACATTATCCAGTATGCCCAGAGCTATCCTTCAAGAAATGAACTTCGTGGATGGGTGCTATATAACATATTATTCTTCTTAATTGTGTTCTACAGTTCAGTCTAAATGGCCTTCTGGGGTTTCCCTCACACATGTTATTCAATCTCCCTTATCTGCATTCTTTGCAGAGGCTAACCCCCTACGAATCCTATGGGATTTTCCTTTTTATCTCCACCTTTCCTTCAAATCTCAGCTCACATGTTCAATCTTACATATTTTCCCTTCATAGAATATAACTCCTTTATGGATTGAATTGGTTTTTTCCTTTTTGGTTTTTGTATGCTCAGTACCTGGCACATTGTAAACACTTGATGTTTATTGATAGATTGCCTGACCTGAAGGAAATTCCCCAAACAGGGTAAAATTGTACATTTGGATAGAATTTATGAGGACTATTCAGAACTCAAGTGTCATATTCAAATGTAAATCATCCACAATGAAATACATGCATTATCTTTGGCTTCAAGGCTTTTTAGCCTCACTCCAAATAACATTGCCTCCTATCCCACACCTATGAGCCAGAAAACAGAACACTAAGAGAATTGAACTGAAGAGAAAAATATCTTAGATTCTAACACTGAGCTTTATTTTCTTGCTCTAATTCTAGTATTATGGATAATGTTTTAAATTTTATAGTTCTTGTCCTTTCAAAGAGTTTGGCCATATTTTTTTCTTTAGATTCCCTTCTTTTTCTTCATAGTATACCCAAGAAGATATAATCTTGGTTCCCAATTTTCTTTGTCAATGTTTCTCCCCACAAGAGTACTAGTTGCTTAATTTATCAAGTGGGCTGCCAGAGCATGGAAGCAAGGCAAGTGACAATAACACAAATAATCTGGGTAAGAAAAATTTGGCATATTCCCTCCTTCATAAGTATCAAGTCAGGTCCTCTTGATCTCCCACTGTCTCTGTTTCTGTCTGTCTCTCTGTCTGAATGTGTGTGTGTTTCTCTGTCTCTGTCTCTGTCTTTCCTCCCTCTCCCTCTCCCTCTCCCTCTCTTTCTCTCCCTCTCTCTTACCCCTTTCCTGCTTTTGAATTGGGAGTATGACTAAATTATTCATATTAGCCTCAAAAGTCCTTTATGTTTAGAGAAGTAGCATGCAGTAGTGCTTTGGCCTTAGAATCAGGATTATGGGTTCAAATCCCACTTCAGACACTTACCTGTCATGTGACCTTGGGCAAATGACTTAGTGTCTCTGTGCCTTAGTATCCTCATCTGTAAAATTAAGAGATTAATTTTAGCTGGGCTTAGAGGTTCCTTCCAAGTCTAAATCTATAACCCTATCATTTCTACCATAGTCTCTCAGGAGCAGAATAGCATAGTCATGAGAATGATGGAGAATAATGTCAAATCTTTGGTCAGGAAGACAAGTTTCGGTGGAGACAGATGGTCAGGTTATTGCTAATAGCAGTATCCGTTACTCTAAGCCTACAAGAGGCCAAATTAAGTGACGCAGAGCTATCAGCTATTCTAGAGTATCTTAGAAAGTTGGAGAAATGGGGAAGGGAAATACCATAAAGGTGTATAGAGAGCTCCTGATGAGGAACTGCCTCTACCAATGTAGAGGGAGCTTTCTTCTGCAATTTATAATCATAGAGAGGTTGCTTGGGCAATTGAAAGATTAAGTGACTTTGCTATGAACACACAGCTAATATGTGTCAGAGCAGGGCTTTGACCTAGTTTCTCTCTAACTCCTTGCTCCAATTTCTTTCTATGATATAATATTTCCACTACAGGAAGTGTGAGTGAAAACATCCACAAAAGAAGGTTTTGGCAATAGAATTGACTTGTTAAAATAAGCAAGTTGATCGACACAATTTCTTTGGTCATCTTATAAACGACAATTTGCCTCACAATTGTGAAGTTGAGTAGCTATATTGTAGCCTACATTACAGTTCTTTGACTTTCTGATTCTCAGTGAATAGGATTACAGAATAAAATACAATCTATCCAGCTAATTTGTAAAATGTTATAGAAAAGGGGGGCAGCTAAGTGGCACAGTGGATAAACACCAGCCCTGGAGTCAGGAGGACCTGAGTTCAATCTAGCCTCAACACTTGACACTCACTAGCTGGTGACCCTGGGCAAGTCACTTAACTCTCATTGCCCCACCCAAAAAATTTTATAGAAAATAATCAATATCCCTTCACTCCTGGATCCTCAAAAACTGTGTGGACCTGCTTAGCTATGTGTAGCATGGAATTGAGGAAAAATATAAGAAAAACAGAAGGAAGGGAAGGAAATGGAAGAGAAGGGAAGGGAATAATAAGACCTTGGAAAAGTTGCTTTCTCCTTAGATGTATTTACTATACATTTTGATATTTGAATGGCCCACAATGTCATCTTTATGCATAACCTTTCCATTGATGTCCATGTGAAGTGAAGATTACAAGCCAGCCACACTTTATCCCATAGGATTCTTTTCCCTATATTCCCACTTGTCCTCCATAGAGAATCAGCCCAACTGTGGGTACCAGTCTATAAAATAAGGATTCAAATGAGTCCAAAAGATTCCTTCCACTCTGACATTGTCTGAGTCTGAATCTGAGACATTGTTTGGAGCAGTGGGAATTCAGAGATGAGAAATGAGAATTCAGTCTACTGTTACAGCAGAAGGAGATTGATGACACAGGAGAAGGTTCTCAACCATCTGAATGTCCACAGTATGGAGTCCCTGTAGGAAATTCAGGGACTCTTCTGACTTCCAACTTCTAGGAAGGACACACATGATTTCAGACTTTCTTCAGGGAGAGATCTCTTGAGGGAAAGAAAAACTCTGGGAAGAAACTAACACTTAGAGAAGCCGGTGCCTCAAATATCTTTCTATTTCCAGTTTGTCAAGCTACAAACTTCAAAAAATTTCCCCTTGGGTTAAGATCTGTCTCTCTGTCTCTGACTCTCTTTAAAATCTCATTCATTCTGTGTTGTCTGATATATTCTCGTTTGCATAACTTCTGTGATGTCTATTTTCCATTGGCTTGGAAAATAGGTTTATTTGCCATTCTCTGTGAGTGGTCATTGTGTAACTGGCATTTGTTAGGAAGGGAGTCAATCCTTGGATATATAGCTTAGGACAATCCTTCCCCATTAGGGGACAGCAATCAGAAGCATAAAATGTCAGTTTATTACTTCAGAATTATGGATACTACTAGAACTAAATTATAAAATCACTCCATGATTAGCCTCTTTCCAAATGCCTTAGGATAATTTTGCAAACAGAGGAAAAAGGAAAGGGTACTTTTGAATCCTTGAAAAGATATGACTTGTACATTGGAATAGAGGAATTCAGGTTTTGTTTCCTAAGAATTAAGTAATTATGTCCAAGTGTTCATTGGATTTGCTCTATTTAACACGTGGCTCGCTGATGCTTTGGGTTAATCTTTCCTTGTATCTTGATCTCTTCTCACAGGTTTTTATGGAAAGGGGGATTTGGGGGTATTTGGGGTTGTTTGTTGTGCTATATTTTGTATAGTGCTATGATAGTGATGTTTTTTGTTTTGGGTGGGGGAGGAATCAGTGTTAGTCCCAGCATATGTTTTTTGATATAATGTGTATCAAAATCTCCAAAGGAAACAGCAATTTGAGAGTAGGCTGGGATTTGTTTTACCTCTGAGTCTGGAGTTCCAAACAAGCCAGATGGTGGTAAATCACATAAACATTTCATTCCCTGTTTAAAGAAAGTCATTTTCACTTTATGTTTTTCTTCTGAGCCCTGGGCCTCTGTACCTACCCTTTTTTCTTCTAGTTTATCTGCCTTTTATATTTACATAACAGTTCCCTTCAGCATATGACTTACAAGTTACCTTGACATGAAACTGTTCTTTTCTGGATGAGAGAAAGAAGATATGTCATACTCTATTCTACTTTTTTTTTTTAATTAAACCATCTGGACAGCTGGCGTCCAGAGTCCAAACCTGTCAACCTTGCATGATAAAAAGCAAATACTCTCCATCACAGGAAGAAAACCAAACAAGGGTACTCTTTTCTCATCTCTTCACTGTGGTAAAATAATAGCAAATATGTACATGGCATGTTAAGATTTGCAAAGAGCTTTTTGGCATCCCTGTGAGGTAGGTGCTATAATTATGATTCCCATTTACAGATGAGGAAACTGAAGATAGGAGAAGTTAAGTGATTTGTCCAAAGTCACACAGGTAGTGTTAGAGGTGTGATTTAAACTCAGCTTCCTGAATCCAAGTCCAGAGCTCTATTCACTATACCACCTCACTACCTGAGTAAAATAAAATTTAATTTCTGCTGGATGCAGTGAAAGGCAACAGGTACCTATAAAGAAACATTCAGTATTTCAATAAGCCCATCAAATACCTCCTGGCTCAAGTCTGTGAGAGAAGTTTTCCTTAGGTGGGATGGGGAGGATTAAATTCCAGAGCCAGTTTCCTTTAAGGAATATCAGCTGAAAAGAGAAACAATGGTGTTCTCTTTTCTCAGCAGAACATTCTAGTTTGCATTATAAACCTAGATAAACAAATAGTGTTTTCCCATCCAAACTGGTTTCTGGGGCTTTGAGATGTACCTGATAGGGTATTAAATGGGCCCAGGTCACACATAGCTGAGGCTTTCCATTTCCTACTTTAGCATCTCTAAATGACTAGGTTTGCACACAGGTTTAATACTTCCCAACAATTATGGTGGCTGATAAACAGTACTGAAAGTAATAGGATACAATTTGAGTTTTCAAGGCAGCTGCTGTTACACAAATGAAGAATTATTTTTCTTATGTAACTAAGATTAAAGGGCCAAATGATGTTTTTTTTTTTAAATCTCTAAAACCCAATCTATAAAGAAGTGTAGAAAGAAAAAGACTAGAAATCAGAGGTGACAAAACTTTTAGGATCATAGATTTAGGGAAAAAATAGTGGCATGGTGGTAAAAATTTGACAACTGATAGTTTTCATGACACCCTTTGAAGTTTATTTTTTATTATTTTTTTAAGTGAGGCAATTGATGTTAAGTGACTTGCCCAGGGTCACACAGCTACTAAGTATTAAGTGTCTGAGGCTGGATTTTAACTCAAGTACTCTTGACTCCAGGGCCAGGGCTCTATCCACTGTGCCACCTAGCTGCCTCAGACATCCTTTGAAATTTAACTTGCATCAACACTTTCTCCACCATTTTATTAAGTCCAAAAAAACCAACAAAATAATAAATCAAGCCCTAATTTGTAGCAATTGCCTATTTCCAAGACATAAATGCTCCCACTGAAGTTTTAACAATAAACTCTTGAACTCTAATTCCAAAACACACATTCTTTCCTCTTTACCCAGTATCTCTTCTTTCTATAACAGACCTATCATCTATAATATAATCTAACATACTAATGAAATGAAACTGATGTGCCATGCTTGATAAGTTATTACCAACTCTTGAAATAGTCTTCCAAAAGACAGTCCTGCTTACCAGTCATTTTTCGACTATGCCATTCTTCCTTCATAATCAGGACAAATAGAAGAATAAAATCTGTTGATGAAGGAAAAAAAATTGTTCACATTTATTATGTCTAAGAAAGGTTTGGTATGTAAAGTATATAGAGATTTGGTACAAATATAGGAACAAGAATCATTTTTCATTTGATAAGTGGTCAAAGGATATAAACAAGCAGTCTTCGTTTTTTTGTTTGTTTGTTTGTTTTTGTTTGTTTGTTTTTGCAGGGCAATGGGGGTTAAGTGACTTGCCCAGGGTGACACAGCTAGTAAGTGTCAAGGATTTGAACTCAGGTACTCTTGGATCCAGGGCCGGTGCTTTATCCACTGCGCCACCCAGCTGCCCCCTTAAAAAAGCAGTCTTCGAATGAAGAAAAGCAAACTAGGGGCAGCTAGGTGGTGCAGTGGATAGAGCACTGGCCCTGGAGTCAGGAGTACCTGAGTTCAAATCCAGCCTCAGACACTTAACACTTACTAGCTGTGTCACCCTGGGCAAGTCACTTAACCCCGATCGCCTCACTAAAAAAAAAAAAGGAAAAAAGGAAAGAAAAGCAAACTATCAGCAACCAAGTTGAAAGTATGCTTTGATCACCCATACTTTGAGAGATAAAACTTAAATTGATTCTATTTTTTCTTTATGATAATAAAATTGAAAAAAGATGTCAAAAGGCAAAAATTACAAATTTTATATGGGCCATTGGATGATGGCCACAATATTGGTAGAGATGTGAATGGGTCTAGCTGTTATAAAAAAACAATCTGGACCTATAGTAGAAATTCCACTAGAAGATGGCAGAGGAGCGGCTGTGACTCCCACAAGCTCCAGATAAACCCGTCCATTCACGGCCACATAATGCCGGTAAAAATCAAAACCCAGAACAGCCTAATGCACATAAGAAACAGAGTGAGCTGTTTCTCCGCAAAAGAGGGCAATTCTGATCACCTACTAGATCAGGCTGAACAACTCAGCGCACGGTCCGGACCCAGCCAGGGACAGTGCTTCCAGACATGTCAGAGTCTTCAGCACCGCAGCTTCTGAGGCTCGATCACAGACTGGTGAGGGGTTCGGAGGTAGGCCGGGGTGAAGTGGAGGCAGTATCTACTGGGAGTTGGGGCAAAGCGCCCTGGGTCTGAACCCAGTGGGCTGAATCGAGTGGTGGTGGCCCCAGTGGGGGAGGGGTAAAAGCACGCCAAGCTTCCAACCATAGAGAATCAGAGCTCAATCAGACTTCTGTTTCCAGGTCAAAGAGAAAGCAGCTGTGATTACTCACAAGCCAGGCAGGCTGAGAAGAAGCCCAATCACCCCCTGGGCCACGCTAGTAGCATGAACGGTGTGTCCGGGAAGCAGCGCTACACTTTAAGGAGTAAAAAGCCAAGATACAGGTAAGCCAGCATGAGTAGGCAGAGAAAGCAGAAAGACCATCGAAAACTTCTTTGGGGGAAAGGTAGACCACAATACATCCTCAGAAGAAGAAGATAATAAGAGGGTCAAAGCTCCACACATCCAAAGTTTCCAAGAAAAATATGACTGGTCTCAGGCCATGGAAGCTCTCAAAAGGGACTTTGCCAGAGAAAGTAGGAGAGATAGAACGATGTAGAGAAAGAGAAGAAGGAATGGGAAAGAGAATGAGAGCAATGCAGGAGAGTCATGAGAAAAAGTCAACAGTTTGAAAAGCAAATGGAAAAGGAGATTAAAAAACTGTCTGCCTGAAAATAATTGCCTAAGAATTAGGATTGACACAATGGAAGCTAGTGACCTTTTGAGAAACCAAGACACAGTAAGCAAATCCATTGAATGAAAAATAGAGGGCAATGTGAAATATCTCCTTGGAAAAACAGCTGACCTAGAAAATAAATCTAGGAGAGATAATTTGAAAATCATTGGAACTACCTGAAAACCATGACCAAAACAAGAGTTTAGACACCATCCTCCAAGAGATTGTGAGGGAAAATTGCCCTGATTTTAGAAGCAGAGCTAAAATAGAAATTGAAGAATCCACCGATCACCTCCTGAAAGAGATCCCAAAAGGAAAACCTCCAGGAATATTATAGCCAATTTCCAGAACTCCCAGGTCAAGGAGAAAAATATTTGCAAGCAGCTAGAAAAAAGAATTTAAATACTGTGGAGCTCCAATAAGGATAAAGCAAGATCTAGCAGCTTCTACATTAAAGGACCGGAGGGCATGGAATATGATATTCAAGAGGACAAAGGAACTGGGACTACAGCAAAAAATCACATACCCAGCAAAACTAAGCATCATCTTTCAGAGGCAAACATGGAACTTCAAGAGAAAAGAAGACTTTCAGGCATTTGTTATGAAAAGACCTGAACTGAATAGAAAATTTTGACTTTCAAATACAAGACCCTAGAGAAGCATAAACAGATAAACAGGAAATAGACTTCATGAGGCATATCAAAGATCAAACTGTTAACATTCCTATATGGGAAGATAATACAGAGGACACGGTCTGAACTGAATACAAAGGGATGTATATGTTTATGTTCTTTGTGGGGTGTCTATGTATGGGGCCGGATTTGGGCTTGGGGCCTCCTGGTCCAGGGTGGTGCATTGTCCACTGTGCCACCCTAACTAACCCATAATGACATCCTTAACAATAGGGTTGAGGGGTAGGAGAAATAGACTGGGGGAGGGGGAAGGGGAGAGATGGTCCGTGGAGAGGTTGTTCACATGAAGGAAACACAAAAGCTTATGGAGGGGAGGGGAAGAGGGTGAAGAATTGGGGGAGTGATTGAAACTTAATATCATCAGAATTGACTCAAAGAAGGACTAACATACATACTCAAGTGGGGATATAGTAATATATTTGCCCTGAGGGAGGGGGAGGGAGATAAGTGGGGGGGGAGGAGAGGGAAGGAGGGAAGGGCAGATTCTGGGAGAGAGAGTAGTAAAAAGCCAAAATACTTTCAAGGAAGGCTGAAGATTGTTCTGCATAACGGCACAAGTATGAAATATTGAATTGCTTGATTTATAGGAGGGTTGACGGAGGAGAGGGAGGAAAGAAAATTTGGAACATAGAATTAGCTCAAAGACCTTAAGCTCATCAGAGTTGGCTCATGGAGGAATAACATTCACACCCAGTGTGGGAGGAGTAACCTATTTTAACCTTATAGAAAAGTATGAGGGGAAGAGGATAAGGAAGGAAGGGTGCAAAAAAAGGGAGTGCAGAGTAGGGGGAGGGGACAGTCAGAAGTAAAATACTTTTGAGGAGGAATAGTTTAAAAGATAGAAAATAGAGTAAATATCATGGGAAGGGAATAGGATGGAGGGAAATAGTTATGATGACTTTGCTGGGCTAATATGAAGAAAATTCTTTGTCAAGTTTAAGGTACATTATTTAGGTTATGATGAACAGGATACTATTAGAAAACCTGGAAAGACCTACATGAACTGAAGCACAGTGAAATGCACTGTATACAAAATAACAGCAATAATGTAAAATGATCTGCTGGGAAGCATGTGGTTATTTTCAGCAAGGCAATGGTCCAATATAACCCTGAAGGACTTATGAAAATGGCAACCCATCTACAGAGAAAGAAATTATAGTATCTGAAAATAGATGGAAACACATTTTTTTTCTTTTCTTTTTTTTTTTTTTTGGTGAGGCAATTGGGGTTGGGTGGCTTGCCCGGGGTCATGCGGCTGGTGGGTGTTGGGTGTCTGGGGCTGGATTTGGGCTCGGGTGCTCCTGGTTCCAGGGCTGGTGCTCTGTCCGCTTTGCCACCTAGCTGCCCCTGGAAACACATTTTTTTAAAAAATATTTTTTCCCTTTGACAATTCCTCAGTCTGAAATTTTGGGAGTTTTTTGACTGTTTTTATCTCACAACCTAGCTAATGTGGGAATGTTTTCCATGACTACTCATGTATAATTTATTTTGAAATGCTTGAGTTCTAGTGGGTGGGGGTGGGAAGAGAAGTTGGAACAATTTTTTTTAAAAAATTGATGTTAAAATTTGTTTTTACATATATTTTGGAAAATAAAATTCTATTAAAAAAAAAAGAAATTCACTAAATACACACCATTTAGTCCAGTGATACAACACCTAGGTATATTCCACCAAGGATGTCAAAGATAGGGGATAGCTTTTATATACACAAATATATCTATAGCAGCACTTTCATGGTAATAAAATAAAATATAAAGGAAGTGAGTGCTCATCAATTAGAAAATAGCTGAAAAATTTGTGCTCTATGAACATGAAATGTTACTGCAATGTAGGAAATGATGAATATGAAGAAGCCAGAGAAACTTGAGGACCACTTTAACTAATGGAGAATAAAGCAAGCAGAACCAGAACAATTTACTAACTTTCACAATTACATGTAAAGACATCTGAACTCAATGTTAATCTTGACTGCAAACAACTGACCATGAAACCACTTTCCTCTGTTTAGAGGTGGTAGAATATAAATATGAAATGAGGCATACATATAAGACATGGTCAGTTTATGGGTTAATTTTGTTTAAAGATACTTCTTTGTTACAAGAGTTCTGTGGTAAGCAAGGAATAGTGAGGTCATTAGAAAGTAACATCAATCTTTTCTAAGAGCACCAATAACATGTTAAATGTTTTGTTTTGTAATCAAAATTGTCCATTTTATTGTGTATGGTTATAAATTCTTCCCCTAGCCATAGAACCTTTTAAAAAATTTTTCAGTTCCAAGTTCTTTCTGTCCCATCACTCCCCTTTTCCACTGAGAAGGCAATAAATATAATAATATATATGCATATATGTATGCATATAAAGACATGCAAAACATTTCCACATTAGTCATGTTTCCTCCAAAGGCATTCTAAGAGTATCAGTTCCCTATCTATAGGTAGATAGCATTTTATACCATGGGAACTTTGTACCAATGGGTCACTGTGTTGGTCAATCTTTACCAAATCTTTCACAGTTGATTATCTTTATGCTATTGCTGTTAGATTCTGTGTAGATTCTCCTAGTTCTTCTCACTTTAATTAGCATCAATACATTTGTCTTCCTCAGCTTTTCTAAACCATGCTCTTCATCATTTCTTATACCACAATAGTATTCTATTACATTCACATACCATAACTTGTTCAGCCATTCCCCAACTGATGGGCATTCCCTCAGTTTCCAACACTTTGCTAGCACAAAAAGAGCTGCAAAAATATTCTTATAGATATTAGTCCTCTTCCTCTTTTTGATCTCCTTGGGGAATAGGCCTAGTAAAGGAATTCCTATATCAAGACCTGTGCATGGTTTTATAGCCCTTTGGGCATAGTTCCAAGTTGGTCTACAGAATGGACTAGTTTATAGCTCTACCAATAGTGTCTACCTATTTCTCCACATCCTCTCCACCATCTTTAATTTTCCTTATCTCTCATCCTAGCCAATCTGATGGTTGTGAGGGGATACCTCTGAGTTGTTTTCACTTGTACTTCTCTAATTATTAGTGATTTAGAGCATTTTAAATGTGATTATGGATAACTGATTTCTTTCTCTAAAAACTGACTGTTCACACGCTTTGTCCATTTATCAATTGTGAGTGGCTCCCACCTTTATAAATTTGTCTCAGTTCTACATTTGAATAATGAGACCTTTATCAAAGAAACTTGCTACAATTTTCCCCCAGTTTCCTGCTTTTCTTCTAATTTTGGTTGCATTGATTTTGTTTCTGCAAAAGTTTTTGAATTTCATGTAATCTAAATTATCCATTTTACCTCCTGTGAATCTCTCTATCTCTTGTTTGGTCATGAATTATTCCCCATCCATACATCTGACAGGTAATTTCTTCCATGTTCCCCTGCATTTTTTATGATGTTACCTTTACATCTAAATCATGTGCCCATTTTGAATTTATGTCATCCCAATAACTGGGATCTTTGGTCTTGTTGAATAATAGTCTACTATGTTCTTTTGCTTCTATATATTGTGCTTATGATCTATTCCACTGATCAGCCACTCTATTTCTTATCCAGTACCAGATTGTTTTAATGATTACCCCCTTTGATCTGGTACTACCAGGCCCCAATCCTTTGCATTTTTTTTATTAGTTCTCTTGATAATCTTGGCCTTTTTTCCTCCAGATAAATTTTGCTATTTTTTCTAGTTATATAAAGTAATTCTTTGGTAGCTCAATTGGTATGGCACTAATTAAGTCAATCATTTTAGGTATTATTGTCATTTTATTCCATTGGTTCAACCTACCCATGAACAATTAATCTTTCTCCAATTATTTAAATCTGTGTTTGTGCGAAGATTACTTTGTAATTGTGTTCATATAGTTCCTGTGTGTGTCTTGGAAAGTAAACTCCCAAGTATTTTATACTTGTTGTAGTTATTTTAAGTGCAATTTCTCTTTCTATCTCTTCTTACTGGGTTTTGTTGCTAATGTATAGAAATGCTGATGATCTCTGTGGATTTATTTTAAACCCTGGAACTTTACTAAAGTTTATTTCAATAGTTTATTGGGTTTTTTAGTTGACTTCCTAAGGTTCTCTTAACATACTATTCTATCATCTGCAAAAAATGATAATTTTGTTTCCTCATTGCCTAGACTTAATCCTTCAATTTCTTTTTCTTGTCTTATTGCTATTGCTAACATTTCTAGTACAATATTGAATAGTAATGATAATGGACATCATAGCCTATACCCATAATATTATTGAAAAAATTTATACTTTATCCTCATTTCAGATAATGCTTGTCCTGGTTCTAGATAAATACTACTTATTTTAAGGAATGCTCCATTTATTACTTTTGTTTTCTAGTGTGTTTTTTTTTAAATAGGAATGGGTGTTGTATCTTGCCAAAAGCTTTTCCTGAATCTATGGATATAATCATATGATTTTTTTGGTTTTTGTTACTGATGTAGTCCAATTATGTTTATAATTGAAACTTATTTTTTTTATTACAGGTTGCAGCTAGGTGATGCAGTAGATAAAGCACCAGCCCTGATTCAGGAGGACCTGAGTCAAATCCAGCCTCAGACACTTTGACATTACTAGCTGTGTGACCTGGGCAAGTTGCTTAACCCCCATTGCTCCACCCCCACCCCCAAAAAATCATGATACTCCATACACAATATCAACATCAGGTAGGCATCATGATTTTGAATGTACTCCCCTACTCAATTCTGTGCTCTGAGAGCTGGCATGAGATCAGGGACTATCCGAGATGGAAAAGGCTCTAGAACACTGTTTTATTCCTTCCTGGGTTAAACCCAAGAGACATACCATAGAATCAGAGGCCATAATCCTGATACGGCACAATACAATATCCTGATACAATACAATACAATTTCTGTGGAACCAGTAACAACCCTAGTGAAGGAAAAATCACTTCCCAACTTTCAATTTACCTATAACCAGGGAAAGTATGACCCTCTCTGTTTGGCCATGATAAGAAGAGAAGGAATCTCTACCCATAAGACTTTGCCCATTCCAAGAAAACCAAAGCTGGCTTCCTCCTTTGGCTTCTGTGCTATGGGGGAAGTGAGAGAGGGAGGACATGCAAGAGGTTGCAGAGAAAGAAACTGAATTTCAGACTGACAGGGGTTATTTTTTGCTTGTTTTGTTTTCCCTTTTACCTCTGAGATTTGGACCAAGAAAAGTGGAATGTACTTTGTATCTATTGTTTTTTAACTTGTATTATGTTTGTCATTGAGTTATTTCAGTCATGTTGACTCTTCATAACCCCATTTGGATTTTTTTTTGGCAAAGACAGTGGATGGTGGTTTTCCATTTCCCCCTCCAACTCATTTTACAGATGAGGAAACTGAGGCAAACAAGGTTAAGTGACTTGCCCAGGGTACACAGCTAGAAGTGTCTGAGGACTGGGTTTGACCTCAAGAAGATGAGTCTTCCTGACTCTCCAGGGCCAGCATTCTATCACTTCATCATCTAGCTGCCCCGGTTATATTATGCTTTTATATTATTTATTTGGGACTGCTAAGTTATGTACTAAATGAGTCTGCAAAGGAAGGGTCATGGACCTGTAAGTGGCTATGGAATCCTTTCAGAGACATATCATCTTATTACCACACACTTGTGATGTTTTAAAACTCTTAACTTGTGGTCGCCAAAAATTAAAAGGCTTCAGTACCAGTCTTTGGGCATTAAACATTTATTAGACACTACAGATATTTACAAAGAGTTCAGAAGGTTATGAAAAAGAAGTCCTACCTAGCCTAGAGTTCCAGCTTGGTTGGGTTCTTCCTGAAGTCCTCCTCCACAAGCCTGCTTCTAATCAGGAACTCCTCAACGAGCCTGTCTTAATCAGGAACTTCCTCACCAGCCTGTTTTAATCAGCATTCCTTTTCAAGCTGTTTGTGGAAGCTTTTTTATAGATCTGGAACAGAGGCGGTCCCTTACACACTGGCTTCAAGGTCGTTAAGGGCTAAAATTCTAGCTAGCTCTGTCTAACATATCTAATGAGTGGTCGCCAATAAATTATAAGCTTTAGCAAGAGTTAGACTTTTAAGATTTATTAAGGAGATTAAGAATTGATAAAGAGAGGAGAGAGAAAGGCCTAGATCCTATCTATTAAAGGGGAGAGCACATTTTTAGCTCCCTTCTCTGCCAGAGTCCCCAGGAAAGAGCGTCAGTCTCTTCCTTCCTCCTCCCACTAGTCCGCGTCACTTCCTGACTCCAAAGAAAAGACTCCCTGGTCTTGCCCTCAAAGACCTTCGCTTCAATGGGCAGAACTCTTCTACAGTAAGTCTCCAGCAGTGGAGTATTCCAATCGTTACAAGGTGATGGTGGCTTCAAATCAGCAGTCAATTACTCTCACTTGATTCAATCAGTCTTGATTAATCTCCAGGTGTGGTCGTTGAGTATCTGCTAAATTCCATTATTCATTCACACACTCCTAAATAAAAGTCTAGGATGTAACATAGAGGGACCAAGGTCCTGAATGACTGACAACCTACTGTTCCAGGACTCTGTTGACTCAGGCGAAAATGAACACTGTTAGTTAACTTGTGCACATACTTATATCTAACTAGATTTGTGAACTCCATGAAGAAGAAAGATAAAGCTCTTACCTTAAACAATACATCTCTCCAGGACCTAATACAATGTTCTTTAAATGGCAGTCACTTAACTGTTTGTGGAATCAAATGAATATAAATATGGGTCCCTTACCCACTATCACTAATTCATGTGACATGGGTCATGCCAAGCCTCTTGATGATGTCTCTAATAAGCAATGTCACTAGGAGTAGGGTTTGTCTTTGCTATAAAGTCGATTTCCTGGAACACTAATCAAACCAACAATCTTAGCAATGTGACATAACTGTGCTGATTATTAGAATAAGGGGTTTAAGAGGTCACCCAGAGTACTCTAAGTCAATGGATCCAGGCAGAATACACTAGATGGTACAGTGGATAAAGTACTGGCCCTGGACGTCAAGAGAACTGGAATTCAATCTCACCTCAGACACTTCCTAGTTGTGTGACCCTGGGCAAGTCACTTAACCTGAATTGCCTTAAAAATCCAGAGCCATCTCAGTCATCCTGATGTATAATCTTGCTACTGAATCCAGATGGCTCTAGAGAGATTCAGGTGACCTTGCCCAGCCCTCTCTCTCTCCTTCAATCCAATTCAGTGCAAGTTATGACACCACCTCCTGCTGTCCTGGCCCTCTTTCAAGAATGAAGGATAACAACAACTAGAACCATTTTTTTCAGATGATGACTACCCCTTCCTAGAAAGATTTCTGGGGGCAAATATTCTTCTCTCCATCACAACACATTGCATTATTGGGGATTCTGCCTCCTTGGCTTTATGTATAGATATTAAAGTAGGCATGTTGAGGTTTCTCTGTGGCAAATCCCTGCAAGTTACTATTTACTGTTACCTGTTCTTTTGTGGTCTCTCCAAGCCACAGTCATCCCATAAAGGTTTGCTTCAGGCTAGGGAGATCTCATCTAAATGCTAATACTTATTAGTATCTGCGTTCCAAACTATTTCAAAATTATGTCCTTGCCTAGGAACATTTTTTCCTCTGGGTTATTCTTGAGAGTTCATCCTATTTTGCATGATGATTCTTCCTTGTGTCTATGTCTCTCTCTGACTCCTTGTCTTGGAGTCTTCATCTCTGTCTCTTCCTGTTTCCATCCCTATCTGTCTCTCACTCAAACTCCCTCTTCTTTCTGGCTCTGCCTCTATGTCTCTCTGTATATGTCCCACCTGTTCTGCCCTCTTTCTGTCCTCATCTGTTTCCTGTGTCTCTTTCTACCCCTCAGTCTCTCCTCATTTCCCTTCCCTCAAGCTAGATCTTGGAATTTTGTTTTTGGAAAGCCTGTTTCAATCAGATACTAAACTATATAAAAGGACTGAACTATTCCAAGTGTTCAAGCTTACTCCTTGAAGGATTCTAAACCAAACAGATTTCCCATCAACTGGAAGGAAAATAGTGACCACCCTTTTTTTTTTTCAAAATCCATTAAAGTTCCTCTTAAAGTCAACTCCTCCCTTTCAATATTACCTTCAAGTGTATGTTCTGAGTTTAAAGGAAAGATCTATGTATTTTAAAAGTTTTTTCAGCATTTATTTCATATTTCTATTTTCCCCACTTAATGTAAAAACAATTTTTAACATTCATTTAAAACTTTGAGTTCCAAATTCTCTCACCTTCCTCATTCCCCCCCACATTGAGAAGGCACACAATTCAATATAGATTATACATGTGTAGTCATGGCAAAACATTTCTATATTAGTCGTGCTATAAAAGAAAACAGACAAAGAACTCAAGAAAATAAAGTTAAAAACATATGCTTCAATGTTGTTTCTCTGGGATTAGACAGCATTTTTCATCATAAATCCTCAGAATTCTCTTGTATTATTGTTATTGCCAGGAATAGCTAAGTCATTCACGGTAATCATCTTACCAATACTGCTGTACTTTGTAGACAATACATTCACTTTGCATCAGCTCATGTAAGTCTTTTTTTGGGGGGTATGGGGGCAGGGCAATGAGGGCTTAGTGACTTGCCCAGGGTCACACAGCTAGTTATAAGTGTCAAGTTGTTTGAGGCCAGATTTGAACTCAGGTCTTCCTGATCCAGGGCCAGTGCTTTATCCACTACCGCCACCTAGCTGCCCCTCATGTAAGTCTTTCCAGGTTTCTCTGAGAGCATCCTGCTCATCATCCTTATTGCACAATAGTATTTTCATCAGAATTACATTACTACAATCTGTTCCAGCTATTCCCCACTGATGGGCATCCCCTCATTTTCCAATTCTTTGCCACCAGAAAAGAACTGCCACAAAATTTTTGTATACATAGGCATTTTTCCCCTTTTTGTTTTTTTAAACCTCTTTTTTTGGATGCAGACCCTAGCAGTGGTGTTGCCTAGGTTGAGGGGTATGTATAGTTTTTTCTTTCTTTCTTTTTTTTTTTTGGACTGGGCAATGAGGGTTAAGTGACTTGCCAGGGTCACACAACTGGTAAGTGTCAAGTGTCTGAGGTACTCCTGAATCCAGAGCTAGTCCTTTATCTGCGCCACCTAGCTGCCCTCGGTATGTATAGTTTTAATAGCCCTTTGGCATAGTTCCAAATTGCTCTACAGAATGATTGAATCAGTTCAAACCTCCACCAACAGTTATGTATTTAAACTAAAAATTCCCAGGGTTTACTGCCATTTCTGCATAGCCTTTCTCAAAGTTTACTCTGATGACAAGATGTTGCCAGATTGGGAGGGAGGGAGGGTTTGTAGATAAATAACCTGCAATGTACCTTGGTATGTGATTTCTAACAAAGATACTAAAACCTTCCTTCCAGGTATAGTAGTATTACCAGAGAAGTAGAAGGGAAAGGGAAGGAAATAAGCATTTATATAGCACCTACTATGTGCTGGGAACTGTGCTAAGTACTTTTTTTTTTTAATGTATGAGGTATTTTATTTTTTCCATTACATGTAAAGATAGTTCTCAACTTTTGTTTATACATGCTTTACAATTTCAGATTTTTCTCCCTCCCACCCCTCCCTCTCCCCTCCCCTAGACAGCAGGTAATCTGATATAGGTTATATCTATATATCTCTATACATATACATATAGATATATATATATACACACACACACATATATATATATACACATAATAACATTAATCCTATTTCTGCATTAATCCTGTTACAAGAGAAAGAATCAGAGCAGTGATGCAAAACCTCAAAATAGAAAGAAAAAAAAACCAACAGCACCCAAAACAAAAGAAATAGTATGGTTCAATCAGCATCTATACTCCACAGTTCTTTCTTTCTTTTTTTTTCTTGGATTTGGAGATCCTACTCTTATCATGAGTTCCCGGAACTCTTCTGTACCATTGCATGGTGAGAAGAATATAGTCCATCACAGTAGGTCAACACCTCAATGTTGATGATACTGTGTACAATGTTCTTCTGGTTCTGCTCATCTCACTCATCATCAGCTCACGTTAAGACCCTCCAGGTTTCTCTGAACTCTTCCTGCTCATCATTTCTTTACAGCACAATAGAATTCCATTGTATTCATATACCACAACTTGTTCCAGCCATTTCCCAATTGATGGGCAACCCCCTCAACTTCCAATTCCTTGCTACACGTAAAGAGCAGCTATAAATATTTTTTTGTACATTGTGGGTCCCTTTCCCCCTTCCACTGATTCTTTCGGCAAAAGACCCTAAAAGTGGGATTGCTGGGTCAAAGGGTATTGTGCTAAGTACTTTTAACTATTATCCAATTTCATCCTCAAAACAACTGTGCCAGATGGGTGCTTGTTTATAATTCCCCATTAACAATTTAAGAAACTGAAGCAAGCAGGTTGATTAACTTGCCCCAAGGACACATGGCTATTATGTGTCTGAGGGCAAATTTCAGCTCAGGTCCTTCTGACTTCAGGCCAGTGCTCTATCACACGTGCTACCTAGCTGCCTTGAAACTCAAATAGTACCTTCCTTTCCCTCATCTTTGGTTAGAAAGAACAAGGCCATTAGTAGTACCACTTTTCCTGAAGGTGCAAAAATCACATCTCAGCCTTCCTTTCCCCAAAGACAACTGATTAGATTACATACTTCACTGAAGGACAGGGATTTAGGCTTACTTTTGGGCAAAGGCACCAGACATACACTATCCTTTAGGGTAACTGGGTGTGATCTACAAAGAAAGATACCCTTATTTGAATTAGCATTCCACATATGTCTTTTCCCATATAAACCTGGAGACAGCTTTGGGTCATTTAATGAAGAAAGATTAGTAGCAGTAGTGAAATCAAAATGGCAAATAAAAGGGAAAGGGATCATGTATTTGGCTTTGCAATTTGTTTTTGTACTTGCATTGAAATATGGGTGTGTCGTATTCTGAGAATTCATTTTGAACAAAATAATAAGTCCACACTCACTGGTAAGACCTAACTAGGAAGAGAAGAAAAGCTATTTAGCTTCTCCATCCTGCCCTCCTTTATTACTGCTTCCTGCCCCACTATATCCTGTAGGAGATGGTCAACACAGCCATTCAAGTTATTAAAAGATGTACTTGGTATGGAAGTGCAAAAGGTGGTCAACTAATTAAGAAAATAAAAACCATAAACACTACCAAGGCAAGATATAGAGCTTAATTAAATGAGAGGTGACTGAATTTGAGAATAAGGTTTAATTCAGTAATCTGAAATTTCACTATTAAAGACACACTGCCTACACCAACTCAGCTGTCAACATCTCTGCCTAAAAATGACTACTGAATTATTTTTTATTTCACTTTTATTATGAATTTTAAAATCAACAATAAACACAAACATTTTAATGTACAAAGAGAACAAAGATTGTGTATGAAATTGTAGACCCTTAATTGAGCCTCCTTTCATTTCCAGGGCCAAAAATATTTTACCTGGTTGCCATCTTTTACTGGGTGCCTATGTACATACAGCAAGGCTGAAACTTGGGCAACATATAGTCCATCCCTAGGACCATAGTTAATAATAGCTAATGAATGGAAAGCTTTAAGGTTTTCAAAGCACTTTACATATACGAAGTCAGTGAATAAGCAGCTGACATAGCATTCAGATTCAGGAGGCTGACTCCAAGTCCAGCCCCCTTTCCATTATACCCTGTTGCACCTGCCTTCCCAGGGCTTACACTGTGATGGTAGTCTTCAAAGACCCGGGGTAATTTCCAAGCTATGATGAAGCCTCATAGTAGAATAAATCAGTGGAATTCAGTCAATGGCTTAGAGCAAAGCCTCAGTTTTCTGTTTGGAAACTAACAAATCATGTCACATCCTGGAGAAATTTAGCCTCATAAACTTAAGAACCAAGTAATGGTTGTAAAATCTTAACTGCTTCTGGAATTTTTTTTTATCTCGTCCACTGGACAGGTAAAACACCAGGGAGCCCAGACCTAGTGGGCAAACACCCAGATTGTAGCTAAGAACACCATAGAAAACACAGAGATTGAAAGTCAGTAGACACCAGAAATAACTGAGTCATCTTCTGCAAGAATACAATTGTTGGGGGCAGCTAGGTGGCACAGTGGATAAAGCACCAGCCTTGGATTCAGGAATACCTGAGTTCAAATCCGGCCTCAGACACTTGACACTTACTAGCTGTGTGACCCTGGGCAAGTCACTTAACCCCCATTGCCCCCCCCCAAAAAGAATACAATCGTGAAAAACAGTATCCAGAACATCTGTGACCAAGAAGCAAAAATGAAAACTAAAAAAAAAATCCTTCTCCAGGCCAGCTCAGTGATGCAAGAATTAGAAAAAAAAAAAAGACCTTTATTTATTCAGTTTCCAGGCCCTGCCATTACTTGAGGTTAAAAAGCTATATAGGGCAGCTAGGTGGAGCAGTGGATAGAGCACCTGCCCTAGAGTCAGGAGGACCTGAGTTCAAATCCGACCTCAGACACTTAACACTTACTAGCTGTGTGACCCTTGGCAAGTCACTTAACCCCAATTACCTCACAAAAAAAAAAGCTATACAAAAAGATAAACAAACCTTAAATCGTGGGTGCACAAAATGGAAATAGCAGATAGGGAATAAGAAGGCCCAGCGCAGAAGCTAAATCTCCCTTCTAAGAGCACCCAAGGACCCTGAAGTGTAACATTAGCATGGAGTCTTGCAGTTCTCTCTTCTGCCAGGTAAGGCTAACAGTGGGTTCACCACTAGTGACCCTACTGTTGTTCAAGGTTAACAGGCCATTATTCCAACTTCAAGTCCTTTGAATTTCTGTCAGCATCAAATTGTACAGAGTGTACAAATACCTAAGTAATTGGAAAGTTATTCCAAGAAAAATCCTCTTCCAGTTGTCTCTGGAGGATGGATAGCTCAAAACAGTCCCAAGTCAAGGACTTGGCCTGCTCTTTACATGTGGAAAACGGAGCATGCTTGCCAAATTCAGCAGAGGTTTGCACAATATGTATTATGCCTGGTGATTTAACTATCCTGGTGGCAGGTCAAAGTGACAAACATTGTTTCTCCTATAACAAAGAGATATTTCCTATTGAAAGATATTGGGGATTTGTCCCTAATAAAAATAGATATTTTAAAAAAACTGTTCTATCAATTTGGAAGCAAGAAGGAAGAATTAAAAAAGCTAATTTACTGTAATCTACTATATACTTCCTTTGGGGCTTGTAGCCTACTAAAGAAAGGACACATTTAATCAGCCAAGGCACTCTCAAAACTATTAGTATACCCCTGCTTAATTCAAACTGACACATTCCTCTAGAATGGGGAGAAAAAATATATATACACACATATACATGTATGTGTGTGTATATATATATATACATATATATGTATATGTGTATATATATATATATATATATATATATATATACAGAGAGAGAGAGAGAGAGAGAGAAAGTGAGTGAGTTTGGCAAGAGCAGGTGAAAAATAAGAAGAATACAGAAAGGCAATTACATATTCATAAGCCAAAGACAGATAGAAAGTAAGCAAGTAGAAATACAAATGCCACTTGACATAGTTGGCACAAATGAAGCCTGGGAGAATGACTCATATGTAAAAAGGTAAAAATGATGGGACAATTTGTATAGGAGAGACAAATATTTGCTACATAAAATATGTTGGAGCCACTACAGTAGGTGTTACATAAATAAGTAATGTGATAAGTAAGGAGAAAGAGGTCATTATTTTTCAAAAGTGCCCATCAATCACCAGTGTCTGGATAACCATAACAGAATAGGAATGTATCATCTCTCATGGAAACCTCCAGTTGGGGAATGCTTTGGGGAGAGCTTGTAAAGACAAGCTCTCAGTCTTTCAAATGGAACAACAATAACTTCTGATTATCTGCACTGATAGAAGCAAGTGTTTCAGAAAAAAAATTTTTTCCTTGTCATACCTGGTCCATGCAAATGTTGAAATAAGTCTTCACCTTCCTAGCATTCATCTACTGATAGTTGGAGGTGTGACTCAAGAGTTGTACATGACCAGGAAAAGGTAGGCTTCATTACAACTGAACTTGTATTTAAGGAGCTCAAAACTTGCTAGGGACGATAAAATAAAAACGTGAAAAGTTATGGAATACAAAACATATGTGAAAAGGCCACATGGACGTTACAGTAATAGGCATACGAGATGGAAAATAGTCAATGGAAGATAGTCAATCACCTCTCTTGTAGGAGGTGGGTAGCATGCTTTGTCATTGTTGCTCTGTAATTATGACTGGCCATTGCACTGATCAGAGTTCTTAAGTCTTTCAAAGATGTTTGCCTTTGAAATTTTTTCATTCTATTTTTTCCCATTCTATTCACTTCATTAGTTCATAAGAGCATTACCACATATAAGCATTACAACATACAACACACAAGCATTTCACAGCATTAATTCACACAAGTCTTCCCAGATTTCTGTGAAATCACCTCATTTTCTTATAGTATAATATTACTCCATTTTTTCATATATTGTAATTTGTTCAGCCATTCCCAGATAGTTGAGAATCCCCTTTAGTTTCCAGTTCTTTGCTACCACAAAAAGGAGCTGATGTAAATATTTTTGTGCATTTTGGTCCCTTTCCTCTTTATTTGATATCTGTCTGGATCAACAGATATGCATAGTTTAGGAACTTTTTGACATGGTTACAAATTGTTTTCCAGACTGGATGGACCAATGCACAGCTCCATCAATATGCCTATTTTGCTGTAACCTCTCCAACATGTCATTTTCCTTTTTTTGGTCAATTTTGCCAATCTGATGAGTAGTAGGAGGAAACTAGAGTCTAATATTATTTATTATAATAAATAAGGGATAAGAGAAGAAAGACTGGTTCTAAAATGGCTACAGTGCTATGGGCCTGATGGGAGAATTTTTGTTTCATTGATGATTTCTTTTTCTTTTTCTTTTTTGACCACTATCATTACTGACTCCTCCTCTAAATATCCCCTCCCATAGACAATAGAAGGTCTCTCTTATAACAAAAAAATATAGTCAACATATTAGACATTTCTGAACATTTATATGAGAGAATTTTGGTTTTGGGGTTTTTTTTGTGGGGCAATGAGGGTTAAGTGACTTGCCCAGGGTCATACAGCTAGTAAGTGTCAAGGGTCTGAGGCTGGATTTGAACTCAGGCCCTCCTGAATCCAAGGCAGGTGCTTTATCCACTGTGCCACCTAGCTGCCCCAAGAGATTTTTTTTTTTTCTGTGCGGGGCAATGAGGGTGAGAGAATTTTTAATCATGGTCTGGATCTCTATACTTGCATTCCTCTGGTTGCCACAGTTGGGACTGTTTGACCTCCACCTACAGGCTTAGCAATGTCTCAGATTTTGTGATGAGTCTGGTCCCTAAATAGGGGAAATATAACGATGTGGCTCTATCACACAAGTAATTCAGCATCATCAGTCTTTCTCTGACTATTTTCTAATAACTAAACTTTTGTCACATTTTCCCCCTGCTTTTTACCTAAACATCTGGGGTTCTTTCTTGTTCCACTGTGCCTAAATCTCTGTCTTAGTGTCCCAGGCTCTCTGAGCCCTGGGGCCTCAGCGTCAACCTGCTCTGCCAAGTCATCCGAGGACTACTCTGCCCTTGAATTTCAGCCCCAGCTGAGAACTTGTTTGCTGCCAGGCCTCTTGAATTCCAACTACTTGCCTACACCACTGATTATGGACTACAGTCAGATGCCTTTGATGCTTTGTTCTACCTGCCTGACAGGATACACACGCCTCCTTGATGTTGAAGGATCTGGGAAAGAAAAAAAACAATTTTTATGCTGACTGCTCTCAGAAAAACAAAAAATTCGGTAAAGTGGAGGTACTCACTCTATGAAGGATGCAAAACAAGTGCCAAATAAGACTGGCTTATCCCTTTCCAATGATTTGTTAAACAAAACAAAAGAAACTACCTTGCACAGCCTTTTAATCACCTCCACCACCACCTCCCCAGCAGAGACATCACTACAGTCAAAGCAGCCTCCATAGCACTTTGGGAGATTGTAAATCTGGAGCTGGACAGGATCTAAAAGGCTATTTAGTCAAAAATAAAAATCTTGTAGATGAGGAAATTGGGGCCCAGGAAAGTGAAATAACTTGTCCAAGGTCACACAAGCAATAAACAGTGCCAAACAGGATTTGAATGCAGGTTCTCAGACTTCCAGAACCCGAGCTCTTTCCCACTGTCTGATGAGAGGCATAATTGCAAGAAACTTATCAGGGTACACCAGGAGATTTCTGAAGATTAATGTGTGGGGGCTCAGAATTTAAATTGACTTCACTGCTATTACAAAGATAGTGTATTAAGCTGGTATGGGTTCATTCCAAAGTATATCTCATTAAAAAATAACTTAAAATTTAAAGCTATCATGGTTGTTTTTTCTATGTTGGTCTCTTGCTTTTCGAATTTATGATATTGTACTGAAATCAAGGCTTATATACAGGATCCTCTCAAGAAGTGACCTTAAGCACTTAAAGTTCAGCCCTTAAAATGAATGGAATTATCCAAATCCTCTTCTTTTAAAGTTGAGGTGATGGGGTCACCCAAGTTTAAATCAATCCAATTTTAATGAATGTATGTATATAGACCTACTTTTCTTCCTTCTGGGAGTTTCCTCCTTTTTCCCTTACTCTTCTTGTTGTTTGCTATTGTTGAGTCATTTCAGTCATGTCAGACTCTCCATGACCCCATTTGGGTTTTGGGGTTTTTTTTGGTTTTGGTTTGGTTTTTGGCAAGGATACTGGAGTGGTTTGCCATTTCCTTCTTCAGCTCATCTTGCAGATAAGGAAACTGAAGTAAACAGGGTTCAGTGAGCTGCCCAGGATCACACAGCTAATAAGTGTCTGAGGAAGCATTTGAATTCATGTCCTCCCAACTCCAGGGTCAGCATTCTAACCGCTCTATACCACCTAGCTGCCCAATTATTATTATTCTCCTTAGCATTTCATAACTTAGGCTACGTGTTTTCTGATGTTCCTCTTTCAGTCCTCCTCCACTCTTTCTGATCATTTCTTAGTCTTCTTTGCTGGGTCTTCATCCAAGTCACATCTACTAACCAGGGGTGTCCCACAGGCTCTGCCCTGATGCTCTTCTCCCTCATTTCACTTGGTGACCTTATAAGGTCCCAAGGATACAATTATTATTATTATTATTTTTTACTGATGATCCTCAAATCTACTTATCTAGCCCTAACCTCTCTGTTGACTCCTCATCTCATATCTCCTACTACTTATTGAATATCTCAAACTGGATATTCCCTAAGACTTTTTTTTTGTGAGGTTAAGTGACTTGCCCAGGGTCACATAGCTAATAAGTAAGTGTCTGAGGCCAGATTTGAACTCACGTCCTCTTGACTCCAGAGCAGGTGCTCTATCCACTGCACCACCTAGCTGCCCCCCCCAAGACTTTTTAAACTCAACATGTTCAAGGCAGAACTCATTATCTATGCCCCCAAACCCTCCCTTCTTCCTAACTTCCCTATTACTCTTAAGGTTACCACTACTCTCTCAGCCACCAAGGCTAACAGCCAGTCTTGACTTTTCACCCTCTCTTGCATCATATTTGTTGCCAAGGTCTGCCAATTTTACCTTTGTAACATCCGTTGCATATGCTCCCTTCTTTTTCTGACAAGACCACCCCCTTATTACTTCGCCCCTGGATTATTGCAATTACAATAGCCAGAAGTCTCTCTCCACTCCAGTCTCCAAGGTCAAATATAAAATCTTGTGTTTGGTATCCAAAGTCCTTCACCAACCTACCTCCACTTGCTTGTCCAGTTTTCTTATACCTAACACTCTGATCCAGAGACACCGGCTTCCTCGTGGTCCCTAAAACAAGACACACTAACTGCCCAGCCCATGCATTTTTTACTGCATGTTCTCCATGCTTGGGATGTTCTCCCTCTTCATTTCCATGTCCTGCCTTCCTGGGCTTCCTTCAAGTCCCAACCAAAATCCCACCTTCTACAGGAAGCTTTTCCTGATGTCCCTTAATTCTAGTCTCTTTCTTCTCTTGATTATTTCTAACTCATCCTGTATGTAGCTTATTTGTACATAGTTATTTATAGGTTATTTCTCCCATTAGACAGTGAACTCCTCAAGAACCAGCACTGTCTCTCCAGTACGTAGCACGCCAGTGCCTGGCACTTAAATTAATAAACGTCTATTGACAGACTTCATGACCCTGTACATCTATTCTTTAATTTTTCATGTATATGTCCTGTCTCCCCAGTTGGACAATAAGTTTCTAAGAAAGTTACACTATATGATAAAACAAAACAAAGTTAGTATTCTATCCAGAACATATCATCTACAGAAACTGTTCAGCAGATGACAAGAAAGAAATTAAGATTTCGACATTTCAGGTCGTCTCCCCCACTAACCGGTAAAAAAATGTCATGTAGGAAATATTAAATCATAGGTTTTTTTTTTCTTTTTCTTTTTTTTTAGTGAGACAATTGGGGTCAAGTGACTTGCCCAGGGTCACACAGCTAGTAAGTGTTAAGTGTCTGAGGTCGGATTTGAACTCAGGTACTACTGACTCCAGGGCCTGTGCTCTATCCACTGCGCCACCTAGCTGCCCTGAAATCATAGATTTTTGAGCTGGGAAAGACCATGGGGGTCCATCTAGTTCAACCCTTTGCTTTGCAAATGAAAAAATGGAGACTTGGAGAAGTGATTTGTCCAAGGTCCTACAGGTAACAAATAACAGAGGGAAAATCTGGAACCATGCTACCTGATACCAAATTGATACTCTTACTAACTATGCTGTCTCTCTATAGGAAATAAACATAAGGGAAAAACCCTAGGACTAATCTGACTTTTCTCTATTGTTCTCCTCTTATTTGTTCTAGACACAAGAATTCCACCCACTTAGGTAAAGAATGAAGTTAGATATTATAAGATTCTAGATTAGATGAATTTTGTATTTTTTCTAACTCTATAATTTTTTGATTGTTTAGTATGACACTGAACAATAAATTAATTTTGGTAGAATTGTTATTTTTATTATATTAGCTCAGCCTACCCATGTGCAATTGATATTTTCCCAGTTGTTTAGATCTGATTTTAATTTGCGTGATAATGTTTTTGCCATTGTGTTCATATAGTTCCTGGGTTTGTCTTGGCAGATAGACTCCCAAATAGTTTATATTATCTACAAGCTATTTTAAATGGAATTTCTCTTTCTCTTGTGCTAGTCTTTTATTTGGTAATATATAGAAATGCTAATGATTTATTTGAGTTTATTTTATATCCTGCAACTTTGCTAAAATTGTTAATGGTTTCAAGTAGTCTTTTAGTTGATTCTCTACGATTCTCTAAGTATATTATCATATTGTTTTTAAAGACTGATAGTTTGGTCTCTCGTTGCCTATTTTAATTCCTTCAATTTCTTTTTCTTCTCGTAACTAAAGCTAACATTTCTAATACAATATTGAATAAGAATGGTATTAATGGACAAAACTAACAAAAATCATATGATGATTTCAATAGATGTGGAAAAAACATTTGACAAAATACAGCAACCATTCCTACTAAAAAACACTAGAGAGCATAGGAATAAATGATGTTTTTCTTAAAATGATAAAGCAGTGTCTATGTAAAAACATCAGCAAGTATTATATGATCCCCTACCTGTGCAGCTGAAAAGGAGATGAATTTTCTCACCCCTTACTGACTCCAAACTTTGTCATTAAAATAACACAGCATTCAGTTCCTTTTGATTTTCAGCAATCTTTTTTTAAAAGCCATCAATTTTCAACAACTCTGCAGGTAATACCTGTGGTGCAAAAGCCCAACCTTTCCTTGCAACCTGACCTTATGGTAAACCTGACTTTATTTCTTTTGCAAGAAAAAACTGTGGAATCCAAGGTATTTTTAACTTGATAAATTTATTTGATCTATGGGTTGGAATGATGAAGATCAATTTAGCAGCCTCAGCAGTTTTTGAGACAAGCCACCCCTAAGGCTGAGCGGGTATTAATTATTACTCGCCTATCCTAAAGAATGAGGTTTACTCTTTTGAGGACAGAACTGGGCTAGATAATTAATAATAATAATAATAATATAATAGCTTACATTTCTCTAGTTCTTTATAAAGCACTTTCTTCATAAACAGCCTCAAGGAAAGAATTAGCATAAAATTATTAACCCATTTTGTAGATGAGGGAATGAGGCTTAAAGACACAGCTAGCTAGGGTACATTTGTACTGGACTTCAAACTTAGGGGTCCCCGCCTAAGTTCAGGGCTCCCTTGTTAAAACAGGATGCTGCCCCTTAGGCTAGCTAACTTCTGAAAACCTTTTTATTCTAGGAAAGTTCAAAAACAGTGTGATCATTTAGCACAAAATACTGTCACTGTTTTAGAGCTATTATTTATTCACTGAATCAGGTTAAACTGACATTTACAGAGGAGGCACAGAGTAATGGATATTTAATTACAGTTGTAACCTATGGCCCAGAACCAAATAAATTCTTTATCTGCTCAGACAATCTTGGGGCTTTTCACACAAATCTCACTCTTTTCTGGTCAGTTTTCTCCACCCAGCACTTCCCCAGGAACATGAGAATTTGACCTCATATAATAAATGAATCACAACAACAACAAAAAGCAAGGGACACTAAGCTCTGGTGCAAATACCCAGAAACCACAAATCTTCCAAGTACAGGAAAGGTTTTATTTAACCTGGGAGAAAAAACTCAAAGTGCTTACAGCCAAGGCTATTAAGGATCAAGATAATTTCTCCTCCCTCTCCTGATGAACACACCTCTTCACGAAGAGATTGACTCCTCTCAACCTTTAGTACCATACCCTGAATTGACCAATGTAGCTTTTCCACTAGCATGTGGGGTTGCTAGAAAGTTATTCTTTTTATCCAAACCTTCACAGTGCCACACTAAAGTCAGGGGGCAGGTTTGTGATTCAACATTTCCGCTCTGTCTCTTACTTCTTCCAAGAGTTTTGGTCCAGGAATTTCTCTGCTGTGTACAAGAGTAGGGGTTCAGGATCTCCCAAATTGCATTCAGAAGTTCCTCCAATATCTCCAGGAGGCTTAATCTAGAACCTGCTCCATTGAATCACTCATGCCACTTCAGTGCCTGCCGTTTTTGTAGTTGCTGTAGCCACTGCCCTGGCCCAGAAATTCTTGTCACTCTTCCACTGCTCAGTGTCAGCCCTTGAGCTGACGAGGTTTCCTTCAAGAACTGAGAGTATTTTTCTCTCCCTTATGAGTTCTGGTTCTCTATCTGTCCAACCTTCTTATTAAGGTCAAGTCCAAGAGAATAACTCAAAATAACCATCCTTTACATGTATTTAAGGGACACATATATCTAGTATTTTGTTGTGGTTGCTCCGTTCAAATAGTAATAGTGGCTGGAACTTACATGTGCTTCAAGCTTACAAAGCTTTGATCCCAACCACTCTATGAGACTGGCACTATATTGTATTATCTTCATTTTACAGAAGAGGAGAACTAGGCTCTGAGAGTTTAAGTGACTCACCCAAGATCACATGGCAAATAAGTGTTCAAAGTGAGACTCATGACCATTCATTCATTAATAGCTAGACTGTGTCTAACTTCAGGCTCAGCCCTTTTTCCCCCTACAAATTGTTCTACTTCTCTGCTACTCTCCCCCACTTACTTAATGGAGAGAAGCCAAAGTCCTTGAGTGCTAAGGGAACCACTAGAGAACTATATAGACCAGAAAACAATAACTGCTAGAAGCAGGAACCTAACCCCTCAAAGTTCCAGCACTGACTCAGAACCTTACAACATGGCCACAAGCTATGTACAAGCTTGGTTGCTTCATTCCCTGTCACCCTGAGATAGAATTAAGGAGCTGGCACCACATATCTGTTCAGTGGACTCAACCACCAGATAATTACCAAGACTTCCAGCCCAACCTTCCTATTGCCTCCTCTCCTAGTTTCCCTGTGATTAGAAAATCTGAATTTACTTACTACCCCCCCTCCACCACCAACATCAACCTCAGTCATTACAGGGCATCCTGAGAGGCGATCAGCTGGATTTTCCCCTTGCCCTATATCTAGGAAGCTCCCACCCTCTGCTCCCATGTCATTGTGTGCTTCAGGTACCAGATACCAAATGGAAGACCTTTTTCACATTGCCTCTCATGGTACTCATCACTATCCAACTTTAGTCTTACTCCTTACATCTCGTCATGTTCCTATCCTCCTCTTTCTTTTCCTTCCCTTTCCTTCTATTTTTTTGGAATCCTCCTCCACTCCCACTCACATCAATAAGAGTATTGTGCTAGGGGCAGGTAGGTGGTGCAGTGGATAGAGCACTGGCCCTTGGATTCAGGAGGACTTGAGTTCAAATCCTGCCTCAGACACTTGACACTTACTAGCTGTGTGTGACCCTGGGCAAGTCACTTAAACCCTCATTGCCCCCACCCAAAAAACCAAAGAGTATTGTGCTATAAGAAACGACAAGCAGGGATGATTTCAGAAAGGCGCTGGAAAGGGACTTGAATGAACTGATGTAGAGTAAAGTGAGCAGAACCAAGAGACAGAAATACGTTTGATGGAGAACAGGGAAAGACTTAACTATCTCAATAAGACAAAGATCCAAAGGGCTATTGATGAAATACACTATCCCACTCCAAAGAAAGAACTGATATTGATGGAACACAGACTGAAGCATGTCATTTTTCATTTTTTCTCTCTTTTTTTATTCAAGTTTTCTTTTACACAATGACTAATATGGTCACGTTTTACCTAATCGTACATGTATACCTATATCTGATTGCTTACATGTATAACCTATATTTGATTGCTCAGGAGCAGGGAGAAGAGGGAGAGAAGGAGGAATAAAAGTTGAAATTCAAAACCTATAAAATGTTTATTACTTAAAAAAAAAACAAATTCACAGGAGACAAAATTTAATAAGAATCCTACAATAAAAATAAAAATAAATAAAATACTCAGAAGTTTGGAAGTTAGTTAAGCCTTCCACATTTTCTTCTTTAAAAAAGAGTAAATTCTCCCTTCTTTCTAGATCTCTCATTGTACACATTTCCCATTTTTCTGTGGCTCAAAATACTTGGCCTTCTCTAGAATACATCAACAGCCATACTTTTCAGATGAGTTTCTTTTTCTCTTACATTCCTTGAAAACAATAGGCTGGGAGGAGTTAACATACTCCTTGCTCCGTATTACTCTGTAGTCCTCTCCTTCCTCTAAGTTTGATTCTATCCATTTATATCATTTGGTATAGATCCCTGTTGATCTATAGGGATCCTTTATGTTGAACAACGAGTCCGATAGATCTAATTGTGATGATCCATAAGCCTGGACCTTACTTTTTCTCCTTTCTCAACTTCAGTCCTGACTCATAATTTTCTTTCACTCCAACCTCTGTCCTCATACTGGGCCTGAACGTATGATTTTTATTAGTGAAGGGAGTTCCCATGGAACTTCATTTAGCAATGTAGATTGGCATGTTCTCTCTGATATTATAGAGTTGCTGGGACTCTGTGACATTAAACAACATGCCCAGGGTAAGTAGAGACAATTTGTGTCAGAGCAGAACAGAGTCTTCCCTGTTCTGAGATGGTTCTCCATCCTACCAAGCCATGGCCTCATACTAGTGACTTCAATATGTAAACTGGTGTGTCCTGGAACACTGTCACCCTCTCATTTCTTTAACTTCCTCAATTCCAATAATGTCAATCTTTGCTCTGCTCTACCCACTTACTGAATTGTCACGCCTTAGATCTTCTTATATCTATAACCAGGGGAAGTGCTATTGTTAAAGCACCTCTCCTTAAAAAAAATGGCCTGATACCTTTTTAAGTTTAAATATGCATTATTAACATTTTCTACATGGACTTTCTTAAGTCTAGATGATCACAAACAATAAATTAAACCCTGATTGGTAGCATTTGGTGATTTCCAAGGTGCAAATGCTCACACTGAAAATTTAGCATAATTCTTGCTGCCTCATCTAGAACACACCCTGAAAGGAACCCTCTGCTTTCTGGGGCTACACATTCTCTGAACATTGCCTTAAAGACATCAGCCTCAGAAATGGTCGTAACAAGCTAAGCAGAATTCTAAATAACTAAAATTATCTACTTAGTGACGCAGAACTTTGGTGCACAGAATGTTTTATGAGAGACTTCTGGGAAGAATAGAGGAAGAGAATTTGGCTTGTATGTCAGAGGAGGGGACCTTTGTGAACAAAAGGATTGCTCACATCTGAGACCTATTGGTCAACATTTCCGATTCCTAGAAGCTCAATTTGTTCTCCATAACATTTAGGCAGCTGCCAAAAAAAAAAAAAAGCAATTTTCTTGGGATCATTGGTGACAGTAGCAGATAGAGGCTGGAGATAGAGCGTTTTCTCTTGCTCGTTAAGCTACACTGGTCCCTTTTGGTGCAAGGTGGAGGGTAAAATGTGAGGCTGAAGGTCATAAAAGGGAGAAACCTTTTGGATTTCCGCAAGATATAATGTATGGAGTCAGGAAGGCCTGAGTTAAAATTCAGCCCCAGATACTTATTATCTATGTGGTCCTGGGTAAGTCATTCCACTTGTTTACCTCAGTTCCTCATCTATAAAATGGGGATAATAAGTAGCAATCTCCCAGGGTTGTTTGTAACTATAGAATGGGATATTTGTAAAAGTATTTAGAAAACTGTCTGGCACATAGTAAATGCTATATGAACATTAGCTGTTATTGAAACAAATGCAAACCCATGTAGGAAAAGCCTGGCTTGTAGCAAAGGCTAGGAAAATGAGGAGCACTGAAGTTGCTGAGGCTGGATACTATCAGCTTTACCCTTGGTAAAAAAAAAAAAAAGGATTTTTTTGCAGGGCAATGAGGGTTAAGTGACTTGCCCAGGGTCACACAGCTAATAAGTGTCAAATGTCTGAGGCCAGATTTGAACTCAGGTCCTCTTGAATCCAGGACCAATGCTTTCTCCCTCAATACTTCTGCTACGCGTACCTTGGTTCAGGTTTTTTTCTCTTATCTGAACCTTTATAATTGACTTCCTTGATTCCAGAATCTGTAGTCCATCTTTTACACATCTATGAAATTTTCCTAATGAAACACTTGATTTCATTATTCCTCTACTCAACAATTTTTAGTGTTAAATTATGAACTTGCCATTCTGGCATTGAAGACCTTCTACGATCTAGCTCCAACTTATCCCTTGCATATTTACCTTAGATGACTCCCCTTCTCATACTCTGGAGTAGTCACTGATTTCATTCCCAACTCCAGGCTGGACGCCCCAATCTGGATCTTTACTTGCAGCCCCAGCAAGAGCTTTTGGCTGCTCTCTAATCAAATATCCTGACATTGTAGGGCTCTGAGTCTCATCTATAAGAAAGGAATGGGAAGGAGAGGAAAGTAAAAATCCAGTCAGGAAGGTAATTTACCATGTGCTCAGTCATTAAGTCTTCTAGATCACTGGGTACTGCCGACTGACCCATCAAACACACCCTAAGATCTCTGGGGCTTGACCTTTGTCACACAGCTACATCCTTAAGACCACCAAGCGCTTCCATTCACCTTAAAGATGATTTCTTCTAGATGTATTGTCCTCTTCTACTTAGACTAATGATCCAATGAGAGCAGGGTCTCTCTCACTTTTCTGTATCTATCCCAGCATTTAGCACAATGCCTTACAAAATACTAAGCACTTAATAATTGCTAATTTATTCATTTATTGTTTTGTTCCTTTCCAGTCTCTGCCTTTGCTTTATGTTATCACCTATGCCTTAAATCCTCAACCTTCATATTGAAATACTTCCCTTCCTTCAAGCCTAACTCACAGGCAGCCTCCTTTGTGAAATCTTCCCCATTCAATTAGCCTGAAATACGTTCCGTCTGTCTGTCTATCTCTCTCTCTCTCTCTCTCTCTCTCTCAATTTCTCATAGCCTCTGGTCCTCTACTTCACACTTATATACAGGTTTGTACCCTAAATATATATATACATTTATACTGTGTATTACATATTATATATATACATATATACATATACACCTAGGTGTATATACATATATACACCATATATGGGTATCATTTGTCCTTTGTCCATTCTGGTACTACTTTCATTATGAGTTCTTTAATTCCAATGTCTTATTTAAGCTTTTTTCTTTTTGTGCTAGTGTCTTCTTTCAGAGATTATCTCCAATTTATCCCATATACATCTTATTTATATACAGTTATTTACATGTTGTCTCCCCCATTCTGTTATGAGATCCTTGAGGGAAGGGACTGTTTTTCTCCTTTTATTCTATTCCTAGCACTAATGGCTTGATGATTTGTCTACTCTAGGTTCTGGCTTTCACACAGAAAAATGTAGGAGTTATGCAGATATAATAGAATTGCAGCTAGTCCCTCTTCATTCAGCTTCCCAAGGCCAATCCTTCCCTGAGAAGTAAATTGAGAAGATTGTGTTGAAAACTGTTGCAACAGCTTTCAGGACAACTGCCTCTTAGCTTCCTTCCTGTACTCCTTGAACTCACTGGAAACCCCTTCCAAGAATTCTGATGACTTCTGAGCAGGAAGGACCTTGTAGAGATACTCACATTCTGAGCAGGTAAGAGGTAGAAGAAATATCAAAAGCAAGAGAAAAATTTCCATTCTTTTGTTCTTTTGGCCTCAGTTCCCACAGTATTTGGGACCTAGCAAATGGAATGCATGGGCAATCTAGTTCCCCTGATTTCTATAATAATTGTTGAGCCTCCAGTTGCTGCCAGTTGTTTCCATTGTATTGGGCTTCTAAAAGCCTGTGTAGGCTGAGAAACAAAGACAAAAGCTTTCTAAGCATGGATTCCCTTGATTCATAGTCATTGATCAGTTTAGCTGATAAGTCCACATTGATTGAGGACTCCACTTTATATGTATGACTGAAGCCTATATGGAGCAGAAGGACACACACTGATAAGTATAAAACCCATAGTAAGAAGCAAGGTAGCTTGGCAAATAGAGGACTGGACTTAAGCCAGAAAGACCGAGTTGAAGCTTTGCTTTTCACATCACATTCTAGCTATATACTATATCAACCTCTCAGTGTCCCAGGCAAATTTCTAAGACTATACAATTAGGTAACAGTTGTTTGCATTCGGTTTCCTACATTCAACTGTGAACTACTTTGGAGTAGGGACTTTTTGCCTTTCTTTGTATCCCTGGTGCTTAGCACAGTACCTGGTAAATATAGGTGTTTAATAATGATTTGGGCTGTCTAAGGAAGTTTCAAAAGTTAGGGTTCTCTTTATGTCAAATTTGTTTTCAATGAACAAACAAAACTCTCCAAAAACCAAAGTATAAAGGGGGGCAAGAGAATTAAAGAAGGGGAAGGGAAGAGACAGAGAGACAGTCAGAGCTAGAGAGCTGGACTAGAAGTCAGAAAGAATTGCTTTCACATCCTGCCTCTAACATCCTGTCTGTGTGGTGCCAGCAACTCACTGACTTCTCAATGCTCTAATCAACTGTGATTATAAATCAGAGAGCAGATGCTGACCTGAATTGGTAGCGAGAGCTTCCTCATCTGGGAGTCTCTCACAGTGGTGAATTCAAAGGTCCATCCCTTATCTCTATTTGTTGGCATTTCAACTCAAAAATCCCACAATGTAATGTAAGAGATAAAATTGTAGCTATACTGTCTAAAATCTAATGAGTGGTCGCCAATAAATTATAAGCTTTAGCAAGAGTTAGACTTTTAAGCATTTATTAAGGAGAATAAGAATTTGTGAAGAGAAAGAGAAAGGCCTAGATTCCTTTATTCTATTAAAGGAGAGAGCATTCGTGGCGTCCACTCTCCGCCAGAGTCCACACGAAGAGAGAGAAGAGTCAGAGTGCCAGCCTACCCCCTTCTTCCTCCCAAACAAATGGTCACTTCCTGACGGCAAAGAAAAGATGCATGGTCCTGCTCCCAGAGGCCCCTCTCCTCATGTGGAGCTTTCCTACAGTAAGTCTCCAGCAGGGTGGTATCTTTCAATCATTACAGTAAGTAGTGAAATATGATCATGTCCCATTTACAGAAGAGGAAACTGGGGTACAGAGAGGTATGAAGTCATTTGCCACAACCACCCTCCCCTTAAATGTCAGAGCTAGGTTTCTAATGCAGATGTCCCAATTTTGAATCCAACACTCGTTCCTTACACTTAAGGACTTTAAACAGTGACTGAATAACAATTTGTAAATAACATTGTGTTCTAGATGAGGGTTGTACTTGAAGACTCCTCAGAGATTTCTGTGACATCTTCCAGCTCTGCAATTCTATATCAGAGGGATCAGAATGACTCTTAATGATTCTATAAGTAGTTTTATATTCTGGAGAAAAGTCTGGAGGAAGGAAGACCCATAAGCGGTACTGGACAAACTAGACAGGCAAG
Source organism: Dromiciops gliroides (assembly GCF_019393635.1). Classification (NCBI taxonomy): domain Eukaryota; kingdom Metazoa; phylum Chordata; class Mammalia; order Microbiotheria; family Microbiotheriidae; genus Dromiciops; species Dromiciops gliroides. Next base: position 195,707,828 of record NC_057866.1, on the reverse strand, counting down.
AAACAAAGCCTAGATTGGTCCTCTAGAGATAGAAAGTAAAAGGGAAGGGGGAATCAAGAGAATGCATGGAAGTAGTATTGGTAGGAAGAAAAATGGGCAAGATGGGGATGGTTAACAAGGGAGTGGGAAAAAGTCCAAGACAACTACAACGTTTCAACCCTGGGGCAGTTAGGAGCGCTGTGGGAGAAAGCAAGATGTGGGTAACTTCCCTGTAAGCTGTCTCTGCTCATAATCAATCATCATCACTGCTGTGATTACCTAGAAAGAAAGCTATGGAGGCATTGCGATGGAATCCACATGTCAGGAATCCCGAGATTTGCCATACTCAGAGAAAGGGAAAAGTTCATTGGAGGGGGTGCAACAATGCAAACTCTGACCACCAGGAGGTTGCCATTCTTTCCACTGGTCTCCTTTAAATGAGGTTATCTCAAATGTTTCCCAAGATTTCATAAAGCACAAGCCTGCTGCATTCTATTGGCAAAATCCCACTGGGCCTTTTTAAGCATCAGAGGCTTTGGGAAAAATCCCTGAGTCACAGCCAAATTTAGTTCTCAAAAGCTTTGCACAGCCCCCTGGCATGATTTCATTAATCCAATGGGATGCACATACTACTGCATACACTGGGACCACAACCAGCTTTGTCCTTTACAGATCGTATTTATTCAAAACACTAAATATATTGTGAAAGGGCCATAGCACCCACATGTCTGCAAAACAAGCATTCCAACTCAGGAAGGCGGGATGCAAACTCATTCAGAAATGAATGGAGGAGACTTCAAGTCTCCAAGTCCTCTAAACACAGTTAGCTAGAAAATAGCAGAGCCTGCACGCTCTCGTTTTTATCTAATCCCTTTGAAAAAGCAGCTTTTATGCTACTAGAATGCCACAACCACAGGTAGCTGAAAACTCTCTTGACAGAACAGCTACATTTGAACATAGGTTTCAAGCTGGAAGGGACCACAAAGGTCATCTGGTATCATCTGGGGCCCCCAAACTCGCCCAAGATCACCAAGGTAATAAGCACCAGAGATGAGATTGGAACCCAGATTTTCTGGCTCCTGAGTTAGCACTCCAAACACTACCTTACCCTGTTCCTCTCCTATCATTTTCCCTTCCATCTTAGAGGTTTTCATAGACATGACTTTGTTCAATGTTTATTTTTTCCAAGGAAGTACATGTGACTTCAGGCCAAACAGAAGTGACAACAGCCTATAATGAATGATGGGAGCATCTGAATTGTTTGTTTAGGTTTGTTGTAGGGTGTTTCACATTGGAAACTGCAAACAGAAAGCGATTTCCCAAGCTGAAATGTAGTTATGACACTAAGGTTGACCTTTCCCCTCAGAGAAGTGCTTAGGGGAAAAATGGTTCAAGACCATATTTTTGCCTACTTTAAGCAATATAATCAACTGTATTTAGTACTGGACTAGGAGCTGGGAAACCTGGTTTTTATTTCTACTTTTTTCACTAATTGACTGGCTTTTGCACGACTGGCCCATAGAACTTTCTTTACGTCAATCTCTTCATCTGTGAAGCAGAAACTAATAATCCATGCTTAAGACCTACCTTTCAGAACTATTGTGAGACCAAGAAAGATAGTATCTAAAGCTTTGTTCTTTTTTGTTTTTATTTTTCTAGAAAAACACTATAGTATACAGCCACGAGATCAAAAACACACTACTTGAAAGTGACTGGTTTCTAACTAGCTCAGAGTATGAAATACCACCTGTACCAACTTCCCCCAAGGGAGGGGGAAATATATCCTGTTAGTGATTCAACTCCAAAGCATAAAATCTATGAAGAGCCCAACATATGCTTGAGTGAGTCGTACTGTACAAAAGATGAGAAAATGTTAAATCATAAAGACTTTTCATTTTAGCTTCTTTTGACTTGAGATGGCCACAGAGAGAATCAAATGAAGCACTCACAAAGCAGCTGACATCATGACTTCTAGTAGCAAATCACCTAACCAAAGGCAGGCACCTTACGAGCTGGACTGGCTTCCAGATATACCCAGAGTGGGCTTGTTGGTTTGCAGCCATTTCCTCTGTACTACTGCCAAGCTACTCCATCAACAGGAAGAGGGGAGAGAAAAAAAGGAAGGTTTTAAATGTCTCAGGGTTGGTCCTCTCTTTAACACAGTAATTCATGGTTCTGTGGCTGCCACCACCCTTTCAAAGGACTAGAACTTTGACATAGCCCTGATTTTTTTTCTAGCAAGGAGAAATTGGCTGGTAGTGGTAAGAAGAAACAGAGAGAAGCAGACTTGCTCTTCCTTCATTCCACTCCAAACAAAAGAATCAGGGTTCAATCCATTGTTCTTTATTGTGCCTTTTTGTCTTACCTGTGCCAAAGCACACCACCAATGATGCTGTGCAGGAGAATTGGCATAGAAGACATCAGGACAAGTAGGATGGGAAGAATAGGGTGGGGTTGGGCTATAACAAGAGAGAAACTAAGAGACATTCATCCAATATACACAAAATATCAAAAGACCATAAGGAAGCCCCCAGCAAGTGGGAAGTATCTAGGATCCCATGTGGAAAAAAAGGTATAGGTGGCTTGTGATTGAAGGGACAGATTGATGTATTGAAGGACAGAATTCTTTATACTTAATGTCAAAAACAATGAATGGATGAAATAAGACTTCCAAAGGAATAAGAGAACATGGCAGGGGTCCTTTCCTTAAGTAGCCAGCAGTATAATAATCATAATTTCTTCTCATTCTATAACTGTAATTTAATCCAATTCAGCAAGAGTTTGTTAAACACCTACTACATGCAAGGTACAGAGCTAGATGTAATAGATAAAAAACCAAATGAAAATTAATTGATATCTCACTTAAGGTTTTATATAATGTGTAAATGCATACATTTGTATGTGTACACACACATATGCCCATGTATATGTCTAAAATGACTATATGTATATGATACATGTATATGTATCATATACATATCTATGTGTATATACTCATAGATATGATCATATGATTGTAATGGAATACTACTGCTCTATAATAAATGCTGAGCTCAATGATTTTAGAAAAACATGGAAAGACTTGCACAAAATAATGAAGAAAAATGAGCAGAACCAAGAGAAATTGTATATGGTAACAGCAACTGTTTTAAGAATGACTTTGAGATTCATATTTTCATAGTTAAATACCAAGTAATTGAGAGGGAAGAGTGACCCCCTTAACAACTAGGGGAATCAGGTCATATAAGCTGAAAGAAAGCTAAGACTTCAAAGGGGCAAAGAAGAGAAGGGAGTACATTCTAGGCATGAGTGGTCAATGTTTAGTGGTATACTGGTAAATGTTTGGCATTCTAGGGGGGAAATGTATGCACTTTTAAGTTTAATCTTTACTATTAACATTTTCTCCATCATAGAGTTTAAATAATCAACAAAACAATATATCAAACCCTGTGGTATCTTCCAATTCTCAACACATAAATACTCATGCTTAAAATATAATCAGCTTCCATAAGCAGTTGGAGCTGGCTCCAGTACATCCCTGGTCAAGAGTGTCACCTGGGAAAAAGCAGAGAGGTGGTAGATGGGATGTCATGCTTGGCCAATTTGACTGGAAAGTAGAATACCTAGTCTCTTGGCATATTCTGTGCTTAACTTCAACTAGCTTAAATACAGTGCAGTTCAGATTGTCCAGAAACACACAGAGTAACACATAGAGAAATGTGAAAGAAAAGTCTTTCACATAATTGGACTTCTGGTACTGCATTGATCTGACACTGAGATAGTCTTATTTGACTCTCTTGTTCTCCTCATGCTGTCCAACATGGTTCAATGGAAAGAACACTGGGTTTGATGTTAGAAGAAAAGAGTTTAAACTCCTGGATTGCTCATTTACTCTTTGTGTGATCTTGGGCCAAGTCACTTTTCTCTGGGTCTCACTATCTTCAATTCTATGCAACAGGCACAGGATAGGATCAACTCCCCCATTCTCTCTAGTTTATCTCTTTTCCTGGATTGTTGCAGGCTTAATCATACTACCTATACCCATGCTGGCAGGTCAAGATGGTCCCCCCTACCCTGCCCGTAACCTTGTATTTATTTTATATACTTATTTTGAATATGCCTCTATATGTACATGCTATTCCCTCAACTCACTATTGGGATTCTTGAGGGTAACTCTGGTGTGGGTATGTATGTGTGTATGTGCATATACACACATATGTGTAGGCAATGTGTGGTTTATTTATACACACGTGTGTACATATATAACATATTACATGTGCATGTATATATGCACATACATTATATACACACTAGTGCCAATCTGTCATAATGGGTATAGATGTCATGATAAAATCTTCCCTAATCGAAGAGAAAAGATAAACTAGAATTAAATGGAAAGCTGAAGTCATCCCATGTGTACTACACATATATGTATGCATGCATGTATGTGTTTGTGTATGTTACTCACTACTCTTTCTCCTTAGCTCCCACCAACAAACCTCATTAAAACAAGTGATCCAGGATGACACTATTAACTCTTTGGGGGGGTGGACAATGAGGGTTAATGACTTGCCCAGGGTCACACAGCTAGTAAGTGTCAAGTGTCTGAGGCTGGATTTGAACTCAGGTCCTCCTGAATCCAGGGCCAGTGCTTTATCCACTGTGCCACCTAGCTGCCCCTACATTATTAACTCTTAAGCATGAAATAGTTACTAACCATAATAATCATAACATTAGATTATATCCATAAGCCTGAATCATTCTCTCCTACCAATGCATAAAGTCCATTGGGAATAGTGGGTGCAGGTTTAAGGAAAATTAGCAGGGAGGGAGGTAGACAGAGAAACCTGTTCACCACGGTCATCTCACAACTCTACATTGTAGGCCTTGAGGTCCTGAGTCTCTTTAGAGAATAGTCTGTACTACGTATTATTGTCTGGATAAAACCAATATTTCTAGTTATTTATTCTCTTACTGAACTAAGCTGTTTCTTTGCTATTTTCAGGTTATTGATTTGGCTTTTTTTTTTTAAACAAAGAGTATTAAGCGTGGGGTCTTCAGAGCTTCCCATGTTTACTCCTTGGTTCAGGGAGCAATTTTCAGTAGAAAAGCAATGACTTTATGCCTAGTATGTGCAAAATCATTCGGCTCCACTTTCTGGCTTTGAAAGATTTCTCCTTCTTGAGACCCAGAGTGCAGTAGTGCAGTAAAGGGCAATATAGCAAGCTGGGATGGGTTTCCCTTTGCTCAAGCTATAGAGGGAACTAGAGAGCATGGATGTGGTTAGCAGAGCATTCTTATTTGTGCTATCAGATCTCAGGTTCAGTACTTCCTCCAATCAGATCAAGCCCCCACATCACTGCAGAGCCTGTCTCTCTCTAGTTATGTGGTCTTAGTTGGACTATTTTTCTCTCTTCTTCTTAACCCTAAAGCCTAAGGCTTGACTATCTTCTCACCAAATGTCAGTTAAACAAAGACAATCACATATGGTGAATAGCCAATATATATGCTTACAAATGGTGATAGCAAATAGAAATCAGAAGTTATACAACTCAGAACATACCAGACAATATACAGAGTGAATGAGCTGTCTTACTTGCAGAACAGAAAAAGGAAAACAGAGAAAGTCAGTCTGACTTCCAAGGAGAAATTCCTGGAGTCTCAACTGTGGTAGATGGAAATAGGAAGATTCTGGAAGGGCTGGCTTCTCTATATGGTGGATTCTTCCCAGAATCTTTCTTTCCCTCCATCTTAAGCTTTTGCCAACTCTGCATGGAATGTCAAGCAAGTACTCTCCACCAATGAGAAGAGTCTTGTGCAAATGACAGGCTTGAGCTTGGATTAGTTACTTAAACAGTTCTTTGACTCAAAATTCCGCAGTCTACTCTCTTACCTCCAAAAAATAGTCATAAGTATACAGGAGTAGCTGCTAAGAAACAATTCAATGCGGCCATCAGTCTTTTCTTACACAGGTGTGCCTTTTTTGCCCCTTTCAGTAAGTGAAATGTCCACATAAGAAAATGATAGTACCTTACAAAAAAAAAAGGTTGGATTAAATGACAATGAAGGTCTTTTACAGCTCTGAATCTGTGACCCAATGATACTCCTCAGCTATGATGCTATGATGACACATAATAGCCATGAAGAATGTGAACCAGGTATTGGTAGGAAAGATCTTAGTCTACCATGAGTTGAACTCCAATAATCTTCAGAATTAAGCCACGTAGTGATAGGGAGCATCAGGACAAAATGGAGAGAAAAAAAGCAAAGCAAGAAAGAGTGAAGGGGGGGAAAACCTCCAGGAAGAAAGAGGAGGGCTACTGATACTGAACCAGCACCAGGTAGCTTGATAGCAGTGCATAGTGTTGGGATTTATATCATTTTAAATTACCAGAGATTGTCATTGAATGGTAATAAAGGAAGGGATGAAGGGAAAGGAATTGGCAGCACTGAAATATGAGCTATAACCATTCTTTAAAATAAGCAACAGAAAATAACAAAAGGAAATATTCAGAGAAGAGAAAACTATATGAACATGGAGGGCTTGTGGGAATGTATTCAGAATGCAGTTAAGAAGAACCAGGCAAATAATTTATGACTACAACAGTATAAAGGAAAAACAAGTATGAATGACTTTAACTATGATCAACCCAAGGAACAATTACAGCTCCAGAAGACTGATGTGTTTTTCACCTCTTGGTAGAGAGGTAATGACTAGAGGTACAAAACAGTTTTCCTTGGCTATGCATATTTATTACAGTATGTGAAAAAAATAATGGGATTTGCTGGCCCCTGCCCACTTCCAGGAACCTTGCCTGATCTCTTTTAAGATCAGCCCCAGAATGAGTAAAGTTGGAGTTCAGACTCTGAATAGAGACAATAGAGATTAGCACCACACCTACCTAAAAGATAACAACAGGTCAAGGTTTGAACTGCCATGTGAAATTTGAAATATTAAAAAAAAATTTTACATGGTAAATAAAATTTTAATATAAATTATATAGAATAAATGGATATAATTTTTAAAATTAAATATAAATATAAAATACTATAAAATGGGCAAGTCATTGGCAGTTTTATTATCCATGTTCCATCCTGAGTACATTTTTCCTTTCTTAACTAAATTCACATGTGATTCTTTATGTCCTTTTTGATAGTCCTGTTTTATAGGGATTGCTTATTAGTAATGTGATGTTCACAGGAGAGATGAATCCCTTTACTGAAGAAGTAGAAATAAGCCAGATTTTAGATGTTCCCAGAAACTAAGCCCTAGGTTGGGGGCTGAGCCATTAAAGAATTATTATTGAAAGGCTTTCAAGATTACATTCAGTCCATGATACAATTCTTATACATGTGCCATGATTACAGTCCAAACACTAAACAAATTAAGTTTCCTGGTGGATAGAAAGGAGATCTATAAATGTGTGCATGTGAATAAGTCAGGGACTTATCTCTAAGTATTGATGAAGGCAGAAATTAGTTCTGAGTAAAAGCAGCGAACCAGAAAAATATCCCAAAGGTGCTCCTGGGATCAGAGATTTATTTTAATTGAGGTCAAAAGGTTATCAAGAAGGTAAGAAGAGCTGTCAGGGAGCAAATGTAAAGTGTTTTTGTAAACCATAAAGCACTATGTAAATATTGAAATTTATTAATGTTTTAATATCTGATTTTAAAAGAATATTTAATCAAACAGTATCTATTTATGAAGCAGTCAGGTATGAACCTGACTGATAGTTTTAGGACCACTAAGGTTCCTCTTCTGGAATATGGGAAAATCATGTTTACTGTTCCAAACGTTGAGGATGGGGGATAGGGAGGAACAGAGGGAGAAGAAGGTCACAAGTTATAAAGGTTAAATATTTTTATTTGCTGCTAAAATGAAGAAGTGGTGGTGGACATGAATAAATATGAAATAACAAATTTTACTAATAGGTGATTGGCCTGTTTTAAGCAGTGTGATACACCCAAATTCCATCTCCTATTCCCATGACTTTGCACAGACTTTCCTCATGTTTGGAATGCACTCCCTCTCAACATCTCTTGTGAAAAATACCTAGTTTCCTTCCCTTTCTTGATGCCCTCAGCTGCTAGTCTCTCCACCCCCATCACCTTGTATTTACTTTTTTTTTTTTTTGCAGGCAATGGGGGTTAAGTGACTTGCCCAGGGTCACACAGCTAGTAAGTGTCAAGTGTCTGAGGCCGGATTTGAACTCAGGTATTCCTGAATTCAGGGCCAGTGCTTTAACCACTGTGACATCTAGCTGCCCCCACCTTGTATTTATTTTTATAACTATTTTGAAAATAATAAATAGCACATATTTAAGCTTTAAAGTATGCAAAAGCATATTATTTACAAATAATGCCTCCATATGTGTGTATACATATAATTTGTATATATACATTACACATATGTATATGTAAAAGCAGGAAACCAGAAAACTGTCCCAAAGGCACTCCTGTGATCAGATATTTATTTTAATTAAGGTCAAGAGGTTATCAAGAAGCTAAGAAGAGCTGTCAGGGAACAAACATAAAGTGTTTTGTAAAGTGTAAAGCACTATGTAAATATTGAAATTTATTAATGCTTTAATATCTGATTTTAAAAGAATATTCAATCAAACAGTATCTATTTTGTACTTCCTTTTCCATTTGGCTAAATCTATTTGTTAGGGAGTTATTCTCCTCAGTAAAATTTTGTATTTTTTTTCATGGTTCTCTTGCATTACTTTTATTTCTTTCCCCAATTTTTCTTCTACTTCTCTAATTTCCTTTTAAAAGTCCTTTTAAAGCTCTTCCAGGATTCTTTTTGTGCCTGAGTCCCAATTTACATTTATCTTTGATGCCTCACCTGTATCCATTTTATTACTATTGTCCTCCTCTATTTTTATGCCTTGATTTTCCCTATCACCACAGTAGCTATCAATAGTCAAGGTTTTTTTTTTTGGGGGGGGGGGGGGTTGCTCATTTTTGTGCCTTGATGTTTTTATGAGAGAATTGGGCTCTATACCATCCCAAGTTTTTGTGCTGAGACTCTGGGTCTTCCTGGTGGCTTTCACTCGGCTTCAGGGCCTAGCTGTTTGCTTTCTTTATAGAGTAAGCTTCCCTTCTAATTGGTATTGGGGGATTGGTCCTCCCTTTTGGCCTCCCCTGGGTGTGGGCAGGCTATCTCCAGGGGTGGTGTCCTGGTGCTGGGTTGTTCTGCTAGCAGGGCTTCTCTGTTAGCAGGCGGTGGAGGAGTCGTTTTGTTGCCAATCTACCCAAGAGTGGGGGCCCTTGCTCTGGGTTGCTATGGTGACCAGTCCCTCTGCCAACAGGCCCTGCAAGGGTACCTTTGTTGCAGATCTTCTGAGACTTGGTGCCCCCTGCTGGTTTGCCCCAGAAATAGTCTCTCTGCTGGGAGGTCTCAGGAGTAGGAACTTCTTGCTGCTCAGTCTTGGGCAGAGCTTCACTACTGGTCAGCAGTGGGGTCAGGGCCTCCCTGGTGGTCTGTGCTAGCTGTGGGGTGCCAGACTACTCACTTGCCTGGGGGGTTGATGCTTTGCAGGATGGTGGAGCTTCATTGGTGATTTACCCCAGTCTCAGAGGCCTGCTCCAGGCCCCCTGCTGTGAGCCCAGCGGCTGCTCCTGGAAAGAAGGGATGGATGTAAAAGATGGTGTGGGTATCAATTGATAAGGTTTGGGGAATGACTCCATATGTAGGGTAAGGGAGAGTGAAAAGTTTAGCAATGCTAGCCAGGTAGCAAAGATCAGTAACCTTAAAAGGAAAGAAAAAAGGAGGGGGGAGGAGATAAAAAGAAATTTGCATAATAACCATTATCTATTTAAAAGGAATAACAAGCTATACAAAATAGATTTGCAGTTTCATGTGCAATCATCCTTTTATTATGTTATAGAAATGCTTGTTTTATTCTACAAGTTAAAAAGAAATAAATATGAAAAAGAAATTGAGACATTTAGAAGACAGGTGAATTGGGGATGAAGTGAAAATGACGGGTGGAGGGGGATTGTTCAAGCTAGATCAAGCTAGAATGCCCATTAAAATGTTGTGAGAAAGGGAAGAAAGCCTTCATCATGTCAGGTAGACCAGTTTTGGTGGATTTTAGGTGAACATGGACAAGGATGGCACAAGATGGGCAGGCATGGATGGGCAGGCTAACTCACTGAGAGAATTCCCAGTGATATCACAGTTCCATTTGATATTTGAGATGCCTGTGGAATTTCCAGATTATTCTTTCAATAATTCATTTTTAGTATTGATGTTATAAAGGTCATTTTCCTAAGTATTTTGTTTACTTTATAAATAATATAAAAGTCAGTTTTCTTCTTACAACAAATAAAGGAAAAATTAACGTTTTTAAGTAGTTGCCTGGGGCACCAAGGCCTAAGTGACTGTGAGGACATACAGTTAGCAGTATGTGTCAGACAAGACTTGGAGGCCAGCCCTCCCACTACTCTATCATGTCACAATTGAGTGAGAAGACATTTTCAAATCTGTATGAATTATGAGTTTGTTCCCATATCAAAATACATTAATGTCTTATCGTGTCAAGTAGGTTTTCCAAGACTTTCGGGGTTTAAGTCAGGAATGAGGAGTTGTACCAAACTGAAAAGATTTCAAGTTCAGTGACACAGAGAGACTATGAGTCCCAGAGGTTTGGCACCAGGTGATGAACTTTTCCTGAACTGCTAAAGATCATCAGCTAAGGCATGGGACATATGTAACAACCTGCATCAAAGGTGCACCCAGATTAAGTGGTTCACAACTAGCTGACACTGAAGGCCACTATCCTGATGCAGTTCAAGAGGAGAGGATCAGGAACAGATGCAGCCCATGCTCCCCTTGGCATTTACAGCGCTCTCCACTCTGCTGAGTGGAAATACTAGGGAAGTATCTCAGAGACTAGATTCTCCAGTTTGGGCTCTTTCTGAGTGGCCATGTTGACTCTCTAGTATCCAAAAGTATGGATTTTTTCATGGATCTACCTAATCAGAATCAGCACTGGGTTTTTATTCTAATAGAAACCCACCTTCCTCCTACAACTTGCTATATTTTGCTGAGCCCCCTAATTGTGTGACTTTGTTGTATTGTAGGTTTCCCAGAATGAAAAAAGCATGCTTAACTTTAAACCATATTTTCGCCCATCACATATTGTTTATTAAGCACTATACATACATGTATATGTGCATATAGATAAACACATATGTGTTACATGGGTATATGTATACATATCTGTCTACACATAAACATGGGACAGCTAAGCTAGGTGGTGAAGTAGGCCTGGTTTCAGAAAGACTCAATTTTCTGAGTTTGAATCTGACTTCAGACACTGCTAGTTATATGTGACCCTGGGCAAGTCACTTCACCCTGCTTGCCTCAGTTTCCTCATCTGTAAAATGATCTGGAGAAAGAAATGGCAAACTACTCTAGGATCTTTGCCAAGAAAACCCCAAATCAGGTTACAAAGATTCAGTCATGACTAAAATGATTTAATAGCAATTACACATACATACATACATACATATATATGTATATATACATATGTAATATATAAACACACATGTGGTTACTTGACTACATGCCTGATGGTTACTCTTGATAATAGATAAGCTTATCTAAGTCTAAGAATTTTAGGTAATGCACAATTCATTTTAGTTAGTTTCTCCAAGATGGGGAAACCTACGTGTTCCTGTCTAAAACTTGATGACAAATACTTTTGAGGTGAAATAATTACCTTTTATACATGTTTAAAACAGAGATAATTACATTTTGTGATTAATGACTTTGGGGTCAACTATTGAGAAGCAGTTGTGCTTAGGATTGCAATAAAATTCTGGGGATTGACTGAGAGAACTTTTTTTAGAAATGCTGATAACTAATGTTAATTAAATGAAAAATAGGTCATCTCCCAAGACATCCCAACAGAAGGTAGCAGTCCAATTTTCTTGATGACAGGCTATTGATATTAGGAAAAATAAGGGGAAATGGTAAAGAACTGAAAGAAACCATCATATACTTTGAACTAACCGTTCATTTACATTTAGGGGAGCTCACCATCCTTACCATTCCTTATTGGTTATGGATTTAAGAGGACATTTTTCTTTCCCTGATCAAACAACTACTTATTCCTTTCATACTCTTATTTCTCTTTTCCCTTCCCTTTTACTTCTTCCTGATCCACTTTCTGACTTTCTGAATCTGTGATACTCCCTTTTCCTCCTACTGCATTCCATATATAATAGACAGGCAACATACTTTTCGTTATCCCTAATGAAGACATTTTTTTAAATTTGTATTTGTCCCAAATACATAGACAATTCACACTGTTTCATATGTGTTGGAAGAACTTAACTTTTTTGGCTTTTAAGATAAAGCCATCGATCCAAACAAAATAATGGATGTCATTTCTTAGAATGTCCTGAAATATAGTTGCATTTTTTTCATAGTCTTGCCAAAGGCATGAAAGTCAGAATGCTAATGAGAAAATTTCAGAATTACTGTATGGTTTTCATTATAGCTTCGGAATGTTCTCTTCCAGACTTGCAAACATGAGTCCTTATCTACTTATGACACAGCTATTACTAATGGCCTAATTTACAACATATTCTAAACATTTCTTGCATGCTTAGAAGATGATTAGGAGCAACTATTTATTTGTTAAACACTTTTGCCAAGACTATGGGGTTCCTTATTTAAAATTAAGTAATCCATCATATAATTATGGTTGACTGTCTTCTGTCAATAATACTATCCTCTGTGCTTCATGGCAAAAGTTTAATGTAATAAATATAAATTTTCTGCTTGGGTAGAGCTTACTCATATGCATAAAATATTACTAGAGACACACAAAGCAAGGTTCAGCAACTAAAGGGAGGGAGGGAGGGGGTGGGGGTATAGGTAGGTAGGTAGGTAGATTGGTTGCTTGGTAGGTAAAATATTTATTAAGTTCTTACTATGTTCCATATATTCTACTAAGTAAGGTTTGGGAATACAAAATAAGAAAATGAAATGATCCCTTCTATAGAAGACCTTATACTCTAATGGGGGAGATAAATGAAGGAAAGTTGGAAAGCAAGGGATAGAGGGGAAGTAAAGAGAATACTTGACTGGTGGTCAGGCAGCCAATGTGGAGGTGAATCAAACCAATATGGTGGTGGAGGAGGCTAAAGGACAAGTCTTCTAGAAGGAAAATGGGGAACAGGGAGTTAAATTGGAAAAATGAAGCAGTATATTTTATGAATTCCAAGCTTTGCTTTTCTCAATATGCCCTCTTATTTCTTATCAGGATTCAAAGTCTCCATTTTTCAAATCCTTGCCAACACTCACCCTTTTGAAATTCCTTAAAGTTCATTTTAATAATGAGTTGACTAAAAGGCTCTTCTGCTTCTATCCAGTAGCTCTATTTACACAGTAGCTGCCAGCCTTTGAATCATCAGATCAGACTGTGACATGCCCACTCTACATACATACAGCTTTTCACTTGTTACTTCAGGAAGCTCATGAAGACAATCCACCCTCACATAAATCAATCATTTCAACAAAATCTCCCTTAGACACTTCCTGCTGGCATTTTAGGACCGGGTACTAAACACAAGCTGAAGTTCAGATCTGCAAATTGCTGAGGATTAAAATATTTATTTAGTATTAACCGGATCTAGAAAGGTTATAAATCAGTGGTTAATTTTGCAAGTCTATGCACATGTCACATTCAAAGGAAAATACACAAAACATGACCTTGTGGCTATTTCCTGATAGTTTCTGAACTGGAAGGCCATGAGAAAGTCATTGGACATTTTTTTGTCTCTTGTCCCAGAGTTATGATTTCAACAACCTGGGAGAACTCTTGGTATGGAAACTCTCTCAACACTAGCATTCATCTCAAACTTACTGACTTAGAAAGTTGTCTGGGTACTGAGAAGTGTTGACTTGAATTCACTTAGTCAGTATGTGTCAGAAGCCAGGGTTGAACTTAAGTATTCCTGACTCAAATTAAACCCTTTACCCATTAGGCTATGCTTCTTCTTATGAGAAAACTCACCATCCCAAAAGGCCCACTGGGTTTCAAGTTGAAAATCTGCATTATAGTATTGCCTAGATTGTGGCTAAGAAAGACATTTCAATGGTTCCTCTTCAGTATTGTAGCCTGGCAAATTAGAAGCACTATATTTTCCCAGAATGGGAACTCCATGTTGGCTATTTGTACTGGATTTAGTATGCACACATGTCATTAACATGTTGAATTAAAATCAAAGCTAAGAAAAGTTCAGATCAAATAATAAATTATCAAAATAAAAATGTGAATTATCCAAAAGCAAGTATAGACTATTTGAGTGATAAATTTGGATTGTTGAGGGTTTTTTCTTCCCCCCACCCCAGGCCTCTCAAGTTTCAGTTTCAGACAAGACTTGAAAGCAAAGTTCTGCATACCTTTTGAAAAGTGGCTGCCAGATTTCCAGCCCAGCTTCAAGGCAGGTTTAGATAAGCATCCAAATTTGGTGATGATTTATGGGGTTTGGGATGTTTATCTGAACTAAAACAAACCTACAAGCCTTTTAACATGGCTCACAACTCTTACTGAATGCTTCAGATTGCTAATAAAATTATTTTTCTTCAGTTGTGAAAAGGACCAAATTTTTGAAATTCATATATTAAAAAAATTCACATTCTTATGAAATCTTTAAATTGTTAAATCTGAAATTTAAATAAAAACCTGTAATTTTCAGCTTCCTGAAGTTCAATTTGACAAAAGTCTTTTAAGGATCTACTGTGCTAAGTGTCAATAAAAAAGACAAGGTATGAATTTCCCCTCTTAGAGCTTACAATCTAGTAGAAGTGAACCCTATTTTTAAAATAATTAGATACATTTCATTTCGTTTTTACTCCCCCAAGTGATTTAGTGTTGGTTAAGGTTTAAAAGAACAAGATGGTTTGTTTTATGGGCAAAACCAATTTCAAATCATCATATACTGGTACAAAATATGTTTTAAGAAAACATTCCACCTAGGATCCTATTCCTGATTTCCACAAACCAAAATGACCAACGTCTGAAGGCACAATGGATACATTTGGTCTTTTTCTTGGCAGGTGTATATGGAATCCAAAGCAAAATGGATCATAATATTTTCAAAACGTCTGTGGGTACGCAGCAAAGTGTAAATCATTTGAAGCCTTGAGCCTAGTGATGAAGAAAGATAACTAACTGTGAGCTGGAGTTTCTTGTTTTCCTCAGAAAGAGCTCCTGCACAATTCTCCCTCACACAGCATTTCTTAGACTTGAGGGGGAGGGGCTTTATTGGATTTGAAGTAAGACAATGAGAAGGATTCATTTGAAGACTTTGCCGTTCCCTACCTGTGTAACTTTGGGCAAATCACTTAACTTTTCTAGGCCACAGATTCCTTAGGTGCCAAATGAAGGGGCTGGATGAGATGACTTCCAACATTAGCTTGAATCTGTGATCTTCTAAGTGACCTGAGAGGAAAGAAGGAGAGAACAGTTCTAGTCACAATTCAGCCACTAATCAACTGTGTATCTGTGAACAAATAATTTACTGGTCTACACCTCGGTTTGCTTATCTGTTCATTGAAATGACTGAACTTAATAATATCTGATGTCCCTGCAACCTCTACAAATATCTGACAGCCTTTGTACCCAAAGCAAGTTAAACACACAACCCTTGGAGGTCACGGAGGCATTGTTGTCCACGTTGGTAGAGAGAGTAGCCACATGGTTGAAATTACCTGTCTTTTGAAGAAGTTTATATTATTTATCAATATAAATGTGTGGTGTTGTTTTGGTTTTGGGGCGGGGGGGTTGCAGGCCAATGAGGGTTAAGTGACTTGCCCGGGGCCAAACAGCTAGTAAGTGTCAAGTGTCTGAGGCTGGATTTGAACTCAGGACCTCCTGAATCCAGGGCGGGTGCTTTATCCACTGTACCACTTAGCTGCCCCTAAATGTGTGTTTCTTATGGAGTCAAGCACAATGTGTGAGCTGGGTCAATAGGAGATGATCACCACCACCCATCTGGCAAGTTGGAGAAAGTCTTATCAAGCACTAAGGTTATGAAAAGAAGAGAGAAGTACTCTCTATCCTCAATAAGCTTACAATCTAGCCAGAAAGACATGGGAGAATTAGAAAAAATATAAGTCCAAGAAATTCAAAGAAATAAGCATCAGATTACTAATTTGCATCAAACTGATCTGAGGATAGGGACTTGCCCTCTGGTTTAATTGTTATAGGGAATTCCCAGGCGAGGATATTTTCTCTATGAATACAGTTCAGTAACGTTTCTGCAATTGGGGCAGCTAGGTGGCACAGTAGATAAAGCACTGGCCCTGGATTCAGGAGAACCTGAGTTCAAATCCAGCCTTAGACACTTGACACTTACTAGCTGTGTGACCCTGGGCAAGTCATTTACCTCTCATTGCCTGGCCAAAAAAAACTGTTAGATAAACTTTTCTGCAATTTACAATCTTAGAATAATTTCCTAGAGCTCAGAGAAGTTGTGACTTGACCATTGTTGCAAAACCAACACATGTCAGAGATGGCCCTTGATCCCTGGTTTTCTTGGCTTCAGGGTCAATTTACTATTCCCTCTATGAGGCTACCTCTCAACCTGAATTAAAGGAGTCAGTGAATCAGTAATAGCATTTGGAAATTCTGTGCAAATGTCAAAATATAAAAAAAGTTTACTAAATAGTGTGACACTGAGTATGATTACAAGACCACATGGAAAAGAGGGATCTATGAGAGCTGAGGTAGTCCTTATTTCTGTGTAAACAATTGTACAAGCACCCTGACTAAATAACAGGTTTACTGAAACCAAAACAATCTTTAATTATTTTTATTCATTAGGGGAAAAAAATCTCTCTTTTTGCCTTTCCCTAAATAATTCTACAATTTATTACATTGTAAGCACCTTCAGAATAAGGATTGGTGCTTGCTTTTCTTTGTATCCCTAGGCCTTGCTTATTGACTTCACTTCTACTACGTCTCTTTGAAAATATTTTTTAATTTTATATTCTTGGTAATGTTTTGCATAATCGTACATGTATAACCCATATCTGATTGTTTACCACCTCAGAGAGAAGGGAGGGGAGAGAGAGAAGGAAGGATAAAAACTGGAACCCAATACTATGAATAAAAATGTTTATTACTTTAAAAAAAGAAGTTACTGTACAATATACTACCTATTTCATATTGCTTGCCATCTTAGGGATGGGGGGGAGGGAAGGAAAGGAGGGAGAAAATTTTGGAGCTCAAAATCTTATAAAAATGAATGTTGAAAACTATCTTTACATGTAACTGGAAAAAATAGCATTAAGATTGAAAAAAGTTATCGTACAGTCAAGAAAATTATAACAAAGGTCTGAAGTTTTATTTTTAAAAGTTTATATTCTAAGCTTGTGATTTCTTTGACACAAAGGACAAATCCTAGATGGACAAAATGTGCAGCAGACATACATTTTCAAACGTAGATGATGCATTGATCTGTTTTGCTTGACTATACTTATTTTACAAGCGAGAATTTCTTTTGGGGTTAATAGGAATAGTTGGATAGTAAGAACAGTGATAAAAGAGGAAGAAAGAGCATCAATGCAACATTTTTTAAAACACAGAAGAAAGAAGAAGGTAATTTAGAAGGGGTCACAGTAAAACCTTTTATACTTTTATGCTAAATTTAATATACATTTCTTTTTAAAAACTACATAATAGAAGTTCATAGTTTCACATAAAATTCTTTTTCTCTTCATTATATATTGAAATGTTCATGTATGTTGACATTTGTTTATAATAAAAAGAAAATTTGAAAAAGTTTTTTAAAAGAAAATATGAATCAGGATTAAGGAATGAGTCTAATGACTTATAGATGATGTGTACAGAAGCCTGATGCCTATATATCACAAATGATTTGAGAAAATAATCACAAAATGCTGGAATATGCCCCAAACAATATCACAAAAATTGAAATTTATTATATTTTATCATACAGCAAACTAGTTATTGAGTTTGGAGTCATTTTTAAATCAACTGTTTAAATATAGTCAGTCCCACAGAGTAGTTAGAGCAAAAATTGAAATTAATTCAAAACCAGAAGAAAGAATAAAAATGAGAAATTAAAATAACTCCAACCTTACCTATGTTAATTTGAACAGATACTGGTTCCACAAAATGGGATGTGGATAGGGGAAAAAAAAAAAACCATGGACACCGATTGGAATAATTTTAAATAGTAGCTTAACCAATGGAAATCAATTACTTATAATAAGGACAACCTCAGAACTTTAAAACATCCTTAGTCGATGCACATCTAATTCAACTTGCCAGGAGAAGATGGGTGTAAAGAGTAAAGTGGGTACTTTATGCAGGAACAGAGCCTTTGGAGCATTAAAGTATCTATTGTAGTTAGTATTTGACAAAGTGAAAGCCATGTTCAAGCTTGCAGGATGGAATTCAGTTGCTATTTTTTTCTTTTTACTAAATCAAAATCATTGCTTTTTATGAAAGGTTTTACTATTCACAAATCTAACATCTTACATATTTCTTGGCTAGCAGCATTTTCCATATTTTAATTAATTAAGAGTGATTGGTTCTCATTACATCAACAATAGCAAGAGGCAGAATTTTTCTTGTACTAAATGTTTATTTTTCTATCACACTTATTTCCCTCCCATTCACCCCCATTTTTTACACAGATTATTCCTACTGTTCAACTCTTTCCTTAATAACTTTTGATTCACTTGGTAGATGGATTGACTAGCATCTCTTTTTTTCAGACTCAGTTCCTGATTTTTCTACATTCATTACTCATCCAATGTGTTCAACCAATGCATTTTAAGCAAAGTAGTCATGTTTGCTATTTGTTAGTAGCTCTAGAAAAATATTTCAAACAAGATTTGAAGTAAAGAGGGTTAAAACTAAATAACTAAAGAAGATTACAATGAAGGACTAAATTGAGGTTTGTGAATTGTTTACATGCCACTTTCTCCCTTTCCCAAGTAGCAAGACTCCAACTTAACTGAAGTGATAGCTATGAACCAATGATATATGGTTGTGAACCACAACAAAACTTACTCGACAACAATCTAACAACTACTTAAGCCTGGAGTGGTGGAATGAATACTGGATTTGGAATCAAAGAACATGAGTTCAAATCATCTTTTGACCCAAAATATTGATTTGCATAATTAGGCAATTTGGGGACCTCTATTCATCTGTTAAAGAGAGGGTTGGATCCCTTCAATGCTAAAATCCCTTCCATTTCTCTGTCTATGGTCCCAAATATTTACTATATTTTTGGAAAGTGGAGGCATCCACCACTGCAGTTCTATGCACCACACTTCAGAACTTAAAGAACCTATTTACTTCATTTTAGTGATAAATGAATGAGTACCAACATCTGTACTTCCCTAATAGTCAAAGGGAAGTAAGACTTGGGATAGGAAATTAAAATGCAAAGAAAGGTTTTATAAGTCTAAAGTTTCAAATACCGAATATGTGGCCTTTCCAATATACAACCTTCCCATTTTCTTCTTCTTTTTGGACATGTTTTCTTTCTTATTCTGAATTATTGTAAACTACCACCATGTAACTTGTTGGAATCATTATCATGATGAGTTACATCTGCTTTTTCCATCAACTAAGTGCCTTTGATGATAACACCTAAGAAGGAGAAACACACTCAAATATACAATGAAAAAATCTATTGGAATTTTTAGAATAAATTTTTGGAACATGAAAGTTTATGGATATGTACCCGATGTTAAATTTTTTAAACAATTTGAGTTCAATTTAAGGTTGTGAATTGCATATCACAATGATGATAACTTGGTCTTCACATTATTTTGATTAAAAAACATCTAGCCTAGGGGCAGCTAGGTGGCGCAGTGGATAAAGCACTGGCCATGGAGTCAGGAGTACCTGAGTTCAAATCCAGCCTCAGACACTTAACACTTACTAGCTGTGTGACCCTGGGCAAGTCACTTAACCCAGACTGCCACACTAAAAACAAACAAACAAAAAAACCATCTAGCCTAGATAGTCACTGTAGGGGATTGACACACACTAGTAATTAGGCCCTCAATGTTAGAGTGGAGAAGGGAAGATAGGAATCTCTTCCAGGGAAAAGAGGGGTGGAATCCAAGAGCGTATAAACCCAAGATCTGCTGATTTAGGAAAATGTATTTCTTCATAATGCTGAAATTCAAGAGACTTACAGACAGCTAAAATCAAAGAATTCAATTTAAGGTAATGAGAAGAGGCTAAGGAGACAGTCTACAGAGAATGTCTGTGAGTCTGCTTGTCTCACTTAATTTAAGTCCCAGAGCTTTTGTTATAGCTGGACTCTCTCCTTAGGGTAATAAGGAGAAAATCTCAGAGAGTGGTAACATAAAAATGTCTGGTAGCAACCAGGGCCACTTTTTGTCACAGAAACACCCTTTTAGGAAAAAATGGTGGCCAACTAATAGGAAAGGACTAACAGGAAAATACCAGGTCCTATTATAAGGAACAAAATGCTTAAGGAGGAGATAGCCAAAGATGACATACTGCCCCCAACTGCTTGCTACTAATCAAAAGCCCACTGAAGAGATACATTTACTTCAGGAAAAGGGGAATTCTAGGCAGTGAAAAAATCACACAATTCTCAAACCCTTGGAGGCTCACCTAGTTTTGACTCTCACTTTTTGAACAATTCAAACTGTGGAAAGCCACCAAGGCAACAAGTATATTTTTAAAAAATTAGTGGAAATCATTATATGCTTTTCCTCCTTCTTTGTTGTTGTTCAGTCATTTCAAACATGTTCAACTTTTCATAACCCCATTTGGGGTTTTCTTGGCAAAGATACTAGAGTGGTTTGCCATTTCCTTCTCCAGCTCATTTTACAGATGAGAAGCTGAAGCAAACAGGATTAAGTGACTTGCCCGGGGTCCCACAGATAGGAAGTGTCTGAGGCCAAATTTGAACTCACAAAGATGAATCTTCCTGACTTCAAGTCATGCACTTTATCCACTCTACCACCTGCCTACCCTCTTCCTCCTTAAATATCCTCAGTAACTTTAGCCTTGTTGGCCAGTAGTAACTGGGATTCAAAACAGCCTGGAGCTACCTAAATTACTATTTCCCACCATGGTGAAGAACAAGCTAGCTGCTCCAAACTCCCTTATTATCTCTGGCCATGGTACTGACTGACAACTATGCTAACAGATTCAGCTAGTGAAGTCACAGGAGATATCACCTCTTTCCCCAAAATGCCTTACCTGGACCTCAAAGGTATCATTAGGTGGTATCCAAATTCTAAAGCATGCACATTGTGCATTAGCTCCAGTGTTCTCTCTTTGTGCCCATGGCGGCCCAAGAAACCTTGAACTGAAGTTCATAGTGTGAATATTGATTAAATATGTTAGAGCTTCCCTTTTTCACAGGGGAATCAGACAATGAAATGTACAACTAGTCAATCAGGAGGACTTCTGATACCCAAGACTGCTTGCCATATCAACAATTTTTTTTTGCAGTGAAACCCAACTGGAAGCTCATACCATCTTTGAAGTAGACCCTGAGCCATCTGGAGGTTTATGGACCTTCAAGAGACATCCCTATCTTCAAAGACTTTCCTGTCTATAGTTTATGAAACTATAGCTACAACCTATTTATGGTTTTTTGGAGACAACCTTATTTCCAGAAACTTCCTTAACTTTGGTTATGGGATTCTTAGAATATCCTGGTTTTGCAGAAATTCCCTTATAAAGCCTTAAACTATGGACTGTTTGCCACCAAGAATGCCAGGGCCTGAACTCTAACACCTAGAATTTCTCATTTTCCATGTTTCCTGGGACTTTCTTCCTAGCATCTGCCCAAATTCCCACTTTTTCTCCTTTCTTTGTTCAAAAATTGTATAAATGTATCACTCTTTACAACTGAGTTTTGAACATGTCAGAACAGAAATTCTTCCAATTTGCAAGCCTTTCCTTCTCAGACAATAAAAATAGTATTTTTATAATCAGTGTAAACTGTGATCAGACTCTGGTTCATTCCAGGTCCCCCTTTTGGGACCTGGACTTTCTTCCATTTAACAGTTCATAGGAGGTTTTTCTTTAACAATAGGATCATAGATTTGCTATTATAGAGACCTTTCTTGAATAATGTCTACCAGTTCAAATAAAACTATTGTGGTGGCAAAGATTAAGAACTTGTACTACAGTATTGAAATGAACCCATTGTAACAAAGATTGGTGGAATACAGGTCATATCTGATAGGAAAAGACAAGAAAAAGTACTAGTGAGTCATTTTTTCTAGCTCAGAGTGGCTTAGGGAGACAGAAATATCTGTGGATACTAAGGACAGGGGCTAGTCAGGAGTGCATATGTATTGGGGAACATTTCATTGCCCCAGGACTAAAATAAGGCAAATACCATACAACAGGGAAGGAAGCACTGGAGCAAAGAGATCCTAGGAAAAATCCCTTACCTTGTGCAAGGTGCAGGAATGGGTGCCATCTTGCAGTTCTTTCACCCACTTCTCAGTTCCAGGGCACAGATCCAGGATGGAGAGAGGCAATCACAAGCATGGGTATCAAAGCATGTGTATCAAAGAACAAATTCCAATAGCATGTATTAGCTGTGTAACTTGGATCCTTGGTGCAGAGCAAGAACTCTTAGGTTCTAACCTCCAGACCATCATGGAAGCCTCCAGGAAGATAACCAGGGCAAGAATATGAGAGCAAAGGGGAGACTGAAGTTCAGTCACTCTCAACCTGCAGAGTCTCTCCACAAGCTGATAGTGGTTCAGTCCATCCACTGAAACTTCCAAACAGAAACAAGCTGATGGACTTAAATGTGGGCCTGGAACTTTCAGAGCTTAGACCAGGAAGGTACTGAATCATATCACTTTGGGTACACCGAAAACTTGCAGGTCCCCAGCCTGAGCTGTGAAAGCAGCAGGACATAAAAGGAAAGGAACTCAGGCCAAACACCATGACCAGCACTCAAAAATGTGCAGAGCCCAACAAATCCAAAGAGAAGAGGTAGGCTAGAAGAGGAAGCAAACGGAAAAAGAATCTTACCTTAAAATACTACTTACGGCTGCAAGGGAACTCAAAACACAAACCCAGAAGAAAAGACTGATTAAAATCCATCTATAAGCAAAGCAAAACAATGGGTCATTGCTCACAGAACTTACCATCTGAGCCTAGGTAAAAAGCCTAGAGTCCTTTCTACCAATAAAGGAGGATAACTGGACCCAGTCACCTGTGTTCAAGAGCTCCCCAAACATATGAAAAAATTCAGTTCTCTAGAGTTTGACCAAGCAGGAATTGGGAAATATTTACTACTTTCCACCTCCCTATGCTAGAACACTGAGCTATAACCAATGAAACTAAATTCAATAGGGATAAATATAGAGTTTTACATTTGGGAGCCAAAAATCATCTTCATAAGTACAAGAGGGAGGAGGCATGGTAAGAGGGCTATGTTGGAATATTTTTGATGACTAGCCTAATTTGGGGGGCTAAAACTGACTGGAGGACTAATCTGGGGACTTTTTACTATTTGGCTATCTGACTTCGTTAATTTAACATGGGCCGTTTATAAAGTTCCACCACACTGCTCCCAAACTGATAGACTAAAGATTAAGAAGCCTCTTAAAAAGCTGGGGCTTTTTTTCCCCCCAGATGTCTGACCTGGGGTCTTATATAGCCCACGGGACTTTTTCGCTCAGCTGAAGCTGAGGAGGAGGGGTAGAGACCCTGAGGGCCTAAGGCTTTCTAATCTCAGCATAAAGGTAAGGTCCCCAAATCAAAATAAATTTCCACAGCTAGGTGGTGAAATGGATAGAATGATTGGCCTGGAATCAAGAAGATCTGAGTTCAAATTATGTCTCAGATACTTATGAGCCATGTGACCCTGGGCAAGTCACTTAACCTTTGTCTTCTTCAGTTTCCTCATCTGTAAAGTGGAGATCATAATAGCAATAGAAAGTTGCTGGGAGAATTTAGTGATATATTTGTAAAACACTTAGCAAAGTGCCTGGCATATAGTAGGTGCTTAATAAATGCTCATTTCCCCGTCTCGGTTTCTCTGAAAAAGAACTGGGGAATTTAGCACTCTGCAATTTAAATATGACTCAATGGTGTGTTATGGCATCCCAAAAAAGTTAATGCAAATAAGGCCACATTAATTGAGTGACAGAGTCTAAGACTAAGGAATTGATAGTCCCTGTATACTGTGTTCTGGTAAGATCACACCTGAAGTATTGTATTCAATTATAAGTGCTACATTTTGGCAGAAAACCTGGATCATTTGGAGTGAAAGAGGACCACCAAGGGTGAACAGCCTTATATTTATGACATGAGGATTAGTTGAAGGAACTTGGGACAGATATCCTGGAAAAGAAAAGCCCGAGTGAGAACATGACAGATGAGCTCTAATCAAGCTTCCTAGTGGCTAGTCCCTCCCCGCTCCATGTTTTGTATGCTGTTCTATGTACATGTCTCCCAGCAGAATTTGTTATTTGTAAGAGACTATTTTTACCTCCTTTTTTGCAGGGATGGGGCTGGGGAGAGTGGTTATCTCTAGTGTTTAGCACCAAACCTGACAGGAAATACTTAACAAATGTTTGTTGGTCATTTGGTTAATTAATAAGTATTTGAAGGACCACAATATAGAAAAACAATTAGACTTTTTCTGGCTTGGCCTCAGTTTGAAATGTTCAAAGGTGATTAAATGCAGATTTCTGCTGGCTATAAGGAGACAATTCTTAACAATTAGAACTATCCAAAGAAACAACAAATTGAACTGGGAGATAGCAGCTATCCTTCATTAAATATCTTCAAGCAAAGGAGGGATGACCACTTTTTTTTCTTTTTAAAGATTGGATCTTCTTATCTTTCCCAGTGAGAAGTATAGTGGGTCCTCATGGAACCAATCCCACCAATGATTGCCACAAAAGCTTTGACCTGCTCTATTTCTGACCTGGAATGGTTTGCCTATCCTAAGGAAGCCTGTTGTCCCTCCACTCCCAGGGCTTCCCATATTGGTGCCAGACTTAGTACAGATACCAGATCAGTTGTAGCTCTCCTGTAATGAAGAACTCCTGAACTCAAGAGATCCAGCAGTCTCAGCATCTGTAGGTTTCAGAAACTACAAGCATGAGCCACCACACCTGACTGGATGACTACTTGTCAAGTATGATGTATAGAGAATTCTAGCTCAGGTACAGGTTACATTATATGATCTTCCAACCCTGATATCATGTTACTCTGACATTGAACAATTTTATCATGTGTTTTATGATTTCATAATCATCTTGGTGGCATGCCATTTGTCCACTGGGCAAATCCAAGGGCTATAGGAATCATCCCAAATGAATAGTATACAATTCCAGGTCACTAGTAAATGAGAAGAAATCTCAGAGATACTTTAACTCAATTCCCTTATTTTAAAGATGGGAAAACTGAGATCAGAAATCTCAAATGATTTGCCCAAAGTCCCAGAAATAGTGACAAGAATTAGACTAGACCTCAGATCTCCTGTCTCCCACTTTAGGGTTCTTTCCACCATACCACATTATCTTTAGTTTTTGTTTTGTTTTGTTTTGGGGGGCAATGAGGGATAAGTGACCTGCCCAGGGTCACACAGCTAGTAAGTGTCAAGTGTCTGAGACCACATTTGAACTCAGGTCCTGAATCCAGGACCAGTGCTTTATCCATTACGCCACCTAGCTACCCCTCACATTGTCTTTAAACTGCAAATAATGAAAACAGAAATGAATGGAGATTTTAGTCATGTCTAAAAAGTAAAAGAACTCTTGGCCCAATTATGGCAGTTCCAAACCAGGAACCCCTCCCGCCATGGCCTTCCCTCAAATCTCCCAAGAGTAGTAGAAGTAGGGGCAGCTAGGTGGTACAGTGGATAGAGCAGTGGTCCTGGAGTCAGGAGGACCTGAGTTCAAATCCAGCCTCAGACACTTAACACTTACTAGCTGTGTGACCCTGGGCAAGTCACTTAACCTCAATTGCCTCACCCCCCCCCTAAAAAAAAGAGTAGTAGAAGTATTGTTTGAGATGGAGGGTTTAGTGTGTGGAGTTACATACTCTCAATCCAATTTATGTCTGCCAGAACTAATTTCTATAGCTGTGTCACCTCTGTCCTGGCCTCATTTTCCTCCTTTCACAGTCTTGATCCCATGATTGACCAATTCAACTATACACTGTATTTTCTCTACCACTGAATTCCTTGTCCCCTTTTCTTATTATCTGTCATGCTTCGCCAGACCTCAGTCTGAGATCATTTCTACCATCTGCTTTCTCTGTTTCTCTTCATATACCACTAAATCCTATTGAAGAATGTCAAGAAGCCATGGTCTAGGACAAATCTATGACTTTTAAACTGATCTGGACCCTCATTGCTACATGACAATCCATTAGTCTTTCCCCAACATGATCATCACAGACTCTATAGCTCAGTACTTACCTCACAGGGTTGTTATGGGTATCAAATGAGATATTTGTAAAGCTTTTAGCTTTACCTTACCTAGCACATAGTAGGTGTTTAAAAAATGCTTGTTCCCTGTGCCACCTTCCCATTCTCTTCCAAATGGCACTGTCCATCTACTGTCAATGCTACCAAGGTTTAAAAATGATCAATTCATCATAAATAAATTTTTAACATCCCATTAAATTCTTTTAAGGCTTTTGCCTATGATTTGAGTAAGAACCAACAAGGACAAAATAATCACAGGGGCATGTGCTCTATTTCCCCTTGCCTGCATCTCTATCCCTTGTCATTTTGCCAGATAAAAGCAGAAATGCTCCTCTCAGCCTTTCAAATATGGCTCCACCTGTTGCATTTGACTATGATACCCCGCCCCTCGTGTATTCTCTTCCAAGTCTGGTTTCAAATTCTCCCTCTATTTCATACCTTGTAAGGACGAGAGAACAGAAGAGGAAGAGAGGAGAGAGAAGGAATCGCGGTGGTGAAAAGGAAACGTAAGTCAGAGAAGCAATGTAAAAAAATCGTTAAAATCTTTATGCCCAGCAAACATAAGCTTAAGAATTTTCTCATGGCAATATGCAGTCTAATTATAGAAATGGGATATTCATTTAGATTGTATGGAGCTATGTTGTATAGAGACTCAATAAGGCATAGTTAATTATGACCACACATCGGTTCCTTAGTATAAAACTTCCATTTTGTCAATATTTTAAGCATTTTATGGAAGATTCATTCAAATAAGGACATTTTAAGATTCTCTTCAAGCTATATGAAAATACATCTTGTAAATTATAAACATA
Organism: Dromiciops gliroides; assembly: GCF_019393635.1. Classification (NCBI taxonomy): domain Eukaryota; kingdom Metazoa; phylum Chordata; class Mammalia; order Microbiotheria; family Microbiotheriidae; genus Dromiciops; species Dromiciops gliroides. The sequence continues at coordinate 195,680,565 of NC_057866.1, read as the reverse complement.
TTCATACAAAACATTGGAGGGGTAGGGATGGAGAATCTCCAAACCAGGAGCTAACAGCCAACAGTTATCTGATAATTTTATGCTTTTAGACTTCTACTTAGATTATTTTATTTAAGATCCTTGAAGACAAGGTGTATTTGGGTTTTGCCTTTGCCTCTTTGATACCTAGGATCATGCTTTGTACATAGTAAGTACTTCTTTTTTTTAAATTAATAAAGTATTTTATTTTTTCCCATTACATGTAAAGATAGTTCTCAACTTTTATTTATACAAGCTTTCCAATTTCAGATTTTTCTCCCTCCCTCCCCTCCCTCCCCCCTCCCCTAGACAGCAGGTAATCTGATATAGGTTATATATATATATATATATATATATACACACACACACACATACATATACATATATATACACATATACATATATACACATACACATACATATACATATATACACATATATACATATACATATATACACATATATACATATACATATACATATATACACATATATATACATATATACACATAAGTACTTCTAATAATTATAACACAGTAAGTACTTCTGATAATTATAACGCTCATAATTAAATATTTAATTCAAATTACTTTCATACACTACCCCCTCCCCCAGTATGTCTTGGTTTCTTTCCATACTTTGTTTTATTTATTAACCAAAAGTGTTAACATGAAGGAGTTAGACGAAGGAAGCATCAGAACAAGAACATTTGTTTAGACCTTACCATCTCTATTTTTATTGTTAATGATTAGAGACTTGTCAACACCATCTCCATTGGTCAGGCTCCCAACTGAAATGGCATTATTATTATTTCTGATATCTCATTTCCTTTCACTGGTGTGGTGGCCCCACAGTCATCTTTGAATCCCCTGAAACTTTCAAAAGATGATGTTGCCCTTGGGCTAAAGGGTCCTGATAACTTCTGCCAAAATGGTATTCCTTTAGTTCTCAGGAAGCTCCCTGACTCTGCTCCTATTGTTCCCAACTGACCACCTCCTAAAGCTTCTCTTCCTGTCTTAATTAGCATCAGACCAAAGCAGTCCTTTCCTACTTTGCTAGCCACCTCTCTCTGGTAAATGTCCTCTATTCTAGTAGCTAAATAGCCCCTTATCATTCTCCACAAAATTGTATTATTTTATATTTTTATCCATGTTTACATGTTCTCTCTCTTTTATTTTTTCAAATGATATTTTATTGATACCTTTTGCTTTTACATTGCCTAAATTCCCCCCTTTCTTCCTCTCTTTCTCTCCCAGATAGCCATCTCTGAAACAAAGATTTTTTAAAAAGAAGAGAAACATTGCAAAATCCTGACATTACAGACAATATGCTATAACCATGGTCCTCTGCCACTGCAAAGGAGTGAGGAAAGGGATATTTTCATATCTATTTTGGGGGCCATGCTTGTTTTCTTAGAATATAGTAACATTTATTTTCAACTGTTTTGTGATTGTGGTTCTTTTATTTACACTTTTGTAGTCAGTGTATATATTGTCCTCCTTGCTCTGCTTCCTTCACATCAGTTGATTTGTCTTTCTATTCTTATCTCTGTTCATCATGTTGTTCATTTCTTATAGCAAAGTAATATTCCATTACATTAATGGACCACAATTTGATTAGCCATTCCCTAAATTATGGACATCTAGTGATTTGACAGTTCTTTGCTACTAAAGAAAATGCTCCTATAAATATTTTCTTCATCTTGGACCTTTTTTCTTATCTTTTTTTAATGTCTATTATAGGAGGTAGTATGTACAATGGTAAGAGCCCCTGATTTATATATAATCAAAGGACTTGCAGCAGATCCAAGATGGCAGAGTAACAAAATGCCAGGGTGAGCTCCCTACTCACTTGTCCAAACAGACCTAGAAAATGTCCCAGACTGAATTCTGATGGGAAAATCCAAGATCAAGTCACAGTGAGTCATTTGTTCAGTCCAGGTTCACACAGGGAGACAAACAGAAAGGTGTGTAGATGGGGTCTAGCCAGAAGCATGCCTCACATGCCCAGGAAGAGGCAAATGAGATCAAATCTCACACTGTGGCCCCTCCCAGATCCATACTAGGATAACAAGACAGGAACAGATGCCAAGAGGTATTTTAATTACCTGCCACCAGTGGGTCACAGATCTAAGGCAGACAGAACAAGGGACATGCACCAGAGGTGGTGCTCTACTATGAAGTAAAGGGAGGTCCTGGGCAGTATACTGAGAAGGAGAAAAGCTCAGAAGCAAGCAATATGGCTCAGGAAGGAGGAGAGTAAGGTACCAGTTGCAACTTGTAACCCAGTCTGAAGCATTCCGAGGAATAACTAAGACAAGAATCCTAGACTAAGGGGAAACTTGAATTTGTGTTACTCTGAACTAGCAAAGCTCCCCAGTTGGCTGGTAAGGGTTGATTCTATCCATCCTCATTCTACTATTGCTTAGGCCTAAACCCGGGTCAGAAATTTGTAGAGCTTATACTAGAGGACAGTGTTCAGCCCTGGATCAGACTACTTTGGGAGCACTGCAAGTTTACAGATCCTAAAGTAAACTGTCACTGAGATTCTAGAATAACACAAAACTCAATATCCCAAGAAAGTAGTGATAGGACTGGCTCAGATCTTCCTTAGAGAAGTACATAGAGACTGGCCCTAAAAGTCCAAACCAAAGTCAGGAAGTAGGCTAGAAAAATAAACACACACACACACACACACACACACACACACACACACACACAAACAAAAAGAATCCCACCATGGTACCAAGCACACTCAAGACAACTCCAAAAGAAGAGAATCACACCAAAACATCTACAAGCAAATTCTCAAAAGAAAATACAGTTCGGAAACAATTCAACTAGAATTCTTTTAAAAATGAAGAAAAAATTAATATTTATCAATGAAATGAGAGCACTACAGGGAAAAAAGCAGAAAAGAAGTGAGAGCTCTGAAAGAATTAGGAAATGAATTAATAACTTGGCGTAAGAGTTCCCAAGCAACAAAATGTCTAAAAATTATAATGGACCAAATAGAAGCCAATGACTAAGGAATTTTAAAACAAATCAAAAGACTGGGGGGAAATGGAAGAACATGCAAGGTATCTCATAGAAGCTAAAAATCTGAATTCAAATTCCAGTTCAGCAATCTCCTACCTGTGTAACCTTGGACAAGTCACTTTATTTCTCTGAACTTTAGTTTCCTTCTTTTTAAATAAAGGAGTTGTATTAAATAACCTTTAAGAACAGCTAAGTGGGGGGCAGCTAGTTGCTGCAGTGGATAAAGCACTGGTCCTGGATTCAGGAGGACCTGAGTTCAAATCTGACCTCAGAAACTTGATACTTACTAGCTGTATGACCCTGGACAAGTCACTTAACCCTCATTGGCCTGAAAAAAACAAAACACACACACACAAAAAACAACATGTGGGGGCAGCTAGGTGGCACAGTGGATAGAGCACTGGCCCTGGATTCAGGAGGACATGAGTTCAAATCCGGCCTCAAACACTTGATAGTTACTAGCTATGTGACCTTGGGCAGGTCACTTAACCCCAATTGCCTCACCAAAGGGGAAAAAAAAGAACATCTAAGTGATGCAGTGGACAGAGTACTAGGCCTGAAGTCAGGAAGACTCACTCCTCTTCCTGAATTCAAATCTGGTCTCAGACACTTACTAACTGTGAGACCCTGGGCAAGTCACTTAACCATGCTTGCCTCAGTTTTCTGATCTGTAAAATGAGCTGGAGAAGAAAATGGCAAATCCATTCCATTCTCTTTGCCAAGAAAACCTCCAATGGGGTCGTGAAGATTTGGACATGACTGAAACAACTGAAGAATAAACTTTAAATTCCCTTCTAGCTATAATTCTATCTACCCTATGATCAAAATTCACTCTATCCATTGCTACATTAATCCCTCAAGCAACCATCTAGTTCTATCACTGCTTCAATCTGGTAGCATCTTTAATCATTACAACAACCTACTCATATATTTGTTACATGGTCATCAATATTCAACTCAATTATCTGCAGTAGTAGAAGAGAAGTGTTTGATGAATAATTCAAAAATCACATATTCCATTTTGGAGTTAACTCAAAGATACATATTAAACAGAGAATCATCTCTCTCTTTGAACCTCTAGCCTCTTAACAATGCCTGGCAGATAGTAGGTGCCTTGTTGATTTGACTTAATGAGAACACTGGCTAGTTAGTCATTGAGGTGAGGGGAGTGCAGGTAGTACAGGATAATCTACAAAAGGGTACAGTTTCCACACAGATTATCAAGAATAATTGACCATACTATCTTTTTAATTAAATATTTCTTAACTAAAATATGAGAACTGCTTTTATTAGTGTTCTGATTGGTGAGTGTTCATATTAGCAATACTATCTGGAAAACTCCAGACTCACATCTTTGCTTCTCTCTGGCCACTTTTCTTCCATGCATACCCCTCCACCTAGTTCCATTTCTTGCTCTGAGAACAGCACCCAAATTTTCTGGAAAGGGAATTTCAATCAATTACCCTATAACTCTATTCACCATCCCTGTGACTTCTCAGGCCAAAACAGCCTTCCCTAAACATACTCTCCTATGTGAGTTGAAATCCCCTTATTAGAATGTAAGCTTCTTGAGAGCAGGACCTATTCTCACATTTATATTTATATTCTCGGTGGTTAGTTCTATACAGAAAACATAGTAAATATGTTTAATAAATGTTTATTCATTCACCCATTCATTGAGTCATCAGACTTATTTGAATATTTTTCAGCAACTGATTGTAACAAATTTCTACCTCAAATCTTACCTACTAGATCCTGGTATTGGGCTCTTAGATTAAAGGAACTTTTCACCCGTTCTTGAATGAAACCAAACACCAACATTAATGAGCATTAATGAGTATTTGAAAGAAGTATTTCCCCTCTGTTGGAGGTATTTTCAATGATACTTGAAACTAAAGTGACTTTTAAGAGAACTAAAGAGAAATATTAATATTGTAATGGATAGAAAGGAGGTCCTAGAATTGAGAAAATCCTGAGTTCAAACCTGGTCTCAGATATTTACAAGTCCCTTAATCTCTATTTGTTTAGAATGAGAATAATAATTGTACCTGCCTTCCAAGGTTGATGTAAGGTGCAAATGAGATAATATTTATAACGTGCTTAGGATCGTGCTTGTCATATCAATACAAATATCAGCTATTACTATTATTATTACCTAAAAGTTCAATTTACGGGGGCAGCTAGGTGGCCCAGTGGATAAAGCTCCGCCCTGGATTCAGGAGGACCTGAGTTCAAATTCGACCTCAGACACTTGACACTTACTAGCTGTGTGACCCTGAGCAAGTCACTTAACCCTCATTGCCCCACCCCCCCACCCAAAAAAGTTCAGACTCCCCAAGTCCTAAATCTGTCTTCTTTGTAGATTTGCAGAAAACTATTTCTACTCTATCAGTTTCAAATCTTCAAACACCATCATCCAAATAGATATAATACTGATCTTCTTTCCAAAGTTATTTAATAAATGTTTGGTGAACAAATCTAATGAACACATTTGCCATGTGAAGATGAAGAAACAGAATTTTAGAATCAGAAAGGGGCTTTGGAAGCATCTAACCTAACATTCATTCTACAGAAAAAGAAACCAAAGTCTTGAGATTTTCAGGGACTTTCCCAAGGTCACACTGCTAATTAAGAGTAAAACTGGGTCTTTAACCCAGGTTTCCCTTTTCATTAGACCATATTGATTCCTCCTGAAATTTGCTTCTGTCAATAACAACCCCTATCTTGCCTAACTACCTTGTAAAAATCTTAGTAGAAATGACAGATACATCACCTTTTACCATAACACACTGGAGGAAAATTCTGAAAAGAATTCAGATGGCAAGGTGCCAGAGTTTGATAGGCTGGCACAAAACGAAATGGCATTGTTGTTCTCTTTTGGAGGGATTTCATTTCAATCCACTTCTTCTGGAAGCTAGAAACCACTGCAGAATACTTTCTATTTCCCTTCTCCTGTGCTGTATTTCCCAGGGGTAAGGAATGGATAATTAATAGGGGACTGAAAAGAAGAAGGAATCTTTCCCACTCTGTTTTCTCTCCCACCTGATCCCCTCTCTCTAATTTGGTACATTCAAAAGACAAAGGAAAGGAAATAACAGAACTGGAAAGAAAACTCATCTGACCTTATGCAGAGATGCTACCAGGTGAGCCAGGTATTATGGTAACGTTACACACCCTCAGCTGCAACCTGCTGATTTTCAGCAGATCCTCCCTAAATCAGAGATGACAAAGCTTATTAAGCTTCAGGAGAAATATCCAGTCATACCTGAGAAAAGTCTGTAAGGTATTTTCTTTTTCTCAGCCCTCTGATTCAGCATGTTTTGGCAGGAAAAGAGAAACAGGGACAGAAATGGAGAGACAGTGAGAGAAATAGAAAAAAAAAAGTATAAGGAATACCTTCATGCACTAACCAGTTTCCTTTTAAAAAACCATTCACTTGAGAGTGCCACATTGTGTCACTGAACAAATATTCAAAGAACATGTTACAATTTAGTTGTTTATAGTACCAATTCCACACATGTACATTCAATATTACTTACCAGACAATGAGAAAATTGTGGTACAAGATAACAAACATACAGTCCTCTCCCTTTTGGGGAAACCCCTTCGAGATTCTACAGGCCAGAGACTTTAATGTAAGGCCTGTGAACTTTTTTCCACTTTTGATATTTGCTTTTCCATATTAATTGATTTCTTTTGTAATCCTATTTATTTTATGCATTAAAATATTATTCTGATTGAATGAAGAACAAAGCTAGCAGAACAAATGTTAGAATCACAATTTATACCATAACACTGTAAATACAAACAACTTTGAAAACTTTAGGAACTTTGACCAACACTGTGACCAGCCACAATCCCAGAGGAATATTGATGAAGCATGTTACATATACAACAAAGAGATACTGGACTGAGGGTGGAAAATGAGACTTTAAAAAAAATACTCAATATGCAGATTTGTGTTGCTTGACTACTCATATTTATTTTAAAAACTTTTTTTTTCTTTTCAAAGGTGTGGAAGGGAGAATTTTTTTTTGTTTATTAAAAAAGAAATTTGATTTAAAATTTTTATTTGGAGCAAAGATCCATAAGCTTCACTGGACTGCCAAAGGGGTCCATGGCATACATACACACACACACACACACTCACTGCACAGATGGTTAAGGACCCCGGCTTTAGCCCATTCCTTGTGCAAGCAGATGTCATAGTGTCTAAGAGGGGGACACCTCACTTTATACATATAGGGGCATGCTCATAACTAACAATTAGTTCTGGGGGGAGGGGAAGAACATATAAGATAATTTTTAAGTTTAATCTGTATTATTAACATTTTCTATCACTTTTTAAAGTATAGACAAGCAACAAAACAATAAATCAAGCTCTGGTTTGTAGTGTTTCCTGATTTTCCAAGGTATGATTGCTTACAATGAAAATTTAAAAATCAGCTCTCACAAACCAGTTCAAGTTGATTCGAGCACACTCCTGATACACACATCTCTGAGGCAGGAGGTAAAGGTTTGTTCACCAAAAGTATAAGTGCCACAAACTGGGTGTAGGGGGAAGGTCCACCTTCTTCCCCACCCTTAGGGTACCTCCTAAAATTGAGGAAAGACAATAGAGGGCTTGAGCCACTGATTGACAATAGACACCCCCCAAACTCCTTTTAAGGGGACTGGGGAACTCTGGGGGAGGGGAGAAATGTAACATGCCTGGCCTTCAGACAGTGAGGGTGAGAGTAGTCACTGTTAAATAATATTTTCTAAAAGTAAATGATAGCTGAGATTTCTACATGAGAATTATAGCTTACAGCTATTTCTATATATAAATATAAAATCAAATTCTCTATAATGAAAATTTGGGATTTGACTTCCTAAATCTTTTTCAAATGTTTGTAATGGTGATACCAACCCACTATAAGCTCACAGACATAAGAATGAAGCCTGTGAGTTCTAGACCCAGCTTCTACACTTATTTACCATTTGTATGATGGCTTTGAGAAAGCCATGGAAGCAATCTAAGCCCCAGTTTTCTTCCCTGTAGAATGAGGAAGTTCAATTCAATTTAACATTCATTTTTTATTTCATCCATCCATCCATCTATTTATTTATTTAGTGGGACAATGAGGTTTAAATGACTTGCCCAGGGTCACACAGCTAGTAAGTGTCGAGTGTCTGAGGTCGGATTTGAACTCAGGTCCTCCTGAATCCAGGGCCGGTGCTATATCCACCACACCACCTGGCTGCCCCCCTAACATGCATTTTTTTTTAAACACAAACTATGATTGTGTTATGTTCCAATGATACAAAGACAAAAAGAAAATCTCTTTACCTTCAATAAGATTACATTTATTTTTTTAAATTAATTCCATTAGATTGTAAGTTCCTTGAGGGCAGAGACTGTCTTTTGCTTCTTGTATCTGCAGTGCATACCATAGTGTCTAGTATATATAGCAGACACTTAATAAACATTTACTGGCTGATTTGGCTGTTTTTACTGGAGAGAATATATCATGTACAGAGAGGAGATGTGAGGTGAGAGAGAGCATTAGTAATTAAAGAATCAGAAAAATAGGAGCATCTGAAAGGAATCTTAAAGGAAGGTAAGATTTTAAGAGGCAAAAGTGAGGAAGGGGTGTATGTCAGGAATAGAGAATGTTCTGTACCTACAAATGGAGACTGGAGGTGACCAACATGAATTCCCTTCTAGAAACACTCTCTGATTTGATACCCTTCTGCCAACTAGAATTAGGTAGGTAAATGTTGAATTAGAATGATGAATATCAATCAACCTAAAGGCATTTTTTTTGTGGGGCAATGAGGGTTAAGTGACTTGCCCAGGGTCACACAGCTAGTAAGTGTCAAGTGTCTGAGGTTGGATATAAACTCAGGTCCTCCTGAATCCAGGGCTGGTGCTTTATCCACTTCGACACCTAGTTCCCTCCCCCAACCCAAGGCATTTATTAAGCACCTACTATGCACCAGGCACTGTTCTCAAGGAGTTCATAGTCTAATGAGGTTTGCAACAAGGAAGGAGCTGTGTATCAATAAGATATATCCAAGATAAATTGGACTTAATTAACCGAGGGATGACAATAGCATTGGGTAATGTGGGTTAGAATTGTGGTAATAATTTACTTTTATGTTCCAATTAAAAGACTGAAAAAAAATAGATATGGGTGTACCTATCTCCCAAAGAGCTCTCTATGACAGTCAGGGGTTTGAAGGGTACATGGCAAGGATAATTTTAGCAAGGATGATGCCGCATTTTCCTTAGTCCCAGAATTTGTGATTACACCATTGAGCTTAGAACTGAATTCAAAGCTGTATTGAAACAATTTTAGTTTAAAGAAATTCCTGGGGGCAGCTAGGTGGTGCAGTGGATAGAGCACTGGCCCAGGATTCAGAAGGACAGGAATTCAAATCTGACCTCAGACACTTGACACTTACTAGCCGTGTGACCCTGGGCAAGTCACTTAACCCCAATTGCCTCACCCAACTAAATAAATAAATGAGTAAGTAAATAAATGAATGAATGAATGGATAAATAAATAGATGGATAGATGAATAAATTAATAAAGTAATTAAAGTAATTCCTGGGAGAAGGGCAGATTTGAAGACTGGATATAGAAATTCCCTTTGTCTTTACTAATCAGAGTTAATTTCCCATGAACATAAGAATACATTTTTTTTTCTTCACCATGAGTACCTCAAACTGTATTTGGTTGCAGAAACAGGTACATACTGATCCAGATGGCTAAAATATGTCATATTGTATGAAGTTAGACAGAGTCAGGTTGGCTTCCAAGAATACCAAAAGTTAAAAAAGGTTTATTTCAGACATTCATCACAGCACTTTGGTCAAAGCCCCTCACATGAAGTTGCTTAAATAAAAAACAAGTTACTTAAAATCTTTCCAATTCCTCCATCAAGACCTGTCCTGGGATGGGGAAGGATCTAGGCAGGGCTATCTTCCCTCCTCCCCTTCCATCCCCTCTCAAGTTTTGGTGAGAGAGTTATCAAGGTGACAAGTTTTAAATTATTTTAGCAGCCAAATTAATGGCTGGCAGTAACCCTCTCCTAGATAGCTAATGGTGAAAAGAATTCTCACTCTTTTGGCTATAATCTTTAAGATGGCCATTAATGTTGATTTTGCCCTTTTGGAAAATTACTCAGCCCTATGCCTCTATCTCTACTGCCCTCCTCTGGTTATTGGGAAGGTTAAAAGCATAAGTGAGCCTCCCTCCTTATCATCTGCACACAACAGATCTGAGAAGAAGTAGTTCTTTCCCTTCCTTTTCAGAAGTAGTGAGGACTTGGGTATTCCAAAAGCTATCTGCTTTCCATTTCTATCTTTTAGTATACCACAGAGTAAAACTTTCCTTCAAATTTTATTTTTGTTTGTTTAAAGAGGTTTTTTGCTTTGTTTTATATCAGTTCATTAGGAAAGACTGTGTAGAAAAACATAGTTTCCCACTGAACCAAAACAAGTTTTGTTTCCTAGGCACATTTTGGGTAATAATTCATTTTGGATGATGCGATCTTTTAAAAAAAATTTAATAGACATTTTTATGTAAAGTTTTGAGTTCCAAATTCTATTCCTCTCTCCCTCATCTCCCCCCATCGCCTTTCCCTGAGGCAACAGACAATGTGATCTTTAAATTGTTTATTACTGAATCAAAGAAAACTTTGAGGGGGATAAGCTAAGCTAAACAGCCTTCACAGAGCTGGTCTCAGCAAGAATGCAATAAGACTGCAGCTAAAGCTGGGAGTCGGAAGACCTGAGTTCTAGGCTTGACTCCCCCATATTCTACCACTTGGCTTCCTTCACCTTGCTAACCCCCAATGCACACATCTCTAAAATGAGGGTGCCATTCCAAATGCTCTCTAAGAGTGCCTTCAGCTCTGAAGTTCCATGATTCTAATATTCTGTTCTATGACTATCAAAGAACCTTACTACAGAAAACAACTGTTTCTGTTGACTATGCTCTATTCTTGCCTTTTGTCATCCACATGATTAACTATTTTTAAAAGTATTCATTTTGCTGGGCATAATGGCACATACCTGTAATCCCTGCTACTGGAGAAGCTGAGGCTGGAGGAACCTCATGAGCTTGGGAGTTCTGAACTGAAATGGTCAAGACAGGTGTCTGAAGTTCAGTTTTAATATGGCAGTGGAGATGGGGGAGGGGAAAGGTTTTTCTAGGATGGTACAAATTGACCCAGGAGGGAAACATAGAAGTTTCAAATCTCCCCTGTTGATTAGCAATGAGTGGCCCCTGTAATTCCATCCTGAATCAGACATTGGAATCCAATGCCGGGCAGGGATTGGAAGGGGTATTCTTAAAATAAACTTTTTAAAAATATTTACTGATTGATGTAGCATTCTAAACAAAGTTTTCTGCTAAAAATAACTTTGTAATGATCTGATTGGAGGTCCAAATTATGGATAACAATTGTAAACTGCATAACTAAAATTATTTTCATTTGATGTATGATATTTGGAAGCATGAAAATCATATAGGGTCAGATATTTTGACCTGGATGGGACTTAAGAAGCCACATAACCCAAACCTTCAGTTTAGGTCAGATAGGTAATAAATGGTAAAGCCAGAATTTAAATTCGGGCATTCTGGGTCTAAGATAAATATTACCAGGGATGCTGTTTGAAATTAAGTGTATTGGGACAAGTGGCACAAAGATTCTCGCCTAGCTGTTAGTTACTAACTTAAACAGTTCTCTCTCTATCCTTTTTTTTTTTTTTTTTTTTTTTTTTTTTTTTTTTTAGTGAGGCAACTGGGGTTAAGTGACTTGCCCGGGGTCACATAGCTAGTAAGTGTTAAGTGTCTGAGGCTGGATTTGAACTCAGGTACTCCTGACTCCAGGGCTGGTGCTCTATCCACTGCGCCACCTAGCTGCCCCTCTCTCTATCCTTAAGACCCAATCTGCACATTGCCACACATTGACTGAATGCCTGCCTTGATCATCATGCCCTGCTTGCTACCATGATTGTACAAGGAAACAATTTAAATGGGGCTTAACAATCCAAGTGAAATGATTTCTAGGATAAGGAAGTTGCTATTGTATATTTTTTCAAGCACATATGGAAATAATAGCTATAATAACAGTCGCTTGCTTTTTTAATAACACTGCAGAGTTTTCTTTTGTCTCATGTCTGATCTTTCTTCTAATGCTTATATTCAAGAGAGAGGCTCATTCCCACCCCCGCCCCAGCCAGTTCAAAGCAAGACTCCAATTTATTTCTCTGCCATTAATATAGTACAGGGACTGCAATATTAAAGAAAGCCCACAACTAAATGCTGTTCCTCTCATTTCTCTGGACTAGGTTCTATTCAAGGTTCGCAGATCAGAAAAATCATAAGTCCCAGAGTTTGTGAAAACTATTTGTTAGCCTGTCCTTTTCCTGTCCAACTGGATGTTAAGGAGCCATTTGCCAAATAGGTTCCTAGAGTGGAAATTCTGATTTAGATTGTCAAGGTCAGGGAATTTACCAATATTTTCTCAAATAATAAAATTTCTATCTTTCTCAGGCCATTTTCCCATTTTAGTACCCACCTCTTTATGAAACTTAAAATGTAAGGGGGAAATAAGACATATAGGCGATTACTCTATGATAACAAGAGGTTAAATAAAGAGGCATGAGGAGTTTGAGGAGGAAAAAGTTCAGAGAGAAGGTAGCACCTTCAATCAACAAAACTTTATTAAGTGCCTACTATGTGTGAGGCACTGGGGCTACAAAAACTTAAAATGGAAGTCTCTGATATCAATGAGCTTATCATATACAAGGCAAGCTTACTGGGTCAGGAAAGGCACTAAAATCATGAGAATCAAAAAAAAGGCCTCATTCATGTTCAATGGGGTGCTTGGATGGAACTAAGGGATTTTAAGAGTTCGAGGTGAAGAAGTGCATTTCAGACATGGAGGACCACCAAGCCAAAGGTCCAGAGAGAAAAATGGATTATTGAGGATGAGAAACAGCAAGATGACTACAATAAAAATTTTTTAAATATATTCACGTCAACCTAAAGGAAGGTCTCTGGTGTAATGTCACAGGTTTTGTCCTCAGTCTTGAATGAAGGCACACTAAGAATACTTATAAAATTTATGCATGACCTGGACCTGAGGGAAGGAATAGGATGACAGAATGGATTCTCTACTTGACCTCTCCTTACAATATAACAGTTGCATATATATCTTATTCCCTTCCTACACTGTAAGTTCCATAAGGACAGGGACTAAAATACAAAAGTTCTGGAATATCTGGGGAGAATGAGCTGAATCTACTAAAGTAAAACTTAGCAGGGATAACTACAAAGTCCAGTGCTTAGGATAAAAAAAAACTGCATAAATGTAGGATGTGGTAAGCATGGTTCAAAAGCAGGTCATATGGGGAGAAAGAATCTCTGGGTTATTAATTGACTAAGAATTCAATTTGAGTCAATATTGTGACATAAAAATTAATATAGGGGCAGCTAGGTGGCATAGTATCCAGCCGTCAGTAGGACCTGGGTTCAAATCTGGCCTCAGATACTTGACACTTACTAGCTGTGTGACCCTGGGAAAGTCACTTAACCCAATTACTCCACCAAAAAAAATTAATATTATACTAGTTCACATTTATAGAAGTAGGATTTCCAGAACTATCTACCCAGTAATGGTCCTGTAGCATGCTAGCTACCTTTATTTTCTATTTTTTGTTTTGTTTTATTTATTTTATTATAGTTGGATGACTTCTAGAATATGGTAAAACAGCATGTTTAGAACAATTAATTTAACTCATTGAAATAAGCCAATTGATCTACAAGCCTAAAACTATGCATGTTGTTGTTGTTGAGTCATTTCAATTGTGTCTGACTCTCTGTGACCCCATCTGGGGTTTTCTTGGCAAAGATACTGGAATGATTTGCCATTTCCTTCTCCAGCTCATTTTATAGATAAGGAAACTGAGGCAAATAATGTTAAGTGACTTGCCCAGGGTCACACAGCTAGGAAGTATCTGAGGCCATCTTTGAACTCAGGTGCTCCTCCAAGCTGGGCATCACCTATCTGCCCTAGAAGTATACAGGGTCTATGCAAATTAGCTTTTGCTTCCTAGTGGTAGCTAGTTAGGGTTCTATAAATCCTCCTCTGCTTGCATCATCTAGCTTTCATCCTTATTGCTCCCCATCTTTGGGGTTTGGCTGTTGGGAGAAAGAATATGGGTGGAAGATTTGGGGGGGAAACCCAATTGGGAGACTCTTATCAACAAGAAACCTAGTTTTTAAGCATAAAAATATTTTATAAACTCATTTCTTAGGATCAAGTTTATGACAAGAATTATACTTGATGTTGATGTAGCTTAATGAAGTATGACTATAGTACTACTTTGGTGAGAGAGAAGTTTTGCTGTACTCCAGAGGCCACAGGGTCTTACCATGGAATCCACAGACCTTCAAGAAGCCTATGAAAAGATTTCAGGGGTCTATAAACGTTAATTGGTGGGGGGAGTTCATCTTTATTTTCACTAAAATCTAACTGCAATTGAGCATATTCCTCCATTTTTTTAGAAACATTATTCTGAAGGGGGTCCATAAGCTTCCACTGATTGCCAAAGGCTCCACAACTCTAAAAAATTTAGGAACTCCCTGCTTAAACTTACTTTATCTGTAGCCCTATGAATCAATGTAGGAGCCTTAAAAAGTCTCAGGAGTCCCAGGAATGAACCAATGATTCCTGTTTTCTAATGAACAGAATTTGTAATAAAAAAAATTATCTGGGATTACTGCCTTGGATGCCACACTTAGTGCAACAGCAAAAATCCCAAACTAATGAGACTTGTAAATAGGCCATAATAATATTGGACCATTACTCCCATAGAAGGGATATTCAGAGATTTTTATAGATCGATTGAACTTTTTTTCTTTGTTGGACTAACATCAACATAGGCCTCATAAATGTAAGTCTTCTTTTAAGGGCCATGGCTTAAACGAGACTGACCTAGAATTTCCCTTGCAGGATACAAAAGGACCAGGCTTATGATTTCATGATCTAGGATGGTAAATCCATGAATCATTCTGTTCTGGTGCCCATTTCAATTATAGACACAGCAGTGAAGCAGTCATCTAGACATAACCCAGGCTCTCCACCTGTCTATCCTACAGTTGAGCTCTGGAAAGACATAAACCCTTCTCTCTCAACTCCACATGCATTGGTGCTCTTTGGTCTTAAAGGGCCACACTCTTCACCAGAAAGATCAATTAGGTCATAATAATAAATCCCTGAACAGTGGGAGACTGGAGCTGCTTGTCAGGCAGTATACTTCCAATTTCCAATCTGATCTTCCACACATCAAATAAAGGCTACTGGGCCTTAATGACATGTGCATGGGAGCAGACTGAAAGAAATGATTTGTGAGACATGGTTAATATTGAAAACGATCTGTTTAAATTCAGAAATTCAGTTCTTGGACATGGGTTATACTTGAGTTGTTATCTAACTTGTATCCTTACTCACTGATTTATTCATGTGGATGTAAAGGGGCAAGCAGGAGAAATGCATTTGCTCTAAGACAAGTTTTACTGGAAAGAATGGGTGATAACCTGGTAAAATACTCTGCTTGTTCAACTGAAGTATAAGGTGTTGAAATATAGGAACTATAGGGTCCCAGACATTTATGCCTAACCATTTTAAAATATAATTATCCCAACAATCAAGAGAAACTAAATGGAGACCCTGAGGGGTACCTTTATACTCCCTACACTCTCATGTGCGCGCGCGCACACACACACACACGGAATGCTCCTGACACTTTATAAAGCACCACTATAAAGGATTATGGGAAAATATGAATGAAAACACAGTACAAAACATGATTGAGAAAATACAGTACAATAAGTCTGAGATCTGTATTAATTAAGGTAATGCCTGCCACATCAATGAAATAATGTATCTAGATTTGTATAACTAGAATGGTACAAGTTATGTGTTCTCACCATGTCTTTCTCAGGGTAAGTACACACACTGAAATAAAGGTCACATTTATTTTAGGAAAACTGAAGGCAAATACTCCTTATGTCTTATGGATGGGAGTTCTCCCTTTTTCCTATCATAAGCTCGATAGGCAAAAAAAAAAAATGGAATTTAAAAAAACTATTTTTTAGCCAAGGTGTTGTGACAATATAGGTATCTTGAGCCATAAATACTAACTAAGATGAAGCAATGAGATTCCTAATTCAAGAGTCCACTTCTTGAACAAATTTACTGGTTCTCTTCATTGTCCACGATATGCCCATCGAAAGGTATATCTTCATAAAACATGATTCTCTGAATTCCCAAAATTGTACATTTTTAATAATCTGCTTTGAAATTTCTAGGGTTTAAAAATTGTACCTACCAACAAAATAAATTTATGATGTAAATTATTTTTCCATGAGTCAGTAAACCCATAGGAATGGTGCTAAATCAAAGGAGTAACAAGATAAGGTCCCAAGGAAAAAGAGAGAAGAGGTAGGACATAGAGGACCTTCTTATAGACAACAGTTGTGGAAAGCTTCTAAGTACATTGGCTCTCTAGAAGGAATCTGTTGGAAGAAATTGTCTGACCCCTCTTGACCATCAGTAAAGGAGAAGAACCCAAAATAAATTGATAAAATCTCACTCAAAAGCTCCATCAACTAAGCCCCTAACACAGCAAACATCTATGGCCAATAAGCAGTTTGCCATGAGAACTAGCCACAGAAGGTATTAAAAGTGATAATAGCAGATTAAAGTCTTGAATCCAGAAAATATGTGAGGAGGAGAATTTTGTGGTGACATATAAACAATGCTGGTAATTGGGTTTTTTTTACAGTGACAGGTAACATTTGTGTATGTATTATACATACATACATACATATATACACACATACATATGTATGGTTGTGTGTGGTAGCTATGTAACAAAGACATGGCTGGCACATTATCTGAGGATAATGTTTGTTCTATCACAATGAAACAGTAAATAGAAGTCTCTTACATTGGGAACTTGTGTAGCCTCTCTTCACAATTTAATTTTCTATCCTTATGACAGGTCAAGAAAAGCAAAACATTTTTAAAATGTTTTTGATGAGGTCAAAGATCCTTTTCTGAAAAGCAGAAGCAACCAGTATTCAGCTGGTGGCTGTATGTTCCCATTGACTTAAATTTTAAAAAGGTTTCTCCTTCCCTCTTTCCAATCCCTAACAAAATTGAGAAAGTTCCAAACCAACAAGTATTCTGCCTTCTAACAAAATTGAAAAAGTAAGAGATCAATTTCCCCCAAAAAATTCTTTTCATCATTTTATTATTTTTCCTATTTGTTAACAGTACATTGCATTCAGATTTTTTAAACCACCCTTCCCCTGCCCATTTTTTTTTTTAGTGAGGCAATGGGGGTTAAGTGACTTGCCCAGGGTCACACAGCTAGTAAGTGTTAAATGTCTGAGGTCAGATTTGAACTCAGGTGCTCCTGACTCCAGGGCCGGTGCTCTATCCACTGCGCCACCTAGCTGCCCCCCCCTGCCCTTTTGAAATCCTCCCTCCACCTATCTATCACATTTATATAGTTAAATATGCAAATTGCTTCGCTGCCATCGCTGTTTTGGGACCATGAGACAATTGTTATCTAATAAGTCAGCTGGTACTGATAGCATATCTTCAAAGTGATGCCTGACCATCACCTAGACAATACTTCCTTCAAAAACTTCGTGCCATATGGGAGTAAAATATGCTAAATGCCAAAAACACAATTGTACACCCATATTAAAACAAAGGGGATTCTTTGTTTATAACCAATAAAGCACAAAGGGATTTTTCTCTCATCTATCATAGGGAAGATTCACTCATTGATTTATATCCTTTAATTATTTATCAATTATGGAATCATTCTTGTTCCTTTTATGTCTTGAAAATGAGCCCCTTGTCATAGAAATTTCTCCCTTCAATTTGTAGATCATAGGAAGTCATCAAAATGTTTCAAGGCAAGGAACGACATGACCACATCTATGCATAAAGGTTAGTCTGACAATAATGTGAAGGGTAGAATGCAGAAATAGATTAGAAATTGGTTAGGAGGCTATTGTATTGTATTGTGATAATGGGAACCTGTATTATGGTGGTGAGATTAAATTAAGAAATAGAGACAAGGTTACAGATGTATATGTGTAGGATATGTAATATATCAGAATGTGGAACCACAGAAAGTTAGAGAAGGAATCTTAGTGTTCCTGCAGTATACCTCCCATTTCTCAGCCTTCCTCAGCTTTGGCACTGGACCCTGCTTTCTTATTCAATTGGCATGCATTATTTAATATATCAATATGCTCAGAAGCTTGAACAGTTGTTTCTTCAGTCATTTCATCTTTAACCTACCACAGCTGGAGAAGAATACATGTGGACAGTTATAAAATGGAGTTGGTTTAGTGTGGAAATTAAGAGAACCAATTAGAATCCATCTTATGAACTCTGACTGCATCTTGTGCTGCCACATGCATTTTCCTTTTTGTTGTTTTTCGGCAAATCATCCAGTGGAAACTAGATAATACAAACCATGTATTGTTTCATAAATGCAGGTTACTGTAATTAGTCAGCACCTCTCAATTCTGGGGAAAGTAAGATCCCAAAACCTACTTGTCTGCTTCTCAACTTGACCAAAACTCACCCTTTCTACCTCCCAACTTGGAAAGCCCCTAATCTTTCCTCCAATTAGATATCAGATTACCTAATTTTGCATCCTGGCTAATTGTTTTCTTATAATTAATTGGTTTTACTTGATAAATTGTTTTTAATACCTAAAAATCTTTCTTACTTGGTATTCAGGGTCTTTGGACTGAGTGGAGATTCCACTGACCCACTTATTATGCCTGGTTTGCTAATTAATTATATCATTCAGATTGCTTATTCAGTTACTATTAATTAACCACCACACCATTTCCAAGTAACTATACAAGATAATATATACGCAAAGTGACAAGGCAAGATTCCAATTAAGCAGTGCTCCAGGGAAATAGAGTCAACACAAATGAGTCCATCATGATGTCAACACAGCTTCACTGGCTAGCTTAGAATTTTCTATGGCCAATTCTGTGGTGCAAAACAAGCTTTCAGTTTGTATCTGGCTAATATCACCTGAAATTCTTAAAGGTGAATTTAAGAATATATCTTATCTTAATCATAAAGATCAATAGAAAAAAAACCATACTGTGTAACACATGAACATGCCTTTCTGACTATGAATACTATGATCAGTATGATCAAAAAGGGAATAATATAAAATGGATATTCTGTTGACAGGAAAGCACCATACTGACATTTATAGGTAACTGCAATGTGAAAATTAGATATCCACTTACTAAAGACACATGTTTAATAAGCACATGCATAAACACACATATCTTGTGTTTTTGTCAAGTCTCCCTTTATGGCATCTTCCCATCAAAGACCTACTAGCTGTTACTAACAATTCACTGCATATAACTCAGGCTATCCCTTATGTTTCTACATGACAGGTCAAAGCCCATGTTTATTGCTAGTATGTGTGTGTATAAAGATACAAAAAGGATATAGGTACACACATGTATGTATGTATATAAGCATATATACGTATGTGTGTGCCCATAAAGAACATTGCTCAGACAACTGAGTTTCTATCCTAGAGCTTTCATCAACTAGTTACTATAAGACCTATTTCCTCTTTCTAAAAGAATTGAGACCCTTGTTCCAAGTCACATATTATTCCCTTGTAGGGTTCCTGTGCCCAAACTAATTTCAGAGGGCTCTGCCCCCAAAAAAACACACACAAAGATTATGTGGGTATATTGCTACCTTTCTTTACAACCATCACCACCAAGAACCTTTCCTACCCAACTGAAAAAAGGAAGTAGGATAATCTGCCAAGTGACAGCAGAGGTTCCTATAAGTTATAGACAAGATTGCAAATTCTCTTAGAAAGAGGAAATGGCTTTTATAGTAAGTTGACAAAAGCTCTAGGACAGAAAGGGGCAGCTAAGTGATGCAGTGGACAGAGTGCTGGGTCTGGAATCAGGAAGACTCATCTTTCTGAGTCCAAATCTGCTCTCTGACACTTATTAGCAGTGTGATCCCAGGCAAGTTACTTAACCCCATTGGCTTTCAGTTTCCTCATCCGTAAAAATGATCTGGAGAAGGAAATGGCAAAACCACTCCAGTATCTTTGCCAAGAAAACCCCAAATGGGATCACAAAGAGTTGGAAATAACTAAACAACAACTAGGATAGAAATGCAGTTCCCCGACCAGTGTTCTTTGCATTATATCATAATAACTATTTCATGGGATTTTTTTTTTCAGGGCAATGAGGGTTAAGTGACTTGCTGAGGGTCACACAGCTAGTTAAGTGTCAAGTATCTGAGGCTGGATTTGAACTCAGGTCCTCCTGAATCCAGGGCCAGTGCTTTATCCACTGCACCACCTAGTTGTCCCCATCCAAGAGAAATAAATTAATCCAACAGGAGTAGGACAAACTTGATTACATTCAAACCCTTATTCCAAAAATTTAAAGAGATTTATCATAACCTCCCTCTCCCCTCCTATGGGCAGCTAGGTGGCACAGTGGATGGAACATCAGACCTGGAGTCAGGAAAACCTGAGTTCAAATCCAGCCTCAGACACTTAACTGTGTGACCCTAGAAAGTTACTTATAGCTGCCTCAGTTTCCTCATCTGTAAAATGGCCCGGAGAAGAAAATGGCAAACCACTCCAGTATATTTGCCAAAAAACAAAACAAAACAAAACAAATGCGGTCACAAAGTGTAAAACTTGACTGAAATGACTGAACAACAACAACAAATCCCCCTTCTGGCTTCACCTTACTGACCTCCCTAGCTTCCTTTAAGTCCTAACTAAAAGCCCCTCTTTTACTGGAGGCTTCTCTAATCCTTCTTAATTCTAGGGTCTTCCCTATATCAACCATTTCCTTATTTATCCTATGCATATGTGTGTATATGTATGTATGTGTATCTTGCTTTGAATATATTTGTTGGCATGTTGTATCGCCCATTAGATTATAAGATACTTGAGAGCAGGGACTATCTTTTGCTTCTTTTTGTATCCCCAACACAGCCCAGAACCTGGCACATAGTAGGCATTTAACAAATGTTTACTGATTGATTGATTTCAAACTTACGTTTAGAAGCAGTTAGGAAGGAGGTGGAGAGGAAAATGAGGGTAGCAACATTTCTGATGGTTTAAAAGCTTACATTTATTTTGGCCCCAACACTAATCCACACATAGATATTTAGCAGAGGCATAGATGGGTGAAGGCAGCATAGTTGCATAATAACTGTTTGTAGAGCCCAGAATACTGAGTAGAACAGTTTTTTTCAGTTCCTTGTCTATGATTTTTTTTATTTTCTTGATTCAAAAATCCTTTACATAGCCTATTTACGCAACAAAAGCATCTCATTGATCTAATATAGCCAGAGCGCCATCATCACTGAACTGTTATCACCCTTGTAAGAAACTCTGAGAGAGCCTAACCAATGTCCTTCACCAATCTATAACATGGCTTTCTCCTTTGTTTTTGTTTTTATTATTCTGAATTTAACAAATAATAAACATGAACATTTCCACATTCAAAGAAGACAAGAAAAAAAGCAGTGTATATCAAACCATTAATCTCATTACATAAAGTTTTTTAAGAAAGTATATACTCTGGGGGCAGCTAGGTGGCACAGTGGATAGATCATTGGCCCTGGAGTCAGGAGTACCTGAGTTCAAATCCGGCCTCAGACACTTGACACTTAATAGCTGTGTAACCCTGGGCAAGTCACTTAACCTGGGGGGGGGGAGGATATACTTAATTTGGCACATCTGTTTCAAAGTTGTTTTACTTGTCTATGCTGAGGTGTGTGGGGTGTTCAGGGAGCACTAGCACCTCTGGTGTGAGGGCTCACTGAGCCTTTTTCAGGTCTGCTCCACCACTCATAGTCTCTACCTGGTTCACCCAACTCTCACCTATGGCTCCAAGAAGCTGTAGCGTGTGCATCATCCACACTCCAGTGAACTAATATGGAAGATGGGCTCAAACCCATCAGTGAGTTGGGGGAGTGTGTCCGCCAAGCATGTGAAGACATCCCTGGCAGAAAAGGTAGATGGGAACATTTTATTTCAATGGGCTGTGAAGGCTTCAGAAGCAGGCACTATGGGGTGCTTAGAGCTTGGTCAGACACCAAAGACACCAAAGGTTATCCACTGCATCCAGAACTACTGGCAGTGGTTTGGACACTGGGCATCAATGACTCTGGAAGAGAGAGTGAGACTAAGGACTTCATACAACTGTACCTCACTTAAATCCAATTTATGCATGAGTCAAAAGGCATCACTCATACCATTTTACTATTTTACTATTTCATTATTTTATTTTTTACTGTCCAATCATTTTATCATTTTATTATTTTACTATTTAACTATTTTATTCTTTATTATTTTTCTATGTTAATATTTTACTATCATATTATTTTACCTACCTCAAAGTCCTGTGGCAACAAGCTAGTGACAAAGCAGCAGGTGTGGATACAATGGTTGCTGTAGTCACAACACTGTACACAGACTGTCAAAGCCATAGGATCGTCTTCTCACTGGACCGAAGCAACAGTGGGATTTGACAGCCCCCTGGGTGTCTGAGCAGCCTTCTTAATGACTGCACTGCTCATCTCTGCAATGAGGAAGGGACTTGAATAGATGCCTTAAAAATTGTTTTCTTCACCTACCCTAACCCTGGCCTAATCACTGCAGCAGATGGGGATCCCACCCTGCAGTGGAAACACAAAAATATGTACAAAAACTATTGTGAAAATGACTCCACTCAGCAATAGTACATGGAATGTATACATGTTTATGGATAACAAGAACTCTGGTAGACTTGAAAGGTGAACAGCTCTTGTTGCAAGGGAACTTGGCAGGTATAGCATCAAAATATCAACCCTGAGTGAAACAAGGCAGGCAAATGAAGGCCAGTTCACTGTAGTCAGAGCTGGATACACATTTTTTGGAGTGGCCACAGTGACGGGAAGCGCCATGCAGCTGTTGGGTTTCTGCAATCAAGTCTAATCAAGTCAACAAGCAGGTATGCCTCCCAAAAGGAGTGAATGACAAGCTCAAGACAATGCAATTGCCACTTGCAGGAAAGTGCCATGCCACCATCATCAGTGCATATGCTCCCACCATCATGAACCCTGATGAGGTCAAAGAAAAAGTTTATAAAGACCTGGAGAACCTCATCATCCATGTGCCAAAAGAGTTCAAGCTTACAAGCTGGGTGACTTTAATGCCAGAGTAAGCACAGACCATCAGACATGGCAGGGAGTCCTTGGGAAGAATGGAGTCAAAAACAACAACAGGAATGGTCAATTATTATTGAAGACTCGTGCACCTCATGACCATCCCATCACCAACACTGTCTTTCATTTTCCTAAATTCAACAAAACTGCATGGATGCATTCTCACAGCAAACATTGGCATTTAATAGACTGTCATTGCAAGGATAAGAGACTGAGTGGATGTGAGAGTGACAAAGCCTAGATCTATCACAGACTTATCCTCTCTAAGCTAAACATTCGGATTCAACAAAAGCAGTGGCTCAATGACAGTAAATGATTTAATTTGGAAAGGCTTCATGCTAGATACCCATTTTAAATATTCATAAAATTTTATAAGTTTTGCTTTCCTGTGAAACCAACTGCCCTCTTAACATTGTTTTATCAAACATCATGGTTTTGTGGAAGCAGCTAATGACTCAGGCAGGCTATGCCTAGACTTTTTGTTCCTTGATTTCTTCCTTCCCTAGATAGGGTGGTGAAGGAGTGTTTCAGAGTTTTTCTCAAGAGTCCAAATATTTGAACTGCATAAATATTTGGGGTGGAAGTCAAGGATGAATAGAAACTATTGTTTGCAGGCCCTGATCTGTTGACATACCCTATTGCATAGGAAGGGCAGATTAAAATAACACACCTCTTACTTGTAAATATTTTCCTAGAAATAACCTTACAGGACAGATATGAGTATTAATATCATCACTTTACAAATGGAGAAACTGAGGCCTTCATGATAATGAAATATCAGGATAATTTCTTTTTTTAAATGTTTTATTGTGTCTTTTAGGGTTTTTTTTGTTTGTTTTTTGGTGGGGAAATGAGGGTTAAGTGACTTGCTCAGGGTCACACAGCTAGTAAGTGTCAAGTGTCTAAGGTCGGGTTTGAACTCAGGTCCTCCTGAATCCAGGGCCAGTGCTTTATCCACTACACCACCTAGCTGCCTCTGTTGTGTCTTTTAAAAAATATTACAGCAATTTCTAGGTGGATATCACTCCCTTTTCTAACAGTTGGAAATGAGTCCTCCCTTTTAACAAAAACAAAATGTTAAGCAAAAGCAATGGATACAGCAACCATGTATAAGGGATATAAACACGTATACAGCAAACATACAACATTCTGCCCCTTAATCCCCAGCCCTGCTATTCAGAGGAAGAAGGCACATTTGATTATATGATCATCCTGGGGCTATTATTTGTTTCTCAATTACTCAGAATTCAGATTACTTTAGAGATTTTTCTCCTTTACATTGTTGTCATCCTCATGAATATTACCTTTCTAGTTGCCCTTCTTTCATCCTGTAGTAGCTCCAAATTCTTTGCATTCATTTTATAGAGCATGTTCATTCTTTTAAGAGATGAAAGTAGAAACAAAGAGATATGGGCTTGATGAAAACAGAAAGATCCCAAGAATTCAAACTGTTCTAGAGTGGAATGGTTGCTTCAGAAACTGGGAAATTCCCCTTCACTAGAGGATTTCAAATAAAGAGTGGATGATCTCTTATAAATAAGTTAAAGAAGGGTTAGGGACAACCTCTTTGTTTCTCTGATATACATGTGTACTCATGTACACACACATATATACACATATAAGATAGATAGATAGATAGATAGATAGATAGATAGATAGATAGATAGATAGATAGATAGGTACAGTGAATAAAATATACAAAAATTGTTGTTTGAAAAAATATCTAATGAGTTGATGTGGTACAGTAGAGAGAGTATTGGATGGGTAAGCACAATAAAGTTGGAGAAGTGGAAAATTCCCCAAAGTATACCCAGATCCTTCATATGCAGAAGTCTCTGCCATAGGGGTTATATATAAGGGTAAATTTATGTTTTTATAAGTTTTACTAATGTTTTTAAAATTCAGTACATTTGGGCAGCTAGGTGGCACAGTGGATAAAGCACTAACCCTGGATTCAGGAGGACCTAAGTTCAAATGCAACCTCAGACACTTGACACTTACTAGCTATGTGACCCTGGGCAAGTCATTTAACCCTCATTTCCCTGCAAAAAAAATTTAAAGGAAAAAAATCAATACATTTGTAAGTATTCCCTCTATTTAAAGCATCATGTGCTGGGGACATGAAGACAAAAAAAATAAATTTCCTGTCCTCAAAGGGCTTAAATTCCACAGGAAAATGTAAATTGTTTATATTATTGGGGGGGGGGCTTTAAAGGTACATATCCTGAATTTGTGTTTTACCCTCTTATAACAAATATGGATCACATGCCTTAGATACCAGTCTAATCATTATAATAATACCTGCTTTAATATGGTGCTTTAAAATTGTCTAGTGGCAAATATCCCACTCTAGAGGCACACAGTACTAAAAAGGAGCTGGTCTCACTGTGAGGGACATGCCTGGCACAATAAATTCATTTCAGTGAGGCAAAGATTATAACCATTATAAACAATATGCCCAAGTAAATTTATAGCCTCTTATACCCAGGGAGTAAAGGCGTATTACATACTGCCTTGCTCCAAAGGACACAAATTTCTATGTGCCATAGAACAAAGAACCTAGGATCATATTGCCAGTCACATAGAAGGTGCCCCTTCCCTACCCAGAAGGAGCTAAGCTATGCTGCTTTTGAAGTGGCATCAATAATTCTCCTTTACTCTGAATCTACAGCCTTCCAGCAACTAGAGTGGAGAAATTGTTCTTCCCAACCTCTCAAAAGTATTTGGCCAGCAACCGGACTAAAAAGGAGGACAAAAAAAGACCAGTACTTGCTAAGCTAATAATAGTGTGTTTGTTGGCTTGTTGCTGAGTTAGCAGAATATCTCTAAGAGGCATAGAGTCCTTCGATATTAATGCATCCTCGGGGCTGACCTTGGGCAAAACCACAAAATAGTCAAAGTCTATCTTCATCACTGCTCCATCTTTTTTGTTAGCCATGCTTATCCCAAGTACCTAGTTAGCTCATGCTGTCCCCCTAGTTGCTCAGAAACTCTCACTATACTATCCAGTGTAGAATCCTTCTCAGGTACTATTGGAATTTTAACACTGCTCTGAGGCAGCTATAGGAAGCTCAGTGGATAGTGTTGGAGTTGGAATCAGATAGAATCCTAACTTTGACATTCTATAGCTGGTCTACACTGGGAAAGTCACTTAACCTCTCAGTTTCCTTATCTGTAAAATGAAAATAGTAATAGTGCCTTCCTAACAGGGTTTTTGTGAAAACAAAATGAAATAATAGATATAAAGCATTTTGAAAACCTCAGAGTATTCTATATGTGTTATTATTAATATTATTGTTATTAACACTAGCTATGGCAGAAGCAGTAGGGGAAAGATAATCGAGGGCTACAAAACCCATTTCAGAAACCTCATTTTGAACCATAAAGGGTCAGTAATCATGTTGTTCAA
This sequence comes from Dromiciops gliroides, assembly GCF_019393635.1. Taxonomy (NCBI): domain Eukaryota; kingdom Metazoa; phylum Chordata; class Mammalia; order Microbiotheria; family Microbiotheriidae; genus Dromiciops; species Dromiciops gliroides. The sequence continues at coordinate 195,653,772 of NC_057866.1, read as the reverse complement.
ACCATAATTTGAACCCATAGTCTGACAAAGGATTAAATTTTTTCATTGAGTTTATGAAGAAAATGGCATCGACTATTTGAAATAAGGATTATCCCAGAAAATTAGGGACATATGGTCACTATACACATAGGCTCTTCCACCTGCCAAAAGATAGTTGTTTAATTACAACAGCTTGAAATTGAATGAGACAGCTCATAAAATAACCCAGGCTGGCATTTCAGGCCCTCCATAATTAGATTCACATCCACCTTTTCAACCTTATTTCATATTATTCCCTCTTCACTCATTTTCTATTCCAGAAAAACCATACCACTCTTCTATTTCACCATTCTGTCTCTCAGCTATATATTTCTTCCAAGCCTTTCTGCCTTTCTGTCTTTGACATCTGTCTAATTTTCTATTTTTTCTGAGTTTCTGATTTTCTAAAACCAATCTCTTCCTCTTAATTTTCCCCTAGACTACTTAGTCTACCTCTGTTCTTTTCCCCACCTCATTCCAGCTTTATTCCACTTATTTGTGTTTTGCATTATCTTCCCTAGTAGAATATAAGCTTCTTTGAGGTCAGAAACCGTGGTTGCTGTTGTTTATTTTTTGTTTTTAACCTTCGTATCGGCAGCACCAAACCCAGTGCCTCTGTAAATATTTGTTGCTTAATAAATATTTCCCAAGTTTAATTGAATTGACCTGAACAGATTATTTTTTCATACAAAATTATATGTTAGTGTGCTCTCTTACTGATTCCATAAAGTAGTTCATTGCTTGTAGAATCAAATAAAAAGCTTTCAACTTGGTATTCAAGAATGTCCACAGTTGTACTCTGACATATCTTTCCCCAATAATCTCCTGTTTGGCAAAACTCATGAGTCATTCTAAGCATATCAGTGTCCCCTACACATGCCATAACATCCTTGGCTGACCCTATATAGTACCTTATGCCTTCAGAATTCAATAGAAAGTTGATTAAAAAGACTAATAATGATTCTCTTTTGCTACTTTGATCTAGCTCTATGTTGATTTAGATTTGACATAGACCTACATTGATGTAGCTCTTCACTCTGACAAGAAAGTATGACTTCGTGACTCTTCTCCACACTTTCCTAATTAAGAGAAGGAAGGCACTGGAATTAACAAGGGTTGAAGAAGGCTTCCTGCAGAAGGCAGGGTTTTAGTCTCAAGACTTAAGGGAAGCCAAGGAGAAGTCAGTAGGTAAACATAGCAGGGAGAGGATGCCAAGCATGGGGGACTATTTTGCATCCATTTTTATATTTTATTAATGTTGTCTTTACATTGTGTATTTTACATGTATTTGGGATATCCCCCATTTGAGTATAAGCTTATTGAGAAGAGACATTATTTCATTCTTTGCACTTGTAGCCAAAGAACCCTGCACAGTGTCTGGCAGACAGTTGTTGTTCAGTTATTTCAGTTGTATCTAACTCTTTATGACCCCATTTGGTGTTTTCTTGGCAAAGATACTAGGGTGGTTTACCATTTCCTTCTCAGTTCATTTTCCAGATGAGGAAACAGAGGCAACCAGGGTTAATTGATTTACCCAGGGTCACACAGCTAGTAAGTGTCTGAGGCATGAAGGTGAGTCTGATTTCAATCTCAGTGCTCTATCCCCAGTGCTACCTAGCTACCTGTGTGGCACATAGTAGGCACTTAACAAATGCTTATTGAGTGATTGATTGAAGTGGTCATCCAGGACCTCTAATTATGGAGAAACCCATTCCTCCTAAGTTGATCTATTGCACTTTTAAACAACTCTAATTCTTCAGATGTTTCTTCTTGCAAGAAGCCCAAATTTTCCTCTTTCTCTCATGTTACTAAGCAGAAGCAGTCTAATTCATGGGGACCAAGCCAAATGATTCTCATCCTTCTTGAACTTAACACCCCTTTCAGTACTTGAAGACAGATTTTCTATCCCCACCAAGTCTCTTCTCCAAGCTAAATATCCCTAACACCTCCACTCCATCGTCATTTGGCTTTAACTGAAGACCCTTTATCACGCTAGTGGCTTTCCTCTAGGTAAAGGCAGCTGGTGGCTCAGTGGATAGAATTCTGGGCCTAGTGTCAGGAAGGCCAGAATTTCAGTTTGGCCTCAGATACTCACTAGTTGTGTGAGCCTGAGCAAATCTCTGTACTTCTGTCTGCCTCGGTGTCCTCAACTATAAAATGGCATCTTATTGTGAGGATAAAATGAAATATTTGCAAAGTTCTTGTGCCTGGAACAAAGTAGGTACATAATAAATTCTTGTTCCCTTTCTTCCTTGGCACCCTCCTCTTTGTCAATATCCCTTCCAAAATGTAGTGCCCTGAGTTGAATCCACTACTATAAGAATACTCTACTCTGACAAAAGCACAATCAAAATTATTTATCTTATGGATGGGAATTATATAGTATCAGAAGGTATAGAAGGAATTTGAGTTGCATCAGTGGATGAAGAATCCCCACACAAAATTAAATCATAAATCCATCAAAATGCCAACATATTTCTCTAATTTTCTGGATTTCCATCATCTTTAAAAAGCCAACTTCCCAGTTCTAAGAGACTTTCTTTTCATACAAAGTCATAGAAAATTAACACGTAGAAAATTCTAAATTATGTTGAAGCTAATTTTTTTTCAGGAGTCATTCTATTCCTAGTCTTCGTATGAGATAGCTTTGGGGCCACTGACTCCTAATGACCAGGACTTGACCTTTCCCCTTACCAGCCAGCTAGCTATATGCATACTTGAAGGAATGGTGGCTAGAGAACATTCCTTTATCAGAGTCTGGAAAATGAAGTAATTCATCCTAGTTTACAAACAGGAAAAGCCCTTAACTTAATTAAAACCTCTTGAGAAGGAACGGCCAGCTGGAGCTTAGATTGAAACACTAGTTTAACATTTTATTTTATTTTGCACTAGAGGACTTTCCATCATGAGTACTAGAGACTTAAAGTGGGAAATTATAGCAAATTGAATCTAATCCTATTTTTTTTTCCTGCAATGGTAGTTGTTGTTCTCCTGATGTCATGGAAAAGCTCAGAGTCTCTGGGATCGGTAGATCTGGGTTCATATTTTTCATTTGAAGCTTTTCCTGTGTGACCTCTGGCAAGTTGCCTAAAGCCCATGGGACTCAGTTTCCCCAAATGTTTAATAATTATTGGTTTGCACTGGATGCCCTCTGAAGTCTCTTCCATTGCTACATACATGATCTTATGATCCCGTGAGCACCTATTTTTTCATGGGCACTTCAACATGTTTATAATATGTAAGGTATGATGACAAAGAGAGGATTATAGATAAAGACTACTAGAGTTCAAGGAGAGAGAAAAAAACACTGTGGTTTCAGTTATCAAGGAAGGCCTTAGTGAGGAACTGGGCCTTGAAAACTAGACAAGATTCTATGAGTAACAAGGATGGAGAATGAAAGAGCTGAGTTAAGTACAGTCAATTCTGCTAATAATTCAACATAATTGTTCCTAAAAATCAATGTGCTATTCAGTAAAAACCACGGAGTTTATAGAGGAAATAGAGTTAGAGGAACAAGACTGAAAAATTTCACTACTAACAGAAAAAAAAATAGGAACCTAAGAAAATTAGTTGCAAAGTTATGGACTCATTAAATGGTTAAGAAATTATTTGTTGTCAAATTATTCTTCGGTTACATATAACTTTTTGTGGCTTCATTTGGGGTTTTTTGTCAAAGATAGTGGAGTGGTTTGCCATTTCCTTCTCCATCTCACTTAACAGATGAGAAAACTAAGGCAACCAGAGTTAAGTGACTTGCACAGGATCAAACAGCTAGTAAGCATGTAAGACTGGATTTGAATTCTGGAAGATAAGTCTTTGTGACTCCAGGCCTGGCACTCTATCCACTGCACCATCTAGCTATCCATGCCAAAAAAACCCCCATAGATACCATAATAAATAGTGGCAGTGTCAGAGGCTGCTGGCTACTACTTCTCACTGCACCTGGGTGCTCACAGGTCCCAGGGGGGCAAAGTTGATCGCTACCATGGAAAGGTGAGACTGGGGGCTGTGGCAGAAGATAGGAGAGGGGAGGATTGACCAGCTCTCCTTCAACCACCAGTCAGTCCTACTGCATCAGAAAATATACAATGAATATACAATGAACACTTTACCTTGAAAAAGACTTGAAGTTTGCTTGTGGCAGTCAATGTCAGAAAGCTTACTGCTAAAAAAAGAAAGAAAGAAAGAAAGCTTACTGCTTCTGAGTTATCATAAAGGGATGCAGTTTTCTTTCTTTTTTGGGGTGGGGGGGATGCAGTTTTCTTTGTTCTGTTTCTCATGTATAAAATCTCCTATAAGCAAACATGAAATTTGCATAAAGCTCAAATTGTTCCCTTGTATACTGTCTCACTGAGACAAATTTGTGTTTTCAAAAGAAGCATTAAAGCAGAATTGACTATATCTATGTATATGAGGCAGCTAGTGGACAGAGCACTAGGCCGTGAGTAAGGAAGCCCTGAGTTCAAATTTGACCTCAGACACTTACTGTCTGTATGATCCTGGGAAGGTCACTTAAACTCCCGTCTGCCTCAGTTTCCTCAACTATAAAATGGGGGAATCACAGTAGGACCTTCCTCACAAGGTTATTGTGAGAACCAAATAAGATATTTCTAAGGTGCTTAACCCAGCATATAATAGGCACTTAATAAATGGTCATTCCCTTGCCCCCAAAATTAATCTTTTAAAAACAATTTTGAACTACAAAATAATCAACACATAAATATTTGCATACACAAAGTCGGCCCGAAGATGGAGATTATACATGAAATTTAACATCTACTACCTACAGTTTGTTCCTCTAAATATACATTAAATTTAATATGGAAATACTAACATTGTCTTTCTTGTCTGTGTCCCCCTCTGAATCCTACCTAAAGAGATTCTTAGTGAAAGACAGCTCTCTTTGTATTCTTGTTGAAGTAAAATGAGAGGAATATGAAAGGCAACTTAGCAGGCATCTGATCCAACTGCTTTCTTTTTACAAATTAATAAAGTGACCAGGAGATGAGTCCTATAGGTCACTGGAAGTTCAACCTCATTTACTATTTTCTAGTAACTGGATTTGGGATCTTGAGTGGGTTGTTTTGAATGTCTTTGTCTTACTTTTCTCATTCAGAGTAACAATAATCATTCATGCCCAAGGTCATTCTGATAAAAATTCAATGAAAAGAAGTGTTCATTTTGTATTTCTCAGATGTTATAGTCATTTCCAGATATATCATCCACCCCACCTGCCATGGAGTAGGTGTTATTTTGTAACAAGGGAACAAAAAGTTCAGCAAAACCAGTCCATCAGTCAATCTGACATACAACATTGTCTGCCACTGCCCTGATGAAAGGAGGGAGGTGTACTTCCTCATTTCTTCTCTGGGAACTAGAGAAGTCATAATTATACAGAATTCCATTTTTTATTTCCCCTTCCTTTGCTATAGACATTGCATGTGGTTTTTTTTTTCTTTCTCTGCATCAGATCAGGAGGTTTTTCTATGTTTCTCTTAATTCTTTACTTTCACCATTTCTTATGGTGTCATAATTATCCTATTATGTTGATCATTTGTTTGACCTTTCCCCCTGTTGACAGGTACCCATGTTGTTTCTAGTTCTTTGCTACCACACACACACAAAATGTAATGCTATGAATCTTTTGGTATATTATCTGCATTTTCAAGAAAAATATTTGATCCTCTCACAAATGTTTTTATATCACATGTTTATCAGACATTTGAAAATAATTAGTCCTGGGGCAATTAGGTGGCACAGTGAATAGATCACCAGCCCTAGAGTCAGGAGGACCCAAATTCTAATCTGGCCTCATACACTTGACCCTTACTAGCTCTGTGACCTTTACTAGCTCTGTGGCAAGTCACTTAACCCCAACTGACTTGCAGAAAGGGAAGGAAGGAAGGAAGGAAGGAAGGCAGGAAGGCAGGAAGGCAGGAAGGCAGGAAGGCAGGAAGGCAGGAAGGCAGGAAGGAAGGAAGGAAGGAAGGAAGGAAGGAAGGAAGGAAGGAAGGAAGGAAGGAAGGAAGGAAGGAAGGAAGGAAGGAAGGAAGGAAGGAAGGAAGGAAAAAATAACTAGGCCATTCTTTAATTGTCTTTGATTCTGGATCAGACTCTGGAACTTGAGTTTCCTTCAATCTTCGCAAAAAATTTCCCAGATGAAAGGAAAACATTAGACCCTAAAATCTTTAAACAAATGAAAGAAATTTTAGAGAATAAATTCTCAAGTTTTTTAGATTGGTAGCTATGTATGTATGTATGTGTGTATGCATGTGTGTGTATGTATGTATATTGTCTGTGTATGTATATGTATGTATCTATATACATATACACAGACACAGACACAAACAGAAAAAGAATCATACACTTAGACACAAAGTAAGCAATTCAGAAAAAAGAATTTCCCTTTCCACCATCACAAAAGCAATGGTTAAGCAACTGAAGTTTCAGAGCATTTCCAAATTCTCATGTAGCTTTATTTGAATGTCCTTTCCTTCATTTCCTTTTCATGTGTTCAAGCAGAGTTTAAAGTATTAGGGTTGGGGGGGGGTTGGTTGGGGTATTTTTTGCGGGGATGATATGAGAATAGTCAATATTTGTGGCTGGACAACTTATCTCTCAAGTAAGTACCAATAAGTAACAAGGTAGTGTTGCTGTGAAGTTCTCAAAATCTTATACTATAGTGTTAGTGTCCAGTAGAAACCTCAAAAACTCTCCCCATGCTTGGGGGATTATTAGTAAATAGCCAGCAATCTATTGAACTCAACAGTAACTATATTAATGAGGACTAGAATGAATATAGTTGCACCCTATATAGGAATCATTGTTGAAGAAGGTAAAAAATTAGGGGAATTCTACAAAAAAAAATTAACAATTTAACTAGCAAATTGCAGTAGGCAAATAGGCAATTTGTACTTCTAAGCTGGCCTCAGACACTTTCTTGCTGTGACCCCAGAATTGAGTGACCCTGGACAAGTCATTTCGTTTTTATTTGTCTCAGTTTCCTCAACTGTAAAATGAGAATAATATGAGCTCATACCTCACCAGCGTTGTTGTGAGGATCAAATAAGATAAAATTTATAAATCACTTAGCACAGTACCTAGAATATAGTAAGTGCTTAGAAAAAGCTTGTTCCTTTCCTCTTCCCTTCTTTGGACACCATTAAAAGGTGACAGTTCTTCCTGCTAAGCCATTCATCAACCTGCCTCTTGAAATAGTCTCCACCATTCAGAACAATTTCAGACAGTTTAGGACTCTCCTAAGGACAATATGAGACATTCACCTCCTGTGATGTCTATTTTAGTAATAAGCTTGTCTTGTGAACAGCTAGGTGGCATAATGGGTATAGCCCAAATCCAGGCCTGAAGTCAAGAAGACTTATTTCCTGAGTTTAAATCTGACCCCAGACACTGAATAGCTGTATGACCTTGGGCAAGTCATTTAACTTGTTTGCCTCAGTTTTCTCATCAAGGTGGAGAAGAAAATGGCAAACCACCCCAGTATCTTTGCCAAGAAAACCCAAATGGGGTCACAAAGACTCAGACATGACTAGAAAACAACTGAAGGTGAACATTGTCTCAGTCTGACACATCAATTTTCATAGTAGTTTATAGCCTTATCATTTACCAGATAATAGTTAATGATGGGAAAACAGCCACCAAACAGAAACAAAATGATCAGGTCATCACCTCCACAGACAAGATAAAACAAATAAAACTCACTGAACTTTTTTTTTTGCCTGCAACCACACCTCTCTTGTTTTTGAACAGTTGATCCTATAATGGGCCATCTGTCTTTGCTGCTTCCAGTTCTTTGTTGAAGTCTGTCTAACCAGCTGTGTATGCATCATTACTAACCACAGTTACCAGAACACGAGTTTCAACATTGGAGGCCAATAAACAAGAGCTCAATTGTGTAAAATGAATTGGAAGAAAAGGCCCTTCCTTGCCCTAGCAGATCAGTTTTGTTGAGTTAGGGGGTGGAAAGGAGCACAAATGAGGACACAAAACTGATTTTTTTTTTTCTTGGTGCGTGTATGAGTGTGTTAGAAAAAGTAAATGAGGGAGCAGTGTGTTACAGTGGGTTGTGCCTCTGCTATTAACTGGTGGGTGGTAACCTTATCCTTTCAGTGCCAGACAGCTCTCCAGAATGACCAAAGAGAGACTACACAATATGTATTGATAAGAGGGATTCTAAACAAGGATTCTTACGAAATCACAGGGCTGGACCAAAGGGGGAAAAACTATATTCAGAGGGAGGAAAATGAACTATTTTCAAATGTTAAAGAGGCTCCAATAAGAGGAAGTACCTCCTATAATTTCTTTCTTTCTTTATTATTATTTTTTGTGAGGCAACTGGGGTTAAGTGACTTGCCTAGTGTCACACAGCTAGTAAGCGTCAAGTGTCTGAGGCCGGATTTGAACTCAGGTCCTCCTGAATCCAGGGCCAGTGCTTTATCCACTGTGCCACCTACCTGCCCCACCTCCTATAATTTCAATGTAAAATATACAGATCATAATAACAGCCAGCATTTACATAGAGCTAACTATCCAGATAGATTTCAAGTTTTGAAAAGGGCTTCATGTAGGCTATCTCATTTAATCCTCATAATAGCTCTGAAAGGTAGGTGCTATTATTTAGCCTCACATTACAAAAGAAAAACTGAGGCTGAGAGAGGTTAAATGACTTCCCTGGGTTCTTCCTGCTTAAAAGTGGCCACAGTAGTCCTGAGACCACCACACTATCCACCCCCCCACCAAGCTGCCTCAGCATCTGCAATGTATCTCCTTTATCAGCACGACTTTAAGGACATTGCTAACGAAAATGAGCTGGAGATTTCAAGCTAAAAATCAGTAAAGCTGTGAACATTTTCCTTTTACCTGAAGCACCATTGTGTTCATTAAAACCTTTGCTTAAAATCAAAACAACTCTGAGGTATCACCTCATACCTATCAGGGTTCCAAATATAACAGAAACAGAAAACATTGAATGTTGGAGGGGATGTGGGAAAGCTGGGATGCTAATCCACTGTTGGTGGAGTTGTGAAAAGATCCAACCGTTCTGGAGAGCAATTTGGAACTATGCCTAAAGGGCTACAGAACTGTGCATATCCTTTGATCCAGCAATACCACTGCTAGGTTTCTATCCCAAAGACATCCCCCAAAAGAAAAAAAGACATATTTGTACAAAAATATTGATAGCAGCTCTTTTTGTGGTGACTAAGAATTGGAAATCAAAGGAATGCCCATTAATTGGGGAATGGCTGAACAAACTGTGATATATGATGGTGATGGAATATTATTGTGCTATAAGAAATAACAAGTAGGATGACTTCATAAAGGCCTGGAAAGACATATATGAACTGATGTATAGTGAAGTGAGCAGAACCAAGAGAACTTTATGCACAGAGACACGTTATCGTTTGATGAAGACCTGTGAATGAGTTGACTATTCTCAACAATTCAATGATCCAAGACAATCCCAAAGGACTATTGATGAAACATACTATCTACTTCCAAAGAAAGAACTGATATTGATGGAACAGACTGAAGCATGCCATTTTTCATTTTCTTTCATTTTCATTTTCTTTTAATCAAGCTTTCTTATACAACATGACAAATATGGTAATGTTTTACATAGTAATACATGTATAACCCATATCTGATTGCTTGCCACCTCAGGGATGGGGGAGGGGACAGAGGGAAGGAGGGATAAAAATTGAAACCTAAAACTATAAATAAAAATGTTTATTACATTAAAAAAACCTTTGCTTAGCTAGCAGAGACTTCACAACAAAATATATTCTAGAGTAAAATTCCCATTGTGATTTTGTCAAATATCTGATTTTGTATGTATTGATGCTAGAATGTAAGTTTCATAGTCTGAATAACAAATGAAATTGACAGATTTCCATAGTTTCCTTTCTGTAGAAGAAGGTAGGAGCAACATTACCTTGCTCTAGTGAGAAGAGAACTAAACTTGGAGTCTGAAGACTCGGCTTCCAATCCTGGCTCTGTCATTTCAATGCGACTTTCAGTCCCACTAAGTGGGATTTAGCTTGCTTCATGCTGTGAAAAGACTGGGCTAGATTCAGAGACACAGATGAGAGAGAGAGAGAGAGAGAGAGAGAGAGAGAGAGAGAGAGAGAGAGAGAGAGAGAGAGAGAGAGAGAGAGAGAGAGAGAGATATGGAGAGATACCTAGGTAATAAGATAGATAGGTACATCAGATAGATACATAGAGAGGTAGATATGTAGTATGATAGGTAGTTAAGATAGATCAGATAGATATATCAAATAGATAGAGAAGTAAATATGTAGTGAGATAGTAGAATGGAAAGGTAGCTAGTGAGTTAGATCCATGTATGGATGAATGAATGAATAGGGAGGGCTAATAGGTAAAGAGATGATAAAAAGATAAATAAGATCATTCAAACTCTAAGACTGTGAAATGTATCATTACAAATGAACACTGATAGATATAATAACAAAGTTTCTTATACAAAATTATGCATTTAAAGAAAACTGTTTAAGGGGGCAGTTGGTGGCACTGGCCCTGGACTCAGGCCCTGCATTCAGGAGGACCTGAGTTCAAATACGGCCTCTGACACTTGGCACTTACTAGCTGTGTGACACTGGACAAGTCATTTAACCCTCACTGCCTGCAAAAACAAAAACAAAATTTTTAAAAATAAAGAAAATTTGTTTTTAATCTATAAGGTGACTACAATACAAAATATTTTAGCTGATATTTCTGTCTTCAATGAATATAACTTATCTCCTTCAAAACTAAAGAACAAAAAAAAAAACCCTCCTTATGATATTACTGTTTTCTCTGGGGAGGCTAAATTTATTCCAGCCCACACATCAGTCATTGTCCCTAGCAAATGCTTGACTTGGAATCAGGAGGACCTAGATTCAAATTCTACCTATTACACTAGTTGTATGATCCTAGGCAAATCACCAAAACTCTGTCAGCTTTAGTTTCCTCATTTGTATAGTAACAACAATTTCAAACACATATATTACTTAATACTATGTACCAGGCACTGGGCTAAGTGCTTTACTTATAATTAAATTATTATCATACTGTATTTGATCTTCACAACAACCCTGGGAGGTAGGTACTATTATTATCCATATTTTACAGATGAGGAAACTGAGGCAAACAGAAGTTATGTGACTTGCCCAGAGTAACACATCTAATAAGTATCAGAGACCATATTTGAACTCCAGGCTGATTGCTCTATCTACTGCACCACCACAATAATACCACCTACTTCACAGGATTGTTGTGAGGATCAAATAAAATTATACATATAAAGTGTTTTGGAAACGTTAAAGTCATAGGTAAATGTTAGATGATATCATTCTCTTGTCCTTGACTTTTTCAAGTTGATGGAAATGGTCCTGAGACAAGTTGCCATCATGCCTACCATATTCTTTTATATTTAATGTTTTAAGAACTGTTGTAGACAGGGATAAAATAACCATAGCTAAATTAGCACATTAAAATGTAAGGTGACCTTTTATAAAATCAATGACAACAGCTGCAATACAACTCCAGTGGTGGACAGGACAACAGAGAAGATATACACCTCGTCCTTTAGCCACGTAGCTAGGTCTCTATACTTTTGAAGCTTTTTGTTCCACATAGTTTGGAGATTTTTGAACATTTGTAATGATAATATCTATTGAAGATATTATTCTTAAGTTTTTTATCTGGACAAATGTGAGCAAAAGTTCAGTCTCTGATAATGGTCCAGTTTCAGTACAGTTTGCTGATTGAGTTTTCTCTGATATTTTTAAGTCTCTTTATAGTTGGAGATTTGATATTTGTCAGCCTATGAAATATAGTAATTTTTTTATTAGTAAATCTAGCCACTGGTTATGTCTTGTTAGGTATTCAGTAGGGAGTAAACTCTGACATGTGGTTTTACTGTTATTGTTGTTGCTATTATTATTAATATCATAGGATTTAAAGCTAGAATGACTCTTAGAGGTCTAACTTCCTCCTTTTATAGATAAAGAAACTAAGGTGCAGGGATATGACATGATTTCACACAGCTAGCAGATATGAAGGCTGGGATTCTACATTTATTTGTACCAGAAATCAATCTTCAGAAAAAGCTCACTCCTCAAACTTCACCTACTTATGGAAAGAATTTTCCCAAGCTCTTTTCCTCTCCTCACTCCCTTTTTATATCAGGTTATGTCTCTATATTGTGATGTTTAAAATCTAATGTGTGGGGGCAGCTAGGTGGCGCAGTGGATAAAGCACCGGCCCTGGATTCAGGAGTACCTGAGTTCAAATCCAGCCTCGGACACTTGACACTTACTAGCTGTGTGACCCTGGCCAAGTCACTTAACCCTCATTGCCCAGCAAAAAACAAACAAACAAACAAAAATCTAATGTGTGGTCGCCTGACCTGACCCCAGTGTGGGGGAGAAATTAGCTAAGATTTACTGATAAATTTGGCAACAATATCGGCTTTTAAGTATTTATTAAAGTGCATTAGAAGTTAGTGAAGAGAGAGAAGGTGAGAAAACCAACATTACCTAGCTCTATCCACACTTCCATAGAGAACACATGAGGATCTGTCTATCCTGCCTGCCCCTGCCACCACACACAGGTTCCTGAACAAAAAGGGCTGATCTTCAGCGGGTTCCAGTGGAAGCTTCCTGTGGGACCAGAAGAGGGGTGGTCCCCACACACAGCTCCAAGCTAATTTGCTTGTAGCATTGATTGACAAGACTTAGAGGCAGTTCTTTGAATAATGATGAATTCCAGAAGCCAAGCCAAGCCACATGTTTGCTAGGGGGTGGGGTCCTGGTTCTTACCATGTCTTTCTCAGCAGGGGGTGGCACCCTGGTTCTCACAATATCAAAGACTATACAGTTCCAGAAGTACCTGAGACAAAAATGTAAAGGCACAATGACTCCTTTTCTAGACTGAGCCATTTGGGCCAATGAAGACATTGACCTCGTGGTTGATCCCTCCCCTTCTTGATAGTCTATCCTCCCTTAATCTTTTAACACTACCACTCCCTCCTGGCTCTTTACCTACATTACTGGCTCTTCTTGTAGCTCACCGGAAAGAATATTGGCTCTAGAATCAGAGGACTTTGGTTGAAATTCCTTCTATTAATAAATGTAAAAAATAATCATTAGAGTTTATTATATCTGAGACCTTGGGAAAGTCATTTAACCCCTTTGGGCCTTTGTTTTCTCATATGTAAAGTGAGAGGGCTGGACTAGATGATCTTTCCAGCTCTAAATCTCCTATTCTTCCTGCTCCTTAAATGTAGGTATTCCTCAAGATTGTGTCCACCATTAGTTTTTTTAAATTCTCTCCCTTAGCAATTTGACTTAAACCAGCAGGCATATATTAATATGCATCTAGATATTAACTAATGTTAAAATTATTTAATATTACACTAGAGCCAGATTTCTAGCTCTGACCACCCTCCTGTTAGACCTACATTTCTTTTTTTTGTTCTTAACAAATACTGAAGATACATATTTTATTATTATTTATTTTTAACTAAGTGTTATTATAACAACAACAACCCTGTTTTAAACTGTAAATAGTGGAACTTGCTATGTGAGATGAAACCTCCTGGGATATAATTTGATTCACTCTGAGTTTTCTATTCAAGTATAAATATTGACATATTTTCTTTTTCTTTTTCTTTTTTTTTTTTTTTTTTTTGGTGAGGCAATTGGCGTTAAGTGACTTGCCTCGGGTCACACAGCTAGTAAGTGTCAAGTGTCTGAAGTCCGATTTGAACTCAGGTCCTCCTGAACCAGGGCCGATGCTCTATCCACTGCGCCACCTAGCTGCCCCTAGTATTGACTTTTTTTAAAAAAATTAATTGTTATTTTCCCCCCAATTACATGTAGAAACAATTTTTAACATTTTTATTTTAAAAATTTGAATTCCAAACTCTCTCCCTCCTTCTCCTTCCCTCCTCATTGAAAAGGAAAGGAATTTGATATAGGTTATACTTGTACATAGACCTCCATTTCCAAGTGAGTATCTCAAGCCCCTTAAATTCAGTATGACCCAATCCCTGCTAAGCCTGTTCCTTCTCCTGACCTTTTCATTGCTGCCTTTGATGTCACAATTCTTCCAGTCACCAAAATAAGAAAACAGAATCATCTCTAAAGCTTCCCTCTCTTTTGTCATGCACTTCCCATTCAGGTACTCAGTCCTGACTTTCTGTCTTCATAATGTCTCATGTTTCTCTGCCTTCCTTCCAATTCCCAACCTTGAGAAAAAGGGCATGTGAACAACAATATGGCATCCCAGACATTTTCACTGGCTCCTACTCTCAAAGAAGAAGAAGGAGGAGAATTTTGAACTATATATAGAATAATTGGTGCTTAATCCACAAGACAAGAAAGCAAGAATTTTTAAAGGTATTAATTAGCACTGGAAAAGTGTTTTTTCAGCATCCTTCCCCCACCTGCATCAGGAAGGAATACATAAGTGACCCACGAGCTTGTACCTAGTTTTCAAAAAGAGATTTCTGGAATATCATGAGACCTCTGAAAGTCTTTACTTCTCTCTATTCTAGAACCCCTCTTTAATTCTCCCTGTTCTAGAAACCCTCAAAAGAGTTAGCAACAATTCTGTTTAGCCATGTGAGGAGAAGGAGGAAGAAAGGAAGGAGGGTACCTTCTGCTTGGTGAAACCCCTAGGTTAGGGAGCCCCAAAGACTACATGTATATGTAGTACCTCATAATCATCCCCCCACCTTGTGATATGGGCATTTGGTGAATGCTTAAATTGTCTAAAATGGCATAATCCATGTGGGGGATTATAGGAGACTGCTTCCAGGAGACTGGAGGACTAGAGTGTAGGTGGACATTTTGCAGTGGCCTACTACATGGTTTGGGCACCTAAGTGGCACAGTAGGTAGAATGCCTAGTCTGAAGTCAGGAAGACTTGAATTCAAATCTAGCCTTAGATATTTACCAGCTGTGCAAACCTAAGCAAGTCATTTAATTCTATTTGCCTCAGTTTCCTCATCTGTAAAATGACCTGGAGAAGGATAGGTCAAACTACTCCAGTATCTTTGCCAAGAAAATACCAAAAGGGCTCACCAAGAGTTAGACACAACTGAAAACAACTAAATACCAACCAAAAGGTTGGGAGCAATCTTTTTCTTCAGGTCAGAACTGTTCATGTCTTTAAAATCCCCCAAGAGAGTAACAAGCAGGACTTTTAGGGGCAGTCTTGTCAGAAAGTGTAGAACTGACCATGCAATAAGGGGGAAGGGCCCTGAGGATAACCTACTTCATCCCTCCTTCCCTTAAGTCACTTGGTCCCAGAAATGGACCCACAGTTTTTGGCCTTTTTTGCGCTGTTTTGTTTTATTACACTTAAGTTGCAGGGACAAAGGGTCTGATCTGACCCAGGACTCCAGCCTGGGATTCTAGAAATCCAATAATCCAGGCTGAGTGTTACAACCAGCCCACTAGCAAAACTTTGAGGAATAACTCTCAGAAAATGATAACCCAGCTTGACTTCAGACTTGAATTTGGTGGGATTAAAGCTATGTAGGAATTGAACTAAGCTGTGAACTTAATTCCAGTCTTACTACCCACTGACAGGTGATTTAGTGAAGATTATACCCCGTAGATGTTGAAGGAAATATCATATATTTATCCTTACTATGCCTTTGAAGTAAATGTCTCTTTGTAAAAGTGAATCCAATTTTAAGTGGCTAAATGGAAGTGGGGTGCTTATCCTTGGCCCCCTAATAATAGAAGGACACAACAGGTATGGGTTTGAGCTTTTGGCAGAGAAAAGCAAGCCCTCCCCCAAGCACTAGAGAACCCTTTAGGGAGTAAAATATAACAGAGCCAGCCTTCAGAGAGTGGGGACAGCATCAACTATGTTATTATCACATGTTGATTTAGATTACCAGAGAAGGGGAAAAAAAAATGAGAGCCTGGGGAGGAACTAGGGGAGAGGGACCATTGTAAGGGGCTATTCCAAGTTTCAAGAAAAAGGGGACTAAAATCCACCTGAAGCAAGTCCTGCCTCTCCAGAAGCTACTAAAGGTAGAGAACAAGGATGATAAAATCTGAAAGGAGGCTAAGGCAGCCTTATGTTCCAGTCCTTGGGGGTGTGTACACACCATCAAAGAAGGACAATTCAGAAAATGAATGATGGGTTAACATACAGGGGAAAACCTGAAAAACCAAAAATTATAAAGGGAAGAAAATGTAATTAAAAACCCAAAGCACAAGCAGGCAAATCACAAGAGAAGAGCCTAAAACTAGAAAACTAAAACTAGCTCTCTTAATACATAGTAAAAGACAAAGGGAAATGAACCAATGACTGATGGAACACTGTGGAATTTCCAAAGAAGGAATGGAATAACAAGAAATTCCAAAAATGTTTAAAAGAAATGAAATATATACAAGAAGAAATTAAAATAGAGGGGGGCAGCTAGGTAATGCAGTGGATAGAGTCAGCCCTGAATTCAGGAGGACCTGAGTTCAAATCCAACCTCAGACACTTGATACTTACTAGCTGTGTGACCCTGAGCAAGTTGCTTAACCCTCGTTGCCCTGCAAAAAAAAGAAGAAGAAAAAGAAATTAAAATAGAACAAAGGTTAGAATGTGTAGTTTTCAAAGCAGAAATGATTAGCAGAGGAAGAACAAAAAGAGGAAGGAGGAGGAGGAGGAGGAGAAGAAGAAAAAGAAGAGCTAACATATTTATATTGCTTCCTATATGCCACTTCACAAATATTATCTCATTTGATCCTCACAAAATCCCTGGGAGGTAGGCACTATTACTATCCCCATTTTACAGATGAGGAAACTTAGACAAAAGCAGAGGTTTAATGACTTGCCCAAGGTCACATAGCCAGTAAGTGTCTGAAGCTGAATTTGAACTCAGGTCTTCCTGACTCCAAGACCAGTTGCTCTATCCACTGAACCACCCAGATGATCCCATTGGATTAACTTGAATCCATAGTGGCATGGTTCTCCAAAGAATTGAAAGAGAGAATAACATTTGGAATATGAAATTTGTGAATTGGTAGAAAATATGGAAGAAAAGCAAAAGGCAATAATGTGAAACATGCATCCTGTAGGTGCTAAACACACACACACACACACACACACATCTTTCTATAAGCTAAGGTCATTGATCTCAAAGATAGGATGCATTGATACAATTTGAGGATCATGTTTTCAAGAAAAAATTTTTTAAAAATTAAAAAACAGGGACAGCTAGGTTGCAGAGTAGATAAAGTACTGGCCCTGGATTGAGGAGAACCTTAGTTCAAATCCAGCCTCAGACACTTGACACTTACTAGCTGTGTGACCCTGGGCAAAAAGAAACAAAAATTTTAAAACAAACCCGTGCATTATAATGCAAGAAAAGCAAGAAAGCTAGAAAACAAACACTAATCAAAAGAATACACAGATCACCTCCAGAAAGAAAGTCAACATAATATACTCCTTTAGTCCCTTATCTAGACTTTTACAATATCATCCTGACTGCAGTTCTGCCTCAGGTCATTCTCTGCTCCCTGATGCAGACCTCAGCTCCTGTTAATTACCTCCTGAAATGTTTTAATTGCTCCCATTATGTACTAAATAAAATCCAAACTCCTTTTTTTAGCTTTCAAAATCCACCCTAACCTGGTCCCAACCTGCCTCTTCCCAGCTGGATCCCACATCACTACCCTCCCTTTTTGTAACCTGAGCTCATGTTTTTCTCTCTACTTAGAATCTCTTCTACATCTTTGCCCACTACAACTCACTCACCCTTCAAGCTTTTATGGTGCTCTGTGAATTCTTCCCTTATCCCCCCAAGATGAACATCTTCACTTCTTCCTCTGAGCTGTTTTTATATTGTGTTCCTTTCCATGTATTCACCACATTCTGGTATGTACTGTATCCCTAGTGCCTAACATAGTTCTTGGCACATAGTAAGCCTTCGATAAATGCTTATTGACTGATTTGTGTGCATGTCTTTTCTCCTCTCCTCAGTCACTAACTCTTCATTAATAGGGAGCTTCTTGGATTTATCTCAAGTTCCACAAGTCCCACCCACTGCTTTATAAAACAACAACCAGCATTTATTAAAATCCCACTGTGTATCAGACATCATGCTGAGTGCTGCGTATATAAAGAAAGGCAAAAATTGTACCTGTCTTCAAGAAACTCACATTCTAATTCACCAAATAAGCACTGAATGAATATATTGTAAAAAGTGCCTGGAGAGGTTAATAGCATTGTATATATAATGCACCATGCACAAGATTACACTATTCACAATAACTCATGTTGACATACCTACCACTTAAGGTTCCCATAAATTTTAATGGATGAGGAAACTCAGTCTCAGAGAGAGGCTTGGTCACATAGCATGCACTGGCTCAAACCCAGGCCCCCTGATTCTAAGCTTAAGGATTGTTTGCACTGTGCCATCCTGTCTTCCCCATAAATCCATGTAACCCCAAATTCTTGAAATCAGTTTCTTCTGTACTTGGCTGCAGATGTTTGAAATGAAAGATTTTATCCAGTGACATATTCCTTGCACAGATGAATATGGGATATCCTCTTAATTTATTTGGCCTTTCTTTGCTGCCTGGCTCTCCTCTACCATATTAAGAAATCTCAGGAGGTTTGATGGACATAGTAAATCATTTCTGCCCTTTAAGAGAATATCTTCATATCTTGGCAGAAGCAGGAGCTTGAGAACTGCATGAACAGATTCTACAATCACCACTTCAGATAGGCGCCCGATAACTACATATAAACCCAGGCAAACACTCTCTAGATGGAATTTAGATCTCTCTATCCCCAAGGGGGAAGACCAGTGAATGCTAAGGCCAGTGCTCGAGATTTAAATCCTCTTCTTCCTAAAAGGGAAGGAAACAAGAGAAAGACAATGACTGTAAAATTAAAGAAAGGTTTTTATTAAACTCCAGCCTATGCTGAATAGGATGCCATGCAATAGATTGCAAGGGTTTATATACAGTTTAAACAAAAGAAGGTAAGGCATTTGGAGGAAAGGTGGGCTTAGAAAGAACCACTTCCCAAAAAGGGTGTGTGTGTGTGTGTGTGTGTGTGTGTGTGTGTGTGTGTGTGTGTGTGTGTGTGTGTAATTTCAGGGGTGGAGAATGTGGGCTTGGGTCTGGAGGCAGTTCAGTTCAAGGCTTGATTAGATGTCTTGATAAGGAGACCTCTTCAAAAAGAAAAAGGGTTATTCCAAAGTTAGGGAATGAATAGCAGAAGATAAGGTTCATATCCATATTCCCATATCCTGCAGTCAGATAAGTCTTTGATTGGCTTCAGGGTTCCTGATTCCCTGTGTGAACAGCTGGGTTTACTCTCAGTCTTGCAAAGGATTGGTGGTGTGTTGGCCAATGAAGCCAGTTGTCATACAGTTGTTCTTGTTACCTGGATAATTGGGGGCCCAAGCAAATCAAGGTATCCATTTTCACATACAGAAGGCATGTTTGTTGGCTAATGGTATATGTGGGCATGGCATCATGGAGAAACCAGGAAAGATTACTTTTGTTTTTTCCTAAAAGAGGATTTTAGAGCAAAAAATGCAACCATTTTTGTTATCTTCTTGATAAATATTATACATTCACACATCCGTGTCTCACCACTTATGGCCCCCATCACCACCACCACCATTGGTCTGACAATTTAGGTTTTTTAGTAAAAGAGATTGTTAGTTTTATTTGAATGTTGTCTAGAGAGAACACAGCAGGATTCAGGATGGACTTTCAGATACTGGTGACGGACCATGTTTATTTTTCATGGTAGAGACATCCTGATATATCCTTTTTGTCAAATGTATGTATCACCTCAATGGGTATGGACATGGCCTATGTATTTAGACTACATATGTGTTTCAATAATGGTATCTTATAAATACCTAGTACATCATATAGTGGAAAGAACCATGGAAATAAGTGAAAGGACTATCCTATCTATGCTATTTAACTACCTTTGTGTTCTTGGACCTCAAGGTGTTTATCTATTGAAAGAGGATGTTGGGGGCGAGCCAAGATGGCGGAGAGGAAGCAGCAAGCTGCCTGAGCTCTCCTTCTGTTCCCTCAAAACGAACATTAAATCAAGCCTCTGGACGGATTCTGAAACTACAGAACCTACAAAGAGACAGAGAGACACAGTCCTCCAACCAGAGATAATTTAGAAGACTTCAGGAAAAGGTCGGTCTGACTCAGGCAAAAGGGAGGCCCAGCGCAGGGCAGCAACCCAGGGGGTCGGGGCAAGTCAGCAGGAGCTGCGGGCCACAGCCGAACAACTGAGGCTCCCGGAACCTGGTTCAAAAATCTGGTGGCCAAGAAGGACAGTGGAAAAACCTACCTGCACCGGCCGAGAGGGCCACGAACGGCGGGATCAGACGCCGGGGTCTGGCGCCTGGCTGACTGAGCACAATCAGACAGGAAGTGCAGGGCCGGGGATCTCCACACACCATAAAGGCCTCAGAGTAAAAGCCCGGTCACACAGCACCTATACACCTGCACAAGAAGCCCAAAACAGGGACCCTGGTGCCCCCAGAGCAGACCTCAACTTAAAGAATAAATAAATAAGCTGCAATAATGAGTAAGAAGCAAAAAAGAGCCCTCTCCATTGAGAGCTTCTGTATCAATAGGGAAGAAGCCAACACAAACTCAGATGAGGACAATAGCCTCAAATTGTCTACATCTGAAGCCTCACAAGGGAAGGTGAATTGGTCGCAAGAACAAAAAGCCTTCCTGGAAGAGCTCAAAAAGGATTTTAAAAATCAATTGCAAGAGGTAGAAGAAAAAATGGGGAGAGAAATGAAAGCAAAACAAAAAAACTATGAAAAAAGAATCAGCAGCTTGGAAAAGGAAGCTGAAGAAAACAAAGCCTTAAAAAATTCATTTGGCCAAATGGAAAAAAAGCTGCATAATCTCACTGAAGAAAACAATACCTTAAAAAATTCACTTAGCCAAATGGAAAAAAAGGTGCATAATCTCACTGAAGAAAACAATGCCTTAAAAATTAAAGTGGGACAGTTGGAAGATAAGGAATCCATGAGACACCAAGAATCAGTCAAGCAGAATAAAAAAAAATGAAAAAATAGAAGAAAATGTGTAATACCTCATTGGAAAGACAACTGATCTGGAAAACAGATCGAGGAGAGACAATTTGAGAATCATTGGACTGCCTGAAAGCCATGACCAGAAAAAGAATCTAGACACCATATTCCAGGAAATTATTAAGGAGAACTGCCCTGATATCATAGAATCAGAGGATAAAATCATCATTGAAAGAATCCACCGATCACCTCCTGAAAGAGACCCCAAAAGGAAAACTCCAAGGAATATTGTAGCCAAATTCCAGAATTATCAGGTGAAGGAGAAAATACTCCAAGCAGCCAGAAAGAAGCAATTTAAATATCATGGAGCCACAGTCAGGATTGCTCAGGACCTGGCAGCTTCAACATTAAAGGACCGCAAGGCTTGGAATATGATATTCCAGAAGGCAAAGGAGCTTGGATTGCAGCCAAGAATCTATTACCCAGCAAAAATGTGCATTTTCTTTCAGGGGAAAAGATGGACATTTAATGACATTGGGGACTTTCGATCTTTCCTGGTGAAAAGACCAGAACTGAATAGAAAATTTGATCTCAACATACAAGACTCAAGAGAAGTTTAAAAAGGTAAACAGAGGGGTGGAAAAAAAAAAAGAAAGAGGATGTTGTACTTAGATAGCCCCATCATCTCTTCTTTTTTTTTTTTTTTTAAGTTTAGTCCGGGCCTACCGCCACTCAAGATTTCTTCCCGCTGGGGTGGGATAGCCGAATTACTCCTTAAGTCCCACAGATATTCTTGTATTTTACACACACACACACCATAAGCTTAGTTCCAGAAGACACTGGTGTGTCAGCTGATTTGGAGGCTCAGGGGTAAATTTCTCTGGTGCAGCCTGCCTGGGGACGGGAAGATTGTGGGATTGGACTCAGCCCCCTCTAAACTGTCTTTGGCTGGAAAATAATCTCAACTCATCTTTTTGTGGGTTTTGCTGCTCCAGGGGTTGTTTTATTGCTGTTTTGGGGGGTAATTTTGTCAGGAGCTCTGTGCATTTAATGTCTTTCTTCTGCCATCTTGGCTTCACCCTCCCATCATATCTTCTAGTCCTAAATTCTGTGACCATTATCATAGGGGGAAGGGAGAAACTATTGGATAATTAGAAATTACATGGAATAATCTATGTAAAGGTTACATCTTTGGATTATTTCTAAAATTCACCAAGACCATAACTTCCTTGTTAAGGAAAGAACTACCTATTCAAAGGTCATTTATTCCTTACACTTAGAAAAAGGTCCATTGATAGCAG
The DNA here is from genome assembly GCF_019393635.1 of Dromiciops gliroides. NCBI lineage: Eukaryota > Metazoa > Chordata > Mammalia > Microbiotheria > Microbiotheriidae > Dromiciops > Dromiciops gliroides. Next base: position 195,631,383 of record NC_057866.1, on the reverse strand, counting down.
CCATATGGAAAGAATCAAGCAGTTGGATTTTCTAGAAGAAAAAGCAATTTACAAATATAAAAACTCATCATTCCTTCCCAGAGATCAAATCCACAGTTCTCTTGGACTGCTCAAAGAAAACAGTTAGTAAATGTGAGTTGACAACTCATAATAAAATCCCAAGTCAATTTCATGCTCATCTTATGGTCCAACTCAACATTTAGAATGCAGAGAACTTTACTGGACTTGGCAAACTTTGTGAGTCATGACTAAAGGCTGATCACTCCTTAATGAGCTTCTTCTACTTTAAGCAAAGCTATGGTTTTGTCTTATGTAAGGCATAGGAATCTGCTAAATAAAGTGTCATCTTTAGTCCCCTAACTCCATTGTGAACAAAATAAGATTAGTGAGGAGCACCAGGGAACATTAAAGATACAGTTTCAGTCCCAACCAGAAAAATAAAGCTTAGAGATAAGCTGTGACAGATAATATTTCTAGAGATAGACAAGCTCAAAATAGTTGCTACTTGAGTAGGGATTTACAGGATATCAGAGGATGTTTGTGCAAGAGAAAAAATGGTTTATAAATGTTTAGTTCCTCTGTGGTGATTTCTTGAAACAGACAGACAATTCCTTACTTATCCCCACCAGAAAAGGGGGACAAGAAATCATGGTGCATACAAATCTGATGACAAAAATGGTTTAGGATTTATGAGAAGAGAGCATTTCCCCTGCCACCTGAACATATCGTTTCATTCAAAATAGGTGAACCACAGTCTTCAGGACAACTGGAGAGTTCTGTGCAATGCGTTAGATCCAGAGATACTGTATTACCTTAAGGATCTGGGGTTTCACTAGTGTGGGTATACCCCTTGCCAATGTAGAGTCCACTACCACACCTTAGGAGATAATATTTTAGGGTTCCAAACTTGGAATCAAAGTTCAAATACTATCATATTACTTGAGTGTTCCTGGGCAAATCACTCATCATGTCAGAGCTTCAGTTTCCTCATATTTAAAATAGAGATAATAGTACCTTCCTTCCTTTTTTCCTCCCTCCCTCCTTCCTTTCTATCTCACAGTTATTATGTTTGCAAAGAAAACCTTAAAGTGCTATATAATGCAAGCTAATTAGCATCATTTCCTTTTGTGCAAAGATTTTATCCATGCATTTTTCTTTCTTACATCCATCAGTGCCACTTCCCAATACCTTCCCTCCCATTCTTATCCCACATTAAAAACCAAGAATTATAGCTTAGACAATCTGTATAATTTCCTGAGCACCCTCCCAACCTCCCACTTCCTCTAAATTGGCACCTCCTAAAGATCATAAGCCTCTTTAAATCTAGCTAAGGTGGTTCTCAGACAACAGACATTCAGTCCATCGGCAAGTCCATATTTAGAGTCTGTCCAGCCTGGGTAGGACTCTCTCAAGCATACATCCACCCTACCTTTGAAAACTCACAACCACTTCCATACCACAAGAAGGAGGACTTTAGTGGAAAGGATAAATGGACGTTATGATAAAAAAATTAAATCTATTCTATATTTATAATCTGATCAATCTTTCAATTAATCAGCAATCATGTATTAAGCAACTACCAGGTTCTGTATACTACTCTAGGGATGATATGTGTATTTTTTTAAACTATATAACAGAAGTTCACAGTTTCTTATACACTTGATGGCATAATGGACAGAGTACTGGGCCTGGAGTCAGAAAGACATGAGTTCAAATCCAACCTCAGACATTTACTACTGTGTAACCCTGACAAATCTATTTTAAAACAAAACAACCTCTGTTTGCCTCAGTTTTCCCAACTGTAAAATGGGGATAGTAATAGTACCTATCTCAGAGGGTTGTTATGAGGATCAAATAAGATAATATTTGTAGGGGACAACTAGGTGGCACAGTGAATAAAGCACTGGCCCTGGATTCAGGAGGACCTGAGTTCAAACCTAGCTTCAGACACATGACACTTACTAGCTGTGTGACCCTGGGCAAGTCACTTAACCCTCATTGCCCTGCAAAAAAAAAAAGGACAATATTTGTAAAGGCACTTAACACAGCACCTGTCACATAGTAGGTGCAATAAAAATACTTCTTTCTTTCCCTTCCCCTTCCCTCTCATAGAATACTTTCTTATTCTTTGCATATTAAATGGTTATATTTGTTGATGCTATGGGGTTTTTTTTGGGGGGGGCGTGAGTCAATTGGGGTAAGGTGACTTGCCCAGGGTCACATAGCTAGTAAGTGTCAAGTGTCTGAGGGGATTTGAACTCAGGTCCTCCTGACTTCAGGACTGGTGCTCTATCCACTGCACCACCTAGCTGCCCCTTAAAATGGTTATATTTGTTGATAATTTGTATAAATTATAATATTAAATTCTCTATTTTATTAACTTATTTATATTAATATTAAATTTATATAATGTTAACTTTTAAAACTTAGCACAAACTCTTCAATAACACACACACACACATAATCCTCTCTGCTCCGGGTCTGTGCCCCTACCCTCACCTGAGCTCCACAAGGGCAAAGACCCAAGAAGTGAGAACTACCTGAAGCCAATAGAGGTCGATGAGATCAAAGGAAAGTCCTTATTGGCATGAATATTGGTGAGTAAATGAAGGCTTTACTATGAAGATGTTTTTGGTTTCTAACTGAGTGGAAATCAGAGCACGGAGCTAATTCAGACAGATGATAAGCTGGCTAAGACCGATCCATCTCTCACAAAAAGTAAACAGCACTTATTGTGATCTATTTGGGATAAGTGGTCATATTTCATGCCATCATTCTGCATGGAGATGAGTTTCAGTTGCCTCATTAGCAAATCAGAGAGAAGTGGCTTGCTCCTTTGCTGAAAGCTGTGGTGAGGATGACTGAATGGATATTTCTGCCAAGTATTCTGACCTTTTGAAGAAAGGTCCCATGTAAATTCCAAATGTTGTTTTTTGTTTTGTTTTGTTTTGTTTGTTTTTACCAGGTTTCTGCTGTGAAGGTGTTTGGGCTGGATAATGTGATTCCTTTATTAATATTATACCAAGGGACTGGCCAATAGAACTTCAGTCCTTCTAATATGACAGAAAATGTTCTGCCTAGAGTTGACCCACAAAGGAGGTTAAGGAGGCTACTTCTGGAAAAGTGTGATGATGGATAATAGAGAAACCTGACCTCCACTTCAGAGCATGCACAGGTATTCTGTGACTGTTTGCTGTCTACTTACTTCATGAAGAGAAGCTTTTTAATTGGCTATTTAGCCAGAAGTGAGTGTGCATACAAAAGGCTCCAAGAAAGAACATTTTATTTCCTCCATTGACTTTGGAGTGGGAAAGAGGAAAAACTTAATGGGCCTCTAAATGAAGTAAGAGCTCAGTAGCCATGAAGCTGGAAAAGCATGAAAATTCTGCTTTTCTCTCTCTGTTGTGTTTTATTCTTTCCTGTTCTTGGGTGAATAGCTAGAATGGAGAGAGAATAGAGTAGGTATAGCCTTTGAAAAGTTGGAAGGGCCATCAGGAAGTCCAATAACTATTGCCCATAGTAGAGTTTGTTAGCAGAGGAGGTCAATGAGGAGCTAGCCTGCCTGAGGCAAACTGAGACCTGTGAAAGGCCTTTGCTTAAAAGGCCAAGGTCTCCCACAGCATCCAGAGCCATCTCCAGTTATCCCATATTTTGCTGCTGGACCCAGATGGCTCTGGAGGAGAGAGTGAGGCTGGTAACTTTGCACAGCCCTGCCTCCCTTAAAAACCCAATTCACTGTAAGTCATAACATAACCTCCCAGAAGTCATGCTCTCTTTGAGAATAAAGGCTAAACAACAACAGCAACAAGTTGATACAATCCAGTAGTAAATAGACCCACTACCCTGTAATGCAAGTTAGTGACTTGTCCCTTAGTTATGCCTCATTCAGAAGTGAACTTGGAAGGAGAAATATTTTGTAATATTCACTTTAAGTTTGAGCCCACTTTCCAAAGGGACTGAGGTATAGAGGAGGGAGGTTACCTAGGTTTAGGGGGATTTTTTTGTCCTTTTTAGTAAGTATACCTTTAAAAAAGCTAATTGAGGTTAATTGGTCATCACTGATATCAAGGAGCTATCAACTGGCTGATACCATATTGTGGCTCTAATCACTGGTTAGATGATATTGAGGAAATCCTAAGCAGCACTGGTCTATTGCTATTAGAGAAATATATTGAATGGAGGCTCAGGAGTGGCAGGACCCATTTCACAAGAAGTAGCCAAGCTCCAGGAACCTAATTTGCCAATGTGAGTGGGAATTGTGTTTTTTAGATTTGTTAAATTGTGTTTGCTAAATTATTGGGGGTCTAGGCTGGGTTTTCTAAATTATTTGCTACTTATATATTATTTGCTATTTATATAATAATGGCTATTCCACCATTCTGGGCTATATATATATATATATATTTTTTTTTCAGGGCAAGGAGAGTTAAGTGACTTGCCCAGGGTCACACAGATAGTAAGTGTCAAGTGTCTGAGGCCAGATTTGAACTCAGGTCCTCCTGAATCCAAGGCTGGTGCTTTATCCACTTCACCACATAGCTGCCCCCATTACATATTATTAAAGTAATAACCACATGGCATTTAACACAAGCAGAAAAATTCTCACCACCATATTGTCTTTAGGAGAACACATGGCCTCAAGCAGAGTTCAGAAGCCCTACATTACCTACACTAGCCCAAGAGGAGAGCAAACAATAAGAGATGGCAGGTCCAGATCCAGATACAAATAAAGAGCCTATGATGGCCCTGGCCTCCTGGTTGAAGGCTTTTATCCTCTTTTGTTAGAGGCAGGTCATTACACACTGATCAAAGTTAATTGGCTAGCATCATTCAATTCCATTGGTTGACGTGACTTGAGGGTGGTCTGTATTAAAATGAGCTGTACTGTGATGATGTCAGGGCCTAATGGAGTAGATCCCTTGAGGGGAAAAGGCACATTCAGATAGGTGTGGTATAATCAGTTCACTGAGCTAGTCAAAAAGAGTCTATTCTCCATTTCTATTGGAGGCCCTGAAAGAGATTAGAACTTTCTCAAGGACTGAGTTTTCTGAAGTGGGGGGGGGGGGGAAGGGGAACTAAAACTGGGTCCCTGGGTCCCCAAGAAATTTGTTATTAATAATTATTTTCTCACAGTTGGAATAATGACCCTGTGAGCCTACAGGCATTAAACTCTTTTAAGGCAAGAAATGTTGAAAATGAATGGAGGTTACTGACAAAGAATCTTGTCATTCAGGCACAGTGGAAAATTTATATTTTGCTAACATTTAGAAGGTTTCTCCAGGATGTGGAGCACTGTTTATACATCATTCAAATTCACTCCAAAGCTGAAAAAGGCATCTGGTCTCCTGATGATCTTTATAAAAACATTCAAAAGCCTTGGGAGTTGCTTTTAGGGTATTTCTGGAAATCAACTTTGCCAGAAGTAAAATATACCTTGCAACAGATTTTGAATGTTCAAAATTTTGTTTAAGTATGCACGTATCTAGCCCAGAAAGGATCCAAATTTACATATATCTTCATAAAGGATTCACTGATTTTCAGTTCAATTTTATAAACATGTATTAAGGTGCCACTATGAACAAAGAATTTGAGGATAAAAAGAGGGAAAACAAAATAACATCTGACTTCAATGAGTTTATATTCTAATGCTGGGGGGGGGTGCTATAATATATACACATAAAAATAAATGCAAAGGGTATATAAATTATATACAAAGTATATAACAATTATTGTGGCACAGGAGGAGATCAGGAAAATCCTCATGCTACAGATGACCCTTGAGCTGAACCCTGAAAAGAGCAGGGGATCCTGTGCATGACAAAAAACCCTTGACACCAGTCTCTGAATGTCCCTATTCTGCTACCTGTACTGTTGGTACATTCTGAATGACTGAGCTAAAGACAAGGTTGGCTCTTGAGGAGGAAATTGTTCAGTTGAGCTTAGATGTGAAATAATCAGTATAGTGGAACAAACATCAGAGATTATTGGAAAACCCAGGTTCAAGTTGATATGGTGGGAAATGGGGTATGGGTTGGTGGGATTTGGGGTTCTTGGGAATTCCTCTTTAAAGAATTACATCCTCTTGCACACAAAACTTAGTTAGAATAAGGTGATAGTTTATTTAGGAGCAAGGGAAGGGAAGGGTAGGGGGGAGGGAAACCATGAAAGAAATCCTTGGACTTTCATGGGGAGATTGGCATAAAGCACATGGCTCAGAGGTACCAAATCTCCTCGAACAGGAGACTGGAAAGTACTTTTATAGAGGCCTGATGGGGGTGGACCATCTGCCTGTGGAAAGTTCCTTTAGTGAAGGTGGACCATCCCCCACTGGTGGTAGCTGGGGGAATTGGGTGAGGAGTGGAGGACCATCCCCCACTGGTAGTGACTAAAGGAATTGGGTGAGGGGTGGCTACAGATCCCTCTTCAGGACACAAAGGCCGCAGGCACACCCAAACTTATCTCCCCAGGGTAAGGGAGACCAGAATGAAGGGTAGGAATCCAAAGCTAGCTCAGTCCCATTTGGTTCCGCTTATCTCTCTAGGCATTATCTGTCCTCTGGTTTAGTTTCTCAAGGAGAAAATTCCTTGGTGTGCCCCAGAGAACTTCTGTGGTGCCCTGCACCCCATGACAAAGTCCTCATTTTTCCACTTAGTAGCTGAGAGCTGCTGTAAATCACAATGGAAAAATAGTGAAAGGTCATTGGATTTGAAGGCAGGAGATCTGGATGACCTTGGGCAAGTCACTTAACTTATTTTTAAAATGGAAATAATGATACTTTTCTCAACTAGCTTGTATAATCATCTATTCTGATTGTTATTAGAATTATAGTAGTAAGTAGACAGAATCAAAATCACCTGGGGGGAGAAGCAGCATTAAGAGGGATGAAAAGAATATTCTATTAAAATTCCCAGCCTGTTGAAAGGAGGACAGGGGGAAGGAGATAGATGAAGAGTTTGAGACAGTGAATTTAGAAAACTCTCTTTATGAGTAGTCTATATAGGGTAGGATAAATATTAAACAAAAATTATTGCTTGAATTGAGGTCATCTCAATATCTCCAGAGGCTGTTCAATTCTGAAAGCCCCAGATAATTTTTGTTACCATACTAAAGAAGAAGAGATACCTGTCAGGCTGTGTGAGGGAGTGAGGTCAATTTATCCCTACATCCCATTACTGTGAAGTTGAATTTGTGTATGGAGCCCATCCCATAGAAGTCACACAGAGTTGCCATTCCTGGTTCTGGCTGACCTGGTGGAGGGTTTGGGGCTTGCTTCTGACCATGTTTGATGCAAGACTAAAGTGTATGCACTCTGCGGGGTTGAAGAATTCCTTTCTCAGCTCTAGAGACAATGGTGAGCATTTCATTCTTTTCAATCTATGCTGCCCTAATCTATGGCCTTTACCTCCATCTGGAATTGAAGATTCTACCCCTTGATCTTGGGCTCTGATCGGTGAATATTTTATCTAATTTTGCCTAGTCTCATACTATGCTTCCTCCCTAAGATCATATCCACTTCTGTTCCTGACAAGGACATTAAATCACATGTCCTAGTACTCAAATCACCATTCTCTTTAACTTCCATTCAAAACACTCCTCTCTGGCCACCACCCCATTACAAGTATTGTCTTTTCCTGTTAGAATATACAGAGGACAAGGACCCTCTTAACTACTTGTATTTATAGCTCTAGAGCTTAACACATAGTAACCACTTAAATGCTCATTCATTCATTCATTCATTCATTCATCAATTAACAAATAAAAGGGAGCAAGTACACTATCCGTCTCTTTCTTCCCTTTTGGCTGTGAATTGTTTCTGAATTGTTTTGGGCTGCTTTCTAAAGATAGGTCTGAGAAGACAGGCAGCTTGTCCTAAATTCCAACCCAGCATCTATGAGGACATATTACCAACGGTATCTAAGACACATGTCCTACCTAGGTAAGTCTGAGCCTGGATTTAGACTGCTTCTTTTGTGTTTGTACTTTTCTGATCTTAGCTAAATGATTTCCTAACCCAAGACTGATGTTTCCAGGCTTGGAGGCAATCTTGTGAGTACAGAAAGTATGGAAGTCTCACTGGGTTGTGAACAAATAGGGGCATGACAGGTGTCCCTATAACCACTGTCACCAATGGAAGAGGCTAGCTAATCAAACTAGCAAAGCTCCTTGAGAGAGGAATAGGCAGTGGCATGTATCAGGCAGGACAAACCACTGTTACACTTCAATCACCACCACCACCACCACTTCCTCTTTTTTTTTTTTTTTTGGCAGGGCAATGGGGGTTAAGTGACTTGCCCAGGGTCACACAGCTTTTTAACAGTGTTAAGTGTCTGAGGCTGGATTTGAACTCAGGTACTCCTGAATCCAGGGCTGGTGCTTTATCCACTGTGCCACCTAGCTGCCCCCACCACCACTTCCTCGTAGTCCTGGTGCTCAAGAGACCCAGGAATAGCAGTACCACTCTGACTAACAGCCGGGCACCTGTAGCAGTCATCTGGGGAAACAGCCATTGTGGAGATGAGACCTAGAAACTGTTTCTGCAGTGCCACAGCCCTTGGATCCTCAGCAAACACAGATACTGAAGAGTTAAAAAAAGAAAAAGAAAGTTCTCACGAACAAGGTTTTGAACATTGTTAAATGGTTCAACATCAAAAATGGACGTGAATTTATCAGTGGAACTGGTACTAAAGAAAACGCATTTCAAGGGTCATGGAATGTTTCTATCTGACTTGCAACTGAAACCTGCTATATGAAATGTCTCTTCCTATTAGAATGTGAGCTCCCTAAGAGCTGAGAGAATTGTTTTCTGCTTTCCCATCACTTAGCATAGTGCTTTGTACATAGTGAGTGCTTAGTAACATCTCATCCATTCCCTCATACTCTAGCACTTTTGGAGAGTCATCATTCACACAAGAGGATTGGCTCAAGCCTGCCTATTTTAAAAAAATAATATTTTAGTTTTTCCCAATTACATGTAAAGACAATTTTTAACATTCATTTAAAAATATTTTATTTTCCCTTAATTACATATTAAAATAATTTTTATCATTTGTGGGTTTTTTTTAAGTTTTGAGTTTCAAATTCTATCCCTCCCTCCCTCCCCTCTTCCTGAGATGATAAGGAATCTGATATAGGTTATATATGTGCAATCATGTAAAACATTTCCATATTAGTCATTTTCTACAACAAGAGTAAGAAAAATAACAAAGAAAAACAGAGAGAGAAAGGAAGGAAGGAAGGAAGGAAGGAAGGAAGGAAGGAAGGAAGGAAGGAAGGAAGGAAGGAAGGAAGGAAGGAAGGAAGGAAGGAAGGAAGGAAGGAAGGAAGGAAGAAAGTATGCTTCAGTCTGTATTCATATATCAGTTCTTTCTCCTGAGATGGATAGCATGTTTCATCATGAGTCCTTTGGGATTGTCTTGGGTCACTGTATTTGCTGAGAATAGCTAAGTCATTCATAGTTCTTTATCATACAATATTGCTGTTACTGTGCACAATGTTCTCCTGATTCTGCTTACTTCACTTTGTATCAGTTCATGTCTTTCCAGATTTCTCTGAAACCATCCTGCTTGTCATTTCTTATAGCACAATCATAAAGCATAGCTTCTTTAGCCATTCTGCAATTGATGGGCATTCCCTCAATTTCCAATTCTTAAACACCACAAAAAGCTGCCAAGCCTGACTATTTTACCAGCAGACATATATTGGTAGTTATTTGGATAGTGTGCTACTGGGGTGACATGTAAAAAGCCTACTCAGTGGTGCTACAAATTGCTTTATGTTCTGATGAGGCTTAAGCCAAACCTCATAGTAGTTTATAAAAATCGTTTTAAGTTCCGGAACTTCTTTAAATTATTCCATCAAGTACATGCTTATGAGTAGTCTATGTTTAGCATTACTTTTATGTGCAAAAATAAATTACCTGTCCCATGCCTGACTCATATTTTGTGTGAAATACCTTTTTATTTCCTCTTTGTAGGGAACCCTAGACTTGAGCCATAATCTAAGCTATAATTAAAACTATCCTGAAGGACACTAAGTTGGAGGGAGGGGGGAGGAGAGGGTTAACAAGCAGAAGAGTATAAAAGAAAAAAAGGACACTTAAGACCTTATGTAAGAAACAGGCTCTCTAAGACTGAACCTGGTCCAAAATGCACACAGAGATACAGACAAAATGTGGTACTTGATATAGATCACCACCAAGCAAATTTAATAAACTCATTGACAATCATTTAACTATTTCACTACTGCCCCATGTAACTTTAGAGAAAGCAAAGTTGTTTATTCCTGCAAAACACTATATAGAGTTTACTTGAAACAACATTTTTCAGAAGCTTGCCTTTGTCATTAGGATAACAGGTCAAAGGCTTGAAAACTCTGGTGCATAAAAAATAGATGCAGAGGATCAAGGGACTGATTGACCATTCATCATAGAGTTAACATAAAACTAGTTTCTGATAAATAAATCACAAAAGGATTAGAAAAGAACAAATTGTTATAAATACACCCTAACACTGGGTCTTTTCTACTCAACTGTCTTCTTTATTACAGTCAAAATATTAAGAAATGCAATATGGAGGAGTGAATAGTGAGCGAGAATCAGTCATGAAGGCCTCGGTCCAATGCCTGCCTCTGACATATAGTGCAGATGTAAACGATCATTGATGATTCACTTAGCCTCCCAGTGTTCCAAGCAACTCTCTAAGACTTAAATTTGTGTTCTGTTGTTGTTGTTCAGTTGTTTCATTTGTGTCTGACTCTTTGTGACCCCATTTGGGGTTTTCTTGGCAAAGATACTGCAGTGGTTTACCATTTCCTTCTCCAGTTCATATTTACAGATGAGGAACTGATTTTATAAATTTACAAATATCATATTTTGCATTGGTAGAGGGTAGACAGAATTTCTTCACCAGGAACTTCATACACCCATAAAATTAGAGGTATAGACAAGAACAACAACAACAAAATCTTGCAAGTATCAATTATTTATTCTGACTTAGTAGAAACGATAAATGAATACACTGGATAACAGGATCCAAAAGGATCTTGACAGGCTAGAACAGCGATGTCAAACTCAAATAGAGACAGAAGGCAGCATATTGTCTTAGAAAACCCCAAATTCACATTATCTGTGTTGTATTGTATCTTAATTTATTTTGTTAGACATCTCCCAATTACATTTTAATCTGGTTGGCTAGAGAACTAGCTAGGGAATTTTTGGCTAGAGTCAGAGAATTTGGCACCTGTGGGCTAGAGCACTGGGATCAATCTAATAAGATCAAATTCAATAAGGATACATGTAAAGTCTTGCATTTGGGCATAAAAAATTCAACTCCACAAATATAATATAGGAGAGGCCTGGATAGAGAACAGTTATTCTGAAAATAATTTGAGGGTTGGTAGTGAACTACAAGCTCAATATGAACTAGCAGTGTCGTGAGGTAGCCACAAAAACTAAAGCAATATTGAGTAGCATTAGGAAGGGCATAGGGGAGGCTAGGTGGCGCAGTGGATAGAGCACCAGCCCTGGAGTCAGGAGGACCTGAGTTCAAATCCGGAGCCTCAGACACTTTACACTTACTAGCCGTGTGACCCTAGGCAAGTCACTTAACCCCACTTGCCTCACTAAAAAAAAAAAAAAAAAAAAAAAAAAAAGGAAGGGCATAGCTTCTAGTAACAGAGAGGTGATAGTCCCACTGTATCACGACCTTGTCCTACCTAGCTGGAGAATTGTGTTCAGTTCTGGGCATCATGGCTTCAGGGGGATGACCAGGGTGACTAAGGGTCTTGAGTTCATGACATGTGAGGACCAGCTGAAGGAACTGGGCGTGTTTTGCCAGGAAAAGAGAAAACTGAGGAGGTGCATGATACTGCCTCCAAGTATTTGAAGGACTGACTACCATGAGGAAAAATGATTGGGTAATCCCAGAGGACTGAACCAGGAGCAGTGGGTACAGGAAGGAAAGAGGAAAATTTGGGCTTGATAGCAAGAAAACCTTCTTAATAATTAGAGCTTTCCAAAATTAGAATGGCCTGCCTAGTAAGCTGGTGGGTTCCCCCTCCTTGTCTTCAAGCAGAGGCTGAGTGACCACTTACCAGGTATGTAAAGGTAGAGATTCCCTTGGAATCCAGATGGTTGCAGAGTTCCCTTACAATTCTCAAATTCTCTGATGCTGTGATACTATTAACCACAACATGGCATCGTGGATAAAGAGCTGATCTTGAAGCCAGAAAGAAATGGGTTATGACACATACTGGCTGTGTGACCCTGGGCAAGTCACTTAACTCCTTAGTGCTCTAGGCCAGTGACATCAAACTAATATAGAAATGTGGACCACTAAATGGTATATAAGAATCCCTGCAGGCTGCATATTGACTTAGAAAATGACATATTAATATTATCTATGTTCTATTGCATTATTTTGTTCACTGTTTCCTACTTTTAGATTAATCTCTTCAGGAAGCACTTGGGAATACTGCAGGCCACCAATCCTGTGTTTGATACCTCTACTCTAGGTAATGCTGTAAGACTACAGGTTAAGTAGAAGGTCTTTCACCTGTATTAGTAGAGGGAATTTCCTTTTTGGAGAATCCCATATATCAATTAAATTCCTTTATCTTTATTTATACTTAATAGTAAAACAATGGTCAAAGAATTTTAGTAAATACTGTACACAGGATGAAGCTGGCTCATAACGGGTGGCTTTAGAGGGGAAGGGAAGATGTAGCATTCTTGATTTCATGCTCCCACCTTAGGCATTTCTTAGCCATTACCTACAATATCATCTCTATCCTTTCTAACAAACAAACACAAGCAAATCATAGCCACTCAAAACTAAAGCAAGGTTAAAGGGCAAGCTGGCTCAGCCCCTTTAACTGGTCAATTTGGTTATTTAGTGCTGTAACTAGCAATTTTGACACCTGGAATAAGCACCACAAAATTCACCCTATCAATCAATCCCTTATTTAACCAAATAAGCATTTCCTATGTGTCAGGCATAAATGCTGGGGATACAAATACAAAATGAGAGACAGTCCTTTACAATTTCAATAGGGATTGTTGGAGTTTTCTTGGCAAAGACACTGGAGTGGTTTGCCATTTCATTCTTCCAGATGAGGAAAGTGAGGCAAACAGAGTTAAGTGACTTACCCAAGTTATCATGGCTAGTAAGTGTCTGAGGCCAGATTTGAACTCAGGAATATGAGTCTTCCTGACTCAAGGCCCAGCAATCTATCCACTGTACCACCTCGCTGCCCTGTAATAGAGAATAACAATAGAAATGGGGGAATAGTGGGTAGAAAAGAAAGTTTTAGTTCAGGGATGTATGTCAACTTCATCTGGGGAAATAGGGATAAGAGAAATCTTAGAAAGTGATCATGAACCTTAGAAAGTACCCAAGTGGGTAAGAGATACTAGACTGTTGCTGTGAAGGCTACCATAGGAGGACACAGAGCAAGAGAATGCCAAGGAGGAGCTCTTCCTGGGATATGGTAGTCATCCGGTAGTTTTATTTTTCCTAATAGTTCCTAAGCTTAATTATTTCTACCTAATGTAGAAGTGCTCTCAGTGCCCTCTAAATCATGGTGCCCTGAGGAAAAGCCCTACTAGTTCCAACCTACTTACAGCTCTTCTTGGCTTTCTAAGGCTGCTCTTCATCCACCTGTTTGCAACCTAAAAGGAGGTGGGCTCCAGCCTTCCACCAAGTTATGTGTAATTGAAATAGCAATGAACCCAAGAGTCAGAAGATCTAGCTTAAAGCCATTTCACCACTTACTGTCATTTGGGACAGATCACTTAACATCTCTTAGGTTCACTTTACTAATCCTAGTTCAACCAGAGATACATCAATGTGTATTTACCCGAGGCTACGGAGAGCTATGAGACTATAACTGAAAGCTCAGCCTTTCCTCTACTTAAGAGAGTACAGAGTGAGGGAAGGAATGCCCATAGAGAGGTAATGAGGAAAATGAAGAAAGATTCTAGCAAGGAGAAGGCATGAGGCTGCCTTATATATATCTCTTTTACCACAGTTTCTGCTGCTGCTGTTGCTGCTGCTACTACAACTATGACTACTACCACTACTACCACCACCACCACTACTATTACTATTACTATTAAAACTACCACTACCACTGCAGCTGCTGCTACTACTACTGTTAATACTACTTCTAGTAGTACTATCACCACCAATACTATTACTACTACTACTACAACAACTACTACTACTGTTAATACTACTTCTAGTAGTACTATCACCACCAATACTATTACTATTACTACTACAACTACAACTACTACTACTACTACTACTACTGTTAATACTACTTCTAGTAGTACTATCACCACCAATACTATTACTACTACTACTACAACTACTACTACTGTTAATACTACTTCTAGTAGTACTATCACCACCAATACTATTACTACTACTACTACAACTACTACTACTACTGTTAATACTACTTCTGGTAGTACTATCACCACCAATACTATTACTACTACTACAACTACTACTACTACTACTGTTAATACTACTTCTAGTAGTACTATCACCACCAATACTATTACTACTACTACTACTACTGTTAATACTACTTCTAGTAGTACTATCACCACCAATACTATTACTATTACTACTACAACTACTACTACTACTACTACTACTACTGTTAATACTACTTCTAGTAGTACTATCACCACCAATACTATTACTACTACTACTACTACTGTTAATACTACTTCTAGTAGTACTATCACCACCAATACTATTACTACTACTACTGTTAATACTACTTCTAGTAGTACTATCACCACCAATACTATTACTACTACTACTATTACTGTTAATACTACTTCTAGTAGTACTATCACCACCAATACTATTACTACTACAACTACTACTACTACTACTGTTAATACTACTTCTAGTAGTACTATCACCACCAATACTATTACTACTACTACTACTACTGTTAATACTACTTCTAGTAGTACTATCACCACCAATACTATTACTACTACTACTACTACTACTACTACTATACTACTGTTAATACTACTTCTAGTAGTACTATCAGCACCAATACTATTACTACTACTACTACAACTACTACTACTGTTGCTGCTGCTACTACATGTGTCTGGGCCATTGCTTCCACCTACTACACCCCAGGTTACTGCCTGTTCAATCCCTAAAACACACACAATAGGAATAATAATTTATGCCCAAAATATACCTCATATGCTTCTTGTGAAGATTGAATGGAATAACAAATGTAAAAGCATTTGGAAACTATAAAGAACTATATTCAAATAAACTATCATTCTCTCTGGCCACCCCTCAGGGCATCAGTGAAAGAAGAGGTGCAAGGAATGGATGAATAAGCAAATGAATGAAAAAAGTATTTGTTTAGTATTTCTTATGCAGGTACCAAACACTAAGTTAAGGAAACAAAGAAATGAAACCATGCCTGCTCTCAAGAAGCTTACATTCTAATGGAGACAATACACAGAGTGGAGTAGTTGCCTAAGAAAGGAGCTTTTTTCTAGGGAGTCAGAGGAAAGTGAATCGATCCCATGACAGCAAAACCAAACCAAACCAAAACAAACAAACAAAAAAACCCCACTATTTTGCCAGAAGGCAACATTATCAGTATCCTACTTTCCTATTTTCCTGTTCTAAAAGCAAATGGCTCAGTATTCCTATACTGTCTTCCTACATAAAATGTATTCTATCTGGCCCATCTTAAAATCAGGTTTAAATAACTTTTCTGTGAATTTTCACCAGAGAAATTGAACCTATCTTCTCTCTGCAGGCAGTAATAGGGTGCCTAACATACATTGTTTCAAGGCAACAGACATCGGGGTGATAAGAAAAGACAGAGCTATGCATAGAGAAGTGCCTAATAAGTGATCCTGATGACAAGTATTCTACAAAGAGATGGTAGTCTCAGTGTTAAACTGGGAAGAAATGGATAGACTCCCTAAAGCCCTGATTCAGAAGTAAGCTTCTCATTTCCTGACCCCTCACAAAGCCAGCAAGTTATGCTGCCATGTCCAACTTACAGAATATGAAATGACTTTCAATATTTAGAAAACGATTACTCCCCATTTGTCCCCTTCAGAAATAAAATCCTAGCAGCATTTTGCCCAAAGGCCTGTTGGGAGGAAAATCTACTTCTAAGACAGGGGAAAAAAAAGGAAAGCACAATCTACTGAGATGTATTTAAAACATTGGTGAGGATCTCAGGTCAGAATTTCCCAAAGCCTCGGCTTTTGAGTCAAGAAATCGCAAATTCCATCCCAGCACTCGATGTCAGCTCCTCCCCACCTTTGCCCACCTTCCCTCCAAAATTATTCCCTTTTCCTATCAGTCTATCAGTCCAAGAATTGTTTTCCTAAAGATTTTTCTCTACAAGTGGTCCTCCATGGCCTCTGTTATATTTTTCGTGAGTTTGATTTAACTCTGCATTGATTTTTTTCCCCCTCCATGATTGGATTCACAACCCAAGCCTGTCCCATCACTAATAACACCTATCATTACAGACAGACTCCTTTCTTGACTGATCACAGAAGTCAAACCGAGGGCTCCGTTCTCCAGAAGGCCAAATGCAGTAGAACTGAGAAAGACCGTGTTCCTGGAGCGCCATCTGGTGACACACTGGATTAGATTCAGTCCAAATATTCTTTTGCTGCATCAAACCATGACTAGCATATCAAGAAGGCTGGTGTTTTGTTTTTTTTTCTTCTTTCCCCTTAAGAAGCTAGTGATTTAAATCGAGAAGAGGGGCAATGGCTGAAATGTAAAGAAGCTTTTCAATGCCATCATATATAATTATGTCCAAGACGTGAATATATTAGCATTTTACATGATCCGTGATCATGACACACACTCCGTCTCAAGACACAAAATGGCCAATATAACTTTCTCTTAATAGATTTTAGATGTTGGGTTTTTGGTATGAAAGCTATAGATAGCACAGAATGAATACTTGCCACAGCCTTTTGATGCAAGGGATGTATAAAAATCACTATTATCTTAGTTTTACAAATAAAACGGGTTTCTAAGAAGGTCAAATCTTTCTTCTAAGTTGAGAATGAACAAATTAGTAGCAGAATTAGATTTTTAAAGAGGAAATCAAATTCCAAATTCCCTATGACCTCATTGGTTTACAACTTTCAGTAGCAACTTATACCTAACCTCTTTTAGGAAAAATTATATTGGTGCAATATGTGGTGCAATATGTGTTCAGAGAGGACTAGTATCTCTTATGTGAGGGTTTGCTTTTTAGGGCTTTAGCTGCTCATCCACCTTTGGTGTCCACCTTCACTCAACTCTCACCTATGGCTCCAAGAAACTGTAGCACATACGCCCTGGTAAAACCTTCTTGGCTGACAGGCTAAACCAGACTGAGGGTAACTGACAGGTCTCAAACCTGTCAGTAAGTTAAGGGGATGTCTTTCTGAAGCATGTGAAGACTTACTGCCTCCCTCAGGCAGAATAGGTGGATGGGAACAATTTGTTCCAACAGCCATGAAGGCAGATGAAGCAGGCATTATGGAGACCTTAGAGCTTAGATGGACACTGAAGACACCAAGGTCGTCCACTGCATCTCTGGTCATCTCCAGTCAGCTTGACTTTTGTCTTGCCACTGGATTGATGACTCTGGAAGACAGAATAAGGCTGACAACTTTGTACAACTCTGCCTCACTTAAAACCACTTCACCCGTGATTCAATGGTATCATTGAATGAAGGACAGGGCACAGTGGATAGAGCACCAGTCCTGGAGTCAGGAGGAACTGAGTTCAAATCCTGCCTCAGACACTCAACACTTACTAGCTGTGTGACCTTGGGCAAGTCACTTAACTCCAATTGCCTCACGAAAGAAAGAAAGAAAGAAAGAAAGAAAGAAAGAAAGAAAGAAAGAAAGAAAGAAAGAAAGAAAGAAAGAAAATAAAGGACAAACAACAACATTAGTACAGAGAATATAGCTACATTTTTACAAACTAATGATGTGTATCAGTTTTCAATGTTTAATGTACAAATATATCCCCTAGAAGAGAGGTAAAGTTGAGAAATTTGTCAATTATATACTAGTTGGGAAAGGGGAGGAAATAAGCATTTTGGTTTTTTTTGTGGGGCAATGAAGGTTAAGTGATTTGCCCAGGGCCACACAGCTAGTAAGTGTCAAGTGTCTGAGGCTGGATTTGAACTCAGGTCCTCCTGACTCCAGGGCCGGCAATTTATCTACTGTGCCACCTAGCTTCCCCCTATAGAAGAGAGGTAAAGTTAAGTGAACAATTATTCATTAAGCACACACGTGTCACTTCTTCACTGTGAAAGTCACACTACTTAACAGTCATTCTAGTGAAAACTGAATTAGATTAAACATCTTAGTGAATGAATGAGTGAATGATAAAATCATTCATTAAACACTATGTGAAATGCATTGGAGATCATAAATAGAAAAGTAAGGGGCAGCTAGGTGGCACAGTGGATAAGGCACTAGCCCTGGATTCAGGAGTACCTGAGTTCAAATCCAGCCTCAGACACTTGACACTAGCTGTGTGACCCTGGGCAAGTCACTTAACCCCCATTGCCCCACAAAAAAAAAGAAAAGTAAGAGTCCCTACTATTAAACAGCTCACATTCTAACAGAAGAAGACAATACATAGAAGAGGTTTTAGCTGCAAGTCTGACCCCTCCAGGGGTTGTCAGGGGGCAGTGGCAAAGCAGATGAGTATAGAAAATATCAAAAATTGTGCATGAGGATTGGTTAAAAGAATGTGTGTGTTTAGTCTGGAGAAAAAAAAAAGACTCAAGAGAGACTTGTACAAAAAAGCACAACTCATTTTCTTTTCCCAAAACCTTTCTCTCTTTCCAACTTTCCTGTTATTGACTATGGCACCCCCATCCTCTGAGTCACTCAGGCTAAAAACCTCTGAATCATTCTCAAATCACTCGCACTCACCTCACATATCCTATCTGTTGTCAAGTCTTGTCATCTTTATCTTTCTAACATTTCTCCTCTGTGTCATTCTCTCTTCTCACACAGCAGTTACCATGGTGAAGTGTCTCATCACCACACAACTGGACTATTGTAATTGAATTCTGATGGGTCTCCTCCCCACTCAAGTGCCTCCCTACCTCAATCTATCTCCCACCCACTTGCCAAAGTGATTTTTTTTAAAAACACAGGTCTGACCGGGTCATATCTCGACCCCCAGACTCAATAAACTCTGTGGTTCCTTTTTGTCTTCAGGATGAAATATAAAATTTTCTCTGTGGGATTTAAGGTCCAACACAACCTCTCCCCTTCATATATTTCCATCTTCTTACATTTCATTCTGTTCCATAAATTCTACAGTCCAGGGACACTGGCCTTTTTGCTATTCCTCTCACAGGACACCCAGACTCTTCATCTTATTACTGGCTCTCTCCCATCTCCAAAATATTTTCCCTTCTCCATTATACCTTCTGTTTTCCTTTGAGATTCAGCTCAAATCCCACCATTTGTAGGTTTCTACCCTTGTTAGTGCTTTCCCTATGAGATTACATGTATGTATGTATGTGTGTATGTATGTCTTTGTATACACATGTGTGCATATATTATATGCATGGGTTTTTTTTGTATGTGCTATTATTTAAAGATTGTCTCCATTACACTGTATACTCTGTTTGGGCGGGGACTATATTTTTGCCTCTCTGCATATCCCCAGCACTTAGAACAATGCGTGGTTCATAATAAACCCTAATAAATGCTTGTTGACTAGGAACAGACTGATATGATATCTGTCTTTAAATATTTGAAGGTCTGCCATGCCAAGAAAGATCAGACTTGTTTTGTTTGGTCCCAGAGGCCCGAACCAGGAACAACCAGTACTGAGTAACAAAGAAGCCAATTTAGGCTAGATATCAGAAAAATCCAATTACAGCTGTACAGGAGTGGACTGGCCTGCCTCAGGAGGTGAGAGGTTCCCCCTGTTTGCAAGTCTTCAAACACTGAATGGACAATCACTTGCCAAGCACATTATAATGGGGATTTCCTTAGCTTATGGGTTGAGACACTGGACGGTCCCTGCGGACCATCTAACTCTTCCAACTCTCAAATTTTATGATTCTAACACTAAAAATCTGTTTGCTCTGCTCAGTTATGATCAGAAACAACAAATACTTCTTGACTATCAGCTACAGACAAGGTAGTAACTGATAAACTATAGCAGGATACAAAAGAACCAGAGGATACAGTCCCTTTCCTGAAGGAGGCAAAAATCTAGCTATTCAGAAAGAGGGAGGCAGTGTTGCCTAATGGTAAGAACAATGGAGTTGGAGTCATATGAGTCATATGAGTGAGATTAAAATCCCCACTCTACTATTTAACACTAGAGTCCCCTTAAGTAATTCACTTTGCTTTTATAGGGCTTAATTTCCTTGGGTAGATGGTGAAGGAAGTAGACTGGACCTTGATGGATTCCACTGCCACACCCCATGATTATCTTACCTATGTCTAGGAAGCTAAGTTATTCTACAATAGCAACTAGCTGGAATATAGCTTTCTGAGGTTTGCAAAGTACCTTACCTGTACTCTCTCCTTTGGGACTCACAGCAACCCTGTGAAATAACTGTTACAGATATTGTTATTATTATCTCCATTCCACAGATAAGGAATCAGGTCCAGAGAGGTTAGGTGACTTCCCAGGGTCACAGAGTATTGTATCTGAGGCAGGATTCAAATCCATGATTTCCTGATTCCAAAACCAACACACTAACCACTAAGCAAAACTTTCTCTGAGGTACAGCCTAGAGAAAGTACTACAGATAATATGGTACTGACCATAAGTGCTTTCAGAACACAGGAACTTAAGAAACAGATATACTATTCATACATGATACTTGTTTCTGATGTGCCAGATGACTACAATTATAAAACACTTACATTTTTGTTGTTCAAGTCAGTATGTGTGATTCAACATTTCCATGTCCTTTTCAGAGAGGTATTTTTAATAACAAAGCTATTGCCTGATGGCTTGACTCACAGAGGCTGATGGTTTTCTTTCCAGCAGACAAGTGGCAACTCTAGTTGAAGGAAATAAGGCATCCTGGCAAAGACCTCATGATGACTTTTCACTGCTTCCCATCCCATCTCTATCTCATCCATCTTGTCATCTTGGAGTCTTTCTGTCTTCTTTCCTCTTCACAGATGCAGTAGTTTCACTCACTGGATGAAATGTGATCACAAATAGGTGGTGGTGGGGGAAGCAATAAAGAGATGAGGTAGTTCTAGCCTTGGTATCCTTCTAGGGGAACTGAAGGGCACTGTTAGCTCTTGTTTTTTGTTTTGGGTTTTTTTTTCAAAGATAAAAACTGAATAAGCAAAGCCACATTGTGCAAATGTATTTGTTTGTCTTACCTCTAGGAAGTCATGATTCATCTTTGAAATAGAGTTTATCACTTTAGCAAAATCCACTGGAAAAAAATATTCCCTATGTAGAGAGTCCTTTTTCAATAACCAGGACCTAAAGAAAAACTTATTTACTATAAATAACCCAGAGACTTCCAAGCAAACAGCAGAATAAAATAAGCCTCCATTACTACAATAGGACTCAGGGTAGCCTGAAAAATTAGGTAAATAGTTCATAATGTTATCCTGCTAATTCACTTTCTTGGTGCAGAGTACAAATGCCTGAAGAATCATTTATTACAAATGACCCTGTTCTCTAGAATAAATATTGTTTTCTCACAGCTCCCTGTGGAGTCAGCCTTTTACTCAATCATTCAGATAATAAATATTTTCAGTCAACAAATATTTGTCCAGGGCTTATTATGAACATAGCATTTGCTAATCTGGTAGGGTATATAATAAAGAGACAAAGACATCTTGTCAAAGAAACAAGAAAAATTCATGTAAAAAGTTAGAGTTGTATTAAAACAAAAAGTAATTCCCCAATAGTCAAAGGATATGAACAAATAGTTCTCTAAAGAAGTATTTCAGACTATTAATAATCACATGAAAGAATGCTATAAATTCTATAATAAGAGAAATGAAAATCAACCATGGGGTTTATTTTACAGCCTATTTAAGCAAAGATAACAAAAGAGGGGAATAGTTAATGTAGGAGGGGTTGTGGGAAAATACTTACTGGTGCATTGTTGGTGGAGCTATGAATCAGCACAAGCATTTTGATTATGCAAATAAAGTGACCAAAATGACCATCCACCTTGGTCCAGATATTCCATTATTAGGCTTATTCATTATCAGAGGGTGTTGAATGGGACTGTGGGAAAACTAGGATGCTAATCCACTCTTGGTGGAGTTTTGAATGGATCCAACCATTCTGGAGAACAATTTGGCACTATGCCCAAAGGGCTATAGAACTGTGCATACCCTTTGATCCAGCAATAACATTGCTAGGTTTACAACCCAAAGATTTCCCCCAAAAGAGAAAAAGACCTATTTGTACAAAAATATTTATAGCAGCTCTTTTTTTTTTTTTTGTGGTGGCTAAGAATTGGAATGCCTATCAATTGGGGATGGTTAAACAAGTTGTGATATATGCTGGTGATGGAATATTATCGTGCTATAAGAAATGACAAGCAAGATGGTTTCAGAAAGGCCTAGAAAGGCTTGTATGAACTGATATATAGTAAAGTGAGCAGAACCAGGAGAACACCATGTGCAGTGACAGCAAAATCATTTGATGAAGAACCATGAATGACAACTACTCTCAACAATACAATGATCCAAGAAAATCCCAAAGGACTATTGATGAGGTATACTCTCCATCTCCAAAGAAAGAACTGATATTGATTGAAAACAGACTGAAGCACACTACTTTTCACTTTAATTCTTTTTTCTTTTATTCAAGTTTTCTCATACAAAATGACTAATACAGTAATGTTTTATGTAATTGCACTTGTATAACCTATAATGGTTTGCTTACAACCTCAGGGAGGAAGCGAAAGAGGGATAAAATTTGGAACTCAAATCTTTAAATAAAAATGTTTATTAGGGGCGGCTAGGTGGTGCAGTGGATAAAGCACTGGCCCTGGATTCAGGAGTTCCTGAGTTCAAATCCGGCCTCAGACACTTAACACTTACTAGCTGTGTGACTCTGGGCAAGTCACTTAACCCCATTGTCCCGTAAAAAATAAAAAAATTTAAAAAATTTTAAAATGTAAATGTTTATTATTAATAAAAAAAGAAAGTCCTTATATACACCAAAATCTTTCCAGAAGCACTTTTTTTTTTTGTGATAGCAAAGAAATGGAAACAAAGCAAAGGCACATCACTTAGCAAGCAAATGGGTAAAAAAAGTGGGGTACATTTATGTAATGGAATATTAGTGTTCTGTGAGAAATTATGACAGTGATATATACAAAGAACCATAGAAAGACTTAGATTAACTGATGCAGAGTGAAGTAAGCAAAGCCAAGAAAACAATAATACCCAATAACTAATGATACTAATGATAAACACCCCCCCAATTGCACACTCACAAAAATCAAAAGTTAATGTTGTATAGAAAAATTATGACAAATAAGCATGACTCAATAAGCTATGAGAATACACTCCCACCAACCTCTTTGAAGAGGCGGGAAGTTCACAAGTGTTGAATATTGCACAGATTGTTTTACTTTTTCAAAGTATTGATGAGATATACTAATTTTTTTCTTCTTGTTTTTTTTTCTTTAAAAATATTTGTTATAAAGCATGGCTTTCTAGGAGGAAGAAAAAGAAGGGATACTGGGGAAAACAATGAGATGTCACTAAAAACTTATTTAAAAAAAGAAAAAGTTAAAGAGTTAAAGAATAGGATGAAATAACATATAACTGTCAGATGAGTGAGATGGAGATCAAGTACTAGAAGAAATCAGAGAAGGGAGGCATCACTGTGGGTTGGGTTCAGTTTAGGAGAAGCCTTCATGGAAATAATACCTGAGTAAAGCCCCAAAATGGGCAGCTAGGTGGTACAGCAGATGAAGCACTAGGCTTGGAACCAGGAAGACTCAAGTTCAAATCCATCCTCAGACACTTCCTAACTGTGTGACCCTGGGCAAGTCACTTAGCCCTGTTTGCTTCAGTTTCCTCATCTGCAAAATGAGCCAGAGAATGAAATGGCAAACCACTACAGGATCTTTGCCCCTCCCCCCCAAAAAATGGGATCATGAAGAGTTGGACACAACTGAAACAACAGCAACATAAGGCCTCAAGAAAAACAGGTAAACCCTTGACCCAGCAAAATCACTCTTGGGTCTTTTTCCCAAAGAGATCATAAAAAAGGGAAAAGGACCCACATGTACAAAAATATTTATAGCTGCTCTTTTTGTGGTGGCAAGGAACTGGAAATTGAGGGGATGTCCATCAATTGGGGAATGGCTGAACAAATTGTGGTATATGAATGTATACCACAATTCTATTGTGCTGTAAGAAACAATGAGCAGGTGGAGTTCAGAGAAACCTGGAAGGACTTGCATGAACTGATGATGAGTGAGATGAGCAGAACCAGAACATTATACACAGTATCATCAACATTATGTGTTGATCAACTGTGATGGACTAGATTCTTCTCACCAATCCCACGAAACAAGAAAGTTCCAAAGGACTCATGATGGAAAAGGCTCTCCAAATCCAGGAAAAAAAAAAAGGAACTGTGGAATATGGATGCCGATCAGACCATACTATTTCTTTTGTTTTTGTTTTTCTGATTTGAGGTTTTTCCTTTGTGCTCTGATCCTTCTTGTATAACATAACTAATGCAGAAATATGTTTAATGTTATTATGTATATATAACCTATATCAGGTTGCTTGCTGTCTAGGGGACAGGGGGAGGGAAGGTAAGGAGGGAGAAAATTTTGAAATTAGAAATCTTATATAAACAAATGTTGAAAATTATTTCTACATGTAACTGGAAAATAATAAAATAATTTTATTTAAAAACAAATAAATAAATACTAAAAAAAGAAAAACAGGTAGAGGGGCATCTAAGTGGCACAATGGATAGAGTATTGGCCCTGGATTCAAGAGGACCTGAGTTCAAATCTGACCTCAGACACTTGATACTTATTAGCTGTGTGACCCTGGGCAAGTCACTTAACCCCAATTGCCAAAACAAAAACAAACAAACAAAAAAAAAAAACCCAGTAGAATTGGGACAGGTTGAGAGTAAAAGAAAAACATGTTTCTAGTGGGGAACATCAGTGTGTTTGGGGGACATGGTAGGAATTAAAATATCCTGACTCCTCCCTCCCTGCAAGTTAGACTATTTTTTCTCTTAAAGAAGACTAAAGCCAGTGTTGAGATTTGACTGGTTTGGGGCACTAAAGGCTAAAAGTGTTAATATTACGTTTTGATCTCCTGAGTACAAAACAGCCAGGATGAGCCTCAGGCTTTCTCTCTGATGATTGATTGATTAGTGGATAGTAATGGACAACTCAGATTCAAGAAAGCTTTGTTCAGCTGAATCAATTCCTCATGCCCTCAATGTATAGTCTGGATGAATATTCTTCTTCATGTACTGGAACCAGTTAATACTGTCATGTTTGCTGCCCCCAAACATGATATTCCCTCTCCTACCTCAATGCTTTTGTATAGGTGACCCCTCATGCCCAAGGTCGGGCTGGAGACAGTTCAAACTGGCTCATTTTCAGCATGAGCATTTATATCTCAGAAATCAGCAAGTGTCACAAATCAGGTCTTGATTTATTGGTTTGTCGATTGTCTAGAATTATGAAAGTGATGGAGAAAATGTTGCTGAACATAAAACTGTGTTGGGCATGCATTTTTTCCAGTCAGCTGTTTATCATTTACCACAAACTCCTGCCTTCAAGTGTTTAACTTCATTCCAATATTGATCCAAAAGTACTGTGTGACAGGACAGATTCTGCCCTTGCCCAGAAGGAGGCTCAAGAAGGCCAATTTGACTCCAGAGGAGGGTCAATACTGTGTCATACTGGGAAAACAAAGGTTAGAAAACTGGATTGGTAAGAGGGTGAATGCAGGCCAAATAACTTGAATTTAACCTATAAGCAATGGGAAGGCCATTGAAAGTTTTTGAATATTCAATTGAACTATATTTCAATAGAAATTCAATAGAATTGAGGGAATATTTCATTTTTGTCTTTGTATTTAGTACTTTGCAAATAGTAACCACTTAATAGATGCTGAATTGAATTGAGCATGGAATAGCACAATGAAGACTGAATTTTTAAAAAAAAAAAAAAGATTAATGGGGTAAGGGGAAAGAAAGGGCAATGACATGAGAATAAATCAGAGAGAGAAGAGACTGGGCAGGGAGGTCCAATAGGAAGCCAAAGCAACAGTGTAAATGGGAAGTTATAAGGTCTCCACTAAGGGAGAAGTGGTGGAAATAACAACAGCTAACATTTATATATCACTTACTGTGTGCCTGGCACAGTGCTTTAAAATTATTATATCATTTGATCCTCATAACAACCCTAGGAGAAAAGTGCTATTATTAGCCCCATTTTATACATAAGGAAACTGAGGCAAATAGAGGTTAAGTGCCTTGCCCAGGATCACATAGCCAGTAAGTGTCTAAAGCCAAATTTGAACCCAGGCCCAGAAATGGAAACAATGAGAGAAATCTGGAAGATCTTATGAAAAATGAATCAACAAGACTTTGAAGCATGATGAAGAAGGAAGAGGAGGGAACAGGGATAGCAAGGTAGAAGGAGAAGTTTTAAGGTCAAAAGTTTTGATCCTGAGAGACCAAAAATGATAGTGTCATTCACAGTATTAGAAAAGGAGAGAGACAGAGAGAGAGGGAGACAGAGACAGAGAGACAGAAACACAGAGAGAGACAAACATAAATAGAAACAGAAAGAGGGAGACAGAGACAGAGACAGAGACAGAGGGAGAGAGAGACAGGGAAACAGGAGAGAGGGAGACACAGAGAGAGTTACAGAGTAACATCATTTTCATTATCATGATATGAATCAACCTAAAGTAAATACTATAACAGGAATGTATATGGTATAAACTAGTTAAACAATACAAATCAGTTTAATAGTTCAACATAAAGTAGATACTATGATTAAATTATGTGGAAACAGGAAGGGTTTATCAAGGACTAGGATGCCTAGATATTTTTACAAGATAGGGACTCACATGGTGGGGGGCGGGGGGGGGGGAGATAAAGCAGATAGGGACTTACCTGCTAGCTATCTGGGTTCAGTTTGAAGTTTGGTCAAAGAGCATTTTGCTCCTGTTAATCCAGGCTTTTATAAAATCATTTTGGATAATAAGGCAGCTCCATCAAATCCAGGTGGTCCATAACAAAGGTTACACAGTTTTGTTTTGTTTTTGTTTTTGTTTTACCTTCTAAATATCTCCAGTTAGTCAATTCAAATGAGTGGTTAGGAAAAGGTACTGAAACAGTTTACCCTGGAGGCAAATTTATCTGCAGGCTACTCAGACATTTTCCAGGATTATTCACAAGCACTTGAGTTCCTTGAAGATTTTCATCCTTTTTAAGGTGTGAATGAACCCACTCAGAGTTTTAGATCTTTTAAAAGGTGTGAAATGACCCATTAAAATCTGAAAGGGGAGGGGGCAGCTAGGTGGCACAGTGGATAGAGCACAGGCCCTGGAGTCAGGAGGACCTGAGTTCAAATCCAGCCTCAGACACTTGACACTTACTAGCTGTGTGACCCTGGGCAAGTCACTTAACCCCAACTGCCTCACAAAAAAAAAATCTGAAAGGGGGTAGGGGCAGCTAGGTGGTGCAGTGGATAGAGCACTGGCCCTGTATTCAGGAGTACCTGAGTGACCCTGGGCAAGTCACTTAACCCCCATTGCCCTGCAAAAAAAAAAAATCTGAAAGGGGATACTTCAGATTATTTGCTATCTTGGGGAGGGAGTGGAGGGAGGGAGAAAAATTTGAAACTAGAAATCTTATAAAAACAAATGTTGAAAATTATCCCTACATGTAACTGGAAAATAATAAAATACTTTTATAATTTAAAAAAAAAAAGGGAGGGGGGTATAGTTCTTTACCAGGAACAAAAGCAGTCCAGGATGAACCTTTATGTCTCATTGTCCCTGTTACTTGCTCTTTACAGCCTTTAAATTTGCCAAAGTCTGGAAGGAGTATATCCTTATACTATGATTTCCAGAATTGCAGACAAATTAAGAAGTGCCACAATGCTGGAGATGTTGACCTTTTTGACTCAGCTCTTAGTCTAACAGGTTAGAAAAATTACACTCCATGAAAATTGTACCTAATGTTATGTAATGGATATGTTCCTGAAATGTTTTATGCAAAAGTATTTTTATATAAATGGAATCATCATTTTTCATTTAAATTTTATTTTTAAAAAATCTTTATTTTATTCTCCTTTCCTCTTGTAATAAATATGCTTAGTCAAACAAAAACAAATTCCCACAATGGTCATGTCCAAACTATATCTGTCTCAATCTGTACTCTAAAATACTCATTTCTCTATTCTGGATGTCATCATCAGTCCTCTAGAAACATGGGTAGTCATTGCAAAGTTCTTTGTCTTTGCAATTATTGTTCTTATTGTATATATTGTTCTCTGGTTCTACTCATTTCACACTGCATCAGTTCATAAATCTTCTTGATTTTCTCTGAAACCACCCCTCCTTTCAATGGAATCATATTTCAGTGTTGACCTTATGACTCTGTAGTCAAAATGGTTTTTGTTTGGTTCGTTAGTTGGTTTTTGCAAAGAAAGCCAAGCATTTTACTGAGTTCAAAGAATCATTTTCTAATTTATTTTCTTTGGAACATATTTTTGTAAAGTAGAACACACTTGAACTAGCTTCATTAATACAGCAACTACTCCTCTCTTCTATAAGTGTTCCTCTTCTACTACCATTTTCAGAAACTTGCTGGGGACTCAAGATTTATAAACTTTTTCCAATGTCCTTTTTAAACTTGCAGAATATTAACAGAATACCTGATTTTAGTTTATTTTATTTCTCATAGACTGAGAAAGAGAGATATTAGGAAGGAGTTAGAGTTGGGCAGTAGAAAGAGGCTTGGAAGCCTTGGATCTGAATTTTAATTCTGCCACTACTACCTATGTAACTTTGGTCAAGTCATTTCATTTCTATGTGTCAGGTACAGCTAGGTGGTGCAGTGGACTCCCTGAGTTCAAATCCGGCCTCAGACATTCCCTCATATGTACTATAAAAAAAGTTGGATTAGATGATTTCAATATGTATACTCAGGATTTAGCACAGGGTTTTGCTGCTTTTTATTTCATTCATTTATTTCTAAGGTCCCTGTAACAATCCATCCCTAATCCCCATAATAACCTAAATAAGACACTCAAACCCTCCAGTGTTAAGGGACCTCGAGGAAAGTTTCTAACACATAAACAAGGACAAAAATAGCATAGAAAAAGAAGGTGCGAATGGACTACAATCTATACTTTTGGAAGGAGTCCTCACACTAATGAGACCATTGACCCATTGAAGAATACGTTGTCAGAATGGATATCCTTTTCCATCCTCTCACAAAGAAACTATTAAAGGAAAAAGTCCAAGATATTAGACCTAGCAAGAATCTTATATATTATCTAATTCTACCCTTTCATTTTACAAATAAGGAAACTGAGGGTTGAACTGACTTTTCCAAGGTCAGTCATCTAGTTCAAAGCTTCTTAAACTATGGGTTTTGACTCCATATGGGGTCATGAAAAATTTGGCAGTAAATGTTTGATTTGTATACCTATTTTATAGGGGTTGTATAAAAATTTCTCAGACAAAAAGGGGTCACAAGTGGCAAAAGTTTAAGAAGCCTTGATCTGGCTAATGACAGAGTCAGGGCTAGAACCCCAGACTTCCTAATTATCTCGAGTTATCTAATCCAAACCTCTCATTTTATAAATAAGAAAACTGAGATCTGGAAGATTTGTCCAAGGTCCCTCATGTACTAAGTAGAAGAGGCAGGACTCTGACTCCAAATTCATACCATTCAACATGGTGCCAAGTATATACAGTATAGAATTACAGATTTCAAGTTGAAAAGGACTTTACACATCTTTGTAGAACAAAACTGATATTTACATAGCACTCTAAAGGTTGTGAAGTACTTTGCTTACATGCTCTCATTTGAGTCACATAAAAACCCCATGTGAAAGATACTGCAGATGGCAGTTCAAATGAGGAAACTGAGGCTGGGACAGGTACAGTGACTTGTCCATGGACACATTAACAAGTTAGTGAAACAGGAAGGATGGGAACCCAGGTGTTCCTGACTCTAATCTTAGACTTCCATCCAGACTGCCAGGCAGTTTGTTTTGCACTTCAGCCAAAGGACACAATAATGTCACTTGCCAATAAATTCATTACAGTAAGAGTTTAGGAAAGAACTTGGGTCTGGCTCAAAGAATACTGCTGACTTCCTGCCAAAGGTTCACTTCTTCCTAATATCAGCAGACACTTGGGTTTAGTAAATAAGACTAATCTCTTGGATCTCTGGATTCAGTTGATCTTGGCTGGGACAGAGTTTCAGATATAGTTTATATAGACTCAGATATAGTATATTTTGAAGTAAGTTGTGGATAAATCCAACCTTGAGCCTTAAAAACCATTTTAAAAATTAATTATTTTAAAAATTAATTCCTGATATACATTTTCAGATTTTTGCAGACACAAGGTTTTGTTTTTTAGAAAAATGCAACTGAGGGCAGCTAGGTGGTGCAGTGGATAAAGCACCAGCCCCGGATTCTGGAGGACCCGAGTTCAAATCTGGCCTCAGATACTTGACAGTTACTAGCTGTGTGACCCTGGGCAAAAAAAATGAATGCGACTTCTGTCGACCAGGCTATTAGAAAAAAAATTGTATGAGTATTTTAACTTTAGTGTTCAACTTAAAATACCAAATAATCAGAAGTAAGAGAAACAGGGAGAGAACAAGACCTCCTTTTTCCTAAAGAAAGGAAATCAGAAGATCATGGAGTAGGAAGCAGCCTCAGGGCTATCTAGTTCCTAGCTTCTTAAACTTTGGGTCTTGACTCCATATGGTATTGGGTAACAGAATGTGGAGGTCACAAAAATATTTGGCAACAGTAAAAGTTTATGTATACCTTTTATTTTTTGAGGGGCAATGAGGGTTAAGTGACTTGCCCAGGGTCACACAGCTAGTAAGTGTCAAGTGTCTGAGTCTGGATTTAAACTCAGGTTCTCCTGAATCCAGAGTTGGTGCTCTATCCACTGTGCCACCTAACTGCCCTCTATATACCTTTTTTATATTACCTATTTGCCTGGGTCATATTAAAATTTCTCAGGCAAAAAGGGATCACCGAGTAGAAAAATTTTAAGAAGCCTGAATCTTGTCAAGCATCCTCATTTTACAGATGAGGAAACTGAGGTCCAAGGAAGCTAAATGACTTGCTTAAGGTCATAGCAGTAAACAAAAAGAGGAAGCAGAATTTGAACCCGGGTCCTTTGACTCCAAAGCTAGTCTTCTTTCCATTGAGCCACACTCTCAGTACCCAAAATACATTGTCAGGCTACTTTCTTCTTACCAAGTCTGTTCCTAGAGCTAGCAATCATAATTCCTGCACTAGGGACATAATACTGGAGCAGGGAGACCATGATTTCTTCTACATTCTTCCAGGGTTAGGGGGCCATACTTGTAATCCTTGCTATAAGGGAGGCCTGTGGATGCTTTTGAGTTTAGAAGTTTTGGGTTGCAGTATGGCTAAAGCCCATCAAATGTAATGACTAAGTCTGGCACCAATACGTTCATCCCCAAGAAGTAGGAGATCACTGAGCTATCTAAGGGAAAAGGAAACTGGTCCAGGTAGGAAATGAAGTACTCCAAAGCTCCCTTGCTAATCAATATTGGATACTAAGATCATGCCTGTAATTAGCCCCTGAACTTCTGGCTTGAGTAAGATAAGAAAATATAAGAAACATATTTTTTAAAGTCCTACATTCTTTTGTGTTCCTATAAGTCATTAAGCATTTCTTTTCCCTGCTATTGGGTAATTAGGATTCTGGATCCTCATTCAGGTTGCAAGAAGGAAACTGCCCCACTCTGAGAATATTGTTCGGTAAACTGGTCTTTGGAGATTGTGCCCAGCTGGGTGCGTGGAGGTGGTCCACCCCTGGCAAAAGGTTGGTATGTCTAGCTCATTTCCTGGAGAAAGCAAACACGGGGCTGGACACACTCTACCATGGGGGTTCCCCAAGCTGTGTTCTGGGGAACTATGGTGAACTCCCTAGTGAGAATAAGGGTTTTATGGGAGGGAAATGTCAATACTACTGATACTTTTCTCCTTTAAAATATTGACTATGGGGCATAGCTAGGTGGTACAATGGATAGAGCACTGGCCCTAGATTCAGGAGGACCTGAGTTCAAATCTGACCTCAGACACTTGACACTTACTAGTTGTGTGACCCTGGGCAAGTCACTTAACCCTTATTGCCCTGCAAAAAACACAAAAACAAAACAAATAAAAAATCAATAAAATATTGACTATGAAGTTGTACATATACCAAAAACTACTTAGCACGTGAAGGCAATTTTGGGGTGAAAAGAATCTTAATTTCCTTGATGCCATTACCAGATTTCTCAAATTCCCCTTCATCTTAGGAACAATATGGGCCCTCAGATTTCCTTAGGACCAGAACTAATGTTTTCTACCGATATGTTTTCATGTCAAAGAGTTCCACATTCAAATTAATTGGGGAAATGGTGCTCTGTAGAACTCATAGACAAGGACCTAGGAATCATCTAGACCAGCCATGCCAGACATGTGACCATGGGCAACATTTCCAAGAGCAGCCTAAACCAGATTAAGATGTCATTGGGAAATATTTAACAAAATAAAGAAAAATACAAGAAAACATAGATAATGTTAATATGCAGTTTGCTAAGTACATTTAGTAGTCCTATTTCTATTTAGTTTGACACCACAGGTCAAGACCAAGCCTCTCATCTTATAGGTGAGGGAATGGAGGGCCCCAGACGTTAAATAACTTGCTCAGCTACAACTTGATTTTTTGGGTAAGTAGCAAAAGTCAGAGGTGGGATTTGAATCTGGGTCCTTTGACTCCAGAGCCAGTGGGCTTTCCAGGGCACAAGTTATTCCTGGTTTCTTGACAACCCATCCTTAGCCACATCCTCTACTGTGGCAGATTGGAAAGTGAAGACAAGGAGACTTAGGTTCAAATCAAGAGATTTTAATCATAGTCCAGTCACTTTGATGTAGGAGGTGAAAAAAGGGTTAATAGAAAAACCTAGGATCCAAGCTCTGATTCAGATGTTAGCTTTGAAAGGGAGTTAGAGCCCAGTTAATGGATAACTTACAAGTCAGAATGCTAGGTTCTCATACCCACAATGATCAGCATCCATAACGGACCAAAACGGGTCAGGTCAAAATAACAATAAAGGAAAAGACAAGGCTATAAAATTCTAAAGAAAAATGATTATATTTTGAAACTAGTCCTGGGAATCAGAAAGAGACATGCGCAGAAAAGGCCAAATTTGTCCCCAGATTCACCTTTTGACATGTAAACCCCCAAAACACACCTCCACTGAAAAAGGTACCCACCTCGGGGGTTGGCTTAGCACCCCGGGAACTCCAAATTAGGATAAGCCCTCCCATGAAACACCCCTAGGTGGAGAATATTATTACGAGAAGGACAGGCCCTCCCTGGTACCTCCCCAAGGTGGAGATTATTATAATGAGACTGATAATCAATTTATCTATACTATAAATATAACTGTCTTTTATACCTTTCCACTTTTCTGGTTCTCTCCCTGTGATCACTCACAGCATTGCAATAAAACCTGGTAAACTGAGTCACTGAGTCTTGTAATTCCTTTGGGATGACTCATGATCAATTTGACCCCAAATTTCCTGCCCACATCAACCTAAGTTCTCTTAGTTTTCTTATCTATAAAACGGGTATAATGATGGAGGAAAGTGTTTGGCACATCTTCTAGTGCTGTATAAATGTGGACTCATAGATTTAGAGCTAGAAGGGACCTTAAGGGTCTTTTACTTCAAATTACTCATTTTACAAATGAGGAAAATGAGGCCCAGAGAAACTAAGTGATTTCTCCAAGGTCACACAGATATTCAGTAGCAGAGATGGGATTCTAATCCAAGGTCATCTAGTCCCCAGCTTCTTAAACTGTGGGTCACAACCCCATATGGGGTTGCATAACTGAATGTGGGGGTCACAAAAAATTTGACAACAGTAAAAGGTTATGTATACCTATTTTATAGACCTATATACCTGGGGTCAAGTAAAAATTTCTTGGGGATAGGGGGAAGTGGTTGGGAGTGGAAAAAGTTTAAGAAGCCCTGATCTCGTCAAATTAATCTTCCTATACTTCAAGTTTAATCATGTTATTCCACTACTCAATCAACTGCAGCAGCTCCTTATTACTTCCAGGATCAAATATAAAATCCTGCTTGACTTTTTTGTTTTGTTTTGTTTTTGTTTGTTTTTTGGTGGGGCAATGAGGATTAAGTGACTTGCCTAAGGTTACACAGCTAGTAAGTGTCAAGTGTCTGACATTGGATTTGAACTCAGGTCCTCCTGAATCCAGGGTCAGTGCTTTATCCACTGTGTCACCTGGCTGCCCCCTCTCCTGTTTGACTTTTAAAGCTTTTGCTTTACTTGTCCCTTTTCTACTTTTCTACTTTTCTATCTTCTTTCTCCTTATACGAATGACACTGGTCTCCTTGACACTTTTCACACCAAACACTCTATCTCCCAACTCCAACTCTGGACATCATTGCCAGCTGCCCTTCATGCCGGGAATTCTCTCCCTCCTCACCTTCCACCTCCTGTCTTCCCTGGCTTCCTTCAAGTCCCAGCCAAAACCTCACTTTTCCCAGGAAGACTTTCCCAATTCTCCTTAAATCCAATGCTTTCCCTTAGTTGTTTATCTTTAACCTTTCTTGAATATCTCTTGTTTGCACATAGTTGTTTACATGTTTTTGCCCTGATTAATTTCCTTGTCAATTAATGGGTATAGGGAAGCTATGTGGCACAGTGGATAAAGCCCTGGATTCAGGAGGCCCTAAGTTCAAATCTGACCTCAGACACTTGACACTTACTAGCTGTGTGACCCTGGGCAAGTCACTTAACCCTCATTGCCCTGCAAAAAAAAAAATAAATCATTCAATAAATGGGTATAAAAATACATATGCTACCTAGCTCACAGGGTGGTTTGAGAGAGAGAGAGAGAGAGAGAGAGAGAGAGATAGCCTTTCTTTGTGTTGCCAGTGCTTAACATAATGCCTGGCACATAGTAGGTGTTGGCAGGACGTTAGCTCAGGTCTTCCTAACTCCAAGTGCAGCATTCTCCTGGGCTCCATCATCCTACTTTGGCCCCTCATGCTGCTGAGAAAGATATAACCTGGACAGTGTGAATGCTCACACCCTTCCTGGCTCAAGATTTCAACTCTGTAATGTCCTTAGTTACCTTTTGCTCAGGGAAGGGGACGAATGTTTTGGTTTTTTGGTGAGGCAATTGGGGTTAAGTGACTTGCCCAGGGTCACACAGCTAGTACGTGTTAAGTGTCTGAGGCCAGATTTGAACTCAGGTCCTCCTGAATCCAGGGCCAGTGCTCTATCCACTGCGCCACCTAGTTGCCCACATCAGAAATATTTTTAAGAATTCCATAATCCAAGTTCCACTAACAACCAGGCTTTCAAAAGTTAAAAATCCAAAGCTATATTGTTCAGATGGGGTCCTGCGGGTCTTTAACCCAGAAAAGATGTAGGGTATAGAAACAAGGGTTTTGTTACAGAGCCTCAGTGGTCCCATAATAGCAAATTGAGACATATGGTAACGTATCAGCATCTCTAACAACTGGCCTGTAAATGTTCTGCATCCTCCTCTTGAAGAACACAACTTAAAAAGCTTTAGTTTTATAACTTATCAAAAAAAAAAAATAAAAGACATTTTAGTGTTATTACCATGGAGCTGAACATCAGCAACACATCACTTTGTGTCCCTTAGTTGCCTAAACTACAAAGTTGGGCCACAGATCTGTTTCCTTTCACTGAGAAGCAGCAATAGCGTTAAATGCACAAGAGCTCCCAAAATAACCTGAATTTTAGCCATTAGGAATTTAAGAAGCCAAGCCTCCGGACTCAACACTGTGGCAGGTTGGTGTCATTTACTATTTTCTTTTTTTTTAGTGAGGCAATTGGTGTCAAGTGACTTGCCCAAGGTCACATAGCTAGTAAGTGTTAAGTGTCTGAGGCCAGATTTGAACCCAGGTACTCCTGACTCCATTGCTGGTGCTCTATCCACTGTACCATCTAGCTGCCCCGGTGTCATTTACTATTAAAGGGTATATTGCTACAATAGTTCAGAGTGAACATAGACTTTTTTTTTCTTTTCTTTTTTTTTTTTTGCAGGGCAATTGGGGTTAAGTGACTTGCCTAGGGTCACACAGCTAGTAAGTGTTAAGTGTCTGAGGCCGGATTTGAACTCAGGTCCTCCTGAATCCAGGGTCAGTGCTTTAACCACTGCGCCATCTAGCTGCCCTGAACATAGACTTAACCCTAATTGCCTCACTTAAAAAACAAAACAAAACAAACAAAAACAAACAAAAAAAGATTTCAACATATATTCTTTTGGGGGGGGGGGGCGAGGGAATGGGGGTTAAGTGACTTGCCCAGGATCTCACAGCTGGTAAGTGTCAAGTGTCCAAGGCCGGATTTGAACACAGGTACTCCTGAATCCAGGGCCAGTGCTTTATCCACTGTGACACCTAGCTGCCCCCTCAACATATATTCTTGGCAAATAATGGAACACAGTTTGGCTTACTTCTGATTCCTCTTAGTTTCATTTTCTATTCCCCCTAAATAGCACAAGGGCATATGATAAATACTACACCTAGTTCTTGCAGTAAACAGACTACTCCCAGGTTAAGAACAAAAGCGAGAGGGGAAGAGAGAGAGACAGAGACAGAGACAGAGAGAGAAATAGTATGGTAACAAAAAACAAAAGACAAAAACACAAAAAAGGGGGCAGCTAGGTGGCACAGCAGATAAAGAACTGCCCCTGGATTCAGGAGGACTTGAGTTCAAATCTGACCTCAGACACTTGACACTTTCTAGCTGTGTGACCCTAGGAATTCTGTGACATCGGCCCAGCTGCCCACTCAGGACAAGAAACTCAGTTGTCAGGTAGCATGAAGGACAGGCAGTGGATAGCTCTCTGTAACCTTTTCTAACTTCTTATAGTTGTAAAGTTGGAAGGAGCCATAGATGTCATTAGGTTCCCCTCTTATTTTATTTTGCAAATGAGGGTTCTGGGATCCAGGTAAGGACAAGGCCAAGACTGGAATCCATTTCCTCAATTCCCAGTCTTCACTCACTATGCAACATTGGATCTCCCACAGAGAAAGGGCTATAGTTGTACTTTTAAGAATAACTAATTAACTTTTTTTAAAGATCATAAAAGAGGAAACATGGATGGGACTACTGTGTTCCAAAGGTGGAAAATATAAAAAAGAAGCAAGCAAGGAAAGAAGGAAAGAAGGAAGGAAGGAAAGAAGAAAGAAAGGAAGAATCGGCATAGCACACTGGAATGGTATCAAAGGCAAATAGAAATTGGAGCCACTAAATCATTCATGAGGATCCCTAGAGACTACATATTGACTTAGTTTTAAGATATGATATTGTTTATATTTCATTGCATTTTTCTTTATTATATTAAATATTTCCCAACACTTGGGAGTGTCAGTGGCTACATTTGTTGTTGTTTTGTTTTTATTTTTCAGGGTAATGAGGGTTAAGTGACTTGCCCAGGGTCACACAGCTAGTAAATGTCAAGTGCCTGAGGCTGGATTTAAACTCAGGTCCTCCGGAATTCAGGGCCTGTGCTTTATCCACTGCACCACCTAGCTGCCTCCAGGGGCTACATTTGGCCTGCATGTTTGACACCTTGGACTAATTCTTTTTCAGACAAATCACTAGCTGTGTGATCCTGAGCAATTCACTTAATCTTGCTGAGCCTTAGTTTCCTCATTTGCAAAGTTCATAGGTGACTGACTCCTAAGGTGCATTGTATCTATAAATTATTATCCTCAGATGGTGGGACAAAAGGAAACCTGCTTTTCTACCTCTCTCCTATCTCTTATGTCCCCTATACCCTCCTTTCTTATGCTAGGATCACAGATTCAGAGGTGGAAGGGAACTTAGAAGTCATTGAATCTACCCCCTCCCCTTCTTTTTTTAGATAAGGAAAAGTTGGCTCAGAGAATAAGTGACTTGTCAAAGGACACACAGGGAATAAACACCAGAGTATGATTCGAACTCAGATCTTCTGATGTCAGAGCCAGGATGCTTTCAGGTCACACATTTGAGTATCTATTGTGTTCAAGGCACACTATACTAGATGCAAGAAATATGAATGTAGCATAATAGATCTATTCTTACTCAATTTAAATGCCCTATAAGGATTTGGGAGCCATTTTCTTTCATGTGGTTTGAGCCCAAAAATTATTTTTAATTTTTTTATTATTATTAGAGACAAAACTAACAGAAGTAAGCCCAAGTCAGTGGATTTTTGGGGATGCGAGGGGGGGAGAAATCCAGTCTATCATTAGGTCTTACTCTACTATCTCATAGCAGGATAGAGGTATTTAAGTTCTCAAAGGCTTTTCTTCAAACTCTGGAAGTTTTATTAAGTCAGAAATAATTGAAGTCCAGCCCTGGTGTCAGATTATATGTCTTGCCACCCAAAGGGCCACCTTCTCTAAGTTCAGAAACGCATAGGACTGACCACCAGGCGATGAATTTCTTTTGAACACAAGTAAGGCATGTGTGGGTACAGACCACACAGTTCCCTATCAATGAAATCACATTCTTGAAGCACTGAAGTGACAGGTTCACTCACTGCTAGGGAACATTATGATCTTCATAGTAGGAGGACAGGATTAATGTCCTACAAGGCAAATTACTACCTGGCCACAGCAGAAACTGATGCCGGTGACAGCTCTGCTATAGGGGGGTTCCACAAGTCCATGATCATGGTTTGCTGAGTATCTGGGTCTCCTTGTTCCTTTGTCACTCTTGAGTGTCTCAGTAAGGCACCTTCATTCTTTACAAATGGATATGTAGAGGGGGCAGCTTGGTGGCGCAATGGATAAGGCACTAGCCTTGGATTCAGGAGGACCTGAGTTCAAACCCAGCCTCAGACACTTACTAGCTGTGTGACCCTGGGCAAGTCACTTAAACCCCATTGCCCTGCAAAAACAAAACAAAACAAAACAAAAAAACAAATGGATATGTAGAAGTGAGGGGAATGTGGGATGGGTTGTGCCTCTTCACTCTGTGTGGTTCTGTTAACCACCAGTTTCTGCCATGGCCCCTTACTCACTCCCCCAACAAAGGCTGGAGACCCAAAGTACATAACAGCTAAGTCAGCATTGTTAGGTACACAGAATGGTACGGACTGCAGCTCTTTCTTGCTGTGATGCCTCATCTGGAGTCCTTCTGTCTAGCACCCCGACTGTGGCATTTTCACTTTCCAAGTTCTTTCTGTTTGTATTATCTTTCTAGATTCTGTCCATTTGTAATCATTCCACACTGACCTTTTCTATCTTCCATACAAAAAAAATTGGTGTCTTCTCAGCTCCAACTTCTACTCCAATTCAAACCGAATTTCAATTCAAGCTCCTCAAATGATAGCCAAGGTGTTGTGGGGACCAATTTTTAATTGGGGAGTGTTAGCTAAGTGGCTTGCCACAATATTGGGGCAAGGAAGGAGACCAGCAGCCTCCCTCAGTAGGATCAAGGGAAAGGAAATAAAATGGGGAAAGGGAAATTATACAACCTGAAAAGATACCACCGCCCAGGAATCAGCTGAGAATACACAGCAGAACTCCTGTCCTTCCAGCGACCAGCTAGAATGCCCAATTCTCCTCCCCCAATCCCAGAAAACCCCTACACAACCCCAGCCAATGGGATGGCCACTCTGACAGTCACATGACTGCCCTCACTAGGCTTCCAATCATTATAATTTTGCCAGGCCCATGTAGGCATCGTTGAGTAGTGATGATGTGAGGTGCCAGCGCCATGGCAACGGCTACAACCAGTAGGTGGAGCACCATGCGGTTTGCGGAGCCCCAGGCCAGTGCATGCCAAGGCATAAAAACCTCAAATAACAATTAATTCTTTACGGTGTCTAGCTCCTTTTGAACTAAAAACATTTCCTGTATCTCTAACTCTTCTCTGCCTCCTGACCTGAAGTATGTTGGGGAGTGCTGGGGTTGGAGTCAGGCACGTGTGGGTCTGAATCCGGGCTCTGATATATAGGAGCTCATAAATATGAGCAAGGTCCTCCATTTCCTGGATCTTCCCTTTCCTCATCTGTAAAGTGAAAAAAATTATTGGAAGAGCAGTTGTTTCAAACTCAATTAGAAACTGCCACATCTTGATTTAGAAAGCCACAAATTAACATTATCAATGTTGTATTTTTACTTATTTTGTTACACTTGCTAAAATCGTTCAACAAATTGTTAAGATTGTTAAGCAATCATGCTAAATTGTTTCTCAGTAACATTTTAACCTAGTTCCTGTGGCACACATGAGATGCGAGTCTCATACCCCTGTGTTAGAATGTCTACCTTCCAGAGTAGTTGCAAGACTTAAACAAGATCATTTAATTGCTTTGTGAACCTTAACACACTATATGAACTATTATTGATTACTCATTAACAATGAACTGATGATATGCCCTCTAAACCAGAAGCCATGCACATACAAATGGCACCATATATTCAAGCATTGTGAAATGAACAATTTAAGACAAAGTAGTAAATCCTGCAGGATAAAGTGCTTTTTTTCCTTTCATTTTCTTTCTTTCTTTCTTCTTCTTCTTCTTTTCTTTCTTTCTTTCTTTCTTCTTTCTTTCTTTCTTTCTTTCTTTCTTTCTTTCTTTCTTTCTTTCTTTCTTTCTTTCCTTCTCTCTCTCTCTCTCTCTCTCTCTCTCTCTCTCTCTCTCTCTCTCTCTCTCTCTCTTTCTTTTTTTAAAAGGCTGAATTTGTGGTCACCAAAGATGATGTACTCAATTTACTTTTGGGGCTGATCATACCTCTAAGCACACATCATTTTTACCGGATTTCTTCCATCGAACATATTTAAAATAACTCGTCACTCTTGACATCTTGAAATCTTAAATTCACTTAGTGATTCTTTGTTCCTGAGAAACACATAAACTTGAAAGAGCCTCGTTCCCTACCTGGTGAGCTGTTTATTTCCAGTA
Organism: Dromiciops gliroides; assembly: GCF_019393635.1. Lineage (NCBI taxonomy): Eukaryota > Metazoa > Chordata > Mammalia > Microbiotheria > Microbiotheriidae > Dromiciops > Dromiciops gliroides. Next base: position 195,590,140 of record NC_057866.1, on the reverse strand, counting down.
CTGATGACATGGATGAGATGAAGGGAAAGATCATTATAAAGAGGTACAGCTGGGCTGAGACACTCTTATTTAAGTTAAAGACATTTGTGAACTAAGACCTCTCAGCTCATTCATGCAAAAACCACTGTGGCATGATATATGTTTAATGCAAGCAGACACAATGAATCAGGAAGCACACGCATAGAGAAGATAGAAGCTGTATTTCTATAGCCAATGAACAACTACTTCAAGAAAGATTTGCAGCTGAAAATTGGCCTGCCAAAATGAACTATATGTTCAACAGATGGGCATAATATGGCATATAATCCAATGCTTCACATTTGTTATCTCTGAATATTACTGATGCTTTTTTCTTCCACCATCTCTACTTTTCCTACAATCCCAGCATCCACAGGCTTCTCTCCTTCCTTCTATATCTTTTTGTATACTCAGAGACCTGTATGGATATATCTGAGTGTTTACTTTCTCTCATTCTAAGGTTTTCTTTATACATTAATAATTTTCTTGTGATAGAAGAGGACATAGAGGAAAGTGCTTGAAAAATATGTTAAACTAAAACAGAACTACACACTTCTGAAATTATTTAAAACCATACTGATTACTGAGATATTAAATAATACACAAAGTAGATTTTGAGTATAGTACCATTTGGCCCATCATCATTGACTAGTTTCACCAGAAAATGGTTATGTGTCCCCATATTACATAGACATCATCTTTCATAGAAACAACGTCATAAGTGTTATGAGCACAGGATTTATAGGATGGTAGGGTTGGATTATAATATATTAACAATGTTATCATGAAGGCACATGGGTCAGGACAACATTGTAAGGTGTACATCAGTAGTTCATATTTGCAGTGATTTATATATATATATATATATATATATATATATATATATATATATGGGGAAGGGCAATGAGAGTTAAGTGACTTGCCCAGGGTCACACAGCTAGTAAGTGTCGAGTGTTTGAGGCCAAATTTGAACTCAGGTCCTCTTGAATCCAGTCAGTGCTTTATCCACTGCACCACCTAGCTGCCCCTGAAAAAACATATATTTTTACCTGTTCTTAAAACATATATATGTATATATATTCTTAAAACATCACTGCAAATGTGTACTACTGATGTACATATATCTGCATATATATTTATTTATTTGTTCATTCATTCATTCATTAGTTTGTTTCTTTATTCATTCCTCATTTGTTTGTTTATTTGACTGAGTAATATCCCAGACTTTATGGGGGCATCTAAAACACTGAAACATGAGCTTCATTTTAAAAGTAAAAAGTGATTCTATAAAGTGGAGGTAGGGCAGGGAGTGTATACCAGACATGTGGGGTGTCTAGTGCCATGGCAGAGATGAGAGATGGATTAGGGTTAAGAATGAGAAAGAAAAGAAATGAAGCCATCACTGAGGAGCAAAAATACTGAAAGTCATAGTAGGACCCTTAGAAGTGAGATACATGGAAAATAGAAAGATAAGAAGTTAAAGGAATTTCAGAGTTCTTGATCATGGAAGTAAAATACATGTCGGTGAAGGTGAACTTAAGGGATTAATTGTCCTTGTTTGAAGACAGTGATATGAAGTTGAAAGGCATGGGAGTCGAGAAGGAGGAGGAGGAGGAGGAGGAGGAAAAAGATTTACTCCCTTCAGTCTTCTCCATCCAAGAATGCACATTGCTACACTCTGGTCATCATTTCTAGATAATTTCTTCTTTTTCATTTCAATCTATTATTGACTATTGTTAAAGATAAATGATAAATGACCAAACAGGAAATAGCTGTGCAGACACAGCAAATGGTGAACAATTCTCAATGATCCAATCATGAATCTTGAATATTAAATTTTAATCTTAAAACTAGTACCCCTAGGCATTCAAAACATGTCTTAGCTACCCACCCTGTAGCATTTGTAACACTGTGGGTAAAGCAAAACATAAATGATAACAATAAATATAGTATTAAAATAAAGTCGCCATTTATTCCAAAGTGAATTTTAAAATGACTTTGGTGTTGCCTATGGTTTTAAATGATTGATCGCTCTGTTCTCCTTCCATTAGCACAGCAAAGTGAGACTTGAATATATGTGTAGCTGACATATGTTTATGACTCTCTGTGTGCCTATGGGCAAGACAAGAGTTATGTAGGAGAGTTTGCATGTATGTGAGTCAAGTTGCTGGAGTTTGGGATGGCATGGTGCATCATTGTGACTATGGGAAGGATTGGGATTTATGCCAATATTTATTTTAACCTCCCCACCACAGCATCTCTCACCATTTCACTACAAGAAGTACATTTTTCCTCATTTCTATAGATAACTCATTTTAAATAATTGAATGAATTAATAAATGACTAGATGGATGGATGAATGTGCAGTGTGTTCCATCTCATCTTTCCCAAAATGATGCCTGCTACATTTTGCCTCTCAGGGTTCATGGATACAGTGAGAGATTTGGGGAGTGACTTAATGACCTAGCCCTGAGCTCCCACTAGCTGTCCCCCACCATGATTAGGCACCAATTGACTAGCATCCCAGTTCCATGTAACTGCTTAATATCAAATAGTTTTTACAATATTAAGAAATATCAAGAACAAAAGTACAATCACTTCCTTACATCACCTCAGAAACATATGCTTAATGGAATTCCTACAAAACATTGGTCCTACTAACTTCAAGTCCAGATGTGATCTAACTGCTGATGAGTCCTTCTTATATCAGCTTCCTCTGGCCTGAGTCCAGAAGGTTACTCCTTGCTTCTCACTTTATCTAGGCCCCAATTAGTGAGTTGCAAATGATTGCAAAACCCAGACTCTGGAGTGCCAGGATCTGGTGTGCCTTTCTGACCTTTGAAAATTCACAAGAATTGGAGACTTTATTCCCATTACCCTAAACCAGAAAAGAGCAAATTCAGAGCTAAAGAACAAAGAAGACCCTTTCACAAGACCTAGTGGCCTCAGAAAGGAGAAGACCCCAAGGCTTTCTTTTATCACACATTGGTTCTTACCAAAGTGCGCTAGTGAAAGGATTCAGTCAGATCCTTTCAAAAGCACATCTGAAGAGAATTAAGTGGAAAAAACCTCAGGCCAAAGCTAACTCAGCATTTTTTGAGATGCCCCCAGTTTTCACAGCCAATCACAAAAAAAAAAAAGGATTCTTTCTTAACCTTGTGCTTAGTAGAAACAGAACCAGTTACAGAACGTGTATGCATACCCCCCAGTCTCTCTAAGGTATATCGATCACTCCCCCAGAATAGGCTCCTCAATCTCTCCACATGGAGAAGATGTCATCTGAGGCACTCTCGGAAAACCTGTTATAAATGAAAAATGAATGAGTGAACTAAAAAATATCTATTTATTAAGCCTCATTATATGCCAAAGCATCTGTGCTAAATTCAAGGGATACAAATACAAAAGAAGTGTCTGCCATCAAGAAATGTATACTCAAATGGGTGGTAATACACACAGGGTGGGGTTGTAGTTGTGGGCGGGGGGAGGCAATAAGAAAGTTGAAAGACTCCTTCGGGAACAGGGCAGAGTTGATTAATTGATCATGGTTCCAGAACTGGAAGAGTGGGAGGCAGAGGATAAGTCATTGTTAAGAAGATGGCCAGTAATTTGGGAATGAAGAGAAAAGAGAGTTGGAGCCTGCCTGAAATAGGAGCCAGGTGAGGCCATCACCCAGTCAGGACAGCAGGGCCTCAAGACAGAAGTTTCAAATAGAGACCATCTTCATGTACACATGTATGTTGTGTACATATGTAAAAAAAAACATATGTATATCCATGTGTGCATATGTGTATATGTATGTGTGCATGTATTTTGTGAATGTTATGTGTGTTAGGTATATGCCAAGCACCAAGTTTAAGAAGACAGAGATAGGGAGATGACAGATAGCTCTAGAGATATAGCTCTACATATGTGTGTATATGGATGTATAGATATATTTCCTGTATAATTTATCACTGAAGGATGTATCAAATGTTGCAAGAAAAGTCAGAGTTGGCTAGTCAACAAGAACTTATTAAATATTTACCCAATATCAGGAACTAAGCTAAGACTGGGGGATACAAAGAAAGGCAAATAATAAAAGTCCCTGCTCTAAAAGTGGCACAGCAGATAGAACTCCAGGTCTGGTGTCAGGAAGACCTGAGTTCAAATCTGACTTCAGACACTTACTAGCTATGTGACCCTATGCAAATCACTTAACCTTGTTTGCCTCAGTTTCCTCATCTGTAAAATGAACTGGAGAAGGAAATAGCAAACCACTCCAGTATCTCTTCCAAGAAAACCCCAAATGGGGTCATGAAAGAGTCGGACACGACTGAAACAGCAAACTCGTCTCGCCGTCAAATGGGGCAGCAGAACACAAACAACTATGTAAATACAAATATAAACAGTGTGAGGAGGAGGCAACCTCAGAGGGATATGTAGGGGATGGGGAGGTGGAGATTTAGGGATGAGGAAAAGAACCAAGCAAGGCCTCTGACAGAAGACAGAATTTGAGATGAGAAAGTCAGGAGGTGGGGGTTGAGAAATAGCATCCAAGGCATGAAGAACAGATAATACATATGG